>NW_026712363.1:2850142-4112642 GCF_030504385.1 Musca domestica
AATATAATATAATATAATATAATATAATATAATATAATATAATATAATATATATAATATAATATAATATAATATAATATAATATAATATATAATATAATATAATTACTAAATCTCAGGAAAAGATACTATTCGTGAACACATTAACAATGACAAGTTATGTGTTGGTCCACTTCTTTTCATTTTATATGATATTCTATTTTCTATGATCTACCGCAACATGTAAACTCATCAGCTTGTGAAACGTACTTGTTTGCTGATGATATTTTTATCCTCTTCAATGGTTGTCATGAATTTCCAATGTTACTTGAGAATGACATTAACGTGTATCTAAGACGCTTTGTCGATTGGGCAGCTAGAAATTCATTAAATATTAACTCATCTAAAACCAAGGCTTTGGATTTTAGATTTAGTAACAGATCTGTATATCTACTAAATATATTTATAGGTCAAGACAAAATTGATTTTGTGCACAAGCATAAGTGCCTTGGTGTTACAATAGATTGTGAACTTTCCTTCAAACATCATATTGATGCTTTAATGGGTAGAGTATATAGCGTCTTAAGTCAGATTTATTCGTCAAGTATGTACTTAACACAAAATGTGAAACAGACTCTAGCAAGTTCTCTATTGATGACACTAATCTTGCACGGTATTGAGGTATTTTCTGGAGCTGTTGCTTCAAATATAAATAGTCTAAAGCGTATTGTGAACACAATTACACGTTTTGTCTATAATCTACGACGAGGTAGTCATGTATCTAGTCATGTTATATGTTTTCTGGGGTGCTCCTTTGATATGTTTATTAAATATGGCTGCTTATTACTTTTTTACAACGTTATTAAAAATAATGTCCCTTACTCATTTATAACGTCCTTTACCTTTATTCATTCTTACAGAAAACCCTAGATTTTTATACCTAGAATCTTTAAAAATGTTTTTACTAGATCTTTCTTGGTCAGAGTTGCGAGATGTTGGAATACACTTCCACTCGAATTACGTACATTTTCCCAAAATAACAATGCTTTTCGCCTAAAGATTTTGCAATTATTTCAAAACACATCTTAGTTATGTTTAAATGTAGTTTATGGTAAATATATGATATAATACACAACTTAAGAATAAAGATGCCGCTTACTGAATATTTTACGAAGTAAAATAGTTTTATTCTTAATTTGTTTTAATGGCTAGGGAGCCAACTTTTCTTTTTTTAATTAGAGTAAAAGTAGAAAAAGTTTTAAATAAATTAAGAATCCTTAAATTGTAAGTATATTAAGCTCAGGTTATATTATTTGTATCACAAATGAATTGAAATAAATAAATAAATTAAAATAATTTTAAATTCAGTAGTTGGTATGTTTTACCACATAAGTTTTAAAATTTTGCACCTTTTTGTTGAATGTTATGTTTGTTTTTCTTTTTTGAGAAAGTTATTAGTTTTGCTTTTTTCTTTTACTAAAAATTTGCGGTCGCGCTTAAAATTCGATGAGAGCTAACTAGTGTCCAATTTGCATCGTCACATCAAACCAGTTTTGGCTGTTGACGATGCTTATTTATTGGAATTTTATTGTTTTCATCAGTTTGTTTTGAAGTTATTAATGCTGCCGCCGTTAAATATCCAACCAACAGTGTTGGGCAAAATTGTGCAAATTCATATACAGTTATATTTGCAAGAAAATAGGACATAGTTTCAGTTTGTAGATCGAAACAAAAATCTAAACATTGTATTCGAGCACAAGATGAGTGATTATCCGATGGTAATGACAACAATGAATCAATGGAAGAAGAAAGCGTGCTTTTTTCATGTGACGGCTATGAAAATGTAATTGCAAGAGCTGGCAATAAAATGTGTATCCATCTAAAATTAAATGGGAAGAATATGGAATTACAGTTCGACGCGGGAGCGATGCGTTCTGTTGTTGGATTGGAATTCTAAAAATCCTTAGGTAACTCAGCCCTTAAGCCATCTACTGTAAAACTCTTTGGATATTTTAATATTCAAATTAAAAATAAGCGCAAACAGTTAGAACTTATTGTCGCGGATTCAGTGCAATGATTGAATATATTTGTACTGAATTGGTATGATGAATGTAAGGCAATACAGATCTTCAAAGTGAAAGAGAATGTCGATTTGAAATCAATTTGTAATGAGTTCAGCGAATTATTTACAAACGATCTTGGGTTATGCAAGACCATGAAAGGTCACATTTACATAAAATCCGATGCAAGACCAAAACTTTTTAAACCCAGTCCAATTCCCTATGCTTCAATGGAATCTTTTAAGGAAGAAGCAGAGCATTTGATAGCACTGGGTTTATGGAAATATATTAAATATAGATAGTTGGCATCGCCACTTGTTATCGTTCCGAAGCCAAACAACAAGATTCGAGTTTGTACAGACTTCAATGTTACAATAAACACACAAATGAATATTGAGCAATATCCTATTCCTTGGGTTCGAGACCTTTTTCACGAACTAAGAAACAGTAAATACTTTTCAAAGACATTTTCTTCGGATGCCTACATGCAGAATAAGAATCACTATTGGTGGTTAACACACCGTTGTGTTTATTTCAATATGAAAGATTGCCATTTGGCGTGGCTAATGCTCCAGTTATTTTCCAGCGCCTGATCGAGCAAGGCTGCGTTAATTATCTATATAATATAATAGTTACGAGAAAGACCGATGATAAACATCTTTAAAACTTAAAAGAATTGTTCCACAAGAAAGTGTAATGTAATTAAACCAAAGCTTCGTTTGTGCAACGAAAGTTGAATATTTTGGAAATGTGATTACTGAATCTGGCATTTACCCTTCAGAGACGGATACAGAAGCAATATTTTATGAGAAAGGTTGATTATTATTGCAGTTTCATTAAGAATTATTCTAATTTTTGGGGTCTACTTTTTGTGTTTTTGTGAAAAAACTGCTTCAGACTTCTGTCATTTCTAAGCCACTCTAAGCCAGAAAAATAGTTATTCGTAATGAAATTCAAGCGTAATAGTGTGATTTCTTTATATTAGGCTGGAGCACTCCAGCATTTAAATGTGAATAAATCTTTTGCGTCTCGCACCATCGCTCGTTACCGTGATAATGGTAGCGTAGCCCGACGTCAAGGAAGTGGACGAGAGAAAACAGCAACATCAGCAGAAATGGTTCGAATATTAAGAAGCGACTTGACCGAAACCCGCGTTGCAGTGGCCGAAAAATGGCTTGTGAGCTGAACATATCGCAATATTCCATCCTGCAAATATTAAAAAAATAGCTCAGGGTAAAGCCAATGAAATTCCAAAAAGTGCAAGAACTACACCGCAACAGAATGAAAATAGACTCACAAGAGCTACAGTGTTACTTCGCTTGGCCGAAAGTGGTGAATTGCCGAATTTGGTTTTCTCCGGTGAGAAAATATTCGTTGTCCAGCAGTTTGTAAATAACCAAATGATCATGTTTACTTGCCAAAAAGGTCAGCTGACAATGTATGAAAGCCTTGGGCACGCAAACACTTTGGCCGCAGACCTTGGACATTCCAACAGGACTCAACACTATCGCACTCAGCACGCGCCACCAAGAATGTTTACAAAATGAGGTTCCTCGCTTCATTTCCATCGCACAATGGCCACCAAAATCTCCGTATACTAATCCGTTGGACTATTGAGTATTTTTGAAATCAAGGTTGGCACTAAAAAATACCAAAGCGCCAAAATACCGCATAGCACATGATAGAAGAATACAGGTAGATGGATCAACGCTTGGGAACATTGATATGTCAAAACATTTTAAATGTGCTTACAAATATAAGTAGATTTTTACACGCGACGGAATTCGGAGGTTATTATAATTCGCGCTTTTCAACAATTTTTACACATTTAAATTAATTTTAATTCAACATTTTTAATACCAAAATTGGTTTTACAGTTTATTGTCTCAGCAGCTGCTTCTTCTACAATGGCAGAGTAACATTCGGGCCGCGTGTGTTCGGTTTCATTGGTCGTGAGAAGGCCATAATTCGTGCCAATTGAAGTGCAAGAACTACACCGCAACAGAATGGAAATAGACTCAAAAGAGCTAAAGAGTTATTTCGCTTGGCCGAAAGTTGTGAATTGCTCTATCAAAGGACCATTATTAAGAAACAAATGCTTGAGTATTGTTCTCAAAGAATTACTGAATCTCAGTAAAAGATACAATACTACACTGACTGATTCAATTCGTGAACACATTAACAATGACAAGTTATGTGTTTTAGTTGCATTAGATTTGTCTAAAGTATTCAATTCTCTTGATCATTGCCTTCTTATATGGAAGCTTAAATTTTATTTTTGTTTTTCCAAATCTGCATGTATGCTAATTCTTTCTTACTTACAAGATAGAACCCAATTTGTTATGTTGAATGGTGTCATGTCAAATACTTGCCCTTTATTTTCCGGTGTACCCCAAGGGTCTGCCCTTGGTCCACTTCTTTTCATTTTATATGTCAATGATCTACCGCAACATGTAAACTCATCAGCTTGTGAAACGTACTTGTTTGCTGATGATATTTTTATCCTCTTCAATGGTTGTCATGAATTTCCAATGTTACTTGAGAATGACATTAACGTGTATCTAAGACGCTTTGTCGTTTGGGCAGCTAGAAATTCATTAAATATTAACTCATCTAAAACCAAGGCTTTGGATTTTAGATTTAGTAACAGATCTGTATACCTACTAAATATATTTATAGGTCAAGACAAAATTGATTTTGTGCACCAGCATAAGTGCCTTGGTGTTACAATAGATTGTGAACTTTCCTTCAAACATCATATTGATGCTTTAATGGGTAGAGTATATAGCGTTGTACGTCAGATTTATTCGTCAAATATGTACTTAACACAAAATGTGAAACAGACTCTAGCAAGTTCTCTATTGATGACACAAGTCTTGTACGGTATTGAGGTATTTTCTGGAGCTGTTGCTTCAAATATAAATAAGCTAAAGCGTACTGTGAACACAATTACACGTTTTGTCTATAATCTACGACGAGGTAGTCATGTATCTAGTCATGTTATACGTTTTCTGGGGTGTTCCTTTGATATGTTTATTAAATATCGCTGCTTATTATTTTTTTACAACGTTATTAAAAATAATGTCCCTTACTCATTTAGAACGTCCTTTACCTTTATTAATTCATCCAGAAACCCCCAGATTTTTATACCTAGAATCTTTAAAAATGTTTTTACTAGATCGTTCTTGGTCAGAGTTGCGAGATGTTGGAATACACTTCCACTCGAATTACGTACATTTTCCCAAAATAACAATGCTTTTCGAGTTTTGCCTTATTAAAGCGAAGATCATATGTTTTATGATTTATGTGTTTGATTTCTCTTTCGAGACGAGCTTAATGATCTGAAATTTGCAGTGAAAAGGAAAGCCAGATAGACACTATCACACACTCACCACTATGCGACGTGTTTCGCCGTTGGTTAAGCGGCTCATCAGGCATATTTGGTGTGGTTCTCTGGAAAGTAGTATATATTTCGAACTTATTGCCTGAAGATTTTGCAATTATTTCAAAACACATCTTAGTTATGTTTAAATGTAGTTTATGGTAAATATATGATATAATACACAACTTAAGAATAAAGATGCCGCTTACTGAATATTTTATGATGTAAAATAGTTTTATTCTTAATTTGTTTTAATAGGTAGGGAGCCAACTTTTCTTTTTTTTAATTAGAGTAAAAGTAGAAAAAGTTTTAAATAAATTAAGAATCCTTATATTGTAAATAAATTAAGCTCAGGTTATATTATTTGTATCACAAATGAATTGAAATAAATAAATAAATTAAAATAATTTTAAATTCAGTCGTTGGTATGTTTTTCGATCGGTCCCAACGCCACTCTCACCCGCCCCTGCCGACCGAGGGGGCCACCTCCCAATTACGTAGGGAGCGCGTACACCCCATAGTCCGAACTATGGAGGGTTAGTACGTTAGGGAAACCAGCTACAGTTATTCACAAATAAAGACAACACACAGGAAATAAAACAACATATACCAGATAAGAGTAGATAATAGAGAATCTGGCAACTACTTGCTTTAATACTAAAGATGTAAAATAGTGTGTTTAATGACATGCAAAGGGTCTGTCAATGATATCTCATTATATAATTTGTTGTAGATATCACATAAAGACCTCATAGGATTATAAGATTCATAATTGGATTTAGCCAAGCAAAGTTTAAGTGGTATGTAATTTCGAGTATTACGAGCAGGAATATTAAAATTTAATTCACCGGTTAAAAACTGTGAATCGATTTCGCCACGCAAAAGTTTTATAATAAATAAAGCTCTTAACATTAAACGTCTCTTTTCCAGTGTCGGAAGATCAATTAGTTTTAGGCGATTCTCATATGGTGGAAGTGTATCATTTGTATCCCATCCTAATCCTCTGAGAGCAAATAAAAGAAATTGGGTTTGTACTGATTCCAATTTAGCAGAATATGTTTTATAAAAAGGACTCCACAATACGCAACCGTATTCTAAAGTGGGCCGAACCAAACTAATAAATAAACGCTTAGTCACATAAGTTTTACAATTTTGCACCTTTTTGTTGTATGTTATGTTTGTTTTTCTTTTTTGAGAAAGTTATTAGTTTTGCTTTTTTCTTTTACTAAAAATTTGCGGTCGCGCTTAAAATTCGATGAGAACTAACTAGTGTCCAATTTGCATCGTCACATCAAACCAGTTCTGGCTGTTGACGATGCTTATTTATTGGAATTTACCGGTGGCTGCATGAATGTATGTGTATGTGTTTATATTGTTTACATCACTTTGTTGTGGTGTTATTTATGCTGCCGCCGTTAAATATCCAACCAACAGTGTTAGGCAAAATTGTGGAAATTCATATACAGTTATATTTGCAAGAAAATAGGACATAGTTTCAGTTTGTAGATCGAAACAAAAATCTAAACATTATATTCGAGCACAAGATGAGTGATTATCCGATGGTAATGACAACAATGAATCAATGGAAGAAGAAAGCGTGCTTTTTTCATGTGGCGGCTAGAAAAATGTAATTGCAAGAGCTGGCAATAAAATGTGTATCCATCTAAAATTAAATGGGAAGAATATGGAATTACAGTTCGACGCGGGAGCGATGCGTTCTTTTGTTGAATTGGAATTCTAAAAATCCTTGGGTAACACAGCCCTTAAACCATCTACTGTAAAACTCTTTGGATATTTTAATACCCAGACACCAGTATTAGATTCGTTGGAAGTTGATGTTCAAACTAAAAATAAGCGCAAACAGTTAGAACTTATTGTAGCGGATTCAGTGCAATGTTTGGATATATTTGTACTGAATTGGTATGGTATTTGAGGCAATACAGATCTTCAAAGTGGAAGAGAAAGTCGATTTGAAATCAATTTGTAATGAGTTCAGCGAATTATTTACAAACTATCTTGGGTTATGCAAGACCATGAAAGGTCACATTTACATAAAATCCGATGCAAGACCAAAACTTTTTAAACCCAGTCCAATTCCCTATGCTTCAATGGAATCTTTTACAGAAGAAGCAGAGCATTTGATAGCACTGGGTTTATGGAAATATATTAAATATAGATAGTGGGCATCGCCAATTGTTATCATTCCGAAGCCAAACAACAAGATTCGAATTTGTACAGACTTCAAAGTTACAATAAACACACAAATGAATACTGCGCAATATCCTATTCCTCGGGTTCGAGACCTTTCTTACGAACTAAGAAACAGTAAATACTTTTCAAATTCATTCTTTCGGATGCCTACATGCAATAGTGATTAATTGGTGGTTAACACACCGTTGTGTTTATTTCAATATGAAAGATTGCCATTTGGCGTGGCTAATGCTCCAGTTATTTTCCAGCGCTTGATCGAGCAAGGCTGCGTTAATTATCTATATAATATAATAGTTACGAGAAAGACCGATGATAAACATCTTTAAAACTTAAAAGAATTGTTCCACAAGAAAGTGTAATCTAATTAAACCAAAGCTTCGTTTGTGCAACGAAAGCTGAATATTTTGGAAAAGTGATTACTGAATCTGGCATTTACCCTTCGGAGACGGATACAGAAGCAAGAATGCCACGAAAGTGCAATCTTTTATGAGAAAGGTTGATTGTTATTGCAGTTTCATTAAGAATTATTCTAATTTTTGGGGTCTACTTTTTGCGTTTTTGTGAAAAAACTGCAACTAACTTCAGACTTCTTTCATTTCTAAGGCACTCTAAGCCAGAAAAATAGTTATTCGTGATGAAATTCAAGCGTAATAGTGTGATTTCTTTATATTAGGCTGGAGCACTCCAGCATTTAAATGTGAATAAATCTTTTGTGTCTCGCACCATCGCTCGTTACCGTGATAATGGTAGCGTAGCCCGACGTCAAGGAAGTGGACGAGAGAAAACAGCAGAAATGGTTCGAATATTAAGAAGCGACTTGACCGAAACCCGCGTTGCAGTGGCCGAAAAATGGATTGTGAGCTGAACATATCGCAATATTCCATCCTGCAAATATTAAAAAAATAGCTCAGGGTAAAGCCAATGAAATTCCAAAAAGTGCAAGAACTACATCACAACAGAATGAAAATAGACTCAAAAGAGCTACAGAGTTACTTCGCTTGGCCGAAAGTGGTGAATTGCCGAATTTGGTTTTCTCCGATGAGAAAATATTCGTTGTCCAGCAGTTTGTAAATAACCAAATGATCATGTTTACTTGCCAAAAAGGTCAGCTGACAATGTATGAAAGCCTTGGGCACGCAAACACTTTGGCCGCAGATCTTGGACATTCCAACAGGACTCAACACTATCGCACTCAGCACGCGCCACCCAAGAATGTTTACAAAATGAGGTTCCTCGCTTCATTTCCATCGCACAATGGCCACCAAAATCTCCGTATACTAATCCGTTAGACTATTGTGTCTGGAGCACTAAAAAATACCAAAGCGTCAAAATACCACATAGCACATGACAGAAGAATGCAGGTAGATGGATCAACGCTTGGGAACATTGATATGTCAAAACATTTTAAATGTGCTTTCAAATATAAGTAGATTTTTACACGCGACGGAATTCGGAGGTTATTATAATTCGCGTTTTTCAACAATTTTTACAAATTTAAAGTAATTTTAATTCAACATTTTTAATACTAAAATTGGTTTTACAGTTTATTGTCTCAGCAGCTGTGTCGATGCGTCTAGGACCATTATTAAGAAACAAATGCTTGAGTATTGTTCTTAAAGAATTACTGAATCTCAGTAAAAGATACTATTCGTGAACACATTAACAACGACAAGTTATGTGTTGGTCCATTTCTTTTCATTTTATATGATATTTTATTTTCAATGATCTACCGCAACATGTAAACTCATCAGCTTGTGAAACGTACTTGTTTGCTGATGATATTTTTATCCTCTTCAATGGTTGTCATGAATTTCCAATGTTACTTGAGAATGACATTAACGTGTATCTAAGACGCTTTGTCGATTGGGCAGCTAAAAATTCATTAAATATTAACTCATCTAAAACCAAGGCTTTGGATTTTAGATTTAGTAACAGATCTGTATACCTACTAAATATTTTTATAGGTCAAGACAAAATTGATTTTGTGCACCAGTATAAGTGCCTTGGTGTTACAATAGATTGTGAACTTTCCTTCAAACATCATATTGATGCTTTAATGGGTAGAGTATATAGCGTTTTACGTCAGATTTATTCGTCAAATATGTACTTAACACAAAATGTGAAACAGACTCTAGCAAGTTCTCTATTGATGACACAAGTCTTGTACGGTATTGAGGTATTTTCTGGAGCTGTTGCTTCAAATATAAATAGGCTAAAGCGTACTGTGAACACAATTACACGTTTTGTCTATAATCTACGACGAGGTAGTCATGTATCTAGTCATGTTATACGTTTTCTGGGGTGTTCCTTTGATATGTTTATTAAATATCGCTGCTTATTATTTTTTTACAACGTTATTAAAAATAATGTCCCTTACTCATTTAGAACGTCCTTTACCTTTATTAATTCATCCAGAAACCCCCAGATTTTTATACCTAGAATCTTTAAAAATGTTTTTACTAGATCGTTCTTGGTCAGAGTTGCGAGATGTTGGAATACACTTCCACTCGAATTACGTACATTTTCCCAAAATAACAATGCTTTTCGAGTTTTGCCTTATTAAAGCGAAGATCATATGTTTTATGATTTATGTGTTTGATTTCTCTTTCGAGACGAGCTTAATGATCTGAAATTTGCAGTGAAAAGGAAAGCCAGATAGACACTATCACACACTCACCACTATGCGACGTGTTTCGCCGTTGGTTAAGCGGCTCATCAGGCATATTTGGTGTGGATGATGGCTTACAAGGGCCGTTCTCTGGAAAGTAGTATATATTTCGAACTTATTGCCTGAAGATTTTGCAATTATTTCAAAACACATCTTATTATGTTTAAATGTAGTTTATGGTAAATATATGATGTAATACACAACTTAAGAATAAAGATGCCGCTTACTGAATATTTTACGAAGTAAAATAGTATTATTCTTTATTTGTTTTACTGGCTAGGGAGCCAACTTTTCTTTTTTTTAATTAGAATAAAAGTAGAAAAAGTTTCAAATAAATTAAGAATTCTTATATTGTAAATAAATTAAGCTCAGGCTATATTATTTGTATCACAAATGAATTGAAATAAATAAATAAATTAAAATAATTTTAAATTCAGTAGTTGGTAGGTTTTACCACATAAGTTTTAAAATTTTGCACATTTTTGTTGTACGTTATGTTTGTTTTTCTTTTTTGAGAAAGTTATTAATTTTGCTTTTTTCTTTTACTAAAAATTTGCGGTCGCGCTTAAAATTCGATGAGAACTAACTAGTGTCCAATTTGCATTGTCACATCAAACCAGTTTTGGCTGTAGACGATGCTTATTTATTGGAATTTACCGGTGGCTGCATGAATGTATGTGTATGTGTTTATATTGTTTACATCAGTTTGTTTTGAAGTTATTTATGCTGCCGCCGTTAAATATCCAACCAACAGTGTTGGGCGAAATTTCGCAAATTCATATACAGTTATATTTGCAAGAAAATAGGACATAGTTTCAGTTTGTAGATCGAAACAAAAATCTAAACATTGTATTCGAGCACAAGATGAGTGATTATCCGATGGTAATGACAACAATGAATCAATGGAAGAAGAAAGCGTGCTTTTTTCATGTGACGGCTATGAAAATGTAATTGCAAGAGCTGGCAATAAAATGTGTATCCATCTAAAATTAAATGGGAAGAATATGGAATTACAGTTCGAGGCGGGGCGATGCGTTCTGTTGTTGGATTGGAATTCTAAAAATCCTTAGGTAACTCAGCCCTTAAGCCATCTACTGTAAGACTCTTTGGATATTTTAATACCCAGATACCAGTATCAGATTCGTTGGATGTTGATGTTCAAATTCAAAATAAGCGCAAACAGTTAGAACTTATTGTAGCGGATTCAGTGCAATGTTTGAATATATTTGTACTGAATTGGTATGATGAATGTAAGGCAATACAGATCTTCAAAGTGGAAGAGAATGTCGATTTGAAATCAATTTGTAATGAGTTCAGCGAATTATTTACAAACGATCTTGGATTATGCAAGACCATGAAAGGTCACATTTACATAAAATCCGATGCAAGACCAAAACTTTTTAAACCCAGTCCAATTCCCTATGCTTCAATGGAATCTTTTAAGGAAGAAGCAGAGCATTTGATAGCACTGGGTTTATGGAAATATATTAAATATAGATAGTGGGCATCGCCACTTGTTATCGTTCCGAAGCTAAACAACAAGATTCGAATTTGTACAGACTTCAAAGTTACAATAAACACACAAATGAATATTAAGAAATATCCTATTCCTCGGGTTCGAGACCTTTTTCACGAACTAAGAAACAGTAAATACTTTTCAAATTCATTCTTTCGGATGCCTACATGCAGAATAAGAATCACTATTGGTGGTTAACACACCGTTGTGTTTATTTCAATATGAAAGATTGCCATTTGGCGTGGCTAATGCTCCAGTTATTTTCCAGCGCCTGATCGAGCAAGGCTGCGTTAATTATCTATATAATATAATAGTTACGAGAAAGGCCGATGATAAACATCTTTAAAACTTAAAAGAATTGTTCCACAAGAAAGTGTAATCTAATTAAACCAAAGCTTCGTTTGTGCAACCAAAAGTTGAATATTTTGGAAATGTTATTACCGATTTTGGCATTTACCCTTCGGAGACGGTTGATTATTATTGCAGTTTCATTAAGAATTATTCTAAGTTTTGGTTTTTTGTGAAAAAACTGCAACTAACTTCAGACTTCTGTCATTTCTAAGCCACTCTAAGCCAGAAAAATAGTTATTCGTGATGAAATTCAAGTGTAATAGTGTGATTTCTTTATATTAGGCTGGAGAACTCCAGCATTTAAATGTGAATAAATCTTTTGTGTCTCGCACCATCGCTCGTTGCCGTGATAATGGGAGCGTAGCCCGACGTCAAGGAAGTGGACGAGAGAAAACAGCAACATCAGCAGAAATGGTTCGAATATTAAGAAGCGACTTGACCGTAACCCGCGATGCAGTGGCCGAAAAATGGCTCGTGAGCTGAACATATCGCAATATTCTATCCTGCAAATATTAAAAAATTAGCTCAGGGTAAAGCCATTGAAATTCCAAAAAGTGCAAGAACTACACCGCAACAGAATGAAAATAGACTCAAAAGAGCTAAAGAGTTACTTCGCTTAGCCGAAAGTGGTGAATTGCCGAATATGGTTTTCTCCGATGAGAAAATATTCGTTGTCCAACAGTTTGTAACAATCAAATGATCATGTTTACTTGCCAAAAAGGTCAGCTGACAATGTATGAAAGCCTTGGGCACGCAAACACTTTGGCCGCAGACCTTGGACATTCCAACAGGACTCAACACTATCGCACTCAGCACGCGCCACCCAAGAATGTTTACAAAATGAGGTTCCTCGCTTCATTTCCATCGCACAATGGCCACCAAAATCTCCGTATACTAATCCGTTGGACTATTGTGTCTGGAGTATTTTTGAAAGCAAGGTTGGCACTAAAAAATACCAAAGCGCCAAAATACCACATAGCACATGATAGAAGAATGCAGGTAGATGGATCAACGCTTGGGAACATTGATATGTCAAAACATTATAAATGTGCTTTCAAATATAAGTAGATTTTTACACACGACGGAATTCGGAGGTTATTATAATTCGCACTTTTCAACAATTTTTACACATTTAAATTAATTTTAATTCAACATTTTTAATACCAAAATTGGTTTTACAGTTTATTGTCTCAGCAGCTGCTTCTTCTACAATGGCAGAGTAACATTCGGGCCGCGTGTGTTCGGTTTCATTGGTCGTGAGAAGGCCATAATTCGTGCCAATTGAAGTGCAAGAACTACACCGCAACAGAATGGAAATAGACTCAAAAGAGCTAAAGTGTTACTTCGCTTGGCCGAAAGTTGTGAATTGCTCTATCAAAGGACCATCTATCAAAGAACCATTATTAAGAAACAAATGCTTGAGTATTGTTCTTAAAGAATTACTGAATCTCAGTAAAAGATACTATTCGTGAACACATTAACAATGACAAGTTATGTGTTTTAGTTGCATTATATTTGTCTAAAGTATTCAATTCTCTTGATCATTGCCTTCTTATATGGAAGCTTAAATTTTATTATTGTTTTTCCAAATCTGCATGTATGCTAATACTTTCTTACTTACAAGATAGAACCCAATTTGTTATGTTGAATGGTGTCATGTCAAATACTTGCCCTTTATTTTCCGGTGTACCCCAAGGATCTGTCCTTGGTCCACTTCTTTTCATTTTATATGATATTTTATTTTCGATGATCTACCGCAACATGTAAACTCATCAGCTTGTGAAACGTACTTGTTTGCTGATTATAATTTTATCCTCTTCAATGGTTGTCATGAATTTCCAATGTTACTTGAGAATGACATTAACGTGTATCTAAGACGCTTTGTCGATTGGGCAGCTAGAAATTCATTAAATATTAACTCATCTAGAACCAAGGCTTTGGATTTTAGATTTAGTAACAGATCTGTATACCTACTAAATATATTTATAGGTCAAGACAAAATTGATTTTGTGCACCAGCATAAGTGCCTTCAAACATCAAAACATCATATTGATGCTTTAATGGGTAGAGTATATAGCGTTTTACGTCAGATTTATTCGTCAAATATGTACTTAACACAAAATGTAGACAGACTCTAGCAAGTTCTCTATTGATGACACAAGTCTTGTACGGTATTGAGGTATTTTCTGGAGCTGTTGCTTCAAATATAAATAGGCTAAAGCGTATTGTGAACACAATTACACGTTTTGTCTATAATCTACGACGAGGTAGTCATGTATCTAGTCATGTTATACGTTTTCTGGGGTGTTCCTTTGATATGTTTATTAAATATCGATGCTTATTACTTTTTTACAACGTTATTAAAAATAATGTCCCTTACTCATTTAGAACGTCCTTTACCTTTATTCATTCATCCAGAAACCCCTATATTTTTATACCTAGAATCTTTAAAAATGTTTTTACTAGATCGTTCTTGGTCAGAGTTGCGAGATGTTGGAATACACTTCCACTCGAATTACGTACATTTTCCCAAAATAATATATGATATAATACACAACTTAAGAATAAAGATGCCGCTTACTGAATATTTTACGAAGTAAAATAGTTTTATTCTTAATTTGTTTTAATGGCAAGGGAGCCAACTTTTCTTTTTTTAATTAGAATAAAAGTAGAAAAAGTTTCAAATAAATTAAGAATCCTTATATTGTAAATAAATTAAGCTCAGGTTATTTTATTTGTATCACAAATGAATTGAAACAAATAAATAAATTAAAATAATTTTAAATTCAGTAGTTGGTATGTTTTACCACATAAGTTTTAAAATTTTGCACCTTTTTGTTATACGTTATGTTTGTTTTTCTTTTTTGAGAAAGTTATTAGTTTTGCTTTTTCCTTTTACTAAAAATTTGCGGTCACGCTTAAAATTCGATGAGAACTAACAAGTGTCCAATTTGCATCGTCACATCAAACCAGTTTTGGCTGTTGACGATGCTTATTTATTGGAATTTACCGGTGGCTGGATAATCACTCATCTTGTGCTCGAATACAATGTTTAGATTCTTGTTTCGATCTACAAACTGAAACTTTGTTCTATTTTCTTGCAAATATAACTGTATATGAATTTGCACAATTTTGCCCAACACTGTTGGATGGATATTTAACGGCGGCAGCATTAATAACTCCAAAACAAACTGATGAAAACAATAAAATTCCAATAAATAAGCATCGTCAATAGCCAGAACTGGTTTGATGTGACGATGCAAATTGGACACTAGTTAGCTCTCATCGAATTTTAAGCGCGACCGCAAATTTTTAGTAAAAGAAAAAAGCAAAACTAATAACTTTCTCAAAAAAGAAAAACAAACATAACATTCAACAAAAAGGTGCAAAATTTTAAAACTTATGTGGTAAAACATACTAACTACTGAATTTAAAATTATTTTAATTTATTTATTTATTTCAATTCATTTGTGATACAAATAATATAACCTGAGCTTAATATACTTACAATTTAAGGATTCTTAATTTATTTAAAACTTTTTCTACTTTTACTCTAATTAAAAAAAGAAAAGTTGGCTCCCTAGCCATTAAAACAAATTAAGATTAAAACTATTTTACTTCGTAAAATATTCAGTAAGCGGCATCTTTTTTCTTAAGTTGTGTATTATATCATATATTTACCATAAAATACATTTAAACATAACTAAGATGTGTTTTGAAATAATTGCAAAATCTTTAGGCGAAAAGCATTGTTATTTTGGGAAAATGTACGTAATTCGAGTGGAAGTGTATTCCAACATCTCGTAACTCTTACCAAGAACGATCTAGTAAAAACATTTTTAAAGATTCTAGGTATAAAAATCTAGGGTTTTCTGTAAGAATGAATAAAGGTAAAGGACTTTATAAATGAGTAAGGGACATTATTTTTAATAACGTTGTAAAAAAGTAATAAGCAGCCATATTTAATAAACATATCAAAGGAGCACCCCAGAAAACGTATAACATGACTAGATACATGACTACCTCGTCGTAGATTATAGACAAAACGTGTAATTGTGTTCACAATACGCTTTAGACTATTTATAGTTGAAGCAACAGCTCCAGAAAATACCTCAATACCGTGCAAGATTAGTGTCATCAATAGAGAACTTGCTAGAGTCTGTTTCACATTTTGTGTTAAGTACATATTTGACAAATAAATCTGACTTAAAACGCTATATACTCTACCCATTAAAGCATCAATATGATGTTTGAAGGAAAGTTCACAATCTATTGTAACACCAAGGCACTTATGCTTGTGCACAAAATCAATTTTGTCTTGACCTATAAATATATTTTGGAGGTATACAGATCTGTTACTAAATCTAAAATCCAAAGCCTTGGTTTTAGATGAGTTAATATTTAATGAATTTCTAGCTGCTCAATCGACAAAGCGTCTTAGATACACGTTAATGTCATTCTCAAGTAACATTGGAAATTCATGACAACCATTGAAGAGGATAAAAATATCATCAGCAAACAAGTACGTTTCACAAGCTGATGAGTTTACATGTTGCGGTAGATCATTGACATATAAAATGAAAAGAAGTGGACCAAGGACAGATCCTTGGGGTACACCGGAAAATAAAGGGCAAGTATTTGACATGACACCATTCAACATAACAAATTGGGTTCTATCTTGTAAGTAAGAAAGAATTAGCATACATGCAGATTTGGGAAAACAATAATAAAATTTAAGCTTCCATATAAGAAGGCAATGATCAAGAGAATTGAATACTTTAGACAAATCTAATGCAACTAAAACACATAACTTGTCATTGTTAATGTGTTCACGAATAGTATATTTTACGGAGATTCAGTAATTCTTTGAGAACAATACCCAAGCATTTGTTTCTTAATAATGGTCCTTTGATAGAGCAATTCACAACTTTCGTCCAAGCGAAGTAACTCTTTAGCTCTTTTGAGTCTATTTCCATTCTGTTGCGGTGTAGTTCTTGCACTTCAATTGGCACGAATTATGGCCTTCTCACGACCAATGAAACCGAACACACGCGGCCCGAATGTTACTCTGCCATTGTAGAAGAATATAGGTAGACGCATCGACACAGCTGCTGAGACAATAAACTGTAAAACCAATTTTGGTATTAAACATGTTGAATTAAAATTACTTTAAATTTGTAAAAATTGTTGAAAAACGCGAATTATAATAACCTCCGAATTCCGTCGCGTGTAAAAATCTACTTATATTTGAAAGCACATTTAAAATGTTTTGACATATCAATGTTCCCAAGCGTTGATCCATCTACCTGCATTCTTCTATCATGTGCTATGTGGTATTTTGGCGCTTTGGTATTTTTTAGTGCCAACCTTGCTTTCAAAAATACTCCAGACACAATAGTCCAACGGATTAGTATACGGTGATTTTGGTGGCCATTGTGCGATGGAAATGAAGCGAGGAACCTCATTTTGTAAACATTCTTGGATGGCGCGTGCTGAGTGCGATAGTGTTGAGTCCTGTTGGAATGTCCAAGGTCTGCGGCCAAAGTGTTTGCGTGCCCAAGGCTTTCATACATTGTCAGCTGACCTTTTTGGCAAGTAAACATGATCATTTGATTGTTACAAACTGTTGGACAACGAATATTTTCTCATCGGAGAAAACCATATTCGGCAATTCACCACTTTTGGCCAAGCGAAGTAACTCTTTAGCTCTTTTGAGCCTATTTTCATTCTGTTGTGGTGTAGTTCTTGCACTTTTTGGAATTTCAATGGCTTTACCCTGAGCTAATTTTTTAATATTTGCAGGATAGAATATTGCGATATGTTCAGCTCACGAGCCATTTTTCGGCCACTGCAACGCGGGTTACGGTCAAGTTGCTTCTTAATATTCGAACCATTTCTGCTGATGTTGCTGTTTTCTCTCGTCCACTTCCTTGACGTCGGGCTACGCTCCCATTATCACGGCAACGAGCGATGGTGCGAGACACAAAAGATTTATTCACATTTAAATGCTGGAGTTCTCCAGCTTAATATAAAGAAATCACACTATTACACTTGAATTTCATCACGAATAACTATTTTTCTGGCTTAGAGTGGCTTAGAAATGACAGAAGTCTGAAGTTAGTTGCAGTTTTTTTTTTTTTCACAAAAACACAAAAAGTAGACCCCAAAAATTAGAATAATTCTTAATGAAACTGCAATAATAATCAACCGTCTCCGAAGGGTAAATGCCAAAATCAGTAACAACTATTCAACTTTTGGTTGCACAAACGAAGCTTTGGTTTAATTAGATTACACTTTCTTGTGGAACAATTCTTTTAAGTTTTAAAGATGTTTATCGTCGGTCTTTCTCGTAACTATTATATTATATAGATAATTAACGCAGCCTTGCTCGATCAGGCGCTAGAAAATAACTGGGGCTTAGCCACGCCAAATGGAATCTTTCATATTGAAATAAACACAACGGTGTGTTAACCACCAATAGTGATTCTTATTCTGCATGTAGGCATCCGAAAGAATGTATTTGAAAAGTATTTACTGTTTCTTAGTTCGTAAAAAAGGTCTCGAACCCGAGGAATAGGATATTGCTCAATATTCATTTGTGTGTTTATTGTAACTTTGAAGTCTGTACAAACTCGAATCTTGTTGTTTGGCTTCGGAACGATAACAAGTGGCGATGCCCACTATCTATATTTAATATATTTTCATAAACCCAATGCTATCAAATGCTCTGCTTCTTCCTTAAAAGATTCCATTGAAGCATAGGGAATTGGACTGGGTTTAAAAAGTTTTGGTCTTGCATCGGATTTTATGTAAATGTGACCTTTCATGGTCTTGCATAACCCAAGATTGTAAATAATTCGCTGAACTCATTACAAATTGATTTCAAATCGATATTCTCTTTCACATTGAAGATCTGTATTGCCTTACATTCATCATACCAATTCAGTACAAACATATTCAAACATTGCACTGAATCCGCTACAATAAGTTCTAACTGTTTGCGCTTATTTTTAATTTGAACATCAACTTCCAACGAATCTAATACTGGTGTCTGGGTATTAAAATATCCAAAGAGTTTTACAGGCTTAAGGGCTGAGTTACCCAAGGATTTTTAGAATTCCAATCCAACAACAGAACGCATCGCTCCCGCGTCGTACTGTAATTCCATATTCTTCCCATTTAATTTTAGATGGATACACATTTTATTGCCAGCTCTTGCAATTACATTTTCATAGCCGTCACATGAAAAAAGCACGCTTTCTTCTTCCATTGATCCATTGTTGTCATTACCATCGGATAATGACTCATCTTGTGCTCGAATACAATGTTTAGATTTTTGTTTCGATCTACAAACTGAAACTATGTCCTATTTTCTTGCAAATATAACTATATATGAATTTCCACAATTTTGCCCAACACTGTTGGTTGGATATTTAACGGCGGCAACATAAATAACTTCAAAACAAACTGATGTAAACAATATAAACACATACACATACATTCATGCAGCCACCGGTAAATTCCAATAAATAAGCATCGTCAACAGCCAGAACTGGTTTGATGTGACGATGCAAATTGGACACTAGTTAGTTCTCATCGAATTTTAAGCGCGACCGCAAATTTTTAGTAAAAGAAAAATGCAAAACTGATAACTTTCTCAAAAAAGAAAAACAAACATAACGTACAACAAAAAGGTGCAAAATTTTAAAACTTATGTGGTAAAACACACCAACTACTGAATTTAAAATTATTTTAATTTATTTATTTCAATTCATTTGTAATACAAATAATATAACCTGAGCTTAATTTATTTACAATATAAGGATTCTTAATTTATTTGAAACTTTTTCTACTTTTATTCTAATTAAAAAATGAAAAGTTGGCTCCCTAGCCATTAAAACAAATTAAGAATAAAACTATTCTACTTCGTAAAATATTCAGTAAGCGGCATCTTTATTCTTAAGTTGTGTATTATATCATATATTTACCATAAACTACATTTAAACATAACTAAGATGTGTTTTGAAATAATTGCAAAATCTTTAGGCGAAAAACATTGTTATTTTGGGAAAATGTACGTATTTCGAGTGAAAGTGTATTCCAACATCTCGCAACTCTGACCAAGAACGATCTAGTAAAAACATTTTAAAGATTCTAGGTATAAAAATCTAGGGGTTTCTGGATGAATTAATAAAGGTAAAGGACGTTCTAAATGAGTAAGGGACATTATTTTTAATAACGTTGTAAAAAAGTAATAAGCAGCGATATTTAATAAACATATCAAAGGAACACCCCTGAAAACGTATAACATGACTAGATACATGACTACCTCGTCGTAGATTATAGACAAAACGTGTAATTGTGTTCACAGTACGCTTTAGCCTATTTATATTTGAAGCAACAGCTCCAGAAAATACCTCAATACCGTACAAGACTTGTGTCATCAATAGAGAACTTGCTAGGGTCTGTTTCACATTTTGTGTTAAGTACATATTTGACGAATAAATCTGACGTAAAACGCTATATACTCTACCCATTAAAGCATCAATATGATGTTTGAAGGAAAGTTCACAATCTATTGTAACACCAAGGCACTTATGCTGGTGCACAAAATCAATTTTGTCTTGACCTATAAATATATTTAGTAGGTATACAGATCTGTTACTAAATCTAAAATCCAAAGCCTTGGTTTTAGATGAGTTAATATTTAATGAATTTCTAGCTGCCCAATCGACAAAGCGTCTTAGATACACGTTAATGTCATTCTCAAGTAACATTCGAAATTCATGACAACCATTGAAGAGGATAAAAATATCATCAGCAAACATGTACGTTTCACAAGCTGATGAGTTTACATGTTGCGGTAGATCATTGACATATAAAATGAAAAGAAGTGGACCAAGGACAGATCCTTGGGGTACACCGGAAAATAAAGGGCAAGTATTTGACATGACACCATTCAACATAACAAATTGGGTTCTATCTTGTAAGTAAGAAAGAATTAGCATACATGCAGATTTGGAAAAACAAAAATAAAATTATAAGAAGGCATTGATCAAGAGAATTGAATACTTTAGACAAATCTAATGCAACTAAAACATATAACTTGTCATTGTTAATGTGTTCACGAATAGTATATTTTACGGAGATTCAGTAATTCTTTAAGAACAATACTCAAGCATTTGTTTCTTAATAATGGTCCTTTGATAGAGCAATTCACAACTTTCGTCCAAGCGAAGTAACTCTTTAGCTCTTTTGAGTCTATTTCCATTCTGTTGCGGTGTAGTTCTTGCACTTCAATTGGCACGAATTATGGCCTTCTCACGACCAATGAAACCGAACACACGCGGATGTTACTCTGCCATTGTAGAAGAATATAGGTAGACGCATCGACACAGCTGCTGAGACAATAAACTGTAAAACCAATTTTGGTATTAAAAATGTTGAATTAAAATTAATTTAAATGTGTAAAAATTTTTGAAAAGCTCGAATTATAATAACCTCCGAATTCCGTCGCGTGTAAAAATCTACTTATATTTGAAAGCACATTTATAATGTTTTGACATATCAATGTTCCCAAGCGTTGATTCATCTACCTGCATTCTTCTATCATGTGCTATGTGGTATTTTGGCGCTTTGGTATTTTTTAGTGCCAACCTTGCTTTCAATAATACTCCAGACACAATAGTCCAACGGATTAGTATACGGTGATTTTGGTGGCCATTGTGCGATGGAAATGAAGCGAGGAACCTCATTTTGTAAACATTCTTGGGTGGCGCGTGCTGAGTGCGATAGTGTTGAGTCCTGTTGGAATGTCCAAGGTCTGCGGCCAAAGTGTTTGCGTGCCCAAGGCTTTCATACATTGTCAGCTGACCTTTTTGGCAAGTAAACATGATCATTTGATTGTTACAAACTGTTGGACAACGAATATTTTCTCATCGGAGAAAACCATATTCGGCAATTCACCACTTTCGGCCAAGCGAAGTAACTCATTAGCTCTTTTGAGCCTATTTTCATTCTGTCGCGGTGTAGTTCTTGCACTTTTTGGAATTTCAATGGCTTTACCCAGAGCTAATTTTTTAATGTTTGCAGGATAGAATATTGCGATATTTTCAGCTCACGAGCCATTTTTCGGCCACTGCAACGCGGGTTGCGGTCAAGTCGCTTCTTAATATTCGAACCATTTCTGCTGATGTTACTGTTTTCTCTCGTCCACTTCCTTGACGTCGGGCTACGCTCCCATTATCACGGTAACGAGCGATGGTGCGAGACACAAAAGATTTATTCACATTTAAATGCTGGAGTGCTCCAGCTTAATATAAAGAAATCACACTATTACGCTTGAATTTCATCACGAATAACTATTTTTCTGGCTTAGAGTGGCTTAGAAATGACAGAAGTCTGAAGTTAGTTGCAGTTTTTTTCACAAAAACACAAAAAGTAGACCCCAAAAATTAGAATAATTCTTAATGAAACTGCAATAATAATCAACCGTCTCCGAAGGGTAAATGCCAAAATCAGTAACAACTATTCAACTTTTGGTTGCACAAACGAAGCTTTGGTTTAATTAGATTACACTTTCTTGTGGAACAATTCTTTTAAGTTTTAAAGATGTTTATGATCGGTCTTTCTCGTAACTATTATATTATATAGATAATTAACGCAGCCTTGCTCGATCAGGCGCTGGAAAATAACTGGGGCTTAGCCACGCCAAATGGAATCTTTCATATTGAAATAAACACAACGGTGTGTTAACCACCAATAGTGATTCTTATTCTGCATGTAGGCATCCGAAAGAATGTATTTGAAAAGTATTTACTGTTTCTTAGTTCGTAAAAAAGGTCTCGAACCCGAGGAATATGATATTGCTCAATATTCATTTGTGTGTTTATTGTAACTTTGAAGTCTGTACAAACTTGAATCTTGTTGTTTGGCTTCGGAACGATAACAAGTGGCGATGCCCACTATCTATATTTAATATATTTCCATAAACCCAGTGCTATCAAATGCTCTGCTTCTTCCTTAAAAGATTCCATTGAAGCATAGGGAATTGGACTGGGTTTAAAAAGTTTTGGTCTTGCATCGGATTTTATGTAAATGTGACCTTTCATGGTCTTGCATAATCCAAGATCGTTTGTAAATAATTCGCTGAACTCATTACAAATTGATTTCAAATCGACATTCTCTTCCACTTTGAAGATCTGTATTGCCTTACATTCATCATACCAATTCAGTACAAATATATTCAAACATTGCACTGAATCCGCTAAGTAATAATTTTTAACAGTTTGTGCTTATTTTTAATTTGAACATCAACTTCAAACGAATCTAATACTGGTGTCTGGGTATTAAAATATCCAAAGAGTTTTACAGTAGATGGCTTAAGGGCTGGGTTACCCAAGGATTTTTAGAATTCCAATCCAACAACAGAACGCATCGCTCCCGCGTCGAACTGTAATTCCATATTCTTCCCATTTAATTTTAGATTGATACACATTTTATTGCCAGCTCTTGCAATTACATTTTCATAGCCGTCACATGAAAAAAGCACGCTTTCTTCTTCCATTGATTCATTGTTGTCATTACCATCGGATAATCACTCATCTTGTGCTCGAATACAATGTTTAGATTTTTGTTTCGATCTACAAACTGAAACTATGTCCTATTTTCTTGCAAATATAATTGTATATGAATTTGCGAAATTTCGCCCAACACTGTTGGTTGGATATTTAACGGCGGCAACATTAATAACTTCAAAACAAACTGATGAAAACAATATAAACACATACATTCATGCAGCCATCGGTAAATTCCAATAAATAAGCATCGTCAACAGCCAAAACTGGTTTGATGTGACAATGCAAATTGGACACTAGTTAGCTCTCATCGAATTTTATGCGCGACCGCAAATTTTAATTTATTTATTTATTTCAATTCATTTGTGATACAAATAATATAACCTGAGCATAATTTATTTACAATATAAGGATTCTTAATTTATTTAAAACTTTTTCTACTTTTACTCTAATGAAAAAAAGAAAATTTGGCTCCCTTGCCATTAAAACAAATTAAGAATAAAACTATTTTACTTCGTAAAATATTCAGTAAGCGGCATCTTTATTCTTAAGTTGTGTATTATATCATATATTTACCATAAACTACATTTAAACATAACTAAGATGTGTTTTGAAATAATTGCAAAATCTTGAGGCGAAAAGTATTGTTATTTTGGGAAAATGTACGTAATTCGAGTGGAAGTGTATTCCAACATCTCGCAACTCTGACCAAGAACGATCTAGTAAAAACCTTTTTAAAGATTCTAGGTATAAAAATCTGGGGGTTTCTGGATGAATTAATAAAGGTAAAGGACGTTCTAAATTAGTAAGGGACATTATTTTTAATAACGTTGTAAAAAGTAATAAGCAGCGATATTTAATAAACATATCAAAGGAACACCCCAGAAAACGTATAACATGACTAGATACATGACTACCTCGTCGTAGATTATAGACAAAACGTGTGATTGTGTTCACAATACGCTTTTGACTATTTATATTTGAAGCAAAAGCTCCAGAAAATACCTCAATACCGTACAAGTCTTGTGTCATCAATAAAGAACTTGCTAGAGTCTATTTCACATTTTGTGTTAAGTACATATTTGACGAATAAGTCTGACTTAAAACGCTACTCTACCCATTAAAGCATCAATATGATGTTTGAAGGAAAGTCCACAATCTATTGTAACACCAAGGCACTTATGCTGGTGCACAAAATCAATTTTGTCTTGACCTATAAATATATTTAGTAGGTATACAGATCTGTTACTAAATTTAAAATCCAAAGCCTTGGTTTTAGATGAGTTAATATTTAATGAATTTCTAGCTGCCCAATCGACAAAGCGTCTTAGATACACGTTAATGTCATTCTCAAGTAACATTGGAAATTCATGACAACCATTGAAGAGGATAAAAATATCATCAGCAAACAAGTACGTTTCACAAGCTGATGAGTTTACATGTTGCGGTAGATCATTGACATATAAAATGCAAAGTGGACCAAGGACAGATCCTTGGGGTGCACCGGAAAGTATTTGACATGACACCATTCAACATAACAAATTGGGTTCTATCTTGCAAGTAAGAAAGAATTAGCATACATGCAGATTTGGAAAAACAAAAATAAAATTTAAGCTTCCATATAAGAAGACAATGATCAAGAGAATTGAATACTTTAGACAAATCTAATGCAACTAAATCACATAACTTGTCATTGTTAATGTGTTCACGAATAGAATCAGTTAATTTAAGAAGCAAATGTGTAGTATTTTATCTTTTACTGAGATTCAGTAATTCTTTGAGAACAATACTCAAGCATTTGTTTCTTAATAATGGTCCTTTGATAGAGCTAGTAAAATGGATATAGGCCTTAGATCAGATGGTTCTTTGACCGAACTACATTTAGGAATCGGTACCACTCTAGCGGCTTTCCAATGATGGGGGAATGTAGATGTAGTTAATATGCAATTAACTAAGTCCAAAATCAGGTTGGAGATGTAAGAAAATACCTTCTGTATAAATGTAATAGGAATCCCATCAACACCTATTGATTTAGACTTTACGCTGCATAAAGTTTCTATAAATTCAGATTCATCCACACAACGAAATGTGAAAGATGAATCTGAGTCCGTAAAACTTTCCAAATTTAGGGGCATAACAGGAGTATTCGAAGAAGAACTAGAGAAGAAATCATTTAAGCTATTAACATCGATATCAATATTTTCATGATCATTACCCACACATCACCAGAGCCTCTTAATGCTTTCCATAAACCACGAGAATATCTTCTACATCTGCTTATTATGGCTTTTGCACGATTTCGATATTTGAAGTAGATTCGCCAGTGTTCTTGTGATCACGAGAAGGCCAAATCCCTTATAGACACAGCAAATGTTGCATCAATAGACTTCATCCAGGGATCCACTGAGTGTTTGATATTTTTCCTAACCACCGGAACAAATAAGTATAGGGAATCAAAAAGAGAAGTTATGCTGGCACATTTGGCATCCACACCAACACTATTAAAAAACCAAATTTGAGTCATATGAAGCAAGAAAGTTCCATATGCCATTCCAATCAATATTGCTAAAGTTCCTGTATTCAACAAAATCAGGCAAGCTGCTAAAACTGACCGAAAGTGATGCAAATATTAACGTGTGGTCTAATATAGCAGGACATTGAATCTGATCAGAATAAGCTACAATGGAAGAATCACTGGTTAACATAAAATCTATCAAGGACGTAGACCGCCTACCTAGGTCGAAGTGGGTAGGCTTGGAGTTATGAATAATACTCACATTTAAACGAGTACGAAAAATGATTGCTTTAGTTGGGTTAAACAAATTGAAGTTGAAGTCACTGAAAAAGTACAATATTATTTTATTCCTCAAAAATTTTACAGTGTAGACTTTCAAATAAATCAATATCACCAGTATAAAAATAAATTACACCAAAAAGAACTTTTGTGCTCTGGTGAACCGAAGATTTAAAAACATGTCTAAAGGGAGACCCTTGAATAAGTAAATTCCGACACCACCACCCCTATCTGGTATTTCACGATCGCCACGACAGAAATAGTACCCCGGAATAGAAACTGCTGAATTTAATGTATCAGGAACAAACCATGTTTCAGTAACTGCTAGAATATCAAAAGTATTATTATTTCCCAGAAGATTCTTCAATTCATCCGGCTTGGTAACAGGACGAATGCTTCTGCGGTTTATGTAAGCAACATTTAAGTTACTTTTAAATAGAGACAATACTTACTTTTAAATAGACCAAGATTTTCATTAGAAGACATCAAAATAGGTGAAAAATATAGAGGCGGGGAACAAAATGAAGAACAATTGTGTTAAGCAAAGTAATAAGTAACAATAAAAACTAAAATTTATCATTTACAAAAAAATTATTTTTTATATATTTCATAGCGCAGCTAATCGCCTACAAAAACAAAATGTGATATAAAAATTTAAAATCGATCTGATAGTACAAAAGACTAATGACATTTTATCAAGATGCAGCAATAAAACTGATATATACCTCACAGAGGTGTATGAAAATGTGTATGAAAGCAAATACGATAGAACTTCAGTTGGATGACCAGCAACGAACATTCATTTGTATCTCGAACAAAAATCCTGCCATAAGGCATTGTTAACCGAGCTTTAGTTTCACGATTCAGGATTCTAAACTTTGTTATAATATTTTGCTTACGGAGATTGGTGCATATATTATTTAGTCTGCTGGTCATTTAGATATAACCTTCTGGAAATGTCCCCACCAACACCAGGTAAAACAACACGAAGTTGCAGAGATCGACTCTGAGAATACTTCCTCATAATCTGGTCACGAAATTCGGCACAATTTCGCTTTACAAGAACCTGTCTCTTTATGTTAATATAGCAAGACAAAGCAACGTCACAGCGTCCTAATTCCACATTAAAGGTAGCAGCAAGAGAAATTATTACAGACACTAAATCGTCCAAGCCATCTGGAAGACCACTTACGAGGAAATCAGCACGATTTAATCTGTGATGTAGTAAGTTGTTCTCGGCCCACAATGCTTTATTGTGTTCATGTAAAGAAGACACTGAGTTCTCAACCCTTACAACACGATCATTGCATTTGGAAATGTCTGCCTTGATTTCAGACGGGCATGATGTCATCTGTGTATTCATGTTTTCTATGGCCGACTTGATAGCAATCAATTCACCTTGATAACTAGCAATAAATGCATCAAGTTTCTTGTGAAGGTTTACAAAATCGTCAGTTGAACTAATTGCCTTCAGTGCAGCAAGTTCCTTGTCGAATAGTTTGAGGCACAATGCGCGAAACCAATTACTTTTGATGGAAAATTGGGTTTTCGTTAGAGATTCATTGCATGATCCGCAAATAGTAGGTGTTTTCGTTGGCGGCATTTTATATTTCAGTAACAACAACAGGTAAATTTGCAGGAAAGAAAGGCAAAAAAAAAAAATCAGCAGCAACAACAATGACTCGTTCACAACAAAACGAAAAAAGGCAAATATACCTTGCTTTATGATGAAAACTTTAATATTTTTTAGATTTCCCGACACGGAATTAGTCTTTGAACAAGATGACAGATGCTTGACAAACAGTCGATATTTAAGTATAAGAAACATATCACGATCAGCTGCAACCATAGACAAATAAAGGTATAGACTAAAAAGTTTTAAAATTTACCCCTTCCGGCAGATGTCACTATGGTTGATCTTGGGCCAGTTAAGTCACTCAGGGCTAGTGAAGTCACTCGACTTCGAAAACAATTTATTTAATGTTCTGCTATTTAAGTTCTATATTTTTATATTTCAGGACATATTTGTATAATGTAAAAGTAAACAAAGTCACTGTTTCCTTTTTAATTGACAAATAATAATGAATCATAAAAATATTCAATATTTTGTATTTTGAGAGAATTGAGCATGAACGAAATCCATTGAAGCACTTTTTTCGAAGATAACAGATGAGACAACTTTTTAGTCTATACCTTTATTTGTCTGTGCTGCAACTAAAACCACGTTTAAAACTTATAATCTACTGAAGTAAAACTTAGCAACTAGTGGATTTGAAATTAAGTGAAATAATCTAAACTAAATAAAACTTATGAACTATTGAGTAAAAAACTTAAAATAAATTACAAAACATAAAAACCTAATGTCACATATAAATTGCACTTCTCCCCTTTATGAAATCTAAAGAATAATAAATTAAACATGAAATACGAAAACCAATAAGTGTTATAATTTAACAAGTAAAATAACATTAAGTTCGGCCGGACCGAATTTTTAATATCCTCCACCTTAGAGTAATGGAAACACTAGAACCAGTTATGACCCACAAATACCAATTTTTAGACATATTCGTGGAAAAATGTGGCAAAAATCATCAATATACCGAATATCGGGAGGTACCGCTATATAAGGCTATTCAAAAAACGTGGACCTATACAAACAATATTTCGCCAACCGAGCTAGAATTCATTATGACCAAAAAATTCCAATTTTTGGACAAATCCGTGAAAAAATGTGACGAAAACTATCAAAATACCGAATATCGGAAGATACCGTTATATGGAGGATATACCTGCCGATACATGCAAAGTTTCGACACCGGAACTAGAACCCATTATGACCAACAAATAACAATTTTTAGACAAATTCATGAAAAAATGTGGCAAAAATCATCAATATACAGCAAATCGGGAGGTGCCGTTATATGGAGGCTATACCTAAGGGTGGACCTATACATACAATATTTCGCCAACGGAGCTAGAATTCATTATAACCAACAAATTCCAATTTTTAGACAAATACGTTATGTGGAAGCTATACCAAAGCGTGGACGTATACATTCAATGTTTCGGCGCACGATCTAGGACCCATTATGACCTACGAAATATAAATTTTAGAACACACAAAGTATATATATTCTTGATCAGCATAAAATTTTATGTCGATTTATCAATGTCCGTCCGTCTATCCGTCTGTGGAAATCACTCTAGCTTCCGAACGAAATGAAGTAGGTTGATAAAATTTGTGTATTATGCATGCAGGACTTTTGGTATTGAAAATGGGCTATGTAGGTCCACGTCTTCGTATAGCCCCCATATAACGGCACCTCCCGATATTCGTTATTTTGATGATCTTAGCGACATTAGTTACCTGAATTGTTTCAAATTTGGTATTTGAAGTTCGTAATAGACACTACAGTATAAAACTGAAAATGGGCAATGTAGGTCCACTTCTTCGTATAGCCCCCATATAACGGCACCCAACGATATTCGGTATTTTGATAATTTTAGCTACATTATTTACCGGCATTGTTTCAAATTTAGTATTTGAAGTTCGTAATAGATACTACAGCATAAAACAGAAAATGGGCCATGTAGGTTTACTTCTTCGTATAGCCCCCATATAACGGTACCACCCGATATTCGGTATTCTGATAATTTTAGCGACATTATTTACCGGAACTATTTCAAATTTAGTATTTTAAGTTCGTAATGAATACTACAGCCTATGACAGAAAATTGTCTGTGCAGGCCCACGTCTTCATATAACCCCCATATAACGGTACCCCCTATATTCGGTATTTTGATGATTTTAGCGACATTATTTACTGGAACTATTTGGTATTTGATGTTCGTAGTGGATACTACAGCATGAGACAGAAAATGGGCCATGTAGGTCCACGTCTTCGTATAGCCCCTATATAACGGTATCTCCCGATATTCGGTTTTTTATAATTTTAGCGACGCTATTTAGCGGAATTCTTTCAAATTTGGTATTTGATGTTCATAGTGGATACTACAGCATAAGACAGAAAATTTTCTGTGCAGTTCCACGTTTTATAACCCCCATGGTATCTCCCTTTATTCGGTATTTTGATGATATTAGCTACATTATTAACAGATTTTTTTTTTTCAAGTTTCGCATTTGAATGTTGTAATAGCTTGTGACAAAAACTGCCAATGCAGATCCACGTCGTCGTATAGACCCTAATATATGGTATTTTTAAGATTTTAACAGAATTTTTAACGGTTTTAATTTTTTTTTGACAATTGTTAAATTTGTACCAAATGGTTGAGGGCCCGGCCGATCTTACAGCTTTTTTACTTGTTCAATTTTAAAAAATACAAAATTTAAAAAATTACAATTTAAAAATAGTTTTCTACTAAAAAGAGTGACATTAAATTTTTTATACAGAAACAGAGTGACATAAACAACAACAACCCGGAAAATTGTGGAAGCAGCAGGCAGAAAGGACGGACACACGTAGCTGAACAACAGTACAATAACAAAAAATGGCGTCACCGAGGAAACATATTAACGTTATACTGCTAAATTTCAATGTACAATTTTTTGAAAAAACAAAGCGCCAATTGCCACATATAATCGCCATAGTTTTTGCAAATATTTGGCGTCTTTCGAAAACATAAAAAAGTTAATGACAACCGTTAAAAAAATTGCGTCTGGTGGACAGACAAAAATAACAAAAATAATTTTTTTTTTTTATAAATTTTTGAAAAAAATGTTCTTGGAAAACAAGCAAGCGTCTGGTGCGCAGACATACACGTGATACAAAACATACAAATTTATTTCAATTCTTGGAAAACAAAATCGGCAAACAAGCAAGCGGCTGGTGGGCAGACATACATTTGAAACTTAACCCACAAATTTATTTGAAATTTTGGAGAACAAATTTAATATCGGAGTCTGGTGGACAGACATAAAATCGATCCCATTATCTACAATTTTTTATTTTTTATTCTTAATTTAACCTTTTTCCCATTTAGCATAAATTCTATCGCTCTAAGGAGTTTAAACATTTTTTCTGGGACCCAAAATTAATTTTTGCTTCTTTCGCAGGAATATTTTGCTGGTAATTTTTTTGAATTTTGTGAAAAATTTTTTTTCTTGACACTTTTTTTTTCCACTTTCCTTTTGAAATATTTTGCTTGGACATAATAACTTTTTGAAACTTTTTGCTGAAATATTTGGACCTTGACCCAAATCAAATTCTTTTGAAAATTTTTTCTCAAATATTTGTATTTTGACCCAAGATATTTGTTTGAAATATTTCTGTAGAAATATAGCATTTTCAGATTAAGTGAAGCCTTTTGAAATTGAAATGAAACTTTTTGCGGAAATGAAATCTTTTGCTGCGGAAATGAAATCCTTTGCAACCGAAATGAAACCTTTTGCAACCAAAATGAAACTTTTTGAAAATCAAAAGAAACTTTTAGATTTGTAGAAGGAAAAATAACAAAACATTTTTATTTTTAGGTTTAATATTAAATCAACTAATTATAACAATATATAGTTAAAGAGGAATTTTTATTCATTATTAATATACATATTTATATTATTTCCTAAATATTCAATTATTGTAATAACAAATGCTTCTTTATTGATTTGATATAAAATATTTCCTTATTATTAAATTCTAAATGCTTAACGATAAAAAGAGAAATTTAAACAAATTTTGACTTTTATTGGCCTTTAGGTATGGGCAGGACTGAAATGCGAAATTTATAGTATAGTTATAGTATACATACTATTAATCTTAACTAATAAAGGATTCCCGCTTCGCAGTTTTATGGATTATGGAGATATATCAGTCTTTCTATGTGGGCTATTGAATGGTTCGCTCTATCGCGTATACAATGCAATGCCTTATTCAAAAATCCTGGTATCATTTTCAATACCAAACATCCTAGACACAATACAATGTTTTGCCAAATTACAAAGCTCTGCATCAAATTTCATCTCAATATCGTGATTTCAATAGACAGACAAGTGGACATCATTAAATCAACTTTGATCATGATTGTATATACTTTATTGTGGAGGAGGTTATAAAAAGGAATCTAATTGGCGTCTTTTAGAGAAAAGACCTTGAAAAACATTTTTTAATCTTTCTGCACCTACACTTGCGTTATATGGAAGCTGAATATTTAAGAAATAATACTATAAAAACATAGATATTAATTAGTTATAATTAGTTGATTTCATTTTGAACCTACTAAACTTCTCTTTGACTATCAATGTAAACTATAGTGTTTTTGAAGAAAAAAATCGTTCTTCGCAGCAATACATCTCCCGTAATTTCTGCTTTTGCGATTTTCGTGTACACTCTTTTGAATTATTTCTCGATTTGTAAAAATTAAACTCTCTGTAAGTGGACTTTTCCTGTTTTGCTAATTTTTTAAATATTTGGAACTTCTTGAAACGAAGCAAAATATAATTTGACTCAAACCAACAAAATAAGATCGTTCTCGTCGACAACAATTGGAGAAAGAAACATATCCTCATTTAAAAAATAAAAATTTGGATAAAAGTTTAAATCTTAATCATTGGGCAAATTTTCTTTTTTGTAACGCAACAAAATTTCGTAAAGGTTAACGCTCAGCTTTCAAAGTGGATAAAATTTTAAGCGATAAATTTACAAATTGCGTCAACGATCTTCTGGATTATATTTCAATTTTCATACCCTCCACCTTGGAAAGGATGCTATATTAACTTTGTCATTCCATTTGTAACATGTCTAAATATTCGTCGTAGACCCCATAATGTATATATATTCATAATCAGCATAAAATTCTAAGTCGATTTAACGATGTCTGTCTGTCTGTTTGTCCATTGAAATCACGATACAGGCCACATTATTTGACGTAGAGCGTCAAAATTTAGCAGAATAATTTATATTATGTCTAGGATGGTTGGTATTGAAAACGACATATATCGGTGCACGTTTTGGTATAGTCCCCATATAACGGTACCTCCCGATATTCGGTATTTTGATGATATTTGCCGCATTTTTCATGGATTTGTCTAAAAATTAGTATTTGTTGGTCATAGTGGGTTCTAGCTGCGGTGGCGAAACATTGCATGTATAGGTCCACGTTTTGGTATAGCCCCCATATAACCTCCCGATATTAGGTATTTTGATGATTATTGCCGCATTTTTTTATGGATTTGTCTAGAAATTGGTATTTGTTGGTCATAATGGGTTCTAGCTCCGGTGGCGAAACATTGTATGTATAGGTCCACGCTTTGGTATACCCCCCATATAACGGTATCTCCCGATATTCAGTATTTTGATGATTTTTGCTACATTTTCCCACGAATTGGTATTTGTGGGTCATAATTGGTTCTAATGTTTCCATTACCCTAAAGTGGAGGTTATTAAAAAATCGGCCCGGCCGAACTTAATATTTTTTTACTAGTTTCAATAATCAAACCTGATGACAAGGTACACACATTGGAAACAACAAGGATGGAGTTGGTCTATGGAGGTCAAAAGAGCATACATAGGAAAGCCTATCGATAAAGATAAACTGAGGAAGCTATATATGGATACCATGCGATCATAAAAAAGGCGCTATGTTCAACACATGGACAAATTCATAGTTGTTTGGAAGGAAAAACTCAAATTTAAGCTGTGTCGAAAAATTATTCCATTTAACTCAAAAACAACAGGGGAAGCTAGGAAAATTATTTCGCATGTCCCAGTAACAAATGATGGATTTAAATTTGCAAGGAAAAATCTCACGGATCGTTACGAGAATAAAGTAATGCAAATTAATGAAGAAATTAAAACACTTTTTAATCTACCTGGAGTTTCTACAGAATCAAGTCACACTATTCAAAAACTATAAGGCCCGGTAAATAGCTGCATTCAGACACGGGGGATTCTTGATGTCGATGTTAAAGGATGGGATCCGATTTTAATATACATTTGTTCAACAAAATTACCTAGAGGATTTTTAGAAGAATTCGAGAACTCATTGAGCGATTATAACGCTTTTGACGCTTTCTTAACAAACAAATTCAAAACTTTGGAATCAGCTGGAAATATAAAGCCCCCTACATCAAAATTTGCTCAACAGAAAACAACTAGCAACTAGCACGCCTAGATTTTTGAAAACATTTCAACCAAATGTTTCAAATAATACAAACAACTTTGAAGAAAGGCCTATTAATATAATATTACCTCAATAAAATAAACTGAAAAATTGACCCTCCAAGATAAGAAAATTAGTGAGCGACAATCTGGAGGAACGCTACTTTTCATAGCAATAGTACAAATTGAAACCAAATGACAACTTTACGATTCCCAAGCTCTAATATACTCTGGATCACAATCTACATTTATTTCTGAAAAGATGATAAAAAACCTTTTAAAGTTACCAACACGGAACAACTTAGTTTATGCCACAGGCTTAAGTCAATTTGTTTCTGAGACTTCAGCGAAACAATTGGAACCCCCATGAAAACATTTGGATCAATTTTAACACATAAAACAAAATTTGGATGGATATTTGGAGGACCCATACCGGGAAGCACCTTTCAACGAAAACAAATATCACTCCTAAATACGACTTCAATAGAGAAAGTATTTACACGTTTTTAGGAGGTGAAAGAGACACTTAAAAAAAGTTTTACAGTCAGAAGAAGACCAATTTTGGGAACAAAACTACACTGAAAAATGGAAGATATGTGGCGACCCTTCCATTCAAAAAAATGCGAAGAATTGGGGAATTCCCGAAAAATCGCCCTAGCTAATTGTACAGAATGGAGAAAAAACTTATGAAAACACCTGAGAACCCAATTGGCTAGACATTTCAGAAGATGCTGCTTCTAAGATCCTTGGAACTCGATGGAATATCTCATGCGATTATTTTTCATTCACAACACCTTCAATGAAAAATAAAAATGTATCTTCAAAACGAGAAGTTTTATCAACGATAGCCAAGCTATTTGACCCATGTGGATGGCTGGCACCAGTGGTCGTCGTAGCTAAGCTAATAATGCAACAAATCTGGCTAGACAAAATTGACTGGAATGATCAATTAAAGCCAATAACTCAGATGAACTGGAACAATTTTGTTAAAAATAGCAAAGATATTGAGTATCTCAAAGCTCCTCGATGGATTCAATACACGCTAGATGGTTCTGTAGAGATTTATGGATTTTGTGACGGAAAGCGCGTATGGAGCCACTCTATACCTTAGGGTGGAAAATACTGACCATGAAACACATATATACTTATTTGCAGCAAAGTCTTGTGTCGCTCCTATTAAAAAACTATCAATACCCAGACTTGAGTTATGCGGGGCAGTATTATTGTAAAAATTGCCAAAATCCATTGTAAATAGCCCACAAATATCAAAATATTCGACACAGTTTTGGACACACTCTACCATCGTCTTAGTATGGCTAAAAAAGACTCGCTGTCATTGGAGCACATTTGTTGGATAATGTTGGACAAGAAAATTTGAGACATGTTGATTCGGAAACTAATCCAGGTGATATTGCGAGCCGTGGATATTCGCCTACAGAGCTAAAGATTGGTGATCTCTGGTGGCAGGGACCTCAATGGCTCAGAATGCCAAAAGACCGTTGGCCATCATATGATATCCCAAATGAAACAAATTTGAAAGCCAAAACGGCAAAAGTCATGACACTTTTCGCGGAAAGAGATGAACCTTTAACCTTTCTGCTCCTTAGCTAAAGTTAGTCGATCATATACATATGGTCTAAGACTCTGGAAAAATACTGGAGCAAATGGGCAACATCTTCGCATCTCATCAAAATACCTTACAGCAGATGAAATCCAAAATTGAAAACGATCTTGCATAATTCGCACATAAAAATTCGTTTATGCCGACGAATATAATTCACTATTGAAAAGAGCTCAAATTTCTCCTTCAAGTCCACTGTTAGCACTCAATCTGTTTCTAGACTCAAAGGGTATTATTAGAACAAATTACAGATTGGTACAATCGCCAGCCCTTACATATAGCGAATATCATCCAATAATACTACCACATGGCGCAAAACTAAGCAACTTGTTAGCCGTATTTACTCATAAGATTACCTTACACGTTGGTAATCAATTAATGACCCGAGCATTAAGGTCTGAATTCTGGATAATTGGACTCAGGTCGCTAGTCAAACAAACCATACGTAAATGTCGAATTTGCTTAATTCATAAAAAAAAACAAACATAAACCCAAATAATGGCTTCGCTACCACCCGAACGTAGTTTTCTTTCTCGACCCTTCACAAACGCAGGGGTTGATTTTGTAGGACCCTTCAACATTAAAAGTTACTCTGGAAGAACCTGCTTTATTACAAAAGGCTACGTTTGCCTTTTTGTCTGTTTCGCCACTAAGGCTATAATTTAGAACATATTTATTTATGTATACATTTAGAACATATTTGTCGACATATGTCTTTCTTGCCGCTTTTTTTAGGTTTAAAAGTCGGCGAGGTTGTCCATCTTGTATATTTTCTGACAACGGAATTAGCTTTGTGGGAGAGGTTGATCTATTAAAGCGAGATAGATTAGCTTTCATGAAGAGTATTCCAAATAGCACAATTCAAAATAACTTCGCACAAAATCTTACTTGGAAATTTATTAGAATCTTGATGACTGATTTGAGCTAAACTCGCGCGGTGCTCCCACAGATTTTTTGTAATACTTGTATTCGGAACTAAATTTGGCACCAAATAATTCGTTACGTCGTTTTAAGATGTGGGATGATTTGAAAAAATATTCGTTCTGCATTTGGAACTGTACAATTATCTAACGACATACGAACAGATTTATATACGCTCACTAATTTCTAATATCCTGTTACAATTCTAACTAGTTTTTTTTTTTGCATTTTAATTAACATGTTTTCAAATTTCATAAGGTACATAATATTTACTGGGTGTTTAAAAATAGTACCATGCAACACACTTTCTCCCACTCAAAAATTCTTGAAATATACTTTATGATTAATTCCAAAATATTTGACAGTTAAACAGTAATCCGATTCATTATCTTCTGAAATTGCCGAAGGGTTAAAAAGAGATAACAAAATTTGAAGTTGACGGCCATGAATTATTTCAGCTGACGATTTGCCAAATTTATTTGGAGTTTTTCGATAGGTAGTAGGATACGCCAAATGTGAACTTTATAAGTTACTGCCCCCAACCTATTGTTTCTTCAACAACGTTTTGTATGTTCTGACAAATCTTTCAGTTTAACCATTGAAACCAGGACGAAAAGGCGATATTGTTAAATGTTGAATTCCATTGGCTTCACAAAAATTTTTGAGTTCTTCGGTTGTGAATTTTGTTCCATTGTCTGTAATGATAGTTTCATGCAAACCATCAATTGAAAATTAACTTTGCGAATAAAGTGTATGTTTTCATCTCACACACATAAGGGTAATGGCAACAATTTCAATTTCAAATTTTTATTGAGTCTTTTTTTTTAACACGAAAATTTACAATTTTGAAGTGAAGAAAGAAATACTTAAAACTATAATGTTTTGTTTTAATGACTAAAGCGTATTTTCAGCGTCTGGCTTTACAAAAATTGTTAATTAGTGTTTACTAAACTAGGAGTGAACACTAATTAACAATTTTTGTAAAGCCAGACCATCAACCATACTGCTTTGTTTGATAGTCCACCAAAGTCTAAAGGTATTCTCTGCCAAGGTGCAAGGTGCAAGGGCCAAGGATAAAACTCTTTTGGTGGATCAGGGCTACAACTGATGCAGGAGCGACAAACGAACACTTATTTGCTTACCACTCCCCAATGTCATTCATGAAACAAATTTAAAATTTTTAATTTAAATAATTTTGGATTTATTAATTATTAATTAGCCTTTAAATTGTGTAAGATTGAGCCGTTGACGAATCTGTGAATTTTCAGGCCAATTTTTTAATTATCTGATAAAGTTTTAGATGCGTAAGCTTTAGGACGCTTTGATCCATCGGGAAATTTATGTGAAATCACCGCACTAACACCGTATGATGATGCATCTGATGCTAGCACTATAGGTAAATTTTCATCGAAATGTACTAAATGAAGTATATTTACCCGTTGCCGTTTTAATTATTGAAATGCATCTTCTTGTTGACGTTCCCAAACAATTGGCGCGTTTTCTTTACAAAGTACATTAAGTGGACCACAAAAAGTAGAATAATTCTTAATGAAACTGCAATAGTAATTAACATTTTCCATAAAAGGTTGCAGTTCGAAGTATTCTTGCTTGCATTCTGTATCTGTCTCCGAGGAGTAAATGACAGATACATTAATCACGTGTCCAAAATATTAAACTTTCGGTTGCACAAACAAACCTTTGGATGAATTACATTACACTTTCCTTTAACCTGTGGAACAATTATCTTAAGTTCTCAAAATGTTCTTCTCGTAACTATTATATCATCTAGATAATTAATGCAGCCTGGAAAACCAGTGATTACTTTCCCGATCAGGCCCTGGAAAATAGCATGAGCATTAGCCACGCCAAATGGCAATCTTTCATTTTGAAATAAACCCAACGGTGTATTAACCACCAATAGTGATTTTTATTATGCATGTAGGCATCCGAAAAAAAATGTCTTTGAAAAGTATTTACTCCTAAATACGACTTCAATAGAGAAAGTATTTACACGTTTTTAGGAGGTGAAAGAGACACTTAAAAAAAGTTTTACAGTCAGAAGAAGACCAATTTTGGGAACAAAACTACACTGAAAAATGGAAGATATGTGGCGACCCTTCCATTCAAAAAAATGCGAAGAATTGGGGAATTCCCGAAAAATCGCCCTAGCTAATTGTACAGAATGGAGAAAAAACTTATGAAAACACCTGAGAACCCAATTGGCTAGACATTTCAGAAGATGCTGCTTCTAAGATCCTTGGAACTCGATGGAATATCTCATGCGATTATTTTTCATTCACAACACCTTCAATGAAAAATAAAAATGTATCTTCAAAACGAGAAGTTTTATCAACGATAGCCAAGCTATTTGACCCATGTGGATGGCTGGCACCAGTGGTCGTCGTAGCTAAGCTAATAATGCAACAAATCTGGCTAGACAAAATTGACTGGAATGATCAATTAAAGCCAATAACTCAGATGAACTGGAACAATTTTGTTAAAAATAGCAAAGATATTGAGTATCTCAAAGCTCCTCGATGGATTCAATACACGCTAGATGGTTCTGTAGAGATTTATGGATTTTGTGACGGAAAGCGCGTATGGAGCCACTCTATACCTTAGGGTGGAAAATACTGACCATGAAACACATATATACTTATTTGCAGCAAAGTCTTGTGTCGCTCCTATTAAAAAACTATCAATACCCAGACTTGAGTTATGCGGGGCAGTATTATTGTAAAAATTGCCAAAATCCATTGTAAATAGCCCACAAATATCAAAATATTCGACACAGTTTTGGACACACTCTACCATCGTCTTAGTATGGCTAAAAAAGACTCGCTGTCATTGGAGCACATTTGTTGGATAATGTTGGACAAGAAAATTTGAGACATGTTGATTCGGAAACTAATCCAGGTGATATTGCGAGCCGTGGATATTCGCCTACAGAGCTAAAGATTGGTGATCTCTGGTGGCAGGGACCTCAATGGCTCAGAATGCCAAAAGACCGTTGGCCATCATATGATATCCCAAATGAAACAAATTTGAAAGCCAAAACGGCAAAAGTCATGACACTTTTCGCGGAAAGAGATGAACCTTTAACCTTTCTGCTCCTTAGCTAAAGTTAGTCGATCATATACATATGGTCTAAGACTCTGGAAAAATACTGGAGCAAATGGGCAACATCTTCGCATCTCATCAAAATACCTTACAGCAGATGAAATCCAAAATTGAAAACGATCTTGCATAATTCGCACATAAAAATTCGTTTATGCCGACGAATATAATTCACTATTGAAAAGAGCTCAAATTTCTCCTTCAAGTCCACTGTTAGCACTCAATCTGTTTCTAGACTCAAAGGGTATTATTAGAACAAATTACAGATTGGTACAATCGCCAGCCCTTACATATAGCGAATATCATCCAATAATACTACCACATGGCGCAAAACTAAGCAACTTGTTAGCCGTATTTACTCATAAGATTACCTTACACGTTGGTAATCAATTAATGACCCGAGCATTAAGGTCTGAATTCTGGATAATTGGACTCAGGTCGCTAGTCAAACAAACCATACGTAAATGTCGAATTTGCTTAATTCATAAAAAAAAACAAACATAAACCCAAATAATGGCTTCGCTACCACCCGAACGTAGTTTTCTTTCTCGACCCTTCACAAACGCAGGGGTTGATTTTGTAGGACCCTTCAACATTAAAAGTTACTCTGGAAGAACCTGCTTTATTACAAAAGGCTACGTTTGCCTTTTTGTCTGTTTCGCCACTAAGGCTATAATTTAGAACATATTTATTTATGTATACATTTAGAACATATTTGTCGACATATGTCTTTCTTGCCGCTTTTTTTAGGTTTAAAAGTCGGCGAGGTTGTCCATCTTGTATATTTTCTGACAACGGAATTAGCTTTGTGGGAGAGGTTGATCTATTAAAGCGAGATAGATTAGCTTTCATGAAGAGTATTCCAAATAGCACAATTCAAAATAACTTCGCACAAAATCTTACTTGGAAATTTATTAGAATCTTGATGACTGATTTGAGCTAAACTCGCGCGGTGCTCCCACAGATTTTTTGTAATACTTGTATTCGGAACTAAATTTGGCACCAAATAATTCGTTACGTCGTTTTAAGATGTGGGATGATTTGAAAAAATATTCGTTCTGCATTTGGAACTGTACAATTATCTAATGACATACGAACAGATTTATATACGCTCACTAATTTCTAATATCCTGTTACAATTCTAACTAGTTTTTTTTTTTTGCATTTTAATTAACATGTTTTCAAATTTCATAAGGTACATAATATTTACTGGGTGTTTAAAAATAGTACCATGCAACACACTTTCTCCCACTCAAAAATTCTTGAAATATACTTTATGATTAATTCCAAAATATTTGACAGTTAAACAGTAATCCGATTCATTATCTTCTGAAATTGCCGAAGGGTTAAAAAGAGATAACAAAATTTGAAGTTGACGGCCATGAATTATTTCAGCTGACGATTTGCCAAATATATTTGGAGTTTTTCGATAGGTAGTAGGATACGCCAAATGTGAACTTTATAAGTTACTGCCCCCAACCTATTGTTTCTTCAACAACGTTTTGTATGTTCTGACAAATCTTTCAGTTTAACCATTGAAACCAGGACGAAAAGGCGATATTGTTAAATGTTGAATTCCATTGGCTTCACAAAAATTTTTGAGTTCTTCGGTTGTGAATTTTGTTCCATTGTCTGTAATGATAGTTTCATGCAAACCATCAATTGAAAATTAACTTTGCGAATAAAGTGTATGTTTTCATCTCACACACATAAGGGTAATGGCAACAATTTCAATTTCAAATTTTTATTGAGTCTTTTTTTTTAACACGAAAATTTACAATTTTGAAGTGAAGAAAGAAATACTTAAAACTATAATGTTTTGTTTTAATGACTAAAGCGTATTTTCAGCGTCTGGCTTTACAAAAATTGTTAATTAGTGTTTACTAAACTAGGAGTGAACACTAATTAACAATTTTTGTAAAGCCAGACCATCAACCATACTGCTTTGTTTGATAGTCCACCAAAGTCTAAAGGTATTCTCTGCCAAGGTGCAAGGTGCAAGGGCCAAGGATAAAACTCTTTTGGTGGATCAGGGCTACAACTGATGCAGGAGCGACAAACGAACACTTATTTGCTTACCACTCCCCAATGTCATTCATGAAACAAATTTAAAATTTTTAATTTAAATAATTTTGGATTTATTAATTATTAATTAGCCTTTAAATTGTGTAAGATTGAGCCGTTGACGAATCTGTGAATTTTCAGGCCAATTTTTTAATTATCTGATAAAGTTTTAGATGCGTAAGCTTTAGGACGCTTTGATCCATCGGGAAATTTATGTGAAATCACCGCACTAACACCGTATGATGATGCATCTGATGCTAGCACTATAGGTAAATTTTCATCGAAATGTACTAAATGAAGTATATTTACCCGTTGCCGTTTTAATTATTGAAATGCATCTTCTTGTTGACGTTCCCAAACAATTGGCGCGTTTTCTTTACAAAGTACATTAAGTGGACCACAAAAAGTAGAATAATTCTTAATGAAACTGCAATAGTAATTAACATTTTCCATAAAAGGTTGCAGTTCGAAGTATTCTTGCTTGCATTCTGTATCTGTCTCCGAGGAGTAAATGACAGATACATTAATCACGTGTCCAAAATATTAAACTTTCGGTTGCACAAACAAACCTTTGGATGAATTACATTACACTTTCCTTTAACCTGTGGAACAATTATCTTAAGTTCTCAAAATGTTCTTCTCGTAACTATTATATCATCTAGATAATTAATGCAGCCTGGAAAACCAGTGATTACTTGCCCGATCAGGCCCTGGAAAATAGCATGAGCATTAGCCACGCCAAATGGCAATCTTTCATTTTGAAATAAACCCAACGGTGTATTAACCACCAATAGTGATTTTTATTATGCATGTAGGCATCCGAAAAAAAATGTCTTTGAAAAGTATTTACTGTTTCTTAATTTTGAAAAAGGTCTCGAACCCGAGGAATAGGATATTGCTCAATATCCATTTGTGGGTTTATTATAACTTTGAAGTCTGCACAAACTCGAATCTTGTTGTTTAGCATCGGAACGATAACAAATGGCGATGTCCACTGACTATATTTAATAGGTTTCCATAAACCCAGTGCTATCAAACGCTCTGCTTCTTCCTTAAAAGATTCTATTGAAGCATAGGAAATTGGCCTGGGTTTATAAAGTATGGCCTTTCGTCGGATTTTATCGAAATGTGACCTCTCATGGTCTTGCATAACCCAAGATCGTTCGTAAATAATTCGCTTAACTCATTACAAATTGATTTAAAATTTATATTTTCTTCCACTTTGGGGATCTGTGTTGCCATAAATTCATCTTACCAATTCAGTCCAAATATACTCGAACATTGCACAGAATCCGCTACAATAAGTTCTAACTGTTTGCGCTTATTTTGAATTTGAACATCAACTTCCAACGAATCTAATGCTGGTAACTGGGTATTTAAATATCCAAAGAGTTTTACAGTAGATGGCTTAAGGGCTGGGTTACCTAAGGATTTGTAGAATTCCAATCCAACAACAAAACGCGTAGCTCCCGCGTCATTTCCGTTGACGTCGCATGAAATTATCACCATTTCTTCTTCCATTGATTCATTGTTGTTATTACCATCGGATACTGACTCATCAAATTCTCGAATATAATGTTTGGATTTTTGTTTTGATCTACAAACTGATGCAATATGTCCTATTTTCTTGCGAATATAACGTTGTGCTTTTATAAAACAACCGATACATGTTGGCCACTTGTGTTGTGCTAACTGCATTTCCTCCCCATTATTTTGACATTTCTGATTCGTTTTAAAGCGAATATATCATTTACCGAAATGAAAAAATCGAAAGTAAAACAATATTTTCTAAAGTCCCGAGTGAAGTACAACCCTTACACATACATTTTTACCAATAGAGTTATATATAGGCAACATATGCCTATACAGCACATAGTCTATTCCTAGATGTTCCTGCTGGAATGTTGTTAACATGCACCATGTTAACAGGAATATGTGTGGGATTGTACTTAACAAGCCTCTGAGATTGACATTACAGAGAAAATATCATTCTCTTGCACATGCGCTATTCGTTTACTCTTGCAGCTGCACTTTTTAAGCAGCATTGTCAACTCCATGAAAGCATTTTCAGTGAAGGATGGAAGAAACAAAAATATTAAAATTTTTTAAGTAATATAAGTTCAATCATGATCATTTATATTTTTTATTTTGCATACATTCTAATTGTCCATGTGGTCACCCTTCTGTTACAAATAGTTGCTGCAATATATAAGATTTGCTTTGCGGTAGCAGTTGGAGAAAGAATCACCTGTTTTTCGATATATTTGAATGAGAGGTATATATTCTTTGTTTTCTTTTTATATGTTTATTTTCTATCTTATTATTTCCACTTATTGTACTTGATTTTCAAATAGCTATATTCACTTACATTGTAAAAAATAGCCCTCAAAACACATAATAGTGCATGGGTTTTAAATTTTTTTTGTGTATTTTTTTGATGGTAACAATAGTTATTATACCACTTTATGGAATTGGGAATGATATTGCTTCAGACATGCCTCCATTTCATTTTTTAAAGATGTTGTTTATTCTTGAGTTCGTTTGTAATAAAAAAAATAACATTGTTTCTGAATGGAATCTGATCTGAGATCTGTTTGGTGGATATATATATATATATATATATATATATATATATATATATATATATATATATATATATATATATATACATATACATATATATATATATATATATATATATATATATATATATATATATATATATATGCTGACATTGAATAAAATTATAATAATAAAAAAAGTAGAAATATATATATAAAATATGTTCTTTTCAACCATCTCCCCCACGTTGAACGAGGAACGCTGAAGAAACTGTCTGGTCAATGACGTATGAGGATGAGACTGACAGCCGGGGAATAGGTGTAGGGTTGACGTTACTATTGGAAGTTCTGTTGTGGCGAAACTTGACAGTGACGTATATAGTTACTCCAATTCCAATGCAAAGAGCTAGACGGTATGATGGTGAATGACCGTCGATTTCATTAGTTATGGAAGGTGTCCGATTTCAATAGTTTTTAGCTGTTGGTGTAAGGTGAGAAGTTCAGCAGCATGCGTTTCATAGGTGCTGTTAATGTGTTTTGTTCCATTTGTCTCCAAGTTTGGTGGTGCATGGTTGATTTCTAGTCGCACTGTTCTGACGATTAATTCAATAAGGAAATCACCTCGCATAAATATGACAGTTCGCCTTTGCTAAACTTCGCTTGGTTGTCGCAAATAGAAACGTCATTTGTGGTATGTATGCAGCTGTCCATTTCTTCTGCTGTTAGCGAAATGAGCTCATCCAGATGGACTTTAGCTGCCAATAATTTTGATTTCAAAGCTATTGAAATAAATCGACCGGGTCGCAGCAAAGGTCCGGGGATCATTTTGAATAAATCATACTGCTGGAGATACCCTAATGGAAGGCGAATCTCGAATATGATATGATTCTTTATAGTCCTTCCCTTACTCTTCATTAATCCGAATCCGAAAAATCCGAAACATTATCTTCGCGAATGGGCAGAGCATAAGATGGCGGAATATGAGCCTTGATAGTTTGGAGATCTAGTAGCAATTGATGTGGAGTAAGTAGCAAAGGACTTATCCGACCATGATGAGCATCAGTTAAAACGTCGATTAGGTTATCTTCTATATGTTTCAGCCATGATGAAAGTAGCATGAGCTGCCGAGTGAGAAACACAATTGATTGTGTTGCCTTTACAACATCTTCCTCTTTTTTTCCTTATTTGCCAAAAGGTTCATTTCTACTTGCATATTGCCAAGTTCCTTTGGCTCGAATCTTCGTCCTTTCTAATTATGTTGATTGTTGAATCAATAATGTCTGATTTTTTAGAAGATCCAACAGATGTTGCTTGTCTTCATTTGCCTTCTCAATTGTAACAGTAATTTGCTCCACATATTCCGAGTCCAAGAGACCAGTAAAGTATCTCACAGCTTCTGTTCTCAACTGCTATCTTACACAACTTCTGAAGGGTTCTTATCTCGGTAGAAAAGCCATCCATATCTGCCCAAAATGGGAAAAGATCATAATAAGCGATCAGTTTCCACTCTGCCGTTACTACTTTTGTGATTCCAATTCCTTCAAAATAGATGCCGGGCTTATTCTCAAACTTGTGTATGTTGAACGAATGACACAAGCATAGAGTTAAAAAAAAGCCACAAGCATCATCAATTCTAGCATGCTGCTTGACGTCTTTGGAGATGGCCCTTCTCTCCTACTCTTTGTCTCTATAGGTGGAAAAGAGACAATGAACGGCATTGCAGGTATGACCTTGCTCGCTGGGAGATTTCCCATGATTTGGTTGTATAGCTTTGTATTCGCCCGGGTGCACCTTACGCAATTTTGCACAATGTTGCGAGCCATAGCCTTCACCTCGATTATCCAATATATTTGTCTTGATGTTGCCAGTAAAAGTTGTGAGCCACAGTGGCTATTCTCTAAATGAATCATATTAAGAATTAGTTTCACAAATGGATCGTTGTATGGTAACAACATTGGTTGTTTTGTGTCGTATGGCAAGGTTGCCTCTTTCAACCTGCCACCGATTCTAAGTATTCCTCTGTTATCAAGAAACGGAGTTAAACTATGTATGGAGCTTGACTTGTCCAATGCTTCATGTTTCCTCAATTGCAGAATTTCTTTCGCAAAAACTGCCACCTGTATGGTCTTGACTATTAGTTGCATCGCCTGATTCAACACCATAGGTGTCAATACATCTGTCGAACTTCCATGCTTGCGGCAAATCGCAGGACATAACCGACAATACGTTGCAATCGTCTAAGTGAACCCTTGTGGTTAATTCCAAAGATAATATCCTGTAACCCACTCTGTGAGGCAATTGCTGTCTTTTTGTCTTGAATTCAATATCAGATTGATTTTATTTATTCTTTAAGAAAGGTTCGGGCCAGTGAGATTCATTTCCATCCCGACAGACAATCTGGTTTCATACGTCTTAAGTGCTGATGGTTCTGAATTGATCCAGTACAATGTAATCTCTGAGTCTGACCAATAAATAGTCCTTAGATCTTCGTAACCCAATTCGGCTTTGACCTTAGCAGTTAGTTTCGTTCGCAATTCAGCGGCAGAATGCTCTAACCGTGGCAACGTGATCTCCGTTATTAGTGCTATTTTTGATTTTGAACAAAGGAGTCTGACTATATGCCTGCCGTCTGGTATCATAGCCCGAAGATACACCACAGCACCATATGCCTTTCCTGACGCTTCCACGAAAGTATGTATCTCAATTTTTGTTGGTTTCTCTCCATCAAACATGTTCCTGGGTAACCTGAATTCTTTTAACATCTTCAGGCTTTATCGGAACGATAACCAATATGCTGCCCTTTCTGCTGGCAGTTCCTCTTCCCAGCCAAGTTTTTCTTCCACAGTTGCTGAATAAAGATGTTCGCTGCTGACACCACAGGACCCGCAGTTCCTAAGGGGTCGAACAATCTTGCCAAATCAGACGTGACCTTCAACTTGGTGATCTTGGTGCATTCGTTCACATCACTCTTCAAACAAAATCGGTCTGCTTGAGGAATCCATGTTAATCCGAAAACCTTGGTTGATGATTTGTCAAAATTGGGATCTACTTCTCTATCTTCTGGAGGAAGGTTTCAAGTGGCTTCAAGTAGTAACATATTAACTTGTTTCTGCATCTCAATTGCGTTGTTAAACTGTCAGCCCTGCACATGCAATCAACATAAAAATTCTTTTGAAGCGCCCCCAATGGATATGTTTGCATGTTCGTATCTGCTAGCCTTTTCAGAAATCTTGTAACAAGATATGGGGCACACGTCGTACCATATGTTAACGTATCAAACATGTAATGTTCGAGTTCCTTGTCTGGAGTGTTTCTCCATACATTTAGTTGATATTTTGTCGACTAGCACTTGTCTGTACATCTTTTCAATGTCTGTTGTAAACACAAATCTCGGCAGTCTGAACTGCAACAGCATTCCAAACAGATCTCCTTGAACCCTGGGACCTGAATGCAAAATATCATTGAGAGACCATCCAGATGATGACTTGCAAAACGCATCGAACACAACCCTCAGCTTTGTTGTGTTGCTATTTGGGCGTAGTGCACAATGATGCGGGATATAGTATGTCATATGTTCCAGATCCTCATACTCCTTCATAAATTTAGCATACTGCTCGTGAAGACTTGCATCCTTAGATAAGCGACGTTCCAACGCAAAGAATGTTGATTCTGCAATATTCAAGGATTCAGAGATCTTTTCAGGGCGGTCTGCAAACGGTAATCGCACCACAAACCGACCATTCTCATTCACTGTTGTATTTTGGTTGAAGTGATTTTCACACTGTTCTTCTGCTATTGTCAACTTCTGATCTTCACAAACATCGTCTTGTTCCCAGAACTTCTTTAATAAATCTTCTAAAGCATGTTCATCTTCTCCGAAAACGGCGCAGGTCACAGTTTTTGATTCAGCCCGAACTCTTCCACTAGCAATCCACCCTAGTTTTGAGTTCTTCAATATAGGAAGCTCTTCGGACATTCGAAGTTTTTGTGAGAGAATCAGGTTGAAGTAGAACTCTGCTCCAAGTAGTACGTCAATCCCGGTCGTTTGATAAAAAAGGGATTTGCCAGCTTTATGTTTTCTGGAATAGGCCATGATGTGATGTCGATGTCAGTGCTTGGTTGCCGTGGCACCATATTTGGTAACACAAATTCTCCTAGGTACGTTCTAAATTTGCTGATGAGCGACTGAAGCTCCACGTTGACCCTGTGGTTTGCGGTTCTCGATCTTCCGCCTACACCTTTGATGACGTATGAGGATGAGACTGACAGCCGGGGAATAGGTGTAGGGTTGACGTTACTATTGGAAGTTCTGTTGTGGCGAAACTTGACAGTGACGTATATAGTTACTCCAATTCCAATGCAAAGAGCTAGACGGTATGATGGTGAATGACCGTCGATTTCATTAGTTATGGAAGGTGTCCGATTTCAATAGTTTTTAGCTGTTGGTGTAAGGTGAGAAGTTCAGCAGCATGCGTTTCATAGGTGCTGTTAATGTGTTTTGTTCCATTTGTCTCCAAGTTTGGTGGTGCATGGTTGATTTCTAGTCGCACTGTTCTGACGATTAATTCAATAAGGAAATCACCTCGCATAAATATGACAGTTCGCCTTTGCTAAACTTCGCTTGGTTGTCGCAAATAGAAACGTCATTTGTGGTATGTATGCAGCTGTCCATTTCTTCTGCTGTTAGCGAAATGAGCTCATCCAGATGGACTTTAGCTGCCAATAATTTTGATTTCAAAGCTATTGAAATAAATCGACCGGGTCGCAGCAAAGGTCTGGGGATCATTTTGAATAAATCATACTGCTGGAGATACCCTAATGGAAGGCGAATCTCGAATATGATATGATTCTTTATAGTCCTTCCCTTACTCTTCATTAATCCGAATCCGAAAAATCCGAAACATTATCTTCGCGAATGGGCAGAGCATAAGATGGCGGAATATGAGCCTTGATAGTTTGGAGATCTAGTAGCAATTGATGTGGAGTAAGTAGCAATGGACTTATCCGACCATGATGAGCATCAGTTAAAACGTCGATTAGGTTATCTTCTATATGTTTCAGCCATGATGAAAGTAGCATGAGCTGCCGAGTGAGAAACACAATTGATTGTGTTGCCTTTACAACATCTTCCTCTTTTTTTCCTTATTTGCCAAAAGGTTCATTTCTACTTGCATATTGCCAAGTTCCTTTGGCTCCAATCTTCGTCCTTTCTAATTATGTTGATTGTTGAATCAATAATGTCTGATTTTTTAGAAGATCCAACAGATGTTGCTTGTCTTCATTTGCCTTCTCAATTGTAACAGTAATTTGCTCCACATATTCCGAGTCCAAGAGACCAGTAAAGTATCTCACAGCTTCTGTTCTCAACTGCTATCTTACACAACTTCTGAAGGGTTCTTATCTCGGTAGAAAAGCCATCCATATCTGCCCAAAATGGGAAAAGATCATAATAAGCGATCAGTTTCCACTCTGCCGTTACTACTTTTGTGATTCCAATTCCTTCAAAATAGATGCCGGGCTTATTCTCAAACTTGTGTATGTTGAACGAATGACACAAGCATAGAGGTAAAAAAAAGCCACAAGCATCATCAATTCTAGCATGCTGCTTGACGTCTTTGGAGATGGCCCTTCTCTCCTACTCTTTGTCTCTATAGGCGGAAAAGAGACAATGAACGGCATTGCAGGTATGACCTTGCTCGCTGGGAGATTTCCCATGATTTGGTTGTATAGCTTTTTATTCGCCCGGGTGCACCTTACGCAATTTTGCACAATGTTGCGAGCCATAGCCTTCACCTCGATTATCCAATATATTTGTCTTGATGTTGCCAGTAAAAGTTGTGAGCCACAGTGGCTATTCTCTAAATGAATCATATTAAGAATTAGTTTCACAAATGGATCGTTGTATGGTAACAACATTGGATGTTTTGTGTCGTATGGCAAGGTTGCCTCTTTCAATCTGCCACCGATTCTAAGTATTCCTCTGTTATCAAGAAACGGAGTTAAACTATGTATGGAGCTTGACTTGTCCAATGCTCCATGTTTCCTCAATTGCAGAATTTCTTTCGCAAAAACTGCCACCTGTATGGTCTTGACTATTAGTTGCATCGCCTGATTCAACTCCATAGGTGTCAATACATCTGTCGAACTTCCATGATTGCGTCCCTTTATCCTTTCGGCAAATCGCAGGACATAACCGACAATACGTTGCAATCGTCTAAGTGAACCCTTGTGGTTAATTCTAATGATAATATCCTGTAACCCACTCTGTGAGGCAATTGCTGTCTTTTTGTCTTGAATTCAATATCAGATTGATTTTATTTATTCTTTAAGAAAGGTTCGGGCCAGAGAGATTCATTTCCATCCCGACAGACAATCTGGTTTCATACGTCTTAAGTGCTGAATTGATCCAGTACAATGTAATCTCTGAGTCTGACCAATAAATAGTCCTTAGATCTTCGTAACCCAATTCGGCTTTGACCTTAGCAGTTAGTTTCGTTCGCAATTCAGCGGCAGAAAGCTCTAACCGTGGCAACGTGATCTCCGTTATTAGTGCTATTTTTGATTTTGAACAAAGGAGTCTGACTATATGCCTGCCGTCTGGCATCATAGCCCGAAGATACACCACAGCACCATATGCCTTTCCTGACGCTTCCACGAAAGTATGTATCTCAATTTTTGTTGGTTTCTCTCCATCAAACATGTTCCTGGGTAACCTGAATTCTTTTAACATCTTCAGGCTTTATCGGAACGATAACCAATATGCTGCCCTTTCTGCTGGCAGTTCCTCTTCCCAGCCAAGTTTTTCTTCTACAGTTGCTGAATAAAGATGTTCGCTGCTGACACCACAGGACCCGCAGTTCCTAAGGGGTCGAACAATCTCTTCAAACAAAATCGGTCTGCTTGAGGAATCCATGTTAATCCGAAAACCTTGGTTGATGATTTGTCAAAATTGGGATCTACTTCTCTATCTTCTGGAGGAAGGTTTCAAGTGGCTTCAAGTAGTAACATATTAACTTGTTTCTGCGTCTCAATTGCGTTGTTAAACTGTCAGCCCTGCACATGCAATCAACATAAAAATTCTTTTGAAGCGCCCCCAATGGATATGTTTGCATGTTCGTATCTGCTAGCCTTTTCAGAAATCTTGTAACAAGATATGGGGCACACGTCGTACCATATGTTAACGTATCAAACATTTAATGTTCGAGTTCCTTGTCTGGAGTGTTTCTCCATACATTTAGTTGATATTTTGTCGACTAGCACTTGTCTGTACAACTTTTCAATGTCTGTTGTAAACACAAATCTCGGCAGTCTGAACTGCAACAGCATTCCAAACAGATCTCCTTGAACCCTGGGACCTGAATGCAAAATATCATTGAGAGACCATCCAGATGATGACTTGCAAGACGCATCGAACACAACCCTCAGCTTTGTTGTGTTGCTATTTGGGCGTAGTGCACAATGATGCGGGATATAGTATGTCATATGTCCCAGATCCTCATACTCCTTCATAAATTTAGCATACTGCTCGTGAAGACTTGCATCCTTAGATAAGCGACGTTCCAACGCAAAGAATGTTGATTCTGCAATATTCAAGGATTCAGAGATCTTTTCAGGGCGGTCTGCAAACGGTAATCGCACCACAAACCGACCATTCTCATTCACTGTTGTATTTTGGTTGAAGTGATTTTCACACTGTTCTTCTGCTATTGTCAACTTCTGATCTTCACAAACATCGTCTTGTTCCCAGAACTTCTTTAATAAATCTTCTAAAGCATGTTCATCTTCTCCGAAAACGGCGCAGGTCACAGTTTTTTATTCAGCCCGAACTCTTCCACTAGCAATCCACCCTAGTTTTGAGTTCTTCAATATAGGAAGCTCTTCGGACATTCGAAGTTTTTGTGAGAGAATCAGGTTGAAGTAGAACTCTGCTCCAAGTAGTACGTCAATCCCGGTCGTTTTATAAAAACAGGGGATTTGCCAGCTTTATGTTTTCTGGAATAAGCCATGCTGTGATGTCGATGTCAGTGCTTGGTTGCCGTGGCACCATATTTGGTAACACAAATTCTTCTAGGTACGTTCTAAATTTGCTGATGAGTGACTGAAGCTCCACGTTGACCCTGTGGTTTGCGGTTCTCGATCTTCCGCCAACACCTTTGATACAGAGAGATGCTTGAATGGGTTCGATACCCAACCTCTGCACTAGTCGCTCTGACACCAGATTAATCTGTGAACCGGAATCCAGAATCGCCTTAAACTTATAGCTTCTTCCATTATTTGCCTTGATCGCAACCCGTGCGGTTGCAAGGAGTGCGTATGATTGAGATCTATTCGCCGATGCTTCTGTTGGCGGCTGCTGACTTTTTCTCTACTCGTGGCGTTGAAAAATGCAAGAGTGTATTGTGTTTTTTTTTTTTGACACTTCCTGCACTCCCCACTTGTACACGTTTTTCCCTGATGGTCATCCTTGAAGCAATTTAGACACATCTTTTGTCTATCAACCCATTTGTGTCTTTCGGGCACTGTCATTGCCAAGAACTCTTTGCAGTAATATAGGGGGTGGTTACCTTTGCACATGTGACATCTACGTATCGTGGTGGAAGCACTCGTTGCTGACCGTTTGCTCTTCTGAATCCCATTGACAGCTTCTAATGATTCGAAGCGACTCTACAAACATTTCATGAAATTCTCCATTGTTTGGAGCTCTTTGGAATCCACAATCGACTGCTCATACAACACATGAGTAGTCTTGTCCATCCTCTTTGTTAGGATGTGGATTAAGAGTGAATCCCATGTTTTGGCTTTACTCCAAGACCCTCCAATGCCAATAACTATTCATGAAGACTGTCATGAAAGTCCTTCACTGATCTGCTATCGCCAACCATGTTGGGCAGGTTTAGCATTCTCTCAAGTATAGTTGACACTTGAGCTCTTTTGTTATTGTACCTTTCTTTTAGTGTCTTCCAGACAATGTCGTAATTCGCCTCGGTCAACTCGAGGTTCCTTATGAGTTTCTCGGCTTCCCCAGTCACGTTGGCCTTGAGATACCATATTTTTGCACTTGTGGCAAGGCTTGTTCGTTGATCATTTTCCCAAAAATGTCAGCAAACGTCTGCCACTTCGAATAATCCCCATTAAATTGAGGGATTGTAATTTTTGGCAGATTAACTTGATTTGCCAAGCTTCCACCTGATCTCTGCTGAGACAACGAATGATTGACCTGTGTTAGCGTCGATATTTTTTCTTTGTACTTTAACGTCTCTTTTCCACCAACGTTGGGTCATCAAAGTCCTCGAACATTTTGAAGTGGATATCTTCCACGTGTGTCCAAATTTTTCAATTGCAGCTGTCTGACAGGGATCAGCATGGACTGAATTGTCCCTTATTACCTTTTGAATGGATGTTATTTCCACAGGCAATACATAGAGCACCTCGAGAGTGACAGGGTTAAGGGAAGAATCCTGCGCCGTGTACGATCTCTTCAAGCCGAGGAGGTACCACCACAAATTACGTTGGAAGATGTTGCACATGTCATCAGAAGCGCAAAGTCATCCAAAGCGCTTGGTCCTGGCGGAATCTCTATGGTGATGTTGAACCAACTGGATGTATCTCACCAAACGCCTCAACCTGTCGTTAGCCACACTTATAGTTCCTGATGCCTGGAAATGGGCAGGGTGGTCCCGCTACTGAAGCCAGAACATTGCATAGCATAACAACAGCTTTACATGCCATTTCCACACATATAAGTAGAACAGGTCGTGTGACAGAACAGTTATGGTGGCACTTGATTTATCAAAAGCTTTTCATACAGTCAATCATGCCACACTGTTCGAGGACATTGAATGCACCGCCTTCTAGCCAAGTTTGAAACGTTGGATAGTAAACTATATGTGTGGACGCCAGTCGAACGTGGAATTCAGAAGCAAGAAGTCGAGCTTCCGTAGAGTAAAACAGGGAGTTCCCCAAGGTGGGGTGATATCTCCGGAACTGTTTAACTTCTACCTTTCTAACATTCCATTCCATTCCAGACATATGCGATCGTGAAATGCTTACAAAGTTGATCTAACCGCCTTTTTCACTGGGAGGAATATGAAGATATCGACGAACACACTTTTCATCAGATGAGGCTATCTTTGAATATGCAGGTCGATGGTGTTTTAATGCCGACCACCAACTATTCCAAGGTCTTAGGGGTCATATTTGATAGCCTCTTCAAGTCGTCCGCGCATACCACAGCTATCTGCGAAAAGATCAGAAGTACGAATAAGGTTTAAAAGTCTCTGGCCGGCAGCACTTGGGGAGCTGGTAAGAAAACCTTGTTGACATCTTACAACGCGATAGACCGGTGTGGTCCACAAACGTTAGTCCTAAGCAGTGGAAAAATATTCAGTCCTGCTAGAATGCCGCCCTTAGAACCGCAGAGGGTGCCTCCTCATGACACCTGTCGGCCACCTACATGTGTTACATGAGTTACAGACAGATCACCAGCTGGTGGATAGGCAACCTCCACCCAGGTACGTAAGGAAAGACCTTCATGATCTATAGAGAGGTACAGAGGTAAAAGAGAGAGCCTCTAGTTCAAGAAGCCTATCAAGCGGGATTGAATTGTATTCACTCTAACGCGGTCTCAGAAGTCATGGAAGGATATAGAGTGAATACTGTGCTAGGAGACCATATAAATAAATACGAATCCCATAGGAATACGTATAGGTTGTTTTATCAGGAGACTTCGGTTCAGATAATGACAACGAAGACTTGAGAACTACGCTCTTATAGCACATTACAACGTAAAGCATTTTGATTATTTCTCTAAAATTCTGACTAATGCAGTCAGATCTGTGCTGGATGATGTTTTGACAAAAAGAACAGAAGCATGATTAGGGATTTTCTTCAATCGGGGCGTGTACGAACAGTATCCGTAGTATGATGATGCGAAGGACCTTTTTGTACGACAGCATAACCATATATGCATTTGTTGCAGTACATGCTTGAGTGTCATTATGGGAGTCATCCCAACCATCGTACGGTAAATAAAACTCATCCTAGGCGTGTAAAGGACGAAATGCAGGATCCATTGAGAGATGTCCTACGGTATAAGAGAGAATCTCCAGACCAAGTAGCATACAAGCATGTCTGAGTGGCATTCATATGTCGATGACAATTATGGTATGAATGCCGTCATCGGAGTCCAACCCCTCCACAAATTGCAGCCGAAGACGAAATACACAATCCTGTGTTGTTTTGACAAAATTACGTTTATGATGGTGCAGCCGTCTCAATACGTATTAGCCACGAATTGATGAAGATTTGCGAAACCGTAGAAATGGGTGAAAAGCTAGACGCATAACTAGCTAGACTATTACAACTACGGGATGGAATGCCAGTCTTAGTACTAAAAGAATAGGTAGATTGTTCTCTAGTTAATCTTGATCGGCTCTTGACGAAGTGCACGGCTTAATATAATGTCGGACAAAGCTGCTCACTGTGGGAAAACCTTCGGATAAAACTGCTTTCACTGGGTTGACAATACCTGGGCGAGAGGAAATCGGGTCGCTCCGGAGCGTAGATACGATTATCGTTTTCGAACTCTTTATGGTTAGCAGCTCATATTCAATCTGCTAAAGTTTGATATAGATTTTTTAGTTGCTTTATGTTGTTATACGAAGAAAATTTTATTATTCTCCCAAAACCATTTATGGGAAGAGTAGATTTTTTTTAACTTTTTATTAACATGTGAAGAAATAGATAAATATAATATAGATGTAGCCGGTTAAAAATCGGAGTACTATTATGCAATAATAATTGTGTAATATTTTCAATCAAAATACCTACATAAAATAAAATATATTGTAAAAATTATTATCCCTATGCCATGACAGAAGAATACAGGTAGATGCATCAACGCTTGGAAGCACGGATATGTCACAATTTGTAAACGTTTCTTCAAAAATAAATAGATTTTTAGATGTGTTCTTATAGGACGTCATTCATAATAAACGTTTTTTTTTTAACAATTTTTACAAATTTAAATAATTTTTATTCAACATTTTAAATTCCAAAGTTAGTTTGACAGTTCATTGTCCCAGCAGCTGAGTCGATGCGCCTACCTTTATTCTTCTACCATGCCCTATACCTAACCATAAGTCTTACGAAACAGAAGAAAACCATTGAAAAATTTGTAAATATCAAAAATATATCTTATACTTATAATGAAGAAAAAACTCTAAAAAGGAAATTGTAAATTAATATTTAACGATAACAACATAATATGAATTATATGATGTTGAATCTATTATTTTTAAAAATGCTGGCAACATCAAAATTAACAAAAGTTGTATTTAATATATTAAATGGAAAGTACATTGTTACGTTCTCAAATTGTAAATAACAATAGAAAATTAAATATTTTCCAATCAATGCGAAAATACTTTCCTTTATTTTTCTACATACAATGTGATTTTCATACAACATACATTTTCATACAACAACAAATTGCAAATAAAATAAGATTTAATATTTTTTTACTCAGTATCACTAAGGATATTGAAAAATTTTAGAATTAAGACAACATCAACATATCTCATATTCCTTAATTGTATTTCTAGCGACGGTCATCGGTATGACAACGATAATTTATATATTAAAGGGAAATTCATAAATAAAAAAGCTAATGAAAGAGTTTAGTAGAATCTCTTGGCCAGAATGGAAGGAGGTACGTATTCGTACCCCAACGATCTCTACCCCACTGTGAGTGAATCAAGTAATCTTTGTCAGGACCACGTCGGGGTCACCAAAAAATGTTTATTAATATAAACATTTTCAATTTCTTGTAATCTACCAAGAAGTTGCAGCCATCGTTGGGTGGGCGCTATAATAACACCTCATTGTTTAGCAACATTTGGATACATAGTTGCCCCAATTTACCTTTGCTTCCGCCACTGTTTCGTACATTGTTAACAAAGCCCTTTTTGCATACATCAATTTCTGTTTCCTCTATTAGCTATTTTACTTCTATAAATGTTTGTACATAAAATTACAAAAAATCGGAAAGTACAATTTTTATATTCTTTAGTAGGAAAGCGATATCGAAGATATCGAAATCGATTATCGATTTCATAGACTCCGAACGAACGCCGCACTTTCCTTAACAGTGGGGAAGCAAATTGGCAAGAATCCAGAGAATATACCAAACGTAAGATGTAAGATGTTGCACATGTCATCAGAAGCGCAAAGTCATCTAAAGCGCTTGGTCCTGGCGGAATCTCTATGGTGATGTTGAACCAACTGGATGTATCTCACCAAACGCCTCAACCTGTCGTTAGCCACACTTATAGTTCCTGATGCCTGGAAATGGGCAGGGTGGTCCCGCTACTGAAGCCAGAACATTGCATAGCATAACAACAGCTTTACATGCCATTTCCACACATATAAGTAGAGGACTTAACCAGAACAGGTCGTTTGACAGAACAGTTATGGTGGCACTTGATTTATCAAAAGCTTTTCATACAGTCAATCATGCCACACTGTTCGAGGACATTGAATGCACCGCCTTCTAGCCAAGTTTGAAACGTTGGATAGTAAACTATATGTGTGGACGCCAGTCGAACGTGGAATTCAGAAGCAAGAAGTCGAGCTTCCATAGAGTAAAACAGGGAGTTCCCCAAGGTGGGGTGATATCTCCGGAACTGTTTAACTTCTACCTTTCTAACATTCCATTCCATTCCAGACATATGCGATCGTGAAATGCTTACAAAGTTGATCTAACCGCCTTTTTCACTGGGAGGAATATGAAGATATCGACGAACACACTTTTCATCAGATGAGGCTATCTTTGAATATGCAGGTCGATGGTGTTTTAATGCCGACCACCAACTATTCCAAGGTCTTAGGGGTCATATTTGATAGCCTCTTCAAGTCGTCCGCGCATACCACAGCTATCTGCGAAAAGATCAGAAGTACGAATAAGGTTTAAAAGTCTCTGGCCGGCAGCACTTGGGGAGCTGGTAAGAAAACCTTGTTGACATCTTACAACGCGATAGACCGGTGTGGTCCACAAACGTTAGTCCTAAGCAGTGGAAAAATATTCAGTCCTGCTAGAATGCCGCCCTTAGAACCGCAGAGGGTGCCTCCTCATGACACCTGTCGGCCACCTACATGTGTTACATGAGTTACAGACAGATCACCAGCTGGTGGATAGGCAACCTCCACCCAGGTACGTAAGGAAAGACCTTCATGATCTATAGAGAGGTACAGAGCTAAAAGAGAGAGCCTCTAGTTCAAGAAGCCTATCAAGCGGGACTGAATTGTATTCACTCTAACGCGGTCTCAGAAGTCATGGAAGGATATAGAGTGAATACTGTGCTAGGAGACCATATAAATAAATACGAATCCCATAGGAATACGTATAGGTTGTTTTATCAGGAGACTTCGGTTCAGATAATGACAACGAAGACTTGAGAACTACGCTCTTATAGCACATTACAACGTAAAGCATTTTGATTATTTCTCTAAAATTCTGACTAATGCAGTCAGATCTGTGCTGGATGATGTTTCGACAAAAAGAACAGAAGCATGATTAGGGATTTTCTTCAATCGGGGCGTGTACGAACAGTATCCGTAGTATGATGATGCGAAGGACCTTTTTGTACGACAGCATAACCATATATGCATTTGTTGCAGTACATGCTTGAGTGTCATTATGGGAGTCATCCCAACCATCGTACGGTAAATAAAACTCATCCTAGGCGTGTAAAGGTCGAAATGCAGGATCCATTGAGAGATGTCCTACGGTATAAGAGAGAATCTCCAGACCAAGTAGCATATAAGCATGTCTGAGTGGCATTCATATGTCGATGACAATTATGGTATGAATGCCGTCATCGGAGTCCAACCCCTCCACAAATTGCAGCCGAAGACGAAATACACAATCCTGTGTTGTTTTGACAAAATTACGTTTATGATGGTGCAGCCGTCTCAATACGTATTAGCCACGAATTGATGAAGATTTGCGAAACCGTAGAAATGGGTGAAAAGCTAGACGCATAACTAGCTAGACTATTACAACTACGGGATGAAATGCCAGTCTTAGTACTAAAAGAATAGGTAGATTGTTCTCTAGTTAATCTTGATCGGCTCTTGACGAAGTGCACGGCTTAATATAATGTCGGACAAAGCTGCTCACTGTGGGAAAACCTTCGGATAAAACTGCTTTCACTGGGTTGACAATACCTGGGCGAGAGGAAATCGGGTCGCTCCGGAGCGTAGATACGATTATCGTTTTCGAACTCTTTATGGTTAGCAGCAATCTGCTAAAATTTGATATAGATTTTTTAGTTGCTTTATGTTGTTATACGAAGAAAATTTTATTATTCTCCCAAAACCATTTATGGGAAGAGTAGATTTTTTTTAACTTTTTATTAACATGTGAAGAAATAGATAAATATAATGCAGATGTAGCCGGGTAAAAATCGGAGTACTATTATGCAATAATAATTGTGCAATATTTTCAATCAAAATACCTACATAACATAAAATATATTGTAAAAATTATTATCCCTATGTCATGATAGAAAAATACGGGTAGATGCATCAACGCTTGGAAGCACGGATATGTCAAAATTTGTAAACGTTTCTTCAAAAATAAATAGATTTTTAGATGTGTTCTTATAGGACGTCATTCATAATAAACGTTTTTTTTAACAATTTTTACAAATTTAAATAATTTTTATTCATCATTTTAAATTCCAAAGTTAGTTTGACAGTTCATTGTCCCAGCAGCTGAGTCGATGCGCCTACCTTTATTCTTCTACCATGCCCTATACCTAACCATAAGTCTTACGAAACAGAAGAAAACCATTGAAAAATTTGTAAATATCAAAAATATATCTTATACTTATAATGAAGAAAAAACTCTAAAAAGGAAATTGTAAATTAATATTTAACGATAACAACATAATATGAATTATATGATGTTGAATCTATTATTTTTAAAAATGCTGGCAACATCAAAATTAACAAAAGTTGTATTTAATATATTAAATGGAAAGTACATTGTTACGTTCTCAAATTGTAAATAACAATAGAAAATTAAATATTTTCCAATCAATGCGAAAATACTTTCCTTTATTTTTCTACATACAATGTGATTTTCATACAAACAACAACAACAAATTGCAAATAAAATAAGATTTAATGATATTTTACTCAGTATCACTAAGGATATTGAAAAATTTTAGAATTAAGACAACATCAACATATCTCATTGTCTCATATCTTAATTGTATTTCTAGCGACGGTCATCGGTATGACAACGATAATTTATATATTAAAGAGAAATTCATAAATAAAAAAGCTAATGAAAGAGTTTAGTAGAATCTCTTGGCCAGAATGGAAGGAGGTACGTATTCGTACCCCAACGATCTCTACCCCACTGAAAACATTAACCACATTATTACGTTATTTGATTTGATGGAGCTTTTTATTTATGCCTCCCAGAAGAGCGCATATAGTTTGGGTAAAGGGCAAAGAAATATAAAAAACAGTAAACCCATGTGTTGCATATGTCTCCAAAGTTGCGTCCTTGAGAACCGACGAAATTTCGACCATTTTTATATGGATTTTCTCTAGACCAATCTTTTCCACTCTACAATATTGAGCAATCGATGTCACTTGCTGGGACCTACAATAATGTCAATACCCCTCCAAATCACTGGGGTCGCTCCAAAGGATTTTTGTGGGTTTTTCTACGCCTTCATTGTCCCATATGAGCGTTTTTTGTCCATTTCTTGAACTCTAGTCGTGACGCGTTTAGCTGCCTGTTTTGTTATCTCTAACTCACATATAATGCGTACTGAGCCGTGTTGAGAATAGTTGTTGATTGTTTTTCAATTAACGGTTTTGGATGTTATAGCTTTCACAGCGATCTTACTGTCGGTTAGGACGTTTATGGTAGGCGGTCTCGTGTAATCATTAGGCCAGTTCAAATGGAAACTGTTATACAGACGGCTCAGTGTCTGTATAACAACAGTTTCCAGTCGGTATTTGCGATAGGGATCCGTCGATTCACGAGTCTCTGGTAGGAATTAATGATTTACATGAGGCAGTTACAGAAGTTTCAGGTATCCGATATCCAATGCAAAGTTTTCCATTGATTCTCCCGTTGTCACCTGTAAAATTTGTTGATGGTATGTAACGTGGCTTTTGCCTATACGCTCGTCCGTCGCTCTGAGCCTTATGACCGCAACGGCCGCCTCGTGCCGTATCTGAATATCTATTGGGTATACACATAGAATTGTCTCAAAAGCCGTAGTTGGTGGTGTACTCATTGCACCACAAACGCTTAGGTAGCACATCCGTTGGACTTTCTTTAATATTTTGGTATTACGTTTTATCCATTGCTGTCCACCAAACTATTGATGTGACTCGTCCCTTTTGCACAACAAGTTAGAGTTCTTTTCCCTCATTATAACGTCGTCTGGATAGCAGACTGGTTCAAATCCTTCGTTGGTTAAAGTCCTCAGAAGACTATTTATAGTAGTATGGAGAGATGATACTCCCTCCCTCCCTGTGGAGTTCCTTGACGAATTTATCCCTTATGTTAACTTCATATTGCCAACAAGTTATCCATCTATTCTATTCCTTAGCATAGATCCCTGAGGGACCGGTCGACCAGGAAGTTGTCTAAGGATTGGATGAGTATATCTGTGCTGACGTTATTGAAAGCGCCTTCGATATCAATGCATACTGCCAGTGTATACAGGGTGAGATTAAAAAGCTGCAATAAAGCCAAACGCTAAAATGTTTACTTTTTTTTAAATTTTATATATATTATATATAAAAATTAAATTACATATAAAACACATCGGAAATAGCATCAACTTTTAGAATAAGTTAAGATTTGTTCGAATTGGTCAACTTTTGCACGAATTATGACCTTCAAACGGCCAATGAAACTGTCACACGCTACCCGAATGTTGCTCTGCGGTATTTTGACCAATTCCCGGCGAAGCGCTTGATTGAGGTGATCAACACTTTGGTATTTTTAAGTGGCAACTTCGCAATTATTCCAGGCACAATAGTCCATGGATTCGTATTCGGAGATTTTGGTTAACATTGTGCGCTGGAAATGAAGCGAGGAACCTATCGACGTATATAGTCACCGGGCCGCTAGCCTCAGCATTCCTCGTAACCAGCTGGTCTGTGGCTTTTTTGACCGCAAATATTTCCGCCTGGAATACGCTACAGTCGTTTCCAAGCTTGTAGGATTCACGAACATTAAGGGTATCACAGAAGACACCAGCTCCCGTTCCACAGTCCATCTTTGAGCCGTCGCTATAAACAGCTATGCCGTGGAAAGGTGGGGTGTTACGGGCCCAGGCGTCTCTGTTAGGTATGTGTATGTCAGGTGGGTCAAAGCTCAACCGTGGTGAAATATAGTCTCTTGTATTGCCTACCACTCCCACATACCTAACACGTCTTAAAATCGCAGAATGTCCAAAGGGTTGACTGCGCCATTCGTTTAGTTCTCTGATTCGAAGAGCACTTCTGAATGCCTGTTCCTCAACATGTATGCTCAGTAGACTTAAGCACAGTAGGGTGTCCAGTGCTGCTTGAGGAGTGCTCCTGAAGGCACCCGTTATTAGTAAGGATGCGGCTCTTTGAACTTTGTCAATGTGTCGTAAGTAAGTTGACTTCTCCAGGGAATGCCACCAGACTAGAGATCCATAGGATAGAATGGGACGAACAATTGACTCATACACGTATTTGATGATGTGTTGTTTGAGGCCCCAGCTTTTACCTATGGGGTTCTTACAAGAATAGAGTGCGATCAATCCTCTCTTTGCTCGTTCCTCGGTGTTCCTCTTCCAACTTAGCTGGCGGTCGAGGATGCTACCAAGGTATGTGGCCTTTGATGAGAGGTTTCACGTGACTCTATCTAGCATCGGTGATATAAATGAAGGATATTTACGTTTCTTCGTAAAGAGTACGAGCTCTGTCTTTGATGGGTTACGCCTAGTCCATTACGATGCGCCCACCTTGATAGGGTGACTAGAGCTCCCTGCATCAGATCAGTGATTGTTTGCAGGAATTTCCCAGCAATCAAAAGGACGACATCATCAGTGTATGTGACTACCTTTGTCCCCCTTTTCTCTAGATCTATGAGTATGTTGTTAATAACCAGAAGCCAGAGTAATGTTGATAAGACACCCCTAGCGACAGATTTCATGACGAATGTTTCCCCAATGCTCGAGTTGATAGTTCTGCTAATAAGCATCGTATCAATCAAATCTATGAGAAGTTGGGGTGCCCTAAGTTTTAGAACACAGAAAAAAAAGACACACCGAAAATTTTGATTAAAAGCTTCATCACCATTCGACAAAAAAATGTCGATAAAATATTTCAAACGTAGTGGGAAATCTTTATCGAACACCAACAATTTGCAAAAAAAGGTCATCAACAAACAAGTTTGACCAAAAAGTTTATTAAATTTGTTAAACCATTTTTAATATTATTTTTTGTAATATGCCATATTATTGTTTATTACTTTATTACAAAATACTTTGTTAAATTGTTTGTAAAAATTGATAGCAAACTTAGTTTTTTTTTTGCGTATAGAGACACACATTTAGTTTAAATCCGTTAAAATACTGAGAATTGGCAGGTCTTTTTTGTGGGAGAGCTGTAATATTATGTGCCAACATCGACACTTGCTGTTAAAGAACTTCTTTGTTGTATTTATTACAAGCAATTTTATTAGAACATATTGCAAAAATCTAATATCTAATAAATCTAGTAAATTTGAACAATAATTGATTTGTATGTATGTATATACATCTCACCAATAACATATGTATGTATGTACGTAAATATACAAGTGTGAAAAAATAAAATACATGACCATCAACAGCAGAAAAAAAATGGATACAATCATAATCGAATTCAAAGACCAACCAATATATACAAGAAATAAATATTCGCTTCTGCCTGCAAATCACCAAAAGAAACAAATTCTAACGTTCGCAAAGAAAAAAAAAGCAACGCATGCATGCTCTCTGAAATAACTCCTCTCATGAATAATTCCTCGCCCCGCCGTTACGTTACCACCATTCAGAAATGCTAATGCTCGCCAGAAAAAGAATTCATCCCTACAACAATTAGCAACACAAGTTTATTCCCGTTTCTATGCAAAGAAAAAGAAACTCATCCCAACAACAATTAGCAACACACCTATTTTCCCGCTTGCCCTCTCAACAAAACAACCATGAGAAAAATGCAATGCATGAAATGATCTTTTTCTGACGAGCATTAGAATTTCTGAATGGTGGTAACGTACCGGCGGGGGCGATGAATTATTCATGAGAGGAGTTATTTCAGAGAACATTTATGCGTTGGGATTTTTTCTTTGCGAACGTTAGAATTTGTTTCTGGTGCTGATGTATCGGCGGGGCGAGGAGTTATTTCAGAGAGCATGCATGCGTTGTTTTTTTCTTTGCGAACGTTAGAATTTGTTTCTGGTGCTGATGTATCGGCGGGACGAGGAGTTATTTCAGAGAGGAAGCAAGGAGTTACTGCGTTGTTGTTTTTAATTCGTATGTATTTCTTGTTGTTTGTTGAAATCTTACGGTGTTTGATTTGATGATGTTGTATTTTGGTAAATGCATTCAGTGTGCTTTAGACTTTCGTCGCGTTAAGTGTGCTAAAAAAGTGAATAGTGATTTTTAAAAAGTGAATAGTGATTTTTAAATAGTGAAAAAAAGTTCCTGTGAATGCGTAAAAATGGAAAATAATGTAAGTACAGTAAAATGCCCTTTCTGTGAGGAAATATTTCCAATATCGGACAGTCTTTTTACTCACATTAAAACCCATTACTGTCCGGCTGGAACAACTTTTATGTGTCATTTTAATGAGTGTTTTTTAACCTTTGGTTCAAAGGGGAGTTATAAAAGGCATGTTCTTAGACATGGACGCAGTAGTAAGAGGACAGAGTATTATAATACGGGAAACATTGTTGAACCTGAGTCCAACATCGAAGAGGTAAATGTGGAGGAAATTGAAATAGAAATTATGAATGAGTGTATTAGCGGAAGCGAAAGGATTTACAAGGAAAACTTGGGTGAAATCCGCCGTTCAATTAGTTTATTTCTGATTCGGTTGCATTCCTTTAATAATCACCCCTACTCTGTAAGTCGTCGCCAAAGACGTCGTCGTCTCAAAGTCGTTGTCACTCGTTGACGTCGGCGTTGTCACATGAATGCAAAATTTTTACTTTGTAAGACGTCGCGGCCAGTGACGCCTGCGTTTCGATAATTTACCACCAAAAAGTGTAATCCCTAACGAATAAAGAAAATTTTCTTCAATTTGTTTGGTAAAATGATTTATTTTATTTATTATTTCTAGTGATGAAGAACAGAAAAAAGCCTTCGTATACAAAGAAAAATTATAAGGCAAAGGTCAGATATATTTAACCTACCACATATCAAGTAAGTTTTATAGTTTATTTTGGGTCATGATACATGCCATTCATAAAATATATCATTTATCTACAGGTTTCAAAACCATTTTCGCATCAATAAAGCAGCATTTAAATACTTGCTTGATACTATTGAGCCGAAAATGAAGAAAAGTATTCGGTAAACTTCTGTGTCCACCACAATAAAGTTGGCTACAACTTTACGCTTTTTGGCACCGAGGATGAGAAAGCCGAAGCAAAACTAGCTTTTTTTGAAAAAACAGGGTTTCCAGGCGTCATTGGATGCATAGATGGGACCCACATTAAGATAATTACACCGAAGAAGGAGAAGCAAAGCATTTATTATAACCGTAAAGGATTTGTTAGTTTGAATGCTATGATTGTAAGTAATGAAATTATTTTGTGCAATTAAGATTCTAATTTAAGTTTTACTTAGGTATTTGGATGCTCGACATGCTGGCTCAGCACATGACTCCTTGATTTGGAATATGAGCCACGCCAAACAAATTTTGCGCGAACGTTATGATGGTGGTGACCGTAATAGTTGGATTTTAGGTAAAATGCATCACCATGAGAACAGAATATCAAAAAAAAAAAAAAAAAACGATTCACAAACCTTGGTTGTCGAACCTTTCAAATAAGAAATTTTTCGTTTTGTTTTCATACTCTACATATACGTACTAATATATGATTTTTATGCAGGTGATGCAGGCTATCCGCTAGAGCCATACCTGACGACGCCATATCGTTCTTCTCAAGAAGGGAGTGCTGAGGCTGTTTTTAACAATAAACATGCCAAAGCAAGAAATATTATTGAAAGAACCATTGGTGTTTTAAAAAATCGCTTTCGGTGTTTACTCGGCGCTCGTCAACTTCATTATAAGCGTGAAAAGGCAACTAAAATTGCAAATGTTTGCTCGGCATAACACAACATTTCTATTGCATATGGTGTAAATGATCTAAGCGAAGATGTACCTGTACAACTCAGCAATGAAAATGTTGAGAATGAAGACGAAAATATACAAAGTATTGAAGCTTCACAAATACGAGACCAAACAAAATCCACTTTTGTTTAAGTTTGTTGATTTTAATAAAAAAAAAATCATTGTTTATGTATTAAAACTTAAAAAAAAGTTCATTCTTATTTCAAACTTAGAATTAAATTCAGACTCTAAAAAATAAAAAAAAATTAAATGAAATACATAAATTCATTCTTATAGAATGAAAAAATTACTAGGTACTACTTATTAATATTTATGTAAAGCGCAGCTATCACAATTTTTGGCTTCATTGGTCAGATTCATTCAGCTTTTGCAACTTCCTCTTTTTGATTTCCAGCGCAATTTTCTTTATTTCCACTTCGTTTTGGAACAACTCTTCCTCTCTTTCATGTTTTCTTCTTAACAATTTCAACTTCTCTTTCTTAATTTTAATTATTTCCTTTTCGTTTTAATTTTGTCTTTTTAGTAATTTTAACTCCTCTTCCTGAATTTTTTTGGCGTCTTTTAATGTGTTTTTGATTGAGTTCATGGTGTGGGAAATCTCATTCAACACCTTTTCTTGCATATTGTTATGCAGTTCAAATAAACTTTCTCTGCTTTTCCTATTATCTTTCTGCTTTCTTTGATTCTTTTTTTGAGTTACAGCACTAGATGACTCCGGCGGGCAGATGTTTTCTTCATCTTCAACGCGCTCGACCAACCAACCTTCCTCACATGCACTTATGTTGCCAGGCTGATGGTGGGTGAATGTCTCATCTGTGGGAAAGTATTCTTCGGCTTCAACATTTGAAGACCGAAGTGTAGACGCTGGTGTTGAGCGAATCTCCTCCTCACCCTGTACCACAGAAAATCCCTGGTCTTTTTGGCGCCACACACGTAGCCATCAGGAGTTAATTGGCTTTCAAATTTCATTATACTCGCAACTGCCTCTTCCAACGGGGAAAGTTGCAGCTGCATGTATCTGCCTCCACCTGTTGCATTGCATTCTGCCTTGTTGAAGGCTACTTTCTTTTTACATTTGAATTTTAGATCTCTCCAAATCTAAAACAAAACAAAGAAAGTTTAATTATTTGTGTACATATACTGTTATTCCTTACCTTCTGCCAACCATCACTGTCTCTTGCCGGAGGACCAAAAGCATTCAGTTTTGTTGTAATATCCTCCCAATCTTTTTTAAAATTGGATGGAAGAGAGCCTCTGCTGAACCCTTCCGCAAGGCGTGGGTTTTTCCCAAGTTCTTTTATTAAGCAATCAAATTGCGTTCCATTTGTAATTTTTATTTTTTTCCCTATTTTCTTTTTTTTCACCAACTTACAAATCAATAAAAATACAGTTGTTTATATCAAGGCGTCACAAGGCGTGCAGAAAAACCGTAACGCCCAAAAGTAAGTCGAGTCGACTCAACATGGTTGTATAAACGCCTTAGCGAGTACCAAGTACTCGTCGTCTGCTGTCGACACGACTTCAGGGTTGCCAAAATTAACACGGCGACACAAGGCGTCGACGTTAGCTGTCGACGACGTCTTACAGAGTAGGGGTGAATATTTTTCGCTCAAACATAATTTCTAATCAAAAGTTAATTGATGAATTCTTATTAGATCCACTTATCAAGTTTATTGAACTTAGTCTTCAAAATGCCGGTGTAAGTAAAGATATAGTACCTGCAATGTTTGATGATGTTAAAGACATTTTTAAGGGAGTTAATTCAGAGCATAAACTCACTAAAGTGTCAAAAGATATGGGTTTGCTTGCAGAGGCAACATTTTTCAATATCGAAAATGATCCGAAATCAAAAGCCATAATAATGCCAATAGATTTTAAATTTAAAAAAATTTTTGAAAAAGATAATTTCCTTGAAGATGTTTTAACACACAATAAACATACTGAAAATAAACAAAAAATTGAAAAATTTGCGCAGGGTGAGTTATGGAAGCAAAAAAAAATGATGTACCCCAAAGAGACTCTAGTTCCATATTTTTTGTACCTGGACGATTTCGGTATTAACAATTCTCTAGGTTCGAAATCGACTAAAAATTCTGTTTGTAACTTCTATTACAGTTTCCCTTGTATTCCAAGTAAATTCTCAAACATTAATGAAGTATTTTTGGCTGCATCAGTGCTTGCAGCCGATATTAAAAAATACGGCAGTAGCTGTTATACTTTACTTGTACAAAAAATTTCATCACTAGAAACTGAGGGCATAGAAATAAATACAAAAAATGGGACAGTAAAAGTCCATTTCATACTAGGCTTAGTTTTAGGAGATAATTTAGGTTAAAACATTTCATTAGGTTTTCAAAAATCATTTTCGGCAAAAAAATTTTGCCGATTTTGTTTAATGAATAAAACAGAATCACAGAAGACAGGCGAAGAAAATCCTGCTGTAATGAGAAATAGGAGAAATTATGCTTTGTCATTTGAGAGAAATGAAATCTCAGAATCGGGTATATCAGCATACTGCAATTTAAATGTGGAATATCATTTCACGCCACAGAAAATTATTATGTAGACATCATGCATGACATTTTCGAGGGGATAGCCCACCTGATTTTATGCAAATCATTGATTTATTTCATAAAAACAATGCAATATGTGAGCATTGACGAAATTAATTTAAGGCTGGCATCATTCTCTTACTATACAAATGATAAGGGCACAGAAAAGATAAAAATATCACTGAAGGAAATAGAAAGTGGTAAGTTGAAATTATCAGCAAGACAGATTATGTCATTTTGTTACAATTTCCGTATGTTAATTGGGGAGCATATACCCCAAAACGATGTTGTATATACATATGTTCTAAATTTCTTGAGATTGGTAGATGAACTTTTATGCTTTCATATAGACGAAAACCTTATATCAAATATAAAAACAGATATAGAAATAGTTAATAAAGAATTTGTGACATTATTTAAGTGCCCACTGACTCCTAAATTTGATATATATTCTCACTATCCTACCATTTTAAAAAAATCTGGACCTTTGCGAAACATCTGGAATTTTAGATATGAAGGAAAGCACAGAGAATTCAAAATTTACTCACATATAATTACATCTCGCAAAAATATTCCAAAATCGTTTTCTTTTAAGCATCAAATGAAATTTGCTAATTTTTTGCTAAATGACAAATTCACGGAAAATAGTGTTTTCAGAAAAAGGATTTTTGACAAAAATATTGAAAAAAACATATTACATAAATTGAAATACGACACATTTAATTTGTTTGCTGAAGCAGTAATATTGGGCTATAAATACGACAATTCGTCATTTGTGTGTACAATAAAAGGTGAATTATTCGCAATAGTTTGTACGAATAGAAATATTATTTCAGGGATTGGCAGTAGGAGATATGGCGATATTTCAAAAGAATTTAACGCAGTGGCAACTAGAATCCAACAATGCAGAAAAAACCCCTAAAACAAATACCACTTTGGAATTCACTGATTGTGGTTTAGTCAAAAAACCAGTTCCATCAGTAAAGGATATGCTGATGGATTCACAGAATGGGAGATTACTTTTAAAGCATTATGCAAAGCATAATCTTTTTAACGAGCAACAGCGCAACTTACTTATCAACACACTTGCTAAGTATATTGAGTCTAAGGGATATCCTTGCTCACTTGCGGATAGTAATGAAATAGAAAATCAAATTTGTGTGCTATTTCCAATGGAGTCGAAGGTAAGTGCTGGATTTTTATGCCAAAATTATAGTCTTTCAAAATAAGCTTTAAATTTAATTTAATTTAGGATTATTACACTTCGGGAAAAAGGGGTAGATTGTATAATAAAATATACAATTTAAAACGATATACCAAAAGTCTAACGAAGGAGAATGAACCTATTTGTTGATCTGTAAATAAAACGACCGAAAGCAAAAAATTTGGTAAATACAACTTTATTCATATACGAATATATAAATATTTATATATATTATTTATTTTTCAATATTTATCATTATTATTTAGTTCCAGAAGCTGAGTCAGATTTCGCTCTCCGTTGTATTCGAAACGAAAACACTGCAGCTGACGAATTCGATATTTACTGGAGAAAATGTTCTCAGCTTAGATTTTCTCAAATTGAACATTCAGAGAGCACAAATGACTTTTGAGAAGTTGGCCGGAGTACAAAAAGCCTTCTGGAATTAGTTTGGTAAGTAAATTGTTTATTTCGATAAAAACTAATTTATGAATATTTTTTTTTCTCCCAAAGATCGATATAGATTTTTCACTTAAATACCAAATACCCTAAATCCTGTAATCTTATTTTAAAGTGGCCACTTTACGAGAGGAAAATCTGGCACTTAATATCATCTAAAATTTCATCCAAATTGGTAATAAATATCGATAAATACGATGAAGGTAAGGCGAGTTTTAATTTAATTCACAATACACGTATTTAATTCAAAATTATATTACCATTTCATTTCAGAATCAAAAATTTTCTTAATATTTTGGAATTTGCACCATATTTTTCCACCACAACAAAAGCAAATAACAGACGAAACTGGCGCAAAAATACCTGACTCACAAAATTCTTTTGCTCTTATTGCCGAAAACAACAAAGAAATGGATATAAAAGTGGAACTGTTGAAACTGTGCAATACCAATATCCAGCCTCTACTGCTTGTTACGGGAGAACCGCAAAATAAATAAATATACATTTATTTCGATGGAATACGTTTTCCAATTTTAAAAGTTTTAACGGCTGTAGATTTGTTGTTTAAAATATTTTTTGTATTTAATTTAGAATTTCCCGACGAATCTAATATTTTTTACAACTTTATTCAAACCTTTTTCTATGAAATTAAATCTGACAAGAAATGTCCAAAAATCGCTGTGATACAAAATGAAATTTTAAATTTTACGTAAAAACTAAAATGTAAATCACACCATTTGTAAGACTTGATTCGTTTTATATTCACTTATTAATTAATTATATATTTCAATGCAAAAATTAAAAGATTTAATTTTTATTATATGTAATCATTCCATTCCCTTTGTATATAAATATATATTCTTATTCTATGAATTATATAAAAATAAACCCAAAATTGTATGTTCATTAAATAAATTACTTCGTTGTTTTTTCTTTTTGTTGTCATACGAGACACATACATAACATATATACATAAATGTGTTTGTATGTATATATTTTTTGGGTTTGTATTTCACAAAAAACCAACAAAGGGTTTGCCTACATGAAAATTTCTTGTTCGAATTTTGCTTTCACATTTAACAAACCTAATTGTATATTTGCTAAATTTTTTATCAAATTAAAAAATTAAAATCGACAAACATTTTTGTATATGTGAAAATACTTTTTTAAATTAAAAAATGAAAAAATTGATAAACCGTTTTGTTAATATGACAAATATTTTATCAATTGAAAAAAAAAAAATAAAATTCAACAACATTTTTAGTTAATATGAGAATTTCTTTATCGAAATATTTTCGAACGACTATTACAATTTTTTTTTTATCGGCGATTGTAAATATGAACATTATTTTTATCGGCCAAAAATCAATAAAAATTTAATTGGATTTTGGAATTTTTTTTATCAAATGGCTACAATTTTTTTTTTTTTTTTTTGTGAAGTAATTCATAAATGCATTCTAGGGTGACTTTGTTGAAGGCTCCCTCAATATCGAGGAAGACAGCCAAGGTAAACAAGGACCCATTCATGTTCTTCTCTATGTACCCTACGACATCGTGTTGCGCTGTTTCAACAGATTTAGCTTTCATGTAGCCATGCTGAGCAGTGCTGATGACGGTCTTGGTAGAGATATGATCTCTATGTCAACAGGCCTTTCCAGTGTTTATATTAGGGAGGATGAGAGACTTATCGGTCTGTAGACCTTGGAAAGTGCGTGACTCGGTTTCCCTGCTTTTGGGACGTAAGTAACTGTGACTTCCCTCCATTACTCCGGGATGTAGGATAGACACAGACAAGCTTTGAAAATCTCCCCCAGGATTGGGGACATTGCCACTGAGACATGCTGGATCATAGCGGGAATAATGCCGTCTGGCCCTGGGGATTTAAAAGGCTTAAATGTGTCTATAACCCACTTAATTTTGGATAAGCTTACAATTCTGTCGGCCAGATTTTGGTCCGTAACCGTATATACACTTGATCGGTTTTCCGATTGCTTACCGTGTCAGCACAGCCGGGGAAGTGGATGCTGGCTAGCATATTGAGAGTCTCTAGTCCAGAGTGGTGCCATCAGTCCGTTTTATACTTCCTATGGATTTAGGATCCTTAGAAAGGACTTTACGGAATCTGGAGGCATCGTTGATGCTTTCTATTCTACCGACTCGGTGAAGCATACCCAAGATGTGCGCCTGGTCTTCTTAATTTCACTGTTGTACTGTCTTATAGGCATCCCAGTCCGTACGTAGTTTGGTCTTGTTGGCCCTATTGTACAGTTGTCTTCTATCCCTCCTTAACTTGGCTATATGTTTTGACCACCAAACTGGTTGGCATTTCTTGCCTGCGTGGGTTAGCGGACCGACTTTTTCATAGCAGTCAAGCAAGGCATTCGTTATCGCATTTGTGGAGTTTTCTATATCGTGGGTTGAAGTTAAGACCAAGATGTCGAAACAGTGAAGCCATGGTATGGGCAGATCCGCAAATTTATCCCAATTTGCCTTCTTGGGTTTCTACGAGATTTCTGATGAATGCCCTCTACTGAGATTTTGAAAACTATTTTCCGGTGATCTGAAAATGAGCACTCAGGATAAACTTTCCAGTCTTGTATAAGAGATTCATCTTTGTTTGTGATGGTGTACAGGCGGCTAGCGTTTAATTAATAGAGCTGTTGAATGGGTAAAGTGGAGCCTGGTTTTAAGACACTCAGCTTTGAGAGCAATTTTAATGTGGACTGTATTTCCTTTGGAGGGTAAAACACAAAGAAGGGAATCCGTGATATGTTGATCCTTAAAACGTTTAGGTTTTTAAATGTTGCATCAATAATTGCTCTGACCCGAGAAATTATCTATGGATAAACGCTTGACACAAAGAGAAGAGGGGGAAAATAAAACCCAATTTTATAGTTCGTCTGTTTAAGGTTAATTCAGAAAGGGAATGTTCTCACCGGGTGTGTTGTTGAACTGCAAGTGGTCTTAAGGTTGGTCTGCAACCAACCAAGAAGTAGACTTAAAAATTTAGTACTTGTTTCAATTTCAACGATTTCATAGTTTTACATAGGTAATTGTTATTCATTCGGATAAGTTCAAGAGTAGATAATGCAGTTTTGTACTTAAGATGTAAGTTTACATAAATGTAATGTAGATAATGCAAGTTATAATAATGAATATAAGTTTAAACTGGCTAGTTTAGACATGCTGCCCGGGCCAACGATGGTGGTTAGTGGTTGGTGGAACACAGCACGGAAGCAATGGCACGTATGGCCTCAGATAATAGTCGTGGGTCTAGGTTTCTTTCATTGTTTCGCCCGTTGTTGCGGTTGACAACTCGGTTATTAGATGTAGGATGGTTGTTTGTTCTTGGTGTTGGCGATTGTGAACCACTTATCTCAGGATACACTTGATGTAAGAGCGTATGGTGAGGTCTGCCACATTTTCGGCACATATTTCGCGAGCGACAGTCGCGAAAGCGGTGGCTTCTGGCCAAGCAGTTGACACAGTATAGTTCCTTCAATACCAATAAATTCCTTTGTCTAGGCGTCATGTCGATAAATTTTGGGCAAGATTTGATTGAGTGGAACCTTTTGCAAAGTTTGCACTTATATATATATATCAGGTTTGTTACTTGGAGTCTGAGATCTGGAAATGTATAATACAAATTAATAGATATACAAATGATTACATGATAGAAATGTAGTGTAGCGTGTATGTAGTGATGATTGAGTTTATATTGAAATGGAATTTAAATCGTTGGTTGCTGAGTTAGATAATGGGATAGTAGCATAATTTAACTATTGGCCTATTAATTATGCCGCTAGCAACTTTTATGTCGGCTACACGGACACCTGCATCAGAGCCAGTATACGTTTTTACAATACGGCCTAGCCGCCATTCATGGGGAGGTAGCATGTCATCCATGACAATGGCCATATCACCCACCATCAAGTTTGCCATTCTGGTTTTCCATTTATAACGTTTCTGAAGGGATTTTAAGTAATCTTCCTTCCAACGTAGAATGAAGTTGTTATGGAGAGCTTTTAACTTTGTCCAATGATTTATAATGGATATATTTTGGGATGAACTTTCTGGAAATGACATTATAGGTGATCCTCTTAAAAAATGTCTCGGGGTGAGAGCTGTTATATCTGAAGGATCTTCTGATATTGCTGAGATGGGACGAGAGTTTAAAATGCCTTCAATTCGAGCAAGTATAGTGGAAAGTTCTTCAAAAGTTAATCTGTGGGCACCACAAATTTTCTTAAAGTGTGTTTTGAAGCTTTTTACGGCAGCTTCCCATAAACCACCCATGTGGGGTGTATAAGGGGGAATAAATTGCCAGTCAAAACCATGTGTTGCGTATTTTTGAGATATTTCAAAGGAAGCCGATTTGAGAAATATTGAAAATTGCTTGAGTAGTGCCCGACTTGCTCCTACGAAATTTTTCCCATTGTCAGATACTACCCTGGAGGGGAGTCCCCGCCTCCCAACGAAACGAGTAAATGCCGCTTCAAAAGCTGCAGTAGATAAGTCTGAGCAGGGCTCCAGGTGTATTGCCTTAGTTGAGAAGCATATAAATATGCTCACGTATCCTTTCATTAATGGAGAATTGCGAAGGGAAGAACTTTTAAGTTCAATTGGGCTAGCAAAGTCGACTCCGGTAATGAAAAAGGGGGGTGATAGAGTGCATCTTTCGGCGGGTAAAGGAGCCATTATTTGAGATATGGGCTTTTGTTTTGTATAAAATACAAGTTTTGCAATTATGGAGTATACTTTTAACTTTGGGTTTTAAGCGCGAAATATAAAATTCCGTTTGTGTAAATCTACACATAAGGTTGCATTCTGCATGTCCTAAAAAGATATGAAGATGATCGAGATAGAGATGACAGAATCTGGAATTACCGGGAAGAATAATGGAATGTCGTTCTTTGTACGGAAGCAAGGAGTTAGAAAGTCTTCCATTGATTCTCATTATATTTTCTGAGTCCAAAAATGGATTGAGAGTACATAACTTGCTTTTGATTGAAATCGGTTTGGCATTCATTAGGGATTCATATTCCTGACGATAATTTTTTTCTTGAGCAAGGACAATCAATCTTGATTTAACAAACTGAATTTCTGTGTGCGCTAAATTCTTTGTACGAAATTTGTATTTATTTCTGAATCGCTTGAGAGAATTGAATAAGAAACGGAATACGTACGATAGAACTCGTAAAGCTCGGGAGTACTTAGAGAATCTTAGCAATATGTCGTCGTCATAGCATATTGTACGCAGTATTTGAATTGTTGAGATTTCATTGGGAACCACTAATGGGTTTTTCTTTGGCCAAAGATATTCTGGTTTGCTTAACCAGCTAGGTCCAGACCACCACAAAGAGTTGCATGAAAGATCTTGAGTATTAGATCCACGGGTGCCTAAATCGGCTGGATTTTCGCGGGTGGGAACATATTTCCATTTTGTTTTCGGGACCAATTCCAAAATTTGAGATGTACGGTTTGCCACATATGTTTCCCATGACATGGGAGGTTTTGACAGCCAACCAAGTACAATAGAAGAGTCTGACAATAATGTAATAGAACTTATATTGAGTTCGAAAGTATGAGTAATATAGTGAATCAGTTTAGCGAGAAGAAGTGCACCATTAAGTTCTAGCCTTGGGAGCGACACAACTTTTAAGGGAGCCACTTTACTTTTGGCTGCAAACAGGGTAGAGGATACAATTGATTGGGAATTCTGTGACCGAATATAAACTCAAGCACAATACGCTGCCTTTGATGCATCACAAAATCCATGTAATTCAATATTACTAGTGGGCACGTATTGTATCCATCTAGGGATTTTGATGGTTTCAATATGAGATATATCGGATAAAAAATTGTTCCATTCTTTCAAACATTCGGAAGAGATTTCTTCGTCCCACTGTGTGCCTTGCATCCACAGTTGTTGAATAAAAATTTTGGCTCTAATTATTATGGGAGTTATCCAACCAGCTGGGTCAAATAACTTTGCTACCGATGAGAGTACTGTGCGTTTTGTAATTTTTAGAGGGGTTTCAACAGAAGGGAGAGAATACATAAATTGATCTTGTAGGGCATTCCATTTTACACCCAATGTTTTAGTGGAACTCTTTTCAGAAAATTTTAAAAAGTCCAAATCATATATATCATCAGGAGGTAAATGAGCGAGTAATTCAGAGTTATTAGCGGTGAACTTTTTTAATGGGACGCCAGCGGATTTGAGAACAGATATTAATTGTTTTTGAAAGTCGATTGTTTCTTCTATAGAAAAACCACCAGGCAAAATGTCGTCTACATATGTTTCATTTTTCAAAATTTTAGCAACATTTGGGAAATTTTCTTCAGATTCTTTGGCGAGTTGTAAAAGCGTTCTTATTGCCAAAAAGGGGGCACAATTAACACCAAAAGTAACAGTGCTTAATTCATAATCTTTTATGGGACCTGCAGCGTCTTTTTGGAATAGAATTCTTTGAAATTTCCGATCTTCGGGATGTATTAAACTTGTCGATACATTTTTTGAATGTCTCCACTGTACACATATTTGTATTTTCTCCAATTGAATTGTTGATATGAGTTCGTTTTGAAGAGTGGGACCTGTGTAGAGAACATCATTAAGAGAAAACCCAGACTTTGACTTTCGCGACGCATTGAAGACGACTCTTACTTTCGTCGACTTGTGATAGGGACGCACAACGGCGTGGTGTGGGAGATAGAACGTGTAGTATTTACCTTGATCACATATTTCCTGCGACGATGTTTCGTGCATGTGGTTTAAGGTCAAATATTCTTTCAAAACTGAATTGTATTCAGTCTGAAGCATTGGGTCCTTGGCTAATGTTTTTTCAAGTCTTGTGTATTGACCGAGAGAAATGAATCTCGAAGAGCCTAAGAAAACATGGTAGGGAAATTCTTTTTTAAACGGGAGCCGTACAACATACCGGCCGTCTGAATCCCGGGTTGTTGTTGTCGCAAATAATTCCTCGCAATATTTGTCAGAAGGCGAGGAGGTTGAAATTGTTGGGATTTCTTCTGTTTCCCAAAACATCTTGAGAATGGGGCTGATCTGTTCTTCTTCACATGAGACCACATTTGTGGAAAACGATTGAACTGTCTCGACAGGCATATGACCACTGAGAACCCATCCGAAGATGGTGTTGTACGCAGAGGTAGTACCACAAATGTTTCTCTTTATTCCTTCCAAATTAATAAATTTTTCTGAGTCGTTGCCCAAAATTAAATCAATATTGGAAGATTTATTGAAATTTGGGTCAGCTAGGTCTATTTTTTGTAGATCAATGGAGTTCGGTTTTTGAAAGGTCACTGAAGGTAACTTTTTGGTCACTTTGGACAGGACTATTGCACTAACCGAACATCTCACATTGTATTTCTTAGAGTACAGCACAAGGTCACACTCCTTGTTAGCTGTTTGGGTCATACCGCCAATACCACCGATTTCAAAGAAGGACTTTCTAAAGGAAATTCGTAGCATATTTCTAACTTTCTCTGAGATGAAAGTCCTTTGGGAGCCTGAATCAAGTAATGCTCTTACTGTGAAGAGTTCTGCATTGTGTTCTATTTGCACTAAGGCTGTTCTTAGTAAAATTGTTTCACTGTTGTGACAAACATTTGCGTGTATTTGGGAATGAGATTGTGTGGAAGTGGTGGCAGTAGAGGTGTCAACTTTGAATTCTCTTGTGTTTCCATTAGAGTGCGAGAACGAGTTTTTATTACTTGCGTCTAGGGAAGTGGGGTCTTTGAGCTGATCTAAGTGCAAAAGAGTGTGATGACGTTTTCTACAATAGAGACAACTACTTTTGCTCTTACATTTGCTTTTTAAATGAGAACTAGAGAGACAATTATTACAAATTTTTTTCTTGAATGCAAAGTCAATACGTTGTTGTATTGAAAAATTGCGAAATTGTGAACATGTGCGTATACTGTGCTCACCGTCACAGAATGGGCAAGAAGAGTTCAACTTTTCTTGTGAAGTATATGTCTGAGTTTTTTGTGGAGATCGAAAGGTATGCCATGAGGGTAGAGTTTGATGTTCTTTTGTAGACTTAATACTGGTAATTCTTTCGACAATCTCAATTCTATTTAAAAGAAATTCATCTAGCTGGGACCAACTGGGAAGCTCGCGATGAGATTAGGGATTGTTCCCATTGTGAAATTGTTTCTTCGGGGAGCTTTGTGGAAATCAAATAAATTAGTATGGGATCCCAACTGTCGACCTTTACGTCTAAGGATTTTAGAGAACAGAGACAGTCATTTACAGTCGAGTGTATTTTCTGTAATGATGTGCTACTTTCCACATTTTCTGTGTTCATATTGAATAGTATTTTCAGTTGGTTGTCTACCAGAACTCTTTTATTTTCGTAACGGGTCTTTAATGCATTCCATGCCAAGTCAAAGTTTTCATCGCAAAGTGGATATCTCTTCACTATTGCTCCTGCACTACCCTTTGTTTTGTTACGTAGGTAATATAGTTTTTGGGCAGGCGTGAGTTTTTTGTGGGTTATGTAAACGGCAGTGAACATGTCACGGAAAGATGGCCATTCTTCGTAACTACCTTTGAAAACTTCTGTGTCGCATGGTGGGACCTTTATGGATATATTGGACGTGTCACAGATTTCAACATTTGGTGGAATATGGGGGGCTAAACTTTGCCTAGGTTCAGACATTCTTAGAATATCTGTAATCTGGGAGCGGGTTTCGTAATATGCTTCAGCACATACATTGAAATTGACTTTAGCATTTTCTCTAAAGTCCTTTGTGTTACAGGATTCAGGGGATGTCATTAGTTTTTCATAGTCTGCCTGAAGTTTTTCCCACCTATTTTTTAGGTCCTCAAGTTTTGTTCTTAGAACAGAATCTGTTTGGTCAGTTATGTCGGTTTTCCCAAAAGCTGTTATATGATCGCAATCAAAAATAAACTGGTCATGAATGGGGGAGGGTTTGCTTAACAAGCTTTCCCGTTCTGTATTATTTTGATTGGTCTCAGCCATTTTGAGTAAGTTAATTTTTAAATTTTAACAAAGGAAAATAAAAGGTAGCTAAGCAAATGAGCCGATTTAACTTCAGTTTTTTCTCTTTTTTTTAAAACTTTCAAAAATCTTTAATGCTGTTAGATAACAACTGTATCGTTTAATTATTATCGAATTACGTAGTTTTTCGATTCTGAAGTTTTTGTAGAGGAACTTTGGCAAATGTCGGTATCGAATCCTCTGCTTAAGCGTATTGATTGCAAGATATGAATTTTCTTTCTTTAGTTGAGAAAATGCTTGAGTGTATGGTTTTTTGATGGAGTGTAAAAGGTGATTATATTTTATAGAAAGACCAGAAACGAGATATGCTATAGGCACTACAGCATGAGTGTATAGCTTGAGGTTGATTGTAAACCTTTTCCAAAGAAATGTTTCCACTTTCTAAAACCGAAAATCGGAAGGTTCTATAGACACTGCTGTATGAATGTATAGTCTAAGGTTGATTGTAAACCCTTAAAAAAGTAAAAAGTGTATGATTTATAAAACTAAATGTTGAGAGATGCTATAGACACTACTGTTGGAGTGTATAGCTTGAAGTTGAATGTAAACCTTGTACAAATCAGGACTCAAATATAGTTTGAGTGTATAAATTTACGCTTTTAGAAGAATATAGCATCTGAAATTGTGGCTATTTGAAACTTTGATAAAATTATAGTTTCAAGGGTGTTTAAGCTTTTTATGAAAGGACTATATCAGAAAACTTTTTTTTTTTTAATATAATAAATATAAATTATAATATAATATTACTCTCTTCTATTTTCACATATAAAAGTAGGAGAAGATAAATGTATTTGCTTTTCTTTAATTTCATTAAGAAAGCACAAGAAAGATATTGGAGACAAAATATAATGTTGTTTGTTACCCTTTATATGTGTGTAGATAAAATTGTAGAAAACAGACAAAATTAAAACCATCAACGAGAGCGTAGTCAGAATGCTAACTTCAGAAATATATGGAATTCTGTACAATTTTAATCAATTTAAGGTGCAATAATTCATGAAGTTTTCCTCAGAATGACGTGCTTTTATTGTGTAGGCAGGTTTAAGTAAATCAATATTGTTTTTTAGAAGTTGCAAACTATGCATCCAAGTACGGACTATTTATTCGAAAATCATATTGGGACAAATTTATTTGTGCAAAAATATACCGAATAGTAAATTTATTTAAAAATATAGTAAAATTATTTTTATGCAGCACATGTATGAATTGTAATAAATTTATTTGTGTTTATCAAATTTATATAAATAACCAATGTAATAATTTTGTATGTAACCACTGTGTGATGCCAACTGAAAACACAGATTTATTTGGGTATCAGATTCACATTCATCGACAAAGTTGTTCAAAATTGAGTGTAATTATTGGTGGAGCACTATGTATATTATTGTCAATGCTGATGTACTCCAACTTCTTTGTTACAAAATTTGAGCGAAATTTTAAAAATGCTCATTGAATTTGATTGTTGCTTCAGTTTGAACTTAAATAATTTCTAAGTTCGTCGAAAATCAGTTTATGATTCACACTAAACTTAGGCAAATGTTTTTTGAGCGTGTTATTTAAATATGTTTGCTGGGAAAAATGTGTATATTGTTTTGAAATTTAAGCTGTATGTATAGTTATGTGTTCGTGATATGAAAATTGTCACATATAAATTTAATTACCTGGTGTGTTGAGCTTGGGTTTTTTATGTTGCTTATGTCTCCTCAAATTGCGAAAAGATATCCATAAGTAAACGAAAAGTGCCGTGTTGCCAACTTAAAAAGATGTCTCAATATGATCTAACTCTCTTTTTTCTCAAAAGCTTTTTTTTATATGTGCTCTCTATTTCTTACCGAACGATTGAACCGCATAGAGTTGTTATAATACTTGCTCAACTGTTATACTAATGGAATAGCAAGGAGTGCAAAAAGAGAAAAAAGGCACCATGCAATTTTTTAACTTTGTTTCTAGCATCACAAGAAAAAGCCAATAAATTTGAAGACCATAAGAGAGGGAGGGAAATTGTGCACGCTTTGCAAAATTTATAACGGTACTCTTTTTCTTCTTTCTTGTATTTTTGCAAAGAATATTGTTGTTGTTTCAAGCACTTGTGACGAAGACAATTTTTGCAACTGCTTTTTTATATTTGCTTTAGAATCTCGATTTCTCAAGGAATTTGTCTGACCATTATTGTTTTTGTAATAGTTTTTTTTATTTTAACAGAAATGACGACGAAATGTTCTTGTTTTTGTAGAACATGTACATATGTACGGAAACTGATGGATTTTGGAGTGTCCACTATTTCAATGAGGAAAATGGTTTTCGTTTTTGGGAATATGATTTAGACAGGGAAATTTGGTTATTTTGTAGAATATGTTGTATGTAAAGCAGCTGAGAAACTTTGGGATATGCCTTATTTTTAAGAATATGCCACTTATTTAAACATGGGCCACGTGGGGACTTTTTGACCATGCTGATTACAAACGACAGAAAATTACGATTTTTCTTAGCTATTTTTAAGCAATTAATTCTTTAATTTTTGTTTGACTTTGCTCACTTGCACTTTTTGTCAATTTCATTGTTTTTTTTTTCGGACAGACTGAAGAAAAAATTTCTAAATTTTGGTATAAATATGTATGACAAATTTTCTACTGACGACGAACAATTATGTTGTCTATAATTTTTTATATGATTTACACGAAACTAGTTATTCCTATTTTTTCAACGATACTACGTAACCGGTCAAATGAACGATTCGACTATTCACGGAGAACTGTTCTTATGCAATTTTTAATTTATGCTTTACCTTCCTTTTTGGTGTGGTGATCTGCCATTACCAGAGCTTTCTCTCTTATTTATCATGCTTAAGGGCTTCTTTAAGGGAGGCTCGAAGGACCATGTACAGGCGGCTAGCGTTTAATTAATAGAGCTGTTGAATGGGTAAAGTGGAACCTGGTTTTAAGACACTCAGCTTTGAGAGCAATTTTAATGTGGACTGTATTTCCTTTGGAGGGTAAAACACAAAGAAGGGAATCCGTGATATGTTGATCCTTAAAACGTTTAGGTTTTTAAATGTTGCATCAATAATTTCTCTGACCCGAGAAATTATCTATGGATAAACGCTTGACACAAAGAGAAGAGGGGGAAAATAAAACCCAATTTTATAGTTCGTCTGTTTAAGGTTTATTCAGAAAGAGAATGTTCTCACCGGGTGTGTTGTTGAACTGCAAGTGGTCTTAAGGTTAGTCTGCAACCAACCAAGAAGTAGACTTAAAAATTTAGTACTTGTTTCAATTTCAACGATTTCATAGTTTTACATAGGTAATCGTTATTCACTCGGTTAAGTTCAAGAGTAGATAATGCAGTTTTGTACTTAAGATGTAAGTTTACATAAATGTAATGTAGATAATGCAAGTTATAATAATGAATATAAGTTTAAACTGGCTAGTTTAGACAGATGGTGAGGTCAATTACCTCTGCCCTGTCTTTGATTTGAAATGTTGAATCATTGTCCCTATTACATAAATTTAAATTATATTTCAAGATAAAATCAAAAATGGAGTGGTGGGCGTTGGCATCACAGCCCATGATCAGATTCCCTTTGTCAACCAGATCTGTAAGCAGCTCCTCTTCTTCGTGGCCAAGTGGTTCTGGTCGCTCGTATGGTAGGTAGAGAGAAATGAATATGAGAACCCTCCCGGATTTAGTTTCTATTCTCGCCACCGTAGTATCTCCTCCACTGTAGTTGCTGAGGAAGATAAGATTTAAACTCTTTTTGGCAACAATCCTGACCTTATCACCATTGGAGACTGCGTAAGAGACTTACTGCTCAATCCCTAGTCCAGTTACCCTATTGTTGTACATATAGGGTTCCTGAACCAGGGCTATGTCTACTTCGGCTTTCGTGGGGGATAGGACGAGTTCGGCAGCAGCTGCTTTGCAGTGATACAGATTAATCTGCATGATGCTAAGTAGCTGCTGTTTCCTTCCTCCTAATGCAACGGCGTTAGCCGGAAACGGATTCAACCGGCGCCGAAATGCAGCTCGCCCCCACGAGCATGAAGGTACTCCTGGCCATCCTTATTAATAGACACTGTTCATAAAATTGCTATAATTTTGCCCAACACTGTTGGTTGGCATCATAATAAAATGATGTAAATAATGTAAACACATACACATACACACATACATTTATGCAGCCACCGGTAAATTCCAATGCTGAATTCCAATAACTAAGCATCGTCAACAGCCAAAACAGGTTTGATGTGACGATGCAAAATGGACAATAGTTTGTCCTTTTTCAATTACCGTCGCGAGCGCAAGTTTCCCCCCCCCCCCCCCCCAAGTGACTAATGTCTGTGAAAAAACAAAAGAAAAAAAAAACTAACAACATTTATATATTACAAAAACCAGTGAACATTGAAATACAACAAAAGGTATCAAAATTACAAAAAAAAAAAAAGAATATTACAAAATTATCTATATTAAACAAAAACTTTCTACAACATACAATATACAACAAAAGGGTGAAAAAAATGTACAAAACGAATAATTGTGAAACTAATTGCTAAAACTTACCTGCTAACTTAAAACTTATAATTAAGATAAAACTTAAAACCTATTGAATTACAAACTAAATATAATTATCTAAATAAAGCAAAACTTATGAACTAGCGAAAACTTAAAACTATTTTATATCTAAAATTGCACTACCCCAAAATCCAAATAAAAGAACTAAAAATTAAACAAAAAATATTTCTTATAATTTAAGAATTCTCAAGGCAAAAAAGGTAAGCCTAAAAACATTTGGTCCTCCAGAGCCGGATCAAAAAGTGAAAGTTTTTTAAGTTATTAAAACAAAAAAAAAAAAGAACAATTTGTGAGTGGACGGACAAAAGAACAGTGAAAAATAACAGTGGGTGTAAAAAATAAGTGCAAAGAAAAAAATAAATTTTTAAAAAAAGAAGAAAATTGGAAAAAAAAATAATTAACAAAAAAATAGACTTTGCGCAGTGCAACAAAAGTGAAGCTACACAGTGCTACAAAAAATAAAATTTTTAAAATTGTAGAAAAATTAATTTTTTCTTCAATTTTAAAAAATATACAATTTACAAAAAAATTTACAACCAAAAGTGACATTAAAATTTTTTAAAGAAGAAGAGACTATACACAGTGATACACACAAGAGAATATACAGTGACACAAAAAACAACCACAACACGGAGAATTTTGGAGCCAGCAGTAGGACGGACACACGCAGCACAACAACAACAAACTAGGTACAACATCGAGACCTGGAAAAAACCCAAAGTGAGTACTCGTGAAATTTTCTTTTTTGACACAAAAGGGCATTTCGGGAGCAGGCAAATTTTCAATATTTGCATTGACCCGCATATTCCCATATTTGGCAAGATAACTTTGACACATATTCAAACACATATTTTTTTCGAAAATAGCGGGAATTTTCAGCCATATTCAAATATATACTAAAAATTTTGGAATTTTCTGAACGTGGAGTTCAGGTGAATACATAAGCGCCATATTGACACAAATACATAAGCTTTTAATTTTGGAAAATTGGCGTCACTAAACTTGGCAAACATATAAACGCCATATTGCAAAAATTATATACAATTTTTTGGAAAAAAAGCGTCACTTGCAATATATAGTCGCCATATTTTTTGGAAAAATTTGGCGTCACCCGAATACATAAACGAGTAAAAAAAAACCGTTTAAAAAAATAGCGTCTGGTGGACAGACGAAAAATAACCTAGAATTTTTGTTAAAAATTTGGAAATCAAGCAAGCGTCTGGTGGACAGACGAAAAATAACCTAAATTTTTTTGAAATTTTTGGAGAAAAAATTGGCAAAAAAGCAAGCGTCTGGTGGACGGACATACATTTGAAACTTAAACTACAAATTTTTTTGAAATATTGGAGAACAAATTTTATATCGGAGTCTGGTGGACAGACATAAAATCGATCCCATATATTTACAATTTTTATTTTTATTCTAATTTTAACCTTTTTTCCCATTTAGCACAATATCTATTGCTCTAAGGAGCTTAAAATTTTTCTGTGACCCAAAATTAATTTCTTGCATTTTTCGCAGAAATATTTTGCTGGTATACTTTTTTTTTGATTTTGTGACACATAACACGACAACTTTTTGGGAAAAAATTTCTTCATTGACATTTTTTACACTTTCTTGAATTCTCTGCTGAAAATATTAGGATTTTGACCCAAATTATTTTCTTTTGTAATATTTTGCTGGGACATAAAATTTTCCGCTGAAATATTTGGACCTTGACCCAAATCAAATTTTTTGGAAATTTTTGCTCAAATTTTTGGATTTTTGACCCAAATTATTTGTTTGAAATATTTCTGCTGAAATATTTGGATTTATGCATACATAATTTTCTCTTATTCTCGTTGCGAATTTTATCAAAAAAATTTGGCGAATTTAGAAAATTTGTTGAATCAGACAAATTTTCACATCAATAATCAAAGTTATTGGCTTTTATAAAATAAAATCCTCCTGTCATAGGATATTAAGCGATTTTAAGTAAAAGTTTTTTGAAACTTTTGTTCGACAACCCAACACACATTTTTTCTTTCGTTGAAATTTTTTTGGATTTTCTGAACCTTTTGGAACATAAAACTTCTCTTTGACTATCAAAAAAGACTCTCGTTTTTTTTTTTGGAAAAATAGTTTATTGCAGCAAAACATCTCTGGTAATTTCTTCCTTTGCAATTCTCGTTTACACACTTTTGTTTTAAAAACTTTTGATTATTAGTCGATTTGCAAAAATAAAATCCTCGTGTAAGTGGACTTTAAGAGATTTTATTTTCCTTATTGCTCATTTTGGCTAAAAGTTGACTCCTCCTGACAACCCAACAAACATTTTTAATCAAATCAGTCCGGCGTCTAATACAAAGAAAATTTTTTGACATTTTTCAAAAATTTTGAAATTCTTGAAGGAAACGAAATATAATTTGACTCAAACCGATAAGATAATATCGTTTTCGTCGACAAAATTGGAGAGAGAAACTTATCCTCATTTCAAAAATAAAAATTTGGATAAAAGTTTAAATTCTAAACCAAGTTAGTCCTTTTCATTGGGCAACTTTTCTTTTTTGTAAACCAACAAAATTTCGTAAATGTTAACGCTCAGCTTGCAAAATGGATAAATCTTTAAGCGATAAATTCACAAATTGCGTCAACGATCTTCTGGATTATATTTCAATTTTTTCAATAACCAAACCTGATGACACGGTACATACTTTGGAAACAACACGAATGGAGTTGGACTCTGCATGGGACCAGGTCAAAAGAGCATGCATAAACTGCCGGGATTATGTTCCAGAAGAGGAAGGAAAGCCGATCGATAAATATAAACTGAGAAAGCACTATATGGATACCATGGGATCGTACAAAAAAGCGCTGAGTTCAATAAATGGTAACTAAATGTGGCTTCAATCGTCACAATACCGTAAGACAGAAGGTACACATGTTCCAACAAGGCATCTCAAATTGCACCTCAATTCGTAAGAAAGGTATTATGCCGACCATCAATAAATATACTTTCAAGAGTACAACATGATTAGGCCGAAGAGTTAAAAACGAAATGACAATATTAATATATCATCCATTGTATGGTGGGACGGTGTATTTATACACAGACTAAAATTATTGTTTAGTTTTTTATGTGCAAACATCTATATTGTTTCGGAGGATTTAAAGGTTAGACAGAATGTATTTCAGTTAATACAAGGAATATAATTATGTTAAGTTGTATAATTATGTCCTGATTATTTTATAAGATTTAAAAAAAACAAGTTAATTATACCGTGCCATTTATATTTCAGTGGATTTACCATTTTACCAGTGGTGCAGCAAATCCTGATCAGTAGAAGTAAAATTCATATCAAAATTAAAATAAAATATCTTGTAATAGTTAAAATAAATTTCGTTACCAGTAATATCTTCGAAACACGATTTTTAAAAAATTGTGGTAAGATTAAAATTTCCAGCACCTTTTGTATTCATACCTTCTCTCAACTACATACGTCTTCTCTCAACTACATACGTCTTTTCTCAACTACATACGTTCCCACATTTATCATTTTTATCAATTCCATTCTCTCCTTTGTTTTGATTTGGCAATCGTTCGCCCTCTCTTGCTCTCAATACCAGTAAAACCGGTATTTGAAGACTATCATATGCGACAACGCAAAAAATGCGGGTTGTGTGGTTTTTATGGCAGTTGGGATATATGTAATTGTAGAAAATTTGCTTTTAATGTCTCCCAGGCCTCAACCGCACTCAAAAGTATGTACAAAGTATTTTTTAGACTATGGCTTTAAATAGAAAGAGCCGAATAACCTCTATCTGTAAAGGGATCTATAATAAATATCTATAATAATAAAACAAAAATAATGTCGGGTGGTACCGGCTATTCGAAAAATAGAACCCATTGCGAACTCTAAATGCAAAATTTTAAGTAAATATCTTGATAAGTGTAACTAATTTTACCAGTGACTAGTTGAAAACTTTTCACGAGCACCAAGAACTTAATTTGCAACACTTCCGTTGAAAATGTGTCTAAAATAATGGGGCGGCACCGTCAGAATGGGGTAATATCAATATGTTAACCAACATGGACAATTTTCTTCCCCTGGGAAACTTTAAACAATTTCGCCAAAGAAGTGGCTATAATAAAAAAATATATGGGTAATATTCTGCCACAAAAAATGCAAAATTTAAAAAAAAAAAACTTATTGACAAATGTGACTAAACTATGAAAATACCGAATATTGGAAGCTACATGTATGTAGGGGCTAGAAAAACACAAAAAACTATGTAGAAAATTTCAGTACTTGGAAACTTATTGCGAATATCAAAACATTCATTTGAAACACATCCGTTGAAAATGTGCCAGGAGTTTGCGAAACATTGAATACTGGATGTACCGTAATATAGGGGATATATGTGGAGCTATATATTCTGTCACACGAGGTAAAAAATAGTACAAACTCTAAATACAAAAATGAAGCAATTCCGGGGAAATGGCTAGAACGGCTAAGTGGCTAAATTCGTCAAAATACTGAATATGGGAAGGCACAGTTATATGGGGGCTAAATGACAATCTTAATATATATTGACAATCTTCTGCCGCAGGAGTTAATCCCCATTTCGAAATCTAAATACCAAATTTCAAACAATTCGGTAACTAAATGTGGCTTCAATCGTCACAATACCGTAAGACAGAAGGTACACATGTTCCAACAAGGCATCTCAAATTGCACCTCAATTCGTAAGAAAGGTATTATGCTGACCATCAATAAATATACTTTCAAGAGTACAACATGATTAGGCCGAAGAGTTAAAAACGAAATGACAATATTAATATATCATCCATTGTATGGTGGGACGGTGTATTTATACACAGACTAAAATTATTGTTTAGTTTTTTATGTGCAAACATCTATATTGTTTCGGAGGATTTAAAGGTTAGACAGAATGTATTTCAGTTAATACAAGGAACATAATTATGTTAAGTTGTATAATTATGTCCTGATTATTTTATAAGATTAAAAAAAAATTAATTATACCGTGCCATTTATATTTCAGTGGATTTACCATTTTAATCCTGATCAGTAGAAGTAAAATTCATATCAAAATTAAAATAAAATATCTTGTAATAGTTAAAATAAATTTCGTTACCAGTAATATTTTCGAAACACGATTTTCAAAAAATTGTGGTAAGATTAAAATTTCCAGCACCTTTTGTATTCATACCTTCTCTCAACTACATACGTCTTCTCTCAACTACATACCTCTTTTCTCAACTACATACGTTCCCACATTTATCATTTTTATCAATTCCATTCTCTCCTTTGTTTTGATTTGGCAATCGCTCACCCTCTCTTGCTCTCAATACCAGTATTTGAAGAGGAAGAACAGTGATTGCCAAAACGGTTGATCTATGCATTTAGAAAAATGCAATTGTTAGTTCTAGTTTTTTGTGTCAACCTATTGGAAGGTTTTTTTTTGTTGAAAAAAAATTGAAGAATTACACAAAAGAGTAAAGAAGTTGTTTTAATATATAACAGTGTGGCAGAATACGAAAAATTAAAGAATTGCACCAGACAATGTGGCAAAATCAAATTGAATATTAAAGCACAAGTTGGTGCTCTTTCCCGAGGAAGATCAATCAAGAAAACCATTCGTCATCTCATACCATAGCCGTTAGAGAAAGTGACGATTTCTACAGCGAATAAGAAGGGGCCCTTGTGGGATTTTTGCATAATTGTGTACTGTGTGTCGCTTAGGGAAGCCGGTTTCTTCCAGCAGCTCATGGAGTGAGGTAAACCAATTTGACCAGGGGCCGTCGTGGTCAACTTTAGAGAAGTTGGTGAGTGACACCAACATATGGTTCTTCGAGCCGGATCTCCATCCCAGAAACACAAGATTTTGACAGTGGAAAGTAAGTAAATTCCAATCAATTTACTCCATGATATGTGACCATCGACATAGCTTGCTCAGACTTACTCGAAAATTTGTAGGTTAGCCGGTTTATAACTGTACAAGGTACACCCAGTTGTTGCCTTGTAGGAGTACCGTTGCAATTTTGTCCCTTGGTTGCGTTCTATTGATGGTGTTTTTGTGTAAACCGGCATTTTGGTTTGCCTCAGTTCCTATTGACTGTATAGGCACATCGTTGTTGTTTTGTTGGCTCGCCATTTGTGTGCTGGCCTTTGATCTGTGTATGCGTTCGTACCTAGGCATATTTGTGTGCCTGGCATAACGTCGTAAACTTACAAAGCAGTGTTGTTGCATTTTCGTTGGCTATGCGTTTTGGTGGCTCGCTTCTTATGTTGCTCTGTTGTTGTGTTTTAAATGCTTATTCTGGTGGCTCTGCTTGTGCGTTGTTAGCTCTGCCTGGATGCGGTTGCGCGTTCTTTGATTTCATAACTTTATAGACCGCTGCTTGTGCGCTGGTGGCTCTCTCGTATTGTTGCTCTGTTTCTATTTACACTCGCTCCCTTCATTCTCCTACTTTCCATGTTAATATCATTTATGGCTTGAGTTTCTTTCTCACTGTTGAGTGACAAAATAAATGTGTCACACGGAGACAAAGCATAAGACGTAAAAAGAAATACAATTGTTTTTGGTTTCTCTTGCTTAGAAAAGTTTACACTTACTGTGCAAATGAAGTTGGAATTTAAGTCACAGTGGTATGCAACGATACGTAATAGAATGAATTTATGCGAAAATAAATATAAAAGATAAGTCCTCTATATCGTCTTACACCACAGAACGACAATTGATTGTTGTTAATTGATACTTACTCACAAAGAGAAATTTGCTCAATTTATGAGAAAAAAATGTTTATATTTAGAAAATTTGTTGGGTCTTCGATTATATAAAAACTTGTGCGCTTGGAACTTTGTAGAAAGGAAATACTACCATATTTTGGGAAATTGATCACCTTTGAATCGTTATTATTAGAGTCTACTTGACATCTTTCTCAATTGAGAGCTAAAAAAACTAAAAATGAAATTTACCCTTAACTTATTTGGAGTTTTGAAGTTTTGATAAATATTAATATGGGTATTAATATTAATATGGGTATATTAGATTCGGGTAGTTTGGAAATTAAACATTATCTTCCTCTTGGGAGATCACCATTGAAAAATTCTTAGTTGAGAAAATATTTTGATAAAAGTTGGACTAAAACTTCCGTGCTCTACTGAAATCGTTGGCAATTATGGCAAACCTTGAAAATTTTCTTACTCAATGTGAGGAAATATTTTTCTTTGAAGAATGAATCGGCAATTTAGGCCGAACATTCCGAAATCTAAAGCTTATGGGCCGAATTGAAGGATGCCTATAAACAGTGTACTGCTGACCCTGAATGCAGTAAGAAGAATAAAGAAGTCTTAAAATCGAAAAGAAATTTGCTCACGAGAGTTATATCCGCACTATTAGTACTTTGGGGGACTGGAAGGAAAGAACTAATGTTGTCCCAAGTTCGTCCAACCAGAAATTGTCTTCCTTAATTGCTGTCACACCGTGTGGTAGGAGATTTTTCATGGGGACTATCAAACATGGCCAAGTTTCCGTGGCTCGTTGTGGACAAGAATAAGCTACTGGCTTAAAGAAGCTAAAGTGGAATATAAACAAATGTATTTCGGTACTTGAATTATATAAAATTGACGTGAGGTCATGGTATCCAATCTTTGTATATCAATGCTCGACTAAAATGCCTAAACTTACTATATCGCTTTGGGAACAATCCATTGCTAATAAAACCGAGATGCCTCGATGGGAAGACTTATACAAATTTCTCTCAGAGAGATTTCAGGCCTTGGAAAGCGTTTCTGATATAACTTGCTCGAATGGTAATCAGGCAAATCAATGTTCTCGACCTAGCTTCAATCAATATGGCACATATAAACAATGCATCCTTTAATATCTTGCCTGAAGTTCCTTAGTATGGAATTTAGAGGTAGATTGAATGTCATTAAAAGAGAAAATAGAGAGCTGTGGACTGTAAGTCGGAAGGTTGTTCTAAATGCAAAGGAAAGCATCGCAATCATCTCCATGGAATTAAAATAAAATTATTCAAAATGAAGGTCCTAATTCACATAATTTCACGGATAAGCCTGATACTTCTGATACTAACACATTCTCTAGCCCAACAACTTGCTTGAATCCTAGAAACTGTCTCAAAAAGGACTATGATTCGATAAATGTTTTAAAGAATTCCATATAGCCATATGGAATTCGTACGCTAACAGATCCTCTGATGACACCTTTATATCCTGTCGGATTCAGAAGATACTTGGTTCACTATTAGCCCAAGAGACTGTGTTTGGCTTGATATTTGGTAGATCGAAACTCGTTGCGAATTTCCCATTGTACAAGAGTATCAGTACAGGATCAGCTTGCAAAATTTTGGGAGCTAGAGGAAATTCCCAAGGTACCAACTGCCTCAGTAGATGACAAAAAGTGTGAAAATTTTTTTTCAAATAACAACAACTCGATGTCCTGGCGGAAGATGTACGGTAGTCCGTTATTTGCAAAATCAAGTCGATACATAGCTCTGGCTCAACAAACATCATTATTACGCCATCTAAGTCGAAAATCGGATTATGATGATGCAATTTTAGAATATTTGCCCTTAGGTCATATGAATTGAGGGATTCGTGAATTACCAACATTGTTTTTACTTGCCCCATCATGGCGTGTTTAGACCCGTTCAACGTCCTCATGTCCCTCAATGGACGGCAAAAGTCTAAACGATTCATTACATATTGGTCCCTCACTCCAAAAAGATATTATATCTTTGGTATTGAACTGGCGCATATATAAGTACGTATTCAATGCGGATATTTCCAAAATGTATCGCCAAATTTGGATCAATCCATTGCATGCTAAATATCAACGGGTTTTATTTAGAACTTGTCTGGAAGAAAAGGTGTCTGATTACCAGTAAAAGACTGTAACCTTTGGACGTTTATAAACGGATGGCGGATGATGAAGAGGCGCGATTTCCTCTAGTTCTAAAATACTTAGAAATAATATGTATGTTCCTGATGCGTTGGTAGGAGCTCACACTATCTCAGAGGGGTTAAAAGCAAGAGAAGAGCTAAGTAAGATACTGGAATGTGCTGGGTTTGAGCTTCGAAAATGGATGTCTAACTCAAGAGAAATATTGAAGGGATTAGCTCGTGAGCATTTATTACATGAAGATTTTCTCGAATTAGGAGGCCAAAGTACACCGAAGACGTTGAGAATTCGTTGGAAAGCTTCTTCTGACAGTTTCTTTTTTGTGATGTAAAAAATAGAGGAAACAAAGTCTTACACAAAACGACAGGTCTTGCCAATAATTGCGACAATTTTTGATCTTTTGATCCACTTACTCTAACAATCTTGAAAATTTTTGTCTCAAATTATAATGGAATTAAGGAAATTTGCATTCCTCGTTAAATTACTCTCCGAGTCCGCCTACGCTCCAACTTTGTACTTCAGGGTAGTTATTGGGAATTATATTTTTTCAAACTTGCTCGTTGGAAATCTAAAGTGGCCCCTTTGAAGAAAACATCTTTGCCTAGGCTAGTGCTCTGTGGTGCTCTGCTGCTGGCAGAGGTAGTTGATTCAGTTTTGCTACAATTAAATATTCCGAAAGCTTCAATGTTTGCTTGGTCAGATTCGACTATTGTACTTTCTCGGCTAAATAAACATTCATACACCTGGACAACCTTTGTCGCGAATAGGGTGTCGATTATCCAAGAGAAGGTAGGAAATGATTGGCGCCATGTCTCTACAGATAAAAAACCCGGCAGATCTGGTAACCCGGCGACGGACTCCTGTAGAGTTAAAGGATTGTGGTCTGTGGTGGAATGGACCAAATTGACTCAAGTTGGATAAAAAGGAATGGCCCTCAAGTCCCGTGATGACCGAAACAACTCTCGAGGCTAAACCTTTAAAAACTTATCTTGCCCGATCTGCCGTGTGAGGAGATATTCTAGAAAGGTTTTCACGTCTATCTACTGCAATTCATGTCACTGTCTACATTTTTCGCTTTGTAGATATGACACACACAGCTAAGAAGGTCACTTGTTTTGAGAGAACCAAATTCTCAGCGGAGGAAATTAGTTTTGCTCGGGGACGTTTCATGTCTTTGTCGCAGAGGACGCATTTTCCCTCGGAATATAATTGCCACCTTAAAAATCGGAAGCTTGAGTAAGGACTACCTTACTTATGTCTTATGTCTCTAAACACCTTTCTCGATAAAGATGATCTCATCCGAGCAAACGGACGTTTGAGTTCCACATTTTTTCTACCGTACGATGAAATGTATCCGATAATTCTGACCCATAAGAGCAGATTCGCTGCACTCTACGTTAACCATGAACATCGTCTGACCGACCATGGGGGTATTTAGCTGACTCTGGTTACAACTCGCCTCGAATGTTGGGTCATAAGAGGCAGAAACTTAGTGAAAACCACTTATCGAAATTGCACTAAATGTGCTCTTGCCCAAAGGAAGCGACAAGCGCAACTTATGGCTGTCCTTCCTCCCGAGAGAACTACATTTGCTCTCCCGTTTTCCGCCTCTGGAGTCGATTTTGCTGAGCCAGTTGAAATTAAGAATTTCAGTGGAAGCGGTTTTCGTATTTCGAAAGGCTATATATGTTCGTTCGTCTGCTTCGTCACTAAGGCGATTCATTTGGAGCTCGTAAGCGATCTCTCCACACTGGCTTTCATTGCTGCTCTGTCTCGGTTTGTCGCCCGGTGTGGCTGCCCCCGTCGCATCTACTCTGACAACGGTAAGAACTTCGTTGGGGCTGATCGTGTGCTTCGATCTAATTTTAAGCAAATCGTCTCAGAGGTAAAGGACGATTCTCTTACTCGATATGAGTTTCAGAAATTAGAATGGCATTTTATACCCGCCGCGGCTCCGATCATGGGATCACAAGCTGCAAAGACAAATTGAAGAAAATTAGCGGACAAATTAGACACATTTTCGAGGAACTTTCAACCATTCTTGCCCATATAGAATCCTGTCTGAATTCTAGACATCTTACCCATTTGTCGAACAGCGTGGACGACCTTGCTACGCTTACTCCAGGGCATTTTCTCATTGGAGGACCGTTGTTGTATGCAGCCGAACCTGAAGAGGTCGGAAATAAAGCATCTTTACTAAACCGTCGGCGACGGGCGAAATTGATTTCCCAGGAGTTCTGCAAACGATGGAAGTCTGAGTATTTACAAGAACTCCACAAGCGCATTATGTGGAAAATGACACTAAATGACGTACGAATCGATGATATTGTTGTGCTACAGTCTGACTCACTTGCTCCAAACGAGTGGCGCCTGGGTGCCTGGGTCGCGTGGTAAAATTACACTTTGGACAGGACCATAGGGTTGGAGTGGTAAAAACCCTGAACGGCGTGATAACGCGTCCAGTACATAAATTAGTACTCCTTCCTCATCCCGAATAAACTTTGCTTACACTTAATTATGTCTTACTCTATGAAAATATGTCTACCCATCATTGAACCAGGCTTGCCTTACGCTCAAAATACAATTTTTAGAATAACCTTTTTTGGCAACGTTGCTCGCAAAATATAATGTCCTCACCTTTCATAAGCACCATCTTGTTCTGAAGATACCTATTCGTTGTTACTTCATGAATATTATAACTTGTCAAGCTGGTTCCTATTTTATTTATTATTTATTTAGTTTTATTATATCCTCCACCACATCCTTAAATATTCGTCGTAGACCCCATAAAGTATATATATTCATAATCAGCATAAAATTCTAAGTCGATTAAACGATGTCCGTCTGTCTGTCTGTTCGTCTGTCTGTTGAAATCACGATACAGCCCACATTATTTGACGTAGAACGCCAAAATTTAGCAGAGCAATTTGTATTGGTGGATGGTTGGTATTGAAAATGAGATATATCGGTCCACGTTTTGGTATATTTCCCATATAACGGTACCTCCCGATATTCGGTATTATGATAATTTTTGCTACATTTTTTTCACGGATTTGTCTGAAAAATTGTCTTTGTAGGTCATAATGGGTTCCAGCTCCGGTGGCGAAACATAGCATGTATAGGTCCACGATTTGGTATAGCCTCTATATAACAGTACCTAATGGTTTTTGCCACATTTCTTCGCGGATTTGTCTAGAAATTGGTATTTGGTGGTCTTAATGGGTTCTAGCTCTTTTGGCGAAACACTGTATGTATAGGTCCACGTTTTTGTATAGCTAGGGCAGGATTTAGAGGAGAGAAAGAAAACAATGCTTTAATGGCATTACTGCCTTCTCTCCACTACATATGTTCCCACATTTATCATTTTTAATAACTCCCCTTTCTCCTTTGTTTTGATTTGATTTGGCAATCACTCGCCCTCTCTTGCTCTCAATACCAGTAAAACCGGTATTTGAAGAAGAAGAACAGTGATTGCGAAAACAGTTGATCTATGCATTTAGAAAAATGCAATTGTTAGTTCTAGTTTTTTGTATCAACCAATTGGAAGGTTTTTCTTTTTGTTGAAAAATAAAAATTGAAGAATTACCTCAAGAGAGAAAAGAAGTTGTTTTAATATATAACAGTGTGGCAGAATACGAAAAATTAAAGAATTGCACCAGACAGTGTGGCAAAATCAAATTGAACATTAAAGCACAAGTTGGTGCTCTTTCCCGAGGAAGACCAATCAAGAAAACCATTCGGCATCTGATACCGTAGCCGTTGGAGCAAGTGACGATTTCTACATCGAATAAGAAGGGACCCTTGTGGGATTTTTGCATAATTGTGTACTGTGTGTCGCTTAGGGAAGCCGGTTTCTTCCAGCAGCTCGTGGGGTGTTTGGAGCTTTGTCTGACATTCTATAAATCTGTGCGCTTAGTCAAGATCCGAGCAAGATTGGCAAGACAACGATCTACCCATTCATTTAGTACTACGTCTGGCATTTGGTCTGGTATTTCATCCAGTAGTTTTAATAGTTCATCTAGTTGTGCAGTTAGCTTTTCAACCAGTTCTACGGTTTCGGATATCATATAACAATTCGGATATCATATAACAATATAAAACAATTTATGGGAAATCATAAATTCAACATTCATCTCAGGATTCTGGATGAGAGACATATATTTAGATATAGCAAGTTGTTAAGAATCGCTGAGTTGTTTCGCAAGTTATGACAGATAAAAGTATGGAAAATTGTGACCCTTTGTGGGTGAGGTACCAAAAGGGGTTCAGATATTTAGCATATTCACAACAGATCTTGTGTTAGCATAAATGTTTGTGTGTGTGAAATTTGAAGAGAGTTGGATGATTATTTCGTTTTCTTTGAGCGTTTTCTTTTTCAAAATCTTGAACCCTATATGAGGCAGGTAGCAAGAGAAATGATCCGATCTCTTTAAAGCAGATCTTGTGTTGATGGTAATTTTGAGATATACCAAGTCTGGAATGAAGTCTGATATTGATTTCGGTTTTTATGAGCTTCATGGATATTCAACATTTTTAATCTTTGTGGGGGAGTTATCAGAAGGAGAGGACCGATATATCTCATCTTCACAGTAGATCATGTGTTAGCAAAAATGTTTGTATGTGTGAAATATGAATGCGATTTTTCCTACATGGAATCCAATATTCCAATCTCAAATTACGCAACGTAAATTGAATATTACCGTGTACAAATCTGAGGTGAGTATATTCGACGAATGTGAGAGTCAAACTACTACGATAGGGGAGGATTATCGGGATTAGCGTGGTTGAATGAGCCAATCTACCATTCAGCCGCATGACGCCGCTATCATCCACGAAAGGATTAAGGGGAAGTAAGCAACTCCTACTATCTAACGGCTTTTAGTCCAACAAATTCTTATACTCGTTAGAGAAATGCATTTTTTAAACGATTACTACTAGTCTTGTGCGAGCGCCACTTATTTCCGGTGAAGAAAGTTGCTTGCAGGGATAACAAAAATGTTTCTATACCGGGGATGTGTTTGGCGAAGAAATCGGACAACGTGACAGTGACTCGAAACGCTTTACGTAAACACGAAAAGTTAACCAAAATGTCTTCAAAGGTCGACGAAAAAGCGAAAAATGAGATCGGACTGTTCTTATTTCGAGGTCAGTATCAAGTGTAACCAGATTATGATCCGACCATACAGATTTATTCTTACCTAATCAATTAGAACTAGGAGGAAGACAATTCTGAGGGAGACATAACTCTACTTCCCACATCTGCGGTGTAATCTTTTGATTTGACATGATTCCAGTTGTGATTGCCATCATATTCTTGTATCCGACATACATAATTTTCAACGAATGAGGTCCATGTGGAGTCCAACAATAAATTTGTAGAGATTTTATACCTATTTCCCGAAGTTATGTTTTTAGATTATCTTAAGCGAAACGGCTCCACAAAAATCATAGGGGGCAATGAAATTGATTTTAAGGGAGCGACTTTTATTTTTAACGATAGCAAATGAATGAACATTTTTCCATCTCAGGATTCGACACTCAAGTAGGGTGGTCTACTTGGTCCGAGGCATCGAAAAAGACATTCAGTTCGGCAGAAATTTCTGGAACATATTGAATCCATACGATTCGACAAACCTTTTCCATTTAGCCTCAGCAGCTGTCGACATTCTGTATAAACAGACCTTCTGCATAATAATATTCGCTGTCGAAAGAAAGAACTTCCCTCTCAGTCTAGAGACTAGAGTTTGGAACTACTAGCTTCAACAAACTAGTCATGGGTGTCATCCAAATGCTCAGGCGGAAGCGATTAGCTCTATTATTGAAGGCATATTTCGTACACTCAAGCATTGCCCACTACGTCAATAGTAGTGGCGAAAGCTCGAACCTGGGCTGTGATATTTTGATATTTTAAAATATACGATGGAAGGCCATCAGGGTCTGGAGGAAAAGTTTGCAAATCAATTAATAATCACTGAGTTATCAGAAGATTCACTACAAACAATTCTCACACTGCTGGGAAATTTGCGTGCCTTCCTTTTGGAATTTATAAATTTAAAAAAGCTTTTGGGATTATGCAAGAGGTTTTGTCTAATTTTATTAAATGTTGGCAATTTCATTTAGAGTTTTCAATGTTATATCTATTACGTGCGGAAGAATGCTTTAAAAAGTTCAATGCAGTATTCGACATTTTTAATTTTTTGAATAATCTGCTTTTCAAATTGCGTAGACGTTTTAGTGCAAGGGTAAACCAGCACGATCCTGACCTATATTTTCTTAAATGTAGGCACATAGTTAGATAATGCAAATTGCTCATAAAATGTTTAAACACATAAGTCAATTTCATCACTAAGAGGCCATATAGTGCTCGACAAAAGAGAGCGAAGTTTAACAAGAAGATGATAACTGTCCTCAGGAAGTGGCATATAGAAATCGAAGACTAAAAAAATGAGGCCTTACAAACTATTTTTGACAATTAACATATCATTTGCTTGGTACAGGCAAATCTCAAATATCTTATCCCAGAAGTTATCAAATCCATTTTGGTAAATCAAAGGTATGTAATATAAAATATTGAAACCTGAGGTCCAAGAAATCCAGGAAAGATTAACATCCCCTTCACAAATTAATTTTGCAAATAACTCAGTATAGTTAACATTAATTGAAGTAAATGTATTGCCAATCATATTCAATTTTACGCAGATAAATTCGATATTAGGATCCGCTGTGGCATCAATTATTTCTGAAGCTATATAATTACGAACTCTTTTTAGAATTCTACCACCTTTTCTTAATAATCTATCCTTTCTGTGTGTTTGCGCCAATGCCGGGAAAGGGGGAAATGCAAAGCAAAACAATGTAACAAAAATAGAATGAATAAGAAGACACATGCGGGGTTAGTTTTAAATATAATAGGTACGTATCGGGGCGATACTAAAAGAGAGTGTGTTTACAACAATAAGCAACGATCCCAACTCGAGCTTGCTTTTGAAAATGTAGTTCAACGCGGCCAAGAAATAAGCAATCGACAAATCGGATACTGCTTCCAAATGAATTGCCTTTGAAGCGAAACAAACAAATTAAGTATGTGTATTTGTTTGTTTCGCTACAAAGGCAACGACAATACCGATATAGGTAAGCTTTTATTTCTCAAACATGTTTCTGGGTAAACTAAATTCTTTTAACATCTTCAGGCTTTATCGGAACGATAACCAATATGCTGCCCTTTCTGCTGGCAGTTCCTCTTCCCAGCCAAGTTTTTCTTCCACAGTTGCTGAATAAAGATGTTCGCTGCTGACACCACAGGACCCGCAGTTCCTAAGGGGTCGAGCAATCTTGCCAAATCAGACGTGACCTTCAACTTGGTGATCTTGGTGCATTCGTTCACATCACTCTTCAAACAAAATCGGTCTGCTTGAGGAATCCATGTTAATCCGAAAACCTTGGTTGATGATTTGTCAAAATTGGGATCTACTTCTCTATCTTCCGGAGGAAGGTTTCAAGTGGCTTCAAGTAGTAACATATTAACTTGTTTCTGCATCTCAATTGCGTTGTTAAACTGTCAGCCCTGCACATGCAATCAACATAAAAATTCTTTTGAAGCGCCCCCAATGGATATGTTTGCATGTTCGTATCTGCTAGCCTTTTCAGAAATCTTGTAGCAAGATATGGGGCACACGTCGTACCATATGTTAACGTATCAAACATGTAATGTTCGATTTCCTTGTCTGGAGTGTTTCTCCATACGTTTAGTTGATATTTTGTCGACTAGCACTTGTCTGTACATCTTCTCAATGTCTGTTGTAAACACAAATCTCGGCAGTCTGAACTGCAACAGCATTCCAAACAGATCTCCTTGAACCCTGGGACCTGAATGCAAAATATCATTGAGAGACCATCCAGATGATGACTTGCAAGACGCATCGAACACAACCCTCAGCTTTGTTGTGTTGCTATTTGGGCGTAGTGCACAATGATGCGGAATATAGTATGTCATATGTCCCAGATCCTCATACTCCTTCATAAATTTAGCATACTGCTCGTGAAGACTTGCATGCTTAGATAAGCGACGTTCCAACGCAAAGAATGTTGATTCTGTAATATTCAAGGATTCAGAGATCTTTTCAGGGCGGTCTGCAAACGGTAATCGCACCACAAACCGACCATTCTCATTCACTGTTGTATTTTGGTTGAAGTGATTTTCACACTGTTCTTCTGCTATTGTCAACTTCTGATCTTCACAAACATCGTCTTGTTTCCAGAACTTCTTTAATAAATCTTCTAAAGCATGTTCATCTTCTCCGAAAACGGCGCAGGTCACTATTTTTGATTCAGCCCGAACTCTTCCACTAGCAATCCACCCTAGTTTTGAGTTCTTCAATATAGGAAGCTCTTCGGACATTCGAAGTTTTTGTGAGAGAATCAGGTTGAAGTAGAACTCTGCTCCAAGTAGTACGTCAATCCCGGTCGTTTGATAAAAAAGGGATTTGCCAGCTTTATGTTTTCTGGAATAGGCCATGATGTGACGTCGATGTCAGTGCTTGGTTGCGGTGGCACCATATTTGGTAACACAAATTCTTCTAGGTACGTTCTAAATTTGCTGATGAGTGACTGAAGCTCCACGTTGACCCTGTGGTTTGCGGTTCTCGATCTTCCGCCAACACTTTTGATACAGAGAGATGCTTGAATGGGTTCGATACCCAACCTCTGCACTAGTCGCTCTGACACCAGATTAATCTGTGAACCGGAATCCAGAATCGCCTTAAACTTATAGCTTCTTCCATTATTTGCCTTGATCGCAACCCGTGCGGTTGCAAGGAGTGCGTATGATTGAGATCTATTCGCCGATGCTTCTGTTGGCGGCTGCTGACTTTTTCTCTACTCGTGGCGTTGAAAAATGCAAGAGTGTATTGTGTTTTTTTTTTGACACTTCCTGCACTCCCCACTTGTACACGTTTTTCCCTGATGGTCATCCTTGAAGCAATTTAGACGCATCTTTTGTCTATCAACCCATTTGTGTCTTTCGGCACTGTCATTGCCAAGAACTCTTTGCAGTAATATAGGGGGTGGTTATCTTTGCATATGTGACATCTACGTATCGTGATGGAAGCACTCGTTGCTGACCGTTCGCTCTTCTGAATCCCATTGACAGCTTCTAATGATTCGAAGCGACTCTACAAACATTTCATGAAATTCTCCATTGTTTGGAGCTCTTTGGAATCCACAATCGACTGCTCATACAACACATGAGTAGTCTTGTCCATCCTCTTTGTTAGGATGTGGATTAAGAGTGAATCCCATGTTTTGGCTTTACTCCAAGACCCTCCAATGCCAATAACTATTCATGAAGACTGTCATGAAAGTCCTACACTGATCTGCTATCGCCAACCATGTTGGGCAGGTTTAGCATTCTCTCAAGTATAGTTGACACTTGAGCTCTTTTGTTATTGTACCTTTCTTTTAGTGTCTTCCAGACAATGTCGTAATTCGCCTCGGTCAACTCGAGGTTCCTTATGAGTTTCTCGGCTTCCCCAGTCACGTTGGCCTTGAGATACCATATTTTTGCACTTGTGGCAAGGCTTGTTCGTTGATCATTTTCCCAAAAATGTCAGCAAACGTCTGCCACTTCGAATAATCCCCATTAAATTGAGGGATTATAATTTTTGGCAGAATGATTGACCTGTGTTAGCGTCGATATTTTTTCTTTGTACTTTAACGCCTCTTTTCCACCAACGTTGGGTCATCAAAGTCCTCGAACATTTTGAAGTGGATATCTTCCACGTGTGTCCAAAATTGTTCAATTGCAGCTGTCTGACAGGGATCAGCTTGGACTGAATTGTCCCTTATTACCTTTTGAATGGACTGAATTAAAGCTCTCTGACGTCTCACTAATGCAGCCACACTGCTGGTTGCAGTAAACTGGCCCGATTGTTTTGCACCCCCTCGATGTTGTCGATTGCAGCTCTGTACTCTTCACCAATGACTTGGTATTCGTTATTGGCGATATGGAAATGTGACTCTGCCAGAATCTGCACGAATTTTGTTTTCATTGCGATCGATCTCTTCCCAGAGTGCTTCCATTTCCTTCAGGTTTTTGCAGTAGAACTCCACCGTTCTTCTTTCCAATGGAGCATTTTTTACGTTCGCAATAACCTTCCTCAACTCGGCAATTGCTGCTTGTTGTTACTCTATTACTGTAGCTAGATCCATACTGTGCCCGCCACTGTTTCGTACATTGTTAACAAAGCCCTTTTTGCATACATCAATTTCTGTTTCCTCTATTAGCTATTTTACTTCTATAAATGTTTGTACATAAAATTACAAAAAATCGGAAAGTACAATTTTTATATTCTTTAGTAGGAAAGCGATATCGAAGATATCGAAATCGATTATCGATTTCATAGACTCCGAACGAACGCCGCACTTTCCTTAACAGTGGGGAAGCAAATTGGCAAGAATCCAGAGAATATACCAAACGCCACTTCAGAGGACTGCTCAAACCCACTCTGATGTTTTGCTAGCAGATAGGTGTTTCCGGGACATCATCAAAGCTGCAGCCGCTCGCTATATACCTGCTGGTCAAACACCTGAAATAAGACCAAATTTCCTAGCAGAGACAGCGGGATTAGCAAATGAGCGAGATGAGCTTCGATGGGCATAAGCGGAAAAAGTGGCTAGAACATCTGAAGCATTGCAACATCAGTACCGAATCGAGTAAATTGTGTGTGATGATAGGACATCTGTCTCATTTAACGGAGTAGAAGTGACAGATCCGAAGAAGTGCGCATGTTATTTCCACAGGCAATACATAGAGCACCTCGAGAGTGACAGGGTTAAGGGAAGAATCCTACGCCGTGTACGATCTCTTCAAGCCGAGGAGGTACCACCACAAATTACGTTGGAAGATGTTGCACATGTCATCAGAAGCGCAAAGTCATCTAAAGCGCTTGGTCCTGGCGGAATCTCTATGGTGACGTTGAACCAACTGGATGTATCTCACCAAACGCCTCAACCTGTCGTTAGCCACACTTATAGTTCCTGATGCCTGGAAATGGGCAGGGTGGTCCCGCTACTGAAGCCAGAACATTGCATAGCATAACAACAGCTTTACATGCCATTTCCACACATATAAGTAGAGGACTTAACCAGAACAGGTCATGTGACAGAACAGTTATGGTGGCACTTGATTTATCAAAAGCTTTTCATACAGTCAATCATGCCACACTGTTAGAGGACATTGAATGCACCGCCTTCTAGCCAAGTTTGAAACGTTGGATAGTAAACTATATGTGTGGACGCCAGTCGAACGTGGAATTCAGAAGCAAGAAGTCGAGCTTCCGTAGAGTAAAACAGGGAGTTCCCCAAGGTGGGGTGATATCTCCGGAACTGTTTAACTTCTACCTTTCTAACATTCCATTCCATTCCAGACATATGCGATCGTGAAATGCTTACAAAGTTGATCTAACCGCCTTTTTCACTGGGAGGAATATGAAGATATCGACGAACACACTTTTCATCAGATGAGGCTATCTTTGAATATGCAGGTCGATGGTGTTTTAATGCCGACCACCAACTATTCCAAGGTCTTAGGGGTCATATTTGATAGCCTCTTCAAGTCGTCCGCGCATACCACAGCTATCTGCGAAAAGATCAGAAGTACGAATAAGGTTTAAAAGTCTCTGGCCGGCAGCACTTGGGGAGCTGGTAAGAAAACCTTGTTGACATCTTACAACGCGATAGACCGGTGTGGTCCACAAACGTTAGTCCTAAGCAGTGGAAAAATATTCAGTCCTGCTAGAATGCCGCCCTTAGAACCGCAGAGGGTGCCTCCTCATGATACCTGTCGGCCACCTACATGTGTTACATGAGTTACAGACAGATCACCAGCTGGTGGATAGGCAACCTCAACCCAGGTACGTAAGGAAAGACCTTCATGATCTATAGCGAGGTACAGAGGTAAAAGAGAGAGCCTCTAGTTCAAGAAGCCTATCAAGCGGGACTGAATTGTATTCACTCTAACGCGGTCTCAGAAGTCATGGAAGGATATAGAGTGAATACTGTGCTAGGAGACCATATAAATAAATACGAATCCCATAGGAATACGTATAGGTTGTTTTATCAGGAGACTTCGGTTTAGATAATGACAACGAAGACTTGAGAACTACGCTCTTATAGCACATTACAACGTAAGGCATTTTGATTATTTCTCTAAAATTCTGACTAATGCAGTCAGATCTGTGCTGGATGATGTTTTGACAAAAAGAACAGAAGCATGATTAGGGATTTTCTTCAATCGGGGCGTGTACGAACAGTATCCGTAGTATGATGATGCGAAGGACCTTTTTGTACGACAGCATAACAGTATATGCATTTGTTGCAGTACATGCTTGAGTGTCATTATGGGAGTCATCCCAACCATCGTACGGTAAATAAAACTCATCCTAGGCGTGTAAAGGACGAAATACAGGATCCATTGAGAGATGTCCTACGGTATAAGAGAGAATTTCCAGACCAAGAAGCATGTCTGAGTGGCATCCATATGTCGATGACAATTATGGTATGAATGCCGTCATCGGAGTCCAACCCCTCCACAAATTGCAGCCGAAGACGAAATACACAATCCTGTGTTGTTTTGACACAATTACGTTTATGATGGTGCAGCCGTCTCAATACGTATTAGCCAGGAATTGATGAAGATTTGCGAAACCGTAGAAATGGGTGAAAAGCTAGACGCATAACTAGCTAGACTATTACAACTACGGGATGAAATGCCAGTCTTAGTACTAAAAGAATAGGTAGATTGTTCTCTAGTTAATCTTGATCGGCTCTTGACGAAGTGCACGGCTTTATATAATGTCGGACAAAGCTGCTCACTGTGTTAAAACCTTCGGATAAAACTGCTTTCACTGGGTTGACAATACCTGGGCGAGAGGAATCGGGTCGCTCCGGAGCGTAGATACGATTATCGTTTTCGAACTCTTTATGGTTAGCAGCTCATATTCAATCTGCTAAAGTTTGATATAGATTTTTTAGTTGCTTTATGTTGTTATACGGAGCAAATTTCATTATTCTCCAAAAACCATTTGTGGGAAGAGTAGATTTTTTTAACTTTTTATTAACATGTGAAGAAATAGATAAATATAATATAGATGTAGTCGGGTAAATCGGAGTACTATTATGCAATAATAATTGTGTAATATTTTCAATCAAAATACCTACATAAAATAAAATATATTGTAAAAATTATTATCCCTATGCCATGGCAGAAGAATACAGGTAGATGCATCAACGCTTGGAAGCACGGATATGTCAAAATTTGTAAACGTTTCTTCAAAAATAAATAGATTTTTAGATGTGTTCTTATAGGACGCCATTCAGATGTTATCATAATAAACGTTTTTTTTTTAACAATTTTTACAAATTTAAATAATTTCATTCAACATTTTAAATTCCAAAGTTAGTTTGACAGTTCATTGTCCCAGCAGCTGAGTCGATGCGCCTACCTTTATTCTTCTACCATGCCCTATACCTAACCATAAGTCTTACGAAACAGAAGAAAACCATTGAAAAATTTGTAGATATCAAAAATATATCTTATACTTATAATGAAGAAAAAACTCTAAAAAGGAAATTGTAAATTAATATTTAACGATAACAACATAATATGAATTATATGATGTTGAATCTATTATTTTTAAAAATGCTGGCAACATCAAAATTAACAAAAGTTGTATTTAAATATATTAAATGGAAAGTACATTGTTACGTTCTCAAATTGTAAATAACAATAAAAAATTAAATATTTTCCAATCAATGCGAAAATACTTTCCTTTATTTTTCTACATACAATGTGATTTTCATACATACAACAACAACAAATTGCAAATAAAATAAGATTTAATGATATTTTACTCAGTATCACTAAGGATATTGAAAAATTTTAGAATTAAGACAACATCAACATATCTCATATTCCTTAATTGTATTTCTAGCGACGGTCATCGGTATCACAACGATAATTTATATATTAAAGGGAAATTCATAAATAAAAAAGCTAATGAAAGAGTTTTGTAGAATCTCTTGGCCAGAATGGAAGGAGGTACGTATTCGTACCCCTACGATCCACTGAAAACATTAACCACATTATTACGAAATACGTTTCAAATGACATTATAAATAAACGCAGCTATAAATAGCAGCATCAACTGAAAAATTTTCCGTTGCTTTTCGATTGCGAAACATATTCCATTGCGAAATGTGGCATATGCTGAGTGGATATTTTCACTCAGCAAATTCAAGTTCATTGTAGCAAGAAAGATTGTTGTTAAGTTATTCTTAAAATTGAAGCTGTCGAATAAAGTTGTCTAAAAAATCTAAACCTTTTTTATCATTTTTGAGCGGAACAAGATTCTAAAGAATCTAAGCTTATAACACAATGTCCGTTTATGATATTCATACCAAAAATTGGATACGATACTCTGACAAGATGCTGATAGATCCAGCTTCCGAGTCTTCATTTATTTCAGAGAGACTGTTCGTATTTGGTCAAGTGTTCGATAGAAATTGAAACTCCATTCAACACAACATTTCTTTTAGGATTCGGTTGTAGTACCAGATACACCACACCACATTGTGCTGCAAAGTCTGAAGATTATATTTAAGTGGTTCTTGGAAGCTGTTTTACCTCGTTATTGTACCATGGAATTGCTTCCATTTTTAGCAAGCAGTAAACGTGAAGTGATGATGAGTAGCGACTGTTTTTGATGGAGCTTTTTATTTATGCCTCCCAGAAGAGCGCATATAGTTTGCGTAAAGGGCAATGAAAAAAAAAAAAAAAAAACAGTAAACCCATGTGTTGCATATGTCTCCAAAGTTGCGTCCTTGAGAACCGACGAAATTTCGACCATTTTTATATGGATTTTCTCTAGACCAATCTTTTCCACTCTACAATATTGAGCAATCGACGTCACTTGCAGGGACCTACAATAATGTCAATACCCCTCCAAATAACATCTAGAACGCCTTTCTTTTTAATGAATTGGAGATAGTCGTTGCCGGGTCTACAGAAGAGTGACCCTGATTATTTAGAATATTGCACTTCCTCGATGATTTCGGCTTTTATAGGTCACGAGGGCAAAAGTTGAGCGAGGTTCGGAACCACAAGAGTTTCAATGCCAAAGCAGAAAATGTTAATTGTTTAACTCAAGTGTAATTACAAGCTTTTGAGGGATTGGCTTGGTAATGAAACTTTTTCCGAACCTGCATCGAGAAGCGCGGGAATTGGAAAAAGTGTACCACAGTGGAGAAATAGCCGTTTCATTGGTATTTGGACCTAATTTGGAAATTTGTCTTAGATGATTTGTCATATTCATGAAAGAGCTTGAATTTAGTCATGGTTCGTCCTTATCTTGTGGATATATGTTGTGATAGTTGGTGAAATTGGTTTTTTGGCTTTCTCTATATGGAACTGAATACGCTATTGCGTATATAGCATTTCTCGGTCCTGCTTCATGTACGTTTGAAATGGTTTCATTCTTATAGGGACAGCGATTTCAAACGGAATGTTATTGTCCTGCATATGCAGTTATCTGCATATTCTATCTTACACAGAAGAGCTTGTAGGCCCACTCATCTCATTCTTACCTATTAATAAAAATTTTTTTCTATATCACTGGGGTCGCTCCAAAGGATTTTTGTGGGTTTTTCTACGCCTTCATTGTCCCATATGAGCGTTTTTTGTCCATTTCTTGAACTCTAGTCGTGACGCCTTTAGCTGCCTGTTTTGTTATCTCTAACTCACATATAATGCGTACTGAGCCGTGTTGAGAATAGTTGTTGATAGTTTTTCAATTAACGGTTTTGGATGTTATAGCTTTCACAGCGATCTTACTGTCGGTTAGGACGTTTATGGTAGGCGGTCTCGTGTAATCATTAGGCCAGTTCAAATGGAAACTGTTGTTATACAGACGGCTCAGTGTCTGTATAACAACAGTTTCCAGTCGGTATTTGCGATAGGGATCCGTCGATTCACGAGTCTCTGGTAGGAATTAATGATTTACATGAGGCAGTTACAGAAGTTTCAGGTATCCGATATCCAATGCAAAGTTTTCCATTGATTCTCCCGTTGTCACCTGTAAAATTTGTTGATGGTATGTAACGTGGCTTTTGCCTATACGCTCGTCCGTTGCTCTGAGCCTTATGACCGCAACGGCCGCCTCGTGCCGTATCTGAATATCTATTGGGTATAAACATAGAATTGTCTCTAAAGCCGTAGTTGGTGGTGTACTCATTGCACCACAAACGCTTAGGTAGCACATCCGTTGGACTTTCTTTAATATTTTGGTATTACGTTTTATCCATTGCTGTCCACCAAACTATTGATGCGACTCGTCCCTTTTGCACAAAAAGTTAGAGTTCTTTTCCCTCATTATAACGTCGTCTGGATAGCAGACTGGTTCAAATCCTTCGTTGGTTAAAGTCCTCAGAAGACTATTTATAGTAGTATGGAGAGATGATACTCCCTCCCTCCCTGTGGAGTTCCTTGACGAATTTATTTGTGTTAACTTCATATTGCCAACAAGTTATCCATCTATTCTATTCCTTAACATAGGTCCCTGAGGGACCGGTCGACCAGGAAGTTGTCTAAGGATTGGATGAGTATATCTGTGCTGACGTTATTGAAAGCGCTTTCGATATCAATGCATACTGCCAGTGTATACAGGGTGAGATTAAAAAGCTGCAACAAAGCCAAACGCTAAAATGTTTACTTTTTTTTTAATTTTATATATATTATATATAAAAATTAAATTACATATAAAACACATCGGAAATAGCATCAACTTTTAGAATAAGTTAAGATTTGTTCGAATTGGTCAACTTTTGCACGAATTATGGCCTTCAAACGGCCAATGAAACTGTCACACGCTACCCGAATGTTGCTCTGCGGTATTTTGACCAATTCCCGGCGAAGCGCTTCTTTGAGGTGATCGACACTTTGGTATTTTTAAGTGGCAACTTCGCAATTATACCAGGCACAATAGTCCATGGATTCGTATTCGGAGATTTTGGTGAACATTGTGCGCTGGAAATGAAGCGAGGAACCTATCGACGTATATAGTCACCGGACCGCTAGCCTCAGTATTCCTCGTAACCAGCTGGTCTGTGGCTTTTTTGACCGCAAATATTTCCGCCTGGAATACGCTACAGTCGTTTCCAAGCTTGTAGGATTCACGAACATTAAGGGTATCACAGAAGACACCAGCTCCCGTTCCACAGTCCATCTTTGAGCCGTCGGTATAAACAGCTATGCCGTGGAAAGGTGGGGTGTTACGGGCCCAGGCGTCTCTGTTAGGTATGTGTATGTCAGGTGGGTCAAAGCTCAACCGTGGTGAAATATAGTCTCTTGTATTGCCTATCACTCCCACATTCCTAACACGTCTTAAAATCGCAGAATGTCCAAAGGGTTGACTGCGCCATTCGTTTAGTTCTCTGTTTCGAAGAGCACTCCTGAATGCCTGTTCCTCAACATGTATGTTCAGTAGACTTAAGCACAGTAGGGTGTCCAGTGCTGCTTGAGGAGTGCTCCTGAAGGCACCCGTTATTAGTAAGGATGCGGCTCTTTGAACTTTGTCAATGTGTCGTAAGTAAGTTGACTTCTCCAGGGAATGCCACCAGACTAGAGATCCATAGGATAGAATGGGACGAACAATTGACTCATACACGTATTTGATGATGTGTTGTTTGAGGCCCCAGCTTTTACCTATGGGGTTCTTACAAGAATAGAGTGCGATCAATCCTCTCTTTGCTCGTTCCTCGGTGTTCCTCTTCCAAGTTAGCTGGCGGTCGAGGATGCTACCAAGGTATGTGTCCTTTGATGCGAGGTTTCACGTGACTCTATCTAGCATCGGTGATATAAATGAAGGATATTTACGTTTCTTCGTAAAGAGTACGAGCTCTGTCTTTGATGGGTTACGCCTAGTCCATTGCGATGCGCCCACCTTGATAGGGTGACTAGAGCTCCCTGCATCAGATTAGTGATTGTTTGCAGGAATTTCCCAGCAATCAAAAGGACGGCATCATCAGTGTATGTGACTACCTTTGTCCCCCTTTTCTCTAGATCTATGAGTATGTTGTTAATAACCAGAAGCCAGAGTAATGTTGATAAGACACCCCCTAGCGACAGATTTCAAGACGAATGATTCCCCAATGCTCGAGTTGATAGTTCTGCTAATAAGCATCGTATCAATCAAATCTATGAGAAGTTGGGGTGCCCTAAGTTTTAGAACACAGAAAAAAAAAGACACACCGAAAATTTTGATTAAAAGCTTCATCACCATTCGACAAAAAAATGTCGATAAAATATTTCAAACGTAGTGGGAAATCTTTATCGAACACCAACAATTTGCAAAAAAGGTCATCAACAAACAAGTTTGACCAAAAAGTTTATTAAATTTGTTAGACCATTTTTAATATTATTTTTTGTAATATGCCATATTATTGTTTATTACTTTATTACAAAATACTTTGTTAAATTGTTTGTAAAAATCGATAGCAAACTTAGTTTTTTTTTTTTGCGTATAGAGACACACATTTAGTTTAAATCCGTTAAAATACTGAGAATTGGCAGGTCTTTTTTGTGGGAGAGCTGTAATATTATGTGCCAACATCGACACTTGCTGTTAAAGAACTTCTTTGTTGTATTTATTACAAGCAATTTTATTAGAACATATTGCAAAAATCTAATATCTAATAAATCTAGTAAATTTGAACAAAAATTGATTTGTATGTATGTATATACATCTCACCAATAACATATGTATGTATGTACGTAAATATACAAGTGTGAAAAAATAAAATACATGACCATCAACAGCAGAAAAAAAATGGATACAATCATAATCGAATTCAAAGACCAACCAATATATACAAGAAATAAATATTCGCTTCTGCCTGCAAATCACCAAAAGAAACAAATTCTAACGTTCGCAAAGAAAAAAAAAAAAAACAACGCATGCATGCTCTCTGAAATAACTCCTCTCATGAATAATTCCTCGCCCCGCCGTTACGTTACCACCATTCAGAAATGCTAATGCTCGCCAGAAAAAGAATTCATCCCTACAACAATTAGCAACACAAGTTTATTCCCGTTTCTATGCAAAGAAAAAGAAACTCATCCCAACAACAATTAGCAACACACCTATTTTCCCGCTTGCCCTCTCAACAAAACAACCATGAGAAAAATGCAATGCATGAAATGATCTTTTTCTGACGAGCATTAGAATTTCTGAATGGTGGTGACGTACCGGCGGGGGCGAGGAATCATTCATGAGAGGAGTTATTTCAGAGAACATTTATGCGTTGGGATTTTTTTCTTTGCGAACGTTAGAATTTGTTTCTGGTGCTGATGTATCGGCGGGGCGAGGAGTTATTTCAGAGAGCATGCATGCGTTGTTTTGTTCTTTGCGAACGTTAGAATTTGTTTCTGGTGCTGATGTATCGGCGGGACGAGGAGTTATTTCAGGGAGGAAGCAAGGAGTTATTGCGTTGGTAGATGTTGTTGTTGTTTTTAATTCGTATATATTTCTTGTTGTTTGTTGAAATCTTACGGTGTTTGATTTGATGATGTTGTATTTTGGTAAATGCATTCAGTGTGCTTTAGACTTTCGTCCCGTTGAGTGTGCTAAAAAAGTGAATAGTGATTTTTAAAAAGTGAAAAAAAGTTCCTGTGAATGCGTAAAAATGGAAAATAATGTAAGTACAGTAAAATGCCCTTTCTGTGAGGAAATATTTCCAATATCGGACAGTCTTTTTACTCACATTAAAACCCATTACTGTCCGGCTGGAACAACTTTTATGTGTCATTTTAATGAGTGTTTTTTAACCTTTGGTTCAAAAGGGAGTTATAAAAGGCATGTTCTTAGACATGGACGCAGTAGTAAGAGGACAGAGTATTATAACACGGGAAACATTGTTGAACCTGAGTCCAACATCGTAGAGGTAAATGGGGAGGAAATTGAAATAGAAAGTATGAATGAGTGTATTAGCGGAAGCGAAAGGATTTACAAGGAAAACTTGGGTGAAATCCGCCGTTCAATTAGTTTATTTCTGATTCGGTTGCATTTCTTTAATCATATTTCTCGCTCAAACATAATTTCTATTCAAAAGTTAATTGATTAATTCTTATTAGATCCACTTATCAAGTTTATTGAACTTAGTCTTCAAAATGCCGGTGTAAGTAAAGATATAGTACCTGCAATGTTTGATGATGTTAAAGACATTTTTAAGGGAGTTAATTCAGAGCATAAACTCATTAAAGTGTCAAAAGATATGGGTTTGCTTGCAGAGGCAACATTTTTCAATATCGAAAATGATCCGAAATCAAAAGCCATGATAATGCCAATTTTCAATTTAAAAAAAAAATTTTGAAAAAAATAATTTCCTTGAAGATGTTTTAACACACAATAAACATACTGAAAATAAACAAGAAATTGAAAATTTTGCGCAGGGTGAGTTATGGAAGCAAAAAAAAAAAAAAAATGATGTACCCCAAAGAGACTCTAGTTCCATATTTTTTGTACCTGGACGATTTCGGAATTAACAATTCTCTAGGTTCGAAATCGACTAAAAATTCTGTTTGTAACTTCTATTACAGTTTCCCTTGCATTCCAAGTAAATCCTCAAACATTAATGAAGTATTTTTGGCTGCATCAGTGCTTGCAGCCGATATTAAAAAATACGGCAGTAGCTGTTATACTTTACTTGTACAAAAAATTTCATCACTAGAAACTGAGGGCATAGAAATAAATACAAAAAATGGGACAGTAAAAGTCCATTTCATACTAGGCTTAGTTTTAGGAGATAATTTAGGTTTAAACATTTCATTAGGTTTTCAAAAATCATTTTCGGCAAAAAAATTTTGCCGATTTTGTTTAATGAATAAAACAGAATCACAGAAGACAGGCGAAGAAAATCCTGCTGTAATGAGAAATAGGAGAAATTATGCTTTGTCATTTGAGAGAAATGAAATCTCAGAATCGGGTATATCAGCATACTGCAATTTAAATGTGGAATATCATTTCACGCCACAGAAAATTATTATGTAGACATCATGCATGACATTTTCGAGGGGATAGCCCACCTGATTTTATGCAAATCATTGATTTATTTCATAAAAACAATGCAATATGTGAGCATTGACGAAATTAATTTAAGGCTGGCATCATTCTCTTACTGTACAAATGATAAGGGCACAGAAAAGATAAAAATATCACTGAAGGAAATAGAAAGTGGTAAGTTGAAATTATCAGCAAGACAGATTATGTCATTTTGTTACTATTTCCCTATGTTAATTGGGGAGCATATACCCCAAAACGATGTTGTATATACATATGTTCTAAATTTCTTGAGATTGGTAAATGAACTTTTATGCTTTCATATAGACGAAAACCTTATATCAAATATAAATACAGATATAGAAATAGTTAATAAAGAATTTGTGACGTTATTTAAGTGCCCACTGACTCCTAAATTTCATATATTAACTCACTATCCTACCATTTTAAAAAAATCTGGACCTTTGCGAAACATCTGGAATTTTAGATATGAAGGAAAGCACAGAGAATTCAAAATTTACTCACATATAATTACATCTCGCAAAAATATTCCAAAATCGTTTTCTTTTAAGCATCAAATGAAATTTGCTAATTTTTTGCTAAATGACAAATTCACGGAAAATAGTGTTTTCAGAAAAAGGATTTTTGACAAAAATATTGAAAAAAACATATTACATAAATTGAAATACGACACATTTAATTTGTTTGCTGAAGCAGTAATATTGGGCTAAAAGTACGACAATTCGTCATTTGTGTGTACAATAAAAGGAGAAATATTCGCAATGGTTTGTATAATTGAAACCAGCAATGACGTTTTTGTGTACTGCAAAAAAACTCACACTGTCTACGACCCCCATTTTGGGGCGTTCCGATTTTTAGAATATATTGACAATTTCGTAATTTTACACGTAAATGACATAACGGGTCCCCCAACAAATATATTAACAACAGCTACTAACAGGGAATATATTAAACCTAAAGAATTTTATTATATTATTCCATAGAAGTTGAAAACGTCTACAGCCGATGACAACATTGAAAATTTATTAAAAATATGGAAGCTGGAACACTTACAGAACCACTTTATCGGTAGGTAACTCTAATTCTTAGTTATATTTCATTAACTAATTCTATTTATGTACTGTTTCTTTGCATTTCAGAACACCGTATTACTCATGAAGTGTTAAGTATATTGACACCACGGCAAATAGAAATATTATTTCAGGGATTGGCAGTAGGAGATATGGCGATATTTCAAAAGAATTTAACACAGTGGCAACTAGAATCCAACAATGCAGAAAAAACCCCTAAAACAAATACCACTTTGGAATTCACTGATTGTGGTTTAGTCAAAAAACCAGTTCCATCAGTAAAGGATATGCTGATGGATTCACAGAATGGGAGATTGCTTTTAAAGCATTATGCAAAGCATAATCTTTTTAACGAGCAACAGCGCAACTTACTTATCAACACACTTGCTAAGTATATTGAGTCTAAGGGATATCCTTGCTCACTTGCGGATAGTGATGAAATAGAAAATCAAATTTGTGTGCTATTTCCAACGGAGTCGAAGGTAAGTGCTGGATTTTTATGCCAAAATTATAGTCTTTCAAAATAAGCTTTAAATTTAATTTCATTTAGGATTATTACACTTCGGGAAAAAGGGGTAGATTGTATAATAAAATATACAATTTAAAACGATATACCAAAAGTCTAACGAAGGAGAATGAACCTATTTGTGGATCTGTAAATAAAACGACCGAAAGCAAAAAAATTTGGTAAATACAACTTTATTCATATACGAATATATAAATATTTATATATATTATTTATTTTTCAATATTTATCATTATTATTTAGTTCCAGAAGCTGAGTCAGATTTCGCTCTCCGTTGTATTCGAAACGAAAACACTACAGCTGACGAATTCGATATTTACTGGAGAAAATGTTCTCAGCTTAGATTTTCTCAAATTGAACATTCAGAGAGCACAAATGACTTTTGAAAAGTTGGCCGGAGTACAAAAAGCCTTCTGGAATTAGTTTGGTAAGTAAATTGTTTATTTCGATAAAAACTAATTTATGAATATTTTTTTTCTCCCAAAGATCGATATAGATTTTTCACTTAAATACCCTAAATCCTGTAATCTTATTTTAAAGTGGCCACTTTACGAGAGGAAAATCTGGCACTTAATATCATCTAAAATTTAATCCAAATTGGTAATAAATATCGATAAATACGACGAAGGTAAGGCGAGTTTTAATTTAATTCACAATACACGTATCTTTTAATTTTTTACCATTTCATTTCAGAATCAAAAATTTTCTTAATATTTTGGAATTTGCACCATATTTTTCCACCACAACAAAAGCAAATAACAGACAAAACTGGCGCAAAAATACCTGACTCACAAAATTCTTTTGCTCTTATTGCCGAAAACAACAAAGAAATGGATTTAAAAGTGGAACTGTTGAAACTGCGCAATACCAATATCCAGCCTCTACTGCTTGTTACGGGAGAACCGCAAAATGAACCGCAAAATAAACAAATATACATTTATTTCGATGGAATACGTTTTCCAATTTTAAAAGTTTTAACGGCTGTAGATTTGTTGTTTAAAATATTTTTTGTATTTAATTTAGAATTTCCCGACGAATCTAATATTTTTTACAACTTTATTCAAACCTTTTTCTATGAAATTAAATCTGACAAGAAATGTCCAAAAATCGCTATGATACAAAATGAAATTTTAAATTTAACGTAAAAACTAAAATGTAAATCACACCATTTGTAAGACTTGATTCGTTTTATATTCACTTATTAATTAATTATATATTTCAATGCAAAAATTAAAAGATCATTCCATTCCCTTTGTATATAAATATATATTCTTATTCTATGAATTATATAAAAATAAACCCAAAATTGTATGTTCATTAAATAAATTACTTCGTTGTTTTTTCTTGTTGTTGTCATACGAGACACATACATAACATATATACATAAATGTGTGTATGTATATATTTTTTGGGTTTGTATTTCACAAAAAACCAACAAAGGTTTTGCCTACATGAAAATTTCTTGTTCGAATTTTGCTTTCACATTTACCAAACCTGATTGTATATTTGCTAAATTTTTTATCAAATTAAAAAATTAAAATCGACAAGCATTTTTGTATATGTGAAAATACTTTTTTAAATTAAAAAATGAAAAAATTGATAACCATTTTGTTAATATGACAAATATTTTATCAATTGAAAAAAAAAATAAAATTCAACAACATTTTTAGTTAATATGAGAATTTCTTTATCGAAATATTTTCGAACGACTATTACAATTTTTTTATCGGCGATTGTAAATATGAATATTATTGTTATCGGCCAAAAATCAATAAAAATTTAATTGGATTTTGGAATTTTTTTATCAAATGGCTACAATTTTTTTTTCTGTGAAGTAATTTATAAGTGGATTCTAGGGTGACTTTGTTGAAGGCTCCCTCAATATCGAGGAAGGCAGCCAAGTTAAACAAGGACCCATTCATGTTCTTCTCTATGTACCCTACGACATCGTGTTGCGCTGTTTCAACAGATTTAGCTTTCATGTAGCCATGCTGAGCAGTGCTGATGACGGTCTTGGTAGAGATATGATCTCTATGTCAACAGGCCTTTCTAGTGTTTATATTAGGGAGGATGAGAGACTTATCGGTCTGTAGTCCTTGGAAAGTGCGTGACTCGGTTTCCCTGCTTTTGGGACGTAAGTAACTGTGACTTCCCTCCATGATTCCGGGATGTAGGATAGACACAGACAAGCTTTGAAAATCTCCCCCAGGATTGGGGACATTGCCACTGAGACATGCTGGATCATAGCAAGAATAATGGCGTCTGGCCCTGGGGATTTAAAAGGCTTAAATGTGTCTATAACCCACTTAATTTTGGATAAGCTTACAATTCTGTCGGCCAGATTTTGGTCCGTAACCGTATATACACTTGATCGGTTTTCCGATTGCTTACCGTGTCAGCACAGCCGGGGAAGTGGATGCTGGCTAGCAGATTGAGAGTCTCTAGTCCAGAGTGGTGCCATCAGTCCGTTTTATACTTCCTATGGATTTAGGATCCTTAGAAAGGACTTTACGGAATCTGGAGGCATCGTTGTTTTCTATTCTACCGACTCGGTGAAGCATACCCAAGATGTGCGCCTGGTCTTCTTAATTTCACTGTTGTACTGTCTTATAGGCATCCCAGTCCGTACGTAGTTTGGTCTTGTCGGCCCTATTGTACAGTTGTCTTCTATCCCTCCACCAAACTGGTTGGCATTTCTTGCTTGGGTGGGTTAGCGGACCGACTTTTTCATAGCAGTCAAGCAAGGCATTCGTTATCGCATTTGTGGAGTTTTCTATATCGAGGGTTGAAGTTAAGACCAAGATGTCGAAACAGTGAAGCCATGGTATGGGCAGATCCGCAAATTTATCCCAATTTGCCTTCTTGGGTTTCTACGAGGTTTCTGATGAATGCCCTCTACTGAGATTTTGAAAACTATTTTCCGGTGATCTGAAAATGAGCACTCAGAATAAACTTTCCAGTCTTGTATAAGAGATTAATCTTTTTTTGTGATGGTGAGGTCAATTACCTCTGCCCTGTATTTGATTTGAAATGTTGAATCATTGTCCCTATTACATAAATTTAAATTATATTTCAAGATAAAATCAAAAATGGAGTGGTGGGCGTTGGCACCACAGCCCATGATCAGATTCCCTTTGTCAACCAGATCTGTAAGCAGCTCCTCTTCTTCGTGGCCAAGTGGTTCTGGTCGCTCGTATGGTAGGTAGAGAGAAATGAATATGAGAACCCTCCCGGATTTAGTTTCTATTCTCGCCACCGTAGTATCTCCTCCACTGTAGTTGCTAAGGAAGATAAGATTTAAACTCTTTTTGGCAACAATCCTGACCTTATCACCATTGGAGACTGCGTAAGAGACTTACTGCTCACTCCCTAGTCCAGTTACCCTATTGTTGTACATATAGGGTTCCTGAACCAGGGCTATGTCTACTTCGGCTTTCGTGAGGGATAGGACGAGTTCGGCATGATGCTAAGTAGCTGCTGTTTCCTTCCTCCTAATGCAACGGCGTTAGCCGGAAACGGATTCAACCGGCGCCGAAATGCAGCTTGCCCCCACGAGCATGAAGGTACTCCTGGCCATTCTTATTAATAGATACCTTGATGACCAGGCCACCTCCCTCAGTGCTTGAACTGACAGGACGCCAGTTGTCTGTTCTGAGGTTGGGGTTTTGTTTGCGGAGTATTGTCAGGATGCGTGCCGGATCCACAGATGGTGGTTGCACCCAAGCTACGGCAGGGAATATCCTTTAAGGATACAGCCGCCAGGTCGCAGCCTTACCAAAGCTCGCGAAAGCCAGTGGTGACTAGGAATTCCTTTTCTTTCTTTTCGGATCTCCCTCACCCATAAAGACAAGTTCCCTCAGACGATCTTCGAGTAGCAGCCATCGACTCTCGCTGGTTTTACCTTCCGGTTTAGCCTTGTCGATGATTGCTACTCAAAGATTGTCTAGGTAGATCGTCTGGGAATACTTCCTCTTCCGTCCTGTTCGGCTTGCCGGTTGTGGCTTGAAATCTCCCTTGTGGTATTTTCCAGGCTTAGAGCTTGTAGGGGCTGGTAGGGTCGGTTTGGTCACATTCGACTTGTTGACTGACGGCACGGAAGTTGTAGGTTTCGGCTGAAAGGCCGGAGCCGTATATGCCTTCTTTGCCTCAGGATGTTGTTCCTCCGTAGACCGATCCCTCTTCAATCCTGAGCCTGAAGAGTTGTCAGCTTCCTTTGGAACTGCTGAGGCTGTCACGGGCCACCACCACCGTGAGTGGACGTGTCATACTTTATAAGAGTTATAATTATATATATATATATATATATGTATATATATATATATATATATATATATATATATATATATATATATATATATATATATATATATATATATATATATATATATATATATATATATATATATATATATAATTATGTATATATATATATATATATATATATATATATAATTATGTATATATATATATATATATATATATAATTATAACTCTTATAAAGTATGATGTAAGAGTCCCATTGTCTTCAAATTTTATACATCCTACTATTGTTACGAAGCCAAGATCTGGTAGTAAGACGGAATATATCGGTCCGCTCCTTATCATACCTCCCCAATAAAAGGGCGGAATTTTCAATATCCATTAAGCTCATAAAACGCAAAATTAACATCCGATTCCATTTAGACTTGGCACATCTGGATCTGTAATAAAGACGGTAGAGTTCGGACCATTCCTTGTGGTACATCCCCCACAAAGAGTAACAATTTTGAATAACCGAAACGTTTATAAAATCCGAAATAAGTATTAGGTTCTCTTCATATTTCACACATACAAACATTTTTGCTAACACATGATCCACTGCGAAGATGAGATATATCGGTCCTCTCCTTCTGATAACTCCCCCACAAAGATTAAAAATTGTGAATATCCATGAAGCTCATAAAAACCGAAATCAATATCAGACTCCATTCCAGACTTGGTATATCTCAAAATTACCATCAACACAAGATCTGCTTCAAAGATATCGGATCATTTCTCTTGCTACCTGCCTCACATAGGGTTCAAGATTTTGAAAAAGAAAACGCTCAAAGAAAACGAAATAATCATCCAACTCTCTTCAAATTTCACACATACAAACATTTATGCTAACACAAGATCTGTTGTGAATATGCTAAATATCTGAACCCCTTTTGGTACCTCACCCACAAAGGGTCACAATTTTCAATACTTTTTCACCAAACTTGGAGACAAATGGAACAAAACACTTTAACAGCACCTATGAAACGCATGCTGCTGAACTTCTCACCTTACACCAGCAGCTAAAAACTATTGAAATCGGACACCTTCCACAACTAATGAAATCGACGGTCATTCACCATCATACCGTCTAGCTCTTTGCTTTCCAATTGGAGTAACTATATACGTCACTGTCAAGTTTCGCCACAACAGAACTTCCAACAATAACGTCAACCCTACACCTATTCCCAGGCTGTCAGTCTCATCCTCATACGTCATTGGCCAGACAGTTTCTTCAGCGTTCCTCGTTCAACGTGGGGGAGAAGGTTGAAAAGAACATATTTTATATATATATTTTTACTTTTTTTATTATTATAATTTTATTCAATGTCAGCATATAACTGACCTATATATTTATTGTTCGCTTTATGCAGGCCAATAACCTCGATTAGTTTCACATTGCATTGGTTATTGGCTGAAGTAATTTATTGCTTACTTCACTTTAAATGCTATTTTTAATGACATCGAAATTGTAATGAAATATAAATAGCAAGCAAAAATAAATATTCTTGGTAGATTACAAGAAGTTGTAAACATACCAAAGCTACACAATTCAATCTATTCTATATCTATTCTATTTAGAAACAATGTTCTTTTTTATTACAAACGAACTCAATAATAAACAACATCTTTAAAAAATGAAATGGAGGCATGTCTGAAGCAATATCATTCCCAATTCCATAAAGTGGTGTAATAACTATTGTTACCATCAAAAAAATACACAAAAAACATTTAAAACCCATGCACTATTATGTGTTTTGAGGGCTATTTTTTACAATGTAAGTGAATATAGCTATTTGAAAATCAAGTACAATAAGTGGAAGTAATAAGATAGAAAATAAACATATAAAAAGAAAACAAAGAATATATACCTCTCATTCAAATATATCGAAAAACAGTTGATTCTTTCTCCAACTGCTACCGCAAAGCAAATCATATATATTGCAGCATTTATTTGTAACAGAAGGGTGACCACATGGACAATTAGAATGTATGCAAAATAAAAAATATAAATGATCATGATTGAACTTATATTACTTAAAAAATGTTAATATTTTTGTTTCTTCCATCCTTCACTGAAAGTACTTTCATGGAGTTGACAATGCTGCTTAAAAAGTGCAGCTGCAAGAGTAAACGAATAGCGCATGTACAAGAGAATGATATTTTCTCTGTAATGTCAATCTCAGAGGCTTGTTAAGTACAATCCCACACATATTCCTGTTAACATGGTGCATGTTAACAACATTCCAGCAGGAACATCTAGGAATAGACTATGTGCTGTATAGGCATATGTTGCCTATATATAACTCTATTGGTAAAAATGTATGTGTAAGGGTTGTACTTCACTCGGGACTTTAGAAAATATTGTTTTACTTTCGATTTTTTCATTTCGGTAAATGATATATTCGCTTTAAAACGAATCAAAAATGTCAAAATAATGGGGAGGAAATGCAGTTAGCACAACACAAGTGGCCAACATGTATCGGTTGTTTTATAAACCACGATAAGAGGAATTGTAGATACCTAAAAGCACAACGATATATTCGCAAGAAAATAGGACATATTGCATCAGTTTGTAGATCAAAACAAAAATCCCAACATTATATTCGAGAATTAGATGAGTCAGTATCCGATGGTAATAACAACAATGAATCAATGGAAGAAGAAATGGTGATAATTTCATGCGACGTCAACGGAAATGACGCGGGAGCTACGCGTTTTGTTGTTGGATTGGAATTCTACAAATCCTTAGGTAACCCAGCCCTTAAGCCATATACTGTAAGACTCTTTGGATATTTAAATACCCAGTTACCAGCATTAGATTCGTTGGAAGTTGATGTTCAAATTCAAAATAAGCGCAAACAGTTAGAACTTATTGTAGCGGATTCTGTGCAATGTTCGAATATATTTGGACTGAATTGGTAAGATGAATTTATGGCAACACAGATCCCCAAAGTGGAAGAAAATATAAATTTTAAATCAATTTGTAATGAGTTTAGCGAATTATTTACGAACGATCTTGGGTTATGCAAGACTATGAGAGGTCACATTTCGATAAAATCCGACGAAAGACCAAAACTTTATAAACCCAGGCCAATTTCCTATGCTTCAATAGAATCTTTCAAGGAAGAAGCAGAGCGTTTGATAGCACTGGGTTTATGGAAACCTATTAAATATAGCCATTTGTTATCGTTCCGAAGCCAAACAACAAGATTCGAGTTTGTGCAGACTTCAAAGTTATAATAAACCCACAAATGGATATTGAGCAATATCCTATTCCTCTTGCTCGAGACCTTTTTCAAAATTAAGAAACAGTAAATACTTTTCAAAGGCAAATTTATCGGATGCCTACATGCATAATAAAAATCACTATTGGTGGTTAATACACCGTTGGGTTTATTTCAAAATGAAAGATTGCCATTTGGCGTGGCTAATGCTCATGCTATTTTCCAGCGCCTGATCGAGCAAGTAATCACTGGTTTTCCAGGCTGCATTAATTATCTAGATGATATAATAATTACGAGAAGAACATTTTGAGAACTTAAGAGAAAGGTTTGTTTGTGCAACCGAAAGTTTAATATTTTGGACACGTGATTAATGTATCTGTCATTTACTCCTCGGAGACAGATACAGAATGCAAGCAAGAATGCTTCGAACTGCAACCTTTTATGGAAAATGTTAATTACTATTGCAGTTTCATTAAGAATTATTCTACTTTTTGTGGTCCACTTAATGTACTTTGTAAAGAAAACGCGCCAATTGTTTGGGAACGTCAACAAGAAGATGCATTTCAATAATTAAAACGGCAACGGGTAAATATACTTCATTTAGTACATTTCGATGAAAATTTACCTATAGTGCTAGCATCAGATGCATCATCATACGGTGTTGGTGCGGTGATTTCACATAAATTCCCCGATAGATCAAAGCGTCCTAAAGCTTACGCATCTAAAACTTTATCAGATAATTAAAAAATTGGCCTGAAAATTCACAGATTCGTCAACGGCTCAATCTTACACAATTTAAAGGCTAATTAATAATTAATAAATCCAAAATTATTTAAATTAAAAATTTTAAATTTGTTTCATGAATGACATTGGGGAGTGGTAAGCAAATAAGTGTTCGTTTGTCGCTCCTGCATCAGTTGTAGCCCTGATCCACCAAAAGAGTTTTATCCTTGGCCCTTGCACCTTGCACCTTGGCAGAGAATACCTTTAGACTTTGGTGGACTATCAAACAATGCAGTATGGTTGATTTCTTAGTCCATGTTGCCATTACCCTTATGTGTGTGAGATGAAAACATACACTTAATTCGCAAAGTTAATTTTCAATTGATGGTTTGCATGAAACTATCATTACAGACAATGGAACAAAATTCACAACCGAAGAACTCAAAAATTTTTGTGAAGCCAATGGAATTCAACATTTAACAATATCGCCTTTTCGTCCAATAACAATATCGCCTTTTCGTTTCAATGGTCAAACTGAAAGATTTGTCAGAACATACAAAACGTTGTTGAAGAAACAATAGGTTGGGGGCAGTAACTTATAAAGTTCACTTTTAGCGTATCCTACTACCTATCGAAAAACTCCAAATAAATTTGGCAAATCGTCAGCTGAAATAATTCATGGCCGTCAATTTCAAATTTTGTTATCTCTTTTTAACCCTTCGGCAATTTCAGAAGATAATGAATCGGATTACTGTTTAACTGTCAAATATTTTGGAATTAATCATAAAGTATATTTCAAGAATTTTTGAGTGGGAGAAAGTGTGTTGCATGGTACTATTTTTAAACACCCAGTAAATATTATGTACCTTATGAAATTTGAAAACATGTTAATTAAAACGCAAAAAAACTAGTTAGAATTGCAACAGGATATTAGAAATTAGTGAGCGTATATAAATCTGTTCGTATGTCGTTAGATAATTGTACAGTTCCAAATGCAGAACGAATATTTTTTCAAATCATCCCACATCTTAAAACGACGTAACGAATTATTTGGTACCAAATTTAGTTCCGAATACAAGTATTACAAAAAATCTGTGGGAGCACCGCGCGAGTTTAGCTCAAATCAGTCATCAAGATTCTAATAAATTTCCAAGTAAGATTTTGTGCGAAGTTATTTTGAATTGTGCTATTTGGAATACTCTTCATGAAAGCTAATCTATCTCGCTTTAATAGATCAACCTCTCCCACAAAGCTAATTCCGTTGTCAGAAAATATACAAGATGGACAACCTCGCCGACTTTTAAACCTAAAAAAAGCGGCAAGAAAGACATATGTCGACAAATATGTTCTAAATGTATACATAAATAAATATGTTCTAAATTATAGCCTTAGTGGCGAAACAGACAAAAAGGCAAACGTAGCCTTTTGTAATAAAGCAGGTTCTTCCAGAGTAACTTTTAATGTTGAAGGGTCCTACAAAATCTACCCCTGCGTTTGTGAAGGGTCGAGAAAGAAAACTACGTTCGGGTGGTAGCGAAGCCATTATTTGGGTTTATGTTTGTTTTTTTTATGAATTAAGCAAATTCGACATTTACGTATGGTTTGTTTGACTAGCGACCTGAGTCCAATTATCCAGAATTCAGACCTTAATGCTCGGGTCATTAATTGATTACCAACGTGTAAGGTAATCTTATGAGTAAATACGGCTAACAAGTTGCTTAGTTTTGCGCCATGTGGTAGTATTATTGGATGATATTCGCTATATGTAAGGGCTGGCGATTGTACCAATCTGTAATTTGTTCTAATAATACCCTTTGAGTCTAGAAACAGATTGAGTGCTAACAGTGGACTTGAAGGAGAAATTTGAGCTCTTTTCAATAGTGAATTATATTCGTCGGCATAAACGAATTTTTATGTGCGAATTATGCAAGATCGTTTTCAATTTTGGATTTCATCTGCTGTAAGGTATTTTGATGAGATGCGAAGATGTTGCCCATTTGCTCCAGTATTTTTCCAGAGTCTTAGACCATATGTATATGATCGACTAACTTTAGCTAAGGAGCAGAAAGGTTAAAGGTTCATCTCTTTCCGCGAAAAGTGTCATGACTTTTGCCGTTTTGGCTTTCAAATTTGTGTCATTTGGGATATCATATGATGGCCAACGGTCTTTCGGCATTCTGAGCCATTGAGGTCCCTGCCACCAGAGATCACCAATCTTTAGCTCTGTAGGCGAATATCCACGGCTCGCAATATCACCTGGATTAGTTTCCGAATCAACATGTCTCAAATTTTCTTGTCCAACATTATCCAACAAATGTGCTCCAATGACAGCGAGTCTTTTTTAGCCATACTAAGACGATGGTAGAGTGTGTCCAAAACTGTGTCGAATATTTTGATATTTGTGGGCTATTTACAATGGATTTTGGCAATTTTTATAATAATACTGCCCGGCATAACTCAAGTCTGGGTATTGATAGTTTTTTAATAGGAGCGACACAAGACTTTGCTGCAAATAAGTATATATGTGTTTCATGGTCAGTATTTTCCACCCTAAGGTATAGAGTGGCTCCATACGCGCTTTCCGTCACAAAATCCATAAATCTCTACAGAACCATCTAGCGTGTATTGAATCCATCGAGGAGCTTTGAGATACTCAATATCTTTGCTATTTTTAACAAAATTGTTCCAGTTTATCTGAGTTATTGGCTTTAATTGATCATTCCAGTCAATTTTGTCTAGCCAGATTTGTTGCATTATTAGCTTAGCTACGACGACCACTGGTGCCAGCCATCCACATGGGTCAAATAGCTTGGCTATCGTTGATAAAACTTCTCGTTTTGAAGATACATTTTTATTTTTCATTGAAGGTGTTGTGAATGAAAAATAATCGCATGAGATATTCCATCGAGTTCCAAGGATCTTAGAAGCAGCATCTTCTGAAATGTCTAGCCAATTGGGTTCTCAGGTGTTTTCATAAGTTTTTTCTCCATTCTGTACAATTAGCTAGGGCGATTTTTCGGGAATTCCCCAATTCTTCGCATTTTTTTGAATGGAAGGGTCGCCACATATCTTCCATTTTTCAGTGTAGTTTTGTTCCCAAAATTGGTCTTCTTCTGACTGTAAAACTTTTTTTAAGTGTCTCTTTCACCTCCTAAAAACGTGTAAATACTTTCTCTATTGAAGTCGTATTTAGGAGTGATATTTGTTTTCGTTGAAAGGTGCTTCCCGGTATGGGTCCTCCAACTATCCATCCAAATTTTGTTTTATGTGTTAAAATTGATCCAAATGTTTTCATCGGGGTTCCAATTGTTTCGCTGAAGTCTCAGAAACAAATTGACTTAAGTCTGTGGCATAAACTAAGTTGTTCCGTGTTGGTAACTTTAAAAGGTTTTTTTATCATCTTTTCAGAAATAAATGTAGATTGTGATCCAGAGTATATTAGAGCTTGGGAATCGTAAAGTTGTCATTTGGTTTCAATTTGTACTATTGCTATGAAAAGTAGCGTTCCTCCAGATTGTCGCTCACTAATTTTCTTATCTTGGAGGGTCAATTTTTCAGTTTATTTTATTGAGGTAATATTATATTAATAGGTCTTTCTTCAAAGTTGTTTGTATTATTTGAAACATTTGGTTGAAATGTTTTCAAAAATCTAGGCGTGCTAGTTGCTAGTTGTTTTCTGTTGAGCAAATTTTGATGTAGGGGGCTTTATATTTCCAGCTGATTCCAAAGTTTTGAATTTGTTTGTTAAGAAAGCGTCAAAAGCGTTATAATCGCTCAATGAGTTCTCGAATTCTTCTAAAAATCCTCTAGGTAATTTTGTTGAACAAATGTATATTAAAATCGGATCCCATCCTTTAACATCGACATCAAGAATCCCCCGTGTCTGAATGCAGCTATTTACCGGGCCTTATAGTTTTTGAATAGTGTGACTTGATTCTGTAGAAACTCCAGGTAGATTAAAAAGTGTTTTTATTTCTTCATTAATTTGCATTATTTTATTCTCGTAACGATCCGTGAGATTTTTCCTTGCAAATTTAAATCCATCATTTGTTACTGGGACATGCGAAATAATTTTCCTAGCTTCCCCTGTTGTTTTTGAGTTAAATGGAATAATTTTTCGACACAGCTTAAATTTGAGTTTTTCCTTCCAAACAACTATGAATTTGTCCATGTGTTGAACATAGCGCCTTTTTTATGATCGCATGGTATCCATATATAGCTTCTTCAGTTTATCTTTATCGATAGGCTTTCCTATGTATGCTCTTTTGACCTCCATAGACCAACTCCATCCTTGTTGTTTCCAATGTGTGTACCTTGTCATCAGGTTTGATTATTGAAACTAGTAAAAAAATATTAAGTTCGGCCGGGCCGATTTTTTAATAACCTCCACTTTAGGGTAATGGAAACATTAGAACCAATTATGACCCACAAATACCAATTCGTGGGAAAATGTAGCAAAAATCATCAAAATACTGAATATCAGGAGGTACCGCTATATAGGGCTATACAAAAATGTGGACCTATACACACAATGTTTCGCCAGCGGAGCTAGAACCTATTATGACCAACTAATTCCAATTTTTAGGCAAATCTGTGAAAAACGTTACAAAAACCATCAAAATACTGAATATCGGGAGATACCGTTATATGGGGGGTATACCAAAACGTGGACCTATACATACAATGTTTCGCCACCGGAGCTAGAACCCATTATGACCAACAAATACCAATTTCTAGACAAATCCATGAAAAAATGCGGCAATAATCATCAAAATACCTAATATCGGGAGGTTATATGGGGGCTATACCAAAACGTGGACCTATACATGCAATGTTTCGCCACCGCAGCTAGAACCCACTATGACCAACAAATACTAATTTTTAGACAAATCCATGAAAAATGCGGCAAATATCATCAAAATACCGAATATCGGGAGGTACCGTTATATGGGGACTATACCAAAACGTGCACCGATATATGTCGTTTTCAATACCAACCATCCTAGACATAATATAAATTATTCTGCTAAAGTTTGACGCTCTACGTCAAATAATGTGGCCTGTATCGTGATTTCAATGGACAAACAGACAGACCGACATCGTTAAATCGACTTAGAATTTTATGCTGATTATGAATATATATACATTATGGGGTCTACGACGAATATTTAGACATGTTACAAATGGAATGACAAAGTTAATATAGCCTCCTTTCCAAGGTGGAGGGTATAAAAATTGAAATATAATCCAGAAGATCGTTGACGCAATTTGTAAATTTATCGCTTGAAATTTTATCCATTTTGAAAGCTGAGCGTTAACCTTTACGAAATTTTGTTGCGTTACAAAAAAGAAAATTTGCCCAATGATTAAGATTTAAACTTTTATCCAAATTTTTATTTTTTAAATGAGGATATGTTTCTTTCTCCAATTGTTGTCGACGAGAACGATCTTATTTTGTTGGTTTGAGTCAAATTATATTTTGCTTCGTTTCAAAAAGTTCCAAATATTTAAAAAATGAGCAAAAAAGGAAAAGTCCACTTACAGAGAGTTTAATTTTTACAAATCGAGAAATAATTCAAAAGAGTGTACACGAAAATTGCAAAAGCAGAAATTACGGGAGATGTATTGCTGCGAAGAACGATTTTTTTCTTCAAAAACACTATAGTTTACATTGATAGTCAAAGAGAAGTTTAGTAGGTTCAAAATGAAATCAACTAATTATAACTAATTAAAATCTATGTTTTTATAGTATTATTTCTTAAATATTCAGCTTCCATATAACGCAAGTGTAGGTGCAGAAAGATTAAAAAATGTTTTTCAAGGTCTTTTCTCTAAAAAACGCCAATTAGATTCCTTTTTATAACCTCCTCCACAATAAAGTATATACAATCATGATCAAAGTTGATTTAATGATGTCCACTTGTCTGTCTATTGAAATCACGATATTGAGATGAAATTTGATGTAGAGCTTTGTAATTTGGCAAAACATTGTATTGTGTCTAGGATGTTTGGTATAGAAAATGATACCAGGATTTTTGAATAAGGCATTGCATTGTATACGCGATAGAGCGAACCATTCAATAGCCCACATAGAAAGACTGATATATCTCCATAATCCATAAAACTGCGAAGCGGGAATCCTTTATTAGTTAAGATTAATAGTATGTATACTATAACTATACTATAAATTTCGCATTTCAGTCCTGCCCATACCTAAAGGCCAATAAAAGTCAAAATTTGTTTAAATTTCTCTTTTTAGCGTTAAGCATTTAGAATTTAATAATAAGGAAATATTTTATATCAAATCAATAAAGAAGCATTTGTTATTACAATAATTGAATATTTAGGAAATAATATAAATATGTATATTAATAATGAATAAAAATTCCTCTTTAACTATATATTGTTATAATTAGTTGATTTAATATTAAACCTGAAAATAAAAATGTTTTGTTATTTTTCCTTCTACAAATCTAAAAGTTTCTTTTGATTTTCAAAAAGTTTCTTTTTGGTTGCAAAAGGTTTCATTTCGGTTGCAAAGGATTTCATTTCCGCAGCAAAAGATTTCATTTCCGCAAAAAGTTTCATTTCAATTTCAAAAGGTTTCATTTAATCTGAAAATGCTATATTTCTACAGAAATATTTCAAACAAATATCTTGGGTCAAAATCCAAATATTTGAGAAAAAATTTTCAAAAGAATTTGATTTGGGTCAAGGTCCAAATATTTCAGCAAAAAGTTTCAAAAAGTTATTATATCCAAGCAAAATATTTCAAAAGAAAATAAAGACAAAATCCAAATAATTTTTAGCAAAGGAAGGTGGAAAAAAAGTGTCAAGAAAAAAAATTTTTCACAAAATTCAAAAAAATTACCAGCAAAATATTCCTGCGAAAGAAGCAAAAAATTAATTTTGGGTCCCAGAAAAAATGTTTAAACTCCTTAGAGCGATAGATTTTATGCTAAATGGGAAAAAGGTAAAATTAAGAATAAAAAATAAAAAATTGTAGATAATGGGATCGATTTTATGTCTGTCCACCAGACTCCGATATTAAATTTGTTCTCCAAAATTTCAAATAAATTTGTGGGTTAAGTTTCAAATGTATGTCTGTCCACCAGCCGCTTGCTTGTTTGCCGATTTTGTTTTCCAAGAATTGAAATAAATTTGTAGGTTTTGTATCACGTGTATGTCTGCGCACCAGACGCTTGCTTGTTTTCCAAGCACATTTTTCTCAAAAATTTATAAAAAAAAATTATTTTTGTTATTTTTGTCTGTCCACCAGACGCAATTTTTTTAACGGTTGTCATTTACTTTTTTATGTTTTCGAAAGACGCCAAATATTTGCAAAAAATATGGCGATTATATATGGCAATTGGCTCTTTGTTTTTCAAAAAATTGTACATTGAAATTTAGCAGTATGACGTTAATATGTTTCCTCGGTGACGCTATTTTTTGTTATTGTACTGTTGTTCAGCTACGTGTGTCCGTCCTTTCTGCCTGCTGCTTCCACAATTTTCCGGGTTGTTGTTGTTTGTGTCACTCTGTTTCTGTATAAAAAAATTTAATGTCGCCCTTTTTTGTAGAAAACTATTTTTAAATTGTAATTTTTTAAATTTTGGATTTTTTAAAATTGAACAAGTAAAAAAGCTGTAAGTTCGGCCGGGCCCTCAACCATTTGGTACAAATTTAACAATTGTCAAAAAAAAAAAATTAAATCCGGTAAAATTTCTGTTAAAATCTTAAAAATACCATATATTAGGGTCTATACGACGACGTGGATCTGCATTGGCAGTTTTTGTCACAAGCTATTACAACATTCAAATGCGAAACTTGAAAAAAAAAACCTGTTAATAATGTAGCTAATATCATCAAAATACCGAATAAAGGGAGATACCATGGGGGTTATAAAACGTGGAACTGCACAGAAAATTTTCTGTCTTATGCTGTAGTATCCACTATGAACATCAAATACCAAATTTGAAAGAATTCCGCTAAATAGCGTCGCTAAAATCATAAAAAACCGAATATCGGCAGGTACCGTTATATAGGGGCTATACGAAGACGTGGACCTACATGGCCTATTTTCTGTCTCATGCACTCCACTACGAACATCAAATACAAAATAGTTCGAAATTGCACTAAATGTGCTCTTGCCCAAAGGAAGCGACAAGCGCAACTTATGGCTGTCCTTCCTCCCGAGAGAACTACATTTGCTCTCCCGTTTTCCGCCTCTGGAGTCGATTTTGCTGAGCCAGTTGAAATTAAGAATTTCAGTGGAAGCGGTTTTCGTATTTCGAAAGGCTATATATGTTTGTTCGTCTGCTTCGTCACTAAGGCGATTCATTTGGAGCTCGTAAGCGATCTCTCCACACTGGCTTTCATTGCTGCTCTGTCTCGGTTTGTCGCCCGGTGTGGCTGCCCCCGTCGCATCCACTCTGACAACGGTAAGAACTTCGTTGGGGCTGATCGTGTGCTTCGATCTAATTTTATGCAAATCGTCGCAGAGGTAAAGGACGATTCTCTTACTCGATATGAGTTTCAGAAATTAGAATGGCATTTTATACCCGCCGCGGCTCCGATCATGGGATCACAAGCTGCAAAGACAAATTGAAGAAAATTAGCGGACAAATTAGACACATTTTTGAGGAACTTTCAACCATTCTTGCCCATATAGAATCCTGTCTGAATTCTAGACATCTTACCCATTTGTCGAACAGCGTGGACGACCTTGCTACGCTTACTCCAGGGCATTTTCTCATTGGAGGACCGTTGTTGTATGCAGCCGAACCTGAAGAGGTCGGAAATAAAGCATCTTTACTAAACCGTCGGCGACGGGCGAAATTGATTTCCCAGGAGTTCTGCAAACGATGGAAGTCTGAGTATTTACAAGAACTCCACAAGCGCATTATGTGAAAAATGACACTAAATGACGTACGAATCGATGATATTGTTGTGCTACAGTCTGACTCACTTGCTCCAAACGAGTGGCGCCTGGGTGCCTGGGTCGCGTGGTAAAATTACACTTTGGACAGGACCATAGGGTTGGAGTGGTAAAAACCCTGAACGGCGTGATAACGCGTCCAGTACATAAATTAGTACTCCTTCCTCATCCCGAATAAACTTTGCTTACACTTAATTATGTCTTACTCTATGAAAATATGTCTACCCATCATTGAACCAGGCTTGCCTTACGCTCAAAATACAATTTTTAGAATAACCTTTTTTGGCAACGTTGCTCGCAAAATATAATGTCCTCACCTTTCATAAGCACCATCTTGTTCTGAAGATACCTATTCGTTGTTACTTCATGAATATTATAACTTGTCAAGCTGGTTCCTATTTTATTTATTATTTATTTAGTTTTATTATATCCTCCACCACATCCTTAAATATTCGTCGTAGACCCCATAAAGTATATATATTCATAATCAGCATAAAATTCTAAGTCGATTAAACGATGTCCGTCTGTCTGTCTGTTCGTCTGTCTGTTGAAATCACGATACAGCCCACATTATTTGACGTAGAGCGCCAAAATTTAGCAGAGCAATTTGTATTGTTGGATGGTTGGTATTGAAAATGAGATATATCGGTCCACGTTTTGGTATATTTCCCATATAACGGTACCTCCCGATATTCGGTATTATGATAATTTTTGCTACATTTTTTTCACGGATTTGTCTGAAAAATTGTCTTTGTAGGTCATAATGGGTTCCAGCTCCGGTGGCGAAACATAGCATGTATAGGTCCACGATTTGGTATAGCCTCTATATAACAGTACCTAATGGTTTTTGCCACATTTCTTCGCGGATTTGTCTAGAAATTGGTATTTGGTGGTCTTAATGGGTTCTAGCTCTTTTGGCGAAACACTGTATGTATAGGTCCACGTTTTTGTATAGCTAGGGCAGGATTTAGAGGAGAGAAAGAAAACAATGCTTTAATGGCATTATTGCCTTCTCTCCACTACATATGTTCCCACATTTATCATTTTTAATAACTCCCTTTTCTCCTTTGTTTTGATTTGATTTGGCAATCACTCGCCCTCTCTTGCTCTCAATACCAGTAAAACCGGTATTTGAAGAAGAAGAACAGTGATTGCGAAAACGGTTGATCTATGCATTTAGAAAAATGCAATTGTTAGTTCTAGTTTTTTGTATCAACCTATTGGAAGGTTTTTCTTTTTGTTGAAAAATAAAAATTGAAGAATTACCTCAAAAGAGAAAAGAAGTTGTTTTAATATATAACAGTGTGGCAGAATACGAAAAATCAAAGAATTGCACCAGACAGTGTGGCAAAATCAAATTGAACATTAAAGCACAAGTTGGTGCTCTTTCCCGAGGAAGACCAATCAAGAAAACCATTCGGCATCTGATACCATAGCCGTTGGAGCAAGTGACGATTTCTACATCGAATAAGAAGGGACCCTTGTGGGATTTTTGCATAATTGTGTACTGTGTGTCGCTTAGGGAAGCCGGTTTCTTCCAGCAGCTCGTGGGGTGTTTGGAGCTTTGTCTGACATTCTATAAATCTGTGCGCTTAGTCAAGATCCGAGCAAGATTGGCAAGACAACGATCTACCCATTCATTTAGTAGTTTTAATAGTTCATCTAGTTGTGCAGTTAGCTTTTCAACCAGTTCTACGGTTTCGGATATCATATAACAATTCGGATATCATATAACAATATAAAACAATTTATGGGAAATCATAAATTCAACATTCATCTCAGGATTCTGGATGAGAGACATATATTTAGATATAGCAAGTTGTTAAGAATCGCTGAGTTGTTTCGCAAGTTATGACAGATAAAAGTATGGAAAATTGTGACCCTTTGTGGGTGAGGTACCAAAAGGGGTTCAGATATTTAGCATATTCACAACAGATCTTGTGTTAGCATAAATGTTTGTGTGTGTGAAATTTGAAGAGAGTTGGATGATTATTTCGTTTTCTTTGAGCGTTTTCTTTTTCAAAATCTTGAACCCTATATGAGGCAGGTAGCAAGAGAAATGATCCGATCTCTTTAAAGCAGATCTTGTGTTGATGGTAATTTTGAGATATACCAAGTCTGGAATGAAGTCTGATATTGATTTCGGTTTTTATGAGCTTCATGGATATTCAACATTTTTAATCTTTGTGGGGGAGTTATCAGAAGGAGAGGACCGATATATCTCATCTTCACAGTAGATCATGTGTTAGCAAAAATGTTTGTATGTGTGAAATATGAATGCGATTTTTCCTACATGGAATCCAATATTCCAATCTCAAAGTACGCAACGTAAATTGAATATTACCGTGTACAAATCTGAGGTGAGTATATTCGACGAATGTGAGAGTCAAACTACTACGATAGGGGAGGATTATCGGGATTAGCGTGGTTGAATGTGCCAATCTACCATTCAGCCGCATGACGCCGCTATCATCCACGAAAGGATTAAGGGGAAGTAAGCAACTCCTACTATCTAACGGCTTTTAGTCCAACAAATTCTTATACTCGTTAGAGAAATGCATTTTTTAAACGATTACTACTAGTCTTGTGCGAGCGCCACTTATTTCCGGTGAAGAAAGTTGCTTGCAGGGATAACAAAAATGTTTCTATACCGGGGATGTGTTTGGCGAAGAAATCTAGCAACGTGACAGTGACTCGAAATGCTTTACGTAAACACGAAAAGTTAGCCAAAATGTCTTCAAAGGTCGACGAAAAAGCGAAAAATGAGATCGAACTGTTCTCATTTCGAGGTCAGTATCAAGTGTAACCAGATTATGATCCGACCATACAGATTTATTCTTACCTAATCAATTAGAACCAGGAGGAAGACAATTCTGAGGGAGACATAACTCTACTTCCCACATCTGCGGTGTAATCTTTTGATTTGACATGATTCCAGTTGTGATTGCCATCATATTCTTGTATCCGACATACATAATTTTCAACGAATGAGGTCCATGTGGAGTCCAACAATAAATTTGTAGAGATTTTATACCTATTTCCCGAAGTTATGTTTTTAGATTATCTTAAGCGAAACGGCTCCACAAAAATCATAGGGGGCAATGAAATTGATTTTAAGGGAGCGACTTTTATTTTTAACGATAGCAAATGAATGAACATTTTTCCATCTCAGGATTCGACACTCAAGTAGGGTGGTCTACTTGGTCCGAGGCATCGAAAAAGACATTCAGTTCGGCAGAAATTTCTGGAACATATTGAATCCATACGATTCGACAAACCTTTTCCATTTAGCCTCAGCAGCTGTCGACATTCTGTATAAACAGACCTTCTGCATAATAATATTCGCTGTCGAAAGAAAGAGCTTCCCTCTCAGTCTAGAGACTAGAGTTTGGAACTACTAGCTTCAACAAACTAGTCATGGGTGTCATCCAAATGCTCAGGCGGAAGCGATTAGCTCTATTATTGAAGGCATATTTCGTACACTCAAGCATTGCCCACTACGTCAATAGTAGTGGCGAAAGCTCGAACCTGGGCTGTGATATTTTGATATTTTAAAATATACGATGGAAGGCCATCAGGGTCTGGAGGAAAAGTTTGCAAATCAATTAATAATCACTAAGTTATCAGAAGATTCACTACAAACAATTCTCACACTGCTGGGAAATTTGCGTGCCTTCCTTTTGGAATTTATAAATTTAAAAAAGCTTTTGGGATTATGCAAGAGGTTTTGTCTAATTTTATTAAATGTTGGCAATTTCATTTAGAGTTTTCAATGTTATATCTATTACGTGCGGAAGAATGCTTTAAAAAGTTCAATGCAGTATTCGACATTTTTAATTTTTTGAATAATCTGCTTTTCAAATTGCGTAGACGTTTTAGTGCAAGGGTAAACCAGCACGATCCTGACCTATATTTTCTTAAATGTAGGCACATAGTTAGATAATGCAAATTGCTCATAAAATGTTTAAACACATAAGTCAATTTCATCACTAAGAGGCCATATAGTGCTCGACAAAAGAGAGCGAAGTTTAACAAGAAGATGATAACTGTCCTCAGGAAGTGGCATATAGAAATCGAAATATTCAACGAAGACTAAAAAAATGAGGCCTTACAAACTATTTTTGACAATTAACATATAATTTACTTGGTACAGACAAATCTCAAATATCTTATCCCAGAAGTTATCAAATCCAGTTTGGTAAATCAAAGATATGTAATATAAAATATTGTAACCTGAGGTCCAAGAAATCCAGGAAAGATTAACATCTCCTTAACAAATTAATTTTGCAAATAACTCAGTATAGTTAACATTAATTGAAGTAAATGTATTGCCAATCATATTCAATTTTACGCAGATAAATTCGATATTAGGATCCGCTGTGGCATCAATTATTTCTGAAGCTATATAATTACGAACTCTTTTTAGAATTCTACCACCTTTTCTTAATAATCTATCCTTTTTATGTGTTTGCGCCAATGCCGGGAAAGGGGGAAATGCAAAGCAAACCAATGTAACAAAAATAGAATGAATAAGAAGACACATGCGGGGTTAGTTTTTAATATAATAGGTACGTATCGGGGCGATACTAAAAGAGAGTGTGTTTACAACAATAAGCAATGATCCCAACTCGAGCTTGCTTTTGAAAATGTAGTTCAACGCGGCCAAGAAATAAGCAATCGACAAATCGGATACTGCTTCCAAATAAATTGCCTTTGTAGCGAAACAAACAAATTAAGTATGTGTATTTGTTTGTTTCGCTACAAAGGCAACGACAATACCCATATAGGTAAGCTTTTATTTCAAATGAACCCGCGAAGTCCTGCCAGTATTTGTAAATGGCTGATCAAGAGTTGTTCTTTATGGGGGGAAGTGCAGTTATAAATTGACTGCAGCTGTGTGTTTTTTTTTTTTTTCATTATAACGCAGAATTTAGGATGCCAAACTACAATACGGATGAGATTTTCATACGTGGAATCCAATGCTCCAATCTCAAAGTACGCAATATAAATTGAATATTACCGTGTATACGTTTAAGGTAAGTATATTCGACCAATCTGAGAGCCAAAGTACTATGATACGGGAATCGCTCCAAATTGGAAGGCGTGAGTGAATGCACCAATCTACAATTCATTCGCATAACGCCACTATCATTCACAAATATATTACGGCGAAATAGGCAACTCCTACTATCTAACTCGCTGGATGAGAGACATATATTTAGATATAGCAAGTTGTTAAGAATCGCTGAGTTGTTTCGCAACTTATGACAGATAAAAGTATTGAAAATTGTGACCCTTTGTGGGTGAGGTACCAAAAGGGGTTCAGATATTTAGCATATTCACAACAGATCTTGTGTTAGCATAAATGTTTGTATGTGTGAAATTTGAAGAGAGTCGGATGATTATTTCGTTTTCTTTGAGCGTTTTCTTTTTCAAAATCTTGAACCCTATGTGAGGCAGGTAGCAAGAGAAATGATCCGATATCTTTGAAGCAGATCTTGTGTTGATGGTAATTTTGAGATATACCAAGTCTGGAATGGAGTCTGATATTGATTTCGGTTTTTATGAGCTTCATGGATATTCACAATTTTTAATCTTTGTGGGGGAGTTATTAGAAGGAGAGGACCGATATATCTCATCTTCGCAGTGGATCATGTGTTAGCAAAAATGTTTGTATGTGTGAAATATGAAGAGAACCTAATACTTATTTCGGATTTTATAAACGTTTCGGTTATTCAAAATTTTTACTCTTTGGGGGGGACGTACCACAAGGAATGGTCCGAAATCTACCGTCTTTATAACAGATCCAGATGTGCGAAGTCTAAATGGAATCGGATGTTAATTTTGCATTTTATGAGCTTAATGGATATTGAAAATTCCGCCCTTTTATTGGGGAGGTATGATAAGGAGTGGACCGATATATTCCGTCTTACTACCAGATCTTGGCTTCGTAACAATAGTAGGATGTATAAAATTTGAAGACAATGGGACTCTTACATCATACTTTATAAGAGTTATATATATATATATATATATATATATATATATATATATATATATATATATATATATATATATATATATATACATGTATATATATATATATATATATATATATATATATATATATATATATATATATATATATATATATATATATATATATATATATATATATATATGTAAGAGTCCCATTGTCTTCAAATTTTATACATCCTACTATTGTTACTACCCGTGGTCCAACCCTCTGTTGAGGACCCTATGGTCAGCAAATTTAACACAGGCAACACGTCCACTCACGGTGGTGGTGGCCCGTGACAGCCTCAGCAGTTCCAAAGGAAGCTGACAACTCTTCACGCTCAGGATTGAAGAGAGATCGGTCTACGGAGGAACAACATCCTGAGGCAAAGAAGGCATATACGGCTCCGGCCTTTCAGCCGAAACCTACAACTTCCCTGCCGTCAGTCAACAAGTCGAATGTGACCAAACCGACCCTACCAGCCCCTACAAGCTCTAAGCCTGGAAAATACCACAAGGGAGATTTCAAGCCACAACCGGCAAGCCGAACAGGACGGAAGAGGAAGTATTCCCAGACGATCTACCCGGACAATCTTTGAGTAGCAATCATCGACAAGGCTAAACCGGAAGGTAAAACCAGCGAGAGTCGATGGCTGCTACTCGAAGATCGTCTGAGGGAACTTGTCTTTATGGGTGAGGGAGATCCGAAAAGAATACAGTTTGGCAGTGCAGCCCTTTACAAGGGCGTGAAAGTCATGTGCTTTGAAAACGAGGAATCTAAGGAATTCCTAGTCACCACTGGCTTTCGCGAGCTTTGGTAAGGCTGCGACCTGGCGGCTGTATCCTTAAAGGATATTCCCTGCCGTAGCTTGGGTGCAACCACCATCTGTGGATCCGGCACGCATCCTGACAATACTCCGCAAACAAAACCCCAACCTCAGAACAGACAACTGGCGTCCTGTCAGTTCAAGCACTGAGGGAGGTGGCCTGGTCATCAAGGTATCTATTAATAAGGATGGCCAGGAGTACCTTCATGCTCGTGGGGGCAAGCTGCATTTCGGCGCCGGTTGAATCCGTTTCCGGCTAACGCCGTTGCATTAGGAGGAAGGAAACAGCAGCTACTTAGCATCATGCCGAACTCGTCCTATCCCTCACGAAAGCCGAAGTAGACATAGCCCTGGTTCAGGAACCCTATATGTACAACAATAGGTTAACTGGACTAGGGAGTGAGCAGTAAGTCTCTTACGCAGTCTCCAATGGTGATAAGGTCAGGATTGTTGCCAAAAAGAGTTTAAATCTTATCTTCCTTTGCAACTACAGTGGAGGAGATACTACGGTGGCGAGAATAGAAACTAAATCCGGGAGGGTTCTCATATTCATTTCACTCTACCTACCATAAGAGCGACCAGAACCACTTGGCCACTTGGAAGAAGAGGAGCTGCTTACAGATCTGGTTGACAAAGGGAATCTGATCATGGGCTGTGATGCCAACGCCCACCACTCCATTTTTGATTTTATCTCGAAATATAATTTAAATTTATGTAATAGGGACTGTTTTTAGGCTTACCTTTTTGCCTTTGAGCCTTTTTAAATTATAAGAAAGTATTTTGTTTTTTTTTTTCTTCGTGTTTTTATTTATTATTATTTATATTTTTTTTAGGGGGTAAGTGCAATTTAGATGTAACATTAGATTTTAGGTTTTTATAATTTATTTTAGGTTTTAAATAGTTCATAAGTTTTATTTAGTTTGTTTATTTTTATATACTTTAAGTTTTAACACACTAGTTTCTAAATTTAAATTCACAAGTTTCAAATTTTTTACTTAAATTAATTAGTTTGTAAGTTTTGCAATTCAATAATTTCTTTGTACAATTTCACCTTCTTGTTGTATATTCTTGTTTTGTGTTTGGCTCTTTATGTTGTAAACTCACTGTTTTATGTTTCTATTTTTTGTAAAAGTTATGTTATTAGTCTTGTTATTTTGTGTTTTTGTATTGACACTTTCACTTGTCACTCGGGGGAAAACTTGCGTTCGCGCTTAGAATTCGATGAAAACTGATTATTGCCAAATTTGCATCGTCACATCAAACCTGTTTTGGCTGTTGACGATGCTTAGTTATTAGAATTCAGCATTGGAATTTACCGGTGGCTGCATAAATGTATGTGTGTATGTGTATGTATTTACATTATTTACATCATTTTGTTATGATGCCATTTATGCGGCCGCCGGTAAATGCCCAACCAACAGTGTTGGGCAAATTAATAGCAATATTATGAACATTTTCTGGGCCCCGAATGACAAGTGTAAGTATTCATTTCTAATATACCATAAGGATCTTCGGTCTTCAGTTCCTCGGCATGTTCTTGATTGGCCCAGCAAACACGTAGCCCAGTTGTGTGTTGTAGGCCAGGACATCTCCAATTCCAGCTGCTGTACACCCATCTTTCCTTATGGCGGAGTACGTGTCCGCTCCCAGTTCCACATCGATCGGACTATTTCCTCTGGGATCAGGGTCAGCTAAGGCGTAGCTCGTGAAGCATCTAGTGGGGTCTTCAAGTATTGGGTCCGAGTAAATGCGTCTTGGGAGATCTTCGATAATTACGGCATTTACCTTCAGACTCCAAGTACTGTTCGTGCGGCGGGGCGAAACTGTGAAGGTTGTGAATCGCTCCCCTTTGTAGCTCCGCGACTGCAGACTCAGGCGACGGAAAGCTGCATATGAGATCTTGGACATCGTCGCCGATTGGCTAACTATGGCCCGCAACATTCTGAAACCCTCCATACCCTCGGCCGTTATGCGTACCATAGCCGTCGGTACAAATACTAAGTCCCACGCGAAAGCTGGGGTGGTGACGGCTTCTATATTTAGGGATACCTCCTCCAATTGAGACGCCCCGTGCAATAGGGTATGGTGCCGGTCGTTGCATCTCCGGCAACCAGTTAAAGACGGGCAGTCGGGGGCCAAATGACTTCTCGCCAGGCAATTTCGGCAATACCCCCGACGCTCCACGGTCTCATATCGCTGGAAGGGCGTCTGCCGGCGGAACCTCTCACAGGCACTGAGGGCATGGTCTTCTTGGCATAGTCCACATGAGTATTGCCAGTAGCTAGGTCTTTCTTGGCGTTGGCGGGGTCTTACGTCGGATCGACTTCTCTGTCGCCTTTCAGGGGATGTGGAACTGGGTCGATGGATGGGCCGTATGGGCCGATTGGCGCTTCTTGCTGTGGGACGGGCAGGTGAGTCTGGGCTACGGTTGCGATCGTCCAGACGGCAGTCCTGGTTGGGCAAGTAAGCGGCCATATCTGAAAAGAAATTAAGGCGAGTACTAAATTCTTTTTTGAGTGAGAATCCGACTAGTCAGTCGGAAAACAATTTGACAATTTTTGTAATGGGTCTGCTAATGTTGCCACTCGCCGTCCGTATGTCTACAACCCTGGTATTTTGGTCACTACCTGGATACGTTTTTTCGATCCGACCTAACTTCCATTCGTGCGGAGCCAATCTATCATCTTTTACGACAACTAAATCTCTTTCTTTGATATTCTCTTTTTCATATTTCCATTTAGTTCTTCTGTGAAGTTCGTGAAGATATTCTAACTTCCATCTGTTACAAAAATATTGCGAAATAACTTTGAGTCTTTTCCAACGATTGACTAAGCTTAAATCTGCATCTGAAATGTCTGGTTCAGCTGGGGTAAGAATAGATGTTCCTATTAGGAAATGACCAGGAGTCAAAGGGGAAAGGTCATTTGGGTCGTCACTAGCAGGACTTAAGGGTCGTGAGTTAAGACAGCCTTCAATTCTTGATAAAATAGTTGTAAATTCTTCAAAAGTGAAATTCATTTTTGGGATACTTTTTCGTAAATGAATTTTAAATGATTTGACGCCAGCTTCCCACAAGCCGCCCATGTGCGGAGCACCAGGAGGAATAAATTTCCAAGTAAGATTTTGAGTGAAATTATTTTGAATTGTGCTATTTTGAATATTCTTCATGAAAGCTAATCTATCTCGCTTTAATAGATCAACCGCTCCCACAAAGTTAGTTCCGTTGTCCGAAAATATACAAGACGGGCAACCTCGCCGACTAATAAACCTAGAAAAAGCGGCAAGAAAGGCATATGTCGACAAATCGCTTGTGGGTTCTAAATGTATAGCCTTAGTGGCGAAACAAACAAACAGGCACACGTAGCCTTTTGTAATAAAGCAGGCTCTTCCTGAATAACTTTTAATGTTAAAGGGTCCTGCAAAATCTACCCCTGTGTTTGTAAAGGGTCGAGAAAGAAAAGTGCGTTCGGGTGGTAGCGAAGCCATTATTTGAGTCTGGGTTTGTTTTTTGTGAATTAAGCAGATTCGACATTTTCGTATGGTTTGTTTGATAAGCGACTTGAGTCCAAATATCCAGAATTCGGACCTTAATACTCGGGTCATTAATTGATTACCCCCGTGTAAAGTAACCTTATGAGTGAATTCGACTAATAGTTTGCTAAGTTTTGCGCCATGTGGTAATATTATTGGGTGACGTTCGCTATAGGTAAGGGCTGGCGATTGTACCAATCGGCCATTTGCTCTAATAATACCCTTTGAGTCTATAAACGGGTTTAGTGTCAAGAGAGGACTTGAAGGAGAAATTTGAGTCTTTTTCATAAGTGCGTTGTATTCGTCTGCATATACGAATTTCTGGGTACGAATTATGCAAGATCGTTTTCCATCTTGGATTTCATCTGAAGTAAGGTCTTTTGATGAGGTTCGAAGGTGTTGCCTATTTGCTCCAGTATTTTTCCAGAGTCTTAGGGCATATGCGTATGATCGATAAACTTTAGATAAAGAGGAGAAATTTTTTAAAGGGTCATCTCTTTCAGCGAAAAGAGTCATAACTTTTGCCGCTTTGGCTTCCAAATTTGTGTCATTTGGGATTTCATATGATGGCCAACGGTCTTTTGGCATTCTGAGCCATTGAGGTCCCTGCCACCAGAGATCACTAGTCTTTAGCTCTGCAGGCGAACATCCACGGCTCGCAATATCAGCTGGATTATTTTCCGAATCAACATGTCTCCAATTTTCTTGTCCAACATTATCAGCAATTTCCGAGACTCTATTTCCAACAAATGGAGGCTTTTTTAACCATGCTAAGACGATGGTAGAATCGGTCCAAAATTGTGTCGAATATTTTGATATTTGTAGGCTATTTACAATGGATTTTGCTAATTTTGATAGTAATACTGCCTCGCATAACTCGAGTCTGGGTATTGATAATTTTTTAATTGGAGCGACACGAGTCTTTGCTGCTAGCAAGAATGTATGTGTGGTATGGTCAGTATTTTCCACCCGAATATAAAGAGTGGCTCCATATGCGCTTTCTGATGCGTCACAAAATCCATGAATCTCTACAGAACCATCTAGCGTGTATTGAATCCATCGAGGAACTCTGAGATATTCAATATCTTTGCTATTTTTGACAAAATTGTTCCAGTTCATTTGTGTTGTTGGCTTTAATTGATCATCCCAGTCAATTTTGTCTAGCCAGATTTGTTGCATTATTAACTTAGCTACGACGACCACCGGTGCCAGCCATCCACATGGGTCAAACAATTTGGCTATCGTTGATAAAACTTCTCGTTTTGAAGATACATTTTTATTTTCCATTGAGGGTGGTGTAAACGAAAAATAATCGCCTGAGATATTCCATCGAATTCCAAGGGTCTTAGTTGAAGCATCTTCGGAAATGTCTAGCCAATTGAGTGGTAGCAAATGTTCATGTGGAATATCTTGTATTACTTTGCGATCATTTGATGCCCATTTCATTAGTGTAAAACCGGCAGAGTCAAAAGCAGCAGTTAATTCTTTTCGAGCTTCTATTCATCTTCAGTGTGACCGCCAGCTAATACATCATCAACATACAAATTATTCAAAATTATATTTGCGGCTCTAGGGTATGATTCTTTTACATCTTCTGCTAGTTTAAGAAGAGTTCTCAATGCTAAATATGGTGCGCAGTTAACTCCAAATGTAACTGTTAGCAGCTCATAATCTTCTACTGGGTTTTCCGGAGACTTTCTAAAGAGAATTCTTTGATATTTCGTTTGCTTTGAATCCAAAAGTATTTGGCGATACATCTTTGTTATATCTGCATTGAAGGCATATTTAAAAAATCTCCATTTTAGAATTTGTAGTACCAAATCTTGTTGTAAAATGGGTCCCGGAAACAATATGTCATTGAGACTTGTTTTGTTTGATGATGGGCAAGAAGCATTGAAGACGACTCTTAACTTTGTCGTGATTCGATCTGGCTTAATTACTGCATGATGTGGTAGATAATAATTTGGCATTTTATCTATTTCATTCGGATTGATTTTCCTCATATGACCAAGTTCTAAGTATTCTAGTATTGAGGCATCATATTGTTCTTTGATCTCTGGTGTTTTCATAAGTTTTTTCTCCATTCTGTAGAATTGAGCTAGGGCGATGTTTCGGGAATTCCCCAATTCTTCGCATTTTTTGAATGGGAGAGTCACCACATATCTTCCATCCTTGTTTCGTATTGTTGTTTCAGTGTAGTTTTGTTCACAAAATTGGTCTTCTTCTGACCGTAAAACTTTTTTAGGGGTCTCTTCCACCTCCCAAAAACGTGTAAGTATTTTCTCTATTGAAGATGTATTTAGAAGTGATATTTGTTTTCGTTGAAGGATGCTTCCAGGTATGGGTCCTCCAACTATCCATCCAAATTTGGTTTTTTGTGTTAAAATTGATCCAAATGTTTTCATTGGAGTTCCAATTGTGAATATTAATGGTCCTATGTCCATTCCAATAAGTAAATCGATTGGTTGACTAACGTAAAATTTCGGGTCAGCCAGTTCTAATGCTGTTACATATCGTAGTTGTGATTCATCTAAGTTTTGTGGTGGTAGATTTGAAGGTAAGTTCTTTAAAACTAGAGCCCAGACTTCCAGTTTAAAGCTAGGGTCGTATTTGGATCTCATAGTGAACAAGCAAGATTTCGTTGAAGTCTCAGAAACAAATTGACTTAAGCCAGTGACATGAACTAAGTTATTCCGTGTAGGTAACTTCAAAAAGTTTTTCATCTTTTCCGAAATAAAGGTGGATTGTGATCCTGAGTCTATTAGAGCTCGAGCATCGTAAAGTTGTCCTTTGGTTTCAATTTGTACTATTGCTGTGAAGAGTAGTGTTCCTCCAGATTGTCGCTCACAAATTTGCTTATCTTGGAGGGTCAAAGTAGTAATAGTAGTTGGTTCTAGGTTTGTAGTGGACTGTATTTGATTTGTAAGAGCGGCAGCACTAGTACTAGGTCGTGCTTCCACTCGAGCTAGGTATGAGTTAGTTGTTTGGGTTTCCGTTCCCTTGTGTAACAAAGTGTTGTGTTTCATAGTACAAATACGGCAGCCAAAGCGACTTTTGCAATCCTTTACTCCGTGATTTGATGACAAGCAATTGTAGCATAAGTGTGATGTTTTCACGATGTGAATTCTGTCATTCACACTCTTTTTCAAAAATTCGCTGCAATCTCTTATGAAATGATTTGATTTGCAGACTTGACAAGTTTGAGTAATTTTCAAGCATCCCCAGTGTCTGAATGCTGCTATTAACAGTGCGTTGTAGTTTTTGTATAGTGTGACTTGATTCAGTAGAAACTCCAGGTAGATTAAAAAGTGTCTTGATTTCTTCATTAATTTGCATTAGTTTATTTTCGTAACGATCTGTGAGATTTTTCCATGCTAATGTAAATCCATCATTAGTTAGCGGGACATGTGAAATAATTTCTCTAGCTTCTCCTGCTGTCTTCTGCGTTAAATGGAATAATTTTTCGACATTGCTTAATTTTGAGTTGTTTATGTAAATTGCCGAAAATAGATCTCTGAAAGTTGGCCATTCTCTATAACCACCTTTAAATGTGTCGGTATCGCATGGAGGCAGCCGCGATACATTAGTAAAATCCACTTCCCTTCCTTGTTGTGACATCTCTGACTCTCTTTTCATTTTTTCCTGTGTCTTTTCATCCAAAAGATTTTGAATTTGTCCATTTATTGAACTCAGCGCTTTTTTGTACGATCCCATGGTATCCATATAGTGCTTCCTCAGTTTATTTTTATCGATCGGCTTTCCTTCCTCTTCTGGAACATAATCCCGGTAGTCTATGTATGCTCTTTTGACCTGGTCCCATGCAGAGTCCAACTCCATTCGTGTTGTTTCCAAAGTATGTACCGTGTCATCAAGTTTGGTTATTGAAAAAATTGAAATATAATCCAGAAGATCGTTGACGCAATTTGTGAATTTATCGCTTAACGTTTTATCCATTTTGAAAACTGAGCGTTAACCTTTACGAAATTTTGTTGGTTTACAAAAAAGAAAAGTTGCCCAACGAAAAGGACTAACTTGGTTTAGAATTTAAACTTTTATCCAAATTTTTATTTCTAAAATGAGGATAAGTTTCTTTCTCCAATTTTTGTCGACGAAAACGATCTTATCTTATTGGTTTGAGTCAAATTATATTTCGTTTCCTTCAAAAATTTCAAAATTTTTGAAAATTTTCAAAAAATTTCCTTTGTATTAGATGCCGGACTGATTTGATTAAAAATGTTTGCTGGGTTGCCAGAAGGGTCAAAATTTCGCCAAAATGAGCAAAAAGGAAAATAAAATCTCTTAAAGTCCACTTACAGGAGGATTTTATTTTTGCAATTCGACAAATAATCAAAAATTTTTTAAAACAAAAGTGTTTAAACGAGGATTGCAAAGCAGAAATTACCAGAGATGTTTTGCGCAGTAAACAATTTCTTCCAAAAAAAAGAGTCTTTTTTGATAGTCAAAGAGAAGTTTTATGTTCCAAAAAGTTTCAGAAAATCCAAAAAAAATTTCAACGAAAGAAAAAATGTGTGTTGGGTTGTCGAACCAAAGTTTCAAAAATTTTACTTAAAATCGCTTATTATCCTATGACAGGAGGATTTTATTTTATAAAAGCCAATAACTTTGATTATTGCTTGTGAAAATTTGTCTGATTCAACAAATTTTCTAAGTTCGCCAAATTTTTTTCGATAAAATTCGCAACGAGAATTAGAGAAAATTATGTATGTATAAATCCAAATATTTCAGCAGAAATATTCCAAACAAATAATTTGGGTCAAAAATCCAAAAATTTGAGCAAAAATTTCCAAAAAATTTGATTTGGGTCAAGGTCCAAATATTTCAGCGGAAAATTTTATGTCCCAGCAAAATATTTCAAAAGAAAATAATTTGGGTCAAAATCCAAATATTTTCAGCAAAGAATTCAAGAAAGTGTAAAAAATGTCAATGAAGAAATTTTTTTTCCAAAAAGTTGTCGTGTTATGTGTCACAAAATCAAAAAAAAGTATACCAGCAAAATATTTCTGCGAAAAATGCAAGAAATTAATTTTGGGTCACAGAAAAATTTTTAAGCTCCTTAGAGCAATAGATATTGTGCTAAATGGGATTTAAGGTTAAAATTAAAATAAAAATAAAAATTGTAAATATATGGGATCGATTTTATGTCTGTCCACCAGACTCCGATATAAAATTTGTTCTCCAAAATTTCAAAAAAATTTGTAGTTTAAGTTTCAAATGTATGTCTGTCCACCAGACGCTTGCTTGTTTGCCAATTTTTTCTCCAAAAATTTCAAAAAATTTGTAGTTTAATTTTCAAATGTATGTCTGTCCACCAGACGCTTGCAAAAATTTCAAAAAAATTTAGGTTATTTTTTGTCTGTCCACCAGACGCTATTTTTTAAACGGGTTTTATTTACTCGTTTATGTATTCGGGTGACGCCAAATTTTTCCAAAAAATATGGCGACTATATATTGCAAGTGACGCTTTTTTTTCCAAAAAATTGTATATAGTTTTTGCAATATGGCGTTTATATGTTTGCCAAGTTTAGTGACGCCAACTTTCCAAAATTAAAAGCTTATGTATTTGTGTCAATATGGCGCTTATGTATTCACCTGAACTCCACGTTCAGAAAATTCCAAAATTTTTTGTATATATATATTTGTATATGGCTGAAAATTCCCGCTATTTTTGACAAAATATGTGTCTGTCTGCTTTTTTTTTCCGGGTCAATAGCCGAATGTCCGTCCACAAAAATGGCTCCAAATGGAAAATTTCGTTCACTGTGTCAGAGTGAGCAACTAGCAGCTTTGAATATGTGTCAAAGTGTTATTGCAAATTATGGGAATGTGCGGGTCAATGCAAATATTGAAGATTTGCCTGCTCCCGAAATGCCCTTTTGTGTCAAAAAAGAAAATTTCACGAGTACTCACTTTGATCTTGGGTTTTGGGTCTCGGTTGTTGTTGTTGTTGTTGTGCTGCGTGTGTCCGTCCTACTGCTGGCTCCAAAATTCTCCTTGTTGTGGTTGTTTTTTGTGTCACTGTATATTGTCTTTCGTGTATCACTGTGTATAGTCTCTTTAAAAAAAATTTTAATGTCACTTTTGTTGTAATTTTTTTTTGTAAATTTTATATTTTTTAAAATTGAAGAAAAAATTAATTTTTCTACAATTTTAAAAATTTTATTTTTTGTAGCACTGTGTAGCTTCACTTTTGTTGCACTGTGCAAAGTCTATTTTTTTTTTTTTTTTAATTTTAATTTTTTTCTTTGCACTTATTTTTTACACCCACTGTTATTTTTTTTTCTATTTCACTGTTCTTTTGTCCGTCCACTCACAAGTTTTTTTTCCGTTTTTAATAATTTAAAAAACTTCACTTTTTGATCCGGCTCTGGAGGACCAAATGTTTTTAGGCTTACCTTTTTGCCTTTGAGCCTTTTTAAATTATAAGAAAGTATTTTGTTTTTTTTTTCTTCGTGTTTTTATTTATTATTATTTATATTTTTTTTAGGGGGTAAGTGCAATTTAGATGTAACATTAGATTTTAGGTTTTTATAATTTATTTTAGGTTTTAAATAGTTCCTAAGTTTTATTTAGTTTGTTTATTTTTATATACTTTAAGTTTTAACACACTAGTTTCTAAATTTAAATTCACAAGTTTCAAATTTTTTACTTAAATTAATTAGTTTGTAAGTTTTGCAATTCAATAATTTCTTTGTACAATTTCACCTTCTTGTTGTATATTCTTGTTTTGTGTTTGGCTCTTTATGTTGTAAACTCACTGTTTTATGTTTCTATTTTTTGTAAAAGTTATGTTATTAGTCTTGTTATTTTGTGTTTTTGTATTGACACTTTCACTTGTCACTCGGGGGAAAACTTGCGTTCGCGCTTAGAATTCGATGAGAACTGATTATTGCCAAATTTGCATCGTCACATCAAACCTGTTTTGGCTGTTGACGATGCTTAGTTATTAGAATTCAGCATTGGAATTTACCGGTGGCTGCATAAATGTATGTGTGTATGTGCATGTATTTACATTATTTACATCATTTTGTTATGATGCCATTTATGCGGCCGCCGGTAAATGCCCAACCAACAGTGTTGGGCAAATTAATAGCAATATTATGAACAGGGACAATGATTCAACATTTCAAATCAAAGACAGGGCAGAGGTAATTGACCTCACCATCACAAACAAAGATGAATCTCTTATACAAGACTGGAAAGTTTATCCTGAGTGCTCATTTTCAGATCACCGGAAAATAGTTTTCAAAATCTCAGTAGAGGGCATTCATCAGAAATCTCGTAGAAACCCAAGAAGGCAAATTGGGATAAATTTGCGGATCTGCCCATACCATGGCTTCACTGTTTCGACATCTTGGTCTTAACTTCAACCCTCGATATAGAAAACTCCACAAATGCGATAACGAATGCCTTGCTTGACTGCTATGAAAAAGTCGGTCCGCTAACCCACGCAGGCAAGAAATGCCAACCAGTTTGGTGGTCAAAACATATAGCCAAGTTAAGGAGGGATAGAAGACAACTGTACAATAGGGCCAACAAGACCAAACTACGTACGGACTGGGATGCCTATAAGACAGTACAACAGTGAAATTAAGAAGACCAGGCGCACATCTTGGGTATGCTTCACCGAGTCGGTAGAATGGAAAGCATCAACGATGCCTCCAGATTCCGTAAAGTCCTTTCTAAGGATCCTAAATCCATAGGAAGTATAAAACGGACTGATGGCACCACTCTGGACTAGAGACTCTCAATCTGCTAGCCAGCATCCACTTCCCCGGCTGTGCTGACACGGTAGCAATCGGAAAACCGATCAAGTGTATATACGGTTACGGACCAAAATCTGGCCGACAGAATTGTAAGCTTATCCAAAATTAAGTGGGTTATAGACACATTTAAGCCTTTTAAATCCCCAGGGCCAGACGGCATTATTCCCGCTATGATCCAGCATGTCTCAGTGGCAATGTCCCCAATCCTGGGGGAGATTTTCAAAGCTTGTCTGTGTCTATCCTACATCCCGGAATCATGGAGGGAAGTCACAGTTACTTACGTCCCAAAAGCAGGGAAACCGAGTCACGCACTTCCCAAGGTCTACAGACCGATAAGTCTCTCATCCTCCCTAATATAAACACTGGAAAGGCCTGTTGACATAGAGATCATATCTCTACCAAGACCGTCATCAGCACTGCTCAGCATGGCTACATGTAAGCTAAATCTGTTGAAACAGCGCAACACGATGTCGTAGGGTACATAGAGAAGAACATGAATGGGTCCTTGTTTACCTTGGCTGTCTTCCTCGATATTGAGGGAGCCTTCAACAAAGTCACCCTAGAATGCATTTATGAATTACTTCACAAAAAAAAAATTGTAGCCATTTGATAAAAAAAATTCCAAAATCCAATTAAATTTTTATTGATTTTTGGCCGATAAAAATAATGTTCATATTTACAATCGCCGATAAAAAAAAAATTGTAATAGTCGTTCGAAAATATTTCGATAAAGAAATTCTCATATTAACTAAAAATGTTGTTGAATTTTATTTTTTTTCAATTGATAAAATATTTGTCATATTAACAAAACGGTTTATCAATTTTTTCATTTTTTAATTTAAAAAAGTATTTTCACATATACAAAAATGTTTGTCGATTTTAATTTTTTAATTTGATAAAAAATTTAGCAAATATACAATTAGGTTTGTTAAATGTGAAAGCAAAATTCGAACAAGAAATTTTCATGTAGGCAACCCTTTGTTGGTTTTTTGTGAAATACAAACCCAAAAAATATATACATACACACACATTTATGTATATATGTTATGTATGTGTCTCGTATGACAACAAAAAGAAAAAACAACGAAGTAATTTATTTAATGAACATACAATTTTGGGTTTATTTTTATATAATTCATAGAATAAGAATATATATTTATATACAAAGGGAATGGAATGATTACATATAATAAAAATTAAATCTTTTAATTTTTGCATTGAAATATATAATTAATTAAAAAGTGAATATAAAACGAATCAAGTCTTACAAATGGTGTGATTTACATTTTAGTTTTTACGTAAAATTTAAAATTTCATTTTGTATCATAGCGATTTTTGGACATTTCTTGTCAGATTTAATTTCATAGAAAAAGGTTTGAATAAAGTTGTAAAAAATATTAGATTCGTCGGGAAATTCTAAATTAAATACAAAAAATATTTTAAACAACAAATCTACAGCCGTTAAAACTTTTAAAATTGGAAAACGTATTCCATCGAAATAAATGTATATTTATTTATTTTGCGGTTCATTTTGCGGTTCTCCCGTAACAAGCAGTAGAGGCTGGATATTGGTATTGCACAGTTTCAACAGTTCCACTTTTATATCCATTTCTTTGTTGTTTTCGGCAATAAGAGCAAAAGAATTTTGTGAGTCAGGTATTTTTGCGCCAGTTTTGTCTGTTATTTGATTTTGTTGTGGTGGAAAAATATGGTGCAAATTCCAAAATATTAAGAAAATTTTTGATTCTGAAATGAAATGGTAATATAATTTTGAATTAAATACGTGTATTGTGAATTAAATTAAAACTCGCCTTACCTTCATCGTATTTATCGATATTTATTACCAATTTGGATGAAATTTTAGATGATATTAAGTGCCAGATTTTCCTCTCGTAAAGTGGCCACTTTAAAATAAGATTACAGGATTTAGGGTATTTAAGTGAAAAATCTATATCGATCTTTGGGAGAAAAAAAAAATATTCATAAATTAGTTTTTATCGAAATAAACAATTTACTTACCAAACTAATTCCAGAAGGCTTTTTGTACTCCGGCCAACTTTTCAAAAGTCATTTGTGCTCTCTGAATGTTCAATTTGAGAAAATCTAAGCTGAGAACATTTTCTCCAGTAAATATCGAATTCGTTAGCTGTAGTGTTTTCGTTTCGAATACAACGGAGAGCGAAATCTGACTCAGCTTCTGGAACTAAATAATAATGATAAATATTGAAAAATAAATAATATATATAAATATTTATATATTCGTATATGAATAAAGTTGTATTTACCAAATTTTTTGCTTTCGGTCGTTTTATTTACAGATCCACAAATAGGTTCATTCTCCTTCGTTAGACTTTTGGTATATCGTTTTAAATTGTATATTTTATTATACAATCTACCCCTTTTTCCCGAAGTGTAATAATCCTAAATGAAATTAAATTTAGAGCTTATTTTGAAAGACTATAATTTTGGCATAAAAATCCAGCACTTACCTTCGACTCCGTTGGAAATAGCACACAAATTTGATTTTCTATTTCATCACTATCCGCAAGTGAGCAAGGATATCCCTTAGACTCAATATACTTAGCAAGTGTGTTGATAAGTAAGTTGCGCTGTTGCTCGTTAAAAAGATTATGCTTTGCATAATGCTTTAAAAGCAATCTCCCATTCTGTGAATCCATCAGCATATCCTTTACTGATGGAACTGGTTTTTTGACTAAACCACAATCAGTGAATTCCAAAGTGGTATTTGTTTTAGGGTTTTTTTCTGCATTGTTGGATTCTAGTTGCCACTGTGTTAAATTCTTTTGAAATATCGCCATATCTCCTACTGCCAATCCCTGAAATAATATTTCTATTTGCCGGGGTGTCAATATGCTTAACACTTCATGAGTAATACGGTGTTCTGAAATGCAAAGAAACAGTACATAAATAGAATTAGTTAATGAAATATAACTAAGAATTAGAGTTACCTACCGATAAAGTGGTTCTGTAAGTGTTCCAGCTTCCATATTTTTTAATAAATTTTCAATGTTGTCATCGGCTGTAGACGTTTTCAACTTCTATGGAATAATATAATAAAATTCTTTAGGTTTAATATATTCCCTGTTAGTAGCTGTTGTTAATATATTTGTTGGGGGACCCGTTATGTCATTTACGTGTAAAATTACGAAATTGTCAATATATTCTAAAAATCGGAACGCCCCAAAATGGGGGTCGTAGACAGTGTGAGTTTTTTTGCAGTACACAAAAACGTCATTGCTGGTTTCAATTATACAAACTATTGCGAATATTTCTCCTTTTATTGTACACACAAATGACGAATTGTCGTACTTATAGCCCAATATTACTGCTTCAGCAAACAAATTAAATGTGTCGTATTTCAATTTATGTAATATGTTTTTTTCAATATTTTTGTCAAAAATCCTTTTTCTGAAAGCACTATTTTCCGTGAATTTGTCATTTAGCAAAAAATTAGCAAATTTCATTTGATGTTTAAAAGAAAACGATTTTGGAATATTTTTGCGAGATGTAATTATATGTGAGTAAATTTTGAATTCTCTGTGCTTTCCTTCATATCTAAAATTCCAGATGTTTCGCAAAGGTCCAGATTTTTTTAAAATGGTAGGATAGTGAGTTAATATATGAAATTTAGGAGTCAGTGGGCACTTAAATAACGTCACAAATTCTTTATTAACTATTTCTATATCTGTTTTTATATTTGATATAAGGTTTTCGTCTATATGAAAGCATAAAAGTTCATCTACCAATCTCAAGAAATTTAGAACATATGTATATACAACATCGTTTTGGGGTATATGCTCCCCAATTAACATAGGGAAATAGTAACAAAATGACATCATCTGTTTTGCTGATAATTTCAACTTACCACTTTCTATTTCCTTCAGTGATATTTTTATCTTTTCTGTGCCCTTATCATTTGTACAGTAAGAGAATGATGCCAGCCTTAAATTAATTTCGTCAATGCTCACATATTGCATTGTTTTTATGAAATAAATCAATGATTTGCATAAAATCAGGTGGGCTATCCCCTCGAAAATTTCATGCATGATGTCTACATAATAATTTTCTGTGGCGTGAAATGATATTCCACATTTAAATTGCAGTATGCTGATATACCCGATTCTGAGATTTCATTTCTCTCAAATGACAAAGCATATTTTCTCCTATTTCTCATTACAGCAGGATTTTCTTCGCCTGTCTTCTGTGATTCTGTTTTATTCATTAAACAAAATCGGCAAAATTTTTTTGCCGAAAATGATTTTTGAAAACCTAATGAAATGTTTAAACCTAAATTATCTCCTAAAACTAAGCCTAGTATGAAATGGACTTTTACTGTCCCATTTTTTGTATTTATTTCTATGCCCTCAGTTTCTAGTGATGAAATTTTTTGTACAAGTAAAGTATAACAGCTACTGCCGTATTTTCTAATATCGGCTGCAAGCACTGATGCAGCCAAAAATACTTCATTAATGTTTGAGGATTTACTTGGAATGCAAGGGAAACTGTAATAGAAGTTACAAACAGAATTTTTAGTCGATTTCGAACCTAGAGAATTGTTAATACCGAAATCGTCCAGGTACAAAAAATATGGAACTAGAGTCTCTTTGGGGTTCATCATTTTTTTTTTTTGCTTCCATAACTCACCCTGCGCAAAATTTTCAATTTTTTGTTTATTTTCAGTATGTTTATTGTGTGTTAAAACATCTTCAAGGAAATTATCTTTTTCAAATTTTTTTTTTAAATTGAAAATCTATTGGCATTATCATGGCTTTTGATTTCGGATCATTTTCGATATTGAAAAATGTTGCCTCTGCAAGCAAACCCATATCTTTTGACACTTTAGTGAGTTTATGCTCTGAATTAACTCCCTTAAAAATGTCTTTAACATCATCAAACATTGCAGGTACTATATCTTTACTTACACCGGCATTTTGAAGACTAAGTTCAATAAACTTGATAAGTGGATCTAATAAGAATTCATCAATTAACTTTTGAATAGAAATTATATTTGAGCGAGAAATATTATTAAAGGAATGCAACCGAATCAGAAATAAACTAATTGAACGGCGGATTTCACCCAAGTTTTCCTTGTAAATCCTTTCGCTTCCGCTAATACACTCATTCAAACATAGTTTGATAGTAACCATAACTTTATAGTTGGTTCCACTGATTATGTTAAAAATATCTCTGTCCAAGTAAGATAGAAGTGCGGCAACAGTATTTAAATATTTCGTAAACAGGTAAAAATCTTTTTCCTTATTTATTTTGAGGTTTTAGCTTGGGTTTTATCAGCTAACCTATCCTACTTTTCCGACAAAACATGGTTTTTAGAAGAAATAAGAGTTTTCTAAGTTTAAACATTTTTGTCCAACAACTGTTGTTCTAAAACGATTGAATTAGAACTTGCCGACTGTCATCTTGAACACGTCATCGAAACACGAAACGCTTTATGTCAGTTTTTTATTATATCCTCCACCACAAAGGAGGGTATATTAACTTTGTCATTCCGTTTGAAACATACCTAAATATTTATCGTAGACCCCGTAAAGTATATATATTTATAATCATAATAAAATTCTAAGTCGATTTAACTATGTCCGTCCGTCAGTTGAAATCACGATACAGCCAACATTATTTGACGTAGAGCGTCAAAATTTAGCAGAACAATTTCTATTGTGTCTAGGGTTGTTGGTATTGAAAATGAGATATATTGGTCAACGTTTTGGCATAGCCCCATATAACAGTACCTTTCGATATAATGTATTTTGTTAATGTTCGACACATTTTATACAGTTTTGTCTATAAATTGGTAATTGTAGGTCACAATGGGTCCTACCTAGAGTGCCAAAACATTGTCTGTATAGGTTCACGTTTTGGTATAGCCCTCAAGTATGTACCGTTATATCAACATGCCAACAATTATAACTCCTGTAGTAGATTATTGTGGACCATTTTAGGTACATCACAAGGTGAGAGGCAAACTACTACCTAAGGCTTGAAAATCGAACAGGGCGGAAGATAAAGGCATTAAGATCAGACAACGGGACAGAATATATCAATATGAATTGAAGAAGGAAGGTATAACACATGAATTTACGGTTAAGTATACTCCTAAACAAAATGGCATAGCTGAGTGAAAGAATCGAACAATAGTCGAGATGGCCCATTGATGACTCAATCTGGTTTAGTTCCTAGTTTCTGGGCAGAAGCTGTGTGTACTGGGAATCATATACGAAATAAATGTCCTTCATGAAGCCTAGCTGGAGAAGTTCCATTTAGGTGACGACGAAATGGAGGAGTTTTATACGCCAATAGTCACGAAACGAGGTCCTGGACGACCGAAGAAATTACTTGCAGGAAACAGGGGAGACCAAGAAAATTTTTTCATGAATATCAAGGAGATGAAATGCCGGAAATAAATATGGCATATTTCATAAACGAAAATGATCCAATGACAGTAAACGATGATATTCAAAGTTGTGAAGCTGAAGAGTGGAAAATGCTATGAGAAACGAATATGAAGCACTGCTGAAGAATGGGACATGGAAAGTAGCAGACCGCCCAAAGGGTAAGAAAATCATTGATGCAAAATCGATACCAAGTAAGTAACAAGGATCAAATGGAATCATTCATCGCTACAAAGCCCGTCTCGTAGCAAGAGGTTTCACACAAACACCCGGTGTGGATTTTAGTACAACTTTTCCTCCAGTTGCCAGATTTAGATTTCGTAACAGCGTACTTAAACGGGTATATTGATGAGGAAATCTATATGAAAATACCTGGCGAATTAAAGTATATATTGAAAGAAACTGAAATTTAAACATATAGAGATGAGAAAGTATTTTTGTTGAATGAGGCTTTATATGGCCTAAAGCAATCTGGCCGGTAGTAGTATAAGAAGTTGAATGAGAAACAGAAGCAGAAAAAACTAAAGCCGATTGATTCAGATCCTTGTATTTATTTGTCAAAAGATGGCAAAAATATTACGCTTGTAGCAATTTACGTTGACGATTTAATAGTGCCTACAAACGACAAGAGTAAATATTATGAATTAAAAACAGAATTGGCGAAATCATATGAGATAAAAGACTTAGGTTTAAATTTATGTCTTGGAATAGAAATTCAACAAGATTCAGATCCAAAGAAATTACGATGTCTCAGCAAAGGTATGTGCAGGCCATTCTTAAGTGGTTTAAAATGAGCGATTGCAAACCTGTACATGAACACCATTAAATTGCAGCGTTAAATTATCTATGAACATGAGCCCAAAAACGGAAGAGGAGCAGATGTGCAAACGAAGAAAAAGCAGATGTGCAAAACCTACTGTAGCAAATCTTGTTGGTTCGCTAATGTTTTTTGCCCCTGAGGGTGTTTGTCAGTTCACCTACCAGGCGCGTCCCCACCGGCGGATAGGGGGGATAGATGATCACACTATTTCGCTCGAACTAGGGCGTCTAGCTACGAACTGGTTGGGAGTTTTTACTCCCCGCGGACAAAAAAATGAAATGGATGTTCCCCTAAATAAAAATTTCTCCCGCAGATGTGGGTGCCTTGGCTTCTGTTGTCGAAGGTATTGCTAAAAGGACGCAGCCTTCGGGCAACAAAACAGACAGATGGTCTGAGGAACTCAGTGGAAGCATACGCTCGACCCAGCCTTCAACGACAGGTTGCGCCTACTACGAGTCTGACATTAACAATACATACTAAGGAAGAGGCGCGCAAGACGATAGAAGAAGTGAGTGACAGCTTGGCGAAACTCACAAGCAGAAAGAAAAATCTGTCTGGGGCCCAACAGCGAAAGCTCAAAAGGCAACAAAACAGCAAATATGCTAAGGCGCAGGTTCCAAAGAAATTCCCCACTCCGTTGGAAGCAGGGAAGAGGATAAGGTCTCCTCAGGAACAGAACACTGCGAAGCCGGCGAAAAAGGAAAAGAGCTTCCCACCTGCAGATAATCCGGGCAAACAAAGTCAAGGGCCTCGCAAAGGAGACTGTAACAGGCATCCTTTGACCGAGGGCGACAAGCTTAAGCCCAGCACTGGAAGGTGTGCCCGACCGTGAAATCGACTGCTAAACCAGGGGTTTCCGAGAAGAAATTCCTGGCCCAACAGAAGAGGAAACGAGTACGAAGCCGCCTTATCACGCAAAGACAGTCAGAAAACATTTGAGGGACGAAATGCATTGATCGACAACTTGCACAAAGACCATTTGGAAGCATTAGATGAAATGATCAACAACAAAATTTAGGATCACACCATGGAAGGTGGAGATCCAATACCAATCGTGAGCAGCGGCATTAAGAATAATAAAATGTTCTTCAAGCTTGCTGCGCATGCCAACACTACCGCCCTAAAGGGGATTATCGAGAAGTTAAAAACCCCGTGGGAAAACGGCAGCCTCAAGTTGGTAAGGTGGAACAAAATTCCTCGCCTAACTAAAACGGCGATATACGTCAGAGGATTTGGCAGCAAATTCGAGACGGAACGTATACTCGAAGTCTTTGGAAGGCAAAATATGACTTTGGACGTGAAGAGATGGGAAGTCTTTCAAAGGTAGGAGAAGGAGATTGACACTCTCCTTGTGATTGGAGTTGACGATCTCTCCATGTCCACTTTGACAAAGACTCGAACGCTGTCAGGTTCAAGGACACCGAGTGTAGCAACGAGCAGAAGAAAGAAGACCCCCAAAGCAACACAGAACATGGAATCGGTGACAAAATTACTGACTCTCAAGAAGCCCGTCTACTGGAGGTCCAATGATCGAGATCATTCAGATCAACCTTCATCGGAGCGAGACCGCAACCTTGGCTCTGAGGAAAATAATAAATTCAGGTTAGATTCACATTGGCTTAATTCAGGAACCATGAACAGTTCAGAACAAGGTCTCTAGACTAAACCATATTAACTACCAACTATTCTATGCCAATACAGGGTCTCGACCAAGAACTTGTATAATATGTCACAAAAACTTATGTTTTCTTTTCTCCTCAGAGTTGTCAACATCGGAAGCAACAGTACTGAGGCAGGGGAATGGAAACATATACCTAGCGTCAGTATACCTACCGATCGATATAATTCGAGTACCGAAATACAATTGGTTATATTCCGCTGTAGCTTCTTTAAGCCAGTAGCTGATTCTTGTTCACAACGAGCCAAATTGAGCAAATTTCTCAGCTGGGTATAAATTAAAATCCTTTTTATTTTCCTAATGGTTTTTAAGATTGTCCCGTGCAATCGTAAACCCTTCGGCTTGCCTCACGACTCGTTTTTTGGAAAAGGTGATAAAGTTTTTCAACCGAAGATAACTTTGTGTTATTAATATAAACAGCCGTGGACAAATCACGGAAACTTGGCCATGTTTGATAGTCCCCATGAAAAATTTCCTATCACACGGTGTGACAGCAATTAAGGAAGACAATTTCTGGTTGGACGAACTTGGGACAACATTAGTTCTTTCCTTCCAAGCCCCCAAAGTAATAATAGTGCGGATATAACTCTCGTGAGCAAATTTCTTTTCGATTTTAAGACTTCTTTATTCTTCTTACTGCATTCAGGGTCAGCAGTACACTGTTTATAGGCATCCTTCCATTCGGCCCATAAGCTTTAGATTTCCGAATGTTCGGCCTAAATTGCCGATTCATTCTTCAAAGCTTCTTCAAAGAAAAATATTTCCTCACATTGAGTAAGAAAATTTTCAGGGCTTGCCATAATTGTCAACGATTTCAGTAGAGCACGGAATAAGAATTTTTCCAAGGTGATCTCCCAAGAGTAAGATGATGTTTAATTTCCAAACTACCCGAATCTCGAATTGTGCAAATGCAATGTTTTATATACCCAAATTAATATTTATCAAAATTTCAAAACTCCAAATAAGTTAAGGGTAAATTTCTTTTTCAGTTTTTTTTTAGCTAATGTTCGCGAAGATACGAAGACGTCCAATTACTTCGATTATTTAACAAACTCTTAATTGAGAAAGATGTCAAGTAGACTCTACTAATAACGATTCAAAGGTGATCAATTTCCCAAAATATGGTAGTATTTCCTTTCTACAAAATTCCAAGCGCACAAGTTTTTATATAATCGAAGACCCAACAAATTTTCTAAATATAAACATTTTTTCTCATAAATTGAGCAAATTTCTCTTTGTGAGTAAGTATCAATTAACAACAATCATTTATCGTTCTGTGGTGTAAGACGATCTAGAGGACTTATCTTTTATATTTATTTTCGCATAAATTCATTCTACTACGTATCGTTGCATACTACTGTGACTTAAATTCCAACTTCATTTGCACAGTAAGTGTAAACTTTTCTAAGCAAGAGAAACCAAAAACAATTGTATTTCTTTTTACGTCTTATGCTTTGTCTCCAAGTGACACATTTATTTTGTCACTCAACAGTGAGAAAGAAACTCAAGCCATAAATGATATTAACATTGAAAGTAGGAGAATGAAGGGAGCGAGTGTAAATAGAAACAGAGCAACAATACGAGAGAGCCATCAGCGCACAAGCAGCGGTCAATAAAATAATGCTATCAAAGAACGCGCAACCGCATCCAGGCAGAGCCAACAACGCACAAGCAGAGCCACAAGAATAAGCATTTAAAACACAACAACAGAGCAACATAAGAAGCGAGCCACCAAAAAGTATAGCCAACGAAAATGCAACAACACTGCTTTGTAAGTTTACGACGTTATGTCAGGCACACAAATATGCCTAGGTACGAACACATACACAGATCAAGGGCCAGCACACAAACGGCGAGCCACCAAAACAACAACGATGTACCTATACAGTCAATAGGAACTGAGTCAAACCAAAATGCCGGTTTACACAAAAACACCATCAATAGAACGCAACCAAGGGACAATCTGGGTGTACCTTGTACAGTTATGAACCGGCTAACCTACAAATTTTCGAGTAAGTCTGAGCAAGCTATGTCGATAGTCACATATCATGGAGCAAATTGATTGGAATTTACTTACTTTCCACTGTCAAAATCTTGTGTTTCTGGGATGGAGATCCGGCTCGAAGAACCATATGTTGGTGTCACTCACCAACTTCTCTAAAGTTGACCACGACGGCCCCTGGTCAAATTGGTTTACCTCACTCCATGAGCTGCTGGAAGAAACCGGCTTCCCCGAGCGACACACAGTACACAATTATGCAAAAATCCCACAAGGGTCCCTTCTTATTCGCTGTAGAAATCGTCACTTTCTCTAACGGCTATGGTATGAGATGACGAATGGTTTTCTTGATTGATCTTCCTCGGGAAAGAGCACCAACTTGTGCTTTAATATTCAATTTGATTTTGCCACATTGTCTGGTGCAATTCTTTAATTTTTCGTATTCTGCCACACTGTTATATATTAAAACAACTTCTTTACTCTTTTGTGTAATTCTTCAATTTTTTTCCAACAAAAAAAAAACCTTCCAATAGGTTGACACAAAAAACTAGAACTAACAATTGCATTTTTCTAAATGCATAGATCAACCGTTTTGGCAATCACTGTTCTTCTTCTTCAAATACTGGTATTGAGAGCAAGAGAGGGCGAGCGATTGCCAAATCAAAACAAAGGAGAGAATGGAATTGATAAAAATGATAAATGTGGGAACGTATGTAGTTGAGAAAAGAGGTATGTAGTTGAGAGAAGACGTATGTAGTTGAGAGAAGGTATGAATACAAAAGGTGCTGGAAATTTTAATCTTACCACAATTTTTTGAAAATCGTGTTTCGAAAATATTACTGGTAACGAAATTTATTTTAACTATTACAAGATATTTTATTTTAATTTTGATATGAATTTTACTTCTACTGATCAGGATTTGCTGCACCACTGGTAAAATGGTAAATCCACTGAAATATAAATGACACGGTATAATTAATTTTTTTTTTAATCTTATAAAATAATCAGGACATAATTATACAACTTAACATAATTATATTCCTTGTATTAACTGAAATACATTCTGTCTAACCTTTAAATCCTCCGAAACAATATAGATGTTTGCACATAAAAAAACTAAACAATAATTTTAGTCTGTTTATAAATACACCGTCCCACCATACAATGGATGATATATTAATATTGTCATTTCGTTTTTAACTCTTCGACCTAATCATGTTGTACTCTTGAAAGTATATTTATTGATGCTCAGCATAATACCTTTCTTACGAATTGAAGTGCAATTTGGGATGCCTTGTTGGAACATGTGTACCTTCTGTCTTACGGTATTGTGACGATTGAAGCCACATTTAGTTACCGAATTGTTTGAAATTTGGTATTTAGATTTCGAAATGGGGATTAACTTCTGCGGCAGAAGATTGTCAATATATATTAAGATTGTCATTTAGCCCCCATATAACTGTGCCTTCCCATATTCAGTATTTTGACGAATTTAGCCACTTAGCCGTTCTAGCCTTTTCCACGGAATTGCTTCATTTTTGTATTTAGAGTTTGTACTATTTTTTACCTCGTGTGACAGAATATATAGCTCCACATATATCCCCTATATTACGGTACATCCAGTATTCAATGTTTCGCAAACTCCTGGCACATTTTCAACGGATGTGTTTCAAATGAATGTTTTGATATTCGCAATAAGTTTCCAACTACTGAAATTTTCTACATAGTTTTTTGTGTTTTTCTAGCCCCTACATACATGTAGCTTCCAATATTCGGTATTTTCATAGTTTAGTCACATTTGTCAATAAGTTTTTTTTAAATTTTGCATTTTTTGTGGCAGAATATTACCAATATATTATTTTTATTATAGCCACTTCTTTAGCGAAATTGTTTAAAGTTTCCCAGGGGAAGAAAATTGTCCATGTTGGTTAACATATTGATATTACCCCATTCTGACGATGCCGCCCCATTATTTTAGACACATTTTCAACGGAAGTGTTGCAAATTAAGTTCTTGGTGTTCGTGAAAAGTTTTCAACTAGTCACTGGTAAAATTAGTTACACTTAACAAGATATTTACTTAAAATTTTGCATTTAGAGTTCACAATGGGTTCTATTTTTGTGGCAGATATTGCCCATATAAATATAGATTTTCGAATAGCCGGTACCACCCGACATTATTTTTGTTTTATTATTATAGATATTTATTATAGATCCCTTTACAGATAGATGTTATTCGGCCTTTTCTATTTAAAGCCATAGTTTAAAAAATACTTTGTACATACTTTTGAGTGCGGTTGAGGCCTGGGGGACATTAAAAGCAAATTTTCTACAATTACATATTTCCCAACCGCCATAAAAACCACACAACCCGCATTTTTTGCGTTGTCGCATATGATAGTGTGTACGATAATAAAGTTTATGAGCCACACACATCTATTGATATGCTCTGTAAGTCACAACTTGAATGAAGAGACGAGCTTTCATCTTTTTAGTAATCAAAATGCATATCCATATCAATTTTCAGGATTCCAGCTTCTACTTTCATCCAATATCAAATGTAATACTATCGTACAATTACATGGTGATATACATCTTCAAAAAAAAATAAATAAATAAATGAATAAATAAAATTAATAAGTAAATAAAAATACATAATGTAATGTTCCAATTCTGGATTGGATGTTCCAATGGGATTGGCGATTATGCCTTTGGTTTTCTGAGTCGAAAATTGATTTTATAACGGTAAATATGCAAATCACTTTTTTTGAAATCGGCCAACAAATAGTTCCGATAGATAGTATTTAGCGATTTTCTTAAGAGATTCCATTCATTCGCCTCAGTCCTACGCGTCTGAACGCGCTAATAGGTTCGTACTGGCGGTGATAAAATCATAAGTTTCCCTGATTATAGGTACTGGCATCAATTGCTTGGGAATATATGTTGTGCCTTTAGATCTTCTATACATACAGCTATTGAAGCTTCCCCATATTAACTTTTTTTCGGCCAACATATTGTCACTAATTGTTCAGCGTACCCAGTATTAAGGCAAGCAAATATGCTGGAAGATAGAACTATGAGATAAGGTAACAATTATGCAAACATAGTTTGATAGTAACCATAACTTTATAGTTGGTTCCACTGATTATGTTAAAAATATCTCTGGCCAAGTAAGATAGAAGTGCGGCAACAGTATTTAAATATTTCGTAAACAGGTAAAAATCTTTCTCCTTATTTATTTTACATTTTGAAGTTTTAGCGCGGGTTTTATCAGCTAACCTATCCTACTTTTCCGACAAAAATTGGTTTTTAGAATAAATAAGAGTTTTCTAAGTTTAAAACTTTTTTGTCCAACAACTGTTGTTCTAAAACGATTGAATTAGAACTTGCCGACTGTCATCTTGAACACGTCATCGAAACACGAAACGCTTTATGTCAGTTTTTTATTATATCCTCCACCACAAAGGAGGGTATATTAACTTTGTCATTCCGTTTGAAACATACCTAAATATTTATCGTAGACCCCGTAAAGTATATATATTTATAATCGTAATAAAATTCTAAGTCGATTTAACTATGTCCGTCCGTCAGTTGAAATCACGATACAGCCAACATTATTTGACGTAGAGCGTCAAAATTTAGCAGAACAATTTCTATTGTGTCTAGGGTTGTTGGTATTGAAAATGAGATATATTGGTCAACGTTTTGGCATAGCCCCATATAACAGTACCTTTCGATATAATGTATTTGTTAATGTTCGACACATTTTATACAGTTTTGTCTATAAATTGGTAATTGTAGGTCACAATGGGTCCTACCTAGAGTGCCAAAACATTGTCTGTATAGGTTCACGTTTTGGTATAGCCCTCAAGTATGTACCGTTATATCAACATGCCAACAACTATAACTCCTGTAGTAGATTATTGTGGACCATTTTAGGTACATCACAAGGTGAGAGGCAAACTACTACCTAAGGCTTGAAAATCGAACAGGGCGGAAGATAAAGACATTAAGATCAGACAACGGGACAGAATATATCAATATGAATTGAAGAAGGAAGGTATAACACATGAATTTACGGTTGAGTATACTCCTAAACAAAATGGCGTAGCTGAGTGAAAGAATCGAACAATAGTCGAGCCCATTGATGACTCAATCTGGTTTAGTTCCTAGTTTCTGGGCAGAAGCTGTGTGTACTGGGAATCATATACGAAATAAATGTCCTTCATGAAGCTTAGGTGGAGAAGTTCCATTTAGGTGATGACGAAATGTAGGAGTTTTATACGCCAATAGTCACGAAACGAGTTCCTGGACGACCGAAGAAATTACTTGCAGGAAACAGGGGAGACCAAGAAAAATTTTTCATGAATATCAAGGAGATGAAATGCCGGAAATAAATATGGCTTATTTCATAAACGAAAATGATCCAATGACAGTAAACAATGATATTCAAAGTTGTGAAGCTGAAGAGTGGAAAATGCTATGAGAAACGAATATGAAGCACTGCTGAAGAATGGGACATGGAAAGTAGCAGACCGCCCAAAGGGTAAGAAAACCATTGATGCAAAATCGATACCAAGTAAGTAACAAGGATCAAATGGAATCATTGATCGCTACAAAGCCCGTCTCGTAGCAAGAGGTTTCACACAAACACCCGGTGTGGATTTTAGTACAACTTTTCCTCCAGTTGCCAGATTTAGATTTCGTAACAGCGTACTTAAACGGGTATATTGATGAGGAAATCTATATGAAAATACCCGGCGAATTAAAGTATATATTAAAAGAAACTGAAATTTAAACATATAGAGATGAGAAAGTATTTTTGTTGAATGAGGCTTTATATGGCCTAAAGCAATCTGGCCGGTAGTAGTATAAGAAGTTGAATGAGAAACAGAAGCAGAAAAAACTAAAGCCGATTGATTCAGATCCTTGTATTTATTTGTCAAAAGATGGCAAAAATATTACGCTAGTAGCAATTTACGTTGACGATTTAATAGTGCCTACAAACGACAAGAGTAAATATTATGAATTAAAAACAGAATTGGCGAAATCATATGAGATAAAAGACTTAGGTTTAAATTTATGTCTTGGAATAGAAATTCAACAAGATTCAGATCCAAAGAAATTACGATGTCTCAGCAAAGGTATGTGCAGGCCATTCTTAAGTGGTTTAAAATGAGCGATTGCAAACCTGTACATGAACACCATTAAATTGCAGCGTTAAATTATCTATGAACATGAGCCCAAAAACGGAAGAGGAGCAGATGTGCAAACGAAGAAAAAGCAGATGTGCAAAACCTACTGTAGCAAATCTTGGTGGTTCGCTAATGTTTTTTGCCCCTGAGGGTGTTTGTCAGTTCACCTACCAGGCGCGTCCCCACCGGCGGATAGGGGGGATAGATGATCACACTATTTCGCTCGAACTAGGGCGTCTAGCTACGAACTGGGTGGAGCGGAATAGTGTGATCACCCGTGCCAGGGAGTTTTTACTCCCCGCGGACAAAAAAATAAAATGGATGTTCCCCTAAATAAAAATTTCTCCCGCAGATGTGGGTGCCTTGGCATCTGTTGTCGAAGGTATTGCTAAAAGGACGCAGCCTTCGGGCAACAAAACAGACAGATGGTCTGAGGAACTCAGTGGAAGCATACGCTCGACCCAGCCTTCAACGACAGGTTGCGCCTACTACGAGTCTGACATTAACAATACATACTAAGGAAGAGGCGCGCAAGACGATAGAAGAAGTGAGTGACAGCTTGGCGAAACTCACAAGCAGAAAGAAAAATCTGTCTGGGGCCCAACAGCGAAAGCTCAAAAGGCAACAAAACAGCAAATATGCTAAGGCGCAGGATGTTCCAAAGAAATTCCCCACTCCGTTGGAAGCAGGGAAGAGGATAAGGTCTCCTCAGGAACAGAACACTGCGAAGCCGGCGAAAAAGGAAAAGAGCTTCCCACCTGCAGATAATCCGGGCAAACTAAGTCAAGGACCTCGCAAAGGAGGCTGTAACAGGCATCCTTTGACCGAGGGCGACAAGCTTAAGCCCAGCACTGGAAGGTGTTCCCGACCGTGAAATCGACTGCTAAACCAGGGGTTTCCGAGAAGAAATTCCTGGCCCAACAGAAGAGGAAACGAGTACGAAGCCGCCTTATCACGCAAAGACAGTCAGAAAACATTTGAGGGACGAAATGCATTGATCGACAACTTGCACAAAGACCATTTGGAAGCATTAGATGAAATGATCAACAACAAAATTTAGGATCACACCATGGAAGGTGGAGATCCAATACCAATCGTGAGCAGCGGCATTAAGAATAATAATATGTTCTTCAAGCTTGCTGCGCATGCCAACACTACCGCCCTAAAGGGGATTATCGAGAAGTTAAAAACCCCGTGGGAAAACGGCAGCCTCAAGTTGGTAAGGTGGAACAAAATTCCTCGCCTAACTAAAACGGCGATATACGTCAAAGGATTTGGCAGCAAATTCGAGACGGAACGTATACTCGAAGTCTTTGGAAGGCAAAATATGACTTTGGACGTGAAGAGATGGGAAGTCTTTCAAAGGTAGGAGAAGGAGATTGACACTCTCCTTGTGATTGGAGTTGACGATCTCTCCATGTCCACTTTGACAAAGACTCGAACGCTGTCAGGTTCAAGGACACCGAGTGTAGCAACGAGCAGAAGAAAGAAGACCCCCAAAGCAACACAGAACATGAAATCGGTGACAAAATTACTGACTCTCAAGAAGCCCGTCTACTGGAGGTCCAATGATCGAGATCATTCAGATCAACCTTCATCGGAGCGAGACGGCAACCTTGGCTCTGATGAAAATAATAAATTCAGGTAAGATTCACATTGGCTTAATTCAGGAACCATGAACAGTTCAGAACAAGGTCTCTAGACTAAACCATATTAACTACCAACTATTCTATGCCAATACAGGGTCTCGACCAAGAACTTGTATAATATGTCACAAAAACTTATGTTTTCTTTTCTCCCCAGAGTTGTCAACATCGGAAGCAACAGTACTGAGGCAGGGGAATGGAAACATATACCTAGCGTCAGTATACCTACCGATCGATATAATTCGAGTACCGAAATACAATTGGTTATATTCCGCTGTAGCTTCTTTAAGCCAGTAGCTGATTCTTGTTCACAACGAGCCAAATTGAGCAAATTTCTCAGCTGGGTATAAATTAAAATACTTTTTATTTTCCTAATGGTTTTTAAGATTGTCCCGTGCAATCGTAAACCCTTCGGCTTGCCTCACGACTCGTTTTTTGGAAAAAGTGATAAAGTTTTTCAACCGAAGATAACTTTGTGTTATTAATATAAACAGCCGTGGACAAATCACGGAAACTTGACCATGTTTGATAGTCCCCATGAAAAATTTCTTATCACGCGGTGTGACAGCAATTAAGGAAGACAATTTCTGGTTGGACGAACTTGGGACAACATTAGTTCTTTCCTTCCAGTCCCCCAAAGTACTAATAGTGCGGATATAACTCTCGTGAGCAAATTTCTTTTCGATTTTAAGACTTCTTTATTCTTCTTACTGCATTCAGGGTCAGCAGTACACTGTTTATAGGCATCCTTCCATTCGGCCCATAAGCTTTAGATTTCCGAATGTTCGGCCTAAATTGCCGATTCATTCTTCAAAGCTTCTTCAAAGAAAAATATTTCCTCACATTGAGTAAGAAAATTTTCAGGGCTTGCCATAATTGTCAACGATTTCAGTAGAGCACGGAATAAGAATTTTTCCAAGGTGATCTCCCAAGAGTAAGATGATGTTTAATTTCCAAACTACCCGAATCTCGAATTGTGCAAATGCAATGTTTTATATACCCAAATTAATATTTATCAAAATTTCAAAACTCCAAATAAGTTAAGGGTAAATTTCTTTTTCATTTTTTTTTTAGCTAATGTTCGCGAAGATACGAAGACGTCCAATTACTTCGATTATTTAACAAACTCTCAATTGAGAAAGATGTCAAGTAGACTCTACTAATAACGATTCAAAGGTGATCAATTTCCCAAAATATGGTAGTATTTCCTTTCTACAAAATTCCAAGCGCACGAGTTTTTATATAATCGAAGACCCAACAAATTTTCTAAATATAAACATTTTTTCTCATAAATTGAGCAAATTTCTCTTTGTGAGTAAGTATCAATTAACAACAATCAATTGTCGTTCTGTGGTGTAAGACGATATAGAGGACTTATCTTTTATATTTATTTTCGCATAAATTCATTCTACTACGTATCGTTGCATACTACTGTGACTTAAATTCCAACTTCATTTGCACAGTAAGTGTAAACTTTTCTAAGCAAGAGAAACCAAAAACAATTGTATTTCTTTTTACGTCTTATGCTTTGTCTCCGAGTGACACATTTATTTTGTCACTCAACAGTGAGAAAGAAACTCAAGCCATAAATGATATTAACATTGAAAGTAGGAGAATGAAGGGAGCGAGTGTAAATAGAAACAGAGCAACAATACGAGAGAGCCATCAGCGCACAAGCAGCGGTCAATAAAATAATGCTATCAAAGAACGCGCAACCGCATCCAGGCAGAGCCAACAACGCACAAGCAGAGCCACAAGAATAAGCATTTAAAACACAACAACAGAGCAACATAAGAAGCGAGCCACCAAAAAGTATAGCCAACGAAAATGCAACAACACTGCTTTGTAAGTTTACGACGTTATGTCAGGCACACAAATATGCCTAGGTACGAACACATACACAGATCAAGGGCCAGCACACAAACGGCGAGCCACCAAAACAACAACGATGTACCTATGCAGTCAATAGGAACTGAGTCAAACCAAAATGCCGGTTTACACAAAAACACCATCAATAGAACGCAACCAAGGGACAATCTGGGTGTACCTTGTACAGTTATGAACCGGCTAACCTACAAATTTTCGAGTAAGTCTGAGCAAGCTATGTCGATAGTCACATATCATGGAGCAAATTGATTGGAATTTACTTACTTTCCACTGTCAAAATCTTGTGTTTCTGGGATGGAGATCCGGCTCGAAGAACCATATGTTGGTGTCACTCACCAACTTCTCTAAAGTTGACCACGACGGCCCCTGGTCAAATTGGTTTACCTCACTCCATGAGCTGCTGGAAGAAACCGGCTTCCCCGAGCGACACACAGTACACAATTATGCAAAAATCCCACAAGGGTCCCTTCTTATTCGCTGTAGAAATCGTCACTTTCTCCAACGGCTATGGTATGAGATGACGAATGGTTTTCTTGATTGATCTTCCTCGGGAAAGAGCACCAACTTGTGCTTTAATATTCAATTTGATTTTGCCACATTGTCTGGTGCAATTCTTTAATTTTTCGTATTCTGCCACACTGTTATATATTAAAACAACTTCTTTACTCTTTTGTGTAATTCTTCAATTTTTTTCCAACAAAAAAAAAACCTTCCAATAGGTTGACACAAAAAACTAGAACTAACAATTGCATTTTTCTAAATGCATAGATCAACCGTTTTGGCAATCACTGTTCTTCTTCTTCAAATACTGGTATTGAGAGCAAGAGAGGGCGAGCGATTGCCAAATCAAAACAAAGGAGAGAATGGAATTGATAAAAATGATAAATGTGGGAACGTATGTAGTTGAGAAAAGAGGTATGTAGTTGAGAGAAGACGTATGTAGTTGAGAGAAGGTATGAATACAAAAGGTGCTGGAAATTTTAATCTTACCACAATTTTTTGAAAATCGTGTTTCGAAAATATTACTGGTAACGAAATTTATTTTAACTATTACAAGATATTTTATTTTAATTTTGATATGAATTTTACTTCTACTGATCAGGATTTGCTGCACCACTGGTAAAATGGTAAATCCACTGAAATATAAATGACACGGTATAATTAATTTTTTTTTTAATCTTATAAAATAATCAGGACATAATTATACAACTTAACATAATTATATTCCTTGTATTAACTGAAATACATTCTGTCTAACCTTTAAATCCTCCGAAACAATATAGATGTTTGCACATAAAAAAACTAAACAATAATTTTAGTCTGTTTATAAATACACCGTCCCACCATACAATGGATGATATATTAATATTGTCATTTCGTTTTTAACTCTTCGACCTAATCATGTTGTACTCTTGAAAGTATATTTATTGATGCTCAGCATAATACCTTTCTTACGAATTGAAGTGCAATTTGGGATGCCTTGTTGGAACATGTGTACCTTCTGTCTTACGGTATTGTGACGATTGAAGCCACATTTAGTTACCGAATTGTTTGAAATTTGGTATTTAGATTTCGAAATGGGGATTAACTTCTGCGGCAGAAGATTGTCAATATATATTAAGATTGTCATTTAGCCCCCATATAACTGTGCCTTCCCATATTCAGTATTTTGACGAATTTAGCCACTTAGCCGTTCTAGCCTTTTCCACGGAATTGCTTCATTTTTGTATTTAGAGTTTGTACTATTTTTTACCTCGTGTGACAGAATATATAGCTCCACATATATCCCCTATATTACGGTACATCCAGTATTCAATGTTTCGCAAACTCCTGGCACATTTTCAACGGATGTGTTTCAAATGAATGTTTTGATATTCGCAATAAGTTTCCAACTACTGAAATTTTCTACATAGTTTTTTGTGTTTTTCTAGCCCCTACATACATGTAGCTTCCAATATTCGGTATTTTCATAGTTTAGTCACATTTGTCAATAAGTTTTTTTTAAATTTTGCATTTTTTGTGGCAGAATATTACCAATATATTATTTTATTATAGCCACTTCTTTAGCGAAATTGTTTAAAGTTTCCCAGGGGAAGAAAATTGTCCATGTTGGTTAACATATTGATATTACCCCATTCTGACGATGCCGCCCCATTATTTTAGACACATTTTCAACGGAAGTGTTGCAAATTAAGTTCTTGGTGTTCGTGAAAAGTTTTCAACTAGTCACTGGTAAAATTAGTTACACTTAACAAGATATTTACTTAAAATTTTGCATTTAGAGTTCACAATGGGTTCTATTTTTGTGGCAGATATTGCCCATATAAATATAGATTTTCGAATAGCCGGTACCACCCGACATTATTTTTGTTTTATTATTATAGATATTTATTATAGATCCCTTTACAGATAGATGTTATTCGGCCTTTTCTATTTAAAGCCATAGTTTAAAAAATACTTTGTACATACTTTTGAGTGCGGTTGAGGCCTGGGGGACATTAAAAGCAAATTTTCTACAATTACATATTTCCCAACCGCCATAAAAACCACACAACCCGCATTTTTTGCGTTGTCGCATATGATAGTGTGTACGATAATAAAGTTTATGAGCCACACACATCTATTGATATGCTCTGTAAGTCACAACTTGAATGAAGAGACGAGCTTTCATCTTTTTAGTAATCAAAATGCATATCCATATCAATTTTCAGGATTCCAGCTTCTACTTTCATCCAATATCAAATGTAATACTATCGTACAATTACATGGTGATATACATCTTCAAAAAAAAATAAATAAATAAATGAATAAATAAAATTAATAAGTAAATAAAAATACATAATGTAATGTTCCAATTCTGGATTGGATGTTCCAATGGGATTGGCGATTATGCCTTTGGTTTTCTGAGTCGAAAATTGATTTTATAACGGTAAATATGCAAATCACTTTTTTTGAAATCGGCCAACAAATAGTTCCGATAGATAGTATTTAGCGATTTTCTTAAGAGATTCCATTCATTCGCCTCAGTCCTACGCGTCTGAACGCGCTAATAGGTTCGTACTGGCGGTGATAAAATCATAAGTTTCCCTGATTATAGGTACTGGCATCAATTGCTTGGGAATATATGTTGTGCCTTTAGATCTTCTATACATACAGCTATTGAAGCTTCCCCATATTAACTTTTTTTCGGCCAACATATTGTCACTAATTGTTCAGCGTACCCAGTATTAAGGCAAGCAAATATGCTGGAAGATAGAACTATGAGATAAGGTAACAATTATGCAAACATAGTTTGATAGTAACCATAACTTTATAGTTGGTTCCACTGATTATGTTAAAAATATCTCTGGCCAAGTAAGATAGAAGTGCGGCAACAGTATTTAAATATTTCGTAAACAGGTAAAAATCTTTCTCCTTATTTATTTTACATTTTGAAGTTTTAGCGCGGGTTTTATCAGCTAACCTATCCTACTTTTCCGACAAAAATTGGTTTTTAGAATAAATAAGAGTTTTCTAAGTTTAAAACTTTTTTGTCCAACAACTGTTGTTCTAAAACGATTGAATTAGAACTTGCCGACTGTCATCTTGAACACGTCATCGAAACACGAAACGCTTTATGTCAGTTTTTTATTATATCCTCCACCACAAAGGAGGGTATATTAACTTTGTCATTCCGTTTGAAACATACCTAAATATTTATCGTAGACCCCGTAAAGTATATATATTTATAATCGTAATAAAATTCTAAGTCGATTTAACTATGTCCGTCCGTCAGTTGAAATCACGATATAGCCAACATTATTTGACGTAGAGCGTCAAAATTTAGCAGAACAATTTCTATTGTGTCTAGGGTTGTTGGTATTGAAAATGAGATATATTGGTCAACGTTTTGGCATAGCCCCATATAACAGTACCTTTCGATATAATGTATTTGTTAATGTTCGACACATTTTATACAGTTTTGTCTATAAATTGGTAATTGTAGGTCACAATGGGTCCTACCTAGAGTGCCAAAACATTGTCTGTATAGGTTCACGTTTTGGTATAGCCCTCAAGTATGTACCGTTATATCAACATGCCAACAACTATAACTCCTGTAGTAGATTATTGTGGACCATTTTAGGTACATCACAAGGTGAGAGGCAAACTACTACCTAAGGCTTGAAAATCGAACAGGGCGGAAGATAAAGACATTAAGATCAGACAACGGGACAGAATATATCAATATGAATTGAAGAAGGAAGGTATAACACATGAATTTACGGTTGAGTATACTCCTAAACAAAATGGCGTAGCTGAGTGAAAGAATCGAACAATAGTCGAGCCCATTGATGACTCAATCTGGTTTAGTTCCTAGTTTCTGGGCAGAAGCTGTGTGTACTGGGAATCATATACGAAATAAATGTCCTTCATGAAGCTTAGGTGGAGAAGTTCCATTTAGGTGATGACGAAATGTAGGAGTTTTATACGCCAATAGTCACGAAACGAGTTCCTGGACGACCGAAGAAATTACTTGCAGGAAACAGGGGAGACCAAGAAAAATTTTTCATGAATATCAAGGAGATGAAATGCCGGAAATAAATATGGCTTATTTCATAAACGAAAATGATCCAATGACAGTAAACAATGATATTCAAAGTTGTGAAGCTGAAGAGTGGAAAATGCTATGAGAAACGAATATGAAGCACTGCTGAAGAATGGGACATGGAAAGTAGCAGACCGCCCAAAGGGTAAGAAAACCATTGATGCAAAATCGATACCAAGTAAGTAACAAGGATCAAATGGAATCATTGATCGCTACAAAGCCCGTCTCGTAGCAAGAGGTTTCACACAAACACCCGGTGTGGATTTTAGTACAACTTTTCCTCCAGTTGCCAGATTTAGATTTCGTAACAGCGTACTTAAACGGGTATATTGATGAGGAAATCTATATGAAAATACCCGGCGAATTAAAGTATATATTAAAAGAAACTGAAATTTAAACATATAGAGATGAGAAAGTATTTTTGTTGAATGAGGCTTTATATGGCCTAAAGCAATCTGGCCGGTAGTAGTATAAGAAGTTGAATGAGAAACAGAAGCAGAAAAAACTAAAGCCGATTGATTCAGATCCTTGTATTTATTTGTCAAAAGATGGCAAAAATATTACGTTAGTAGCAATTTACGTTGACGATTTAATAGTGCCTACAAACGACAAGAGTAAATATTATGAATTAAAAACAGAATTGGCGAAATCATATGAGATAAAAGACTTAGGTTTAAATTTATGTCTTGGAATAGAAATTCAACAAGATTCAGATCCAAAGAAATTACGATGTCTCAGCAAAGGTATGTGCAGGCCATTCTTAAGTGGTTTAAAATGAGCGATTGCAAACCTGTACATGAACACCATTAAATTGCAGCGTTAAATTATCTATGAACATGAGCCCAAAAACGGAAGAGGAGCAGATGTGCAAACGAAGAAAAAGCAGATGTGCAAAACCTACTGTAGCAAATCTTGGTGGTTCGCTAATGTTTTTTGCCCCTGAGGGTGTTTGTCAGTTCACCTACCAGGCGCGTCCCCACCGGCGGATAGGGGGGATAGATGATCACACTATTTCGCTCGAACTAGGGCGTCTAGCTACGAACTGGGTGGAGCGGAATAGTGTGATCACCCGTGCCAGGGAGTTTTTACTCCCCGCGGACAAAAAAATAAAATGGATGTTCCCCTAAATAAAAATTTCTCCCGCAGATGTGGGTGCCTTGGCATCTGTTGTCGAAGGTATTGCTAAAAGGACGCAGCCTTCGGGCAACAAAACAGACAGATGGTCTGAGGAACTCAGTGGAAGCATACGCTCGACCCAGCCTTCAACGACAGGTTGCGCCTACTACGAGTCTGACATTAACAATACATACTAAGGAAGAGGCGCGCAAGACGATAGAAGAAGTGAGTGACAGCTTGGCGAAACTCACAAGCAGAAAGAAAAATCTGTCTGGGGCCCAACAGCGAAAGCTCAAAAGGCAACAAAACAGCAAATATGCTAAGGCGCAGGATGTTCCAAAGAAATTCCCCACTCCGTTGGAAGCAGGGAAGAGGATAAGGTCTCCTCAGGAACAGAACACTGCGAAGCCGGCGAAAAAGGAAAAGAGCTTCCCACCTGCAGATAATCCGGGCAAACTAAGTCAAGGACCTCGCAAAGGAGGCTGTAACAGGCATCCTTTGACCGAGGGCGACAAGCTTAAGCCCAGCACTGGAAGGTGTTCCCGACCGTGAAATCGACTGCTAAACCAGGGGTTTCCGAGAAGAAATTCCTGGCCCAACAGAAGAGGAAACGAGTACGAAGCCGCCTTATCACGCAAAGACAGTCAGAAAACATTTGAGGGACGAAATGCATTGATCGACAACTTGCACAAAGACCATTTGGAAGCATTAGATGAAATGATCAACAACAAAATTTAGGATCACACCATGGAAGGTGGAGATCCAATACCAATCGTGAGCAGCGGCATTAAGAATAATAATATGTTCTTCAAGCTTGCTGCGCATGCCAACACTACCGCCCTAAAGGGGATTATCGAGAAGTTAAAAACCCCGTGGGAAAACGGCAGCCTCAAGTTGGTAAGGTGGAACAAAATTCCTCGCCTAACTAAAACGGCGATATACGTCAAAGGATTTGGCAGCAAATTCGAGACGGAACGTATACTCGAAGTCTTTGGAAGGCAAAATATGACTTTGGACGTGAAGAGATGGGAAGTCTTTCAAAGGTAGGAGAAGGAGATTGACACTCTCCTTGTGATTGGAGTTGACGATCTCTCCATGTCCACTTTGACAAAGACTCGAACGCTGTCAGGTTCAAGGACACCGAGTGTAGCAACGAGCAGAAGAAAGAAGACCCCCAAAGCAACACAGAACATGGAATCGGTGACAAAATTACTGACTCTCAAGAAGCCCGTCTACTGGAGGTCCAATGATCGAGATCATTCAGATCAACCTTCATCGGAGCGAGACGGCAACCTTGGCTCTGATGAAAATAATAAATTCAGGTAAGATTCACATTGGCTTAATTCAGGAACCATGAACAGTTCAGAACAAGGTCTCTAGACTAAACCATATTAACTACCAACTATTCTATGCCAATACAGGGTCTCGACCAAGAACTTGTATAATATGTCACAAAAACTTATGTTTTCTTTTCTCCCCAGAGTTGTCAACATCGGAAGCAACAGTACTGAGGCAGGGGAATGGAAACATATACCTAGCGTCAGTATACCTACCGATCGATATAATTCGAGTACCGAAATACAATTGGTTATATTCCGCTGTAGCTTCTTTAAGCCAGTAGCTGATTCTTGTTCACAACGAGCCAAATTGAGCAAATTTCTCAGCTGGGTATAAATTAAAATACTTTTTATTTTCCTAATGGTTTTTAAGATTGTCCCGTGCAATCGTAAACCCTTCGGCTTGCCTCACGACTCGTTTTTTGGAAAAAGTGATAAAGTTTTTCAACCGAAGATAACTTTGTGTTATTAATATAAACAGCCGTGGACAAATCACGGAAACTTGGCCATGTTTGATAGTCCCCATGAAAAATTTCTTATCACGCGGTGTGACAGCAATTAAGGAAGACAATTTCTGGTTGGACGAACTTGGGACAACATTAGTTCTTTCCTTCCAGTCCCCCAAAGTACTAATAGTGCGGATATAACTCTCGTGAGCAAATTTCTTTTCGATTTTAAGACTTCTTTATTCTTCTTACTGCATTCAGGGTCAGCAGTACACTGTTTATAGGCATCCTTCCATTCGGCCCATAAGCTTTAGATTTCCGAATGTTCGGCCTAAATTGCCGATTCATTCTTCAAAGCTTCTTCAAAGAAAAATATTTCCTCACATTGAGTAAGAAAATTTTCAGGGCTTGCCATAATTGTCAACGATTTCAGTAGAGCACGGAATAAGAATTTTTCCAAGGTGATCTCCCAAGAGTAAGATGATGTTTAATTTCCAAACTACCCGAATCTCGAATTGTGCAAATGCAATGTTTTATATACCCAAATTAATATTTATCAAAATTTCAAAACTCCAAATAAGTTAAGGGTAAATTTCTTTTTCATTTTTTTTTTAGCTAATGTTCGCGAAGATACGAAGACGTCCAATTACTTCGATTATTTAACAAACTCTCAATTGAGAAAGATGTCAAGTAGACTCTACTAATAACGATTCAAAGGTGATCAATTTCCCAAAATATGGTAGTATTTCCTTTCTACAAAATTCCAAGCGCACGAGTTTTTATATAATCGAAGACCCAACAAATTTTCTAAATATAAACATTTTTTCTCATAAATTGAGCAAATTTCTCTTTGTGAGTAAGTATCAATTAACAACAATCAATTGTCGTTCTGTGGTGTAAGACGATATAGAGGACTTATCTTTTATATTTATTTTCGCATAAATTCATTCTACTACGTATCGTTGCATACTACTGTGACTTAAATTCCAACTTCATTTGCACAGTAAGTGTAAACTTTTCTAAGCAAGAGAAACCAAAAACAATTGTATTTCTTTTTACGTCTTATGCTTTGTCTCCGAGTGACACATTTATTTTGTCACTCAACAGTGAGAAAGAAACTCAAGCCATAAATGATATTAACATTGAAAGTAGGAGAATGAAGGGAGCGAGTGTAAATAGAAACAGAGCAACAATACGAGAGAGCCATCAGCGCACAAGCAGCGGTCAATAAAATAATGCTATCAAAGAACGCGCAACCGCATCCAGGCAGAGCCAACAACGCACAAGCAGAGCCACAAGAATAAGCATTTAAAACACAACAACAGAGCAACATAAGAAGCGAGCCACCAAAAAGTATAGCCAACGAAAATGCAACAACACTGCTTTGTAAGTTTACGACGTTATGTCAGGCACACAAATATGCCTAGGTACGAACACATACACAGATCAAGGGCCAGCACACAAACGGCGAGCCACCAAAACAACAACGATGTACCTATGCAGTCAATAGGAACTGAGTCAAACCAAAATGCCGGTTTACACAAAAACACCATCAATAGAACGCAACCAAGGGACAATCTGGGTGTACCTTGTACAGTTATGAACCGGCTAACCTACAAATTTTCGAGTAAGTCTGAGCAAGCTATGTCGATAGTCACATATCATGGAGCAAATTGATTGGAATTTACTTACTTTCCACTGTCAAAATCTTGTGTTTCTGGGATGGAGATCCGGCTCGAAGAACCATATGTTGGTGTCACTCACCAACTTCTCTAAAGTTGACCACGACGGCCCCTGGTCAAATTGGTTTACCTCACTCCATGAGCTGCTGGAAGAAACCGGCTTCCCCGAGCGACACACAGTACACAATTATGCAAAAATCCCACAAGGGTCCCTTCTTATTCGCTGTAGAAATCGTCACTTTCTCTAACGGCTATGGTATGAGATGACGAATGGTTTTCTTGATTGATCTTCCTCGGGAAAGAGCACCAACTTGTGCTTTAATATTCAATTTGATTTTGCCACATTGTCTGGTGCAATTCTTTAATTTTTCGTATTCTGCCACACTGTTATATATTAAAACAACTTCTTTACTCTTTTGTGTAATTCTTCAATTTTTTTCCAACAAAAAAAAAACCTTCCAATAGGTTGACACAAAAAACTAGAACTAACAATTGCATTTTTCTAAATGCATAGATCAACCGTTTTGGCAATCACTGTTCTTCCTCTTCAAATACTGGTATTGAGAGCAAGAGAGGGTGAGCGATTGCCAAATCAAAACAAAGGAGAGAATGGAATTGATAAAAATGATAAATGTGGGAACGTATGTAGTTGAGAAAAGAGGTATGTAGTTGAGAGAAGACGTATGTAGTTGAGAGAAGGTATGAATACAAAAGGTGCTGGAAATTTTAATCTTACCACAATTTTTTGAAAATCGTGTTTCGAAAATATTACTGGTAACGAAATTTATTTTAACTATTACAAGATATCTTATTTTAATTTTGATATGAATTTTACTTCTACTGATCAGGATTTGCTGCACCACTGGTAAAATGGTAAATCCACTGAAATATAAATGGCACGGTATAATTAATTTTTTTTTTTAAATCTTATAAAATAATCAGGACATAATTATACAACTTAACATAATTATATTCCTTGTATTAACTGAAATACATTCTGTCTAACCTTTAAATCCTCCGAAACAATATAGATGTTTGCACATAAAAAAACAAAACAATAATTTTAGTCTGTTTATAAATACACCGTCCCACCATACAATGGATGATATATTAATATTGTCATTTCGTTTTTAACTCTTCGACCTAATCATGTTGTACTCTTGAAAGTATATTTATTGATGCTCAGCATAATACCTTTCTTACGAATTGAAGTGCAATTTGGGATGCCTTGTTGGAACATGTGTACCTTCTGTCTTACGGTATTGTGACGATTGAAGCCACATTTAGTTACCGAATTGTTTGAAATTTGGTATTTAGATTTCGAAATGTGGATTAACTTCTGCGGCAGAAGATTGTCAATATATATTAAGATTGTCATTTAGCCCCCATATAACTGTGCCTTCCCATATTCAGTATTTTGACGAATTTAGCCACTTAGCCGTTCTAGCCATTTTCACGGAATTGTTCATTTTTGTATTTAGAGTTTGTACTATTTTTTACCTCGTGTGACAGAATATATAGCTCCACATATATCCCCTATATTACGGTACATCCAGTATTCAATGTTTCGCAAACTCCTGGCACATTCTCAACGGATGTGTTTCAAATGAATATTTTGATATTCGCAATAAGTTTCCAACTACTGAAATTTTCTACATAGTTTTTTGTGTTTTTCTAGCCCCTACATACATGTAGCTTCCAATATTCGGTATTTTCATAGTTTAGTCACATTTGTCAATAAGTTTTTTTTTAAATTTTGCATTTTTTGTGGCAGAATGTTACCCATATATTTTTTTATTATAGCCACTTCTTTGGCGAAATTGTTTAAAGTTTCCCAGGGGAAGAAAATTGTCCATGTTGGTTAACATATTGATATTACCCCATTCTGACGATGCCGCCCCATTATTTTAGACACATTTTCAACGGAAGTGTTGCAAATTAAGTTCTTGGTGTTCGTGAAAAGTTTTCAACTAGTCACTGGTAAAATTAGTTACACTTATCAAGATATTTACTTAGAATTTTGCATTTAGAGTTCGCAATGGGTTCTATTTTTGTGGCAGATATTGCCCATATAAATATAGATTTTCGAATAGCCGGTACCACCCGACATTATTTTTGTTTTATTATTATAGATGTTTATTATAGATCCCTTTACAGATAGATGTTATTCGGCTTTTTCTATTTAAAGCCATAGTCTAAAAAATACTTTGTACATACTTTTGAGTGCGGTTGAGGCCTGGGGGACATTAAAAGCAAATTTTCTACAATTACATATTTCCCAACCGCCATAAAAACCACACAACCCGCATTTTTTGCGTTGTCGCATATGATAGTGTGTACGATAATAAAGTTTATGAGCCACACACATCTATTGATATGCTCTGTAAGTCACAACTTGAATGAAGAGACGAGCTTTCATCTTTTTAGTAATCAAAATGCATATCCATATCAATTTTCAGGATTCCAGCTTCTACTTTCATTCAATACCAAATGTAATACTTTTCGTACAATTACATGGTGATATACATCTTCAAAAAAAAAAAAAAAATAAATAAATAAATAAATAAAATTAATAAGTAAATAAAAATACATAATGTAATGTTCCAATTCTGGATTGGATGTTCCAATGGGATTGGCGATTATGCCTTTGGTTTTCTGAGTCGAAAATTGATTTTATAACGGTAAATATGCAAATCACTTTTTTTGAAATCGGCCAACAAATAGTTCTGATAGAAAGTATTTAGCGATTTTCTTAAGAGATTCCATTCATTCGCCTCAGTCCTACGCGTCTGAACGCGCTAATAGGTTCGTACTGGCGGTGATAAAATCATAAGTTTCCCTGATTATAGGTACTGGCATCAATTGCTTGGGAATATATGTTGTGCCTTTAGATCTTCTATACATACAGCTATTGAAGCTTCCCCATATTAACTTTTTTTCGGCCAACATATTGTCACTAATTGTTCAGCGTACCCAGTATTAAGGCAGGCAAATATGCTGGAAGATAGAACTATGAGATAAGGTAACAATTATTACATCGCTATAATGGAAACTATGGCTAACTTGTTATGCAAACATAGTTTGATAGTAACCATAACTTTATAGTTGGTTCCACTGATTATGTTAAAAATATCTCTGGCCAAGTAAGATAGAAGTGCGGCGACAGAATTTCGTAAAACAGATAAAAATCTGTTTCCTTATTTATTTTACTTTTCGAGGTTTTAGCGTGGGTTTTATCAGCTAACCTATCCTACTTTTCCGACAAAAATTGGTTTTTAGGTCTTATTGCTCACAATCGATGAAGGAAAGCGCATATGAAAAGGAGAAATAAGAGTTTTCTAAGTTTAAACATTTTTGTCCAACAACTGTTGTTCTAAAACGATTGAATTAGAACTTGCCGACTGTCATCTTGAACACGTCATCGAAACACGAAACGCTTTATGTCAGTTTTTTATTATATCCTCCACCACAAAGGAGGGTATATTAACTTTGTCATTCCGTTTGAAACATCCCTAAATATTTATCGTAGACACCGTAAAGTATATATATTTATAATCAGAATAAAATTATAAGTCGATTTAACTATGTCCGTCCGTCAGTTGAAATCACGATACAGCCAACATTATTTGACGTAGAGCGTCAAAATTTAGCAGAACAATTTGTATTGTGTCTAAGGTTGTTGGTATTGAAAGATATATTGGTCAACGTTTTGGCATAGCCCCATATAACAGTACCTTTCGATATAAGGTATTTTGTTAATGTTCGACAACTTTGTCCGATCCAAAAACAATTTTGCGGTATTATCTGAATACATTTATGCAAACCAGGCGAAAGACGTAACTATATCTGCTGTCAGGTTAGGGGCACACAATATCGTTTTTTTTTCTACCAAGAGCACCCCATTTCGGAGGGGTTAGAGTTGGATTATTCAAGCTGGCCATTCAGCGACTGTCTCCACTGATTCTATATAATCAAGATGATGTCTCAACAGACAGAAATACAAATTACCATCCTTCTTCACTTCACTGTTTGCTTTTTATAAAAAGAATGAAAGGAGCTGGAATTGTGAAATTAAAATTAAGAAGTGGTTGTATCGCAATAATAGACAATACTTTATATGAGTCGGATCTACTGTCCAATTTGTTGTCTGAAGCAAAAATTACAGATCAACAACAAACTCGTCAGAATTATTAGAGCTAATACATACCGATGTATGTGGCCCAATGAGGATAAATTCTCTTAGCGAAAGTCGTTATTTTTTGACGTTCATTGACGGCAAGTTGAAATGGTACGAAATATATTTTTTTGAAGAAAAATCAAAAGTTTCGGAAATGTTCAAGGAATTCTAGAAAATGGTAGAAAATCGAACAGGGCGGAAGATAAAGGCATTAAGATCAGACAACGGGACAGAATATATCAATATGAATTGAAGAAGGAATGTATAACACATGAATTTACGGTTGAGTATACTCCTAAACAAAATGGCGTAGCTGAGTGAAAGAATCGAACAATAGTCGAGATGGCCCATTGATGACTCAATCTGGTTTAGTTCCTAGTTTCTGGGCAGAAGCTGTGTGTACTGGGAATCATATACGAAATAGATGTCCTTCATGAAGCCTAGGTGGAGAAGTTCCATTTAGGTGACGACAAAATGGAGGATTTTTATACGCCAATAGTCACGAAACGAGGTCCTGGACGACCGAAGAAATTAATTGCAGGAAACAGGGGAGACCAAGAAAATTTTTTCACGAATATCAAGGAGATGAAATGCCGGAAATAAATATGGCTTATTTCATAAACGAAAATGATACAATGACAGTAAACGATGATATTCAAAGTTGTGAAGCTGAAGAGTGGAAAATGCTATGAGAAACGAATATGAAGCACTGCTGAAGAATGGGACATGGAAAGTAGCAGACCGCCCAAAGTGTAAGAAAACCATTGATGCAAAATCGATACCAAGTAAGTAACAAGGATCAAATGGAATCATTGATCGCTACAAAGCCCGTCTCGTAGCAAGAGGTTTCACACAAACACCCGATGTGGATTTTAGTACAACTTTTCCTCCAGTTGCCAGATTTAGATTTCGTAACAGCGTATTTAAACGGGTATATTGATGAGGAAATCTATATGAAAATACCCGGCGAATTAAAGTATATATTAAAAGAAACTGAAATTTAAACATATAGAGATGAGAAAGTATTTTTGTTGAATGAGGCTTTATATGGCCTAAAGCAATCTGGCCGGTAGTAGTATAAGAAGTTGAATGAGAAACAGAAGCAGAAAAAACTAAAGCCGTTTGATTCAGATCCTTGTATTTATTTGTCAAAAGATGGCAAAAATATTACGCTTGTAGTAATTTACGTTGACGATTTAATAGTGCCTACAAACGACAAGAGTAAATATCATGAATTAAAAACAGAATTGGCGAAATCATATGAGATAAAAGACTTAGGTTTAAATTTATGTCTTGGAATAGAAATTCAACAAGATTCAGATCCAAAGAAATTACGATGTCTCAGCAAAGGTATGTGCAGGCCATTCTAAGTGGTTTAAAATGAGCGATTGCAAACCTGTACATGTACACCATTAAATTGCAGCGTTAAATTATCTATGAACATGAGCCCAAAAACGGAAAAGGAGCAGATGTGCAAACGAAGAAAAAGCAGATGTGCAAAACCTACTGTAGCAAATCTTGTTGGTTCGCTAATGTTTTTTGCCCCTGAGGGTGTTTGTCAGTTCGCCTACCAGGCGCGTCCCCACCGGCGGATAGGGGGGATAGATGATCACACTATTTCGCTCGAACCAGGGCGTCTATCTACGAACTGGGTAGAGCGGAATAGTGTGATCACCCGTGCCAGGGAGTTTTTACTCCCCGCGGACAAAAATATGACTACGGGGATGTTCCCCTAAAACAAAAAACAAACATGGAGGATGGTAAATGGAAAGAAAAAGTTACGCTGCAAGACTAAATAACCCAGTACCGGCGGGTGTTTGTGATCCAAACACGAGTTGCACCCTATCGTCATCCAACGATCATGTGCAAATTTCTCCCGCAGATGTGGGTGCCTTGGCATCTGTTGTCGAAGGTATTGCTACAAGGACGCTGTTGGGAATAGACCCAACCCGATGGATGACGATATCGACATGGATCTAATCGATCTCGATAAATAAAACTATCGATGTCGTCAAAAAACTAAAAACAGCACTCTTCTTCTTGAAGTTTAGAAAAGTGGATCACCAGATCAAAATTGTGCATTTTTTATAAATAAAAAAGTTGACCGACTCAGTCATTTTTAACTTTGAAATAATAATTATTAAAGTGCTTTTTCTTTTGTGCAGACAACAAACGTAAGTATCGCCAGAATACTTTTGTGTTTGTTTGTAGTTTGATAAATAATATTGTTGTTCGTCTTTGTGCAACAATAAATTCCGGCTCAAAATCTACTCAGTAGAATTTGAACCACAACAAGTCCATACGACAGTATTGGAACTTGTAGGGTCTGAGGAACTCAGGGGAAGCATACGCTCGACCCAGCCTTCAACGACAGGTTGCGCCTACTACGAGTCTGACATTAACAATACATACTAAGAAAGAGGCGCGCAAGACGATAGAAGAAGTGAGTGACAGCTTGGGGAAGCTCACAAGCAGAAAGAAAAATCTGTCTGGGGCCCAACAGCGAAAGCTCCAAAGGCAACAAAACAGCAAATATGCTAAAGCGCAGGATGTTCCAAAGAAATTCCCCACTCCGTTGGAAGCAGGGAAGATGGTAAGGTCTCTTCAGGAACAGAACACTAAGAAGCCGGCGAAAAAGGAAAAGAGCTTCCAACCTGCAGATAATCCGGGCAAACTAAGTCAAGGACCTCGCAAAGGAGGCTGTGACAGGCATCCTTTGACCGAGGGCGACAAGCTTAAGCCCAGCACTGGAAGGTGTGCCTGACCGTGAAATCGACTGCTAAACCAGGGGTTTCCGAGAAGAAATCCCTGGCCCAACAGAAGAGGAAACGGGTACGAAGCCGCCTCATCACGCAAAGAGAGTCAAAAAATATTTGAGGGACGAAATGCATTGATCGACACCAACAAAGGTTCTGACAACTTGCACAAAGAGGTGGGGATCCAATACCTATCGTGAGCAGCGGCATTAAGAATAATAAAATGTTCTTCAAGCTTGCTGCGCATGCCAACACTACCGCCCTAAAGGGGATTATCGAGAAGATAAAAACCCCGTGGGAAAACGGCAGCCTCAAGTTGGTAAGGTGGAACGAAATTCCTCGCCTAACTAAAACGACGGTATACGTCAGATTTGGCAGCAAATTCGAGACGGAACGTATACTCGAAGTCTTTGGAAGGCAAAATATGACTTTGGACGTGAAGAGATGGGAAGTCTTTCAAAGGGAGGAGAAGGAGAATGGCACTCTCCTTGTGATTGGAGTCTCTCCATGGCCACTTTGACAAAGACTAAGGGCATGTCATTGCATGTCTTGAACGCTGTCAGGTTCAAGGAAACCAAGTGTAGCAACGAGCAGAAGAAAGAAGACCCCCAAAGCAACACAGAACATGGAATCGGTGACAAAATTACTGACTCTCAAGAAGCCCGTCTACTGGAGGTCCTATGATCGAGATCATTCAGATCAACCTTCATCGGAGCGAGACGACAACCTTGGCTCTGATGAAAATAATAAATTCAGGTAAGATTCACATTGGCTTAATTCAGGAACCTTGGATAGTTCAGAACAAGGTCTCTGGACTAAACCATATTAACTACCAACTTTTCTATGCCAATATAGGGTCTCGACCAAGAACTTGTATAATAAGTCACAAAAACTTATGTTTTCTTTTCTCCCCAGAGTTGTCAACATCGGACGCAACAGTACTGAGGCAGGGGAATGGAAACATATACCTAGCGTCAGTATTCCTACCTATCGACGCGCCGACATTACCACCTCGGAATTGCAGCGGCTGGTGAGCAAATCAAAACAAATAGGTAACGAAGTACTAGTAGGTAGCGATGTTAACTCTCACCACATTGCATCATGTATTACTTACACTAATAAAAGGGGTCAGTCCCTACTAAATTATCTAAACACTAACAACCAAATAATTCTTAACATTGGGAATAAAGCGACCTTTGTAAACAAAATTAGGAAGAAGGTGTCAAACATTACTTTTTGTTCAGAAAATCTTATAAACGAGATTCAGAATTGGAGAGTTTCGGAAGAACACTCTTTCTCGGCCTCCGCCAAACCCAATACGTTTCCTAAACAAATCCAAGACGGACTAGATGTAGTATGGGAGACTAGTAAAAGAGAGTGAAGGGCAGGGAAAAATTAAATGCCTAAGCACAGACGACGTAAAAGGAGATATCAATAGGTTAACGGAGACCCTAGTAAAGTCTTTCGAGGAATGCTGACCACTTCGAGAGATGCAATCTGCCTACGGAAACCCCTGGATAACAGGGGAAATTTGTAACAAAGGAACAGAGGTCCGAAGACTTTACAACAGAGTGCGACGTAAAAAATTAGCAGTATTCTGGTACAGCTACAATAACAAGCTTAAAGAATACAATAAAATAGTAAGAACAGCTAAACGAAACTCCTGGAAGCTTTTCAGCGAACAGGTTGAATGTTGTTTCAAAATTGATGAATCGATGTTAAAGGAAGCCATCAGAAGATTCAAACCGTTTAAGGCAGCGGGACCAGATATAGTCTTCCCGGCTTTGCTCCAAACGGAAGTGGACCTTATTTCGTACAACTTAGCCGGAAGTTTGCGTATACCCCTGAAGCCTGACGGGAATCGAGGGTAGTTTTTATATCCAAACCTGGGAAGGCAAGCTACGCAATACCCAAGTCTTATCGACCGATAAGTCTAACATCGTTCTTACTCAAAACCATGGAATGTACAATCGACACCATGATTCAGAGCAGAACTGCAAACGATAAGCTTAAATACAAACTGCATGCAAAGGACGTTCATTGGAAATCGCATTACATGAGGTTGTACACCACATCGAGAGCACCTTCGATAAGAAGATGTATACACTAGCAGTATGCATTGACATCGAAGGTGCGTTCAACAACGTCAGCGCAGGATGAGTGTATATCCAATCCTTAGATAAATTTCAGGTCGACCGGGCTCTAAGGGACTGGATAAACCACATGCTAAGGAATAGATGTATAAGCTGCGGACTATATGACGTTAACATAAGGGACAAAGTTGGTCAAGGAACTCCGCAGGGAGGGATATTATCACCCCTCCTGTGGGTTGCCACCATTAACAGTCTTCTAAGAACTTTAACCAATGAAGGCTTTGAACCAGTCTGTTATGCAGACGGCGTTGTCCCAGACAAAAAAAAGGGACCTGAAGAGGATTGGTGGCTCTTTCCGAAACCTAGGTATTCCCTACCTTAAACATAGTAAACATTACCATCGTTCTCCACTAATATAAAAACAACAATAATGGGATTAAGCCTGACCATTTTGCAACAACAAAAAATAAAAGTAAGTGACTGTCACAACATATAGCCTTAAATGACAATGTTAATCTATATTGACAATGTTCTGAAACAGGAATTAAAGCCCATTTCGAACTCTAAATACCAAATTTCAAAAAGTTAAAGACGGAATGACAATATATTTCAGTTAATACAAGATATATAACTAGGTTTAGTTGTATAATTATGTCTTGATTATTTTACAGCAAATCCTAATCAGCAGGAGTAAAATTCACATTAAAATTAAAATAAAATACAATAGTTAAATAAAATGCAATAATTCAAATAAATTTCGTTATTACTAATATTTTCCAGAAAACGTTTAAAAACAAATATGGTAAGATTAAAATTTCAAGCAACTTTTGTATTCATTAATTAATAAGTAATATAGTATTCGGTGATATACACTTCTATGTGAAATTTAAAAAAAAGATTCCAAAAAATGTACTCTTCCCATTAAGGGTTTTGGGAAAAAAATTAAGTTTGCTTCGCATTAAAACAGATAACAACTATAAATTCTATATCTAACTTTTAGAACATGAGCTGCTAACCATAAACAGTTCAGAAACGATAATTGTATCTAGTTCCGAAGCGACCCGAGTTCGACTCGCCTAAGGATTGTCAAGCCAGTGAAGGCATAATCAAACGAAGGTTTTCCACAGCGGTGAGCAGCTTTGTCCGACATTCTAGTTCATCGACATCAGTAGTTTTAATAGCTAGCTAGCTTTTCACTCAGTTCTACGGTTCCGCATATCTTCTTCATTCGTCCCCAATACGTATTGGGACGGCTGCATCATTTTGAACGTAATTGAGTCAAAACAACACAAAACAATTGTGTATTCAGCGAAAGTTTTCGGCAGCAATTTATGGAGGGGTTGGACTCCAAGGACGACATTCATTGTCATATGAATGCCACTCAAACTTGCTGAGAGTCTTCTTGGCCTAGATACTCTCTCTTATAGCATTGGACATGCCTCCTGTATGTCCTCCTTTAAACGCCTAGGAAGAGTTTCATCCACCGTAATTCGGTTGCGATGACTCCCATAATAAAACTCAAGCAGGCACTGCAACAAAACCATATATGGTTTTGCTGACGATTTTGATGACCCTGATTTACTTCTGTTCTGTGTGAAAAACATTATCCATCACAGATCTGACTGCATTTTAGGAATTGTCCCGGACTAATAACCCTATTGCGACACAAAATCGAAAGATTGTTCTTTGTAATCTGCTATACCAGCGTTCCCAGCGTTCTCGGGGGTTCTCACGACGAAGACGTTATCTGAACCGAAGTCTTCGAAAAACAACGTGTACCAAAGCAACTAATGTCACATGTTGTGGTTGCAACGGATGATGAGATAGTGGAATTTATAAAAATTATAATAACGGGTTGGTATTTTCGTTTTGTATACACAGTTATTTTGTTGTTGCAAAATAGTTATACTTAAACCAATATTTGTTGTATTTATAAAAAGCAAACATTTATTTAAAGGATTGGACACGAATTGATGAAGACATGCGGAACCGTAGAAGTGGGTGAAAAGCTAGCTGCATGACTAGTTCGACTATTAAAATTACTGGATGAAAAACTAGACCAAATGTCGGTGCTAGTACTAAAAGAATGGGTAAATCGTATAGCAGGGCATCTCAATTTTTCTCATGTTACGCATATTTTTATTTTATATGGCACCCCAGACAAGGTGGTTTGACCCCTTTGGTTTGAAATGCATCAGAATCAGTGTTAATTAACATTACTCGTTACATATTTGTTTTCACCTTTAATGTAATCCACTTTGTGGGTCATGACTGCATTGTTTTATTTATAGATTTTAGCAATGGCAGCTTAGAATTGTCTTTTGTTACAGCGCTTTATATATTCACTAATCTATACTAGATGCAAAGCTTGCAGTATCCTAGTGGTAGAGACTTCGTTTACGGACCGGGAGATCCAGGTTCAAATCCCGGACCCGTCATATTATTATTATTTTTTTTTTTTTGATCATTTTAAAAAATCTGTTGGAAACACATTTTTTTCTATTTTTCCAAATAGTTGGCGAGATGTAAAGCAAAAAGGAGTAAGAAATTTTATAAATATTAGTTACAAATCGTGATGGTCATGATCGGCGGATTCAATTGTTGTCCTTTGTCGAAATAAGTGTTGATATAATTTCCCCTACCAAAAGTGGTGAAATTTTGTTACTCTCAGTAAAGCTCCTTTTCCTTGCTTGTTTGGCTATCTATACATAGACATTCAGGCGTAGGAAATATAGTTAATTTCTGGAGTCATGTTAAATTTTGGAATTTTAAGTTCATGTTAGTGATTCAGCTGTTTGTCCCATTAATTTGGCCGAAGTTACAAAAGCTGGCGTCATGATAGAAATAAGGTTATTTTTGGTTTTGTTCTTTAAACAATTAACACCCAGAGCGTAATCGGAGTAGCTGAAATACTGTCAAAAAAAGAATTTTGCCTATCCTTTTAAAGTTGGATATGGAATTGGAAAGGAAGGCCAAAATATAAAAACCCGGAGGAAATTCTAATTGTTTATTAAGAGTTTGCTGTAAACTTTCTGGGATTCAACAAAAATTGTAACTACCCACATCATCGACATTATCACTTTGGTTCTGCTTTGTCCAGTAAACCACCTTAACTCTTATCTCCGTTGCTTCATGGAGCTGATTTTTTTCTCCAGGAAATTCCCTATTGTCCTCTATGTTAACATTTATTTGGATTCCTTTACCCCTTAGTTCAATTTGTAGGACACCGGAATCCGTAAGGTGGTAACTGCGAGAGCAGCGTAGAAAAACTACAGCAAACAGTTGCTTCTGTTACGTCGGGTGATCAACTAGACAAAGGTGACAGCGGGAAAAAACATCTTTATAAGTGGATTCAACGAGCGTCTCCGCAATTTAAAGCTCGTGATATTTCTTTACCAACTTTGTGTTTTTTTTCAAGCCTTTCATCGGAAAACTCTATGTAGCTCCAACACCATAAGTAGTAAATGACAATCTCTTATATTTATTCAGAGCAAACACGAATGAGTGCCACCTTTTGGGAATGAACCGACAGCGCATTCTCTCAATTTTCATATTATTGGAACGTATTTTTTTTGGATAAATATATCCATACATTGTTTTAAGTACTTTTAAAATCCTAATAAGTTTTAATATTGGTAATTTAAAGGTTGATTTTGCCTTCTGGGGAACAGAAAAAACTAAACATAAAAAAAATTGACACACACTATTTTTCTTTTTTTTATATGTACAGATCGTATTGCCTTTATTTAATCATTAAATGTTTCCGGAAATATGTTTACCAGAGGTTTATCGCCAACATATCACAATTATTTTAAAGTTTTGAACATTGCAATATTAAATTTCTTATAATGTTATTAAATATTATACATTATTATAATTTCTTATTGAAATTATCTTAAATGTTTAATATTGAGTTCACTCTTTTTGGCTTTTTGAAAGTACAGCATTGCAATCCCTAGGACATTAAGTGCAGCTTTTCTTTATAAGATTTGTTTTTCTTCAATTCCGAATTTAAATCTATGAGTATTATTTTTTAATTTTGATTTTATGATTTGAAAAAAATGAGTATTTAATTCATTTAAGTTTTCGATAGAGAATTTTTATTAATAAATAAATGATTTTTTGTAACCATGAACTGAGTTGAATGCTGAGAATTTTATTTAAAGGGTCCAAAAGGTAATGTAGGGTTATGAAATGTGGATTTACCATACGGAACCATACATTTTGAATCGTTGCCTAGTTATTCTTGCTCGACTCTTGACGAAGCACACGGATTTATAGAATGTCAGGCAAAGCTGCTCAAAAGCTGTGGGAAACCGTCAGTTAATACTGTTTTCACTGGCTTGACAATCCCTAGGCGAGTGGAACTAGATACAATAATAGTTTATGAACTGTTTATGGTTAGCAAATCATGTTCAATCTGCTTAATTTCGATATAGAATTTTTGCTGTTATCTGTTTTCATATGAATCAAACTTCATTATTCTCCCAAAACCGTTTATGGGAAGAGTAACTTGTTTAAACTCTTTTTTCAATTTCTCATAGAAATCTATTTTATTTATTATTGAATGAATACAAAAGATGCTTTAATTTTTAATCTTACCACAATTTTTAGAAAATGTTGACATGTTCTTTAAAATAATCAAGACATAATTATACAACTAAACACATTTATATTTCTTCTATTAACGGAAATATATTCTGCCTGACTTTAAAACCCACCAAAACAATATAAGTATTTAGACATAGATTGAACAATAAGTTTAGTCCTTAATATATAAACACACCTTACCACCGTACAATGGATGATATATTAATATTGCCATTCCATTTTTATGTATATTTATTGTTGACCACGAATTGAGATACAGTGTTTGTGAATGGACCTTATCAGAACTGGCATACGGTATTGTGCGGATTTAAGCCACATTGGTTACCGAGTTGTTCATTAAGAATTGGGATCTGATATTTGCAAACGCTGGGCATTGGAAGAGAAAATGTTCCAATATTTCGTCATTTTCCCACATGCCCTGCATATGCTGTTATCTGCACATCCTATCTTGTACAGATGAGTTTGTAGGTCCAGGTGCTCCGTAAGGATGCCTGTTACCTGATCTCTTTTTTACCTAGTAATAAGAGGTTCTTCGTTTTCTCTCGTCAGGATCGCCCCATATGATTTTTGTGATTTTCCGACGTTTCATAGGGATATGTGGGCGTTTTTTGTCCATGTCTTTAACACTAGACGGGACGCTTTAAGCGGCGCTGGATTGTCTACGTTTATTGTTGCTAATTCCCTGCCTGTTTTGGCGAAAGAGTTTGCTAGCTCGTTACAAATAACTCCCGTATGACCTGGTACCCATATAATGCGTACTACGCCGTGTTGGGAGTAGTAGTTGATTGAATTTATACATTCCAAAACTGTCTTTCTGTCCGTTAGGACGTTTATGGTAACCGGTCTCGTGTTGGCATTAGGCCAGTTCAGACAACCTGCAAACGCCCGGACCTCCGCTTGAAGGATCGTATTGTGATCGGGCAAGCGGGAAGAGATTTCGGTGTTTGTATCCTCGATAAAAATTCCCAGTCCCGCTCTCTCCCCTAGCACTGAGCCGTCTGTATAACAACAGTTTCCAGTCGGCATTTGTGGTAGGAATCCGTCGCTCCACGAGTCTCTGGTAGGGATTAATGTTTCACATGAGGCAGCAACAAAAGTTTCAGATATCCGGTCCGATACAAAATTTTCTATAGATTCTCCCGTTGTTACCTGCAAAATTGTTTGATGGTATGTAGCGTGGCCTTTGTTTATCCACTTGTCCGTCGCCCTGAGCCTTAAGGCCGCGTATACCGTATCTGAATTTCTATTGGGTGCACAAATAGAATTGTCTCTAATGCCCCAATTGGTGTTGTCCTCATTGCGTCGCAAATGCTTAAATAGCACATTCGTTGGACTTTCTGTAGTATTTTGATGTTAAATTTTTTATCCATAGCTGTCCACCAGACTACCGATGCGTATGTTAGAACAAGTCTAATTACACTTTCGAATAGCCAGTGTGTCATCTTTGGATTAAAACCCCATTTAGAGCCTATAGCCTTTTTACACGTTGCCCAAAATCTATGAGCTTTGTTTGCTCTTTCTTGGATGTGGTCCCTCCAATTTAGTTTCCTATCTAGAATCACACTCAGATTTTTAACCTTATCGGAAATTTTGATTGTCTTGTTCAGGAAGACCGGTTCAACGATATGGCTCAGTTTTCTTTGCCTAGTGAATAGATATATCTCAGGTTAACGTTAAAACCTCTCGGTCTGGCCCTGTTGTAAGCAAGTATCAGAGTCGACTCGGCCCTTCTGCACAGCAAGTTAGGGTTCTTTCCCCTCAGAAGTATTATAACGTCATCTGCATAACAGACTGGTTCAAAACCTTCATTGGTTAAAGTCCTTAGAATACTGTTAATGGTGGTAACCCACAGGAGGGGTGATCATAACCCTCCCTGTGGAGTTCCTTGACCAACTTTGTCCCTTATGTTATATAGTCGTATAGCCCACAGCTTGTTCATCTATTCCTTAGCATGTGGTTTACCCAGTCCCTTAGCGCCCGGTCGACCTTAAAAATTATATAAGAATTGGATGAGTGTATCTTTATCTGTATGGGGTATCCGGCTAAGTAGGACGAAATTAGGTCCACTTTCTTTTGGGGCAGAGCCGGGAAGACCATATCTGGCCCCGCTGCCTTAAACGGTTTGAAATTTCTGATGGCTTCCTTTACCATCGATTCATCAATTTTAGGTGCTTCCTCAGTGGCAATCCTTCTATCTTCCGGTGTATCCACGTGTGTCGAGATGCTCGGCGGGAAGTGTGTACTCTTCAGAAGCCCCAAAGTCTCTTCTATTATTTCCATCTTGTTGCCCATATCATCCACCATTGTCTCGGCTTGTGTATGGGTTTTTTAAGGAAACTTTTTTATTTTTAAAACATCATTCACGCTATCAACCTGTTCGCAGAAAAGCTTCCAGGAGTTTCGTTTAGCTGTTCTTACTATTTTGTTATGGTAGCTGTCTCAGAACACTGCTGGTTTTTTACGTCGAGCTCTGTTGTAAAGTCTTCGGACCTCTTTTCCTTTGTTACAAATTTCCCTGTCATCCATGGTTTTCGTGGGCAGATTGCCTCTCCCGAAGTGGACAGCAATCCTCGAAAGACTTTACTAGTGTCTCCGTTAACCTATTGATGTCTCTGTTTACGTCGTCTGTGCTTAGGCATTTAATTTTTCCCTGCCCTTGGCTCTCTTTTACTAGTCTCCCATACTTCATCTAGTCCGTCTTGGATTTGTTCCAGAAACGTATTGGGCTCGGCGGCGGCTGTTCTAGTTCAAACCTTATATACCTATGATCCGAGAAAGAGTGTTCTTCCGAAACCCTCCAATTCTAAATTTCGTTTATAAGATTTTCTGAACAAAAAGTAATGTCTGACACCTCCTCCCTCCTTTATTCCCAATGTTAAGGATTATTTGGTTGTTAGTGTTTAGATAATCTAGCAGGGACTGACCCCTTTTTTAGTGTTAGTACTACCCCATGCAATGTGTTTTTCCCTGCCCTTGGCTCTCTTTTACTAGCCTCCCATACTTCATCTAGTCCGTCTTGGATTTGTTCCAGAAACGTATTGGGCTCGGCGGCGGCTGTGCTAGTTCAAACCTTATATACCTATGATCCGAGAAAGAGTGTTCTTCCGAAACCCTCCAATTCTAAATCTCGTTTATAAGATTTTCTGAACAAAAAGTAATGTCTGACACCTCCTCCCTCCTTTATTCCCAATGTTAAGGATTATTTGGTTGTTAGTGTTTATATAATCTAGCAATCTACCCCTTTTTTAGTGTTAGTACTACCCCATGCAATGTGGTGAGAGTTAGCATCGCTACCTACTAGTACTTCGTTACCTATTTGTTTTGTTTTGCTCACCAGCCGCTGCAGTTCCGACATAGGCGGCGCGTCGATCGGTAGGTATACTGACGCTAGATATATGTTTCCATTCCCCTTCCTCAGCACTGTTGCGTCCGATGTTGACAACTCTGTGGAGAAAAGAAAACATAAGTTTTTGTGACATATTGTACAAGTTCTTGGTCGAGACCCTGTACTGCCATAGAATAGTTGGTAGTTAATATGGTTTAATCTAGAGACCTTGTTCTGAACTGTTCAAGGTTCCTGAATTAAGCCAATGTGAATCTTACCTGAATTTATTATTTTCATCAGAGCCAAGGTTGCCGTCTCGCTCCGATGAAGGTTGATCTGAATGATATCGATTATTGGACCTCCAGTAGACGGGCTTCTTGAGAGTCAGTAATTTTGTCACCAATTCCATGTTCTGTGTTGCTTTGGGGGTCTTCTTTCTTCTGCTCGTTGCTACACACGGTGTCCTTGAACCTGACAGCGTTCGAGGCATAGAATGCCATGCCCTTAGTCTTTGTCAGACTGGTCATGGAGAGATCGTCAACTCCAATCACAAGGAGAGTGCCATCCTGCTTCTCCTCCCAGTGAAAGCCTTCCCATCTCTTCACGTCCATAGTCTTATTTTGCCTTCCAAAGACTTCGAGTATACGTCCCATCTCGAATTTGCTGCCAAATCCTTTGACGTATACCGTCGTTTTAGTTAGGCGAGGAATTTCGTTCCACCTTACCAACTTGAGGCTGCCGTTTTCCCATGGGGTTTTTAACTTCTTGATAATCCCCTTTAGGGCGGTAGTGTTGGCATGCGCAGCAAGCTTAAAGAACATTTTATTATTCTTCATGCCGCTGCTCACGATAGGTATTGGATCCCCACCTTCCATGATGTGATCCAAATTTTGGTTGTTGACATTTTCCTCTAATGCCTCCAAATGGTTTTTATGCAAGTCGCCTGAATCTTTGTTGGTATCGATCAATGCATTTCGTGCCTCAACTGTTTTTTGACTGTCTTTGCGTGATAAGGCGGCTTCGTACCCGTTTCCTCTTCTGTTCGACCAGAGATTTCTTTTAGGAAACCCCTGGTTTAGCAGTCGATTTAACGGTCGGACACACCTTCCAGTGCTGGGGTTAAGGTTGTCGCCCTCGGTCAAAGGATGTCTGTTACAACCTCCTTTGCGAGATCCTTGACTTAGTTTGCCCGAATCATCTGCAGGTGGGAAGCTCTTTTTTCGCCGGCTTCCCAGTGTTCTGTTCCTGAGAAGACCTTACCATCTTCCCTGCTTCCAACGGAGTGGGGAATATCTTTGGAACATCCTGCGCCTTAGCATATTTGCTGTTTTGTTGCCTTTTGAGCTTTCGCTGTTGGGCCCCAGACAGATTTTTCTTTCTGCTTGTGAACTTCGCCAAGCTGTCACTCACTTCTTCTATCGTCTTGTGCGCCTCTTCCTTAGTATGTATTCGCAGGACGGTAGTATTGTTGCTGCTGCTGTCGGACTCGGAGTCTGAGGCGCTACCTGTCGTTGAAGGCTGGGTCGAACGTATGCTTCCCCTGAATTCCTCAGACCCTCTGTCTGTTTTGTTGCCCGAAGGCAGCGTACTGTCGTTGCCTTCGACAACAGATGCTAAGGCACCCACATCTGCGGAAGAAATTTGCACACGATCGTTCGGATGGGATGACTCCATAATAACATTCAAGCAGGTACTGAAATAAAGCCATACATGGTTTTGCTGACGTACAGGACCTACTGGTACGTCTACGCTCGTACGCCTCATCATGCTACGGTTTATTTTCGTACACATCGCGTTTGAAGAAAATCCCTGAAGAAAAGTACAGATCTGACTGCATTTGTGTGTATTTTAGGACTAACAACCCTTTTGCGATACAAAATCGAAAGGCTTTACTTTGTAATCCTACCGCTTGAATAATCTATTATTATATTTACTTCCACAACTCTAACCGCACCGAAATGAGGTGCGCTTGGTACCGAATCTGCAGAACACAGCATAGTATTATAAAATTAATTATTTTCTTGTCTCCCTTCGAAAGAAAAATCCATAATATTACCTAAATTATTCCTCGAAAACCATCGCAATCTTAATTTATTCTTACTATTTGATATCGGCTACATTGTTAATATTCTCTCCGATTCGAGTGTTAGTTTTGTTCTTTAAAATTTGAACATTTTTTGTTGTTCCTTAACAGTGTTGGCAAGTCTGTTCGGGATACCGTAGTATTTTGTTGTTGCATAATAGACAGACTTAATCCCATTATTGTTATACATCACAAGGTGAGAGACAGACTACTACCTAAGGCCTAGGTAGCTGTTTTCTCCTGCTTTGTAACAAAGTCAGTTCATATCAAACTGGTATCTGATACGCTCGAGCGCACAGCCAGAATTTATGTTGTGATACTCCTATTAACTTTATCGGATCCAAAAATAATTTAGCGGCATTATCTGAATGAATTTATGCAAACCAGGGGAAAGACGTAAATATATCTGCTGCCAGCGCTAGGGGCATACAACTTCATTTTCTTCTACCAAGAGCACCTCATTTCGGAAAGGTTAGAGTTGTGGAAGTAAATATTGCAACTGGATTATTCAAGCGGGCCGTTCAGCGACTGGCTCCACTGTTCCTAGATAGTCAAGATGAATTGTCAACAGACATAATTTATAATTTGATAATGACGGAGAAGGTGTGAGAACCACCTAAGAACTACGCTGTTATAGCACCTTACAACGCAAAAGCTTTCGATTTTGTCTCGCAATGAGGTTGTTAGTCCGGAACAATTCCTAAAATGCGAGTAAATAGCTCAACCCGGCGTTTCTGAGCACATCTTATTATCTGTACGTCGAAAAGACTGAAAAGATCAACGCCGCAGTACGAAAAAGGGGCGAGCGAATGGCGTAGCTCTATCCTTAGGAAGTGGAGCCATTTAGGGTTTATATGGCTTGTATTTCATAACTTTATATATGCTGCACTGTGCTTCGACTGTTTTCAAAACAGTTCTAATAGACGGAATCCAAAACCTTTCCTTTACATTGCATATGACTCCCATCGAATTTTGATGACAATTCTTTCGATGGTAATGCGCAAGAATCAGTTGAGTGTATTTGTGGATTAATTACCGATTCAATGATGATAATTGATTTATTAATTTTCAGCAATGTGTATTCTTCGCTGAATAATTTCTTTTGAATCTCTTGCAATGAAATAGTTTCAGCCTCCGTTGCCTCTTCAACTAATAGTTCTCCTCTTATGATTTCAATTTTCAAATACTAATGTTGGATATACTTTTTAAATCTCAGATGCCAATCAATTTGTCTTCGACTTATCATTCTATCAATAATATCAAACGTTTGATTTACGATTCCCACAACGAACTTCAATTTCATCTCTTCCTTTGACTTGTCAACCTTGTTCTTCGGTACGCCCTGAGTAGGCTATTCAGACTCTTCTAATAAAGAAACGCTTTCCGGTTCGTAACGTATCGGAAACATTACTCGCGTACTTTTATTGGCAGGATTTTGAGATGTTGCAAAGCATCGCCATTGTTCTTCTCCTGAATTTTCCACAATGTCAGGCATCCCGATTCGCTACGTACTTCTTAGTTTTTTTTATTGATCAGATTTTATCCATTGTATAACTGTATGAAAATCACTCCAAAAATACTTCTGAAAATTCCCAAATTCGTGATTCTTTGCAATAGTTTCCTTCAGACGAACTGCCCTCACTGCTGCTTGTAATTCAAGTCTTGGAACAGAATGATAACAAAGTGGCACACAAGAAGTTTTTCCTATGTCAAAGGCTATTTGAATGTTATTTTGTCCACATTCTGTTCTCCAGTAACCCACAGCAGCCAAAGTCTGTTCACTGGCGTCACAAAAAATGCGAAGCTGTAATTTCTCCATTGAACCATTGCTAAAATAATATCATGGGATTTTAAAAGTTTCCATCTTCTTTAACTCTTGCGACCAACTCGCGAATTTCTGATAAATATCTTCTGGAAGTTTTTGGTCCCTTCCTAATTGATGTCTCCATACTTCTTGCATTAATAATTTAGAACAAATCTGAAAATATGCGACAAACCATACGGATCAAAATCTGACATTGAAACGCTTAATAATTCTCTTTTCGTTGGAGATCACCTCATATTGGAAACTTTATGAAAATTCAGAACAAAAATAAAATCGTCAGCTTTGAATACCCAATGCATTCCTAGGATTCTTTCTGTTGTTCTATCAACATCCACGAAACCTTGATCCATATGTACGCCCAATCTCTCAGCTTCTCGATCAGAATTAGTGAGTAAGTTATGCATTTCGAATCCACCGGATTTATGAATTTTCTGCACTGCTTCAGCTACTTCGATCGCTTCATTTTCTGAATCAAAACAATCAACGTAATCGTCTACGTTGTGCCTTTTCTACAAATTGTGCAATTGTTGCGCCGATAATGACCCGTTGCATCACAAACGTCTTTACCGGTTTTGACGGATGGCCCTCTCTCTATAAAAAGCGCCTAAAGTGGTTGGTTTATATCAGATCCTTCGTTCACAAACAAACCCTTTTGCGATACAAAATCGAAAGGCTTTACTTTGTAATCCTACCGCTTGAATAATCTATTATTATATTTACTTCCACAACTCTAACCGCACCGAAATGAGGTGCGCTTGGTACCGAATCTGCAGAACACAGCATAGTATTATAAAATTAATTATTTTCTTGTCTCCCTTCGAAAGAAAAATCCATAATATTACCTAAATTATTCCTCGAAAACCATCGCAATCTTAATTTATTCTTACTATTTGATATCGGCTACATTGTTAATATTCTCTCCGATTCGAGTGTTAGTTTTGTTCTTTAAAATTTGAACATTTTTTGTTGTTCCTTAACAGTGTTGGCAAGTCTGTTCGGGATACCGTAGTATTTTGTTGTTGCATAATAGACAGACTTAATCCCATTATTGTTATACATCACAAGGTGAGAGACAGACTACTACCTAAGGCCTAGGTAGCTGTTTTCTCCTGCTTTGTAACAAAGTCAGTTCATATCAAACTGGTATCTGATACGCTCGAGCGCACAGCCAGAATTTATGTTGTGATACTCCTATTAACTTTATCGGATCCAAAAATAATTTAGCGGCATTATCTGAATGAATTTATGCAAACCAGGGGAAAGACGTAAATATATCTGCTGCCAGCGCTAGGGGCATACAACTTCATTTTCTTCTACCAAGAGCACCTCATTTCGGAAAGGTTAGAGTTGTGGAAGTAAATATTGCAACTGGATTATTCAAGCGGGCCGTTCAGCGACTGGCTCCACTGTTCCTAGATAGTCAAGATGAATTGTCAACAGACATAATTTATAATTTGATAATGACGGAGAAGGTGTGAGAACCACCTAAGAACTACGCTGTTATAGCACCTTACAACGCAAAAGCTTTCGATTTTGTCTCGCAATGAGGTTGTTAGTCCGGAACAATTCCTAAAATGCGAGTAAATAGCTCAACCCGGCGTTTCTGAGCACATCTTATTATCTGTACGTCGAAAAGACTGAAAAGATCAACGCCGCAGTACGAAAAAGGGGCGAGCGAATGGCGTAGCTCTATCCTTAGGAAGTGGAGCCATTTAGGGTTTATATGGCTTGTATTTCATAACTTTATATATGCTGCACTGTGCTTCGACTGTTTTCAAAACAGTTCTAATAGACGGAATCCAAAACCTTTCCTTTACATTGCATATGACTCCCATCGAATTTTGATGACAATTCTTTCGATGGTAATGCGCAAGAATCAGTTGAGTGTATTTGTGGATTAATTACCGATTCAATGATGATAATTGATTTATTAATTTTCAGCAATGTGTATTCTTCGCTGAATAATTTCTTTTGAATCTCTTGCAATGAAATAGTTTCAGCCTCCGTTGCCTCTTCAACTAATAGTTCTCCTCTTATGATTTCAATTTTCAAATACTAATGTTGGATATACTTTTTAAATCTCAGATGCCAATCAATTTGTCTTCGACTTATCATTCTATCAATAATATCAAACGTTTGATTTACGATTCCCACAACGAACTTCAATTTCATCTCTTCCTTTGACTTGTCAACCTTGTTCTTCGGTACGCCCTGAGTAGGCTATTCAGACTCTTCTAATAAAGAAACGCTTTCCGGTTCGTAACGTATCGGAAACATTACTCGCGTACTTTTATTGGCAGGATTTTGAGATGTTGCAAAGCATCGCCATTGTTCTTCTCCTGAATTTTCCACAATGTCAGGCATCCCGATTCGCTACGTACTTCTTAGTTTTTTTTATTGATCAGATTTTATCCATTGTATAACTGTATGAAAATCACTCCAAAAATACTTCTGAAAATTCCCAAATTCGTGATTCTTTGCAATAGTTTCCTTCAGACGAACTGCCCTCACTGCTGCTTGTAATTCAAGTCTTGGAACAGAATGATAACAAAGTGGCACACAAGAAGTTTTTCCTATGTCAAAGGCTATTTGAATGTTATTTTGTCCACATTCTGTTCTCCAGTAACCCACAGCAGCCAAAGTCTGTTCACTGGCGTCACAAAAAATGCGAAGCTGTAATTTCTCCATTGAACCATTGCTAAAATAATATCATGGGATTTTAAAAGTTTCCATCTTCTTTAACTCTTGCGACCAACTCGCGAATTTCTGATAAATATCTTCTGGAAGTTTTTGGTCCCTTCCTAATTGATGTCTCCATACTTCTTGCATTAATAATTTAGAACAAATCTGAAAATATGCGACAAACCATACGGATCAAAATCTGACATTGAAACGCTTAATAATTCTCTTTTCGTTGGAGATCACCTCATATTGGAAACTTTATGAAAATTCAGAACAAAAATAAAATCGTCAGCTTTGAATACCCAATGCATTCCTAGGATTCTTTCTGTTGTTCTATCAACATCCACGAAACCTTGATCCATATGTACGCCCAATCTCTCAGCTTCTCGATCAGAATTAGTGAGTAAGTTATGCATTTCGAATCCACCGGATTTATGAATTTTCTGCACTGCTTCAGCTACTTCGATCGCTTCATTTTCTGAATCAAAACAATCAACGTAATCGTCTACGTTGTGCCTTTTCTACAAATTGTGCAATTGTTGCGCCGATAATGACCCGTTGCATCACAAACGTCTTTACCGGTTTTGACGGATGGCCCTCTCTCTATAAAAAGCGCCTAAAGTGGTTGGTTTATATCAGATCCTTCGTTCACAAACAAATGTCAACCTCTTTTTATTTGGATTTATAACCCCAAAAACAAGGCAAACAAAACGTCCTACTAGAATGAGACACAATTCTTGCATAAACTTTATCGACATATTCTTTAATTTTTTATTCTTTTTCTTTTCTCTACTTTGTTTCCACTATCAAAATCCGTTAAAACCCATAGGATATGATTCAAGGTGATTCAAAGTAGTCCAGATTCAAAGCGATTGCCTTTACTGACCGTTGTCTTGTTTAAGATTTCCAATGATCTTTCATCGTCCTTTGAAACTAATTTATTCAAGCTATCTTTGATACCACACGCTTCCATTTCAAAATAGCTATTCATTGTTTCGTCTATTTCCATCAGTTTTTGCCCTTCCTCCTCCGATCCTCGATAGTACCAAGAATACAATTTTCCCATGGTTACACTCGCCCCATCATATATAAAGGCAGTTTCCAGCAGCAATTCCGACACTTTATATGTTTCATTATTTCCTTCAATAGGTTTCTCCACCTTTTCATCTTTTTCGAAATCAGCAAAATATGATGACATTTCCGACACGAATTGACACCGCATTTATTTTTCGAAAAACATTTCACTGTTCGGAGACCTTCTTTTAGATATGAAAAACATATTCCCATCGCCTTTTCCCATTTCGTTTGCAGAGTAAATTGTTTTAATTTATCACAAACCTTCAAACTTCTTACACTGTTGTCCACAAAGTTTGCATGTATTTCCTTCCATTATGGAACTAACACAAGCATATCCTTTGGACTGTTTCTCAAGAACATTAGTTTTGAAACTAACTTGCTCAAGTGCAATGGATTTGCTAAGTGATAGTCACCTAATGCCGACTGTATGAATGCGATCATATTGAATACTTATATTGCAAAGTTTAAAAACCCATCAAAATCTGATTCCTTAATAGCTGGAAAGCCTTTACCTTTAAATCTGTGATTTAAATAACTGATAGGTTTCGTCAAGGATTTTCATAATTGATGAGACATTTCTGGTAATAATGACTCCACCGTTTCAAACGCCTTTCCTTGTAAAGCATTTCGTAATCGCACGACATTATGCAAGTCCGACTAACCAAATTCCGCGGGGGTGCGGTTGAAAATTTAAACAAACATTGGCCACTCTTCAGGAGACCCAGAAAACTTTGGCAAATAATACATTTGCATAAGATTATATGGCACAACACCACTATTGAAAATGAAAGGCTCTACATAATGGGTAGATGCACATAGGTTCCACATGCTCTTGGAAATATTCCATTAAGGGTTTGAAATAGAAGAATTCGTCGTTGGTGGAAATACATTTAAAGTTGATGTTGTGGTATTTGAAGTAGAAATAGTGGATGTAGTTATACTAGCAGAGGTAGTCGTCGGAATGGTGGTACTAGCAAGATTGTTATTTGACAAATTATTGAATCTTTCTAAAGACGCTAAAGATTCCCGTATTTGAATACTGTTTGTCTCCATCAATGACTGATATTGCACTCATTTGATATGCTATGGAGACTCGCATTTCTTTAAATGGCTTGTTAACCGTTTGCGAACCCGATTGTTCAATCGTTTCAAGTGATGTACTTAGTTCAATCTGTTCATTATCAAGATGCATATTAATTGTTCAGAACTTTCCGTTGCGGAGATCGATTTAGCGGGCTTTCGGCAGATTCAATTTTACCACTATGTAATGTTGTGCGTGATGTTTCTGCAGCCCAGTGATCCATGGTAAAATATTAGGGAATATTTGTGGGATTTTATCTAATTTAAATAACATATTTATCTAACATGATGCTACACCATCTTGTCAACAAAAATTTCTGGATTGACTTAAGAGAGAAAATATCATTCTCTTGCACACGCTCTATGCGTTTACTCTTGTAGCTGCACTTTTTAAGTAGATTGGTACTTTCAGCGAGGGACGAACAAAAGAAAAACAGATTTAGTCGATGACCGATTTATTTACTATTTTTCATTTTTAAAAAGTAATATTAGTTAAATTATAATAAAATCATAATTGTTTGCATGCATATTAATCATCCATATGGTCACCCTTTTACTATTAATGGTTGCTACAATATATATATTAGACTTCCTTTGATACACAATAGTAGTAGTAAGTTTGAAAACTTGGCTAACAACTATATGTGTGGACGCCAGTCGTACGTGGAATTCCGGAACAAGAAGTCCGAAGCCCGTAGAGTGAAACAGGGAGTTCCATAAGGTGGGTGATATCTCCAGAACTTTTTAACCTCTTCCTTTGCAGAATTCTTCGCACTCCAGACGGCACACAGATCGTAATGATTGTACCATCATGACGTGACGCGAGGAGGCCACATTCTTTACCACATGTTCGGCGGAGATGAGAACACAGCTGAATGTGCAGGTCGAGGGAAATTTAATGCCGACCAAGAACTACCCCAAGATTCTAGGGGTCACATTCGACAGCACATTCAAGTCTGCGACAAGATGAAAAAAAGGAACCAGGTCCTCAAGGCGAAGCCGGCTACACTTGGGGTGCGAGCGAAGAAACCTTGTGACCTCTTTTGACGTGATAGGTCGGTCTGTGGTCAGCTATGCGGCTCCAGTGTGGTCTTCGCATTCTTGTGCTACGCAGTGGAAGCATATTCAGAGCAGCCAGAATGCTATCCTGAAAACTGCCTCTTCATGATACCCGTGGACCAGCACAATCATATGCTTTCGTAGCAGTACCTGCTTGGGTGTTCTCGTGGGACTCATTCCAAACATCATATGGTGGATACAACTCCCCCATCCAGGCGTATCAGGAAGGACATACATGATCTAGAGGGAGAGGTTCAACGCTATAAGAGAGAACATCTAGAACAAGAAGCCTATGAAGGCAGGTCTGAGAGGCCATCATGCAGTCGCAGATGCCATCAGCAATTACAGAATGAATGCCGTCCTAGGAGATCGATGAAGGGGGAACCCGAACGAATCGTTACCTCGGTGGAACCGAAGGAGATCAAACCCTCATCTCGTCCAACGATGAAGAGGAGACTGTCAACAGAGGAACACAACTCAACAGGAGTAGCAGAAAAAGGAAATTTTTCCAAATTTTCTACCCGAACAACCTTCTTTTGGCAGTCATCGACTGTGCTGAGCCGGAAGGCAAGTGCCACCCTTTATAAGGAGAGAATGTTATCTGCTGTGAAAATGCGGAGTACAAAAACTTCCTTGTAATAACAGTAGCTGGCTTTCGCGGACTTTGGGAAGGGAGTGCGATAGCGCTTGTATTCCTGAAGGAAATTCCATGCAGGAAGATATTATCAGATTATTATCCTTCCAAACTAATTTCTTCACTTGAGTTTTGATACCAAACGTTTCCATTCCAAAATAACTATTCATTGTTTCGTCTAGTTCCATCAGTTTTTGTACATCCTCCTCCGATCTCGATAGTGATAAGAATACAATTTCTCATTTTTATTTTCCATCGGCCCGTAAATAATCCCTCCCAATCTAGTCTTATAGGCTGTTGGAGCCAAACATTTTAGTTTCTTCCACTGGGGCGGTCAAAGTGCATTACTATCATTTTCGGCTTCACGTTGGTATAATCCTTCAAATTCATTTTTAAAAGTGGAGCATTTAGATATCTTTCGAGCATATACTGGTAAATTCCAGTTGGAAGTAGCATACACATTTTTCATTGAAAATTTGTTTGAATCTTTTTTAGCACTGCTAATGACCAAATCTGCAACCTGCGTTACTTCCTTAGAGGTCTGACTATTGATTCACTATAGTTCAAGGACATCAGGTTTTTCAGTAATACCCAAATTCTTTTCGATGTCTTTGTCAACCATGGATACACTCCATCATCTATAAAGGCATATATTTCCTCGCATCTATTTGGTGCATATAGCTTAACTGGAATAATTCGAAATAAAACAGATCCGTTTCCAGCATTTTTGTCTACTAAGCAATTTCATGCGGCATTTGATTACAATTAAGATGCTTAATATGTTTTATTAATTCCTTCAACAGGTATCTCCACCTTTTCATCTTTTTTAAAATCAGCACACTATCAGACACCACATATATTATTAGAAACACATTTCACATTTCGGCGACCTTAGACATGAGAAACTTATTCCCATCGCCTTTTTCCATTTCGTTAACAGAGGTAATATTGTTAATTTATCACAAGCTGTCAAACTTCTTACACTGTTGTCCATTTTGCAGGGTTTTCCTTCCATTGTGGAGCTTACACAAGTATATCCGTTGGACTGTTTCACAACAACATTAGCAGTAACTGGTAGTGTATCAGATCCCATATTGATTACTTTGCGTTATCTTGCAACTAGTTCAATAAATCAAATATTCTTGGAATACCTTTTAAATCTGTGATTTAAATAACTGAACAGGTATTCCATACATTTCGCCAAGGATTTTCATAATCGATGAGACGTTTCTGGAGTTTAATAATAATGATTCCAGCTTTTCAAACGCCTTTCCTTGTAAAGCATTTCGTAATCGCATGACATTAGCAAGTCCGCGGTGGTGCGGTTGAAAATTTAAACAAACGTTGGTCATAGATATATATCATTAATTTTTGCATTCATAATAATTATCCATATGTTCACCCTTTTACTATCAATGGTTGCTGCAATATATATTAGACTTTCTTTGATACACAATAGTAGCAGTTGGAAGGAAAAATCAATTGTCTTTCGGTATTATTGCTGAGAATTTTTATCTTCATTGAGAATTTATTGCTTAGTTTATTAAGACATACCTAAATTTCATTTCTTAACGATATTGAATTCATTTATAATTAAAAGAACATTGTTTCTGAATAGAATTAAAGAGACCTGTTTGGTTACTCAATCATGTAGATAAAGTAGGGTTTTTTGTAGTTCTATGGCTCTGACACGAAGTCGTCCTTTATATTAAATGGGATGAAATTCAATCCATGGTTGGGTGGGCGCTATAACAACACAACAACGCGTTGTTTAGCAACATTTCGATACATATTTATCTCAATTTACACATTCTTCCGCCTCTGTTAAGTACAATGTTAACAGAGCCCGATTTACATACATCAATTTATGTTTCCACTGTTATACTATACATGATATAACAAAAAATCTGCAAGTACAATTTTTATGTACCAGTAGCTTTCAAGATATCGATTATGTTGCAAAGTGCTGCAGTAGCGCAGTCACCCACCCCTTCAGAGTCATCTTCTTGCGGTGGAACTCCACCGCAGTTTCTCGAGTAGCAACCAATACCGCAGTGTCATACGCCAAGCTGAATATAAATTGGAGCCTATAGCGTGGTTAAGGTTACAACGTATTGAGGAAGGATAGCACCAGTGGAGGCGAGGAAATAGCGTTCATGTTACAACATTCTCTTCAGTACAAACATATCTCGCTTGATCTAGTCTCTAGTGTTACATACATGGAATGTATGGGGGTAGCAGTCAAGTGTAGAACTGCCGAAGTAGAGGTGCTTAATGTGTAATAGCTGTGAACCGCGTTATTTGTCAGATATTAGCACATTGTTGGTAGGCAATAACCGCTTGGTACTAGGGGATTTTAATGCTTACCATGAGTTGTGGCGTTCCATCCTAGGTAATGACCAGAGGGGATCAAAGCTAACAGAACAGATTGAATGCTCAACATTCTGCACAGTAAACTAGGATGCCCCCACCCGAGTAAGAGGAGAGTATCACAGTTCGCCAGAGCTAACCATAGTGTCACCTGGTCTGATAAATGACGTGACCTGGCAACTCGTCATTTCTTATGGCTCAGATCATTTCCTGATAATTGTCCTCATTAGCGTGTCGCCCGATTTCATAACCTCTGAACGCTGCACGCTTCTTATTCATGAGAAAGCTCACTGGCCAGAGTTCAGAAAATTTACCAACGGTAGCTTCAGAGAACTGCCCAACCCTTCTGATGTTTAGGTAGCAGAAAGGATTTTCCGAAACATCATCAAAACTGCAGCCACTCGCTATATACCTGCTGTTCGAAACCCGAGATAACAGTAGAGGCAGATTAGCAAATGAGCGTGACGATCTCTGTCGTTCCAACCCTACGGATCCTAGAAACAGTGATTTGACAGTGGAAGAAAATCGGTTTGTACAGGAGCATAAGAAGAAAAAGTGGCTAGAGCATCTGAACTGTTGCAACATTGGGACCGAAATGAATAAGCTGTGGGTAACGGTTAAATCGCTCTCGAACCCTGGAACTTTAAACAACGTCACGGTGACTGTTCCGAAGAGGGGCGCTGAGTATTTTAACCGACAATTTGTCCAAAACCTTTAGAGCGACAGTGCGAAGCGAAGAGTACTAGGTCGTATCAGATTTCCTCCCGCCTGGGGGATGGTGAACCACTACAGTTTACGATGGTTGATGTTGCAAATGTCATCCAAAGTGCTGGACCCAGACGGAATCTCATTGATAATGCTGAAACAGCTGAGTACCTGACAAAAGTTCTGAGCCTGTCGCTAGCCAACCACATAGTTACCGAAGCCTGGGAAATGCGCTACTGTAGACAGGCAAGGATGTCAGCAAAGGCGAATCTTACGGATTCCGTCCACAACATAGTACAATAAAGGAATTACACGCCATTTTCACACATATTAGTACATCATTGAATCAGAAAAGGCCGTGTGATAGGACAGTGTTAGTAGTCCTTGACCTATCAAAGACATTTGACACGGTCAGTCATGCCACACTGTTTGAGGATGTTGACAAACTACCCTACGGCCAACTTTGAAAAGTTGGCTAATCAACTATATGTGGAATTTCGGAACAAGAAGTCCAAAGCCCGCAGAGTGAAACAAGGAGTTCCATAAGGTGGGGTGATATCTCCAAAACTTTTTAACCTCTGCCTTTCCAGAATTCCTCGCCCTCCAGACGGTACAAAGATCGTAATGTATGCGGATGATGGTTCCATCATGCCGTGACAGGCCCAGTGGTAGATAACATATGTGAATGGTTGAACCCCTATCTCGCCGAGCTTGCCGCATACATCTACGCAAGGAATATCCGTTACGAAATCAATGGCCACACTCTTTACCACATGGTCTGCGGAGATGAGAACACAGCTGAATGTGCAGTTCGAGGAAAATTTAATGCCGACCACGAACTACCCCAAGATTCTAGGGGTCATATTCGACAGCATGTTTAAGTCTGCGACAAGTTACAAAATAGGAACAAGGTCGTCAAGGCGCTAACCGTCTCCACTTAGGTTGCAGACAAAGAAACATTATGACCTCTTATGACGTGATAGGTCGGTCTGTAGTCATCTATGCGGCTCCAGTGTTGTCTGCGAATACTAGTGCTACGCCGTGGAAGCACATCCATACCTGCCAAAATGCTATCCTGAGAAATGAGACAGGGTGCCTCCTCATGACACTAGTGGACCAGCACAATCATATGCTTTCATAGCAGTACCTGCTTGGGTGTTCTCGTGGGAGTCATCCCAACCATCATACGGTGGATACAACTACCACACCCAGGCGTGTCAGGGAGGACATACATGATCTAGAGGGAGAGGTTCACTATAAGATAGAACATCTAGAACAAGAAGCCTATCTGAGTGGCCATCATGCAGTCGCAGACGCCATCGCAATTACAGGATGAATGCCATCCTCGGAGATCGAAGAAGGGGGGACCCGAACGAATCGTTACCTCGGTGAAACCGAAGGAGACCAGACACTCACCTCGTCCAACGATGAAGAAACCGTCAACGTGTAAACCCCCACCCCCGTCGTCAGCAAGAAGGTAGTGGTTGGGCCGATTCAAGCAGCTTCTGCGGACACTAGGTCCACAAAAGCCAAAATTGAAACCGCCAAACACCAACCTTCGAGTCAGAGTAGCAGAAAAGGAAAATTTCCCAAATTGTCTACTCGATCAACCATCTTCTGGCAGTCATTGACCGTGCTGAGCCGGAAGGCAGAATCAGCGAAAGTAGGTTGCTGCTTATTGAGGACCGTCTGAGGGAGCTAGTTTTCCTAGGGGAAGATCCTAAGAGGCTACAGTTCGGCAGTGGCAACCTTTGTAAAGGAGTAAAGGTTATCTGCTGTGAAAACGAGGAGTATAGGAGTATTCCTTGTAATCACAGTAGCTGACTTTCGCGGACTTTAGGAAGGGAGTGCGATAGCGCCTGTATCCATGAAGGAAATTCCCTGCAGGAAGATATTATCAGCATGGGTGCTGATCGTTGACCGTTGTCTTCTTTAAGATTTTCAATGCTCTTTCGTCATCCTTCGAAACTAATTTCTTCACGTAAGTTTTGATACCCCACGTTTCCATTCCAAAATAACTATTCATTGTTTCGTCCAGTTCCATTAGTTTTTGCACATCCTCCTCAAATCTCGATAGTGACAAGAATACATGTTTTCATTTTTATTTCCCATCGGCACGTAAATAATCCATTCTAATCTAGACTTTAAGGCTGTTAGAGCCAAACATTTTAGGTTCTTCCACTGGGGCGGTCAAAAATGCATTACTATTATTTTCGGCTTCACATTGGTATAATCTTTCAAATTCATTTCTAAAAGTAAAGCATTTGGATATCTTTCTAGCATATACTGGTAAATTCCAGTTGGAAGTAACTTACACATTTTTCATTGAAAATTTGTTTGAATCGTTTTCAACACTGCTAATGACCAAATCTGCAACTTGCGTTACTTCCTTAGAGGTCTGACTATTGATCCAATGTAGTTCAAGGACATCAGATTTTTCAGTAATACCCAAATTCTTTACGATGTCTTTGTCAACCATGGATACACTCCATCATCTATAAAGGCATATATTTCCTCCCATCCATTTGGTCTACATAGCTTAAATGTAATAATTCGAAATAAAACAGATCCGTTTCCAGCATTTTTGTCAACTAAGCAATTTCATGCGGCATTTGATTACAATTAATTCCTTCAACAGGTATCTCCACCTTTTCATCTTTTTTAAAATCAGCACACTATCAGACACCACATATATTATTAGAAACACATTCCACATTTCGGCGACCTTCTTTTAGACATGAGAAACTCATTCCCATCGCCTTTTTCCATTTCGTTTGCAGAGATAATTTTGTTAATTTATAACAAGCTGTCAAACTTCTTACACTGTTGTCCATTTTGCAGGGTATTCCTTCCATTGTGGAGCTTACACAAGTATATCCGCTGGACTTTTTCTCAACAACATTAGCAGTAACTGGTAGTGTATCAGATCCCATATTGATTACTTTGCGCCATCTTGCAACTAGTTCAATAAATCAACTATGCTTGGAATACCTTTTAAATCTGTGATTTAAATAACTGGCCAAGTCTTCCATACGTTTTAGCGAGGATTTTCATAATTGCTGAGACGTTTCTGAAGTTTAATAATAATGATTCCACCGTTTCAAACGCATTTCCTTGTAAAACATTTCGTAATCGCATGACATTAGCAATATACAATAGTAGCAGTTGGAGGAAAATCAATTGTCTTTCCGAATTATTGCTGAAGATTTTTATCTTCATTGAGAATTTATTACTTAGTTTATTAAGACATACCTACATTTCATTTCTTAACGAGGTTGATGTTTAATATTGAATTCACTTATAATTAAAAGAACATTGTTTCTGAATAGAATTGAAGATACCTGTTTGGTTACTCAATCATGTAGATAAAGTAGGGTTTTTTTTGTAGTTCTATGGCTCTGACACAAAGCCGTCCTTGATATTAAATGGGATAAAGTTCAATCCATGGTTGGGTGGGCGCTATAACCACACAACAGCTCGTTGTTTAGCAACATTTCGATACATATTTATCTCAATTTACCCATTCTTCCGCCTCTGTTACGTACAATGTTAACAGAGCCCGATTTACATACATCAATTTATGTTTCCACTGTTATACTATACATGTAATGAAAAAATATTCAAGTACAACTGTTATGTTCTCCAGTAGCTTCCAAGATGTCGAACTGTTCCGGACTAAGGCTTTTGCGAGACTACAGCGAAGGGGATTATGTTGCAAAGTGCTGCAGTAGCGCAGTCCCCTGCGAGTGCACGTCCTCACCCACCTCTTCAGAGTCATCTTCGGAGTATGGAACTCCACCGCAGTTTCCCGAGCAGCAACCAATGCCGCAGTATCATACGCCAAGCTGAATATAAATTGGAGCCTGTAGCGTTGTTATGGTTACAACGTATTGAGGAAGGATAGCACCAGTGGAGGTGAGGGAATAGCGTTCATGTTACAACATTCTCTTCAGTACAGATATATCTCGCTTAAGCTAGTCTCTAGTGTCACATAAAAGGAATGTATGGGGTAGCAGTCAAGTGTAGAACTGCCGAAGTAGAGGTGCTTAATGTGTATATTCTGCGATTAATAACTGTGAACCACGTTATTTGCCAGATATTAGCACATTGTTGGTAGGCAATAACCGCCTGGTACTAGGGGATTTTAATGCTTGCCATGAGTTGTGGCGTTCCATCCTAGGTAATAACCAGAGGGGATCAAAGGTAACAGAACAAATTGACTGCTCAACATTCTGCACAGTAAACTAGGATGCCCCACCCGAATAAGAGGAGAGTATCACAGTTCGCCAGAGTTAACCATAGTGTCACCCGCTCTGATAAATGACGTGACCTTGCAACCCGTCATTTCTCTTGGCTCAGACCATCTCCTGATAATTGTCCCCATTAGCAGGTCGCTTGATTTCATATCCAGTGGATTCCAACCCTACGGATCCTAGAAACAGTGAATTGACAGTGGAAGAAAATCGGTTTGTACAGGAGCATAAGAAGAAAAAGTGGCTAGAGCATCTGAACTGTTGCAACATTGGAACCGAAATGAATGAATGGAACTTTAAACAACGTCACGGTGACAGATCCGAAGAAGGGCGCTGAGTATTTTAACCGACAATTTGTCAAACACCTTGAGAGCGACAGTGCGAAGTGAAGAGTACTAGGTCGTATCAGATTTCCTCCCGCCTGGGGGATGGTGAACCACTACAGTTTACGATGGTTGATGTTGCAAATGTCATCCAAAGTGCTGGACCCAGACGGAATCTCAATGATAATGCTGAAACAGCTGAGTACCTGTCAAAAGTTCTGAGCCTGTCGCTAGCCAACCACATAGTTACCGAAGCCTGGGAAATGCGCTACTGTAGACAGGCAAGGATGTCAGCAAAGGCGAATCTTACGGATTCCGTCCACAACATAGTACAATAAAAGAATTACACGCCATTTTCACACATATTAGTACATCATCGAATCAGAAAAGGCCGTGTGATAGGACAGTGTTGGTAGTCCTTGACCTATCAAAGACATTTGACACGGTCAGTCATGCCACACTGTTTGAGGATGTTGCCAAACTAACCTACGGCCAACTTTGAAAAGTTGGCTAATCAACTATATGTGGAATTTCGGAACAAGAAGTCCGAAGCACGTAGAGTGAAACAGGGAATTCCATAAGGTGGGGTGATATCTCCAAAACATTTTAACCTCTGCCTTTCCAGAATTCCTCGCCCTCCAGACGGTACAAAGATCGTAATGTATGCGGATGATGGTTCCATCATGGCGTGACAGGCCCAGTGGTAGATGACATATATGAATGGTTGAATCCCTATCTCGCCGAGCTTGCCGCATACATCTACGCAAGGAATATCCGTTACGAAATCAATGGCCACACTCTTTACCACATGGTCTGCGGAGATGAGAACACAGCTGAATGTGCAGTTCGAGGAAAATTTAATGCCGACCACGAACTACCCCAAGATTCTAGGGGTCATATTCGACAGTATGTTCAAGTCAGCGACAAGTTAAAAAATAGGAACAAGGTCGTCAAGGCGCTAACCGTCTCCACTTAGGTTGCAGACAAAGAAACCTTGTGACCTCTTATGACGTGATAGGTCGATCTGTAGTCATCTATGCGGCTCCAGTGTGGTCTGCGAATACTAGTGCTACGCCGTGGAAGCACATCCAGACCTGCCAAAATGCTATCCTGAGAACTGAGACAGGGTGCCTCCTCATGACACTAGTGGACCAGTACAATCATATGCTTTCATAGCAGAACCTGCTTGGGTGTTCTCGTAGGAGTCATCCCAACCATCATATGGTGGATGCAACTACCACACCCAGGCGTGTCGGGGAGGACATACATGATCTAGAGGGAGAGGTTCACTATAAGATAGAACATCTAGAACAAGAAGCCTATCTGAGTGGCCATCATGCAGTCGCAGACGCCATCGCAATTGCAGGATGAATGCCGTCATCGGAGATCGAAGAAGGGGGAGAACCGAAGGAATCGTTACCTCGGTGAAACCGAAGGAGACCAGACACTCACCTCGTCCAACGGTTCTACCACTGGGACGGTCAAAAAGATAGTAATGCCTTTTTGAAACATTTTCGGCTTCACGTTTGGATATCTTTCTAGCATACAGCTCCTAGTGAAACTCTATACTGAAAAATTCAATTTGGAAGTAACATACACATTTTTCATTGAAAATTTGGTTGAATACTTTCCGGCTCTGCTAATGACCAAATCTGCAACCTGCGTTACTTCCTTAGAATTATGGCTATTAATCCACTGTAGTTCAAATATATCAGGTTTTTCAGTAATACCAAAATTCTTTACGATGTCCTTGTCAACCATGGATACACTCCATCATCTATAAAGGCATATATTTCCTCGCATCCATTTGGTCTACATAGCTTAAATGGAATAATTCGTAATAAAACATATCCGTTTCCAGCATTTTTGTCTACTAAGCATTTTCATGCGGCATTTGATTACAATTCCGATACTTAATATGTTTTATTAATTCCTTCAACAGGTATCTCCACCTTTTCATCTTTCTTAAATTCAGCACACTATCAGACACCACATTTATTAATAAAAAAAACATTTTACAGTTCGGTGACCATACATATGCCCATCGCCTTTTCCCATTTCGTATGCAGAGGTAATTTTGTTTATTTATCACAAACTGTCAAACTTCTTACACTGTTGTCTGCAAAGTTTGCAGGGCTTTCCTTCCTAATGGAACTTACACGAGCATATCCTTTGGACTGTTTCTTAACAACATTAGCAGTAACTGGTAGTGAATCATCTTCCGACCATTTCAATAAATCAACTACGCTTAGAATAATTATCACAATAACACATTTTTCAACCCATTAAATTCCTTTTGATGTAGGCACTATTGAAACTAACTTGCTCATAGTCACATCCAGCCGACTGGATGAGTGTGATTATATTGATTACTTAAATTGCGAAGTTTAAAAACCCATCAAAATCTGATTCCTTAATAGCAGGAAGGTCTTTACCTTTTAAATCTTCGATTTAAATAACTGGCCAAGTCTTCCATACGTTTTAGCGAGGATTTTCATAATTGCTGAGACGTTTCTGAAGTTTGATAATAATGATTCCACCGTTTCAAACGCCTTTCCTTGTAAAGCATTTCGTAATCACATGACATTATGCAAGTCCGAATAACCAACTAAAATATAATACATAATTACAATGTTTTCAAGGTATTTTTTTTCAATTTCAATTCAATTCTTTTGTTTTTTATTTTTTAATTCATTATTTTTCAAAAAACATTTTGTAACACTATATGTTACATATGCTCGACAATACCCACCCAAATATGGTGTAGTGGGCTATCGGTAACCCTGGCGTCGCATGCACCCAATGTGTTATGCCACCCGAACAGGCATATTAATATCGGGATGTGCCAAAAGAAGACCAAGAAAGGAGTATTTTGTTACTGTACGCGATTGATCCATATGGGTCACCACTATCACAATTGAAATGGACTGACTCCGGTCGTAAATAGAGCTGACGGTAAACCTACATATTTGGCTTCCATCGATTCGCGAAGTTGGGATCAAAGACTATGCACCAGAGATGAGCCTACTACATTGGTCAAAAGCATCAACTTTGACTAACAAAGTCGGGGAAAGGCAGATACCATGGTCTTCGAATCAACATGAAGAAGAGTGTGGAAATCTTCGTTGCATACGGCTCACATCCTTTTACTTTGGGATTACGATTTTCCAAATTTGGGGTTATCGGCAGGGACCGGAGCCGCAGATGAATCCACAGATATGGATTGGGACTCGGTTTGCATAGGTAAATCCGCAGCGGCGAGGGCCACAGATATAATTTGACTTGTTGGATTTGGACCCAGGCTCGGATATTTTAACAGCCACAATCAGTTCTTCGAGGGGCAGAGGACAATGTGGTATGAATGGGGGGACACTCCGGGGTGGCATGACCGTCATCCACATTCAAGAGCTCGTCTTCGGTATAAAATTTCAATGACATACTAGATAAAGAGAAGAGAACTATTTAATTATGTATCGAAGGGTCATAGGCCAGAACGACCAACTTGGTGATGGGCCGTCTTACATCGCCGTTCTTGGTTCGAACGTCCGCGACTCGAACGTAGCAGGATACAAAACACTTTGGTGGACGATATTCACTACCACCGTACCTAAAAGTACAGTTTTGTTCTATGCGGTATGGAACACTTGGACACAATTTCCCGAATTTGATTGCCTAGAGCTCGAATTTTGATAAGTTAGAAGTCAGTCTGGAAGTTGGATGCTGTGCTGTGGAACAATGTAGGTTGTGCCTTATTGCACTTCGAACAACGACGTTTGTTATCGCATTTTTTGCTTCATGATCGGTACGAAGACAGTTTATACAAATATGATGGCGTTTCATTACTTTATACCGATCAGCGGGCTTTAAGCTCTTAAAGCGGGAACAATCATACAATTTATGACGTTGATTCTGACAAATAACACAATTTGAATTTTTCTAAGAACGGGAAGAACGAGGCGATCCTGAAATATTAATATATTAATATGCAATGATGCGCTTGAACTTGTCTATTACTAAACCGTTTAGACTGATCGGTGCCACGCATGTCATGAAGACACATGAGCGTACAAATTCGCTCAGTTAAAAAAGCATCCAAGTCTTTCCAAGATGAAAGAGAGGATTTATCTTTCACACTCCGCTCCCAACGATTCCGAGTTATTTTTGGCAGTCGTTGGAAACACAACAATTGGATCCCAATTTTCAGTTTTGACTTCATAAACGGCCATCGAAGTTATACATCCATTGATACCGCGTTGGATCGACTTCAGTCCTGAACTAGTCTCACTATAGAGAACAGGAATATTGAATAAAACCTTCAATTGATTGTGAACAAAAAGCCGAAGATTGTCATAAGTTTCGAAACTTGACCTGTCGTCTTCCGGACAAAATTACAAAGTATTTCAATGTCGCTTAGACGAGCATTATTAATATATACAGCGGTAAACAAATCCCTAAAGGTTGGCCATGAGTGGAAATCGCCTTCAAAAACATCTGTGTCACAAGTCGGCAATGTTAGATTATGTACCACATCTGAACTCGAAACATAATTTAAAGTACGAAAACTCACACTACTATTCCCCAAAGTAGAGATAAGCGGTGTCTGAATTCGGGAAGGATTTCCGAGCAATGCCTGATTCGAAACATTCAACTGGTTTCGCGTTTCAATTGACGTTTTCTGCATAATTGGATTAGGGCTTCACCCGGGGTTTCTAATAACGAGGCTACTGAATAAATAGAAGATAGGGTTGAAAGAGGTATATACTTCTGATCGACCGCATCTATTTTTTTCCTTAGATGTCTCCACAGACGTCATCATGAAGTCACAGCCTTTCTCGAACATTTGCTGTACTTTTTCCCACAAGTTTTATAATCCATTAATATAGGATTTTAAAGATAATTCCTCATCACGCATAGATACAAAGCTAGCGTTAAACTTTATGAGAGTCCCCGAAGCTCTAATAAACATATCGATTGGGGTCAATAGCATTTTGAAGATATTTTACTAAGTCTCTACTACATTAAGTAAGAGAAAAAACAAATACAATTCGCTTTAAATAATTAGGAATAAACCAAATTCTACTTCGCACAATATACGAAAATTCCGGCTCGAAGGACCAATGTTTGCGCCAATGCGGGGAATAAGGAGAATTTCAAAGCAAACCAAATAAAGTAAATAAAAAAACAATAGTAATGTCACAAAAATCATAGAAAATACTGAGCATCGGGAGGTATCGTCATATGGGGGCTATACGAAGACGTGGACCTGCATACGGAATTTTTTGCCATAAGTTGTAGTACCCATTAAAATCTTTTAGTACGAAATTAGAAACGATTCCGGTAAATAATGTTGCTGAAATCGTCAAAATACCGACTATCGCGAGGTACCGTTATATAGGGTAGTACCCATTACGGTAAATATTGTCGCTAAAATCATGAAAATACCGAATATCAGGAGGTACCGTTATATCGGGTCTATACGAAGACGAGGACAGGCATACGATTTTTTTCTGCCATAGGTTGTAGTACCCATTATGATTTTCTGGTACGAAATTTTAAACGATTCCGGTTAATAATGTTGCTGAAATCATCAAAATACCGAATATCGGGAGGTACCGTTATATGGGAGCTATACGAAGACGTGGACTGACATGGCCCATTTACGAATGGTGGAGGGTATAAAATGGGTTTGGTAAACAATATTAAACATACATACATATTTATGTTGTATTTTAGTTATGACATATTTTCAAGTAAAATTCTAGTTGTTCACATTGTTAATTCAGCATTTGTATGTAACCCATTTATTAACGTATCAGTAAATCATGTTATCGTTATGTAACATATATTTATTTAGGTTCATTGACGATTTGCAATAATTAACAATTTAATTTCTTCACTTTGTATGAATAATATATGGCACAGTTTTACTTTATGCAATTCATTACATATGCTAATAAATTATTTGTATACAAGAATGAAAATAATAAAAAATAGTGATAAAAGAAGAGGCGATTAAAGGGCTGTGGAGTCAAATTTGCTGGCAGTCCTGAAAGAGAAAATATAACATGAGTGGAGAATCACAGTAATTGCAAGCTATGTACAAATGGTTACCATCGCCTTTATCAGTGTAAGCAATTCTTGGCGATGTCGGAATCTGAAAGACTCAAATGGGTACAACGATATAAAATGTGCGTGAACAGTTTTAAGGCTGATCATATAGCGAAAAACTGTACATCTGGTAACTGCACGAAATGTAATAATAAGCACAATACGTTGTTACATTTATTAGGGAAATCTCAATCATCAGCAACGGGCTTTAATCAAACGCCAACCACAAGTATCAATCATACACCAGTCAACACTGCTGTAATTTCTTCGGCATCAGCAGAAGATCAGAGGAACGTACTTCTTGCCACTGCGAGAGTCACCATAAAAGCTGCAAACGGCATGTCAGACGAGTTCAAAACTGTATTAAAATTGGGTTCACAGGTATATATTGTTTCAGACGGCTGATTAAAAGGTTATCACTTGCAACAACAGATACCTCTTCGGCTATTTACAGAGTTGGAAAAATCCAGAAAAAGGCTTATCATCGTGTGAACATGTAAATGTTGTCTAACAGTTCTGGATTTTCAACTTATTTGGAAGCATTTGTTTTGCCAACGATTATTCCTGCACAACCGAATCACGATTTGGACATATCTAACAGGCAGATTCCAACGAACATTAAATTGGCGGATCCCAATACTCAAGTTCTATTCAGTCTTATGCAACCGGGTACAATAAAACTGAATGATAATCAACCAATTCTGCAGAATAAGGCGCTTGGGGCGGCTTAATCAAAAAACCATCAACGAACGTCACACCAGCAGCAGCTGACATGTGCAATTTTCCATAGTGAAACGTCACGTTGAGGAAGTAGCATCAACCGAAATGGTAATGTCTCCCTGGAAGCCCGCTGCAAGTCCCTTTATAATCAGCATGTCCTGACGGATCAGAACGGTCGATTCATTGTTAGTCTTCCTTTCCAATAATCTCCAACAGCATTGAAGAAATCTCATGCGATGGCGTATAACCGGTTCATGAGTCTTGAACGTCGGCTTCTTCAGAAGGATAATATCCGCATGCAATACATCAAGTTCATGAAGGAATATGAACAGCTAGGACACATGCAGAAAATTGCGTGATTATAGTTTCGAACCCCAAATATTTTATTCTGCTTAAACCAGACATCGGATCATTCGTTAAATGACTTAATGTACACAGGACCAACTGTACAAAGCGATATGTTCTCTATCCTGCTACGGTTCCGATGACAAAAGTTTGTCTTCACAACTGACATTGAAAATATGTATAGACAAATCTTTATTCACCCCGATGATGAGAAATATCAACTGATCATTTGGAGGGAAAACTCATCGCACCCAGTTAACTATTACAAGCTCAATACTGTTACATATGGAACTCGTGCAGCACCGTACCTTGCCACAAAGTGTCTACAGAAAATCGAAGACGACAACATGGATCGCTATCCCCTTGTGTCAGGAATGCTAAAAGAGAACTTTTATATGGACGATGGTCTTAGTAGTTCTGATATCTTAAACATAGCGAGGGAGATGCAAAAGGAATTGATAATTATTTTGAAGAAGCACGGTTTCAACTTGAGAAAATGGCGGTCAAACAGTCCAAGATTGCTAAAGAATATAGCGAAAGAATGAAAGCAAATATTGAGCATTGTCAAGTAACAACTAAACTATCAGTTAAAATACCACAACATGTATTCGGTGGGCAGGTTCCGGCAAAAGTGCAATTACATGTGTTTGCCGATGCGTCGGAGAAAGCGTTTGGCGCTGCCGTATACTTTCGCTTTGTTACAAAGGATGGTCGCGTAGCTGTACGCCTGATCTGCGCTAAATCCAGAGTTGCTCCGTTGAAACAGCAAACACTATCTCGACTAGAGCTATGTACCGGTAATATAGCAAGGATTGAGTTAAAGCTTCAAAGTCATCCCATGTTTCTATGGACCAACTCGGAGATTATCCTTGTCTGGATAAAATCCCAGTCAACCTTATATAAAACATTTGTGGCAAATAGGGTGTCAGTCATTCAAACATTGTCATTACCAGAACAATGGAAACACGTCCCGTCAAAGGAAAATCCTGCAGACATGCTTTCTCGAGGTCTGTAACCAGTAGACCTTTATAAGAGCTGATTATGATTTCATGGTCCAGTTTTTCTTCACGGAAGGGAGGAGTTATGGCCTGCTAAATGTCCTCCTCAAATTACAAATAATGAGGAGCTGAAGATTGCCGCTACGACTGCAATAGTAACTTCTGACATCCACTTTATAGAAAGAATCGATCACAAAAATTCCTTCAGGAGATTACAAAGGATTGTGTCATACGGCTCCACTGTTTCCATATAACGGTCCATTAGTAAAATTGCTTTTAACGACGATCCACGAAGAAAACAAACGATGTGAACTCAAGCGCTGTTAAACACAATAAGGCAACGATTTTAGCCAATCAAAGGGAAAATAACTGCAAGATCAACAATTCAAAAATGTAAAGCGCACCAGAGCACGACCCCACCTGTATCAACAAATAATGGGTCAGCTGCCAGCAACAAGGGTGACTCCTGCACGGCCATTTATAAACTCTGTAGTTGACTATTGTGGGGCATTTTGGATACATCACAAGGTGAGGGGTAAGCGACCAACCAAGGCTTATGTAGCTGTCTTCTGCTGCTTTGCGACAAAGGCAGTTCACCCGGAACTTGTGTCAGATTTATCCACAGAAGCTTTTATCGGCGCACTTAAACGCTTCATTGCGCGTCGTGGACAGTGCCAAATGCTGCGAATTTCGTTGGAGCCAAGAATAATTTAGCGGAGTTATCTCAAAATAAATATTCGGATAAGGCGCAGGAATCAGTTATTTCAACCTCAAGCGCCAAAGGCATTCTCTTTCATTTCATCCCACCAAGAGCAACGCATTTCGGAGGTTTATGGGAAGCAGCAGTGAAGTCCGCGAAACGCCTCTTGGTACGCAGAATCTGTTAAGACCTCCAGCACATCCCATTGGAAGCTGCTCTCACATATCAAGCAGGAGTTCTGGAGAAGATGGTCGCATAAATACTTCCATGAACTCCAACAACGGAACAAATGGAGGAGAAAGATGAACAAACTTCGGAAAGGTGATATGGTCATCATCAAGGAAGATAATTTACCGCCGATGAAGTGGCCATTAGGAAGAATTCGCAATGTGTTTGCTGGCGACGATGGAGCCATACGAGTTGCTGATGTGAAAACATCAACTGTAGTATACAAACGGGCCATTCAGAAGAAGCGAGAGTGTTTAACAATAACAACGATCACAACATGAAATAAGTCGGCGTTATTGCCATTCGTCACTCGTAGAAATCTGTTGACATTGACAGATTACAACGATGTTAATCATTTTTGGAGGAAATATGACCCCATATACATATATAATTCTAATTCTATATCTATGAAATAGGTTTTTTGCGGTTAGTTATATGGCTGTAACACGAAGTCGTCCTTTATATTAAATGGGATGAAGTTCATGCCATAATTGGGTGGGTGCTATAACAACATAATACCTCGTTGTTTAGCAACATTTCGATACATATTTACCTCAATTTACCCATTCTTCCGCCTCTATTATGTTCATTGTTAATAGAGCCCGCTTTACATACATAAATTTCTGTTTCCTCTATTAGCTATTTTACTTCTTTAAAATTTCACATGAGATAACAAAAAATCTGTAAGTAAAATCTTTATGTTCTTCAGTAGCTTTCAAGGATATCGAACTGTTCGGGATTAAGACTTTTGCTAGACTACAGCGAAAGGGATAATGTTGCAAAGTGCTGCAGTAGAGCAGTCAGCGAGTTCGCGTCTTCACCGTCCTCATCAGAGTCATCGTCGGAGTATGGAACTACACCGCAGTCTCCCGAGCAGCAACCAATACCGCAATATCTTACGCCTCATGTTGCTGATGTCATTCAATTGCAACGGACTCCGAGGCAAAATAAATGAGATAGTGGAATTAATGAATCGGAGGAATATTAGGATCATAGCGGTGAAAGAAATCCAACTGAATAAAAGTTGTAGCCTACAGCGTTGTTATGATTCCAACGTATTCGGTGGGCAGGTTCCGGCAAAAGTGCAATTACATGTGTTTGCCGATGCGTCGGAGAAAGCGTTTGGCGCTGCCGTATACTTTCGCTTTGTTACAAAGGATGGTCGCGTAGCTGTACGCCTGATCTGCGCTAAATCCAGAGTTGCTTCGTTGAAACAGCAAACACTACCTCGACTAGAGCTATGTTCCGGTAATATAGCAAGGATTGAGTTAAAGCTTCAAAGTCATCCCATGTTTCTATGGACCAACTCGGAGATTATCCTTGTCTGGATAAAATCCCAGTCAACCTTATATAAAACATTTGTGGCAAATAGGGTGTCAGTCATTCAAACATTGTCATTACCAGAACAATGGAAACACGTCCCGTCAAAGGAAAATCCTGCAGACATGCTTTCTCGAGGTCTGTAACCAGTAGACCTTTATAAGAGCTGATTATGATTTCATGGTCCAGTTTTTCTTCACGGAAGGGAGGAGTTATGGCCTGCTAAATGTCCTCCTCAAATTACAAATAATGAGGAGCTGAAGATTGCCGCTACGACTGCAATAGTAACTTCTGACATCCACTTTATAGAAAGAATCGATCACAAAAATTCCTTCAGGAGATTACAAAGGATTGTGTCATACGGCTCCACTGTTTCCATATAACGGTCCATTAGTAAAATTGCTTTTAACGACGATCCACGAAGAAAACAAACGATGTGAACTCAAGCGCTGTTAAACACAATAAGGCAACGATTTTAGCCAATCAAAGGGAAAATAACTGCAAGATCAACAATTCAAAAATGTAAAGCGCACCAGAGCACGACCCCACCTGTATCAACAAATAATGGGTCAGCTGCCAGCAACAAGGGTGACTCCTGCACGGCCATTTATAAACTCTGTAGTTGACTATTGTGGGGCATTTTGGATACATCACAAGGTGAGGGGTAAGCGACCAACCAAGGCTTATGTAGCTGTCTTCTGCTGCTTTGGGACAAAGGCAGTTCACCCGGAACTTGTGTCAGATTTATCCACAGAAGCTTTTATCGGCGCACTTAAACGCTTCATTGCGCGTCGTGGACAGTGCCAAATGCTGCGAATTTCGTTGGAGCCAAGAATAATTTAGCGGAGTTATCTCAAAATAAATATTCGGATAAGGCGCAGGAATCAGTTATTTCAACCTCAAGCGCCAAAGGCATTCTCTTTCATTTCATCCCACCAAGAGCAACGCATTTCGGAGGTTTATGGGAAGCAGCAGTGAAGTCCGCGAAACGCCTCTTGGTACGCAGAATCTGTTAAGACCTCCAGCACATCCCATTGGAAGCTGCTCTCACATATCAAGCAGAAGTTCTGGAGAAGATGGTCGCATAAATACTTCCATGAACTCCAACAACGGAACAAATGGAGGAGAAAGATGAACAAACTTCGGAAAGGTGATATGGTCATCATCAAGGAAGATAATTTACCGCCGATGAAGTGGCCATTAGGAAGAATTCGCAATGTGTTTGCTGGCGACGATGGAGCCATACGAGTTGCTGATGTGAAAACATCAACTGTAGTATACAAACGGCCATTCAGAGGCTGGCTCCACTGTTTCCAGAATTATCCACAGACCAGACAACGCAGGGTGACATCGGTTCATGAAGGTAAGAGGAAAATGGGAAAGACACCATACCGAGGAAAGGAATGAAAATCGCAAATATCCCGATAATGCTATCAGTATTATTAGCCTTCTTTTATCCCTGTTGTCCTATGCGACATGCTGAAAATAACGCAATTTCACAATGATCCTGGATTTTACTTTGAAGGCTTAAGAACAGTGAAACTTAACACGGCAGAATGGAAAATGTTGGTGTACTACAGGAAAATGAGTTATTTACCAGCAGACGGTTTAAAAGATCTCCATTCAACATACATACATATTATATTTAAGTTGTATTTTAGTTATGACATATTTACAGTATTATTCTAGTTGTTAAAATTGTTAATTCAGCATTTGTATGTAATAATATATTAATTTATTAGTAAATCATTTTATCGTTAATGTGACATATATTTATTTAGGTTCATTGACGATTTGCAATAATTAATTTAATTTCTTCACTTTGTATAAATAATATTTGGCCTATTTTTACTTTATGGAATTCATCACTTATGCTAAGAAATTTGAATAAAAGAATGAAAATAATAAGAAATAGTCAGTTGTCTTCCATGCAGCTACCAGAACAAATATGTGTTTAATTTTTAAACATCGTCTTTCCCTCAAGTTTATGTGCTTGGAAGAAGATTTTTAAGGAATATAAGTGCCAGTTCAAATTTATGTGTTTGAACTGAATCCCACTAGTTTATTAACAATAACCGTAATTTGCACGATAGCGGGGGAGAGCCTTCGTTCGTATCGACGTGTTAGAAGAAGCGAGAGTGTTTAAAAATAACAACGATCCCAACCTGAAGTAAATCGGCATTGGCGCCATTCGCCACTTTTAAATCTCTTGACATTGACAGATTTCAACGATGTTAATCATTTACAAATTAATTATGCGTTAACCCTTTGTTAACGTTGCAAAACAATAATTACCGATCTAAATTAAACACTATGTTGTGGACGTCGTGGTATTAGAAGTAGAAATTGTGTATGTAGTTATTCTACTAGCAACATTGTTTGTTATTTGACAAATTATTGATTCTTTCTAAAGACGCTAAAGATTCCTGTATCTACACTATTGAATGGCGTGTTAGCCGTTTGAGAACCCGATGGTTTAATCGTTGCAAATCTGTTCATTATCAGGATACATATTTAATTCTTCAGACCTTTCCAAATTCATTGGACGTTGCGGAGGATCGATGTAGCGACCTTCCGACATTTGTAATTTTACAACAACGTAAAAACATATAATATTGAAATAATTGCTGTTCTAGTCTTGAATTGAAAATTCGCCACAAAATCCAAATCCAGACAATAAAATTACTTCGCTGTGTCTTTCGCCAGGAAAAGAAAGACCGACTTTAATTCGATGTGCCTTTCGCCAGGCAAGTGATAAACAATATCAGCGAGGTTTTATTCACTAAACTAATATTCTAGATAATAAATTGAAATTCATGAATAGCTTCAGTATATAATCAACATAGGTATTCCCTGTCTTACCCCCTGGTAAACATTACCATCTTTCTCCACTAATAAACAAACGTTGTTTTTATAAAAACAACAATAATGGGAGTAGTTCCTTAACAAAACCAACAGAAAGTTAACAATTACAAGGAGAAGGAAAAGCCGAAAGTGAAACAATATTTCGTAAAGTCCCGTTGCATTTTTGGAGGAAATATCACCCCATATACATATATTTTTACCAATATAATTCTATTGTGTTTAATGATAATTAAGCTACGTTACTTAATTATCATTAAACACAGCACATGTTGCTGTTGAATGTTGTTAATATGCACGATGTTAGCAGCAGCCCTGTTATCCATGGTACAATATTAGAGAATATTTGTGGGATTTTACCTATTTTTTACCTTGCTATATACCTGCTGTTCGAAACCCGAGATACGACCAAATTTTACAGCATATGCACAATTTTAGCCTTCTGTCTCAATAGCATGATTATAACAGACGGACATCGCTAGATCGTCTTAGAATTTTACACTGACCCAAAATATATATACTTGGTATGGTCTATTACGAATATTTCGAGGAGTATATTACCTTAATTTACACGATAGCGGGGGAGAGCCTTTGTTCGTATCGACGTGATAGAAGAAGCGAGAGTGTTTAACAATAACAACGATCACAACATGAAATAAGTCGGCGTTATTGCCATTCGTCACTCGTAGAAATCTGTTGACATTGACAGATTACAACGATGTTAATCATTTTTGGAGGAAATATGACCCCATATACATATATTTTTACCAAAATAATTCTAATTCTATATCTATGAAATAGGTTTTTTGCGGTTAGTTATATGGCTGTAACACGAAGTCGTCCTTTATATTAAATGGGATGAAGTTCATGCCATGATTGGGTGGGTGCTATAACAACATAACACCTCGTTGTTTAGCAACATTTCGATACATATTTACCTCAATTTACCCATTCTTCCGCCTCTATTATGTTCATTGTTAATAGAGCCCGCTTTACATACATAAATTTCTGTTTCCTCTATTAGCTATTTTACTTCTTTAAAATTTCATACATGAGATAACAAAAAATCTGTAAGTAAAATCTTTATGTTCTTCAGTAGCTTTCAAGGATATCGAACTGTTCGGGATTAAGACTTTTGCTAGACTACAGCGAAAGGGATAATGTTGCAAAGTGCTGCAGTAGAGCAGTCAGCGAGTTCGCGTCTTCACCGTCCTCATCAGAGTCATCGTCGGAGTATGGAACTACACCGCAGTCTCCCGAGCAGCAACCAATACCGCAATATCTTACGCCTCATGTTGCTGATGTCATTCAATTGCAACGGACTCCGAGGCAAAATAAATGAGATAGTGGAATTAATGAATCGGAGGAATATTAGGATCATAGCGGTGAAAGAAATCCAACTGAATAAAAGTTGTAGCCTACAGCGTTGTTATGATTCCAACGTATTGAGGAAGGATCGCACCAGAAGTGGAGGTGGGGGATTAGCGTTCCTGTTACACCATTCTCTTCAGTTCAGACCTATCTCGCTTGAGCTAGTCTCTAGTGTCACATACATGGAATGTATGGGGGTAGCAGACAAGTGTGGAACTGCCGAGGTAGAGGTGCTTAATGTGTATATCCTGCGATTAATAGCTGTGAACCTTGTTATTTGCAAGATATTAGCCATTGTTGGTAGGCCATAGCCGCCTGGTACAAGGAAATTTTAATGCCCACCAATGGAATCAGAGCTGACAGAACAGATTGACTGCTCAACATTCTGGGGATGCACCCAACCGAATAAGAGGAGAGTTTCAAAGTTCGCCAGAATTAACCATAGTGTTACCTGGTTTAATAAACCCGTCAATTTGGCAACCCGTCATTTCTCTTGGCTTAGACCATGTCCTGATAATCGTCTCCATAAGGAGCTCGCCCGATTTAAAAACCTTTGAACGCTACACTTTCCTTAACCATGGGAAAGCTCACTGGCCAGAGTTCAGAGAATTTACCAAACGTAGCTGAAAGTGCAGGTCGAGTAATATTTAATGCCGATTACGAACTAACCCAAGATTTTAGGGGTCACATTTGACAGCACGTTCAAGTCTACGACAAGATGAAAAGTAGGAACTGCACTTGGGGCGCGGACAATGAAACCTTGTGACCTCTTATGACGCGATAGATCCAGTGTGGTCTGCGAATACTAATGCTACGCAGTGGAAGCACATCCAGACCGGCCAGATTCCTAACCTGAGAACTGAGACAGGGTGCCTCCTCAAGACACCATTGGACCAGCACAATCATATGCTTTCGTAGCAGTACCGGCTTGGGTGTTCTCGTGAGAGTCATCCCAACCATGATATGGTGGATACAACTACCCCACCCAGGCGTGACAGGAATGAATGGAGAGGTTCAACGCTATAGAAGAGAAAACATCTAGAACAAGAAGCCTATGAAGGCAGGTCCGAGTGGACATCATGCAGTCGCAGATGCCATCAGCAATTACAGGATGAATGCCGTCCTCGGAGGTCGAGGAAGGGGGAACCCGAACGAATCGTTACCTCGGTGGAACCAAAGGAGGTTAAACCCTCATCTCGTCCAACGACGAAAAGGGGACTGTCAACGGAGGAACCACAACTCGAGGCAAAGAAACCGTCCACGGTTAAACCTCCACCTCCACCAGTTGCGCTGGCAACCCCCGTCGTCAGAAAGAAGGTAGTGGTTGGGCCGCTTCAAGCAGCTTCTGCAGGCCCTAGGTCTACAAAAGCCACAATTGAAACCACCAAATCCCAACCTTCGAGCCGGAGTAGCATAAAAGGAAATTTTTCCAAATTTTCTACCCGAACAACATTCTTTTGACAGCCATCGACTGTGCTGAGCCGGAAGGCAAGTGCCACCCTTTATAAGGAGAGAAGGTTATCTGCTGTGAAAACGAGGAGTACAAAAACTTCCTTGTAATCACAGTAGCTGGCTTTCACGGACTTTGGGAAGGGAGTGCGATAGCCTGTATCCCTGAAGGAAATTCCCTGCAGGAAGATATTATCAGCATGGGTGCTGATCGTTGACCGTTGTCCTTTTTAAGATTTCCAATGCTCTTGTGTCATCCTTCGAAACTAATTTCTTCAATTCAATTTTAATACCAAACATTTCCATTCCAAAATAACTATTCATTGTTTCGTCTAGTTCCATCAGGTTTTGCACATCCTCATCCGATCTCGATAGTGACAAGAATACAATTTGCCCTTTTTATTTCCCATCGGTACGTAAATAATCCATTCCAATGTAGTCTTTAGTGCTGTTGGAGCCAAACATTTTAGGTTCTTCCGCTGGGACGTTTAAAAAGCATTGCTATCATTTTGCGCTTCACATTTGGATATCTTTCTAGCATATAGCTCATAGTGAAACTCTTTACTGGTAAATTCAATTTGGAAGTTATATACACATTTTTTATTGAAAATTTGGTTGAATCGTTTCCAGCACTGCTAATGACCATATCTACAACCTGCATTACTTCCATAGAGGTCTGGATATTGGTCCACTATAGTTTAAAGATATCTGGTTTTTCAGTAATACCAATTTCTTTACGATGTCTTTGTCAATCATGGATACACTTTCTCCATCATTTATAAAGGCATATATTTCCTCTATTCATTTGGCCATATAGCTTAACTGGAATAATTTGAAATAAAACAGATCCGTTTCCAGCATTTTTGCCTACTAAGCAATTTCATGTGACATTTGATTGCAATTCCGATACTTAAAATGTTTTATTAATTCCTTTAATAATTTTTTCCACATTTTCATCTTTTTAAAATCAGCATGCAACAATCTATGATGAAATTTCTGACACGAATTGACACCACATTTATTATTAGAAAAACATTTCACAATTCGGTGACCTTCTTTAAGACATGAGAAACATATTCCAATTTCCTTTTCCCATTGGATTTGTTATGTGATAGCCACCTCCAGACGACTGTATGAATGTGATCATATTGATTACTTAAATTGCGAAGTTTAAAAACCCATCAAAATCTGATTTCTTAATAGCAGGAAGGCCCTCACCTTTTGAATCTGCGATTTAAATAACTGATCAGGTCTTCAATATGTTTCGGCGAGGATTGTCATAATTGCTGAGACGTTTCTGGAGTTTGAAAGTAATGATTAAACCGTTTCAAACGCCTTTCCTTGTAAAGCATTTCGTAATCGCATGACATTATGCAAGTCTGAGTAACCAAATTCCGCGGTGGTGCGGTTGAAAGTTTAAACAAACATTGGCCACTCTTCAGGCGACCCAGAATACTTTGGCAAATCACACATTTTCATAAGATTATGTGGTACAACACCACTAGTGGCAGTGGGACATTTAATTCGACAGAGCAGATGAAAGGCTTTGCGTAATGGGCAGACGCACATAGGTTCCAGATGTTTTATTAATTTGGAAACATTCCACCATAAGGGTTTGAAATAGAAGAAATCGTCGTTGGTGGAAATACATTCAAAGATGTTTGTTTGCGCCAAGGCGTGGAAAAGGGGGAATTGCAAAGAAAACCAATGTAACCAAATAAAATAAATAAAAATACAATAGTGGGGTTAGTTTACGTATAAAATAAAGGTTGTGGTATTGGAAGTAGAAATATGTTGTAGTACATACTTGAAGTCAAATGTACTGTGCTTAAATGCTAATCGTAGTATGTTTGAACTCTAATAGTTTTGTATAACGTAGTTGTCATAGCTTTCTGAAAACTATTGTACATACGATTTTCTTTTATCTTTCAATAAACTTTCAATACATTAGGTTATAGGCCCAGAAAGCGCATAAAAATGTCTTATTCTGGTATTCCACAAATTGAAAGATTAAAGGGCCGAGAAAATTGGGAACAATGGAAGTTCGCTGTGAATGCATACTTCGAAATGGAAGGGCTATGGAGTTCTGTGGAAGGCAAAGAAACAGATGTCTCAAAAAATGTGAATGCTCGTTCCAAACTGATTTCATTGTTAGATCCCATAATTTTTGTTCACATTCAAAAGACTACGTCTGCAAAAGAAATTTGGAATAATTTGTCAAAAGCTTTTGAAGATTCTGGGCTTACTTGAAGAGTAAGTTTGTTTAGAACACTTATTACCACAAAGATGGAGGATTGTGTTTCAATGGAAGAATTTGTGAACATTATAATGTCGACTGCAGGAAAGGTGGCTGGTACTGGAATGAATGTATCTGATGAATGGATTGGTACATTGATGTTGGCTGGACTCCCTGAGTATTATCAACCTATGATAATGGGTATTGAGAGTTCCGGTTTAAAAATATCTGGTGATTACGTAAAAACAATGCTCTTACAAGATGTGCATTCTAGCAGTTCAAAAGTAGCAGCTTTAGTCGGAAAGTCAAGAAAAAAAGAACCAAATTAAGAATACTTTCAAGAAAGTAGAAAGCTATGGATGTCGTGAGTATGGTCACATTAAGAAGAATTGCCTGCATTTACCGCAAGACACTCAACAGATGAGTGGTATTTCGATTCGGGTGTTACATCTCATATGTGCAAAAACAATATGTTATTTACAAATCTAAAAAGGCGTCCCCAATTTGAGATTATAACAGCTAATAATTCGATAATGAAAGGAAATGAAATGGGCGATGTCATGCTGGATGTTTCAATAAATGGAAAAAATGATAATATCGTGCTAAGTGATGTTTTGTATCTACCCGATACACATACCAACCTAATATCAATCTCTAGTGTAGTGAAACATGGTCACAAGGTTGTTTTTGACAGTAAAGGATGCAGCAACATTTCGATACATATTTACCTCAATTTACCCATTCTTCCGCCTCTATTATGTTCATTGTTAATAGAGCCCGCTTTACATACATAAATTTCTGTTTCCTCTATTAGCTATTTTACTTCTTTAAAATTTCATACATGAGATAACAAAAAATCTGTAAGTAAAATCTTTATGTTCTTCAGTAGCTTTCAAGGATATCGAACTGTTCGGGATTAAGACTTTTGCTAGACTACAGCGACAGGGATTATGTTGCAAAGTGCTGCAGTAGGGCAGTCAGCGAGTTCACGTCTTCACCGTCCTCATCAGAGTCATCGTCGGAGTATGGAACTATACCGCAGTCTCCCGAGCAGCAACCAATACCGCAATATCTTACGCCTCATGTTGCTGATGCCATTCAATTGCAACGGACTCCGAGGCGAAATAAATGAGATAGTGGAATTAATGAATCGGAGGAATATTAGGATCATAGCGGTGAAGGAAATCCAACTGAATAAAAGTTGTAGCCTACAGCGTTGTTATGGTTCCAACGTATTGAGGAAGGATCGCACCAGAAGTGGAGGTGGGGGATTAGCGTTCTTGTTACACCATTCTCTTCAGTTCAGACCTATCTCGCTTGAGGTAGTCTCTAGTGTCACATACATGGAATGTATGGGGGTAGCAGACAAGTGTGGAACTGCCGAGGTAGAGGTGCTTAATGTGTATATCCTGCGATTAATAGCTGTGAACCTCGTTATTTGCCAGATATTAGCCATTGTTGGTAGGCCATAGCCGCCTGGTACAAGGGAATTTTAATGCCCACCAATGGAATCAGAGCTGACAGAGCAGATTGACTGATCAACATTCTGCACGGTAAATGAGGATGCACCCACCCGAATAAGAGGAGAGTTTCAAAGTTCGCCAGAATTAACCATAGTGTTACCTGGTTTAATAAACCCGTCAATTTGGCAACCCGTCATTTCTCTTGGCTTAGACCATGTCCTGATAATCGTCCCCATAAGGAGCTCGCCCGATTTAAAAACCTTTGAACGCTACACTTTCCTTAACCATGGGAAAGCTCACTGGCCAGAGTTCAGAGAATTTACCAAACATAGCTGAAAGTGCAGGCCGAGTAATATTTAATGCCGATTACGAACTACCCCAAGATTTTAGTGGTCACATTTGACAGCACGTTCAAGTCTACGACAAGATGAAAAGTAGGAACAGCACTTGGGGCGCGGACAATGAAACCTTGTGACCTCTTATGACGCGATAGATCCAGTGTGGTCTGCGAATAGTAATGCTACGCAGTGGAAGCACATCCAGACCGGCCAGATTCCTAACCTGAGAACTGAGACAGGGTGCTTCCTCAAGACACCATTGGACCAGCACAATCATATGCTTTCGTAGCAGTACCGGCTTGGATGTTCTCGTGAGAGTCATCTCAACCATGATATGGTGGATACAACTACCCCACCCAGGCGTGACAGGAAGGAAGGGAGAGGTTCAACGCTATAGGAGAAAAAATCTAGAACAAGAGGCCTATGAAGGCAGGTCCGAGTGGACATCATGCAGTCGCAGATGCCATCAGCAATTACAGGATGAATGCCGTCCTCGGAGGTCGAAGAAGGGGGAACCCGAACGAATCGTTACCTCGGTGGAACCAAAGGAGGTTAAACCCTCATCTCGTCCAACGACGAAAAGGTGACTGTCAACGGAGGAACCACAACTCGAGGCAAAGAAACCGTCCACGGTTAAACCTCCACTTCCACCAGTTGCGCTGGCAACCCCCGTCATCAGAAAGAAGGTAGGTACCCGAACAACATTCTTTTGGCAGCCATCGACTCTGCTGAGCCGGAAGGCAAGTGCCACCCTTTATAAGGAGAGAAGGTTATCTGCTGTGAAAACGAGGAGTACAAAAACTTCCTTGTAATCACAGTAGCTGGCTTTCACGGACTTTGGGAAGGGAGTGCGATAGCCTGTATCCCTGAAGGAAATTCCCTGCAGGAAGATATTATCAGCATGGGTGCTGATCGTTGACCGTTGTCCTTTCTAAGATTTCCAATGCTCTTGTGTCATCCTTCGAAACTAATTTCTTCAATTCAATTTTAATACCAAACATTTCCATTCCAAAATAACTATTCATTGTTTCGTCTAGTTCCATTAGGTTTTGCACATCCTCATCCGATCTCGATAGTGACAAGAATACAATTTTCCCTTTTTATTTCCCATCGGTACGTAAATAATCCATTCCAATGTAGTCTTCCGCTGGGACGTTTAAAAAGCATTGCTATCATTTTGCGCTTCACATTTGGATATCTTTCTAGCATATAGCTCATAGTGAAACTCTTTACTGGTAAATTCAATTTGGAAGTTATATACACATTTTTTATTGAAAATTTGGTTGAATCGTTTCCAGCACTGCTAATGACCAAATCTACAACCTGCATTACTTCCATAGAGGTCTGGATATTGGTCCACTATAGTTTAAAGATATCTGGTTTTTCGGTAATACCAATTTCTTTACGATGTCTTTGTCAATCATGGAAACACTTTCTCCATCATTTATAAAGGCATATATTTCCACTATTCATTTGGCCATATAGCTTAACTGGAATAATTTGAAATAAAACAGATCCGTTTCCAGCATTTTTGCCTACTAAGCAATTTCATGTGACATTTGATTGCAATTCCGATACTTAAAATGTTTTATTAATTCCTTTAATAATTTTTTCCACATTTTCATCTTTTTAAAATCAGCATGCAACAATCTATGATGAAATTTCTGACACGAATTGACACCACATTTATTATTAGAAAAACATTTCACAATTCGGTGACCTTCTTTAAGACATGAGAAACATATTCCAATTTCCTTTTCCCATTGGATTTGTTATGTGATAGCCACCTCCAGACTACTGTATGAATGTGATCATATTGATTACTTAAATTGCGAAGTTTAAAAACCCATCAAAATCTGATTTCTTAATAGCAGGAAGGCCCTCACCTTTTGAATCTGCGATTTAAATAACTGATCAGGTCTTCAATATGTTTCGGCGAGGATTGTCATAATTGCTGAGACGTTTCTGGAGTTTGAAAGTAATGATTAAACCGTTTCAAACGCCTTTCCTTGTAAAGCATTTCGTAATCGCATGACATTATGCAAGTCTGAGTAACCAAATTCCGCGGTGGTGCGGTTGAAAGTTTAAACAAACATTGGCCACTCTTCAGGCGACCCAGAATACTTTGGCAAATCACACATTTTCATAAGATTATGTGGTACAACACCACTAGTGGCAGTGGGACATTTAATTCGACAGAGCAGATGAAAGGCTTTGCGTAATGGGCAGACGCACATAGGTTCCAGATGTTTTATTAATTTGGAAACATTCCACCATAAGGATTTGAAATAGAAGAAATCGTCGTTGGTGGAAATACATTCAAAGATGTTTGTTTGCGCCAAGGCGTGGAAAAGGGGGAATTGCAAAGAAAACCAATGTAACCAAATAAAATAAATAAAAATACAATAGTGGGGTTAGTTTACGTATAAAATAAAGGTTGTGGTATTGGAAGTAGAAATATGTTGTAGTACATACTTGAAGTCAAATGTACTGTGCTTAAATGCTAATCGTAGTATGTTTGAACTCTAATAGTTTTGTATAACGTAGTTGTCATAGCTTTCTGAAAACTATTGTACATACGATTTTCTTTTATCTTTCAATAAACTTTCAATACATTAGGTTATAGGCCCAGAAAGCGCATAAAAATGTCTTATTCTGGTATTCCACAAATTGAAAGATTAAAGGGCCGAGAAAATTGGGAACAATGGAAGTTCGCTGTGAATGCATACTTCGAAATGGAAGGGCTATGGAGTTCTGTGGAAGGCAAAGAAACAGATGTCTCAAAAAACGTGAATGCTCGTTCCAAACTGATTTCATTGTTAGATCCCACAATTTTTGTTCACACTCAAAAGACTACGTCTGCAAAAGAAATTTGGAATAATTTTTCAAAAGCTTTTGAAGATTCTGGGCTTACTTGAAGAGTAAGTTTGTTTAGAACACTTATTACCACAAAGATGGAGGATTGTGTTTCAATGGAAGAATTTGTGAACATTATAATGTCGACTGCAGGAAAGCTGGCTGGTACTGGAATGAATGTATCTGATGAATGGATTGGTACATTGATGTTGGCTGGACTCCCTGAGTATTATCAACCTATGATAATGGGTATTGAGAGTTCCGGTTTAAAAATATCTGGTGATTACGTAAAAACAATGCTCTTACAAGATGTGCATTCTAGCAGTTCAAAAGTAGCAGCTTTAGTCGGAAAGTCAAGAAAAAAAGAACCAAATTAAGAATACTTTCAAGAAAGTAGAAAGCTATGGATGTCGTGAGTATGGTCACATTAAGAAGAATTGCCTGCATTTACCGCAAGACACTCAACAGATGAGTGGTATTTCGATTCGGGTGTTACATCTCATATGTGCAAAAACAATATGTTATTTACAAATCTAAAAAGGCGTCCCCAATTTGAGATTATAACAGCTAATAATTCGATAATGAAAGGAAATGAAATGGGCGATGTCATGCTGGATGTTTCAATAAATGGAAAAAATGATAATATCGTGCTAAGTGATGTTTTGTATCTACCCGATACACATACCAACCTAATATCAATCTCTAGTGTAGTGAAACATGGTCACAAGGTTGTTTTTGACAGTAAAGGATGCAGCAACATTTCGATACATATTTACCTCAATTTACCCATTCTTCCGCCTCTATTATGTTCATTGTTAATAGAGCCCGCTTTACATACATAAATTTCTGTTTCCTCTATTAGCTATTTTACTTCTTTAAAATTTCATACATGAGATAACAAAAAATCTGTAAGTAAAATCTTTATGTTCTTCAGTAGCTTTCAAGGATATCGAACTGTTCGGGATTAAGACTTTTGCTAGACTACAGCGACAGGGATTATGTTGCAAAGTGCTGCAGTAGGGCAGTCAGCGAGTTCACGTCTTCACCGTCCTCATCAGAGTCATCGTCGGAGTATGGAACTATACCGCAGTCTCCCGAGCAGCAACCAATACCGCAATATCTTACGCCTCATGTTGCTGATGCCATTCAATTGCAACGGACTCCGAGGCGAAATAAATGAGATAGTGGAATTAATGAATCGGAGGAATATTAGGATCATAGCGGTGAAGGAAATCCAACTGAATAAAAGTTGTAGCCTACAGCGTTGTTATGGTTCCAACGTATTGAGGAAGGATCGCACCAGAAGTGGAGGTGTGGGATTAGCGTTCTTGTTACACCATTCTCTTCAGTTCAGACCTATCTCGCTTGAGGTAGTCTCTAGTGTCACATACATGGAATGTATGGGGGTAGCAGACAAGTGTGGAACTGCCGAGGTAGAGGTGCTTAATGTGTATATCCTGCGATTAATAGCTGTGAACCTCGTTATTTGCCAGATATTAGCCATTGTTGGTAGGCCATAGCCGCCTGGTACAAGGGAATTTTAATGCCCACCAATGGAATCAGAGCTGACAGAGCAGATTGACTGATCAACATTCTGCACGGTAAATGAGGATGCACCCACCCGAATAAGAGGAGAGTTTCAAAGTTCGCCAGAATTAACCATAGTGTTACCTGGTTTAATAAACCCGTCAATTTGGCAACCCGTCATTTCTCTTGGCTTAGACCATGTCCTGATAATCGTCCCCATAAGGAGCTCGCCCGATTTAAAAACCTTTGAACGCTACACTTTCCTTAACCATGGGAAAGCTCACTGGCCAGAGTTCAGAGAATTTACCAAACATAGCTGAAAGTGCAGGCCGAGTAATATTTAATGCCGATTACGAACTACCCCAAGATTTTAGTGGTCACATTTGACAGCACGTTCAAGTCTACGACAAGATGAAAAGTAGGAACAGCACTTGGGGCGCGGACAATGAAACCTTGTGACCTCTTATGACGCGATAGATCCATTGTGGTCTGCGAATAGTAATGCTACGCAGTGGAAGCACATCCAGACCGGCCAGATTCCTAACCTGAGAACTGAGACAGGGTGCTTCCTCAAGACACCATTGGACCAGCACAATCATATGCTTTCGTAGCAGTACCGGCTTGGATGTTCTCGTGAGAGTCATCTCAACCATGATATGGTGGATACAACTACCCCACCCAGGCGTGACAGGAAGGAAGGAAGGGAGAGGTTCAACGCTATAGGAGAAAAAATCTAGAACAAGAGGCCTATGAAGGCAGGTCCGAGTGGACATCATGCAGTCGCAGATGCCATCAGCAATTACAGGATGAATGCCGTCCTCGGAGGTCGAAGAAGGGGGAACCCGAACGAATCGTTACCTCGGTGGAACCAAAGGAGGTTAAACCCTCATCTCGTCCAACGACGAAAAGGTGACTGTCAACGGAGGAACCACAACTCGAGGCAAAGAAACCGTCCACGGTTAAACCTCCACTTCCACCAGTTGCGCTGGCAACCCCCGTCATCAGAAAGAAGGTAGGTACCCGAACAACATTCTTTTGGCAGCCATCGACTCTGCTGAGCCGGAAGGCAAGTGCCACCCTTTATAAGGAGAGAAGGTTATCTGCTGTGAAAACGAGGAGTACAAAAACTTCCTTGTAATCACAGTAGCTGGCTTTCACGGACTTTGGGAAGGGAGTGCGATAGCCTGTATCCCTGAAGGAAATTCCCTGCAGGAAGATATTATCAGCATGGGTGCTGATCGTTGACCGTTGTCCTTTCTAAGATTTCCAATGCTCTTGTGTCATCCTTCGAAACTAATTTCTTCAATTCAATTTTAATACCAAACATTTCCATTCCAAAATAACTATTCATTGTTTCGTCTAGTTCCATTAGGTTTTGCACATCCTCATCCGATCTCGATAGTGACAAGAATACAATTTTCCCTTTTTATTTCCCATCGGTACGTAAATAATCCATTCCAATGTAGTCTTCCGCTGGGACGTTTAAAAAGCATTGCTATCATTTTGCGCTTCACATTTGGATATCTTTCTAGCATATAGCTCATAGTGAAACTCTTTACTGGTAAATTCAATTTGGAAGTTATATACACATTTTTTATTGAAAATTTGGTTGAATCGTTTCCAGCACTGCTAATGACCAAATCTACAACCTGCATTACTTCCATAGAGGTCTGGATATTGGTCCACTATAGTTTAAAGATATCTGGTTTTTCAGTAATACCAATTTCTTTACGATGTCTTTGTCAATCATGGATACACTTTCTCCATCATTTATAAAGGCATATATTTCCACTATTCATTTGGCCATATAGCTTAACTGGAATAATTTGAAATAAAACAGATCCGTTTCCAGCATTTTTGCCTACTAAGCAATTTCATGTGACATTTGATTGCAATTCCGATACTTAAAATGTTTTATTAATTCCTTTAATAATTTTTTCCACATTTTCATCTTTTTAAAATCAGCATGCAACAATCTATGATGAAATTTCTGACACGAATTGACACCACATTTATTATTAGAAAAACATTTCACAATTCGGTGACCTTCTTTAAGACATGAGAAACATATTCCAATTTCCTTTTCCCATTGGATTTGTTATGTGATAGCCACCTCCAGACTACTGTATGAATGTGATCATATTGATTACTTAAATTGCGAAGTTTAAAAACCCATCAAAATCTGATTTCTTAATAGCAGGAAGGCCCTCACCTTTTGAATCTGCGATTTAAATAACTGATCAGGTCTTCAATATGTTTCGGCGAGGATTGTCATAATTGCTGAGACGTTTCTGGAGTTTGAAAGTAATGATTAAACCGTTTCAAACGCCTTTCCTTGTAAAGCATTTCGTAATCGCATGACATTATGCAAGTCTGAGTAACCAAATTCCGCGGTGGTGCGGTTGAAAGTTTAAACAAACATTGGCCACTCTTCAGGCGACCCAGAATACTTTGGCAAATCACACATTTTCATAAGATTATGTGGTACAACACCACTAGTGGCAGTGGGACATTTAATTCGACAGAGCAGATGAAAGGCTTTGCGTAATGGGCAGACGCACATAGGTTCCAGATGTTTTATTAATTTGGAAACATTCCACCATAAGGATTTGAAATAGAAGAAATCGTCGTTGGTGGAAATACATTCAAAGATGTTTGTTTGCGCCAAGGCGTGGAAAAGGGGGAATTGCAAAGAAAACCAATGTAACCAAATAAAATAAATAAAAATACAATAGTGGGGTTAGTTTACGTATAAAATAAAGGTTGTGGTATTGGAAGTAGAAATATGTTGTAGTACATACTTGAAGTCAAATGTACTGTGCTTAAATGCTAATCGTAGTATGTTTGAACTCTAATAGTTTTGTATAACGTAGTTGTCATAGCTTTCTGAAAACTATTGTACATACGATTTTCTTTTATCTTTCAATAAACTTTCAATACATTAGGTTATAGGCCCAGAAAGCGCATAAAAATGTCTTATTCTGGTATTCCACAAATTGAAAGATTAAAGGGCCGAGAAAATTGGGAACAATGGAAGTTCGCTGTGAATGCATACTTCGAAATGGAAGGGCTATGGAGTTCTGTGGAAGGCAAAGAAACAGATGTCTCAAAAAACGTGAATGCTCGTTCCAAACTGATTTCATTGTTAGATCCCACAATTTTTGTTCACATTCAAAAGACTACGTCTGCAAAAGAAATTTGGAATAATTTGTCAAAAGCTTTTGAAGATTCTGGGCTTACTTGAAGAGTAAGTTTGTTTAGAACACTTATTACCACAAAGATGGAGGATTGTGTTTCAATGGAAGAATTTGTGAACATTATAATGTCGACTGCAGGAAAGCTGGCTGGTACTGGAATGAATGTATCTGATGAATGGATTGGTACATTGATGTTGGCTGGACTCCCTGAGTATTATCAACCTATGATAATGGGTATTGAGAGTTCCGGTTTAAAAATATCTGGTGATTACGTAAAAACAATGCTCTTACAAGATGTGCATTCTAGCAGTTCAAAAGTAGCAGCTTTAGTCGGAAAGTCAAGAAAAAAAGAACCAAATTAAGAATACTTTCAAGAAAGTAGAAAGCTATGGATGTCGTGAGTATGGTCACATTAAGAAGAATTGCCTGCATTTACCGCAAGACACTCAACAGATGAGTGGTATTTCGATTCGGGTGTTACATCTCATATGTGCAAAAACAATATGTTATTTACAAATCTAAAAAGGCGTCCCCAATTTGAGATTATAACAGCTAATAATTCGATAATGAAAGGAAATGAAATGGGCGATGTCATGCTGGATGTTTCAATAAATGGAAAAAATGATAATATCGTGCTAAGTGATGTTTTGTATCTACCCGATACACATACCAACCTAATATCAATCTCTAGTGTAGTGAAACATGGTCACAAGGTTGTTTTTGACAGTAAAGGATGCAGCAACATTTCGATACATATTTACCTCAATTTACCCATTCTTCCGCCTCTATTATGTTCATTGTTAATAGAGCCCGCTTTACATACATAAATTTCTGTTTCCTCTATTAGCTATTTTACTTCTTTAAAATTTCATACATGAGATAACAAAAAATCTGTAAGTAAAATCTTTATGTTCTTCAGTAGCTTTCAAGGATATCGAACTGTTCGGGATTAAGACTTTTGCTAGACTACAGCGACAGGGATTATGTTGCAAAGTGCTGCAGTAGGGCAGTCAGCGAGTTCACGTCTTCACCGTCCTCATCAGAGTCATCGTCGGAGTATGGAACTATACCGCAGTCTCCCGAGCAGCAACCAATACCGCAATATCTTACGCCTCATGTTGCTGATGCCATTCAATTGCAACGGACTCCGAGGCGAAATAAATGAGATAGTGGAATTAATGAATCGGAGGAATATTAGGATCATAGCGGTGAAGGAAATCCAACTGAATAAAAGTTGTAGCCTACAGCGTTGTTATGGTTCCAACGTATTGAGGAAGGATCGCACCAGAAGTGGAGGTGGGGGATTAGCGTTCTTGTTACACCATTCTCTTCAGTTCAGACCTATCTCGCTTGAGCTAGTCTCTAGTGTCACATACATGGAATGTATGGGGGTAGCAGACAAGTGTGGAACTGCCGAGGTAGAGGTGCTTAATGTGTATATCCTGCGATTAATAGCTGTGAACCTCGTTATTTGCCAGATATTAGCCATTGTTGGTAGGCCATAGCCGCCTGGTACAAGGGAATTTTAATGCCCACCAATGGAATCAGAGCTGACAGAGCAGATTGACTGATCAACATTCTGCACGGTAAATGAGGATGCACCCACCCGAATAAGAGGAGAGTTTCAAAGTTCGCCAGAATTAACCATAGTGTTACCTGGTTTAATAAACCCGTCAATTTGGCAACCCGTCATTTCTCTTGGCTTAGACCATGTCCTGATAATCGTCCCCATAAGGAGCTCGCCCGATTTAAAAACCTTTGAACGCTACACTTTCCTTAACCATGGGAAAGCTCACTGGCCAGAGTTCAGAGAATTTACCAAACATAGCTGAAAGTGCAGGCCGAGTAATATTTAATGCCGATTACGAACTACCCCAAGATTTTAGTGGTCACATTTGACAGCACGTTCAAGTCTACGACAAGATGAAAAGTAGGAACAGCACTTGGGGCGCGGACAATGAAACCTTGTGACCTCTTATGACGCGATAGATCCAGTGTGGTCTGCGAATAGTAATGCTACGCAGTGGAAGCACATCCAGACCGGCCAGATTCCTAACCTGAGAACTGAGACAGGGTGCTTCCTCAAGACACCATTGGACCAGCACAATCATATGCTTTCGTAGCAGTACCGGCTTGGGTGTTCTCGTGAGAGTCATCCCAACCATGATATGGTGATACAACTACCCCACCCAGGCGTGACAGGAAGGAATGGAGAGGTTCAACGCTATAGAAGAGAAAACATCTAGAACAAGAAGCCTATGAAGGCAGGTCCGAGTGGACATCATGCAGTCGCAGATGCCATCAGCAATTACAGGATGAATGCCGTCCTCGGAGGTCGAAGAAGGGGGAACCCGAACGAATCGTTACCTCGGTGGAACCAAAGGAGGTTAAACCCTCATCTCGTCCAACGACGAAAAGGTGACTGTCAACGGAGGAACCACAACTCGAGGCAAAGAAACCGTCCACGGTTAAACCTCCACTTCCACCAGTTGCGCTGGCAACCCCTGTCATCAGAAAGAAGGTAGGTACCCGAACAACATTCTTTTGGCAGCCATCGACTCTGCTGAGCCGGAAGGCAAGTGCCACCCTTTATAAGGAGAGAAGGTTATCTGCTGTGAAAACGAGGAGTACAAAAACTTCCTTGTAATCACAGTAGCTGGCTTTCACGGACTTTGGGAAGGGAGTGCGATAGCCTGTATCCCTGAAGGAAATTCCCTGCAGGAAGATATTATCAGCATGGGTGCTGATCGTTGACCGTTGTCCTTTCTAAGATTTCCAATGCTCTTGTGTCATCCTTCGAAACTAATTTCTTCAATTCAATTTTAATACCAAACATTTCCATTCCAAAATAACTATTCATTGTTTCGTCTAGTTCCATTAGGTTTTGCACATCCTTATCCGATCTCGATAGTGACAAGAATACAATTTTCCCTTTTTATTTCCCATCGGTACGTAAATAATCCATTCCAATGTAGTCTTCCGCTGGGACGTTTAAAAAGCATTGCTATCATTTTGCGCTTCACATTTGGATATCTTTCTAGCATATAGCTCATAGTGAAACTCTTTACTGGTAAATTCAATTTGGAAGTTATATACACATTTTTTATTGAAAATTTGGTTGAATCGTTTCCAGCACTGCTAATGACCAAATCTACAACCTGCATTACTTCCTTAGAGGTCTGGATATTGGTCCACTATAGTTTAAAGATATCTGGTTTTTCAGTAATACCAATTTCTTTACGATGTCTTTGTCAACCATGGATACACTTTCTCCATCATTTATAAAGGCATATATTTCCTCTATTCATTTGGCCATATAGCTTAACTGGAATAATTTGAAATAAAACAGATCCGTTTCCAGCATTTTTGCCTACTAAGCAATTTCATGTGACATTTGATTGCAATTCCGATACTTAAAATGTTTTATTAATCCCTTTAATAATTTTCTCCACATTTTCATCTTTTTAAAATCAGCATGCAACAATCTATGATGAAATTTCTGACACGAATTGACACCACATTTATTATTAGAAAAACATTTCACAATTCGGTGACCTTCTTTTAGACATGAGAAACATATTCCAATTTCCTTTTCCCATTGGATTTGTTATGTGATAGTCACCTCCAGACGACTGTATGAATGTGATCATATTGATTACTTAAATTGCGAAGTTTAAAAACCCATCAAAATCTGATTTCCTAATAGCAGGAAGGCCCTCACCTTTTGAATCTGCGATTTAAATAACTGATCAGGTCTTCAATATGTTTCGGCGAGGATTGTCATAATTGCTGAGACGTTTCTGGAGTTTGAAAGTAATGATTAAACCGTTTCAAACGCCTTTCCTTGTAAAGCATTTCGTAATCGCATGACATTATGCAAGTCCGAGTATCCAAATTCCGCGGTGGTGCGGTTGAAAGTTTAAACAAACATTGGCCACTCTTCAGGCGACCCAGAATACTTTGGCAAATCACACATTTTCATAAGATTATGTGGTACAACACCACTAGTGGCAGTGGGACATTTAATTCGACAGAGCAGATGAAAGGCTTTGCGTAATGGGCAGACGCACATAGGTTCCAGATGTTTTATTAATTTGGAAACATTCCACCATAAGGGTTTGAAATAGAAGAAATCGTCGTTGGTGGAAATACATTCAAAGATGTTTGTTTGCGCCAATGCGTGGAAAAGGGGGAATTGCAAAGAAAACCAATGTAACCAAATAAAATAAATAAAAATACAATAGTGGGGTTAGTTTACGTATAAAATAAAGGTTGTGGTATTGGAAGTAGAAATATGTTGTAGTACATACATGAAGTCAAATGTACTGTGCTTAAATGCTAATCGTAGTATGTTTGAACTCTAATAGTTTTGTATAACGTAGTTGTCATAGCTTTCTGAAAACTATTGTACATACGATTTTCTTTTATCTTTCAATAAACTTTCAATACATTAGGTTATAGGCCCAGAAAGCGCATAAAAATGTCTTATTCTGGTATTCCACAAATTGAAAGATTAAAGGGCCGAGAAAATTGGGAACAATGGAAGTTCGCTGTGAATGCATACTTCGAAATGGAAGGGCTATGGAGTTCTGTGGAAGGCAAAGAAACAGATGTCTCAAAAAAACGTGAATGCTCGTTCCAAACTGATTTCATTGTTGGATCCCATAATTTTTGTTCACATTCAAAAGACTACGTCTGCAAAAGAAATTTGGAATAATTTGTCAAAAGCTTTTGAAGATTCTGGGCTTACTCGAAGAGTAAGTTTGCTTAGAACACTTATTACCACAAAGATGGAGGATTGTGTTTCAATGGAAGAATTTGTGAACATTATAATGTCGACTGCAGGAAAGCTGGCTGGTACTGGAATGAATGTATCTGATGAATGGATTGGTACATTGATGTTGGCTGGACTCCCTGAGTATTATCAACAATGCTCTTACAAGATGTGCATTCTAGCAGTTCAAAAGTAGCAGCTTTAGTCGGAAAGTCAAGAAAAAAGAACCAAATTAAGAATACTTTTAAGAAAGTAGAAAGCTATGGATGTCGTGAGTATGGTCACATTAAGAAGAATTGCCTGCATTTACCGCAAGACACTCAACAGATGAGTGGTATTTCGATTCGGGTGTTACATCTCATATGTGCAAAAACAATATGTTATTTACAAATCTAAAAAGGCGTCCCCAATTTGAGATTATAACAGCTAATAATTCGATAATGAAAGGAAATGAAATGGGCGATGTCATGCTGGATGTTTCAATAAATGGAAAAAATGATAATATCGTGCTAAGTGATGTTTTCTATCTACCCGATACACATACCAACCTAATATCAATCTCTAGTGTAGTGAAACATGGTCACAAGGTTGTTTTTGACAGTAAAGGATGCAGCAACATTTCGATACATATTTACCTCAATTTACCCATTCTTCCGCCTCTATTATGTTCATTGTTAATAGAGCCCGCTTTACATACATAAATTTCTGTTTCCTCTATTAGCTATTTTACTTCTTTAAAATTTCATACATGAGATAACAAAAAATCTGTAAGTAAAATCTTTATGTTCTTCAGTAGCTTTCAAGGATATCGAACTGTTCCGGATTAAGACTTTTGCTAGACTACAGCGAAAGGGATTATGTTGCAAAGTGCTGCAGTAGGGCAGTCAGCGAGTTCACGTCTTCACCGTCCTCATCAGAGTCATCGTCGGAGTATGGAACTATACCGCAGTCTCCCGAGCAGCAACCAATACCGCAATATCTTACGCCTCATGTTGCTGATGCCATTCAATTGCAACGGACTCCGAGGCGAAATAAATGAGATAGTGGAATTAATGAATCGGAGGAATATTAGGATCATAGCGGTGAAGGAAATCCAACTGAATAAAAGTTGTAGCCTACAGCGTTGTTATGGTTCCAACGTATTGAGGAAGGATCGCACCAGAAGTGGAGGTGGGGGATTAGCGTTCTTGTTACACCATTCTCTTCAGTTCAGACCTATCTCGCTTGAGCTAGTCTCTAGTGTCACATACATGGAATGTATGGGGGTAGCAGACAAGTGTGGAACTGCCGAGGTAGAGGTGCTTAATGTGTATATCCTGCGATTAATAGCTGTGAACCTCGTTATTTGCCAGATATTAGCCATTGTTGGTAGGCCATAGCCGCCTGGTACAAGGGAATTTTAATGCCCACCAATGGCATGACAGAGCAGATTGACTGCTCAACATTCTGCACAGTAAATGAGGATGCACCCACCCGAATAAGAGGAGAGTTTCAAAGTTCGCCAGAATTAACCATAGTGTTACCTGGTTTAATAAACCCGTCAATTTGGCAACCCGTCATTTCTCTTGGCTTAGACCATGTCCTGATAATCGTTCCCATAAGGAGCTCGCCCGATTTAAAAACCTTTGAACGCTACACTTTCCTTAACCATGGGAAAGCTCACTGGCCAGAGTTCAGAGAATTTACCAAACATAGCTGAAAGTGCAGGCCGAGTAATATTTAATGCCGATTACGAACTACCCCAAGATTTTAGTGGTCATATTTGACAGCACGTTCAAGTCTACGACAAGTTGAAAAGTAGGAACTGCACTGCAGTGAAACCTTGTGACCTCTTATGACGCGATAGATCCAGTGTGGTCTGCGAATAGTAATGCTACGCAGTGGAAGCACATCCAGACCGGCCAGATTCCTAACCTGAGAACTGAGACAGGGTGCCTCCTCAAGACACCATTGGACCAGCACAATCGTAGCAGTACCGGCTTGGATGTTCTCGTGAGAGTCATCCCAACCATGATATGGTGGATACAACTACCCCACCCAGGCGTGGCAGGAAGGAAGGGAGAGGTTCAACGCTATAGGAGAAAAAATCTAGAACAAGAGGCCTATGAAGGCAGGTCCGAGTGGACATCATGCAGTCGCAGATGCCATCAGCAATTACAGGATGAATGCCGTCCTCGGAGGTCGAAGAAGGGGGAACCCGAACGAATCGTTACCTCGGTGGAACCAAAGGAGGTTAAACCCTCATCTCGTCCAACGACGAAAAGGGGACTGTCAACGGAGGAACCACAACTCGAGGCAAAGAAACCGTCCACGGTTAAACCTCCACTTCCACCAGTTGCGCTGGCAACCCCCGTCGTCAGAAAGAAGGTAGTGGTTGGGCCGCTTCAAGCAGCTTCTGCAGGCCCTAGGTCTACAAAAGCCACAATTGAAACCACCAAACCCCAACCTTCGAGCCGGAGTAGCAAAAAAGGAAAATTTTCCAAATTTTCTACCCGAACAACATTCTTTTGGCAGTCATCGACTGTGCTGAGCCGGAAGGCAAGTGCCACCCTTTATAAGGAGAGAAGGTTTTCTGATGTGAAAACGAGGAGTACAAAAACTTCCTTGTAATTACAGTAGCTGGCTTTCGCGGACTTTGGGAAGGGAGTGCGATAGCCTGTATCCCTGAAGGAAATTCCCTGCAGGAAGTTATTATCAGCATGGGTGCTGATCGTTGACCGTTGTCCTTTTTAAGATTTCCAATGCTCTTGTGTCATCCTTCGAAACTAATTTCTTCAATTCAATTTTAATACCAAACATTTCCATTCCAAAATAACTATTCATTGTTTCGTCTAGTTCCATCAGGTTTTGCACATCCTCATCCGATCTCGATAGTGACAAGAATACAATTTTCCCTTTTTATTTCCCATCGGTACGTAAATAATCCATTCCAATGTAGTCTTTAGGGCTGTTGGAGCCAAACATTTTAGGTTCTTCCGCTGGGACGGTTAAAAAGGCATTGCTATCATTTTGCGCTTCACATTTGGATATCTTTCTAGCATATAGCGCATAGTGAAACTCTTTACTGGTAAATTCAATTTGGAAGTTATAACTGAATGATAATTAACCAATTCTGCAGAATAGTGCGCTTGGATGGATTGTAGGCGGCTTAATCAACAAACCATCAACGAACGTCACATCAGCACCAGCTGACATGTGCAATTTTCGATAGTGAAACGTCACTAGCGCAAGCAATTGAGAAGTTATGGAAACTCGAGGAAGTAGCATCAAGCGAAATGGTAATGTCTCCCCTGGAAGCCCGCTGCGAGTCCCTTTATAATCAGCATGTCCTGACGGATCAGAACGGTCGATTCATTGTTAGTCTTCCTTTCCAATAATCTCCAACAGCATTGGGGAAATCTCATGCGATGGCGTATAACCGTTTCATGAGTCTTGAACGTCGGCTTCTTCAGAAGGATGATATCCGCATGCAATACATCAAGTTCATGAAGGAATATGAACAGCTAGGACACATGCAGAAAATTGCGTGATTATAGTTTCGAACCCCAAATATTTTATTCTGCTTAAACCAGATAGTACAAAAAAAATATTTGATGCATCCGCAAAAACGTCATCGGATCATTCGTTAAATGACTTAATGTACACAGGACCAACTGTACAAAGCTATATGTTCTCTATCCTGCTACGGTTCCGATTACAAAAGTTTGTCTTCACAACTGACATTGAAAATATGTATAGACAAATCTTTATTCACCCCGATGATTAGAAATATCAACTGATCATTTGGAGGGAAAACTCATCGCACCCAGTTAACTATTACAAGCTCAATACTGTTACATATGGAACTCGTGCAGCACCGTACCTTGCCACAAAGTGTCTACAGAAAATTGAAGACAACAACATGGATCGCTATCCCCTTGTGTCATGAATGCTAGAAGAGAACTTTTATATCTTAAACATAGCGAGGGAGATGCAAAAGGAATTGATAATTATTTTGAAGAAGCACGGCTTCAACTTGAGAAAATGGCCTTCAAACAGTCCAAGATTGCTAAAGAATATAGCGAAAGAATGAAAGCAAATATTGAGCATTGTCAAGTAACAACTAAACCATCAGTTAAAATACCACAATATGTATTCGGTGGGCAGGTTCCGGCAAAAGTGCAATTACATGTGTTTGCCGATGCGTCGGAGAAAGCGTTTGGCGCTGCCGTATACATTCGCTTTGTTACAAAGGATTGTCGCGTAGCTGTACGCCTGATCTGCGCTAAATCCAGAGTTGCTCCGTTGAAACAGCAAACACTACCTCGACTAGAGCTATGTGCCGGTAATATAGCAAGGATTGAGTTAAAGCTTCAAAGTCATCCCATGTTTCTATGGACCAACTCGGAGATTGTCCTTGTCTGAATAAAATCCCAGTCAATCTTATATAAAACATTTGTGGCAAATAGGGTGTCAGTCATTCAAACATTGTCATTACCAGAACAATGGAAACACGTCCCGTCAAAGGAGAGTCCTGCAGACATGCTTTCTCGAGGTCTGTAACCAGTAGACCTTTATAAGAGCTGATTATGATTTCATGGTCCAGTTTTTCTTCACGGAAGGGAGGAGTTATGGCCTGCTAAATGTCCTCCTCAAATTACAAATAATGAGGAGCTGAAGATTGCTGCTACGACTGCAATAGTAACCTCTTACATCCACTTTATAGAAAGAATCGATCACAAAAATTCCTTCAGGAGATTACAAAGGATTGTGTCATACGTCCTCAGATTCACAAGAAACGCGCGGATGCAAAGTTGACTTCCTCCGGTTAATTAATTATGCTATAAAATCGGCAGAATTCGCCGCTGAAATTAAAGAGCTAAAAGCTGAGAAGTAAAATTAGAAAACACAGCTCCCTATGCAGCCTGTCGCCGTACTTGGATGAAGAAAGTATACTTCGCCTAGGAGGAAGATTGGAACATTCTATTCAACCAGAGGCAAAAGATCTAATAATATTACCATATAACGGTCCATTAGTAAAATTGCTTTTAACGACGATTCACGAAGAAAACAAACAATGTGGACTCAAGCGCTGTTAAACACAATAAGGCAACGATTTTAGCCAATCAAAGGGAAAATAACTGCAAGATCAACAATTCAAAAATGTAAAGCGCACCAGAGCACGACCCCACCTGTATCAACAAATAATGGGACAGCTGCCAGCAACAAGGGTGACTCCTGCACGGCCATTTATAAACTCTGTAGTTGACTATTGTGGGGCATTTTGGATACATCACAAGGTGAGGGGTAAGCGACCAACCAAGGCTTATGTAGCTGTCTTCTGCTGCTTTGCGACAAAGGCAGTTCACCTGGAACTTGTGTCAGATTTATCCACAGAAGCTTTTATCGGCGCACTTAAACGCTTCATTGCGTGGACAGTGCCAAATGCTGCGAACTTCGTTGGAGCCAAGAATAATTTAGCGGAGTTATCTCAAAATAAATATTCGGATAAGGCGCAGGAATCAATTATTTCAACCTCAAGCGCCAAAGGCATTCTCTTTCATTTCATCCCACCAAGAGCAACGCATTTCGGAGGTTTATGGGAAGCAGCAGTGAAGTCCGCGAAACGCCTCTTGGTACGTAGCGTGTCAACGGAAAACTCAACGCACGAGGAATTGGAAACGATCATAATAGAGATAGAAGTAATTCTAAATTACCGTCCGCTCACGCCTTTGTCAAACGATCAGGATTGTCTTGAAGCACTGACACCAGGACACTTTTTAATCGGGGAAGCTTTAACTACGCAAGTAGACAGCAAAGCAGAATCTGTTAAGACTTCCAGCACATCCCATTGGAAGCTGCTCTCACATATCAAGCAGAAGTTCTGGAGAAGATGGTCGCATAAATACTTCCATGAACTCCAACAACGGAACAAATGGAGGAGAAAGATGAACAAACTTCGGAAAGGTGATATGGTCATCATCAAGGAATATAATTTACCGCCGATGAAGTGGCCATTAGGAAGAATTCGCAATGTGTTTGCTGGCGACGATGGAGCCATACGAGTTGCTGATGTGAAAACACCAACTGTAGTATACAAACGGCCATTCAGAGGCTGGCTCCACTGTTTCCAGAAGAGCATAATGAATTATCCACAGACCAGACAACGCAGGGTGACATCGGTTCATCAAGGTAAGAGGAAAATGGGAAAGACACCATTCCGAGGAAAAGAATGAAAATCGCAAATAGCCCGATAATGCTATCAGTATTATTAGCCTTCTTTTATCCCTGTTGTCCTATGCGACATGCTGAAAATAACGCAATTTCACAATGATCCTGGATTTTACTTTGAAGGCTTAAGAACAGTGAAACTTAACACGGCAGAATGGAAAATGTTGGTGTACTACAGGAAAATGAGTTATTTACCAGCAGACGGTTTAAAAGATCTCCATTCAACATACATACATATTATATTTAAGTTGTATTTTAGTTATGACATATTTACAGTATTATTCTAGTTGTTAAAATTGTTAATTCAGCATTTGTATGTAATAATATATTAATTTATTAGTAAATCATTTTATCGTTAATGTGACATATATTTATTTAGGTTCATTGACGATTTGCAATAATTAATTTAATTTCTACACTTTGTAGAAATAATATTTGGCCTAGTTTTACTTTATGGAATTCATCACTTATGCTAAGAAATTTGAATAAAAGAATGAAAATAATAAAAAATAGTCAGTTGTCTTCCATGCAGCTACCAGAACAAATATGTGTTTAATTTTTAAACATCGTCTTTCCCTCAAGTTTATGTGCTTGGAAGAAGATTTTTAAGGAATATAAGTGCCAGTTCAAATTTATGTGTTTGAACTGAATCCCACTAGTTTATTAACAATAACCGTAATTTGCACGATAGCGGGGGAGAGCCTTCGTTCGTATCGACGTGTTAGAAGAAGCGAGAGTGTTTAAAAATAACAACGATCCCAACCTGAAGTAAATCGGCATTGGCGACATTCGCCACTTTTAAATCTCTTGACATTGACAGATTTCAACGATGTTAATCATTTACAAATTAATTATGCGTTAACCCTTTGTTAACGTTGCAAAACAATAATTACCGATCTAAATTAAACACTATGTTGTGGACGTCGTGGTATTAGAAGTAGAAATTGTGTATGTAGTTATTCTACTAGCAACATTGTTTGTTATTTGACAAATTATTGATTCTTTCTAAAGACGCTAAAGATTCCTGTATCTACACTATTGAATGGCGTGTTAGCCGTTTGCGAACCCGATGGTTTAATCGTTGCAAATCTGTTCATTATCAGGATGCATATTTAATTCTTCAGACCTTTCCAAATTCATTGGACGTTGCGGAGGATCGATGTAGCGACCTTCCGACATTTGTAATTTTACAACAACGTAAAAACATATAATATTGAAATAATTGCTGTTCTAGTCTTGAATTGAAAATTCGCCACAAAATCCAAATCCAGACAATAAAATTACTTCGCTGTGTCTTTCGCCAGGAAAAGAAAGACCGACTTTAATTCGATGTGCCTTTCGCCAGGCAAGTGATAAACAATATCAGCGAGGTTTTATTCACTAAAATAATATTCTAGATAATAAATTGAAATTCATGAATAGCTTCAGTATATAATCAACATAGGTATTCCCGGTCTTACCCCCTGGTAAACATTACCATCTTTCTCCACTAATAAACAAACGTTGTTTTTATAAAAACAACAATAATGGGAGTAGTTCCTTAACAAAACCAACAGAATGTTAACAATTATAAGGAGAAGGAAAAGCCGAAAGTGAAACAATATTTAGTATATATTATATTATATTTATATTATATTTTTACCAATATAATTCTATTGTGTTTAATGATAATTAAGCTACGTTACTTAATTATCATTAAACACAGCACATGTTGCTGTTGAATGTTGTTAATAATCAAGATGTTAGCAGCAGCCCAGTTATCCATGGTACAATATTAGAGAATATTTGTGGGATTTTACCTATTTTTTACCTTGCTATATACCTGCTGTTCGAAACCCGAAATACGACCAAATTTTACAGCATATGCACAATTTTAGCCTTCTGTCTCAATAGCATGATTATAACAGACGGACATCGCTAGATCGTCTTAGAATTTTACACTGACCCAAAATATATATACTCGGTATGGTCTATTACGAATATTTCGAGGAGTATATTACCTTAATTTACACGATAGCGGGGGAGAGCCTTTGTTCGTATCGACGTGATAGAAGAAGCGAGAGTGTTTAACAATAACAACGATCACAACATGAAATAAGTCGGCGTTATTGCCATTCGTCACTCGTAGAAATCTGTTGACATTGACAGATTACAACGATGTTAATCATTTTTGGAGGAAATATGACCCCATATACATATATTTTTACCAAAATAATTCTATTGTGTTTAATGATAATTCAGTGATGTAGCCTTACACAGCACACGCACATAGTCTGTTGGGTGATGTTCTGGAGTGTTGTTAACATGCAAGGTGTTAGCAGCAGCCCAGTGATCCATGGTAAAATATTCGTAAAATATTGTGGGATTTTTCCTAATTTAAATAACATATTTATCTAACATGATGCGTCATCTTGTCAACAACAAGTTTCTGGATTGACATAACAGAGATAATATGATCTCTTGCACACACTCTATGCGTTTACTCTTATAGCTGCACTTTTTAAGTAACATTGCCAACACAGTACTTTCAGCGAGGGATTGATAACACTAAAACAAATGTAGTCAATCATCCATATTATTGAATTGAAGAGATCTGTTTGGTTACTCAATCATGTAGATGAAATAGGTTTTTTGCGGTTAGTTATATGGCTGTAACACGAAGTCGTCCTTTATATTAAATGGGATGAAATTCATGCCATGATTGGGTGGGTGCTATAACAACATAACACCTCGTTGTTTAGCAACATTTCGATACATATTTACCTCAATTTACCCATTCTTCCGCCTCTATTATGTTCATTGTTATTAGAGCCCGCTTTACATACATAAATTTCTGTTTCCTCTATTAGCTATTTTACTTCTTTAAAATTTCATACATGAGATAACAAAAATCTGTAAGTAAAATCTTTATGTTCTTCAGTAGCTTTCAAGGATATCGAACTGTTCCGGACTAAGACGTTTGCTAGACTACAGCGAAAGGGATAATGTTGCAAAGTGCTGCAGTAGAGCAGTCAGCGAGTTCGCGTCTTCACCGTCCTCATCAGAGTCATCGTCGGAGTATGGAACTACACCGCAGTCTCCCGAGCAGCAACCAATACCGCGATATCTTACGCCTCATGTTGCTGATGCCATTCAATTGCAACGGACTCCGAGGCGAAATAAATGAGATAGTGGAATTAATGAATCGGAGGAATATTAGGATCATAGCGGTGAAGGAAATCCAACTGAATAAAAGTTGTAGCCTACAGCGTTGTTATGATTCCAACGTATTGAGGAAGGATCGCACCAGAAGTGGAGGTGGGGGATTAGCGTTCCTGTTACACCATTCTCTTCAGTTCAGACCTATCTCGCTTGAGCTAGTCTCTAGTGTCACATACATGGAATGTATGGGGGTAGCAGACAAGTGTGGAACTGCCGAGGTAGAGGTGCTTAATGTGTATATCCTGCGATTAATAGCTGTGAACCTCGTTATTTGCCAGATATTAGCCATTGTTGGTAGGCCATAGCCGCCTGGTACAAGGAAATTTTAATGCCCACCAATGGGATCAGAGCTGACAGAGCAGATTGACTGCTCAACATTCTGGGGATGCACCCACCCGAATAAGAGGAGAGTTTCAAAGTTCGCCAGAATTAACCATAGTGTTACCTGGTTTAATAAACCCGTCAATTTGACAACCCGTCATTTCTCTTGGCTTAGACCATGTCCTGATAATCGTCTCCATAAGGAGCTCGCCCGATTTAAAAACCTTTGAACGCTACACTTTCCTTAACCATGGGAAAGCTCACTGGCCAGAGTTCAGAGAATTTACCAAACGTAGCTGAAAGTGCAGGTCGAGTAATATTTAATGCCGATTACGAACTACCCCAAGATTTTAGGGGTCACATTTGACAGCACGTTCAAGTCTACGACAAGTTGAAAAGTAGGAACTGCACTTGGGGCGCGGACAATGAAACCTTGTGACCTCTTATGACGCGATAGATCCAGTGTGGTCTGCGAATACTAATGCTACGCAGTGGAAGCACATCCAGACCGGCCAGATTTCTAACCTGAGAACTCAGACAGGGTGCCTCCTCAAGACACCATTGGACCAGCACAATCATATGCTTTCGTAGCAGTACCGGCTTGGGTGTTCTCGTGAGAGTCATCCCATAGGGAGGAAACATCTAGAACAAGAAGCCTATGAAGGCATTTCCGTGTGGACATCATGCAGTCGCAGATGCCATCAGCAATTACAGGATGAATGCCGTCCTCGGAGGTCGAAGAAGGGGGAACCCGAACGAATCGTTACCTCGGTGGAACCAAAGGAGGTTAAACCCTCATCTCGTCCAACGACGAAAAGGGGACTGTCAACGGAGGAACCACAACTCGAGGCAAAGAAACCGTCCACGGTTAAACCTCCACCAGTTGCGCTGGCAACCCCCGTCGTCAGAAAGAAGGTAGTGGTTGGGCCGCTTCAAGCAGCTTCTGCAGGCCCTAGGTCTACAAAAGCCACAATTGAAACCACCAAACCCCAACCTTCGAGCCGGAGTAGCAAAAAAGGAATTTTTTCCAAATTTTCTACCCGAACAACATTCTTTTGGCAGTCATCGACTGTGCTGAGCCGGAAGGCAAGTGCCACCCTTTATAAGGAGAGAAGGTTATCTGCTGTGAAAACGAGGAGTACAAAAACTTCCTTGTAATCACAGTAGCTGGCTTTCACGGACTTTGGGAAGGGAGTGCGATAGCCTGTATCCCTGAAGGAAATTCCCTGCAGGAAGATATTATCAGCATGGGTGCTGATCGTTGACCGTTGTCCTTTTTAAGATTTCCAATGCTCTTGTATCATCCCTCGAGACTAATTTCTTCAATTCAATTTTAATACCAAACATTTCCATTCCAAAATAACTATTCATTGTTTCGTCTAGTTCCATCAGGTTTTGCACATCCTCATCCGATCTCGATAGTGACAAGAATACAATTTTCCCTTTTTATTTCCCATCGGTACGTAAATAATCCATTCCAATGTAGTCTTTAGGGCTGTTGGAGCCAAACATTTTAGGTTCTTCCGCTGGGACGTTTAAAAAGCATTGCTATCATTTTGCGCTTCACATTTGGATATCTTTCTAGCATATAGCTCATAGTGAAACTCTTTACTGGTAAATTCAATTTGGAAGTTATAACTGAATGATAATTAACCAATTCTGCAGAATAGTGCGCTTGGCTGGATTGTAGGCGGCTTAATCAACAAACCATCAACGAACGTCACATCAGCACCAGCTGACATGTGCAATTTTCGATAGTGAAACGTCACTAGCGCAAGCAATTGAGAAGTTATGGAAACTCGAGGAAGTAGCATCAAGCGAAATGGTAATGTCTCCCCTGGAAGCCCGCTGCGAGTCCCTTTATAATCAGCATGTCCTGACGGATCAGAACGGTCGATTCATTGTTAGTCTTCCTTTCCAATAATCTCCAACAGCATTGGGGAAATCTCATGCTATGGCGTATAACCGTTTCATGAGTCTTGAACGTCGGCTTCTTCAGAAGGATGATATCCGCATGCAATACATCAAGTTCATGAAGGAATATGAACAGCTAGGACACATGCAGAAAATTGCGTGATTATAGTTTCGAACCCCAAATATTTTATTCTGCTTAAACCAGATAGTACAAAAAAAAAATATTTGATGCATCCGCAAAAACGTCATCGGATCATTCGTTAAATGACTTAATGTACACAGGACCAACTGTACAAAGCTATATGTTCTCTATCCTGCTACGGTTCCGATTACAAAAGTTTGTCTTCACAACTGACATTGAAAATATGTATAGACAAATCTTTATTCACCCCGATGATTAGAAATATCAACTGATCATTTGGAGCGAAAACTCATCGCACCCAGTTAACTATTACAAGCTCAATACTGTTACATATGGAACTCGTGCAGCACCGTACCTTGCCACAAAGTGTCTACAGAAAATTGAAGACAACAACATGGATCGCTATCCCCTTGTGTCATGAATGCTAGAAGAAAACTTTTATATCTTAAACATAGCGAGGGAGATGCAAAAGGAATTGATAATTATTTTGAAGAAGCACGGCTTCAACTTGAGAAAATGGCCTTCAAACAGTCCAAGATTGCTAAAGAATATAGCGAAAGAATGAAAGCAAATATTGAGCATTGTCAAGTAACGACTAAACCATCAGTTAAAATACCACAATATGTATTCGGTGGGCAGGTTCCGGCAAAAGTGCAATTACATGTGTTTGCCGATGCGTCGGAGAAAGCGTTTGGCGCTGCCGTATACATTCGCTTTGTTACAAAGGATGGTCGCGTAGCTGTACGCCTGATCTGCGCTAAATCCAGAGTTGCTCCGTTGAAACAGCAAACACTACGTCGACTAGAGCTATGTGCCGGTAATATAGCAAGGATTGAGTTAAAGCTTCAAAGTCATCCCATGTTTCTATGGACCAACTCGGAGATTGTCCTTGTCTGAATAAAATCCCAGTCAACCTTATATAAAACATTTGTGGCAAATAGGGTGTCAGTCATTCAAACATTGTCATTACCAGAACAATGGAAACACGTCCCGTCAAAGGAGAGTCCTGCAGACATGCTTTCTCGAGGTCTGTAACCAGTAGACCTTTATAAGAGCTGATTATGATTTCATGGTCCAGTTTTTCTTCACGGAAGGGAGGAGTTATGGCCTGCTAAATGTCCTCCTCAAATTACAAATAATGAGGAGCTGAAGATTGCTGCTACAACTGCAATAGTAACCTCTTACATCCACTATATAGAAAGAATCGATCACAAAAATTCCTTCAGGAGATTACAAAGGATTGTGTCATACGTCCTCAGATTCACAAGAAACGCGCGGATGCAAAGTTGACTTCCTCCGGTTAATTAATTATGCTATAAAATCGGCAGAATTCGCCGCTGAAATTAAAGAGCTAAAAGCTGAGAAGTAAAATTAGAAAACACAGCTCCCTATGCAGCCTGTCGCCGTACTTGGATGAAGAAAGTATACTTCGCCTAGGAGGAAGATTGGAACATTCTATTCAACCAGAGGCAAAAGATCTAATAATATTACCATATAACGGTCCATTAGTAAAATTGCTTTTAACGACGATTCACGAAGAAAACAAACAATGTGGACTCAAGCGCTGTTAAACACAATAAGGCAACGATTTTAGCCAATCAAAGGGAAAATAACTGCAAGATCAACAATTCAAAAATGTAAAGCGCACCAGAGCACGACCCCACCTGTATCAACAAATAATGGGACAGCTGCCAGCAACAAGGGTGACTCCTGCACGGCCATTTATAAACTCTGTAGTTGACTATTGTGGGGCATTTTGGATACATCACAAGGTGAGGGGTAAGCGACCAACCAAGGCTTATGTAGCTGTCTTCTGCTGCTTTGTGACAAAGGCAGTTCACCTGGAACTTGTGTCAGATTTATCCACAGAAGCTTTTATCGGCGCACTTAAACGCTTCATTGCGCGTCGTGGACAGTGCCAAATGCTGCGAACTTCGTTGGAGCCAAGAATAATTTAGCGGAGTTATCTTAAAATAAATATTCGGGTAAGGCGCAGGAATCAATTATTTCAACCTCAAGCGCCAAAGGCATTCTCTTTCATTTCATCCCACCAAGAGCAACGCATTTCGGAGGTTTATGGGAAGCAGCAGTGAAGTCCGCGAAACGCCTCTTGGTACGTAGCGTGTCAACGGAAAACTCAACGCACGAGGAATTGGAAACGATCATAATAGAGATAGAAGTAATTCTAAATTACCGTCCGCTCACGCCTTTGTCAAACTATCAGGATTGTCTTGAAGCACTGACACCAGGACACTTTTTAATCGGGGAAGCTTTAACTACGCAAGTAGACAGCAAAGCAGAATCTGTTAAGACTTCCAGCACATCCCATTGGAAGCTGCTCTCACATATCAAGCAGAAGTTCTAGAGAAGATGGTCGCATAAATACTTCCATGAACTCCAACAACGGAACAAATGGAGGAGAAAGATGAACAAACTTCGGAAAGGTGATATGGTCATCATCAAGGAATATAATTTACCGCCGATGAAGTGGCCATTAGGAAGAATTCGCAATGTGTTTGCTGGCGACGATGGAGCCATACGAGTTGCTGATGTGAAAACACCAACTGTAGTATACAAACGGCCATTCAGAGGCTGGCTCCACTGTTTCCAGAAGAGCATAATAAATTATCCACAGACCAGACAACGCAGGGTGACATCGGTTCATCAAGGTAAGAGGAAAATGGGAAAGACACCATTCCGAGGAAAAGAATGAAAATCGCAAATAGCCCGATAATGCTATCAGTATTATTAGCCTTATTTTATCCCTGTTGTCCTATGCGACATGCTGAAAATAACGCAATTTCACAATGATCCTGGATTTTACTTTGAAGGCTTAAGAACAGTGAAACTTAACACGGCAGAATGGAAAATGTTGGTGTACTACAGGAAAATGAGTTATTTACCAGCAGACGGTTTAAAAGATCTCCATTCAACATACATACATATTATATTTTAGTTATGACATATTTACAGTATTATTCTAGTTGTTAAAATTGTTAATTCAGCATTTGTATGTAATAATATATTAATTTATTAGTAAATCATTTTATCGTTTATGTGACATATATTTATTTAGGTTCATTGACGATTTGCAATAATTAATTTAATTTCTTCACTTTGTATAAATAATATTTGGTCTAGTTTTACTTTATGGAATTCATCACTTATGCTAAGAAATTTGAATAAAAGAATGAAAATAATAAAAAATAGTCAGTTGTCTTCCATGCAGCTACCAGAACAAATATGTGTTTAATTTTTAAACATCGTCTTTCCCTCAAGTTTATGTGCTTGGAAGAAGATTTTTAAGGAATATAAGTGCCAGTTCAAATTTATGTGTTTGAACTGAATCCCACTAGTTTATTAACAATAACCGTAATTTGCACGATAGCGGGGGAGAGCCTTCGTTCGTATCGACGTGTTAGAAGAAGCGAGAGTGTTTAAAAATAATAACGATCCCAACCTGAAGTAAATCGGCATTGTCGCCATTCGCCACTTTTAAATCTCTTGACATTGACAGATTTCAACGATGTTAATCATTTACAAATTAATTATGCGTTAACCCTTTGTTAACGTTGCAAAACAATAATTACCGATCTAAATTAAACACTATGTTGTGGACGTCGTGGTATTAGAAGTAGAAATTGTGTATGTAGTTATTCTACTAGCAACATTGTTTGTTATTTGACAAATTATTGATTCTTTCTAAAGACGCTAAGGATTCCTGTATCTACACTATTGAATGGCGTGTTAGCCGTTTGCGAACCCGATGGTTTAATCGTTGCAAATCTGTTCATTATCAGGATGCATATTTAATTCTTCAGACCTTTCCAAATTCATTGGACGTTGCGGAGGATCGATGTAGCGACCTTCCGACATTTGTAATTTTACAACAACGTAAAAACATATAATATTGAAATAATTGCTGTTCTAGTCTTGAATTGAAAATTCGCCACAAAATCCAAATCCAGACAATAAAATTACTTCGCTGTGTCTTTCGCCAGGAAAAGAAAGACCGACTTTAATTCGATGTGCCTTTCGCCAGGCAAGTGATAAACAATATCAGCGAGGTTTTATTCACTAAAATAATATTCTAGATAATAAATTGAAATTCATGAATAGCTTCAGTATATAATCAACATAGGTATTCCCTGTCTTACCCCCTGGTAAACATTACCATCTTTCTCCACTAATAAACAAACGTTGTTTTTATAAAAACAACAATAATGGGAGTAGTTCCTTAACAACACCAACAGAAAGTTAACAATTATGAGGAGAAGGAAAAGCCGAAAGTGAAACAATATTTCGTAAAGTCCCGTTGCATTTTTGGAGGAAATATCACCCCATATACATATATTTTTACCAATATAATTCTATTGTGTTTAATGATAATTAAGCTACGTTACTTAATTATCATTAAACACAGCACATGTTGCTGTTGAATGTTGTTAATAATCAAGATGTTAGCAGCAGCCCAGTTATCCATGGTACAATATTAGAGAATATTTGTGGGATTTTACCTATTTTTTACCTTGCTATATACCTGCTGTTCGAAACCCGAAATACGACCAAATTTTACAGCATATGCACAATTTTAGCCTTCTGTCTCAATAGCATGATTATAACAGACGGACATCGCTAGATCGTCTTAGAATTTTACACTGACCCAAAATATATATACTTGGTATGGTCTATTACGAATATTTCGAGGAGTTTACACGATAGCGGGGGAGAGCCTTTGTTCGTATCGACGTGATAGAAGAAGCGAGAGTGTTTAACAATAACAACGATCACAACATGAAATAAGTCGGCGTTATTGCCATTCGTCACTCATAGAAATCTGTTGACATTGACAGATTACAACGATGTTAATCATTTTTGGAGGAAATATGACCCCATATACATATATTTTTACCAAAATAATTCTATTGTGTTTAATGATAATTCAGTGATGTAGCCTTACACAGCACACGCACATAGTCTGTTGGGTGATGTTCTGGAGTGTTGTTAACATGCAAGGTGTTAGCAGCAGCCCAGTGATCCATGGTAAAATATTCGTAAAATATTGTGGGATTTTTCCTAATTTAAATAACATATTTATCTAACATGATGCGTCATCTTGTCAACAACAAGTTTCTGGATTGACATAACAGAGATAATATGATCTCTTGCACACACTCTATGCGTTTACTCTTATAGCTGCACTTTTAAGTAACATTGCCAACACAGTACTTTCAGCGAGGGATGGATAACACTAAAACAAATGTAGTCAATCATCCATATTATTGAATTGAAGAGATCTGTTTGGTTACTCAATCATGTAGATGAAATAGGTTTTTTGCGGTTAGTTATATGGCTGTAACACGAAGTCGTCCTTTATATTAAATGGGATGAAATTCATGCCATGATTGAACATGAACATGCCATGAACATAACACCTCGTTGTTTAGCAACATTTCGATACATATTTACCTCAATTTACCCATTCTTCCGCCTCTATTATGTTCATTGTTATTAGAGCCCGCTTTACATACATAAATTTCTGTTTCCTCTATTAGCTATTTTACTTCTTTAAAATTTCATACATGAGATAACAAAAAATCTGTAAGTAAAATCTTTATGTTCTTCAGTAGCTTTCAAGGATATCGAACTGTTCCGGACTAAGACGTTTGCTAGACTACAGCGAAAGGGATAATGTTGCAAAGTGCTGCAGTAGAGCAGTCAGCGAGTTCGCGTCTTCACCGTCCTCATCAGAGTCATCGTCGGAGTATGGAACTACACCGAAGTCTCCCGAGCAGCAACCAATACCGCGATATCTTACGCCTCATGTTGTTGATGCCATTCAATTGCAACGGACTCCGAGGCGAAATAAATGAGATAGTGGAATTAATGAATCGGAGGAATATTAGGATCATAGCGGTGAAGGAAATCCAACTGAATAAAAGTTGTAGCCTACAGCGTTGTTATGATTCCAACGTATTGAGGAAGGATCGCACCAGAAGTGGAGGTGGGGGATTAGCGTTCCTGTTACACCATTCTCTTCAGTTCAGACCTATCTCGCTTGAGCTAGTCTCTAGTGTCACATACATGGAATGTATGGGGGTAGCAGACAAGTGTGGAACTGCCGAGGTAGAGGTGCTTAATGTGTATATCCTGCGATTAATAGCTGTGAACCTCGTTATTTGCCAGATATTAGCCATTGTTGGTAGGCCATAGCCGCCTGGTACAAGGAAATTTTAATGCCCACCAATGGGATCAGAGCTGACAGAGCAGATTGACTGCTCAACATTCTGGGGATGCAGCCACCCGAATAAGAGGAGAGTTTCAAAGTTCGCCAGAATTAACCATAGTGTTACCTGGTTTAATAAACTCGTCAATTTGACAACCCGTCATTTCTCTTGGCTTAGACCATGTCCTGATAATCGTCTCCATAAGGAGCTCGCCCAATTTAAAAACCTTTGAACGCTACACTTTCCTTAACCATGGGAAAGCTCACTGGCCAGAGTTCAGAGAATTTACCAAACGTAGCTGAAAGTGCAGGTCGAGTAATATTTAATGCCGATTACGAACTACCCCAAGATTTTAGGGGTCACATTTGACAGCACGTTCAAGTCTACGACAAGATGAAAAGTAGGAACTGCACTTGGGGCGCGGACAATGAAACCTTGTGACCTCTTATGACGCGATAGATCCAGTGTGGTCTGCGAATACTAATGCTACGCAGTGGAAGCACATCCAGACCGGCCAGATTCCTAACCTGAGAACTCAGACAGGGTGCCTCCTCAAGATACCATTGGACCAGCACAATCATATGCTTTCGTAGCAGTACCGGCTTGGGTGTTCTCGTGAGAGTCATCCCATAGGGAGAAAACATCTAGAACAAGAAGCCTATGAAGGCAGGTCCGAGTGGACATCATGCAGTCGCAGATGCCATCAGCCATTACAGGATGAATGCCGTCCTCGGAGGTCGAAGAAGGGAGAACCCGAACGAATCGTTACCTCGGTGGAACCAAAGGAGGTTAAACCCTCATCTCGTCCAACGACGAAAAGGGGACTGTCAACGGAGGAACCACAACTCGAGGCAAAGAAACCGTCCACGGTTAAACCTCCACCTCCACCAGTTGCGCTGGCAACCCCCGTCGTCAGAAAGAAGGTAGTGGTTGGGCCGCTTCAAGCAGCTTCTGCAGGCCCTAGGTCTACAAAAGCCACAATTGAAACCACCAAACCCCAACCTTCGAGCCGGAGTAGCAAAAAAGGAAATTTTTCCAAATTTTCTACCCGAACAACATTCTTTTGGCAGTCATCGACTGTGCTGAGCCGGAAGGCAAGTGCCACCCTTTATAAGGAGAGAAGGTTATCTGCTGTGAAAACGAGGAGTACAAAAACTTCCTTGTAATCACAGTAGCTGGCTTTCACGGACTTTGGGAAGGGAGTGCGATAGCCTGTATCCCTGAAGGAAATTCCCTGCAGGAAGATATTATCAGCATGGGTGCTGATCGTTGACCGTTGTCCTTTTTAAGATTTCCAATGCTCTTGTATCATCCTTCGAAACTAATTTCTTCAATTCAATTTTAATACCAAACATTTCCATTCCAAAATAACTATTCATTGTTCGTCTAGTTCCATCAGGTTTTGCACATCCTCATCCGATCTCGATAGTGACAAGAATACAATTTCCCTTTTTATTTCCCATCGGTACGTAAATAATCCATTCCAATATAGTCTTTAGGGCTGTTGGAGCCAAACATTTTAGGTTATTCCGCTGGGACGTTTAAAAAGCATTGCTATCATTTTGCGCTTCACATTTGGATATCTTTCTAGCATATAGCTCATAGTGAAACTCTTTACTGGTAAATTCAATTTGGAAGTTATATACACATTTTTTATTGAAAATTTGGTTGAATCGTTTCCAGCACTGCTAATGACCAAATCTACAACTTGCATTACTTCCTTAGAGGTCTGGATATTGGTCCACTGTAGTTTAAAGATATCTGGTTTTTCAGTAATACCAATTTCTTTACGATGTCTTTGTCAACCATGGATACACTTTCTCCATCATTTATAAAGGCATATATTTCCTCTATTCATTTGGCCATATAGCTTAACTGGAATAATTTGAAATAAAACAGATCCGTTTCCAGCATTTTTGCCTACTAAGCAATTTCATCTGACATTTGATTGCAATTCCGATACTTAAAATGTTTTATTAATCCCTTTAATAATTTTCTCCACATTTTCATCTTTTTAAAATCAGCATGCAACAGTCTATGATGAAATTTCTGACACGAATTGACACCACATTTATTATTAGAAAAACATTTCACAATTCGGTGACCTTCTCTTAGACATGAGAAACATATTCCAATTTCCTTTTCCCATTGGATTTGTTATGTGATAGTCACCTCCAGACGACTGTATGAATGTGATCATATTGATTACTTAAATTGCGAAGTTTAAAAACCCATCAAAATCTGATTTCTTAATAGCAGGAAGGCCCTCACCTTTTGAATCTGCGATTTAAATAACTGATCAGGTCTTCAATATGTTTCGGCGAGGATTGTCATAATTTCTGAGACGTTTCTGGAGTTTGAAAGTAATGATTAAACCGTTTCAAACGCCTTTCCTTGTAAAGCATTTCGTAATCGCATGACATTATGCAAGTCCGAGTAACCAAATTCCGCGGTGGTGCGGTTGAAAGTTTAAACAAACATTGGCCACTCTTCAGGCGACCCAGAATACTTTGGCAAATCACACATTTTCATAAGATTATGTGGTACAACACCACTAGTGGCAGTGGGACATTTAATTCGACAGAGCAGATGAAAGGCTTTGCGTAATGGGCAGACGCACATAGGTTCCAGATGTTTTATTAATTTGGAAACATTCCACCATAAGGGTTTGAAATAGAAGAAATCGTCGTTGGTAGAAATACATTCAAAGATTTTCGTTTGCGCCAATGCGTGGAAAAGGGGGAATTGCAAAGAAAACCAATGTAACCAAATAAAATAAATAAAAATACAATAGTGGGGTTAGTTTACGTATAAAATAAAGGTTGTGGTATTGGAAGTAGAAATATGTTGTAGTACATACTTGAAGTCAAATGTACTGTGCTTAAATGCTAATCGTAGTATGTTTGAACTCTAATAGTTTTGTATAACGTAGTTGTCATAGCTTTCTGAAAACTATTGTACATACGATTTTCTTTTATCTTTCAATAAACTTTCAATACATTAGGTTATAGGCCCAGAAAGCGCATAAAAATGTCTTATTCTGGTATTCCACAAATTGAAAGATTAAAGGGCCGAGAAAATTGGGAACAATGGAAGTTCGCTGTGAATGCATACTTCGAAATGGAAGGGCTATGGAGTTCTGTGGAAGGCAAAGAAACAGATGTCTCAAAAAACGTGAATGCTCGTTCCAAACTGATTTCATTGTTGGATCCCATAATTTTTGTTCACATTCAAAAGACTACGTCTGCAAAAGAAATTTGGAATAATTTGTCAAAAGCTTTTGAAGATTCTGGGCTTACTCGAAGAGTAAGTTTGCTTAGAACACTTATTACCACAAAGATGGAGGATTGTGTTTCAATGGAAGAATTTGTGAACATTATAATGTCGACTGCAGGAAAGCTGGCTGGTACTGGAATGAACGTATCTGATGAATGGATTGGTACATTAATGTTGGCTGGACTCCCTGAGTATTATCAACCTATGATAATGGGTATTGAGAGTTCCGGTGTAAAAATATCTGGTGATTACGTAAAAACAATGCTCTTACAAGATGTGCATTCTAGCAGTTCAAAAGTAGCAGCTTTAGTCGGAAAGTCAAGAAAAAAAGAACCAAATTAAGAATACTTTCAAGAAAGTAGAAAGCTATGGATGTCGTGAGTATGGTCACATTAAGAAGAATTGCCTGCATTTACCGCAAGACACTCAACAGATGAGTGGTATTTCGATTCGGGTTTTACATCTCATATGTGCAAAAACAATATGTTATTTACAAATCTAAAAAGGCGTCCCCAATTTGAGATTATAACAGCTAATAATTCGATAATGAAAGGAAATGAAATGGGCGATGTCATGCTGGATGTTTCAATAAATGGAAAAAATGATAATATCGTGCTAAGTGATGTTTTGTATCTACCCGATACACATACCAACCTAATATCAATCTCTAGTGTAGTGAAACATGGTCACAAGGTTGTTTTTGACAGTAAAGGATGCAGCAACATTTCGATACATATTTACCTCAATTTACCCATTCTTCCGCCTCTATTATGTTCATTGTTAATAGAGCCCGCTTTACATACATAAATTTCTGTTTCCTCTATTAGCTATTTTACTTCTTTAAAATTTCATACATGAGATAACAAAAAATCTGTAAGTAAAATCTTTATGTTCTTCAGTAGCTTTCAAGGATATCGAACTGTTCCGGATTAAGACTTTTGCTAGACTACAGCGAAAGGGATTATGTTGCAAAGTGCTGCAGTAGGGCAGTCAGCGAGTTCACGTCTTCACCGTCCTCATCAGAGTCATCGTCGGAGTATGGAACTATACCGCAGTCTCCCGAGCAGCAACCAATACCGCAATATCTTACGCCTCATGTTGCTGATGCCATTCAATTGCAACGGACTCCGAGGCGAAATAAATGAGATAGTGGAATTAATGAATCGGAGGAATATTAGGATCATAGCGGTGAAGGAAATCCAACTGAATAAAAGTTGTAGCCTACAGCGTTGTTATGGTTCCAACGTATTGAGGAAGGATCGCACCAGAAGTGGAGGTGGGGGATTAGCGTTCTTGTTACACCATTCTCTTCAGTTCAGACCTATCTCGCTTGAGCTAGTCTCTAGTGTCACATACATGGAATGTATGGGGGTAGCAGACAAGTGTGGAACTGCCGAGGTAGTGGTGCTTAATGTGTATATCCTGCGATTAATAGCTGTGAACCTCGTTATTTGCCAGATATTAGCCATTGTTGGTAGGCCATAGCCGCCTGGTACAAGGGAATTTTAATGCCCACCAATGGCATGACAGAGCAGATTGACTGCTCAACATACTGCACGGTAAATGAGGATGCACCCACCCGAATAAGAGGGGAGTTTCAAAGTTCGCCAGAATTAACCATAGTGTTACCTGGTTTAATAAACCCGTCAATTTGGCAACCCGTCATTTCTCTTGGCTTAGACCATGTCCTGATAATCGTCCCCATAAGGAGCTCGCCCGATTTAAAAACCTTTGAACGCTACACTTTCCTTAACCATGGGAAAGCTCACTGGCCAGAGTTCAGAGAATTTACCAAACATAGCTGAAAGTGCAGGGCGAGTAATATTTAATGCCGATTACGAACTACCCCAAGATTTTAGTGGTCACATTTGACAGCACGTTCAAGTCTACGACAAGATGAAAAGTAGGAACTGCACTGCAGTGAAACCTTGTGACCTCTTATGACGCGATAGATCCAGTGTGGTCTGCGAATAGTAATGCTACGCAGTGGAAGCACATCCAGACCGGCCAGATTCCTAACCTGAGAACTGAGACAGGGTGCCTCCTCAAGACACCATTGGACCAGCACAATCATATGCTTTCGTAGCAGTACCGGCTTGGGTGTTCTCGTGAGAGTCATCCCATAGGGAGAAAACATCTAGAACAAGAAGCCTATGAAGGCAGGTCCGAGTGGACATCATGCAGTCGCAGATGCCATCAGCAATTACAGGATGAATGCCGTCCTCGGAGGTCGAAGAAGGGGGAACCCGAACGAATCGTTACCTCGGTGGAACCAAAGGAGGTTAAACCCTCATCTCGTCCAACGACGAAAAGGGGACTGTCAACGGAGGAACCACAACTCGAGGCAAAGAAACCGTCCACGGTTAAACCTCCACCTCCACCAGTTGCGCTGGCAACCCCCGTCGTCAGAAAGAAGGTAGTGGTTGGGCCGCTTCAAGCAGCTTCTGCAGGCCCTAGGTCTACAAAAGCCACAATTGAAACCACCAAACCCCAACCTTCGAGCCGGAGTAGCAAAAAAGGAAATTTTTCCAAATTTTCTACCCGAACAACATTCTTTTGGCAGTCATCGACTGTGCTGAGCCGGAAGGCAAGTGCCACCCTTTATAAGGAGAGAAGGTTATCTGCTGTGAAAACGAGGAGTACAAAAACTTCCTTGTAATCACAGTAGCTGGCTTTCACGGACTTTGGGAAGGGAGTGCGATAGCCTGTATCCCTGAAGGAAATTCCCTGCAGGAAGATATTATCTGCATGGGTGCTGATCGTTGACCGTTGTCCTTTTTAAGATTTCCAATGCTCTTGTATCATCCTTCGAGACTAATTTCTTCAATTCAATTTTAATACCAAACATTTCCATTCCAAAATAACTATTCATTGTTTCGTCTAGTTCCATCAGGTTTTGCACATCCTCATCCGATCTCGATAGTGACAAGAATACAATTTTCCCTTTTTATTTCCCATCGGTACGTAAATAATCCATTCCAATATAGTCTTTAGGGCTGTTGGAGCCAAACATTTTAGGTTCTTCCGCTGGGACGTTTAAAAAGCATTGCTATCATTTTGCGCTTCACATTTGGATATCTTTCTAGCATATAGCTCATAGTGAAACTCTTTACTGGTAAATTCAATTTGGAACTTATATACACATTTTTTATTGAAAATTTGGTTGAATCGTTTCCAGCACTGCTAATGACCAAATCTACAACTTGCATTACTTCCTTAGAGGTCTGGATATTGGTCCACTGTAGTTTAAAGATATCTGGTTTTTCAGTAATACCAATTTCTTTACGATGTCTTTGTCAACCATGGATACACTTTCTCCATCATTTATAAAGGCATATATTTCCTCAATTCATTTGGCCATATAGCTTAACTGGAATAATTTGAAACAAAACAGATCCGTTTCCAGCATTTTTGCCTACTAAGCAATTTCATGTGACATTTGATTGCAATTCCGATACTTAAAATGTTTTATTAATCCCTTTAATAATTTTCTCCACATTTTCATCTTTTTAAAATCAGCATGCAACAATCTATGATGAAATTTCTGACACGAATTGACACCACATTTATTATTAGAAAAACATTTCACAATTCGGTGACCTTCTTTTAGACATGAGAAACATATTCCAATTTCCTTTTCCCATTGGATTTGTTATGTGATAGTCACCTCCAGACGACTGTATGAATGTGATCATATTGATTACTTAAATTGCGAAGATTAACAACCCATCAAAATCTGATTTCTTAATAGCAGGAAGGCCCTCACCTTGTGAATCTGCGATTTAAATAACTGATCAGGTCTTCAATATGTTTCGGCGAGGATTTTCATAATTGCTGAGACGTTTCTGGAGTTTGAAAGTAATGATTCCACCGTTTCAAACGCCTTTCCTTGTAAAGCATTTCGTAATCGCATGACATTATGCAAGTCCGAGTAACCAAATTCCGCGGTGGTGCGGTTGAAAGTTTAAACAAACATTGGCCACTCTTCAGGCGACCCAGAATACTTTGGCAAATCACACATTTTCATAAGATTATGTGGTACAACACCACTAGTGGCAGTGGGACATTTAATTCGACAGAGCAGATGAAAGGCTTTGCGTAATGGGCAGACGCACATAGGTTCCAGATGTTTTATTAATTTGGAAACATTCCACCATAAGGGTTTGAAATAGAAGAAATCGTCGTTGGTGGAAATACATTCAAAGATGTTTGTTTGCGCCAATGCGTGGAAAAGGGGGAATTGCAAAGAAAACCAATGCAACCAAATAAAATAAATAAAAATACAATAGTGGGGTTAGTTTACGTATAAAATAAAGGTTGTGGTATTGGAAGTAGAAATATGTTGTAGTACATACTTGAAGTCAAATGTACTGTGCTTAAATGCTAATCTTAGTATGTTTGAACTCTAATAGTTTTGTATAACGTAGTTGTCATAGCTTTCTGAAAACTATTGTACATACGATTTTCTTTTATCTTTCAATAAACTTTCAATACATTAGGTTATAGGCCCAGAAAGCGCATAAAAATGTCTTATTCTGGTATTCCACAAATTGAAAGATTAAAGGGCCGAGAAAATTGGGAACAATGGAAGTTCGCTGTGAATGCATACTTCGAAGTGGAAGGGCTATGGAGTTCTGTGGAAGGCAAAGAAACAGATGTCTCAAAAAACGTGAATGCTCGTTCCAAACTGATTTCATTGTTGGATCCTATAATTTTTATTCACATTCAAAAGACTACGTCTGCAAAATAAATTTGGAATAATTTGTCAAAAGCTTTTGAAGATTCTGGGCTTACTCGAAGAGTAAGTTTGCTTAGAACACTTATTACCACAAAGATGGAGGATTGTGTTTCAATAGAAGAATTTGTGAACATTATAATGTCGACTGCAGGAAAGCTGGCTGGTACTGGAATGAATGTATCTGATGAATGGATTGGTACATTGATGTTGGCTGGACTCCCTGAGTATTATCAACCTATGATAATGGGTATTGAGAGTTCCGGTGTAAAAATATCTGGTGATTACATAAAAAAATGCTCTTACAAGATGTGCATTCTAGCAGTTCAAAAGTAGCAGATTTAGTCGGAAAGTCAAGAAAAAAAGAACCAAATTAAGAATACTTTCAAGAAAGTAGAAAGCTATGGATGTCGTGAGTATGGTCACATTAAGAAGAATTGCCTGCATTTACCGCAAGACACTCAACAGATGAGTGGTATTTCGATTCGGGTGCTACATCTCATATGTGCAAAAACAATATGTTATTTACAAATCTAAAAAGGCGTCCCCAATTTGAGATTATAACAGCTAATAATTCGATAATGAAAGGAAATGAAATGGGCGATGTCATGCTGGATGTTTCAATAAATGGAAAAAATGATAATATCGTGCTAAGTGATGTTTTGTATCTACCCGACACACATACCAACCTAATATCAATCTCTAGTGTAGTGAAACATGGTCACAAGGTTGTTTTTGACAGTAAAGGATGCAGAGTTATAAATAATTGCAATGAAGTTATTGCTGCTGGTTCTTTAAATAATGGTATGTTCAAATTAAATGAAACTGAATTCAAAGGTTATGCTGTAAAGAATTTTGATTGTGACATATGGCACTTACGTTTTGGCCATCCTTGTCCGGAGAATTTAAGAAAGATTGAGAATCTTGTTCATGGAATTTCAGGAATAAAACAGAAATATGCTGATTGTTCAGTTCGCCTAAAGGGTAAGATCTCACGTCTTCCATTCAAAGATAAAGGTCATAGAGCAAATGACGTACTAGAAATAGTTCATTCTGATGTATGTGGACCAATGGAAGAGGGTGCGCTTTACTTGTTGGTTTTCGTCGATGACTTCAGTAGAAAAGTCTTTGGATATTTTCTAAAGTTAAAGGATCAAGTTTATAGCAAATTTCAAGTGTTCAAGCAAATGGTAGAAATTCAGACAGGTCGCAAGGTTAAGATTTTTCGTACTGATAATGGGACCGAATTTTGCAATGGAAAAATTAAAACAATTCTAGTGGTATTATTAATCAGACGACAGCTCCGTACACACCGCAGCAAAATGGCCTAGCAGAAAGGATGAACAGAACACTCATCGAAAAAGCAAAATGTTTGATTATTCAAGCTGGATTAATTAAAAAATTTTGGGCAGAAGCGGTAGATACAGCTATTTACTTGGTTAACCGCTTGCCATGTAAAGGTCTTGCAGAGAGGAACATAACTCCAGAGGAGGCATGGTCAGGGCGAAAACCCACGGTAAAACATTTAAAAGTTTTCGGATGTATGGTCGTTGTGCATGTTCTAAAAGAGGAAAGGAGAAAACTTGATGCTAAAGGGAAAGAAATGATATTTGTCGGATATTGCGATAATACAAAAGCTTACAGATTTATGGACCCAAAGACTAAAAACATTATAGTTAGTAGAAACGCTGTATTTCAGGAAGGAAATTTTTATGATACAGGTGAATATTCTATCGGTATTACATTTTTCATTCCATTTGAAACAAATCAAAATCAATCAAGTAATGATGAATCAGATGAGGATACACAAGAATTGTTTACTGATGAGGAGGTTGTCATAAGCAGTCCGTCCGATGAAACTATAAATCAAGAAGGTAGAGTTGAACATAAACGCATCGTACCTGAGATCGAGTCAAAAACTCCTGAGGTTAGAAAATCAAGTCGAGTACGAAGCTTGCCAAAACGCTATGCTTGCATGAGCGAAGAAATTAACGTTTGTGAGCCAATTACAATGGAGCAGGCTTTAAATGGACCCCAAGCTGAATTATGGCGAAAAGCCATGGATGAAGAAATAGCATCATTGCTGGAAAATGAAACATTGTCGGTATGTGATTTACCGAAGGATAAAATGCCAATTTCATCTAAGTGGTGCTTTAAAATCAAAACAAATTCAGAAGGATCAATTGAGAAATTCAAAGTTCGTTTAGTGGCTAAGGGATATTCGCAAAAGAAGGGGATCGACTATGAAGCAACTTTTGCTCCAGTTGTAAGATATTCGTCAATAAGAATGTTACTTGCATTAGCTGTAAAATATAACTTGGATATTGATCAGATGGATGTGGTAACTGCATTTTTACAGAGCGAGTTAAATGAAGAGATATATGTGGATATCCCAGAAGGATTGAACTACGACAAAAGCAAAGTATGTAAACTTAAGAAATCACTGTATTGTCTGAAGCAAGCAAGTCGATGCTGGAATCAAAAGTTTTATAATGTTCTAAAATCATTTGGGCTGAAACAATCAAAAATTGATCCATGTATATATTATTATGTAGAAGGGGAAATAAGGATGTACATATCAATATATGTGGATGATATTTTAATATTCTCCAATAATGCCGAAATGAAACATAATATTAAAAAGTTTTTGATGTCACATTTTAAAATGAAGGACTTAGGGCCTGCATTCTATATTCTGGGCATGAAGATTACTCGTGATAGAGAAAATGGTATATTGTGGATTGATCAAAAGCTTTATTTGGAGAAAGATTCAATATGAGTGATTGTAAAGGAATGTTTTCGCCAATGGACCACAACCAATGATTATCAATAGAGTAAATGCCTAAGACTGAAAACGAAATAAAGGAAATGAAATCAGTACCTTATCAAGAAGCCGTAGGATGCCTATTATTTGCTGCACAGTTGACTCGGCCAGATATTGCACATGCAGTGGGGGTTTTATCTAAGTTCAATTAAAATCCTAGTAAACCACACTTGTTTGCTGTAAAACGTTTACTGAGGTATATTAAACATACTATTGATTTCAAACTAGAATACACTGCATATTATAATGGAAAAATTATTGGTTTCGCTGATGCGGATTGGGCAAATGATGTTGACTTAAGAAGATCAACCACAGGATATATATTTTTATTTCAAGGATCAGCAATATAATGGAACTCCAAAAGGCAACAAACCGTGGCGCTGTCGACAACTGAGGCGGAATATATGGCAATGTCCACAGCATACCAAGAGCTTATTTGTTTGAAGTCGTTGTATTTGCAAATTAGTGGATGTCACGATGAAGCTTGGATAATATATTTCGACAACAAAGGCTCAATTAATCTTGTGCACAACAATGTCACGCACGGTCAAAGCACATCGATATTCGTCATCATTTTGTTCGAGATATGATCCAAATAAAATCAATAATAATTCAGTATATTTCAACAGAGGAAATGGTCGCGGACATCTTAACAAAAGCTTTACCCAACCAAAGGATTCAACAATTATGTCAATACCTTGGGTTAAATAACTTCAAATCTAGTGGGGGTGTTGTAGTACATACTTGAAGTCAAATGTGCTGTGTTTAAATGCTAATCGTAGTATGTTTGTTAGTTTTGTATAACGTAGTTGTCATAGCTTTCTGAAAACTATTATACACACGATATTCTTTTATCTTTCAATAAACTTTCAATACATTAAAATAGTGTATGTAGTTATTCTAGCAGAGGTAGTTGTGGTACTAGCAACATTGTTGTTAGCGGTAGGTTCAAGTTATACGACTTGTCAGTTCGTTTGTCTGTTGAATTCTAATTTTATTGAGAAAAATATATTACTTAAGTGTTAATACACAATATGTCATGATGGGGGGTTTAGTTTTATGCTTCTGATCTATATTTACTTCCCAGCTGAACGCGTGTTTATGTGAGAATATTCTGTATTACCAATGCGTCCAATGCGTACATAATTTATTTAGACATCTTGGCCTCGGTGGGTATTGAATTTCTGCTATGCGTCAAATTTTTATCTTTCTTCTTATAAATAAAATAATTAAAATTATTATTACAATGATTACTAATATAAATGCTGCGTGTGATGAGATGTGATGGAACTTCAAACTTCTTAATTCCACATTTTCTTTCTTTAACATGTCCACGAATTTCTTTAGCCCGGCAATTTCTTGGTGATGATTGATAAGCACAAGGGGTTTGATAGATTCTTTTTCGTCCGGACTTACATCCTTTAGGAGAAACGAATGGAATTCTGTTGTTACCTCTTTATATACTCTATGCACAGCTACCAAAGTCACTTTGCCGATCCTCCTGTACAGTCTGCATCCAGCGGGATAATTCATTGCTGTGGAAGTTCCATAATCATCTGTTGTTTGTTGTTTCGCACATTATCTTCTTACTCAACGTTTCCTTGCACTCATTCAGCATATATTGTGTTAGGAAATGGAAGGAATCCAACTCAAAATTATATACAATGTAAGGGGATTTCACACGGTCTATCAATATCACATCTCCTTCTTCAAATTGTATCGGAATTACTCCGTAGAACTGGGATGACTGACGATTGTACAGTGGTATTTTTATATCTATTATTGAGACCCCACAAAAGTTCCGTGACCCGTCATCAAACTTTGGATCTCTTCTAATTCCATTCCTGTACGCTTCCCTGGCAGTACATATTTCTCAGGCAGAGAATCTCGTATTTTTACTATCTCCGTTTGTAATTGTTTGGGTGTTATTAGGACGGGATGAAACCTCCCGCAGTTTACATCAATTAATGCAACAAAAGCCTCTTTTTGGACTTAGTCACATTCTTTCAAAAGCTCATGATTTTGTTTTGCTATTATAAAGAATCTTATGGATTCTCTATACACGAAGTAATTCTTATTCATCGTAACACTAATGTTCTCAATGAAAAGTGCGAATTCACTTCCTCTGTTGTTCTCTTCAAAAGATTTACCGTAGCGTCAATTACAGATGTCTGCTGTTTTGCTAGTTTCTTCAAATCCTTTTTGGTTGGCTAATAGATTCTTCATATTGTTCACCATAGCTTCTCGATCATCATCGTCCATTACCCCAAATGCCCAGTGTTGAACGAACCCACGAATTTCAACAGAGCTCCTCTTTTTTGACGATTGCTCTCTATGAGGAATAATCGATTGTTGTTTTTATCTTATTAATCTTGAGATCCATATTGTTTATCGTGGACCAACACTGTTCCTCAAAAGTTTGAAGTCGTGGGCATAAACTTTTTGATGTTTTCAGCAATTCGGAAGGCAGGTCTAATGTTTTTAATATGTTTTAAGCTCCAAGTGCACAATCATATTCCATGATGACGAAACCATGTGAATCTGCGACATGGGATCCAAATATACCGCCGACGTACTATTTAGTTCATGTACAGATAATGCCTTGGTAGAGATTAGTAAGAATAAGTTCAATATCACTGTCCACATCATTATTGGTTGTGTCCTTATTTTGCTCTCACATCTCGTCGAATTAGTATGTGCAATTTCCGCCTGTTTTTCCTCTCTGGACAATACTTCAGGTTCCTCGTCCATGTACTTCAATGGACATAATTTGTTAACCGGTCTCTTTATAACGCCGTCTTGTGTCTTAACAGCCACCACTCTTACAACTACGTCTTTTCCTGGATGGACTTCTACTACCTTCGCCAGTGGCCATCACGCCGGGTGTGTTTCTTTGTTCTTCAATATAACCACATTACCTATTTCCACATTGTTATTTTGTTTCTTCCATTTTATTCGGTTTTTTAATGTGGTTAAATACTCCTCTTTCCATCTGCTCCAAAAATGAAACATCCCAGGTTTCCTTCATCAATAGTCGCCGGTGATTATCAAATGTCCAGGTGTTAGAGTGTCAAATTATTCTGTACCGCTTCCAAGGTCATATAGCGGCATCAAATTTAATACTGCTTCAATCTGAGATAGCACCGTACTCAACTCCTCGTAAGTCAATTTAGTGTCACCAATTATTCTTTTTAGGTGATATTTTATTAATTTTACTGCTGCTTCCCAAATTACTCCAATGTGGAATGAAATGCCAACTTATTTTTTCATTTTCCAAAATGGGGGCTAACTTCGAGTTATTTTTAACGGCCTCCAAAAAGTCTCTGTCAAGCGGCCTTGCTGCCCCTACGAAGTTCGTTCCGTTGTCGAAATATAAATCAATTGATTTTCCTCTTCTCGCGAAAAATCGCCTTAGCGCCGCCAGAAGTGCTTTCGTTGTTAGTCCACTGACTGCTTCCAAATGAACCACCTTCGTTACCATACATACGAACACCGCTGCATATCCCTTCATGGACTTCACTCCCCTTGTTTTGGAGCACCGTATCTGTAGCGGACCCGCTTAATCAATGCCACAATCTTGAAAAAGTTGATTGATACTGACTCTGTAAGCTGGTAAGAGCCTTTCGTATGATATTTACTGCTAATCTTGTCTTCTAGACAATGATTGGATGCTTTTGGTCATAGGTTAGCTCTGACAAAGCAAGTCTTCCACCTACACGCATTATGCCATTTCGATTCAACTGTGGATGTAGTGAAGCTATTTCACTTCGATGATCCACAGTTCCTAATATCTTCAATTTAATTTTGTTAACTCCATCTCTGGTATTTTTAACTCTTCTGCTGTCGAGTTCTCATTTACTGCTCGCTTCTTTCTTAGTCCTTTTATAAAAAGCAGTACGTAAGCCATTACACGTATTTGTTTATTAAATGATGCATACTTCATCATAGTTTTATATACGTGATTATCTGTAGAAAATCTTACTATTGCTGATACGACTTGCTTGTGGTTGCTTTTTGGGCAATCTTACTCATATTTGTTCAACCACCTTCCCACCATAATGTGTTGTTTGTCAAAGTCTCCGGTGGGACACCCTTTGAAACCATAACTGTTGGGTTCTCCTTTGACTTGACATATCCCCATTTCGCTTCGGATATTCTCTCCAAAATATACATCACTCTTGTTTTTATAAACTTATCCTTATTTTTGGAGTTGTGAAACCATGCCAAGGAAATCATTGAATCACTTTAAGCATAAGTTGGTGTTTCTGACTTCAATACTCCTTTGATCTTCTGCTGTAGTTTAGCCAATAAATGTGTTGCCCAAAGTTCCAGCTTTTTTTGATTGGGTTTACTTTGCTTTTTGCAGCCACTATGGTCACCTGTGAATTTACCTTAAGGTATACCACCGCTGCATATGCCTTTTCAGAAGCATCTGCAAACCCATATAACTGTGCAGTTTTGTCTTCAAATATTCCAAACCATCTTGGAATCCTTTAATTTTCTTATGCAGGCAGACTGCTTATGCAAGAAATATTAAATTAATTGCATTGTTTGGAATTGCACCTCTTTTTTGTCGTTCTAATTTCATTGTGTTTGATTTTGCATACTCTTTTTCGGTTACCACTGTATAAAATTGCATAACAATAAGAAAAAAAAAAAAAACACCGCCAAATTGCTACAATCATTGTTTGTAATATTCCTACTGTTTCGCTGTTCAATAATACATAATTATATTTACATACATACGCGTGTGACATATTTACGTTGAGCGGTCAATCGTCTCGTCATCGCAAGCATACACCCACCCGCCTCACATACATATTTTCGAAATTGATCTTTTTACTTTTCGGTTTTCTTTTGTTTGCGTGTACCCTACACTAATCGGGTTGGTCGATAGTAACTAGTCAACACGTTGGTAACAAAGAAAATATTTTTGCTAATTGAATCGTGGCGTGTATGTAATTACATTTAAGGGTAATTTGCACATTTTAATTTATCGTGTACCCTACAGTCCGCATTTATAGAATTTTCATTCGGTTTGTAAAAACTATTATATTTATTGTATTGAACATAAAAATAGTAAATTTTGACGTTTTTAATAAAAATAGTTGCAATATAACCATAAAAATAGTCTTCAATATAACCACATTACCTATTTCCACATTGTTATTTTGTTTCTTCCATTTCATTCGGTTTTTTAATGTGGTTAAATACTCCTCTTTCCATCTGCTCCAAAAATGTAACATCCCAGGTTTCCTTCATTGATAGTCGCCGGTGATTATCAAATGTCCAGGTGTTAGAGTGTCAAATTATTCTGTTCCGCTTCCAAGGTCATATAGCGGCATCAAATTTAATACTGCTTCAATCTGAGATAGCACCGTACTCAACTCCTCGTAAGTCAATTTAGTGTCACCAATTATTCTTTTTAGGTGATATTTTATTAATTTTACTGCTGCTTCCCAAATTACTCCAATGTGGAATGAAATGCCAACTTATTTTTTCATTTTCCAAAATGGGGGCTAACTTCGAGTTATTTTTAACGGCCTCCAAAAAGTCTCTGTCAAGCGGCCTTGCTGCCCCTACGAAGTTCGTTCCGTTGTCGAAATATAAATCAATTGATTTTCCTCTTCTCGCGAAAAATCGCCTTAGCGCCGCCAGAAGTGCTTTCGTTGTTAGTCCACTGACTGCTTCCAAATGAACCACCTTCGTTACCATACATACGAACACCGCTGCATATCCCTTCATGGACTTCACTCCCCTTGTTTTGGAGCACCGTATCTGTAGCGGACCCGCTTAATCAATGCCACAATCTTGAAAAAATTGATTGATACTGACTCTGTAAGCTGGTAAGAGCCTTTCGTATGATATTTACTGCTAATCTTGTCTTCTAGACAATGATTGGATGCTTTTGGTCATAGGTTAGCTCTGACAAAGCAAGTCTTCCACCTACACGCATTATGCCATTTCGATTCAACTGTGGATGTAGTGAAGCTATTTCACTTCGATGATCCACAGTTCCTAATATCTTCAATTTAATTTTGTTAACTCCATCTCTGGTATTTTTAACTCTTCTGCTGTCGAGTTCTCATTTACTGCTCGCTTCTTTCTTAGTCCTTTTATAAAAAGCAGTACGTAAGCCATTACACGTATTTGTTTATTAAATGATGCATACTTCATCATAGTTTTATATACGTGATTATCTGTAGAAAATCTTACTATTGCTGATACGACTTGCTTGTGGTTGCTTTTTGGGCAATCTTACTCATATTTGTTCAACCGCCTTCCCACCATAATGTGTTGTTTGTCAAAGTCTCCGGTGGGACACCCTTTGAAACCATAACTGTTGGGTTCTCCTTTGACTTGACATATCCCCATTTCGCTTCGGATATTCTCTCCAAAATATACATCACTCTTGTTTTTATAAACTTATCCTTATTTTTGGAGTTGTGAAACCATGCCAAGGAAATCATTGAATCACTTTAAGCATAAGTTGGTGTTTCTGACTTCAATACTCCTTTGATCTTCTGCTGTAGTTTAGCCAATAAATGTGTTGCCCAAAGTTCCAGCTTTTTTTGATTGGGTTTACTTTGCTTTTTGCAGCCACTATGGTCACCTGTGAATTTACCTTAAGGTATACCACCGCTGCATATGCCTTTTCAGAAGCATCTGCAAACCCATATAACTGTGCAGTTTTGTCTTCAAATATTCCAAACCATCTTGGAATCCTTTAATTTTCTTATGCAGGCAGACTGCTTATGCAAGAAATATTAAATTAATTGCATTGTTTGGAATTGCACCTCTTTTTTGTCGTTCTAATTTCATTGTGTTTGATTTTGCATACTCTTTTTCGGTTACCACTGTATAAAATTGCATAACAATAAGAAAAAAAAAAAAAACACCGCCAAATTGCTACAATCATTGTTTGTAATATTCCTACTGTTTCGCTGTTCAATAATACATAATTATATTTACATACATACGCGTGTGACATATTTACGTTGAGCGGTCAATCGTCTCGTCATCGCAAGCATACACCCACCCGCCTCACATACATATTTTCGAAATTGATCTTTTTACTTTTCGGTTTTCTTTTGTTTGCGTGTACCCTACACTAATCGGGTTGGTCGATAGTAACTAGTCAACACGTTGGTAACAAAGAAAATATTTTTGCTAATTGAATCGTGGCGTGTATGTAATTACATTTAAGGGTAATTTGCACATTTTAATTTATCGTGTACCCTACAGTCCGCATTTATAGAATTTTCATTCGGTTTGTAAAAACTATTATTTTTATTGTATTGAACATAAAAATAGTAATTTTTGACGTTTTTAATAAAAATAGTTGCAAAAATAATTATTTCCATATATTTTATCGAACATTCTTGCAATGATTACCTTATTTATATAATATTGTTTAAAATATTTCGTGATTTTTTTTGTTTTTATATAAATTTTTGTGCATTTTTGTCGCTTATTAAAGGGAAAATAAATTTGTTGTGCAAGTTTTTGCAACTTTTTATCTAAATTGGTGGTCTTTTTTCGGATTTCTGAAATTGTCGGTTTTTTGGAAGTTCTTGCTCGTTTTTCGGAATTATTTGCTTGACTTTCTTGTCGTATTTTCGATTTTTTTGAATTTTTTGTTGTCGGGCTTAATTATTTGGTTGACTTTGTCGATTTTCTAACCGAATTTTCAATTTTTTTTTGAAAATTTTGCTGGTTGATTTCATTTGTTCGCAGATTTTTCGGTTTTATAATCGAATTTTTTTTTTAATTTTTTGAACTTCTTTGGCTGATTTCGTATTTTTTTGTAAGGAAAGTCATCTTTGTACAAGATTTAAAATGATTTATTCATTTTCCAATTTTTTGTTACGTAAGCATTTTTGGATATTTTCTTTGATTCATTTGAGGTTTCGTGGGAATTTATATTATTCGCAGCAATATGGCTCCAATCCTCTTAATAATTTCACTAGAGTGTCAGACAATATGATCAAGTTTTGTGCTAAACTTAAAGGTGCGAAAGAAGAAGATTTAGATGTTTTCATTTTAGAAGTAAAAAGTACGGAGTTGAATAAAAAATTGGTCAATTTAGAAATTTCTTTTGGAAAATGTCTCGACTATTTATCAACTGCTGAGGATACTACTGCTGAAGACATTGTGGTGGTCGATGGGAAATATGAGGTTGTTCATGACTTATATATGGAGTGTGTTGCGCTCATTAATAAAATTTTGCATAAATTCCGGCGATCTCGAAAATCGTCATTGATCTCTTCTTTTAGTTCAGTGGTTTCTTTAAATCAGGATCCCTCTGATATTCCTAAGGATAACCAGACGCCGTCAGGAATACCAAAGGAAGCACAGGGCACACATTCTGTTTTAAATAAAACGAACTCATCTACCCACACTGCTCGAAATGTGGGTACGCAGGCTTCTAGCTCCGCAATATCTAATATTGGGAATCCTAGGGATGGTTCGATTTTTGCTATTTATACGGATATCTTCGATGTGCGATACGGATGTCTTCGAAGGTGATTTTCTCTCCTGGCCAACGTTTAGAGTTCTTTTTAGCACGGTTTATATTAATAATTCCCGATTGAGAGATATCGAGCGTCTTTGTCACTTAACGCGAAAAACTAGTGGGAAGCTCGCGAAATTGTTGCTAAGTTCCCCTTAACTAACCGCAGTTTTGGCCTAGCTTGGGACGCCTTAAAATCTACTTACGATAATCAGCGTTTGTTGATTCATAGCCAGTTTAAAACATTGTTTTCTCTCCCGGTACTTGAAAATGAGACTTGTTCGGGTCTCAAACAAATCCAGCGTGGTATTGGTTGTTTGTCTACAATGTCCATTTACGACGTTCGTACGGATAATTGGGATCCGTTTTTGGTCTTCATTTGTTTACAAAGGCTCCCTAAAATTACACAAACCTTATGTAGAGTGTTAAAGATCTTCTGTTTCGTTGTGGAAAGACCTTGATAGTTTTTTGTCGAAACGAATTCAGACACTCATGTGTCTACATGGTATGAGAGGAAATGATCAACTCACAAAGTCTAATGTTAAAAAACTTCGAAGTCATATGACTAATACGAATTCTTCTCGCTTCCCTAATCCTCCGCAGAATAATTATTGTTTCCTGTGTCCCCAAATTTCCCACTTGCTATCTGAATGTCCTCGATTCAAAAATATTTCCCCCTCGGCTAGGTTTTCTATTGTGAAACGTCGTAGGTTATGTGTGAATAGCTTGCGTAAGGGACATGAGGTAAAAAATTGTATTAGTCAGCATCGGTGTTCGAAATGTAAGCGGAGCCATCACACCTTGCTACATCGTGATGATTCTTCCCCGAGAAGGTCAAGTACACCTGTTTCTTCGGTTAGCCAGAATCCAACCAATCCACCACATCTCGCACCAGCCAATTCATCTCATCCCTCTACATCATCGGCGTGTGTTTCTCGGCAAGTACTCCACGCCTCTCAAAATAAATCAGTTCTTTTAGGAACTGCAATGGTAAATATTCTGCATTGTGGTATGCCGTATTCAGGTAGGGCTTTATTAGACCCTGCTTCCGAATCTTCTTTTCTAACTGAACGTTTGCAAAATAGGTTGAAACTGAATTGGGGTGAATTGTGCAATTTCGGCCCTTTGGATCCATCGGTCAAATTAGAAACTCATGCGCTTTTTCTGGAAACTTGCCCTGGGTCACTGTCTCTTCTAATTTTAGAGCCCAAATGCCAAATATTCGTCTTGTAGACCATAATTTATTCGACTCCCGCTCAGTGGATCTTTTGTTGGGTGCTGATTTATATCCAAAAATTTTATTAGAGGGGTGTCGTTCGATTCTCTCTGGAACTTTGCTTGCCCAAAATTCTGTTTTTGAATGGCTTGTCACGGGACCAATCCCATCGTCGGAAGTTCGTACATTTGCAACTATGGGTGACGTCGCGGAAGAGGACGCCTTAAGCAAAACTTTGTTGCACTTTTGGGAGTTAAAAGATATCCCTAAACGGAAAATGATGACCCCATCAGATCGGATCTGTGAGGAAAATTATATCAGGTCAACGCGTAGGGACTCGGAAGGTAGATATGTAGTGACACTGTCTTTGCGATCTGAGTTGGGTGAAGACTAAAATTTTGGAGAATCTCGCCCAAGCGTCCTCAGACAATTTATTCGTAATGAATCGTCGTTATCTAAAAACTGTCTTTGCGATCTGAGTTGGGTGAAGACTAAAATTTTGGAGAATCTCGCCCAAGCGTCCTCAGACAATTTATTCGTAATGAATCGTCGTTATCTAAAAAACCCGATGTGAAAGCTATGTATGATAAGGTCTTGATCGAGTATTTGGAACTTGGCCACAGGAAGCCAACAGACATTCCAACCTGTAATAATTATAGTTCGTGTTATTTGTCTCATCATGAGTTTGGATTCCTTTTAATTTGATGTTTGTTCTATTGAAACTAAATACAGTTATACCAAGCGGGAAGTTCTATCGTCCATCGCTAAACTTTTTGACCCGGTAGGTTGGGTTAGCCTGGTGATTGTAACCGCGAAAATTATAATGCAAAAGGTGTGGCTAGATCAAGTTGGTTGGGACGAGCCCCTGTTGCCTGCTACTTATTTGGAGTGGCGCAAATTTATTGATTGTTACCCTAAGGTAAACTTGATAATAATACTTCATTGGCTACTATATATCCCTGAATGTTCGGCTGAATTAAACGTCTTTTCTGATGCCTCTGTTAAGGCATACGCGGGGTAGCATATATAAGAATCGAGTCTCCAGATAAAAATGTGTTCGTGCATTTGTTATCAAGTAAGACAAAAGTGGCTCCATTGAAATCTATTTCTCTCCCTCGTCTACAACTTTGAGGCGCAGTATTAGCCTGAACTTTTAAAAATTATCGTCAAAAGGGATCGGCATAGAATTTCGTCAAGTTTATTGCTGGACGAATTCCACTATTGTGTTGTCGTGGCTAAGAAAAACTCATTCCACTTGGACAACATTCGTAGCTAATCGAGTATGTAGAATTCAGGAAAATGTGGGGAATCATAATTGGTATCACGTTAGGTCAGAGGATAATCCAGCAGACCTGGAAAGTCGTGGTTTATCGCCCGCAGATTTAGCTGTGAGCTCTCTTTGGAGGCTCAGCAAAAAAAATGGCTTAGCAAAAAAGTGGGATTGGTCTATTCGAGACCTGGCTCCGCTTGGGACTGACATTGAAAAACGGTCTGTTCAGTGTCATTTTTCATTCTTTCCTCCTTCCTTCGAAGATATTCTCCAAAGGTATTCCTCATTTGAAAAGGGATTTCGCACAATGGCGTATGTTTTAAGATTCATTCGCCAAAGTCATTCGCGGTTTAGGGGTGCATTTAATTACCAAAACTCTCGGATTTCTGCCGAAAAATTAAAAGTGGTTCGTACTCGCCTCGCAATTGCAACTCAAAAGCTTCATTTCGCTGAAGACTATAAAAAACTAATCGACAAGGAACCCATTTCAAAAATAGTTCCCTCGTTTCCCTTAATCCTTTTGTTGACGAAAATGGTGTCATGAGAATAAATGTTCGTCTTGTACGTGCGCCCTGCCTTTCATATTCGGAACATAATTCTTCCCTATAAAAGTGGGTTCCCGAAACATTTGGGCGAATACCTCCACACAAAATGTGTTCATGGAGACGTTCAGCTTATGCTCCGTACGCTAAGGATGGAATATTGGATTCCTCGAGTAAAAATTTTGATTCGCTCGGTGGTTCATAATTGTAAAGTATGTATCTTGTATCTTGCTTCCCGTGAGTTACGTCGGATTTTTCGAGAATTCATTCGGAATAGTTGCGAATCGGCCTGTAATGTGTTTGCAACTCAGGGCCTCAATTGGCATTTCATTCCAGCGGGTGCTCCACATATGGGTGGGCTCTGGGAAGCTGGAGTGAAAATTTTCGAGCAACACTTTCGAAGACAAGTTCGAAATGTTCGGCTTACCTTAGAGGAATTGGCAACCGTTCTGGCCAGAATAGAGGCTTGTTTGAATTCGCGTCCTCTATGTCCGATGTCTGATAGTCCGGATGAACTAGTAGCTTTGACACCAGGTCATTTTTTGATTGGCGCACCATTACTCGGTCCTTCTGAGCCTGTAGATACGAACCTTTATCGCTCGTGAATAGGTTTCGAAAAGTACAGGCCCTTGCTTATTTGTTTTGCCTTAGATGGAAAGAGGAATATTTAAAAAGCTTGCACATGCGCTATAAGTGGACATTTCCCGAACGCGAAATCCAAAAAGACGATCTCGGGGTTATTCGTCATGAACAACTTCCACCGACATCTTGGAAGTTAGGCTGAGTAGAAACTATTTACCCGGGTATTGGTGGTCATGTTCGGATTGTCGATGTTCGCACAGCAAATGGCGTTGTAAAGCGGCCCATATATAAACTGGTCGCTTTAACCGACCACTCAACCTCGAATTCCCTTTAAATTCACATTTTTTTCTTAGAAAATGGATTCCTCTAATATGTACAACATCGATCTCGTGACGGCAATTGATAACCATCTGAAAAGGGCCGACAAAAAACAGAGGACTACTTCGGAGGTAGTGGATGATTTAGTGAAGCCAATCGCTGCAGTGACACTCACTGAATCGGAATCCGTCTCTGCGGATTTAAATATCAATAACGCGGAATCCGTAACTGGGGGTTTAAAGGAACGGCATTTGAATATTGAATCCGTCTCTGCGGTTTCATCGGGTCGACAACTCGTTCATGACATATCGGAATCCATAGCTGTGGATTCAATCGCGACCGTTACTGCGGTCGATTCGGACTTTAGTGGCAAAGAGTTACAGATCTTCGTCATGTTTACACCCCACGCGAAGCCGTCACTGAAAAGGTCAAGGAGGAATTTCTTGGATTGCCTTTAGCAGATCCCTCCTTTTTTCGACCAGGTCGGGTTGTGTTGGTGCTGTGCCCTGATGTATATGCGAAAGTGGTGACTCATCGGGTTCAGACGTCACCGGGATTACCTATAGCGCAATACACCATATTTGGTTGGGTATTGTCTGGCGCCTGCTTCAATTAATATATCGTCTGTAACTTGGAAAATTAGAAAAAAATGAATTTTTATAAAAATAAAATTTGAATTGCTCACATAAGTACACTGAACCACCAATTTTACTACATAGCACTATGTAAATCTTACCATACATATTTATCGACTTGTGTTACAACATTCATAATGTTGCAAGGTGGGCGCCCAATGTTAACGCAAGAAATATTAAATTAATTAACTTGCATTGTTTGGAAATGCATCTCTTTTTAGTCGCTCTAATTTCATTGTGTTTGATTTTGGATACTCGTTAGAAAACTGCCTACTCCTTATTGTTACATCATTGAACTAGTCGAATGGCAGTTTTTTTTTAACTAGTATTGGTTTGCGCCGACGCCACCTTTCGGCAATATTAATCTTCGTTTCGATCTTCGTAACACAGGTAATCTGTTTTTCCATTATCCCTTTTTTCCTATTATTAATTATTTATCAATAAAGCAACTGCTTTTATTTTAACTATATTCTAAAACTATTGTGTTTATATTTCTTTTATTTATTTCTCGGAGCGCAATTTCGCCGCATTTACACAGACTGTATGTAAACGGCCTCCAATCTCCACTAAAACTCTCGTCCAAAGGTAACTCTTTTCACTAGTAACTCTTTTCACACATTACCTTTTTTATTTCTTTTGGCACACGCTGAGCCGAAAGAGATGGAAGACGTGAGCTAAAGGAGGCCCAAAACCTAAAAAAGGAGGCCCAAAACCTAAAATTAGCAAACGCGTTGAACGGGTTCTGATAAGAAAATTTAATCAAAACCACCAAACTTCTACCAGGACACTTGCAAGACAGCTCTTTGGCGTTGTTGTTTCTCATGAAACTGTTCGCCAGATCATATTGAAAAATAAATATTAATCAAGAGCAGCCCGTAAAAAACCTCTTCTTTATGCAACAAACACAGAGAAACATCTTTCTTTCGCTACAATCAATATTGTGCAACCAGAGGAGTACTGGGACAAGGTCATATTTTGCGACTGGGACAACATCATATTTTGTATTACAACGATGGACCAGGCAGGGTGTGGCACAAGCCCTTAACATCGCTGCAAAATTGTTATATAATTCCAACTGTGAAATTCGGAAAAATGTCCGTCATGGGGTGCATATCCAGCCAAGGTGTTGCTGATTTAGCATTTCAATTTTTTTATCAGGATAACGATCCTAAACATAAATCACATATGGTGCGCATGTGGCTTCTATATAACTGCGGCAAAGTTATTGACACACCTGCACAGAGCCCGAGAGAGATCTAAACCCCATAGAAAATTTATGGGCCTATTTGAAGAATAAAGTGGCTAAACGGTAACCCAAAAGCAGGACATCACTTAAAACCTCTACAATAGCGGTGTGGCATAAAATACCTAGTCAATACGACATGCAAAATTTGGTTCATTCAATGAAAAAGCGGTTGCAATGCCTAGAATGCGAAGGGTGGCCATACCAAATACTAAAAAACAATATTAATTTTTTAAAATATCATGTATTTTTCTTTGCTCTTGTGAAAAGTGTTATTGACATTGTGGAATATTGATATTTTTTGTTTTAGTTCCATTCTTCCTCCTATTTTAATGATTTTTTTTATTTTTTGAATTTTCTAACATTGCTGTACTTGCGTATAAATAAAATGAAATTAAAAAAAGGTGCCTGTTCTTTTTGGGGTACAAAGTTGAAAATAAAAATTCATTTTAGGTGTGTAAAGTCATTCTTGACATACTATATCTTTTTGAAGCCTTGGTCCCACGTGAAATATATCATTCAGCGATTTCCCATTTGAAGTTCTCGCACTCTAACTTTTGTAGTTTGACTTGTTTCACGTACCTCTGCTTGATGCGGCATATAATGCAAAGCCTTCTTTCTTGGATCCACCTTTATCATGTGACCCATGAATATAAGCTCGTCCATTCTTCTCTCGTATTCTGCCTTCAATTCCGCGTTATCCTCTAATCCATCATAACTTCGTATTTTGTCCCACAATTCGCTCCTCATGACGAACTCCTTCTTCCAATATTCTTGAGTAAAGTGCAACTTTCGATTTTGCCTTCAGTTTTCTTTCTCGGTAGCTGTAACAGTTGAGCCACATCCTCTGATATGGATGTAGTTTATGATCCTTGGTCTATCAGCGCATTGACTGTTACAAATTCTCCATGCAGTGATTTTATACGAACTTGGGCCGCTGCTAACAAAACATTTGTTGTTGTGTTGGTGTTCATTGCTTTCGTATGTCCTCTTCACTCTAAATGCATCACGGTGATGTGATTCATTCCACACTTCTGGCATTTTACATCATAACATTTTTTATCTTTGTTGTGGCTTAAGCATCTAAAGGGCAGACCTGTGCTGATCTTGCCCAATTGTACCTTTCATTCGAAGATAACGCCGAAAATTTTCTGTACCATGCATTATCGTGTCCGCTTATTTTACAGAACTTACATTGCTTTAGTTCCGCTACCACTGCTGATTTCTCTTGGAGCTTGTACATCCCTATGCTATGTGTTTTTCCTACTGAAGCTTCCAAGGCTTGATATTGCTGCTCCAGGAAGTCCATCACATCCTCCAGTTTTTGGATGTCCTTTGACTTCTTTATATTTTGCTCATAAAGAATAAGTCCATCCTTATCCAGTTTCCGTATAATTATTCCGGCTAGAATAGGATTCGCTTGCTCTAGGGGAAACTCCATTGCTTTCAACGCCTGAATACTTTCGTTAACATTGTCCAGTAAATTTCTTATGCTTGCTGCTGACTGACTGTTGATATTTTGATGATCCAGTATTCTATCCACTAATTTCGTGAATAAAATCCTCCTGTTACCACATCTTTTTTCCAGTAATTCCCATGCTGCCTCATAATTCGCCTCGGTTACTTGAATATGTTGCACCAAGTGAAACGTCTCTCCGCTTAGGTTTGTCTTGAGGTAGTTAAGTTTTTGCACTTTTGACAATTTGGAGTTTTCATCTATCATCTTTTTAAACAAATCTTCCACTTGATCACTAAAGATTGGTATTTAAACATTTTTTAGTTCTACATCTAGTGACTCCTCTTTAAGCCCATATATTTATCTCCTGCATTTTGCTCTCAAACTTTTCTTCAATTACGCCAAATTCGGAGTCAACCTCTTCCATTCCATGCACCGTTGAGAGCTCGGCTAAATCGCTTTCAACGGCATCAGCGAGTTTGATTACTTTTTTTCCTGAATTGGAAGATGAATGCGCTTACTTTGATATTTGTCTGGCTGCTCATTGGTGTTGATTGTTTTAAGGTTTGCTTTTCCTCCTCATAACATAAATTGTTGCATTTGTTGTTACATTTTCTCTTGTAAGGCCTTAAATTGTTGTTCGAGCATTAGCCTCTGCACCTCGGGCTCTACTTCCTTTATTATCCTTTGCGGTTCTCGCTCGGCTTACTCTTCCAAATTCGCTAGGAGTTCCTTTGCTTTTCCATAATTCATGTTTATGAGGTCCCAAACGTTTTCTTTGAAATAGGGATCAGTGTTTTCCCATGCACCTTAAGCATATCGTGATTCGTAGTGGCTTCCATCATCGTAGTGTGTCACCCTTAGCGGCTTTCCAAACCATGCCTGCTTGCAGCTATTACCTAATCCCGGTTGTTTATTGAAGGATTAGGCTTTGCAGCTTGTACAATTATGTCTCGATGGCATTGTTTCTCGTTTTGTGAAGCAATTAAACGTTGTAGTTTTTTAGCTTTTTTATTGCTTATGCCTCTGTGGCTTTTTCCAAAATTGTTTTCTTTTCTGCCTCAGTGGCTTTTTGGTTATGTTTGCGCTTATGGCTTTTATTTTTTGTATAATGCCCCCATTGGCTTTTTTTTTGTAATGCCCCTATGGCTTCGTTTTGTCATTTGAATTCTAATTTTATTGAGAAATATATATTACTTAAGTACTAAGACACAACACATCTCATAGGGGGGTTTAATTTTATGCTTCTTCTTAAGACTACAACACTTGACATTTCTAATTCTTATGCATAGGCCTAAAACAACACACAACTGTCGTGATCTATGCTTACTCCACAGCTGAGCGCATGTTTATGTGAGAATATACTTTATTATCAATGCGTCTCCAGCAGCTTAAGGATCAAATCTATTATTATCTTCTTTTATGAACAATTGTTAATTATCAAATTATTAAATCTTTCTAAAGACGCTAAAGATTCCCGTATTTGAATACTGTTTGTCTCCATCAATGACTGAAATGCACTCATTTGATGTCCTATGAAGACTTGTCTAGGAAAATATTTGGATACGTTTCCTACATTATTGAATGGCGTGTTAGCCATTTGCTAACCCGATGGCTCAATCGTTGCAAGTGATGTACTTAGTTCAATCTGCTCATTTTCAGGATGCACATTTAATTCTTCAGACCTTTCCAAATTCATTGGACGTTGCGGAGGATCGATGTAGCGGCCTTCTGATAAATGAAATTTTACCACTACGTAAAAACATATAATATTGAAATAATTGCTGTTCTAGGCTTAAATTGAAAATTCGTCACAAAATCCAAATCCAGACAATAAAATTAATTCACTCTGTCTTTCGCCAGGCAAAGGAAAACCGACATTAATTCGATATTAAATGGGATAAAGTTCAAGCCATGATTGGGTGGGCGCTATAACAACATAACACGTCGTTGTTTAGCAACATTTCGATACATATTTACCTTAATTTATCCATTCTTCCGCCTCTGTTATAGATAGAATAGAGCCCGCTTTACATACATAAATTTCTGTTTCCTCTATTAGCTATTTTACTTCTTTAAAATTTCATACATGAAATAACAAAAAATCTGTAAGTAAAATCTTTATGTTATCCAGTAGCTTTCAAGGATATCGAACTGTTCCGGACTAAGACGTTTGCTAGACTACAGTGAAATGGATTATGTTGCAAAGCGCTGCAGTAGGGCAGTCCCCAGCCCACGTTCTCACCGTCATCGTTGGAGTACGGAACTACACCGCAGTCCTCCGAGCAGCAACCAATATCGCAGTATCTTACGTCACATGTTGTTGTTGTAATTCAATTGCAACGGACTCCGAGGCAAAATAGATGAGATAGTGGAATTTATGAATCGAAGGAATATTGGGATCATATCGGTGCAGAACATCAAGCTGAATAAAAATTGCCGTGGTTGATTATATTTTTAGTGTCAAGTAACTCTTTTCACACATTACCTTTTTTATTTCTTTTGGCACACTCTGAACTTCTAACGGTACTTAACCGTTCTCTATGCATGCAAATGCTTCTATTCTGTGATCGAATCAGTTAATTGATGGTAAATATTTTTTGTGTGTCATCTTGATGAAAATAATTGTGTTTCGCAAAATGCCAGGTAAAAGATTATCATTTGAAGTTATTCAGCTTATTTACTACAACCACCAATTAGAAAAAAGTGCAAAGGAGTTGTCAGACATGTTTTCAGTATTAATGGTTTAAATATCATGTATTTTTCTTTGCTTTTGTGAAAAGAGTTATTTGACATTGTGGAATATTGATATTTTTTGTTTTAAAAAACGAAAAAACTTGGGTTTTAAACGGCGGTAAACCACATTTCAATTTTTATCAGGATAACGATCCTAAACATAAATCACATATGGTGCGCATGTAGCTTCTATATAACTGCGGCAAAGTTATTAACACACCTGCACAGAGCCCGGATCCAAACCCCATAGAAAATTTATGGGCCTATTTGAAGAAGAAAGTGTCTAAACGGCAACCCAAAAACAGGACATCACTTAAAGCCGCTATTGTAGAAGAGTGGCATAAAATCCCTAGTCAATACGACATGAAAAATTTGGTTCATAAAAAAGCGGTTGCAATGCCTATAATGCGAAAGGTGGCCATACGAAATACTAAAAACAATATAAATTTTTTAAAATATCATGTATTTTTCTTTGCTTTTGTGAAAAGAGTTATTTGACATTGTGGAATATTGATATTTTTTGTTTAAGTTCCATTCTTCCTCCTATTTTAATGATTTTTTTATCTGAGTTTTCTAACATTGCTGTACCTGCGTATAAATAAAATGTTCTTTTTGCAGTACGAAGTTGAAAATAAAAATTCATTTTAGGTGTGTAAAGTCATTCTTGACATCCTATATCTTTTCGAAGCCTTGGTCCCACGTGAAATATGTCATTCAGCGATTTCCCATTTGAAGTTCTCGATGAAGCATCAAACACCTATCTAACTTTTGTGGTTAGACTTGTTTCACGTACCACTGCTTGATGCGGCATATAATACAAAGCCTTCTTTCTTGGATCCACTTTTACCATGTGACCCATGAATATAAGCTCGTTCATTGTTCTCTCTCGTATTCTGCCTTCAATTCCTCGTTATGCTCTAATCCATCATAACTTCGTATTCTGTCCCACAATTTTCTCCTTATGACGAACTTCTTCTTCCAATATTCGTGAGTAAAGATCAGCGCCAATAACTAAATCGATTCTTTCCGAGCTGATAAAATTTGGATCTGCTAATTGTACATTCCTCCATTTTTCCACGTCATAATGAAACCTTCTGTCAGGATGTGCTGATGCAAGTGCTGGAAGGACTAGTGCTTCTGCTTCAATCTTTAAGTTGCTCAAACATCTGGGAAGTAGTTTTAGTGCAACTTTCGATTTTGCCTTCAGTTTTCTTCCTCGGTAGCTGCAACAGTTGAGTCACGTCCTCTGATATGGATGTAAGTTGTGATCCTTGGTCTATCAGCGCTTTGACTGTTACAAATTCTCCATGCAGTGATTTTATACGAACTTGGGCCGTTGCTAACAAAACATTTGTTGTTGTGTTGGTGTTCATTGCTTTCCTATGACCTCTTCTCTCTAAATGCTTCACGGTGATGTGATTCATTCCACACTTCTGGCATTTAACTTCATTGTAAAATTTTCTGCACCATGCAATATCGTGTCCGCTTATTTTACAGAACTAACATTGCTTTAGTTCCGCTACCACTGCTGATTTCTCTTGAAGCTTGTACATCCCTATGCTATGTATTTTTCTTACTGAAGCTTCCAAGGCTTGATATTGCTGCTCCAGGAAGTCCATCACATCCTCCAGTTTTTGGATGTCCTTTGACCAGTTTACGTATAATTATTCTGGCTAGAATAGGATTCGCTTGCTCTAGGGGAAACTCCATTGCTTTCAACGCCTGAATACTTTCGTTAACATTGTCCAGTAAATTTCTTATGCTTGCTGCTGACTGACTGTTGATGTTTTGATGATCAAGTATTCTATCCACTAATTTCGTGAATAAAATCCTCCTTTTACCATATTTTTTTTCCAGTAATTCCCATGCTGCCTCATAATTCGCCTCGGTTACTTGAATATGTTGCACCAAGCGAAACGTCTCTCCTCTTAGGTTTGTCTTGAGGTGGTAAAGTTTTTGTACTTTTGACAATTTGGAGTTTTCATCTATCATTTTTTTAAATAAATCGTGAAATGAACTCCACTCTTCCACTTGACTACTAAAGATTGGTATTTAAACTTTTTTAGTTCTACATCTAGTGTCTCCTCTTTAAGCCCGTATATTTTTCTTATCATCTCCTGTATTTTGCTCTCAAACTTTTCTTCAATTTCGTCAAATTCGGAGTCAACCTCTTGCATTCCATGTACCGTTGAGAGCTCGGCTAAATCGCTTTCAACGGCATCAGCGAGTTTGATTACTTTTTTCCTGAATTGGAAGATGAACGCGCTTACTTTGACATTTGTCTGGCTGCTCATTGGTGGTGATTGTTTTAAGGTTTGCTTTTCCTCCTCATTTTCTCTTTTAACCTTTCCTATCATCAACATAAGATAAATTGTTGTTCGAGCATTAGCCTCTGCACATCGGGCTCTACTTCCTTTATTATCCTTTGTGGTTCTCGCTCGGCTTCCTCTTCCAAATTCGCTAGGAGTTCCTTTGCTTTTCCATAATTCATGTTTATGAGGTCCCAAACGTTTTCTTTGAAATAGGGATCAGCGTTTTCCCATGCATCTTAAGCATACCGTGATTCGTAGTGGCTTCCATCATCGTAGTGTGTCACCCTTAGCGGCTTTCCGAACCATGCCTGCTTGCAGCTATTACCTAATCCCGGTTATTTATTGAAGGATTAGGCTTTGCAGCTTGTACAAATTATGTCTCGATGACATTGTTTCTTGTTTTGTGCAATTAAACGTTGTAGTTTTTTAGCTTGCTTATTATTTATACCCCTGTGGCTTTTTTCAAAATTGTTTTCTATTCTGCCTCTGTGGCTTTTTGGTTACGTTTGCGCTTATGGCTTTTATTTTTTGTGTAATGCCCCCATTGGCTTTTTTTTGTAATGCCCCTATGGCTTCGTTTGTCATTTGAATTCTAGTTTTATTGAGAAATATATATTACTTAAGTGCTAAGACACAACACATCTCATAGGGGGGTTTAATTTTATGCTTCTGCTTAAGACTACAACACGTGACATTTCTAATTCTTATGCATAGGCCTAAAACAACACACAATTGTCGTGATCCATATCTACTCCCCAGCTGAGCGCATGTTTATGTGAGAATATTCTTTATTATCAATGCGTCTCCAGCAGCTTAAGGATCCAATCTATTATTATCTTCTATCATGTTCATAGTTTTATGAACAATTGTTAACTGACAAATTATTAAATCTTTCTAAAGACGCTAAAGATTCCCGTATTTGAATACTGTTTGTCCCCATCAATGACTGAAATGCACTCCTTTGATGTCCTATGAAGACTTGTCTAGGAAAATGTTTGGTTACGTTTTCTACATTATTGAATGGCGTGTTAGCCATTTGCGAACCCGATGGTTCAATCGTTGCAAGTGATGTACTTAGTTCACTCTGCTCATTTTCAGGATGCACATTTAATTCTTCAGACCTTTCCAAATTCATTGGACGTTGCGGAGGATCGATGTAGTAGCCTTCTTTAAATTGCTGTTCTAGGCTTGAATTGAAAATTCGTCACAAAATACAAATCCAGACAATAAAATTAATTCGCTGTGTCTTTCGCCAGACAAAGGAAAACCGACATTAATTCGCTGTGCATTTCACTAAGAAAGACTGATAATTGAATTTGATTCCAAATATCGTGTTAGCCATTTGCGAACCCGATGGCTCAATCGTTGCAAGTGATGTACTTAGTTCAATCTGCTCATTTTCAGGATGCACATTTAATTCTTCAGACCTTTCCAAATTCATTGGACGTTGCGGAGGATCGATGTAGTAGCCTTCTTTAAATTGCTGTTCTAGGCTTGAATTGAAAATTCGTCACAAAATACAAATCCAGACAATAAAATTAATTCGCTGTGTCTTTCGCCAGGCAAAGGAAAACCGACATTAATTCGCTGTGCATATCACCAAGAAAGACTGAGAATTGAATTTGATTCCAAATATCCTTCTTCGATCTCGTAAATTCCCAAAAGATATCCAAATTATTCCAATTGGAATAAAGAAAATGTTGCTAACGTAAGAAGAAACACGCAAGGGCCTTCACTAAAATTTTATTCCTTAAAATTCATGAAAACGTAGAATATAATAAAAATCTTACAATTATAGACCCTTCTACGTTAACCAACAGTTCAAATTACAATGAATGTATACATATATTATTGGAAAAAATGTAATAAATTTGACATAAAATTAAACAAGATAGGTATTCCCTGCCTTCCGCCCTGGTAAACATTACCATCTTTCTCCACTAATAAACAAACGTTGTTTTTTAAAAACAACAATAATGGGATTAGTTCCTTAACAACAACAAACCAAAAGTTAACAATTACGAGAAGAAGAAAAAGCCGAAAGTAAAACAATATTTCGTTATGTGACATTGCATTTTTGTAGAAATATCACCCCATTTACATATATATTTTTATCAATATTATTCTATTGTGTACATACAGTACATGTACATAGTCTATTGCGTGATGTTCCTGCAGGAATGTTGTTAACATGCAAGGTGTTAACAGCAGCCGGTGATCCATGGTAAAATATCAGAGAATATTTGTGGGATATTACCTAATTTAAATAACATATTTATCTAACACGATGCGACATCCATCTCATCAACAACAAATTTCTGGATTGATATAGCAGAAAAAGTATCATTCTCTGCACTTTTTAAGTAACATTGCCAACTCCATGACAGTAATTTCTGCGAGGGATGGACAAAACAAAAACAAATTTAGTCGACGACTGATTAATTTATTTTTTTTTTACTTTTTTTTCAAAGTAATATTAGTTAAATTACCCATATGGTCACACTTTTATTATTAATGGTTGTTGCAATATATATAAAACTTCCTTTGATACACAATAGTAGCCGTTGGAGAAAAAAATCAATTTTCTTTCCGAATTATTGCTGAAGATTTTTATCTTCATTGAGAATTTATTTCTTGGTTTATTAAGACATAACAACATTCCATTTCTTAACGATGTTGATGTTTATTCTTAAATTCGTTTGTAATAAAAAGAACATCATTAAATCGACTTAGAATTTTTTGCTGTCTATGAATATATATACATTAAGGGGTCTACGACGAATATTTAAACATGTTACAAACGGAATGACAAAGTTAATATACCCTCCTATCCAAGGTGGAGGGTATAAAAATATTTCACAGTTCAATGATCTTCTTTTAGACATGAGAAACATATTCCAATTTCCTTTTCCCATTTCGTTTGCAGTGGTAATTTTGTTAATTTATCACAAACTGTCATTGCCCACTGAATTCTTTTTAATGCAGGCAGTTTTGAAACTAACTTGCTCAAGAGAAATAGATTTGCTATGTAATAGTCACCTCCAGCCGACTTGATGAATGTGATTATATTTGTTAAAACATACATAAATATTTTTTTTTATTGTTCTATAAACATACTTTAGATTTAATTACCAAAACAAACAATAAATACAAAAATCAAGCACACCTACATATTTATAAGTTTTAAACTGCTTATACAGCATTATTATATCACATATTTGGACTATTTTATTGTTACAGTTAATTTTCTTTATTTTAGTTCATTACAATTAATTTATATCAGCATTTATCAATAGCATTTTTTAATTAATTATGTTAAGAAATTATGTATATAAAGACAGCCAGAAATAAAGAAAATTCAGTCGTCTTTTGTAGTGCCTAAACTAAGAGTTTTAATTACTATCTAGGCGGCTTCCTTCAAGTTCATGTGCTTGCAAGGAAATTAATTTGGATACTAAGTGTCAGTTCAAATTTATGTGTTTGAATTGAATCGCACTAGATCCTACTATCAAAACATTTTCTGATGACCCCGACGTGATCCTGACGTTAACTAAACCGAAACATTTTTTGGTGACGTTATCTACAAGGTGTGAGGACGTAACGCACGCGTACCAATTTCGAAAACCCCCTTTTGGAGATCTGGAGGAAAACCAGGAGGAAATTGCCTGTAACTAATCATCATACAACAACTGCTGCTACTCGCTGATAAATCAACAAACAATAATGGCAAACGTTCAAGAGCTTATTTCTCAGCAAGAAGAAAAAGAGGCAGCAATTTCGAAAAATTCGTCTCTACTATAAAGAAGGCACCTCTTGAAAGGAGAACGGAAGAGTTCTACAAGAGCAAACTTGATGAACTAAGGCTGTTATGGCAGAATTTTGAGAAGGCAGAAAACAGAATTCGCGATGATCCATCATTGTCAGAGGATAATCCGTATATTGCTCGGAATCTATATAGAACGATTGGAGAGAAGTTCAGCTCAACAATGGAATATATAGACGCGGAAATGAAGAAACTGAGGTCAGCCAAAAGTAAGCCAGTTCCCACCTTGAGAGAGAAATCGACTGAAGTTGTCGCAGGAGTTGATGGGCTTGTCAGAATGATAAATGCTCGAATGAGTGCCCTTAGTCGTCACTTGCAAGGCTTGGGCACAATCGAAGCCAAAGCAATTTTATAGCATCAAAGAAGATACTATAAAAAAGCTATGGAATCAAATAACGGAGCTCTACGATGAAATATTGAAGCAGATTGAAGATCCATCGAAAATTGGATTAAGTCAAGAAAACTACGATATGCTGGAAGATTCGGTACAAGACAACTTAATAAAATTGATCACAAAGAAATTGGATCACGCTCTGTACATACGATTCATGCAATCACTGGCAAATCCGAAGGAAGTTATTACTATGAAAGAGCTGTTTGCATTTTTGGAACTGCAATTTGAGTCAAAGGAATCGATTGGAAAAGCGGCATCTACGCACAAGGGTTCAATCAAAACTGTTTCGTCCGTAACATCAGTGGAGGATCACAGGAGTTGTAAACTATGCAAGAACGACACCCATCCAATTTATCATTGTAAGAAATTCTTGGCAATGACAGAAAGATTGAAATGGATACAGCAACATAAATTGTGTGTAAATTGTTTCAAATCGGACCATGCAGCAAAAACTTGTTTTTCTGGCAACTGCAAAAAATGTAGTAATAAGCACAATACATTGCTACATTTGCCAAAAAAGTCTCAACCGTCGCCGAAGGCCTCTAATCAATAACCACCCACAAAAATCGATATCGCACCAGTCAACGTTACTGTAGTTTCTTCGGCATCAGCAGAAAAATGTAATCCTAGCAACGGCTAGAGTCATCATCAAAGCGACTAACGGTATGTCAGGCGAATTTAGAGCGGTGTTAGACTCGGGTTCGCAAGTGAACATTGTGACGGAAAGACTCATACAAAAATTGTCACTTAGAACAGCAGATGCCTCTTTATCTATTTCCGGAGTCGGAAGGATTCAGAAGAAGGCTTATCATCGGGTAAACATACAAATGTTATCAAGCAATTCTGACTTTTTCACAAATTTGGAAGCATTTGTTTTGCCCACAATTATACCTCGCAACCAAATCATGATTTGGATATACAAAACTGGCAAATTCTCAAGAATATTAGATTAGCAGACCCTAATTTTAACGTTCAAGGAAAAATTGACATTTTACTCGGAGCTGAGTTTTACTTCAGTTTAATGCAACCAGGCACAATAAAACTAAATGGTAAATACTCCAAAATACTGCGCTTGGCTGGATTGTAGGTGGTTTAATTCAACAATCGTCAACGGACGACACATCAGCAGCGCTAACTTGCGCAATTTTTAGTGAAACATCACTGGAACAAGCTATCGAAAAATTATGGAAACTTGAGGAAGTGGAATCAACTGAAAAGGTCATGTCTCCATTGGAAATCCTTTGCGAATCTCACTTCAATCAAGATATCCGAAGTCAGTACATTAAATTTATGCGAGAATATGAACAATTAGGACACATGCAAAAGATTGACGTGTGTACCGTATCAAATCCTAAATATTTTATTCCGCATCATTGTGTTCTTAAGCCCGATAGTACAACAACAAAACTTAGGGTTGTATTTGACGCATCAGCGAAAACTTCATCAGGTCAATCGTTAAATGATCTAATGTATACAGGAACAATCGTACAAAGTGAATTGTTTTCTATTTTGCTGAGGTTTCGATTGCCAAAATTCGTCTTCACAACCGATATTGAAAAGATGTACAGGCAGATTTTAATGCATCCCGACGATCAAAGGTATCAGCTAATTATCTGGAGATAGTCAGTTATTACAAACTTAATACGGTCACATATGGGACACGTTCAGCACCGTATCTGGCTACAAAATGCTTACAAAAGATTGCAAACGAGAACATGGAGCGTTATCCATTAGGCTCACAAATGCTGAAAGATAATTTTTATATGGATGACGGTCTCGGCGGTGCAGATAGCCTAAGTACAGCTATTGAAATACAAAAGGAGTTAATAACAATCTTGAAACAACACGGCTTCATTCTAAGGAAATGGTCGTCCAATACACCAAGATTGCTGAAGGACATACCACATAGCGATCGAGAAGTGAACCTGGATCTCAACGAATCTCAAACAATAAAGACGTTGGGATTATATTGGATGCCGCAAGCAGATCAATTTTGTGTAAAAACAAACATTGATCATAATGAAATCATATCAAAACGAGTAGTTACGTCTGAACTAGCAAAATTATTTGATCCGCTTGGCCTACTTGCACCGATTGTGGTGAAGGCAAAAATAATTATTCAGCAGCTGTGGCAACATACATTAGATTGGGACGAAGCATTACCCGAAAAACTTTGTGCCACTTGGAAAACATTTCGAAGGGAATTGGAAGGTCTCAACAACTTTAAGATACCGCGACATGTATTCTGTGGGGAGATCCCGACGAAAATCCAGTTGCATGTGTTTGCTGATGCATCGGAAAGAGCTTTTGGCGCGGCTATTTATATTCGTTTTATTGGAAAAGATGGACGAGTAGTTGTACGTCTGATCTGTGCTAAATCCAGGGTAGCTCCTTTGAAAAAACAAACTCTACCACGATTAGAGCTATATGCCGCAGTGGTAGCAGCTCAACTGGCTACCAGGGTGAAAAATTACCTAAGGCTTCAGAATAATCCGATGTTTTTATGGACTGATTCTGAAATAGTACTCGCCTGGATAAAATTAAGGTCCAACGTATATAAAATCCTGCCGACATTTTATCCCGAGGACTCTCGCCAGCTGATCTTTCTAAATGCCGATTATGGTTTCATGGTCCAGTTTTTTTTCATGGAAAGGAAGAACTATGGCCGACCAAATTCTCTCCGCAAGAGGATATAACAAATAGCATGGAGTTAAAGACTGCAGCTATGACGTCAATAGCAGCTTCTGACATGCATCTAATACATATGATCGAGCACAAAAATTCATTCAGGAAGTTACAAAGAATTTTGGCATACGTGCTTAGATTCACCAGCAATGCACGTATGCAAAAGGCACACCGGCCTCAACATATAGCAGTGTCTTCCAACAAATTAGACGACTCCCTTCGTCTAATAATTCAAGCCGTACAATCATCCGAATTTGCAGCTGATATCAACGCATTGAAGGCTGAAAAGCAGATTAATAAGCATAGCTCGCTATGCAGTTTATCACCGTTTTTGGATGATGAAGGCATTGTTCGCGTTGGAGGAAGATTGGAACATGCTATGCTACAAATGGATGCGAAACACCAAATGATATTGCCTTAAAATGATCCTTTGGTGAAATTGCTATTTAAGACAGTTCATGAAGAAAATATACATTGTGGAGCTCAAGCCCTGTTAAACGCAATAAGACAACGATTCTGGCCAATAAAAGGCAAGATAACAGCAAGGTCTACCGTTCAAAGATGCATAAAATGTAATAGAGCGCGACCACAACTGTATCAACAAATAATGGGAAATTTGCCAGCAACAAGGGTAGTTCCTGCTCGACCATTTATCAACTCTGGAGTCGACTACTGTGGGCCATTTTGGATACATTACAAGGTCAGGGGCAAGCGACCAACAAAGGCTTATGTCGCTGTATTCTGCTGCTTTGCAACAAAGGCTGTTCATTTAGAGCTCGTATCGGACCTATCAACCGAATCATTCATTGGCGCTCTTAAACGATTTATAGCTCGCAGAGGTCACTGCCAAAATATATACTGCGATAACGCTACAAACTTTGTTGGAGCCAAAAATAGTTTAGAGGAATTATCTGAAACCTTATATTCGGACAAGGCGCAAGAGCTACTTTTATCAGCTGCAAGTTCCAAGGGCATACAGTTCCATTTCATTCCACCAAGAGCTCCGCATTTCGGAGGCTTATGGGAAGCTGCAGTGAAGTCCGCAAAACGTCTCTTGGTCCGTAGTGTTTGAACGGAAACACTTACTCATGAAGAATTAGAGAAAATAATAGTAGAAATCGAAGCTATTTTGTCCGCTCACACCTCTTTCAAACGATCCAGATTGTCTTGAAGCATTGACGCCGGGACATTTTCTAATCGGCGAAGCTCTAACTTCGCAGAAACTTCGAAAACATCCAGGATAACACACTGGAAGTTAATTTCGCATATTAAGCACCAATTCTGGAAAAGGTGGTCGGAAGAATACCTACAAGAACTCCAGCAACGTAACAAATGGAGGCAAAAGATGCCCAATCTTAGAAAAGGAGATATGGTCATTATAAAGGAAGACAATCTACCTCCAATGAAGTGGCCATTAGGGAGAGTTCTTAACGTATTTTCCGGTGATGACGGAGCTGTAAGAGTTGCTGAAATAAAAACCCCAACCGGAGTATTCAAGCGGGCCATCCATCGACTAGCACCACTGTTTCCAGAAGATCATGATAATGCTATAATTGACAAAGATACAACTCAAGAAAGCACAATTTCCCACAAGAAAAAGCCGGTAACAGATGAACATGAAAGAGATGCCATTCCGGCAAAAAGAGTGAGAATTGCAAACAGTCCTATAATACTATCAGTATTATTAACATTGTTACACAATTTCACAATGATCCGGGATTATATTTTGAAGGGTTAGGAACAGTGAAACTGAATACGGCAGAATAGAAGATGTTAGTATATTATGACTTAAAGCCCTTTGTTTCGGAAATAGAGTCATTGGCATCCGGCTTACAAACGTTGCAGCAAATGTGCCATGTAATGCATCAGCATGAGATGTGCAACATTTTTGTAAACAACCTGAAGCACACGAAAAATGAATTACTACAAGACAAAGAATTATTCATCAACAAACGTGTAAAAAGATCTCCATTCAACATAATTGGGAATATTGCGCACTCACTTTTTGGCGTTCTTGATACGGACTATGCAGAAGAAATGTCAAAGACTATCAACCAGGCAAAAGGCGAACAAGACCACATAATCAGTCTATTGAAAAATCAGACTTCAATAATTGATTCAACTATTAATGTTATAAAACAGGATGAGATTAACACTCATCAAAAAATACGGGAGATTTTGAAAATGATTGACAAACACAATAACGATATAGCTGAAGAATCCGCCCAATTCAACAATTCTCAACTGTTTGGACTTTATCAACGCATTTGATGTTATCCGCAATAAATCTGTCTGATGTGAAGATACCCTTAGTTAACCAACAGTTTTTTGAGTTGTTCAAAATAGTTGCAGTTCCAACAATACAAAATGACACCTTAATCGCCATTCAACCAGAAACGGAATACATATCTACCGATGCACATAGAGAAGAATATATTCTTGTCAAATCAGAGGATATTTCAAGCTGCCTCAAACCAAACGATGATGAATATATTTGCAGAAATCAGCAGTCAAAGCTCAAGAAAAATGCACTTGTTAACCCTTGCGAGATCAATATCTTCAATAACCAATCAACTAGCAATTGCCGTCTTCACAAAATTACTGGAACAGCAGTTTGGAGTCAATTACATCATCAAAATAAATGGATCTTTGCTACTACAGCCGATATTGAATCTTCAATGAAATTCCGGAATAATGGAAATTGGTCCTAACTGCGTAATAAAAAACAAATTTGTTACGATACATGGACATTTTGCAGCTTCCAGTAGTTTACATACAACCTATGTAAGATTGAAAGGCATTCAATATATAAGTCGACAAGAGGAAATTGAAAAGGTTTCAACAAATACCAATACCACCTCTTACAAGATTCATCAAGAAGAATTGGATAATATACAAAAACAGTTGCATGAATCAACTCTAAAACACCTACCACAATTAATACACTCATCAAATCAACATCATCATGCAGTTAGCTACGCATCTTTAGCTTGCTGCATTCTTATTTTACTTGGCCATCTCAATTCATACCTACATTACAATTAATTTATATCAGCATTTATCAATAGCATTTTTTAATTAATTATGTTAAGAAATTATGTATATAAAGACAGCCAGAAATAAAGAAAATTCAGTCGTCTTTTGTAGTAACTAAACTAAGAGTTTTAATTACTATCTAGGCGGCTTCCTTCAAGTTCATGTGCTTGCAAGGAAATTAATTTGGATACTAAGTGTCAGTTCAAATTTATGTATTTGAATTGAATCGCACTAGATCCTACTATCAAAACAATATTGATTACTTAGTTTAAGTTTGAAAACCCATCAAAATCTGATTCCTTAATAGCATGAAGGACCTTTTGAATCTGCGATTTAAATAACTGTTCAGGTCTTCCATACGTTTTGGCGAGGATTTTCATAATTGCTGAGACATTACTGGAGTTTGATAATAATGATTCCACCGTTTCAAACGCATTTCCTTATAAAGCATTTCGTAATCGCATGACATTATGCAAGTCCGAATAACCAAATTCGGCGGTGGTGCGGTTGAAAGTTTAAACCAACATTGGCCATTGACCCAGAAAACTTTGGCAAATCACATATTTTCATAAGATTATGTGGTACAACACCACTAGTGGCATTGGAACATTGAATTCGACAGAGCAAATGAAAGGCTTTGCATAATGGGCAGACACACATAGATTCCAAATGCTGTATTACTTGGAAACATTCCACAATAAGGGTTTGAAATAGATGAAATAGTCGTTGGTGGAAATACATTTAAAGATGTTTGTTTGCGTCAATGCGTGGAAAAGGGGGAATTGCAAAGCAAACCAATGTTACCAAATAAAATAAATAAAAAAACACAATATACAATACAATAGTGGGGTTAGTTTACGTATAAAATAAAGGCAAAGGCCAGGCTTTATTATAATAAATAAAAAGGTTTTGGTAAACAATATTACCTTAATTTGCACGATAGCGGGGGAGAACCTTCGTATCAACGTGATAAAAGAAGCGAGAGTGTTTAACAATAACAACGATCCCAACCTGAAGTAAGTCGGCATTGGCGCCATTCGCCACTTTTAAGTCTCTTGACGTTGACATATTTCAACGATGTTAATCATTTACAAATTAATTATGCATTAACCCATTGTTAACATTGTAAAACAATAATTACCAATCTAAATTAAACAATGATGTTGTGGATTGGAATTAGTAGTAGAGTATGTAGTTATTCTAGCAGAGTTAGTCGTCGAAATAGTGGTACTAGCAACATTGTTAATTGACAAGTTATTGAATCTTTCTAAAGACGCTAAAGATTCCCGTATTTGAATACTGTTTGTCTCCATCAATGATTGAAATGCACTCATTTAATATGCTATGGAGACTTGCACGTCTCGTAAGGGCCTTTGATAAACGATATCAGCGAGGTTTTATTCACTAAAATAAAATTAAAGATAATAAATTAAAATTTATGAAAACGTAGAATATAATAAAAATCTTACAATTATAGACCCTTCTACGTTAACAAATAGTTCAAATTACAATAAATGTATACATAAATTATTGGAAAAAATTAGAATAAATTTGATATAAAATTAAACAAGGCTTGCTTTTCTAAATTATATTTAATTGTTTCAGTATATAAATAACATAGGTATTCCCTGCCCTACCCCCTGGCAAACATTACCATATTTCTCCACTAATAACAAACGTTGTTTTTTTAAAACAACAATAATGGGATTAGTTCCTTAACAACAACAAACCAAAAGTTGACAATTACAAGAAGAAGAAAAAGTCGAAAGTAAAACAATATTTCGTGAAGTCACATTGCATTTTTGTAGAAATATCACCCCATTTACATATATATTTTTACCAATATTATTCGATTGTATTTAATGACAATTAAGTTATGTTGCCTTACACAGCAAATGTACATAGTCTATTGCGTGATGTTCTTGCAGGAATGTTGTTAACATACAAGGTGTTAACAGCAGCCCAGTGATCCATGGTAAAATATCAGAGAATATTTGTGGGATTTTACCTAATTTAAATAACATATTTATCTAACATGATGCGACATCCATCTGGACGTTGCGGAGGATCGATGTAGTAGCCTTCTTAAATTGCTGTTCTAGGCTTGAATTGAAAATTCGTCACAAAATACAAATCCAGTCAATAAAATTAATTCGCTGTGTCTTTCGCCAGGCAAAGGAAAACCGACATTAATTCGCTGTGCATTTCACCAAGAAAGACTGATAATTGAATTTGATTCCAAATATCCTTCTTCGATCTCGTAAATTCCCAAAAGATATCCAAATTATTCCAATTGGAATAAAGAAAATGTTGCTAACGTAAGAAGACTTCACTAAATTAAATGTTCCTGCAGGAATGTTGTTAACATGCAAGGTGTTAACAGCAGCCGGTGATCCATGGTAAAATATCAGAGAATATTTGTGGGATTTTACCTAATTTAAATAACATATTTATCTAACACGATGCGACATCCATCTCATCAACAACAAATTTCTGGATTGATGTAGCAGAAAAAGTATCATTCTCTGCACTTTTTAAGTAACATTACCAACTCCATAACAGTAATTTCTGCGAGGGATGGACAAAACAAAAACAAATTTAGTAGACGACCGATTTATTTATTTTTTTTTTTACTTTTTTTTCAAAGTAATATTAGTTAAGTTATCCATATGGTCACACTTTTATTATTAATGGTTGCTGCAATATATATAAAACTTCCTTTGATACACAATAGTAGCAGTTGGAGAAAAAAATCAATTTTCTTTCCGAATTATTGCTGAAGATTTTTATCTTCATTGAGAATTTATTACTTGGTTTATTAAGACATAACAACATTTCATTTCTTAACGATGTTGATGTTTATTCTTAAATTCGTTTGTAATAAAAAGAACATCGTTAAATCGACTTAGAATTTTTTGCTGTCTATGAATATATATACATTATGGGGTCTACGACGAATATTTAGACATGTTACAAACGGAATGACAAAGTTAATATACCCTCCTCTCCAAGGTGGAGGGTATAAAAACATTTCACAGTTCGATGACCTTCTTTTAGACATGAGAAACATATTCCAATTTCCTTTTCCCATTTCGTTTGCAGAGGTAATTTTGTTAATTTATCACAAACTGTCATTGCCCACTGAATTCTTTTTAATGCAGGCAGTTTTGAAACAAACTTGCTCAAGAGAAATAGATTTGCTATGTGATAGTCACCTCCAGCCGACTTGATGAATGTGATTATATTGATTACTTAAATTGCGAAGTTTAAAAACCCAACAAAATCTGATTCCTTAATAGCAGGAAGGACCTTTTGAATCTGCGATTTAAATAACTGTTCAGGTCTTCCATACGTTTTGGCGAGGATTTTCATAATTGCTGAGACATTACTGGAGTTTGATAATAATGATTCCACCATTTCAAACGCATTTCCTTGTAAAGCATTTCGTAACGGCATGACATTATGGAAGTCCGAATAACCAAATTCGGCGGTGGTGCGGTTGAAAGTTTAAACCAACATTGGCCATTGACCCAGAAAACTTTGGCAAATCACATATTTTCATAAGATTATATGGTACAACACCACTAGTGGCATTGGAACATTGAATTCGACAGAGCAAATGAAAGGCTTTGCATAATGGGCAGACGCACATAGATTCCAGATGCAGTATTACTTGGAAACATTCCACAATAAGGGTTTGAAATAGATGAAATAGTCGTTGGTGGAAATACATTTAAAGATGTTTGTTTGCGTCAATGCGTGGAAAAGGGGGAATTGCAAAGCAAACCAATGTTACCAAATAAAATAAATAAAAATACATAATATACAATACAATAGTGGGGTTAGTTTACGTATAAAATAAAGGCAAAGGCCAGGCTTTATTATAATAAATAAAAAGGTTTTGGTAAACAATATTACCTTAATTTGCACGATAGCGGGGGAGAACCTTCGTATCAACGTGATAAAAGAAGCGAGAGTGTTTAACAATAACAACGATCCCAACCTGAAGTAAGTCGGCATTGGCGCCATTCGCCACTTTTAAGTCTCTTGACGTTGACATATTTCAACGATGTTAATCATTTACAAATTAATTATGCATTAACCCATTGTTAACATTGTAAAACAATAATTACCAATCTAAATTAAACAATGATGTTGTGGATTGGAATTAGTAGTAGTGTATGTAGTTATTTTAGCAGAGTTAGTCGTCGAAATAGTGGTACTAGCACCATTGTTAATTGACAAGTTATTGAATCTTTCTAAAGACGCTAAAGATTCCCGTATTTGAATACTGTTTGTCTCCATCAATGATTGAAATGCACTTATTTGATATGCTATGGAGACTTGCACGTCTCGTAAGGGCCTTTGATAAACGATATCAGCGAGGTTTTATAAAATTAAAGATAACAAATTAAAATTCATGAAAACGTAGAATATAATAAAAATCTTACAATTATAGACCCTTCTAAGTTAACAAACAGTTCAAATTACAATAAATGTATACATAAATTATTGGAAAAAATTAGAATAATTTTGATATAAAATTAAACAAGGCTTGCTTTTCTAAATTATATTTAATTGTTTCAGTATATAAATAACAAAGGTATTCCCTGCCCTACCCCCTGGCAAACATTACCATATTTCTCCACTAATAACAAACGTTGTTTTTTAAAAACAACAATAATGGGATTAGTTCCTTAACAACAACAAACCAAAAGTGGACAATTACAAGAAGAAGAAAAAGTCGAAAGTAAAACAATATTTCGTGAAGTCACATTGCATTTTTGTAGAAATATCACCCCATTTACATATATATTTTTACCAATATAATTCGATTGTATTTAATGACAATTAAGTTATGTTGCCTTACACCGCAAATGTACATAGTGTATTGCGTGACGTTCTTGCAGGAATGTTGTTAACATACAAGGTGTTAACAGCAGCCCAGTGATCCATGGTAAAATATCAGAGAATATTTGTGGGATTTTACCTAATTTAAATAACATATTTATCTAACATGATGCGACATCCATCTGGACGTTGCGGAGGATCGATGTAGTAGCCTTCTTTAAATTGCTGTTCTAGGCTTGAATTGAAAATTCGTCACAAAATACAAATCCAGACAATAAAATTAATTCGCTGTGTCTTTCGCCAGGCAAAGGAAAACCGACATTAATTCGCTGTGCATTTCACCAAGAAAGACTGATAATTGAATTTGATTTCAAATATCCTTCTTCGATCTCGTAAATTCCCAAAAGATATCCAAATTATTCCAATTGGAATAAAGAAAATGTTGCTAACGTAAGAAGACTTCACTAAATTAAATGTTCCTGCAGGAATGTTGTTAACATGCAAGGTGTTAACAGCAGCCGGTGATCCATGGTAAAATGTCAGAGAATATTTGTGGGATTTTACCTAATTTAAATAACATATTTATCTAACACGATGCGACATCCATCTCATCAACAACAAATTTCTGGATTGATATAGCAGAAAAAGTATCATTCTCTGCACTTTTTAAGTAACATTGCCAACTCCATGACAGTAATTTCTGCGAGGGATGGACAAAACAAAAACAAATTTAGTCGACGACCGATTTATTTATTTTTTTTTTTACTTTTTTTTCAAAGTAATATTAGTTAAATTATCCATTTGGTCACACTTTTATTATTAATGGTTGCTGCAATATATATAAAACCTCCTTTGATACACAATAGTAGCAGTTGGAGAAAAAAATCAATTTTCTTTCCGAATTATTGCTGAAGATTTTTATCTTCATTGAGAATTTATTACTTGGTTTATTAAGACATAATAAAAAGAACATCGTTAAATCCACTTAGAATTTTTTGCTGTCTATGAATATATATACATTATGGGGTCTACGACGAATATTTAGACATGTTACAAACGGAATGACAAAGTTAATATACCCTCCTCTCCAAGGTGGAGGGTATAAAAACATTTCAAAGTTCGATGACCTTCTTTTAGACATGAGAAACATATTCCAATTTCCTTTTCCCATTTCGTTTGCAGAGGTAATTTTGTTAATTTATCACAAACTGTCATTGCCCACTGAATTCTTTTTAATGCAGGCAGTTTTGAAACTAACTTGCTCAAGAGAAATAGATTTGCTATGTGATAGTCACCTCCAGCCGACTTGATGAATGTGATTATATTGATTACTTCAATTGCGAAGTTTAAAAACCCATCAAAATCTGATTCCTTAATAGCAGGAAGGACCTTTTGAATCTGCGATTTAAATAACTGTTCAGGTCTTCCATACGTTTTGGCGAGGATTTTCATAATTGCTGAGACATTACTGGAGTTTGATAATAATGATTCCACCGTTTCAAACGCATTTCCTTGTAAAGCATTTCGTAATCGCATGACATTATGCAAGTCCGAATAACCAAATTCGGCGGTGGTGCGGTTGAAAGTTTAAACCAACATTGGCCATTGACCCAGAAAACTTTGGCAAATCACATATTTTCATAAGATTATGTGGTACAACACCACTAGTGGCATTGGAACATTGAATTCGACAGAGCAAATGAAAGGCTTTGCATAATGGGCAGACACACATAGATTCCAAATGCTGTATTACTTGGAAACATTCCACAATAAGGGTTTGAAATAGATGAAATAGTCGTTGGTGGAAATACATTTAAAGATGTTTGTTTGCGTCAATGCGTGGAAAAGGGGGAATTGCAAAGCAAACCAATGTTACCAAATAAAATAAATAAAAAAACACAATATACAATACAATAGTGGGGTTAGTTTACGTATAAAATAAAGGCAAAGGCCAGGCTTTATTATAATAAATAAAAAGGTTTTGGTAAACAATATTACCTTAATTTGCACGATAGCGGGGGAGAACCTTCGTATCAACGTGATAAAAGAAGCGAGAGTGTTTAACAATAACAACGATCCCAACCTGAAGTAAGTCGGCATTGGCGCCATTCGCCACTTTTAAGTCTCTTGACGTTGACATATTTCAACGATGTTAATCATTTACAAATTAATTATGCATTAACCCATTGTTAACATTGTAAAACAATAATTACCAATCTAAATTAAACAATGATGTTGTGGATTGGAATTAGTAGTAGAGTATGTAGTTATTCTAGCAGAGTTAGTCGTCGAAATAGTGGTACTAGCAACATTGTTAATTGACAAATTATTGAATCTTTCTAGAGACGCTAAAGATTCCCGTATTTGAATACTGTTTGTCTCCATCAATGATTGAAATGCACTCATTTGATATGCTATGGAGACTTGCACGTCTCGTAAGGGCCTTTGATAAACGATATCAGCGATCTATATAATAAAAATCTTACAATTATAGACCCCTCTACGTTAACAAACAGTTCAAATTACAATAAATGTATACATAAATTATTGGAAGCAATTAGAATAAAATTGATATAAAATTAAACAAGGCTTGCTTTTCTAAATTATATTTAATTGTTTCAGTATATAAACAACATAGGTATTCCCTGCCACACCCCCTGGCAAACATTACCATATTTCTCCACTAATAACAAACGTTGTTTTTTAAAAACAACAATAATGGGATTAGTTCCTTAACAACAAACCAAAAGTTGACAATTACAAGAAGAAGAAAAAGTCGAAAGTAAAACAGTATTTCGTGAAGTCACATTGCATTTTTGTAGAAATATCACCCCATTTACATATATATTTTTACCAATATTATTCGATTGTATTTAATGACAATTAAGTTATGTTGCCTTACACAGCAAATGTACATAGTCTATTGCGTGATGTTCTTGCAGGAATGTTGTTAACATACAAGGTGTTAACAGCAGCCCAGTGATCCATGGTAAAATATCAGAGAATATTTGTGGGATTTTACCTAATTTAAATAACATATTTATCTAACATGATGCGACATCCATCTCGTCAACAACATGTTTCTGGATTGATACAACGGAGAAAATATCATTCTCTGTATATCAAAGTGGCTAAACGGCAACCCAAAAACAGGCATAAAATACCTATTCAATGCGAAGGGTTGCCATACCAGAATGCGAAGGGTTGCCATACCAAATACAAAAAAAACAGTATTAATTGTTTAAAATATCATGTATTTTTCTTTACTTTTGTGAAAAGAGTTATTTGACATTGTGGAATATTGATATTTTTTGTTTTAGTTCCATCCTTTCTCCAATAAAAATTAATTTTAGGTGTGTAAAGTTATTCTTGACATACTATATCTTTTTGAAGCCTTGGTCCCACGTGAAATATATCATTCAGCGATTTTCCATTTGAAGTTCTCGATGAAGCATCAAACACCACTCTAACTTTTGTGGTTAGACTTGTTTCTCGTGCCACTGTTTGATGCGGCATATAATACAAAGCCTTCTTTCTTGGATCCACTTTTACCATGTGACCCATGAATATAAGCTCGTCCATTGTTCTCTCGTATTCTGCCTTCAATTCCGCGTTATCCTCTAATCCATCATAACTTCGTATTCTGTCCCACAATTTGCTCCTAATTACGAACTCCTTCTTCCAATATTCGTGAGTAAAATTCAGCGGCAATAACTAAATCGATTCTTTCCGAGCTGTTAAAATTTGGATCTGCTAATTGTACACTTCTCCATTTTTCCACGTTATAATGAAACCTTCTGTCAGGATGTGCTGATGCAAGTGCTGGAATGAATAGTGCTTCTGCTTCAATCTTTAAGTTGCTCAAACATCTGGGTCGTAGTTTTAGTGCAACTTTCGATTTTGCCTTCAGTTTTCTTCCTCGGTAGCTGCAACAGTTGAGTCACGTCCTCTGATATGGATGTAAGTTGTGATCCCTGGTCTATCAGCGCTTTGACTGTTACAAATTCTCCATGCATTGATTTTATACGAACTTGGGCCGTTGCTAACAAAACATTTGTTGTTGTGTTGGTGTTCATTGCTTTCCTATGACCTCTTCTCTCTAAATGCTTCACGGTGATGTGATGATCAGACCTTTCCAAATACATTGGACGTTGCGGAGGATCGATGTAGTAGCCTTCCTTGAATTGCTGTTCTAGGCTTGAATTGAAAACTCGTCACAAAATCCAAATCCAGACAATAAAATTAATTCGCTTTGTCTTTCGCCAGGCAAAGGAAAACCGACATTAATTCGCTGTGCCTTTCACCAAGAAAGACTGACAGTTGTAATTGATTCCAAATATCCTACTTCGATTTCGTAAATTCCCAAAAGATGTCCAAATTATTCCAATTGGAATAAAGAAAATGTTGCTAACATAAGAAATAACACGCAAGGGCCTTTGGTAAACGATATCAGCGAGTTTTTATTCACTAAAATAAAATTCTAGATAATAAATTAAAATTCATGAAAACGTAGAATATAATTAAAATCTTACAATTATAGACCCTTCTACGTTCAAATTACAATAAATGTATACATAAACTAGCTGGCCCGGTCCGCGTTGCCGGCCCGTAGTTTCAATCTTTAAAGCATAATAAATCACAGATCTGACTTATGTAGGCGGCACAATTTTGATTATAAGTAATGACACCATTATAATTACTACAATTTTGATTATAAGTAATGACTTGATTATGAGTAATGACTCCATGACTAAATATAAATTAATATTCATGGCAAAAATTATAATTACCGTCGGTTTTAGATATTTTGAATAGCCTGATCTTATTTTTCAGCTATAGGCTTTAATTTGAGTGTTAAATACCTATATGATAAAGAACATCTATAGTAGCCCCATGTGAAAATTTAGCTCAATTTTTGATATTGTAAAAAACATTCAAATGAGCTATAATTTGAAATTTGTATTTCCAACGTTTAAAATCCCGTACTGCGTGGTATTCAGTTTTGTCCACCTCATACTTGTCAGAATAGCCAAAGAAATTACTCTTTTGCTCCGATTACCGAAGAGGGGCATTAATTGTTTGTCATTTAAATTGTGCGGTGGAGATCCATAAAGTTACTTTATAATTTCGTATTTTTTTCATGTTTCTGCCACAATTTCCGACTGAATGAGTCCCAGATTGACATTTCGGAGTTTATTTCATATAGACGTACAACCAAATCTACGTTCCCAACCAATATTCTCTTGGGGGGTTACAAATTCAATAGAATACCAAATTTTCTTTTCTGACCACACATTGGTTGGGAATGTGGACTTGGGGGTATACTAATGTGGGGACTATACTTAAATAAATTCCTATGAGGATAATTATCTGTAAGATGATCTTCTACCCCAGGTAGCCTCAAGACTAAGATGCGCACTTTTCCGAAAAATAAAAATTTATAAGAAGAGGTTTTCTTCCCCCTTTGGTGATACCAAAACGTGATAACTTTTTGCAAAGATGGTTTCTTCTTAAATTATCAACATAAGCTAAAATTAGTACGAAAAATATGGTTAAATTGTAGAATATACTTGAAATCGGGTTGTTCCGTTATCAGGGGTTATGATCCATATCATGACCTGCCAAAGCGATTAAAGGTATCTTGAATGTTTAGGTAGAATTTCTATTCTGCGTTCTTTATAGTCGGTATTTGACTGATTGCAGTCCCAATGTATTTTGCATTTTGTGTTCTCATTTGACAATTTATTGTCATATGAAAGAAGCAGGTTCACTTTTTGAAATTAACCCCATAACGCTTCTGTGGTCATTTTTGTTTGTTTAAATGTGTTCGCATTTTCCAGCTGAAGCACGATGTAGGTCCTGGAGTAGGAAGCATTTAACATCGTATTGCGCCCTCATTTCATTTTTAATATTATTCATTCAGAATTCAAACCAATAAAAAAAATGTACACTTCAATATAGAAAAAAAGAAAAATAATCTTCAACTGGTTCGCTGATTTTTTTGCGGCAAATTTTTAAAGGTCCTTACGAAGTTTGTCGGTGGAATGTACTATTATTTTGAAATTCGATTCCATTGAAAAATTGTCTGTTTTTCCCGATTTTAGAATTTTCATATAAAGCGACAACGGATAAAATTGTTATTTATAGATTTTATGTATTTATTGGGTATTACGAATAAATACATAAAATCTATAAATAACAGTTTTATCCGATGTGGCTTTATACTACCCAAAAAAACCTACACATAATATTAGAATTCAAAAAAAAAAAAAAAAAAACACTACAAATGTAAATTCGAAAATAGTAAGTCAAAATGGAAAAAATATGCAATATAAAACATTACTATTGTACATTTTAAAGGTCAAAATGAAAATGTTCAAATTTCACATTTTTACGCGATTTTTTTGAATTTTATTCCTTACGGCCAAGAGGCAAATACGAATTTGTCTAAATCGTTAAAATTAGACCGGCGGTCTTTATGTTATAAGAGTAGTAACTAACACAACTTTCTTCTACATATAGAGAGATAGATTTAAAAGTAGGCGCGTTTCTCAGCCCCTAAATAAGTACTTAGGGTAAGATGGAAAGCCAACAGCATCTCGTGTAATAATTCTCAAACCGATATCTTCACTATTTTGGCAAATATAAAGATTTTAGATAAATCGTAATAGTGGGCGTAAAAGGAGGCGTGGTCAATATTTTTTTTCCTTAAAACCTAACTCGGGGTATGACGAACGTTTGTACAAAAAATTATGCAAATCGGACCAGCCGTTTCCAACTGATTCCGTTACCAACAAACAAAAATTGATTTTTATATATATAGATTATTGAAAAAAATTAGAATAAATTTGATATAAAATTAAACAAGTCTTGCTTTTCTAAATTATATTTAATTGTTTCAGTATATAAACAACATAGGTATTCCCTGCCTTACCCCCTGGTAAACATTACCATCTTTCTCCACTAATAAACAAACGTTGTTTTTTAAAAACAACAATAATGGTATTAGTTCCTTAACAACAACAAACCAAAAGTTAACAATTACAAGAAGAAGGAAAACCCGACTTAACGAAAAAATATTTCGTTAAGTCACATTGCATTTTTGTAGGAAATATCACACCATATACATATATTTTTAGCAATATTATTCTATTGTATTTAATGATAATTAAGTAATGTAGCCTTACACAGCAAATGTACATAGTCTATTGCGTGATGTTCTTGCAGGAATGTTGTTAACATGCAAGGTGTTAACAGCAGCCCAGCGATCCATGGTAAAATATCAGAAAATATTTGTGGGATCTTACCTAATTTAAATAACATATTTATCTGTCGCATCATACATCCATCTCGTCAACAGCAAGTTTCTGGATTGATACAACAGAGAAAATATCATTCTCTGCACTTTTTAAGTAACATTGCCAACTCCATGACAGTACTTTCTGCGTTCTGTGGGCGCTATAACAACATAACACCTCGTTGTTTAGCAACATTTCGATACATATTTACCTCAATTTATCCATTTTTCATTGTTAATAGAGCCCGCTTTACATACATAAATTTCTGTATCCTCTATTAGCTATTTTACTTCTTTAAAATTTCATACATGAAATAACAAAAAATTGTAAGTAAAATCTTTCTGTTGTCCTGTAGCTTTCAAGGATATCGAACTGTTCCGGACTAAGACGTTTGCGAGACTACAGCGAAAGGGATTATGTTGCAAAGTGCTATGTCCCTATGGCGTTTTCTTTTTTGTAATGCCCCTATGGCTTCGTTTGTCATTTGAATTCTAATTTTATTGAGAAATATATATTACTTAAGTACTAAGACACAACACATATCTTAGGGGGGTTTAATTTTATGCTTCTGCTTAAGACTACAACACTTGACATTTCTAATTCTTATGCATAGACCTAAAACAACACTCAATTGTCGTGATCTATATTTACTTCCCAGCGCATGTTTATGTGAGTATATTCTTTATTATCAATGCGTCTCCAGCAGCTTAAGGATCAAATCTATTATTATCTTCTATCATGTTCATAGTTTTATGAACAATTATTAATTGACAAGTTATTAAATCTTTCTCAAGACGCTAAAGATTCCCGTATTTGAATAATCTTTGTCTCCATCAATGACTGAAATGCACTCCTTTGATTTCCTATGAAGACTTGTCTAGGAAAATGTTTGTTTACGTTTTCTACATTATTGAATGGTGTGTTAGCCATTTGCGAACCCGATGGCTCAATCGTTGCAAGTGATGTACTTAGTTCAATTTGTTCATTTTCAGGATGCACATTTAATTCTTCAGACCTTTCCAAATACATTGGACGTTGCGGAGGATCGATGTAGTAGCCTTCCTTGAATTGCTGTTCTAGGCTTGAATTGAAAACTCGTCACAAAATCCAAATCCAGACAATAAAATTAATTCGCTTTGTCTTTCGCCAGGCAAAGGAAAACCGACATTAATTCGCTGTGCCTTTCACCAAGAAAGACTGACAGTTGTAATTGATTCCAAATATCCTACTTCGATTTCGTAAATTCCCAAAAGATGTCCAAATTATTCCAATTGGAATAAAGAAAATGTTGCTAACATAAGAAATAACACGCAAGGACCTTTGGTAAACGATATCAGCGAGTTTTTATTCACTAAAATAAAATTCTAGATAATAAATTAAAATTCATGAAAACGTAGAATATAATTAAAATCTTACAATTACACACCCTTCTACGTTCAAATTACAATAAATGTATACATAAACTAGCTGGCCCGGTCCGCGTTGCCGGCCCGTAGTTTCAATCTTTAAAGCATAATAAATCACAGATCTGACTTATGTAGGCGGCACAATTTTGATTATAAGTAATGACACCATTATAATTACTCCAATTTTGATTATAAGTAATGACTTGATTATGAGTAATGACTCCATGACTAAATATAAATTAATATTCATGGCAAAAATTATAATTACCGTCGGTTTTAGATATTTTGAATAGCCTGATCTTATTTTTCAGCTATAGGCTTTAATTTGAGTGTTAAATACCTATATGATAAAGAACATCTATAATAGCCCCATGTGAAAATTCAGCTCAATTTTTGATATTGTAAAAAACATTCAAATGAGCTATAATTTGAAATTTGTATTTCCAACGTTTAAAATCCCGTACTGCGTGGTATTCAGTTTTGTCCACCTCATACTTGTCAGAATAGCCAAAGAAATTACTCTTTTGCTCCGATTACCGAAGAGGGGCATTAATTGTTTGTCATTTAAATTGTGCGGTGGAGATCCAATAAAGTTACTTTATAATTTCGTATTTTTTTCATGTTTCTGCCACAATTTCCGACTGAATGAGTCCCAGATTGACATTTCGGAGTTTATTTCATATAGACGTACAACCAAATCTACGTTCCCAACCAATATTCTCTTGGGGGGTTACAAATTCAATAGAATACCAAATTTTCTTTTCTGACCACACATTGGTTGGGAAAGTGGACTTGGGGGTATACTAATGTGGGGACTATACTTAAATAAATTCCTATGAGGATAATTATCTGTAAGATGATCTTCTACCCCAGGTAGCCTCAAGACTAAGATGCGCACTTTTCCGAAAAATAAAAATTTATAAGAAGAGGTTTTCTTCCCCCTTTGGTGATACCAAAACGTGATAACTTTTTGCAAAGATGGTTTCTTCTTAAATTATCAACATAAGCTAAAATTAGTACGAAAAATATGGTTAAATTGTAGAATATACTTGAAATCGGGTTGTTCCGTTATCAGGGGTTATGATCCATATCATGACCTGCCAAAGCGATTAAAGGTATCTTGAATGTTTAGGTAGAATTTCTATTCTGCGTTCTTTATAGTCGGTATTTGACTGATTGCAGTCCCAATGTATTTTGCATTTTGTGTTCTCATTTGACAATTTATTGTCATATGAAAGAAGCAGGTTCACTTTTTGAAATTAACCCCATAACGCTTCTGTGGTCATTTTTGTTTGTTTAAATGTGTTCGCATTTTCCAGCTGAAGCACGATGTAGGTCCTGGAGTAGGAAGCATTTAACATCGTATTGCGCCCTCATTTCATTTTTAATATTATTCATTCAGAATTCAAACCAATAAAAAAATGTACACTTCAATATAGAAAAAAGAAAAATAATCTTCAACTGGTTCGCTGATTTTTTTGCGGCAAATTTTTAAAGGTCCTTACGAAGTTTGTCGGTGGAATGTACTATTATTTTGAAATTCGATTCCATTGAAAAATTGTCGATTTTTCCCAATTTTAGAATTTTCATATAAAGCGACAACGGATAAAATTGTTATTTATAGATTTTATGTATTTATTGGGTATTACGAATAAATACATAAAATCTATAAATAACAGTTTTATCCGTTGTGGCTTTATACTACCCAAAAAAACCTACACATAATATTAGAATTCAAAAAAAAAAAAAACACTACAAATGTAAATTCGAAAATAGTAAGTCAAAATGGAAAAAATATGCAATATAAAACATTACTATTGTACATTTTAAAGGTCAAAATGAAAATGTTCAAATTTCACAATTTTACGCGATTTTTTTGAATTTTATTCCTTACGGCCAAGAGGCAAATACGAATTTGTCTAAATCGTTATAATTAGACCGGCGGTCTTTATGTTATAAGAGTAGTAACTAACACAACTTTCTTCTACATATAGAGAGATAGATTTAAAAGTAGGCGCGTTTCTCAGCCCCTAAATAAGTACTTAGGGTAGGATGGAAAGCCAACAGCATCTCGTGTAATAATTCTCAAACCGATATCTTCACTATTTTGGCAAATATAAAGATTTTAGATGAATCGTAATAGTGGACGTAAAAGGAGGCGTGGTCAATATTTTTTTTCCTTAAAACCTAACTAGGGGTATGACGAACGTTTGTACAAAAAATTATGCAAATCGGTCCAGCCGTTTCCAACTGATTCCGTTACCAACAAACAAAAATTGATTTTTATATATATAGATTATTGAAAAAAATTAGAATAAATTTGATATAAAATTAAACAAGGCTTGCTTTTCTAAATTATATTTAATTGTTTCAGTATATAAACAACATAGGTATTCCCTGCCTTACCCCCTGGTAAACATTACCATCTTTCTCCACTAATAAACAAACGTTGTTTTTTAAAAACAACAATAATGGTATTAGTTCCTTAACAACAACAAACCAAAAGTTAACAATTACAAGAAGAAGAAAAAGCCGACTTAACGAAAAAATATTTCGTTAAGTCACATTGCATTTTTGTAGGAAATATCACACCATATACATATATTTTTAGCAATATTATTCTATTGTATTTAATGATAATTAAGTAATGTAGCCTTACACAGCAAATGTACATAGTCTATTGCGTGATGTTCTTGCAGGAATGTTGTTAACATGCAAGGTGTTAACAGCAGCCCAGCGATCCATGGTAAAATATCAGAAAATATTTGTGGGATCTTACCTAATTTAAATAACATATTTATCTGTCGCATCATACATCCATCTCGTCAACAGCAAGTTTCAGGATTGATACAACAGAGAAAATATCATTCTCTGCACTTTTTAAGTAACATTGCCAACTCCATGACAGTACTTTCTGCGAGGGATGGACAAAACTACGATTTATTTATTTATTTATTGTTTTCATTTTTTTCTTTTTCAAAGTAATATAGTTAAATTATCCATATGGTCACCCTTTTACAATTAATGGTACACAATATTAGAATTTATTGCTTGGTTTATTAAGAATTCGTTTGTAATAAAAAGAACATGGTTTCTGAATAGAGTTGAAGATATATGTTTGGTTACTCAATCATGTAGATAAAATATGTTTTTTGCGGTTAGTTGTATGGCTGTAACACGAAGTCGTCCTTGATATTAAATGGGATGAAGTTCAAGCCATGATTGGGTGGGCGCTATAACAACATAACACCTCGTTGTTTAGCAACATTTCGATACATATTTACCTCAATTTATCCTTTTTTCTGCCTCTGTTATGTTCATTGTTAATAGAGCCCGCTTTACACACATAAATTTCTGTATCCTCTATTAGCTATTTTACTTCTTTAAAATTTCATACATGAAATAACAAAAAAATTGTAAGTAAAATCTTTCTGTTGTCCTGTAGCTTTCAAGGATATCGAACTGTTCCGGACTAAGACGTTTGCGAGACTACAGCGAAAGGGATTATGTTGCAAAGTGCTATGTCCCTATGGCGTTTTCTTTTTTGTAATGCCCCTATGGCTTCGTTTGTCATTTGAATTCTAATTTTATTGAGAAATATATATTACTTAAGTACTAAGACACAACACATCTTATAGGGGGGTTTAATTTTATGCTTCTGCTTAAGACTACAACACTTGACATTTCTAATTCTTATGCATAGACCTAAAACAACACACAATTGTCGTGATCTATATTTACTTCCCAGCGCATGTTTATGTGAGAATATTCTTTATTATCAATGCGTCTCCAGCAGCTTAAGGATCAAATCTATTATTATCTTCTATCATGTTCATAGTTTTATGAACAATTATTAATTGACAAGTTATTAAATCTTTCTCAAGACGCTAAAGATTCCCGTATTTGAATAATCTTTGTCTCCATCAATGACTGAAATGCACTCCTTTGATTTCCTATGAAGACTTGTCTAGGAAAATGTTTTGTTACGTTTTCTACATTATTGAATGGTGTGTTAGCCATTTGCGAACCCGATGGCTCAATCGTTGCAAGTGATGTACTTAGTTCAATTTGTTCATTTTCAGGATGCACATTTAATTCTTCAGACCTTTCCAAATACATTGGACGTTGCGGAGGATCGATGTAGTAGCCTTCCTTGAATTGCTGTTCTAGGCTTGAATTGAAAACTCGTCACAAAATCCAAATCCAGACAATAAAATTAATTCGCTTTGTCTTTCGCCAGGCAAAGGAAAACCGACATTAATTCGCTGTGCCTTTCACCAAGAAAGACTGACAGCTGTAATTGATTCCAAATATCCTACTTCGATTTCGTAAATTCCCAAAAGATGTCCAAATTATTCCAATTGGAATAAAGAAAATGTTGCTAACATAAGAAATAACACGCAAGGGCCTTTGGTAAACGATATCAGCGAGTTTTTATTCACTAAAATAAAATTATAGATAATAAATTAAAATTCATGAAAACGTAGAATATAATTAAAATCTTACAATTATAGACCCTTCTACGTTCAAATTACAATAAATGTATACATAAACTAGCTGGCCCGGTCCGCGTTGCCGGCCCGTAGTTTCAATCTTTAAAGCATAATAAATCACAGATCTGACTTATGTAGGCGGCACAATTTTGATTATAAGTAATGACACCATTATAATTACTCCAATTTTGATTATAAGTAATGACTTGATTATGGGTAATGACTCCATGACTAAATATAAATTAATATTCATGGCAAAAATTATAATTACCGTCGGTTTTAGATATTTTGAATAGCCTGATCTTATTTTTCAGCTATAGGCTTTAATTTGAGTGTTAAATACCTATATGATAAAGAACATCTATAATAGCCCCATGTGAAAATTCAGCTCAATTTTTGATATTGTAAAAAACATTCAAATGAGCTATAATTTGAAATTTGTATTTCCAACGTTTAAAATCCCGTACTGCGTGGTATTCAGTTTTGTCCACCTCATACTTGTCAGAATAGCCAAAGAAATTACTCTTTTGCTCCGATTACCGAAGAGGGGCATTAATTGTTTGTCATTTAAATTGTGCGGTGGAGATCCAATAAAGTTACTTTATAATTTCGTATTTTTTTCATGTTTCTGCCACAATTTCCGACTGAATGAGTCCCAGATTGACATTTCGGAGTTTATTTCATATAGACGTACAACCAAATCTACGTTCCCAACCAATATTCTCTTGGGGGGTTACAAATTCAATAGAATACCAAATTTTCTTTTCTGACCACACATTGGTTGGGAAAGTGGACTTGGGGGTATACTAATGTGGGGACTATACTTAAATAAATTCCTATGAGGATAATTATCTGTAAGATGATCTTCTACCCCAGGTAGCCTCAAGACTAAGATGCGCACTTTTCCGAAAAATAAAAATTTATAAGAAGAGGTTTTCTTCCCCCTTTGGTGATACCAAAACGTGATAACTTTTTGCAAAGATGGTTTCTTCTTAAATTATCAACATAAGCTAAAATTAGTACGAAAAATATGGTTAAATTGTAGAATATACTTGAAATCGGGTTGTTCCGTTATCAGGGGTTATGATCCATATCATGACCTGCCAAAGCGATTAAAGGTATCTTGAATGTTTAGGTAGAATTTCTATTCTGCGTTCTTTATAGTCGGTATTTGACTGATTGCAGTCCCAATGTATTTTGCATTTTGTGTTCTCATTTGACAATTTATTGTCATATGAAAGAAGCAGGTTCACTTTTTGAAATTAACCCTATAACGCTTCTGTGGTCATTTTTGTTTGTTTAAATGTGTTCGCATTTTCCAGCTGAAGCACGATGTAGGTCCTGGAGTAGGAAGCATTTAACATCGTATTGCGCCCTCATTTCATTTTTAATATTATTCATTCAGAATTCAAACCAATAAAAAAATGTACACTTCAATATAGAAAAAAGAAAAATAATCTTCAACTGGTTCGCTGATTTTTTTGCGGCAAATTTTCCTTACGAAGTTTGTCGGTGGAATGTACTATTATTTTGAAATTCGATTCCATTGAAAAATTGTCGATTTTTCCCGATTTTAGAATTTTCATATAAAGCGACAACGGATAAAATTGTTATTTATAGATTTTATGTATTTATTGGGTATTACGAATAAATACATAAAATCTATAAATAACAGTTTTATCCGTTGTGGCTTTATACTACCCAAAAAAACCTACACATAATATTAGAATTCAAAAAAAAAAAAAAAAAAACACTACAAATGTAAATTCGAAAATAGTAAGTCAAAATGGAAAAAAATATGCAATATAAAACATTACTATTGTACATTTTAAAGGTCAAAATGAAAATGTTCAAATTTCACATTTTTACGCGATTTTTTTGAATTTTATTCCTTACGGCCAAGAGGCAAATACGAATTTGTCTAAATCGTTAAAATTAGACCGGCGGTCTTTATGTTATAAGAGTAGTAACTAACACAACTTTCTTCTACATATAGAGAGATAGATTTAAAAGTAGGCGCGTTTCTCAGCCCCTAAATAAGTACTTAGGGTAGGATGGAAAGCCAACAGCATCTCGTGTAATAATTCTCAAACCGATATCTTCACTATTTTGGCAAATATAAAGATTTTAGATGAATCGTAATAGTGGACGTAAAAGGAGGCGTGGTCAATATTTTTTTTCCTTAAAACCTAACTAGGGGTATGACGAACGTTTGTACAAAAAATTATGCAAATCGGTCCAGCCGTTTCCAACTGATTCCGTTACCAACAAACAAAAATTGATTTTTATATATATAGATTATTGAAAAAAATTAGAATAAATTTGATATAAAATTAAACAAGGCTTGCTTTTCTAAATTATATTTAATTGTTTCAGTATATAAACAACATAGGTATTCCCTGCCTTACCCCCTGGTAAACATTACCATCTTTCTCCACTAATAAACAAACGTTGTTTTTTAAAAACAACAATAATGGTATTAGTTCCTTAACAACAACAAACCAAAAGTTAACAATTACAAGAAGAAGAAAAAGCCGACTTAACGAAAAAATATTTCGTTAAGTCACATTGCATTTTTGTAGGAAATATCACACCATATACATATATTTTTAGCAATATTATTCTATTGTATTTAATGATGATTAAGTAATGTAGCCTTACACAGCAAATGTACATAGTCTATTGCGTGATGTTCTTGCAGGAATGTTGTTAACATGCAAGGTGTTAACAGCAGCCCAGCGATCCATGGTAAAATATCAGAAAATATTTGTGGGATCTTACCTAATTTAAATAACATATTTATCTGTCGCATCATACATCCATCTCGTCAACAGCAAGTTTCTGGATTGATACAACAGAGAAAATATCATTCTCTGCACTTTTTAAGTAACATTGCCAACTCCATGACAGTACTTTCTGCGAGGGATGGACAAAACTACGATTTATTTATTTATTTATTGTTTTCATTTTTTTCTTTTTCAAAGTAATATAGTTAAATTATCCATATGGTCACCCTTTTACAATTAATGGTACACAATATTAGAATTTATTACTTGGTTTATTAAGAATTCGTTTGTAATAAAAAGAACATGGTTTCTGAATAGAATTGAAGATATATGTTTGGTTACTCAATCATGTAGATAAAATATGTTTTTTGCGGTTAGTTGTATGGCTGTAACACGAAGTCGTCCTTGATATTAAATGGGATGAAGTTCAAGCCATGATTGGGTGGGCGCTATAACAACATAACACCTCGTTGTTTAGCAACATTTCGATACATATTTACCTCAATTTATCCTTTTTTCTGCCTCTGTTATGTTCATTGTTAATAGAGCCCGCTTTACACACATAAATTTCTGTATCCTCTATTAGCTATTTTACTTCTTTAAAATTTCATACATGAAATAACAAAAAAATTGTAAGTAAAATCTTTCTGTTGTCCTGTAGCTTTCAAGGATATCGAACTGTTCCGGACTAAGACGTTTGCGAGACTACAGCGAAAGGGATTATGTTGCAAAGTGCTATGTCCCTATGGCGTTTTCTTTTTTGTAATGCCCCTATGGCTTCGTTTGTCATTTGAATTCTAATTTTATTGAGAAATATATATTACTTAAGTACTAAGACACAACACATCTCATAGGGGGGTTTAATTTTATGCTTCTGCTTAAGACTACAACACTTGACATTACTAATTCTTATGCATAGACCTAAAACAACACACAATTGTCGTGATCTATATTTACTTCCCAGCGCATGTTTATGTGAGAATATTCTTTATTATCAATGCGTCTCCAGCAGCTTAAGGATCAAATCTATTATTATCTTCTATCATGTCCATAGTTTTATGAACAATTATTAATTGACAAGTTATTAAATCTTTCTCAAGACGCTAAAGATTCCCGTATTTGAATAATCTTTGTCTCCATCAATGACTGAAATGCACTCCTTTGATTTCCTATGAAGACTTGTCTAGGAAAATGTTTGGTTACGTTTTCTACATTATTGAATGATGTGTTAGCCATTTGCGAACCCGATGGCTCAATCGTTGCAAGTGATGTACTTAGTTCAATTTGTTCATTTTCAGGATGCACATTTAATTCTTCAGACCTTTCCAAATACATTGGACGTTGCGGAGGATCGATGTAGTAGCCTTCCTTGAATTGCTGTTCTAGGCTTGAATTGAAAACTCGTCACAAAATCCAAATCCAGACAATAAAATTAATTCGCTTTGTCTTTCGCCAGGCAAAGGAAAACCGACATTAATTCGCTGTGCCTTTCACCAAGAAAGACTGACAGTTGTAATTGATTCCAAATATCCTACTTCGATTTCGTAAATTCCCAAAAGATGTCCAAATTATTCCAATTGGAATAAAGAAAATGTTGCTAACATAAGAAATAACACGCAAGGGCCTTTGGTAAACGATATCAGCGAGTTTTTATTCACTAAAATAAAATTCTAGATAATGAATTAAAATTCATGAAAACGTAGAATATAATTAAAATCTTACAATTATAGACCCTTCTACGTTCAAATTACAATACATGTATACATAAACTAGCTGGCCCGGTCCGCGTTGCCGGCCCGTAGTTTCAATCTTTAAAGCATAATAAATCACAGATCTGACTTATGTAGGCGGCACAATTTTGATTATAAGTAATGACACCATTATAATTACTCCAATTTTGATTATAAGTAATGACTTGATTATGAGTAATGACTCCATGACTAAATATAAATTAATATTCATGGCAAAAATTATAATTACCGTCGGTTTTAGATATTTTGAATAGCCTGATCTTATTTTTCAGCTATAGGCTTTAATTTGAGTGTTAAATATCTATATGATAAAGAACATCTATAATAGCCCCATGTGAAAATTCAGCTCAATTTTTGATATTGTAAAAAACATTCAAATGAGCTATAATTTGAAATTTGTATTTCCAACGTTTAAAATCCCGTACTGCGTGGTATTCAGTTTTGTCCACCTCATACTTGTCAGAATAGCCAAAGAAATTACTCTTTTGCTCCGATTACCGAAGAGGGGCATTAATTGTTTGTCATTTAAATTGTGCGGTGGAGATCCAATAAAGTTACTTTATAATTTCGTATTTTTTTCATGTTTCTGCCACAATTTCCGACTGAATGAGTCCCAGATTGACATTTCGGAGTTTATTTCATATAGACGTACAACCAAATCTACGTTCCCAACCAATATTCTCTTGGGGGGTTACAAATTCAATAGAATACCAAATTTTCTTTTCTGACCACACATTGGTTGGGAAAGTGGACTTGGGGGTATACTAATGTGGGGACTATACTTAAATAAATTCCTATGAGGATAATTATCTGTAAGATGATCTTCTACCCCAGGTAGCCTCAAGACTAAGATGCGCACTTTTCCGAAAAATAAAAATTTATAAGAAGAGGTTTTCTTCCCCCTTTGGTGATACCAAAACGTGATAACTTTTTGCAAAGATAGTTTCTTCTTAAATTATCAACATAAGCTAAAATTAGTACGAAAAATATGGTTAAATTGTAGAATATACTTGAAATCGGGTTGTTCCGTTATCAGGGGTTATGATCCATATCATGACCTGCCAAAGCGATTAAAGGTATCTTGAATGTTTAGGTAGAATTTCTATTCTGCGTTCTTTATAGTCGGTATTTGACTGATTGCAGTCCCAATGTATTTTGCATTTTGTGTTCTCATTTGACAATTTATTGTCATATGAAAGAAGCAGGTTCACTTTTTGAAATTAACCCCATAACGCTTCTGTGGTCATTTTTGTTTGTTTAAATGTGTTCGCATTTTCCAGCTGAAGCACGATGTAGGTCCTGGAGTAGGAAGCATTTAACATCGTATTGCGCCCTCATTTCATTTTTAATATTATTCATTCAGAATTCAAACCAATAAAAAAATGTACACTTCAATATAGAAAAAAGAAAAATAATCTTCAACTGGTTCGCTGATTTTTTTGCGGCAAATTTTCCTTACGAAGTTTGTCGGTGGAATGTACTATTATTTTGAAATTCGATTCCATTGAAAAATTGTCTATTTTTCCCGATTTTAGAATTTTCATATAAAGCGACAACGGATAAAATTGTTATTTATAGATTTTATGTATTTATTGGGTATTACGAATAAATGCATAAAATCTATAAATAACAGTTTTATCCGTTGTGGCTTTATACTACCCAAAAAAACCTACACATAATATTAGAATTAAAAAAAAAAAAACACTACAAATGTAAATTCGAAAATAGTAAGTCAAAATGGAAAAAATATGCAATATAAAACATTACTATTGTACATTTTAAAGGTCAAAATGAAAATGTTTAAATTTCACATTTTTACGCGATTTTTTTGAATTTTATTCCTTACGGCCAAGAGGCAAATACGAATTTGTCTAAATCGTTAAAATTAGACCGGCGGTCTTTATGTTATAAGAGTAGTAACTAACACAACTTTCTTCTACATATAGAGAGATAGATTTAAAAGTAGGCGCGTTTCTCAGCCCCTAAATAAGTACTTAGGGTAAGATGGAAAGCCAACAGCATCTCGTGTAATAATTCTCAAACCGATATCTTCACTATTTTGGCAAATATAAAGATTTTAGATAAATCGTAATAGTGGACGTAAAAGGAGGCGTGGTCAATATTTTTTTTTCCTTAAAACCTAACTCGGGGTATGACGAACGTTTGTACAAAAAATTATGCAAATCGGTCCAGCCGTTTCCAACTGATTCCGTTACCAACAAACAAAAATTGATTTTTATATATATAGACTATTGAAAAAAATTAGAATAAATTTGATATAAAATTAAACAATGCTTGCTTTTCTAAATTATATTTAATTGTTTCAGTATATAAACAACATAGGTATTCCCTGCCTTACCCCCTGGTAAACATTACCATCTTTCTCCACTTATAAACAAACGTTGTTTTTTAAAAACAACAATAATGGTATTAGTTCCTTAACAACAACAAACCAAAAGTTAACAATTACAAGAAGAAGAAAAAGCCGACTTAACGAAAAAATATTTCGTTAAGTCACATTGCATTTTTGTAGGAAATATCACACCATATACATATATTTTTAGCAATATTATTCTATTGTATTTAATGATAATTAAGTAATGTAGCCTTACACAGCAAATGTACATAGTCTATTGCGTGATGTTCTTGCAGGAATGTTGTTAACATGCAAGGTGTTAACAGCAGCCCAGCGATCCATGGTAAAATATCAGAAAATATTTGTGGGATCTTACCTAATTTAAATAACATATTTATCTGTCGCATCATACATCCATCTCGTCAACAGCAAGTTTCTGGATTGATACAACAGAGAAAATATCATTCTCTGCACTTTTTAAGTAACATTGCCAACTCCATGACAGTACTTTCTGCGAGGGATGGACAAAACTACGATTTATTTATTTATTTATTGTTTTCATTTTTTTTCTTTTTCAAAGTAATATAGTTAATTTATCCATATGGTCACCCTTTTACAATTAATGGTACACAATATTAGAATTTATTGCTTGGTTTATTAAGAATTCGTTTGTAATAAAAAGAACATGGTTTCTGAATAGAATTGAAGATATATATTTGGTTACTCAATCATGTAGATAAAATATGTTTTTTACGGTTAGTTGTATGGCTGTAACACGAAGTCGTCCTTGATATTAAATGGGATGAAGTTCAAGCCATGATTGGGTGGGCGCTATAACAACATAACACCTCGTTGTTTAGCAACATTTCGATACATATTTACCTCAATTTATCCATTTTTCCGCCTCTGTTATGTTCATTGTTAATAGAGCCCGCTTTACATACATAAATTTCTGTATCCTCTATTAGCTATTTTACTTCTTTAAAATTTCATACATGAAATAACAAAAAAATTGTAAGTAAAATCTTTCTGTTGTCCTGTAGCTTTCAAGGATATCGAACTGTTCCGGACTAAGACGTTTGCGAGACTACAGCGAAAGGGATTATGTTGCAAAGTGCTATGTCCCTATGGCGTTTTCTTTTTTGTAATGCCCCTATGGCTTCGTTCGTCATAGACCTAAAACAACACACAATTGTCGTGATCTATATTTACTTCCCAGCGCATGTTTATGTGAGAATATTCTTTATTATCAATGCGTCTCCAGCAGCTTAAGGATCAAATCTATTATTATCTTCTATCATGTTCATAGTTTTATGAACAATTATTAATTGACAAGTTATTAAATCTTTCTCAAGACGCTAAAGATTCCCGTATTTGAATAATCTTTGTCTCCATCAATGACTGAAATGCACTCCTTTGATTTCCTATGAAGACTTGTCTAGGAAAATGTTTTGTTACGTTTTCTACATTATTGAATGGTGTGTTAGCCATTTGCGAACCCGATGGCTCAATCGTTGCAAGTGATGTACTTAGTTCAATTTGTTCATTTTCAGGATGCACATTTAATTCTTCAGACCTTTCCAAATACATTGGACGTTGCGGAGGATCGATGTAGTAGCCTTCCTTGAATTGCTGTTCTAGGCTTGAATTGAAAACTCGTCACAAAATCCAAATCCAGACAATAAAATTAATTCGCTTTGTCTTTCGCCAGGCAAAGGAAAACCGACATTAATTCGCTGTGCCTTTCACCAAGAAAGACTGACAGCTGTAATTGATTCCAAATATCCTACTTCGATTTCGTAAATTCCCAAAAGATGTCCAAATTATTCCAATTGGAATAAAGAAAATGTTGCTAACATAAGAAATAACACGCAAGGGCCTTTGGTAAACGATATCAGCGAGTTTTTATTCACTAAAATAAAATTATAGATAATAAATTAAAATTCATGAAAACGTAGAATATAATTAAAATCTTACAATTATAGACCCTTCTACGTTCAAATTACAATAAATGTATACATAAACTAGCTGGCCCGGTCCGCGTTGCCGGCCCGTAGTTTCAATCTTTAAAGCATAATAAATCACAGATCTGACTTATGTAGGCGGCACAATTTTGATTATAAGTAATGACACCATTATAATTACTCCAATTTTGATTATAAGTAATGACTTGATTATGAGTAATGACTCCATGACTAAATATAAATTAATATTCATGGCAAAAATTATAATTACCGTCGGTTTTAGATATTTTGAATAGCCTGATCTTATTTTTCAGCTATAGGCTTTAATTTGAGTGTTAAATACCTATATGATAAAGAACATCTATAATAGCCCCATGTGAAAATTCAGCTCAATTTTTGATATTGTAAAAAACATTCAAATGAGCTATAATTTGAAATTTGTATTTCCAACGTTTAAAATCCCGTACTGCGTGGTATTCAGTTTTGTCCACCTCATACTTGTCAGAATAGCCAAAGAAATTACTCTTTTGCTCCGATTACCGAAGAGGGGCATTAATTGTTTGTCATTTAAATTGTGCGGTGGAGATCCAATAAAGTTACTTTATAATTTCGTATTTTTTTCATGTTTCTGCCACAATTTCCGACTGAATGAGTCCCAGATTGACATTTCGGAGTTTATTTCATATAGACGTACAACCAAATCTACGTTCCCAACCAATATTCTCTTGGGGGGTTACAAATTCAATAGAATACCAAATTTTCTTTTCTGACCACACATTGGTTGGGAAAGTGGACTTGGGGGTATACTAATGTGGGGACTATACTTAAATAAATTCCTATGAGGATAATTATCTGTAAGATGATCTTCTACCCCAGGTAGCCTCAAGACCAAGATGCGCACTTTTCCGAAAAATAAAAATTTATAAGAAGAGGTTTTCTTCCCCCTTTGGTGATACCAAAACGTGATAACTTTTTGCAAAGATGTTTTCTTCTTAAATTATCAACATAAGCTAAAATTAGTACGAAAAATATGGTTAAATTGTAGAATATACTTGAAATCGGGTTGTTCCGTTATCAGGGGTTATGATCCATATCATGACCTGCCAAAGCGATTAAAGGTATCTTGAATGTTTAGGTAGAATTTCTATTCTGCGTTCTTTATAGTCGGTATTTGACTGATTGCAGTCCCAATGTATTTTGCATTTTGTGTTCTCATTTGACAATTTATTGTCATATGAAAGAAGCAGGTTCACTTTTTGAAATTAACCCCATAACGCTTCTGTGGTCATTTTTGTTTGTTTAAATGTGTTCGCATTTTCCAGCTGAAGCACGATGTAGGTCCTGGAGTAGGAAGCATTTAACATCGTATTGCGCCCTCATTTCATTTTTAATATTATTCATTCAGAATTCAAATCAATAAAAAAATGTACACTTCAATATAGAAAAAAGAAAAATAATCTTCAACTGGTTCGCTGATTTTTTTGCGGCAAATTTTTAAAGGTCCTTACGAAGTTTGTCGGTGGAATGTACTATTATTTTGAAATTCGATTCCATTGAAAAATTGTCGATTTTTCCCGATTTTAGAATTTTCATATAAAGCGACAACGGATAAAATTGTTATTTATAGATTTTATGTATTTATTGGGTATTACGAATAAATACATAAAATCTATAAATAACAGTTGTTTAGCAACATTTAATACATATTTACCTCAATTTATCCATTTTTCCGCCTCTGTTATGTTCATTGTTAATAGAGCCCGCTTTACATACATAAATTTCTGTATCCTCTATTAGCTATTTTACTTCTTTAAAATTTCATACATGAAATAACAAAAAAATTGTAAGTAAAATCTTTCTGTTGTCCTGTAGCTTTCAAGGATATCGAACTGTTCCGGACTAAGACGTTTGCGAGACTACAGCGAAAGGGATTATGTTGCAAAATGCTGCAGTAGCGCAGCGAGTCCACGTCTTCACCGTCATCGTTTGAGTACGGAACTCCACCGCAGTCTCCCGAGCAGCAACAAATACCGCAGTATCTTACGCCACATGTTGTTGTTACAACTCAATTGCAACGGACTCCGAGGCAAAATAGATGAGATAGTGGAATTTATGAATCGAAGGAATATTGGGATCATATCGGTGCAGAAAATCAAGCAGAATAAAAATTGTAGCCTACAGCGTTGTGGAGGATTGCGTTCTTGTTACACCATTCTCTTCAGTACAGACATATCTCGCTTGAGCTAGTCTCTAGTGTCACATACATGGAATGTACGGGGGTAGCGTTCAAGTGTGGTACTGCCGAGGTAGAGGTGCTTAATGTGAATAAAAATTGTAGCCTACAGCGTTGTGGAGGATTGCGTTCTTGTTACACCATTCTCTTCAGTACAGACATATCTCGCTTGAGCTAGTCTCTAGTGTCACATACATGGAATGTACGGGGGTAGCGTTCAAGTGTTGTACTGCCGAGGTAGAGGTGCTTAGTGTGTATATCCCGTGATTAATAGCTGTGAACCAAGTTATTTGCTATATATTACCCCCTTATTGCTAGGCAATAGCCACCTGGTACAAGGGGATTTTAATGCCCACCATGAGTTGTAGCGTTCCGTCCTAGATAATGACCAGAGGGGATCAGTGGTGACAGAGCAGATTGACTGCTCAACATTTTGTACGGTGAACGGGGATGCCCACCTGAATAAGGGGATAGTGTTCGCAGGACTTAACCATAGTGTTATCCTGCGACTCAATGAATTACTGGATATCCATATACCCAACAGGGACATCTGTCGATGTATATATGTCGGTTCAATATATGACGGTTGTTTTAAATCAAATCTATGGCAATTGTGGAATGCAGAAAGGCCCTGGACAATTTTAAGCCGTCTGTCAAACTATATTGGGTCCCTGATCATTGTAACATATCTGGCAATGAATCAGCCGATGAATTGGCCAGACGCGGATCTTAGTCAGTAGATCTAGATCTAGATTGAGAGCTCAATGAAGCCACCCTTATGTCACTTCTTCCAAGTACAACACAAACATTACACTGGGTGATTTTAACAGAACTGACTGAATCGAAGGGGGATGTAATGACCACACATTGGTTGGGAAAGTGGACTTGGGGGTATACTAATGTGGGGACTATACTTAAATAAATTCCTATGAGGATAATTATCTGTAAGATGATCTTCTACCCCAGGTAGCCTCAAGACTAAGATGCGCACTTTTCCGAAAAATAAAAATTTATAAGAAGAGGTTTTCTTCCCCCTTTGGTGATACCAAAACATGATAACTTTTTGCAAAGATGGTTTCTTCTTAAATTATCAACATAAGCTAAAATTAGTACGAAAAATATGGTTAAATTGTAGAATATACTTGAAATCGGGTTGTTCCGTTATCAGAGGTTATGATCCATATCATGACCTGCCAAAGCGATTAAAGGTATCTTGAATGATTAGGTAGAATTTCTATTCTGCGTTCTTTATAGTCGGTATTTGACTGATTGCAGTCCCAATGTATTTTGCATTTTGTGTTCTCATTTGACAATTTATTGTCATATGAAAGAAGCAGGTTCACTTTTTGAAATTAACCCCATAACGCTTCTGTGGTCATTTTTGTTTGTTTAAATGTGTTCGCATTTTCCAGCTGAAGCACGATGTAGGTCCTGGAGTAGGAAGCATTTAACATCGTATTGCGCCCTCATTTCATTTTTAATATTATTTATTCAGAATTCAAACCAATAAAAAAAATGTACACTTCAATATAGAAAAAAGAAAAATAATCTTCAACTGGTTCGCTGATTTTTTTACGGCAAATTTTTAAAGGTCCTTACAAAGTTTGTCGGTGGAATGTACTATTATTTTGAAATTCGATTCCATTGAAAAATTGTCGATTTTTCCCGATTTTAGAATTTTCATATAAAGCGACAACGGATAAAATTGTTATTTATAGATTTTATGTATTTATTGGGTATTACGAATAAATACATAAAATCTATAAATAACAGTTTTATCCGTTGTGGCTTTATACTACCCAAAAAAACCTACACATAATATTAGAATTCAAAAAAAAAAAACACTACAAATGTACATTCGAAAATAGTAAGTCAAAATGGAAAAAATATGCAATATAAAACATTACTATTGTACATTTTAAAGGTCAAAATGAAAATGTTCAAATTTCACATTTTTACGCGATTTTTTTGAATTTTATTCCTTACGGCCAAGAGGCAAATACGAATTTGTCTAAATCGTTAAAATTAGACCGGCGGTCTTTATGTTATAAGAGTAGTAACTAACACAACTTTCTTCTACATATAGAGAGATAGATTTAAAAGTAGGCGCGTTTCTCAGCCCCTAAATAAGTACTTAGGGTAGGATGGAAAGCCAACAGCATCTCGTGTAATAATTCTCAAACCGATATCTTCACTATTTTGGCAAATATAAAGATTTTAGATAAATCGTAATAGTGGGCGTAAAAGGAGGCGTGGTCAATATTTTTTTCTTTAAAACCTAACTCGGGGTATGACGAACGTTTGTACAAAAAATTATGCAAATCGGTCCAGCCGTTTCCAACTGATTCCGTTACCAACAAACAAAAATTGATTTTTATATATATAGATTATTGAAAAAAATTAGAATAAATTTGATATAAAATTAAACAAGGCTTGCTTTTCTAGATTATATTTAATTGTTTCAGTATATAAACATCATAGGTATTCCCTGCCTTACCCCCTGGTAAACATTACCATCTTTCTCCACTAATAAGCAAACGTTGTTTTTTAAAAACAACAATAATGGGATTAGTTCCTTAACAACAACAAACCAAAAATTAACAATTACAAGAAGAAGAAAAAGCCGACTTAACGAAAAAATATTTCGTTAAGTCACATTGCATTTTTGTAGGAAATATCACACCATATACATCTATTTTTAGCAATATTATTCTATTGTATTTAATGATATTAAGTAATGTAGCCTTACACAGCAAATGTACATAGTCTATTGCGTGATGTTCTTGCAGGAATGTTGTTAACATGCAAGGTGTTAACAGCAGCCCAGCGATCCATGGTAAAATATCAGAAAATATTTGTGGGATCTTACCTAATTTAAATAACATATTTATCTGTCGCATCATACATCCATCTCGTCAACAGCAAGTTTCTGGATTGATACAACAGAGAAAATATCACTCTCTGCACTTTTTAAGTAACACTGCCAACTCCATGACAGTACTTTCTGCGAGGGATGGACAAAACTACGATTTATTTATTTATTTATTTTTTTCTTTTTCAAAGTAATATTAGTTAAATTATCCATATGGTCACCCTTTTACAATTAATGGTACACAATATTAGCAGTTGGAGAAAAAAAATTAATTTTCTTTCCGAATTATTGCTGAAGATTTTTATCTTCATTGAGAATTTATTGCTTGGTTTATTAAGAATTCGTTTGTAATAAAAAGAACATGGTTTCTGAATAGAATTGAAGATATATGTTTGGTTACTCAATCATGTAGATAAAATATGTTTTTTGCGGTTAGTTGTATGGCTGTAACACGAAGTCGTCCTTGATATTAAATGGGATGAAGTTCAAGCCATGATTGGGTGGGCGCTATAACAACATAACACCTCGTTGTTTAGCAACATTTCGATACATATTTACCTCAATTTATCCATTTTTCCGCCTCTGTTATGTTCATTGTTAATAGAGCCCGCTTTACATACATAAATTTCTGTATCCTCTATTAGCTATTTTACTTCTTTAAAATTTCATACATGAAATAACAAAAAAATTGTAAGTAAAATCTTTCAGTTGTCCTGTAGCTTTCAAGGATATCGAACTGTTCCGGACTAAGACGTTTGCGAGACTACAGCGAAAGGGATTATGTTGCAAAGTGCTGCAGTAGCGCAGCGAGTCCACGTCTTCACCGTCATCGTTTGAGTACGGAACTCCACCGCAGTCTCCCGAGCAGCAACAAATACCGCAGTATCTTACGCCACATGTTGTTGTTGCAACTCAGTTGCAACGGACTCCGAGTCAATATAGATGAGATAGTGGAATTTATGAATCGAAGGAATATTGGGATCATATCGGTGCAGAAAGTAGAAAGTAGGTAGCCTACAGCGTTGTGGGGGATTGCGTTCTTGTGATGCCCACCTGAATAAGGGGATAGTGTTCGCAGGACTTAACCATAGTGTTATCCTGCGACTCAATGAATTACTGGATATCCATATACCCAACAGGGACATCTGTCGATGTATATATGTCGGTTCAATATATGACGGTTGTTTTAAATCAAATCTATGGCAATTGTGGAATGCAGAAAGGCCCTGGACAATTTTAAGCCGTCTGTCAAACTATATTGGGTCCCTGATCATTGTAACATATCTGGCAATGAATCAGCCGATGAATTGGCCAGACGCGGATCTTAGTCAGTAGATCTAGAGATTGAGAGCTCAATGAAGCCACCCTTATGTCACTTCTTCCAAGTACAACACAAACATTACACTGGGTGATTTTAACAGAACTGACTGAATCGAAGGGGGATGTAATGTCTCCAAGAAAATATGGCCGGTGATGTCAGATCAGAGATCAAGGTCATTCTGCCCGACTTGTTCTCTTTCTCCAAAACCGAGCCAACTGTTATGCTTCAATTAGACAAAAGATTAAAATGACTAAATACGACACGCTGATTACATCGTGCATACAACCTCATTAATATCTTAGTACCTACCATCAAACTCTTTCCTTCCTCTCTATTTCTCTGTTTCATTTCATTTTACTTTCTCTTCATAACCATATTAGGATGAACACAATGGGTCAGCAGGTCACAGAGTGAAGTGGTTGTTGAAACAACTGCGCATCCTATAACCTAACCTATACCAAACAAAAATGCCAACCCCGTTACATTTATCCTTTTTATAAATTCCACTATCTGATCATCCGTTGCAACCACAAGCGAGCTAAGATGCTGCGGTATAGATTGTTTTTCAAAAGACTTCGTATCAGAAATGACGATTAAGACGTGGAACCGCCTGAGAACTACGTGCTTATAGCCCATTGCAACGCAACCCCTTTCGATGTTGTCTAGTTCCTAAAATTCTCACAAATGCAGTCAGATCTGTGCTGCATGATGTTTTGACAAACAGAACAGAAGCATGATTAAGGATTTTCTTCAATTCCAGGGATACGATACAATACGAAAAAAATACGTAGCATGATGAGGCGAAGGACCTTCTCGTACGTCAGCAAAACCATACATGCTATTGTTGCAGTGCCTGCTTGAGTGTTATTATGGGAATTATTTCAACCGAAATACGGTGGATAAAACCCTTCCTAGGCGTGTAAAAGATCTATTGAGGAATATTCAATGCTATATGAGAGTATCTAGATCAAGAAGCCTATCAGCAGGTCTGAGTGGCATTCATATACCAATGACAACTATGGCATGAATGTCGCCCTCAGAGTACAACACCTCCACAAATTGCAGCCGAAGAACTTCCTCTGAATACACAATACCGTTGTCTTCTTTAAGATTTCCTATGCTCTTTTGTCATTCTTCGAAACTAATTTCTTCACGGGAGTTTTGATTCCAAACGTTTCAATTCCAAAAATATCTATTCATTGTTTCGTCTAGTTCCATTAGTTTTTGCACATCCTCCTTCAATCTCGATAGTGACAAGAATACAATTTTCCCTTTTTATTTCTTCTAGCATATAGCTCAAAGTGAAACTCTATACTGGTAAATTCAATTCGGAAGTAACATACACATTTTTCATTGAAAATTTGGCTGCTAATGACCAAATCTACAACCTGCATTACTTCCTTAGAGATCTGGCTATTGGTCCACTGTAGTTCAAAGATATCTGGTTTTTCAGTAATACCCAACTTCTTTACGATGTCTTTGTCAACCATGGATACACTTTCCCCATCATCTATAAAGGCAAATATTTCCTCTATCCATTTGGCCCATATAGCATAACTAAAATAATTTGAAATAAAACAGATCCGTTTCCAGCGTTTTTGTCTACTAAGCAATTTCATGTGGCATTTGATTGCAATTCCGATACTTAAAATGATTTATTAATTCCTTCAAAAATTTTCTCCACCTTTTCAATTTTTTAAAATCAGGATGCAACAATCTATGATGAAATTTCTGACACGAATTGACACCACATTTATTATTAGAAGTAAAAAAAAATTGAAAAACAATAAACTTTTAATACCCTCCACTTTAGGGTAATAGAAACATTAGAACCTATTATGACCCACAAATACCAATTTTTAGACATATTCGTGGGAAAATGTGGCAAAAATCATCAAAATACCGAATATCGGGAGGTACCGTTATATGGAGGCTATACAAAAACGTAGACCTATACATGCAATGTTTCGCCACCGCAGCTAGAACCCACAATGACCAACAAATACCAATTTTTAGACAAATCCAAGAAAAAATGCGGCAAAAATCATCAAAATACCGAATATCGGGAGGTACCGTTATATGGGGACTATACCAAAACGTGGACCGATATATCTCATTTTCAATACCAACCATCCTATACACAATACAAATTGCTTTGCTACGTCAAATAATGTTGGCTGTATCGTGATTTCAACAGACAGACAGGCGGACAGACATATAGACGGACATCGTTAAATCGACTTAAATTTTTTTGCTGACTATGAATATATACATTATGGGGCCTACGACGGATATTTAGACATGTTACAAACGGAATGACAAAGTTAATATAACCTCCTTTCCAAGGTGGAGGGTATAAAAACATTTCACAGTTCGGTGACCTTCTTTTAGACATGAGAAACATATTCCAATTTCCTTTTCCCATTTGGTTTGCAAAGGTAATTTTGTTAATTTATCACAAACTGTCATTATATTGATTACTTAAATTGAGAAGTTTAAAAACCCATCAAAAACTGATACCTTAATAGCAGGAAGGGTCTTTTGAATCTGCGATTTAAATAACTGTTCAGGTCTTCCATACGTTTTGGCGAGGATTTTCATAATTGCTGGCGAGGATTTTTCATAATACTGGAGTTTGATAATAATGATTCCATCGTTTCAAACGCCTTTCCTTGTAAAGCGTAATCGCATGACATTATGCAAGTCCGAATAACCAAATTCGGCGCTGGTGCGCCATTGACCCAGAAAACTTTGGCAAATCACATATTTTCATAAGATTATGTGGTACAACACCACTAGTGGCAGTGGAACATTGAATTCGGCAGAGCAAATGAAAGGCTAATGGGCAGACGCACATAGATTTCAGATGCTGTATTACTTGGAAACATTCCACAATAAGGGTTTGAAATAGATGAAATAGTCGTTGGTGGAAATACATTTAAAGATGTTTGTTTGCGTCAATGCGTGGAAAAGGGGGAATTGCAAAGCAAACCAATGTTACCAAATAAAATAAATAAAAATACACAATATACAATACAATAGTGGGGTTAGTTTATGTTTTAAATAAAGGCAAAGGCCCGGCTTTATTATAATAAATAAAAAGGTTTTGGTAAACAATATTACCTTAATTTGCACGATAGCGGGGGAGAATCTTCGTTCGTATCAACGTGATAAAAGAAGCGAGAATGTTTAACAATAACAACGACCCTAACCTGAAGTAAGTCGGCATTGGCGGCATTCGCCACTATTAAGTCTCTTGACGTTGACATATTTCAACGATGTTAATCATTTACAAATTAATTATGCATTAACCCATTGTTAACGTTGTAAAACAATAATTACCAATCTAAAATAAAAAATGATGTTTTATATTGGAATTAGTAATAGTGTATGTAGTTATCCTAGCAGAGTTAGTGGTCGGAATAGTGGACTAGCAACATTGTAATTGACAAGTTATTGAATCTTTCTAAAGACGCTAAAGATTCCCGTATTTGAATACTGTTTGTCTCCATCAATGATTGAAATGCACTCATTTCATGTGCTATGGAGACTTGCATTTCTTCAAATTGTCTAGGAAAATGTTTGGTTACGTGTTCTACACTATTGAATGGCGTGTTAGCCATATGCGAACCCGATGGTTCAATCATTGCAAGTGATGTACTTAGTTCAATCTGTTCACTTTAAGGGCCTTCATAAACGATATCAGCGAGGTTTTATTGACTAAAGTAAAATTCTAGATAATAAATTAAAATATATGAAAACGTAAAATATAATAAAATTCTTCCAATTATAGACCCTTCTACGTTAACCAACAGTTCAAATTACAATGAATGTATATATAAATTATTAGAAAAAAATTTGAATAAATTTGACATAAAATGCTTTTCTAAATTATATTTAATTGCTTCAGTATATGAACAAGATAGGTATGCCATGCCTTACGCCCTGGTAAACATTACCATCTTTCTCCACTAATAAACAAACGTTGTTTTTTAAAAACAACAATAATGGGATTAGTTTCTTAACAACAACAAACCAAAAGTTAACAATAACGAGAAGAAGAAAAAGCCGAAAGTAAAACAATATTTCGAAAAGTCACATTGCATTTTTGTAGAAATATCACCCCATTTACATATATATTTTTACCAATATTATTAGCCTTACAAAGCACATGTACATAGTCTATTGCGTGATGTTCCTGCAGGAACGTTGTTCACATGCAAGGTGTTAACAGCAGCCCAGTTATCCATGGTAAAATATCAGAGAATATTTGTGGGATTTTACCTAATTTAAATAACATATTTATCTAACACGATGCGACATCCATCTCATCAACAACAAATTTCTGGATTGATATAGCAGAAAAAGTATCATTCTCTGCACTTTTTAATTAACATTGCCAACTCCATGACAGTAATTTCTGCGAGGGATGGACAAAACTAAAACAAATTTAGTCGACGACCGATTTATTTATTTTTTTTTTTTACTTTTTTTTCAAAGTAATATTAGTTAAATTATCCATATGGCAACCCTTTTATTATTAATGGTTGCTGCAATATATAAAACTTCCTTTGATACGCAATATTAGCAATTGGAGAAAAAATCAATTTTCTTTCCGAATTATTGCTGAAGATTTTTATCTTCATTGAGAATTTATTACTTGGTTTATTAAGCCATAACAACATTTCATTTCTTAACGATGTTGATGTTTATTCTTGAATTCGCTTGTAATAAAAAGAACATGGTTTCTGAATAGAATTGAAGAGATCTCTTTGGTTACTCAATCATGTAGATAAAATAGAGGTTTTTTGAGGTTAGTTCTATGGCTGTAACACGAAGTCGTCCTTGATATTAAATGGGATGAAGTTCAAGCCATGATTGGGTGGGCGCTATAACAACATAACACCTCGTTGTTTAGCAACATTTCGATACATGTTTACCTCAATTTATCCATTTTTCCGCCTCTGTTATGTTCATTGTTAATAGAGCCCGCTTTACATACATAAATTTCTGTTTCCTCTATTAGCTAGTTTACTTCTTTAAAATTTCATACATGAAATAACAAAAAATCTGTAAGTAAAATCTTTATGTTGTCCAGTAGCTTTCAAGGATATCGAACTGTTCCGGACTAAGACGTTTGCGAGACTAAAGCGAAAGGGATTATGTTGCAAAGTGCTGCAGTAGCGCAGCGAGTCCACGTCTTCACCGAGCAGCAACAAATACCGCAGTATCTTACGCCACATGTTGTTGTTGTTGCAATTCAATTGCAACGGACTCCGAGGCAAAATAGATGAGATAGTGGAATTTATGAATCGGAGGAATATTAGGATCATATCGGTGCAGAAAATCAAGCTGAAAAAAATTGTAGCCTACAGCGTTGTGGGGGATTGCGTTCCTGTTACACCATTCTCTTCAGTACAGACATATCTCGCTTGAGCTAGTCTCTAGTGTCACATACATGGAATGTATGGGGGTAGCATTCAAGTGTGGAACTGCCGAGGTAGAGGTGCTTAGTGTGTATATCCCGCGATTAATAGCTGTGAACCAAGTTATTTGGATATGAGGATATCCATATACCCAAGAGGGTCATCTGTCGATGTATATATGTCGGTCCTGAAGGTTTTAAATTGTTTTACAATCAAATCTATGGCAGTTCTGGAATGCAGAAATACTCTGGAAAATTTTAAGCCGTCTGTCAAACTATATTGGGTCCCTGATCGTTGTAACATATCTGGCGAACGACGAATTTTTCGCGGTGTATGTTCGTCGTCCAAAATAAAAAACATATTGCTAGGAACACAATTGGAGCGAACGACGAATTTCGCCCTACGCAGCGACAAAATGAGCCGCGAAAATTCGTCGTATGGAACACAATACCGACGAAATTATAAAACAGCTGATGAAGTTGTTTACTTTTTGCTCATTTGTTGACTACAATGAATTATACAAGAACACATAATTCTTTACGTTCTCTATTATAATTTCACTTATGTCCATCTTCTCTATTATAAATTCACTGATATCCATCTTCACTCAGGCGCAAGTACACAAATAAATAAACAAATTAATTATGTTAGTAACAGATAGTAGAGTGACCATAACAAATTTTAAAGTAAAAAGTAACTTTATTTACTAAAACACATAAAATTCGTACAAGTATGGCCACCTTGTACTATTTTGTTCGCCGGTCGCCGGCGTATGAAATAGAAATAAAGCTAATTGAGTTCGCGGCGACCGACGAAATTTTCGCCGGTGCCGTGATTGTGTGCACTTCCATATACACATATGTGTTTTATTTTTGACGACGAACATACGCCGCGAAAAAATTCGTCGTTCGCTCCAATTGTGTTCCTAGCATATGTGTGTATGGAAATGCACACAATCACGGCACCTTCGAAATTTTCGTCGGTCGCCGCGAACTCAATTAGCTTTATTTTATTTCATACGACGGTGAACGGCGAACAAAACAGTACAAGGTGGCCATACTTGTACGAATTTTATGTGTTTTAGTAAATAATGTTACTTTTTACTTTTAAAGTTGTTATGGTCACTCTACTATCTGTTGCTCGTATAAAAAACATAATTAATTTGTTTATTTATTTGTGTACTTGCGCCTGAGTGAAGATGGATATCAGTGAATTTATAATAGAGAAGATGGACTTAAGTGAAATTATAATAGAGAACGTAAAGAATTATGTGTTCTTGTATAATTCATTATAGTCAACAAATGAGCAAAAAGTAAACAACTTCATCAGCTGTTTTATAATTTCGTCGGTATTGTGTTCCATACGACGAATTTACGCGGCTCATTTTGTCGCCGCGTAGGGCGAAATTCGTCGTTCGCTCCAATTGTGTTCCTAGCATTAGTCAGTAGATGTAGAGATTGAGACCTCAGTGAAGCCACCCTTATGTCACTTCTTCCAAGTACAACACAAACATTACACTGGGTGATTTAAACAGAACTGGCTGACTGGAAGGGGATGTAATGTCTCCAAGAAAATATGGCCGGTGATGTCAGATCAAGATCATTCTGTCCGACTTGTCCGAAACCATACCTACCTTCAAACTCTTTCCTTCTTCTCTATTTCTCTGTTTCATTTCATTTTAATTTCTCAAACCAGGATGAACGCAAAGGGTCAGCATGTCATCGAGTGAAGTGGTTGTTCAAACATCTGCGCATTCTATAACCTAACCTATCCCAAACAAAAATGCCAACCCCGTTACATTTAGCCTTTTTATAAATTCCACTATCTCATCATCTGTTGCAAACACAAGTGAGCTAAGATGCTGTGGTATAGGTTGTTTTTCAGAAGACATCAGAACTACGTGCTTATAGCGCATTGCAACGTAAACCCTTTCGATGTTGTCTCGCAATAGGGAACAATTCCTAAAATTCTCACAAATGCCTTCAGATCTGGGCTGTATGATGTTTTGACAAACAGGACAGAAGCATGATAAGGAATTTTCTTCAATTCCGGGGTGCACGAAAAGAAATTCCTATGCTATAAGAGAGTCTCTAGATCAGGGAGCTTTTCAGCAGGTCTGAGTGGCATTCTATGCCAATGATAACTATGGTATGAATGTCGCCCATTGAGTACAACCCCTCCACAAATTGCAGCCGATGAACTTCCTCTGAATACAGAATACTGTGTTGTTTTGACTCAATTACGTTCAGGATGGTGCAGCCGTCCCAATACGTATTGTGCACGAACTGATGAAGATGTGCGAAACCGTAGAACTGGATGATAGCCGGATGCGTAACTAGTTGGACTATTAATACTGGATGAAAAACTAGACCAAATATCAATCGTAGTACTAAAAGAATGAGTAGATCATTGCCTAGTTATTCTTGCTCGGCTCTTGACGAAGCGCACGGATTTATAGAATATTAGGCAAAACTACTCAACACCTGTGGGAACCTTCGGTAAATACTGCTTTTACTGGATTGACAATCCCTGGTCGAGTGGAACTCGGGCAGCTCCGGAGCGTAGATCCGATTATCGTTTTTGAACTGTTTATGCTTAGCAGCTCATATTCAATCTGCTAAGGGAAGATATAGATTTTTTTGTTGTTATCTGTTTTCATATAAAGTCAATTTTATTATTCTCCCAAAACCATTTATGGGAAGAGAAATATTTTTTTTTTCAATTTTTTATTCAATTTCACATAGAAGTGTACTTCACCGAATACTATTTTAAATAATAAATTATCTTACCAGAACAGTGTTGGCATTTTTGTTCGGGATACCGTAATATTTCCGAAAACCTAGGTATTCCCTACCCTGGTAAGCATTACCATCTATCTCCAATAATAAACAAACGTCTTTATAAAAACAACAATAATGGGATTAAGACTGACTATTTTGCAACAACAAAATTAATCTTACCGCAGTTTTTAGAAAATGATCTTTTGAAAATTTTAGTGCTAACGAAATTTATTTTAACTATTACAGGATATTTTAATTTTGATGTGAATTTTACTTCTGCTGATCAGGATTTGCTGCGCCCGACACAAATAGTAGTATTACAACAGGTACGATGTAAATCCACTGAAATTAAAAGAGCACAGTATTAATAAGTATTTTTTGACAAACCCTATAAAATGATCAAGACATAAGTATACAACTAATCATAATTATATTCCTAGTATTAACTGAAATACGTTCTGCCTTACTTTAAAATCCTCCAAAACAATACAGGTATTTAGACATAGAAATTAAACAATAAGTTTAGTGTTAGGTTATAAATACTTCGTCCCATTGTCACTCCGTTTTTAACTCTTCGGAATAATCATATTCTACCATTGAAAGTATATTTATTGTTAATCAACATAATAACTTTCCCACGAATTGCGATACAATGTTTGTGAATGGACCTTGTCGGAACATGTATACCTCTTGTCATATGGTATTGTGACGATTTAAGCCACATTGGTAACCGAATTGCTTCAAATTTGGTATTTAGAGTTCGAAATGTGGTTTAACTCCTGTGGCAGAAGATTGGCAATATATATTCACATTGTCATTTAGACCCAATATAACTGTACCTGCCCATATTCATTATTTTGACTATTTCAGCCACTTAGCAGTTCTAGCCATTTCCACGGAATTGCTTCAACTTTTGTATTTAGAGTTTGTACTAGGTTTCACCTCGTGTGACAGAACATTGTATATATAGCATCTATATTACAGTTCCTCCAGTATTCATTGTTTTTAGACACATTTTGAACGATTTTTTTTTAAGAAATCATTAAAATTAAACAAAAACATAACCCCTACCCGTCATTTCTCTTGGCTCAGAAAATCTCCTGATAATCTTCATAAGCAGGTCGCCCGATTTCATAACCTCTGAACACTAAACTTTCCTTAACCATGAGAAAGCTCACTGGACATAGTTCAGAGAATTTACCAACCGCCGATTCACGGAACTGCCCAATTCTCATATTCGATCTCTTCCCGCCGAGGAGGAACCACCACAGTTTACGATGGGTGATGTTGCAAATGTCATCTGTAACGCTAAGTCATCCAAAGCGTTGGCCCCGGACAGAATCTCAATGGTAATGTTCAAACAGCTGGATAAGCCGGGAGTCGAGTACTTAACGAAAGTTCTCAATTTGTCACTAGCCACCCACATAGTGCTCGAAACCAGGAAAATGGGCCGGGTGGTCCCGCTACTGAAGCCAGGCAAGGATGCCAGTAAAGACGAAGCTATACAGTTGCCAACCACCAGCACGGATTCCGTCCACAACATAGTACCACAACAGCACTACACGCCATTTCCACACATATTAGTAGAGGACTGAACCAGAACAGGCCGTGTGACAGAACAGTGTTGGTAGCTCCGGACTTATCAAAGGCATTTGATAGGTCAATCATGCTATATTGTTTGAGGACGTGCAGAGAACTACCCTCCGGCCAAGTTTGAAACGTTGGATAATCAACTATATGTGTGGACGCCAGTCGTACGTGGAATCCCGGAACAAGGAATCCAAAGCCCGTAGAGTGAAACAGGGAGTTCCCCAACAGGGAGTTCTCCGGAATTGTTTAACCTCTACCATTCCGGAATTCCTCGCCCTCCAGACGGCATAGAGATCGTAACGTATGCGGATGATTGTACGATCATGGCGTCGGGCCCAGTGGTCGAGGGGAATCTAATACCGACCACGAACTATCCCAAGATTAAAGGGGTCACATTCGACAGCATGTTCAAGTCATCCGCGCAAGCCACAGCTATCTGCGACAAGATGAAAAGTAGGAACAAGGTCCTCAATGCGGTAGCCGGCAGCACTTGGGGTGCGGACAAAGAATCCTTGTTGACCTCTTCCAGTGTGGTCTGCGAATACTAGTGCTACGCAGTGGAAGCACATCCAGACCTGCCAGAACGCTGCCCTGAGAACTGCGACAGGGTGCCTTCCCATGACACCAGTGGAACAGCTACAGGAAGAGGCGAAAGTCCTTCCCTTACGTAAGCATAATCATATGATTTCGTTGCAGTACCTGCTTGGGTACCGTGAGAATCATCCCAACCATCATATGGTGGATAAATCTCCTCCACCCAGGCGTGTCAGGAAGAACATACATGATCTAGAGAGGGAGGTCCAGCGCTACAAGAGAGAACCTCTACATCAAGAAGCCTATCAGGCAGGTTTGAGCGGCATTCATACAGACGCAGTCGCAGATGCTATTAGCAATTATAAAATGAATGTCGTCCTCGGAGTCCACCCCCATCCATTGCAGTTGAAAAACGTCAGCTGCCTAGACAAACCAGGGTAGTTTTGGCGCAATTACGTTCAGGATGTTGTAGTCGTCTCAATTCGTATTGGACACGAATTGTTGAAGATGTGCGTGACGCCTGCCCGGCGTGTGATACAGGCCCGCACAATATGCTGCAACTCTCTAATTGCACAGCCAAACCTACCCAACTCATTCCAGAAAATCTCTGGCTACAGCCCATTAAAGTAGTCGAATTTCTAAACCTGGAGATGGAACCGGATTAGCAGAACGCAATGTACTACTGCTACAACAACAACTACGTCGTATCAGATCTCTTCCCGCCGAGGAGGAACCACCACTGTTTACGATGGGTGATGTTGCAAATGTCATCCAAAGCGTTGGGCCCAGACGGAATCTCAATGGTAATGCTGTAACAGCTGGATACGCCGGAAGTCGAGTACCTAACGAAAGTTCGCAACCCCGCATAGTGCTCGAAGTCTGGAAAATGGGCCGGGTGGTCGCGCTACAATGCCACACTGAGGACGTGCAGAGAAACACCCTCCAGCCAAGTTTGAAAGCTCGGATAATCAACTATATGTGTGAACGCCAGTCGTACGTGGAATTACAAAACAAGAAGTCCAAAGTCCGTAGAGTGAAACAGGGAGTTCCCCAAGGTGGGGTGATATTTCCTGTTTAACATCTAACTTTCCGAAATTAGTCGCCCTCCAAACGGCATGTAGATCGAGGTCCATTAAGGTAAATACCGTATTTATCTAGCGGAGATACGAACCATTCTGTTAACAGAGCCAATAAGAGAGCAATGTAACACTTAGCAGAACACATAGAAAACTTTTTTTATTTATATTCAATTAGCACAGTTACCTAGCCTATAGGGCCATGGGCGGTTCCAAAAACTTTGTATAGACGTTTATTTATTTAATTTATATTTTCTAATGTTTAGTCATCAAAGAATTTATTTTTTTTATGATAAACGATAACTATAACTTTAATTAAAAAATTTACGAAAAGCTGTCTTGCTAACTTGTAGTTGCACATTTATGTGACAGAACATTCACATTAGATAAACTACGTTTTAAAACAATTCTTCCAATCAAAAATGCATATCAATGGAAAGCTTATGAAGAGTACTATCTATTAGAATAACAAAATGTGTAGGAAGATTGGACAGATTCCGAGGTATTTGGCCACTTCTGGCGAAATCCTTTGAATTATAATTCCATTGGCCAATATGCCTTTCAGTAGAATTCTTCCAATTCAATATACAAATCAATAAAATGCAAGGTACAACAAGACGCGCCTGAGTCTTGAGGGTAAAACGCTAACAACTTATCAATTTTATCCACCCTAATTCCATACAGTTCTCATCGCGTTTTAACCTTTCGCCTTAACTTGGCCGGTGTACAGCTAACGATGTATCATTTTAGCCACCCTTACGCCACACAGTCCTCAGCCCGATACAAAATCTTGACTTGAGTGGTGGATTCAGGCTGGATTAATCAGATACATAAATTACAATCGAAATTTCTAAATGTAAATTTTTTGTATTAAATATTGAGTATGAGTAGTGCACTGTATTCTTCTTGTCAAGCCCTTTTATTTGATACCCATATTGTGGGGTTGGTAAAAAATTGTCAGCCATTTGGTAGCGGCGGCCCTCTTAGATATCAGTTTTGCATAGTAAATTGTATTCTATCTGTTGAGACCTTTCATTTGATACCTATGTTGATGGGATTGATAAAACCTATGTTATTCGCCATTTTGTAGCAGCCGCCATCTTGGATTTATAATGATAATGAATAAACATAATTGTCACCAAAATCCAAAGTGTATACAAAATATCAGATTAATCGGTTGAAAGGAAGAGGGTGAAATTTGAATTACTAAACTTGACCCAAGAATAAAACAAACGGAGTGAGGTAAATACAAACATTAAATAATAACAACATGATATGTGTTCTGTTAAGCTTAACATTGCTCTGTTAATTGTTCTGTTAACATAACGGTTCATGTCTCCGCTAGATAAATACGGTGTTTATCTTAATGGACCTCATACCACGTCTGCTGTTTAGTGTAGGCAATCTAATTAATTTTAGGCTGCTACTATAAGGCAAAAGAAAATTATTATTCCAACGTAAGCCCCGTAAGCCAAATGGAAGAAATTGTTTTTGCACGGATTCTATTTTATCTGTGTATATTGCATAATAAAGATACCATACAACAGAACCATTCTAAATTCTAAAGAAAATTCTTTGGTCCACCGTTTAACAAAACCTAGAACACATTTGCTCCATTTACCATCGTTATTTCACGGTTATTAAAATTTAATTTTGGACCCATCAAGAAAGCAATATTGACAAATGAAAATACAGTTGATAATGAATGACCGTATTGCAATATCAGAGGAAAAGATCTGGAGAAGCACATATGCTTAAATTTATATCCATTCTATTTATTTTAAAAGGCTTTTTAAATTTTTTTGAAGTAAATTAGCTTTTTTATCAAAGTTATGGGAAATGAATAATTTAACATCATCTGCGTACAATAGCAATTTGGAGTAATTTATGGAATTTGGTTAATCGTTGATAAATAAAAAGTTAAGCCAACAAGGAAAATACATATACTGTACTTACGTATTTCGCGAAGAAGCCACGATTATCCTTTACTTCACCTCGTTCCCTAGCTTCACGTTCACGTTCAATTTTTTGAATGAATGAAGCCGTATCCGCAACCGGAGCCAATTCGGTATGTTTTATCAGAACTTCAGTGTTATATTGTCTTGTTGATAAACTAAAGTCAAATAATGAACATTCATTTATATCCACTCCTGAGGTCGACAGAGTGATTGCATTAACGAAACCACTACCATCAATTGCAATCCAAAGTTCGTCATTAAGCTGTGCGCTCAAAATACTGCAAGCCTTGTTTGCAGTTGAAAAAGTTCTTTTTACACCATTGGGATATTCAACGATTGCTTTCATACGATAAAATCCATTTTTTACTGCAAGAGACTGAATAGCCATTATTTTAAAGAAATTCATTCATAAAAGTTTATCATACCTTGATCTTCTCTACATCCTCGTTGGACAAATCTTCTTGAACTACATTTGACAAACCTGAATTTAGACTGGGTATTGTAATATTTGCTCTATATTTAAAGATATCCGGGTCATCGCTGTCAAGTGCATGGTGAAGTTCCACATTAATCCAAGCATCATATTCTATATAGGACTGAAAACATAATCCATAGTGGTGGGATGTTTTGGGTGTTGCAACACTTACATGAACAGCAGAAAAAGTAGCTAACAAAAACACTAAATTTATGTATGAACCCATATCGATTCGAAGTCACTTTAAACAATTGGTTAGCATAGAAGAAAGGCAATTGACAAAAGACTTGACACACACTCGATGGCAATACCGATAGTATCGATACTTTTTTTGAAGGTAGTATTGAATCCATGGTAGAAGAATACTATGCTATTCGTAATTCATAGTAACATAATTCCTTTTTTTTTAATGTTTGGTTGTTGATTTTAATGGGAATTTGTATGAAAAGATATGAAATTCGCATTAATATGAATAGAAGATATGATTGTTTTCCCTCTAAAGAGCTTTTTTATGTCTATTTTTTGTCGATGCAAAATTTTTGAAAATCTTTTCTTTCTAGCTTTTTGCAAATATTCCAAATCTTGGACAAAAGTTTTTCTTAAAAAATTTGGAAATTTTATAAAATTTGTCTATTTTGAATTTTTAAAGGTCATCATTTATTTTTTCGATAAATGCTTCCATATGTTATGGATGGCACAGATTTCATATTATGCTTTGTTCTCATTGCATTTATAATCATGTTGTTCGCTCTCAGAATTAGGTTCACGAATTTATCAGTTCATACGGCAGGATTCGTAATTCATAGTGAAAAAATTCATATTTTCAAAAGTTTTGTTGGTTGATTTTAATGGGAATTTATACGAAAATACATGAAATTCTTACTAATATAAATAGAAGAATTTATTGTTTTTCTTCCAAAGATTTTTTATATCATTAATCATACCATTTTATTCATGTTTTCAACTTTTTGTGTAAAAGTTGACATTTTGAACATATTTTTCTATTTTCAAAATCTGCTGGAGATACGCTTGTCAAACATTTTTTCTGCCAATGTAGACATTTTGAAAATATTACCTCTTTTGTTTCCAGTTTTCTGTGTTAAGAAGACATTTAATAATTAATGGTCGAATCAAGCGTCATGCATAATAGCATAAGTTTTTTTTTCAAAATTTTCTGAAAATTACGATCTAAAAATATAATGTTGAATGGCGTATGAACATTCTAACGAAAATAAAATTTGTTCTCTCCCTCGTTCGAGGTACGCTTTTTGTCCAAGAATTGGAATATTTGTACAAAGCTGAAAACAAAAGAGGTACTATTTTCAAAATTTTTTCATCGACAAAAATAGATTAACAAGATTTTCTCCTGCAAAAATAAAAAACTGAAAACATACAAAAATATGTTCAAAATTTACAGAAAAGGGTCAAAACATGAATAAATACTGTAAGAGGAAAAACAATAATTTCTTCTATTCATAATAATGCGAATTTCATATGTTTTCAATTCCCATTTATATCAACAAACAAACATTTCGAAAATGAATTAGGTGTGTCTGGTTACCCTAAAGTTTGTAACAATTGTTACAAATTGTTACTGGAAGTCGTCTGTTAACCCAAAAGTTCTGCAAAAGAAAGCGGTTGGAGAGAGAAATTTTGACAGTTCTTTCAGTGAGAGTTTGCAAATTCTTGCTGGAAAAATTTCTTCGTGCAATCTCTTGCAACTCTTCTTCTTCTCATTCATCGACATTCAATCAGATGTTTTCTATTGTTTATTTATTTCTCTTTGTGATTTTAATTTGAAAATATTGTTTTGGAATTAGCAAGACTATTTGTTTTTAGAGAACAACTTTACAAAATGTGAAAAACGTAAATGTTAATATGTAATAAGAAGATAAAAGACTATTTCCAACATTTTTATTTAAAAAACTTGTAAAATTAGTATTGGTTCCTTTGTTTTAATTCTCCTTATGGGGGACAAAATGGTTTGTTTTGACAAATCAGCTGATTAGTTGCAAGCTTCTGCAGGAATAGCGTCTGTTTACTTTTTGCATTTTCCTTGAAAAAGAGAATAAAACTACCTTACTCTCTCAGAAAGAAGTTGCTGGACAATTCCTGCTGGAAAAGTAACCAGACACACCTATTATGAATTACGAATCGTGCCATATGATCGGGTTAATGGGTGTACCTAATTCTGAGAGCAAACAATAGGTGTGTCTGGTTACCCTAAAATTTGTAACAATTGTTACAAATAGTTACTGAAAGTCGTCTGTTAACCCGAAAGTTCTGCAAAAGAGAGCGATTGGAGAGAGAAATTTTGACAGTTCTTTCAGTGAGAGTTTGCAAATTCTTGCTGGACAAATTTCTTCTTGCAATCACTTGCAACTCTTCTTCTTCTCATTCATCGACATTCAATCAGATGTTTTCTATTGTTTATTTATTTATTTTTGTGCTTTCAATTTGAAAATATTTTTTTGGAATTAGCAAGACTAATAGTTTTTGGAGAACAACTTTACAAAATGTGAAAAACGTAAATATTAACATGTAATAAGAAAATAAAAGACTATTTCCAATATTTTTATTTAAAAAACCTGTAAAATTAGTATTGCTTCCTTTGTTTTAATTCTCCTTATGGGGGACAAATTGGTTTGTTTTGACAAATCAGCTGATTAGTTGCAAGCTTCTGCAGGAATACCGTCTGTTTACTTTTCGCATTTTTCTTGCAAAAGAGAATAAAACTACCTTACTCTCTCAGAAAAATGTTGCTGGACAATTCCTGCAGGAAAAGTAACCAGACACACCTAATGTGATTGAAATTGCAATAGAACATGGCATAAAATGTGTGCAGTATGCTTTAAGCTCGATGTCGAAACACTGAAATGCCAAAATTTCCCCAGAAAATCTCAAACATCGGTATATTTCATAGGTATATTTCAATAAAACGCCAACCAAAATTAATGATCCCATACAAATCAACACTGTTGCAATCTTCGTCAGCAAAAAACGTTATCCGAGCCACGGCATTAAGGCTGCAAATTGTATGTCGCCGAATTTAGAGCTGTCATCGTTTCGGTTTCACAAGTGAACATTGTGACGAAAGGGCCGATACCTCTTTGTCGGATTTGCCGAAAATACAGTTAACAACTTTTGACGGCAGATCAGCGGACTGGGTATCTTTCCACGATACATTTTGTTCCTTGATACACACAAACACCAGCATTACAGATGGTCAAAAGATGCATTATTACGCAGTTGCTTTAACACAGTATGTGAACAGCTTTAATACAGATTTTGCCTCTAAATCATAATCCACAAAAATCCACTATTAGGTACTGCCTTAGTCCGTATCAAGGACGAGTCCGGTAGACTCAACCCACAAGAGCCCTGTTTGATAGCGGATCGCACGCAACTTTTATACCCCGAAAACCCGCATCGCTAACGGTAACAGGCATTGGAATATCACAGGGAGGTGGTGTAAAAGGTAAAGTAGATTTAATACTTTGTCCTAAAACATCTACTAACCTATCAATGCTCTTGTTTTACCAAAATTGACAAACGATTTACCATCCGTGGAAACTCCTACCGTGCCCTGGCCACACATCGAGAATCTACGCGTCGCAGACCCACTTGTTATCACCCTGGTCCCATTGATTTACTATATGATGTCGATGAAATGGACAAATTTATCATTGAAGGCTTTAAACGGGGACCGCCGGGAACATCAATGGCATTTAGGCTGAATTTTATACGGCAATGTTCGCGCGACCTCTCCTAACCTTCATGTTGCAAATCTGCATTGTGACCTGTCACTCGCCAGAGCCGTTAGTAAGTTTTGGGAAATCGAAGAGCCTTGTGCTAAGAGGCATTACACGGCTGAAGAGTTGGCAGGTGAAATGCATTTTAAGAAGACTCACGGCAGAGCTGACGATAGGCGATTGGTCATTCAACTGCCTTTCAGGGATTCTATGGCATTGGGAGAATCTCGCGGGATAACACTGCTTAGCTTGACACGTTTAGAAGCCAGACTAGCCAACGACGCAAGATTAAGGGACCAACACAACGCATTCATGGATGAGCTTCTTTCAATGGGGCATATGGAACTCGTTCCTACAACATCTATACCGGACGGAGCGACGGAGCACTGTTACTACATGCCGTACCATGCAGTGTTAAAGGAAACCAGCTCCACGACAAAACTGTGCGTTGTATTTAATGCGTCGATGAAGACGTCTACAGGTCTATCGCTCAACGATACCCTCATGGTGTGGCCGCAACTACAAGACGATATGTACTCGATTCTGCTACGATTTCGCAAACACCGATTTGCCATGATGGCAGATGTGGAGAAAATGTAGCAGAAAAAGATATTGATTTTCAACGCATCGTTTGGCGTCGGTCTCCCGCAGAATCTATCAAGGACTACCGTTTACTATGAGTTACATATGGTGTAGCTTCCGCATCTTATTGTGCTGTAAAATGCATGCCGCAAACTGCTAACAACGCTAACGAAAGCGTTGTCCGCATTATCACTCGCGATTTTTACATGGACGACATGCTCAGTGGGGCCTCCAGTGAGGAGAAGCTACTATCACTACAATATGAAGTGTCCCAACATCTATCACAAGGTGGATTTGAACTACGAAAATGGGCAACAAATTCCACAAAGCTCATTGAACGCATTCCACAGACGTCTTGCAAACAACGCATCTTCTTGTGGCTGATAAAGAAGTTCGAACATTTGGTAACATATGGAATACTACAGATGACAGCATCTCATTAATCGTCAACTTAAAGGCGTTCCCGCATAATATAACTAAACGCGTATTCCTATCGGACACTAGTATGCTTTTCGATCCATTGGGATTAATGGCTCCATGCACGATTCGATCAAAAATGTGGATGCAAGAATTGTGGAGCGCTAATGTCAACTGGGAGGAAGAAGTGCCTAAGTCTATACTGCGTGAGTGGATAAAGCACCGAAATGATCTTCAAAATTTATTAACGTTATGACTGCCGCTAATTAATACATCAGATACCACAAATACTGAATTTCACTTATTCGGAAGGTAAGAGAAAGCATTGGCAGTGGATTTCGAACGTATTCCTGGACAGATTCAACTGTGGTACTCACGTGGTTGCACAGCCATCCTAGCCGATGGTCAACTTATGTTGCAAACCGCGTGGCAGAGGTCCAAGACGACCTTTGCCCTGAAATATGGAATCATGTACGCTCAGAACACAATCCAACAGATTGTGCTTCTAGAAGCGTCAACGCCAGTCATTTGCTACAACATAATCTTTGATGGAATGGACCCGATTGGCTACGAAGCATCATACCTACATAGCACCGAAGCAATTCCAGTGAACACTCAACTTGTCTTGAAGCACGCAATATAGCAGCAGCAACGGCTCAAATCGCCAATGATATTGAGTATTGGGATTTTCTTCCCCGGTACTCATCCTTCGACAAACTATTTCGCATCACATCCTACTTGAGACGCTTTATATACAACATTAAGTCCAGGCTACAAAATTCAACGCCCCGCTGCGGATCTTTGACGATTGTTAAATTGCACGAATCCGTATTGCAGATTGTGATTTAGGGGCAAAATCTGTATTAAAGCTGTTCACATACTGTGCGGGGGCGGCTATGCCGTTGTTTGGTGTAGACAAATGCGTATTCGTAGTATGTTGAACGGGTAGCGGGGTATCAATAACTGTTGATTGACTTGCGGGCGAACTGCATTGATAATTTGCGGTTAATGCTTCGTGGATTGAGGTGTGATGACTGCGGTGACATATTCTTCTATGGTTATTGTGTTGTATGTTGTGACATTGATTGACATTGTAAGTCATAGTTTGTTACAACTCTCAATCTTTTCAGAAAGTACGCGTGTAACATATCTTGATTAATAACAAGTAAAAAACATTAACTTCGGCCAAATTTTTAATACCCTCCACCTTAGGGCAAAGGAAACATTAGAGCCCATTATGATCCACGTATACCAATTTTTAGACACATTCATGGGAAAATGTGTCAAAAATCATCAAAATACCGAATATCGGGAATTACGTCCATATGGGGCTATACAAAAACGTGGACCTATACATACAATGTTTCGCCACCGGAGCTAGAACCCATCATGGCCAACAAATTCCAATTTTAAGACAAATCGGTGAAAAATGTGGCAAGAATTATCAAAATAGCAGCAAATAGTCTTAAAGTGGTTTTGGATGACATAAAGAAGGAAGTGAGTTCATGCATTGCTGAAATGAGGACTGACATCAGGCAATGTAATGACAATGTGCAGCGGCTTGAATCTTCTACTGCTACGAAGTTTGTTGCGCTTGAGCGGGAAGATAATGTAATGCATAAACGGATGAATCGGTCTGGCATCCTCATAGGAGGGTTGCCTGAAGGTTTGGATGATTTGGAGTTGCCTGTTATTGCATTGGGATCATTCTATAACATACCTATAACCAGCCAGGACATCAATCATGTATGTTACATTAATCGTAAAAAACAGATTCTTGTTAAATTTAACAAAGTTGCGTTGCGAGATAGCATCATGAGAGAATATTTTAAAACTCGCAATCTTCGAATCTGTGATCTACTTGGTGTCCAAGGTGTTGCTTTAAATAACAGAGTGTACCTTAATGATCATTTTTCGCCTGCTGCATCGCATTTAAACTTTGTTTGCAAAAAACTGCGTCGTCTTAAAGTAGTCAAAAAATTTAAGATTTTGAATTCTGATATTGTAAAGGCATGGCTGGTTTTTTCTGATGGTAGAGAGGATACTTACAACGTTAGTCAATATGAGACATTGCTTGCGGATGCGGAAGGCGGTGGAAATTAAATTTGCATATCAATATTTATTATTTCTTTTAATTAATATTTCTATTGATTTTTTTCTTAATTGCTTTAATTTTTGATTAATTTAATTGCTTTCGATTCCATTCATTTTCTTATCCTGTTTTTGTGCTGGATCATTTGATCTATTTTTTTTAATTCATTTTATAGTATTCAGCTGCGTTAAAATTGTATTTATTTTTCGTTATGAATTTATTGAAATTATATTTTATTAGTGACATTTTGTTGAATTCTTATAATTGGTTCCCCGCCACAATTACGTCTTATGTATTTGATGTCTTTTAGTTCTAATTTGGGGCCGGTGATCAGCAACAATGATTATATTAAACATGTTTTGGTTTCTTGCAGTAATAAGTTTAATGTGGCTCATATAAACTCACGCAGTATTAGGCCATCTATGAATACAACGAAGTTTTGTGAACTCAAAAATATTTTATCGGGATCAGGCTCGAATTTTCTTGGTATATCTGAAATCTGGCTGAAATCTGATATTCCAACTAGTGCAATAAATGTACCTGGTTATAAATTTGTGAGGAATGACCGTCGATACTCTAGAGGTGGTGGTGTTGGTATATATATTTCTAGTGATATTTTTCATAAAGTTGTTTTCAGATCATCTGTGGTAGGTAAATGCGAATCGCTTTTTATTGAGGTTATGTCTGGCGATGAAAAGGTTCTGTTTGGTGTTGTGTATCTTCCTCCTCCAGGTGATATTAATGTTTTTGAAGATATTCATAGTGATTTATATTTAGAGTATTCAAAAATTGTTATAGTGGGTGATTTTAATACTAATATGTTTGATCCGCAGTCTGCTTCCGATTAAACTTGTCAGTTGATGATTTTACACATCGTGCGTCTTCTCTGCTTGATTTTATGCTGATAAATGATTGTGCTATGGTACATCTGTCTGATCAGGCAATATGTCCATCGATATCTGACCATTCACTTATTTTTGCATCGTTAAATATTGGTGTTAATACATTTTGTGATTTTGTTGAGTATCGAGATTACTCTTGTGTTGATTGGCCGGGTTTTTTTTCTTATCTATCAGCCTTTAATATTGATATGATGAATGTTGTGGATGTTGACGCTAAATGTTCTCAAATATCAAATCTTTTGTTGGGGTTGTTTGATTATGTTCCTTTGGTGCATAGAAAAATGCGATCTGATGATAATTGGATTAGCTCAAATCGCATTACACTTGCTCGATCACTTCGTGATTTGGCTTTTAAGGCTTACCTTGATAATAAAAGCAATGATAATTGGAAAATTTTTTGTCGTTATCGTAATAGAGCGAAGATAGTTATTCGTCGGGAGCGTAGAAAGTATTACTCTAAGAAATTTAATACGTTGGGTTCAACTGCTATTTGGCGTTTTTTTAGTGCTTCGGGTTGTATTGGAGATGATGATGTGTCTCTTGACATTGATGTTGATGATCTGAACTATTTTTTTCAATATAGGAACTCACATATGCCTAATATTGATGAGCAATTGTCTAACGCACGCAGTGATGGATTTTCTTTTAGTTGTGTTCGTATGGAAGAAATTATTATTGCACTAAACCGAATAATGTCTAAATCTGTCGGAGTTGATGGAATACCTGTGGATTTTTTGAAATTAATCTTTCCATATGTTAGTGATATTATTTTGGATTTGGTCAATTCTGTTTTGATGTCGTCTGTGTTTCCTTGCTTGTGGAAGCAAGCTCGTGTCGTTCCAATTCCAAAGGGGAATGTTGTTCGTGGCCCTGATGATCTCAGGCCTATATCAATTCTCCCTGTGATGGCTAAGGTGTGTGAGCATGTTATGAAGGACCAAATACTTGCTCATATTGCAGGCAAGTTATATAATGGTCAATTTGCTTTCCGTAGGAATCATAATACCACAAGTTTGCTTCTTTACTTAACTGAGTTAGTGAGATCTAACACGAACCTTAAAAAGGATACTGTAATTGTTTCATTGGATTTAACAAGGGCATTTGATTCTCTTTCTCATCAAATATTACTCAGTAAACTGATGTATGAGTTCGATTTTTCTGAGACAGCTTGTAATCTTATTTTATCATATTTGTCTGGTAGATCCCAATTCGTTTATTACAATGGCAGATCCTCAAATGTGGCATTGCTTTCGTGTGGTGTTCCGCAGGGCTCCGTATTAGGTCCTTTGTTTTTCATTTTATATGTCAATAACCTCTCTGAATGTTGCAATGGTGTAAATTGCACTCCTCTCTTATATGCGGATGATGTGTTTCTCGTTTTTACCAATTCTAATATTAATCCTATAGCTTTTGAAAGTGAAATTAATAATTGTCTTGTTCATGTTGGACAGTGGTGTTTTGAACATTGTCTGGTATTGAATCCGTCAAAGACAAAGGCTATTAAGTTTGGCAGTAATGCATATAATCTAAATATTGCTGGTAATCTAATTAGTTTTGTAAGCTGTCACAGAATGCTGGGTATTTTAGTAGATGAGAAACTTTCTTTTGAGACTCATGTCGATTCCGTTCAGAGACGAGTTTTTGCTATTATTCGTAGATTATATGTTACTAATTTATTTTTACCATTGTGGGTTAAAAAGAGGTTGGCGAATGCTCTTTTAATGTCTCATATCAATTATGGGCTCGAGCTGGTTTCTGGTACAATAAATTGTATTTGTTTAAGAGTTAAGCGTGTAGATAATGCTATCGTAAGATTTGTGTATAGCTTGAAGAAACGTGATCACATCTCAAATTTGTTATAGATTTCCTGGGAGTTTCTTTTGAGCAATTTTAGCTAACATGTTCAGATTTTCCAGGTCAACTAGGAGTACTCAGGTATTAATACCCAGAATAAATAACTTAACATTTGAAAAGTCTTTTATTGTACGTATTGCACGCTTGTGGAATTATCTACCTATTGAGCTTAGAATTTTTTCCCATTCTAATAATGCCTTTCGTTTGAAAGTGTTGAATCATGTCCTGCATCCAGGTATATATCTCAATTAGTTTTATTTTCGTTGTTTTGAGCTTTTATTTTCTTCATTTTACTCTTTTTTAATTATTAAATAATAATTTTTAAATTATTTTTATCGTCGCCTTTATTGTTCACCTTTCTTAAAAAAATTTAATTGCTTGTTGTTGGTTATTTTGCCTCAATTGACTCATTTTTTTACTTTTGTTTTTTTTTTGTAGTTTTGGCTAGGGAGCCTTTTATAATTTGTTTTTTAATAATGTTATAGTTAATTATAAGTTATTTTGAATTTTTCTACTTGTTATTGAGTACCTTATTAATACAATTAATTGGCCTTGGAGGCTTTAGTATTAAGTATGAATTGAATAAAGAAAGAAAGAAAGAAAGAAATGTCGAATATCGGGAGGTACCGTTATATGGTCGCTATACAAGGACGAGGACCTTCATAAGTAATTTTTATACTCTCCACATTAGAAAGGAGGGTATATTAACTTCTCATTTACACTGTATTCTTCTACGATTTTTGTTTTGTTTTTTTACTTGTTATTTGATATACTACATTGAAAAGGAGGGTATATTAATTTTGTTTTTTCGTTTGTAATATCGCTTAACATTAGTCGTAGAACCCATAAGGAATATATATTCATGATCAGCATAAAATTCTAAGTTGATTTAACAATGTCCGACTCTTCGTCTGTCTGCCTGTTGAAATCACGATACAGGCCACATGATACGATTTCACTATACAGTGTTCATTTTAATGGTATTTTTCTACGATTTTTTTTTAATTTTTCTGTTTAATTCCAAATGATAGAGGATAGTGAAAATTCCGCCCGACTGACCGGCGTTTTTAATTGTTATTTGATATACCACATCGAAAAGGAGGGTATATCAATTTTTTCTTTCCGTTTGTAATGTCCCTAAGCATTGTCGTAGAACTCATGAAGAATATACATAAAAATTCTAAGTTGATTTAAAAATTTTCGTCCCTTTATTTGTCTACTTGTTATTTTACGTAGAGCTTCAATTTGACACAATCTTTGTATCGTGTCTTGGATGGTTGGTATTGAAAATGAGATATATCGGTCCACACATATATAGCACACATTTAACGGAATTTCCCTATATTCGGTATTTTGATGGTTTATGCAACATTTTCGCATTTTCGTGACCTCAAATCGTAGAAGTTAATTCTTTGTCACCCACTGTTCACAGTGCCGAAGACACGACGGAAGACCTAGTTCATTTGGTAGTAGATCAATAAACACATTGAAAGATGTAATAATTATTAGGAAAACATCAGAATTTCACATGCGTTCACTATAATATTCCCTTCTTAACATCGAAATTCCGTCAAATAATCTAATTTTTATGCATCAGATCTGAAGGACATATTGGGGAAGTACTTGAACCTACATAATTTTAGAGGAAAGACAAAAAGAAATCATAATTGAAACTCATAATATATTAAGAATGTAAATTATATGTGTAAAATCTACTCAAAATATATAAGATTTGCAAGGAAATCATATATGAATGGCATTCAAACGACCCAAAACTTAATGTAACACCCATGATAGAAAAATACAGGTAAATGCATCAACGCTTGGGAACATTGATATGTCAAAATATTTTAAATGTCTTTTCAAATATAATTAGATTTTTATATGTTTTTTTTTTTTCATAAGACGTCATTCGGATGTTATTATAACACGCGTTTTTCAACAATTTTTACAAATTGAAATAATTTTTCATTCAACATTTTCAATTCCAAAATTGGTTTGACAGTTTATTGTCCCAGCAGCTGAGTCGATGCGTCTACCTATATTATTCTACCATTTTTTTTACAAAACAATAAATACATACACAAACTTGGCAGAAGCTGGTAGCTCTACCTTACCTTTTTTTCTACCATGGTAATAATGAAGACTCTTGAAAAACATTAAAAAAAAAACATGGTAGAAGAATACAGGTAGTCGCATCGACACAGCTGCTGGGAAAATGAACTGTCAAATCGATTTTGGATTTGAAATTGTTAAATGAAGAATCATTGAAATTTGTAAAAATTGTTGGAAAATGCGTATTGCAACAACCTCAGATTTGCGTCGTATAAGAAAACATTAGAAAATCTACTCATTTTTGATAAAACATTTTTAAAATGTTGACATATCAATGTTCCCAAAGGCTGATGCATCTACCTATATTCTTCTGCCATGAAAAAAACTTAGTATACAATAATAAGACCAGAAAAGAGCCAATAGAACATGTAGGGGGCCAACCTAACACAATACTAATTCTAAAATCTTGAGAAATAACAAGTACTTTAAAACCAGATTCATATTATCTGCATATTTTGGTTTCCTATTCATTATGTATGTCCCAGATACCTTTCGTTTGTTTCCCTTTATGTAAACATCTGCAGATATGAATGTGAAATCTTCGTTATTTCTCAAGATTTTAGAAATTGTATTGTAATATCGGTAATATTTTGCATATTTTTTTACAATATTTTTTTATTACAATTTGATTATTGTCATTATCATTTCACTTATTTTTTTCTTTGTTAGAATGTAAAATCCTTTTCTGTATCTGTATCAATTTAATTTAAATATCGGTTAGATTTTCTACAGACATTACTCCAAAGATAAATTGGGAAAGGGTTTCAATGTCGAAATGCAAAAATTGTAGATTGGGAATCTGGCGTTTTCTGTGCCAAATAATTTCTGATTTTCATTTTTTCCAATATCAATTATATGCAGTATCCAGAATGATCCAGTCTGTATCTTTCCTAGTCTATGATTTCTAATATGACTCTTATATTCCTTAATTTCGTTCCTTACCTTTTGTTTGATTTTTGATGGTTTAATTTTGATATATTCTATTGGCTCTTTTCTTGTCTTATTATGGTAGGTTCTTTTTATTTATTTAAAATAATTGCAACCAGTTGTTTTGTTCATTTAATAACTTGTTGCAATTGTTGATAGGTATTCTGACATTGAAATCCATAAAGTTAGGCTTCTTTACATAAAACTTTTTTGAACTTTATATTTACTAAATTTAAAAAGAAGATTAATTCTAATAGATGGGACTACAAAATATGAAGGTATTTGTCTTCTTAATATTTTTAGTATCATCATTGAGTTCAACATAATACGTCTGCTTTTAACTGTAGGCAATTTAATTAATTTTAACCGGCTGGTTTAAAAATACAAAACCAAGTAAAAAGTCAGTTGAGTACGGCGGTGCCGAATTTTTCATCCCCTCTGTCATAGGGAAAGAAATTATTTTTGATAGCATTTCGTATATATTTTCGTAATTATATCCTTTTAAAATGGCGAATTTTAAAAATAGAATCCAGATAGATCCGTTACTGCCATTACATTATAAAGACTACAATTAAATGTGTCAAGAAACCTATCAACTGAATTCATAAAAATGTAAAATTTCGAGGACCTATATAGAAATCTGACCAATACCATAAAAATACCGAATATCTGGTTGTAATTTTATATGAGGGATATATTCAGTCGAAGCCCCATATACATTTTTTTCGTCAGATTGACAAGTGCATATTAAGAACTTAACACATCGTATTCCAGTCAAATCCATTGAAAATGTGACTAAAATCTTATTAAGAACTTAACATATCGGATTCCAGTTCAATTTATTGAACAATGTGACTAAAATCCTTAAATTACGTATATCGGGAGGTACCATTATATGGGGTCAAGATTGATAAGTGTATTTTAAGAACTTAACACATCAGAATCTAGTGAAATCCATTGAAAATTGCGGCTAAAATCATCAACATACCGAATATTGGGAGGCACCGTTATATGGGGGCTATCGTGAAACTATATATACTATTCTCTGTCAGGGAGGAAAGTACCTGAAATGAACTTCATGTGCGGAATTTTAAACAATTCCATTTAATTGAAGCCACATTCAACTATCAAAATACCGAATATCTGGAGGTACCGTTATATGGGGACTATACAATATCTATACTTTGTAGGGTATAAAATCATTCTTTCAATGAGTTAAAAACGGAATGACAAATTTAATATACCCTTCATGCTATGTATGTGAAGGGTATAAAATGCAGAAATTGACTTTGCACTAGTTCTATTTTATATGAGTATATTATTACATAAAAAAACCACCTTGTTTTTACTAAACCTAAAACGCCATTTTCTTTATTTGCCATTGTTGTGTCCATTAAAAAGACCAAGACCGACAATAATTCGTCAGCTGATAAAAAACATGACCGTCAATATTATATTGCAATATCAAAGAAGATCTGGAGATGCACAAATTAAATTTAATTCGGTATTCCACTGGCTAAATATTGCATACTCATTAGACACATATTTGCCATATGGAAGAAAAACGGTAAGCTTTAATGAGTCCCATAATCTGCGTCAGCCATTTATATTGACTTGACTGAAGGTTAATTTGTTTTATATTTATTCCACCTATTTTGCCAGCACATTGCCGAAGACCAGGAATTCATTAATTCAAAGGAATCTCACCTCCGATATTTTCAAATATGTATAAAATGTGTGGAACATCCTCGTCCTATTTCATTTACCTCTCGATGTAAACTGATAAAACGCCTAAACATGTGTCTCATATTTTCTCTGGTTTTACAATACTTTCTATTTTCCCCGTAATTTTAATAATAAAATAATTTTTTCTCACAATCACTATTGCATTTTAATTACTCAATTTACTATGCATTTGAGTTCCCATTGCACGGATACTTGCCATATGAAAGAAGTTTTTATATGTGCCTCATACAACTGTGTCACCAATTTTTGTTGCTTTGAATGTGTTTGAATATTCCAACCGAAGAACGATGTAGGTTTTTGTGTTGGAATGCTAGATGTCATTTCATGCATTATGTACATATATCATTTTCTACAACATTCAGGCAGAATTCAAAATCAGACAAATTCGTAGAAAAAATGTGACAAAAATCATCAAAATATCGAATATCGGGACGTATCGTTGTATGGCGGCTGTGCTAAAACATGGACCTATACGCGTCCACAGGTTGCGGATAGTGGAACGCCCAATAGACATATTGGGCAGCTGCGAATGAGGTGAGGTACTTCAAAAAGACATAAAGACCCCGTTGTCGGCAGTTTCCGATACCTCAAGCCTCCATCGGCAAGATGCCATCGACGTAGATGCTGGCATTAACCCTACCAACAATCCTACCACTCACGAAGGCGCAGACCCGAAGAAGGCGAAAGCAATACCGGTTTACAAAAGGTCGGTAAAGTTCTGTAAGAAATTTATCGGCCGAGACCCCACACAGATTACAGAGAGAGAGGATCCTGATCAAGATGAACCTCAGGGTAGTGAAAAAGTTCGAAAAGAACCACCCGCAACTACCGAGTTGCTCTTTTGATCAGATTGCTCTAGCTTTCCTACCATCTGTTATCAATGAGAGGGATGATCCACTCGTGGATTAAGTCAAATCTTCCTGCCAATAAGCGCCTGAGACGTAAGGCAAGGAAGTCGGAGCCTACGATGACGGCAGCCTAGGCAGTTCCGAAGGAAACATACTGCTCTTCACGCTTAGCGTTGAAGAGAGGTCGGTCTACGGAGGAACCACAGCCTGAGGCCAAGAAGACATCTACGGCTCAAACCTCCCAGCTAACTTACAATCGGCAAGCCAAACAGGAAGGAAGAGGAAGCATTCCTAAAACAACCACCTAGACAATCTTCGATAAAGCTGAACAACGACTGGCTCATTGTCAGTTCAAACAAGGGGGGGGGGGGGGGGGGGGGGTGGCCTGGTTATCAAGGTATCTATTAATAAGTATGGCCAGGACAATCTTCAAGCTCATGGGGGCAAGTTGCATTTCGGAACGGGTTGGATCCGTTTCCGACTAACACCGCTGCATTAAGAGAAAGGAAACAACAGCTACTTAACATCATGCAGATTAATCTACATCACTACAAAGCGAAGCCGAACCCCTCCTATCCCTCACGAAAGCTGAAGCAGGCATAGCCCTGGTGCAGGAACCCTATATCTACAACAATAGGTTGACTGGACTAGGGAGTAGGCAGTACGTCTCTTACGCAGTCTCTAATAGTGACAAGTAGAGAAGCTGCTCACAGATCTGGATGGCAAAGGGCATCTCATCATAGGCTGCGTTGCCAACGCCCACCATTTTCAATGGTACTGAAACGACACTAATGCCAGAGGTGAATCCATTTTTGATTTCATCTGAAAATATGTAATAGGGGCAATGATGCAATTTTAAAATTAAAGATAGAGAGTAGGTCACCGACCTCACCCTAACTAACAAGGATGATTCTCTTATACAGGACTTAAAAGTACCTCCTAAGTGCTCCTTTTCAGATCACCGGAAGATAGTTTTCAAAATCATTGAATAGAAACCTCATATAAACCCAAGAAAGGCAAATTGGGACAAATTTGCCGCATTGACTATACCTGGGCTTCACCGCACCGACAACTTGGTCTTAACCTCAACCTCTGATATAGACAACACTGTAAATGAGATAAAGAGTGCCTTGCTTGAGTGCTATGAAAAAGTCCGTCCGCTTACCCACCCGGGCATAAAAATGCCAACCAGTTTGGTGGTCAAAACATTTAGCCAAGGAGGGGCAGTAGACGACTGTACAATAGGGTCAACAAGACTAAACAACGTACGGACTGGGATGCCTATAAGACATCCTTCAACAAGTTCAATAGTGAAATCAAGAAGGCCAAACGTATATCTTGGGTATGTTTTACTGAGTCAATAGAATGCATCAACGATGCTGTCAGATTCCGTCAAGTACTTTCGAAGGACCCTAAATTCCTTTTGAAGTATAAAACGGACTGACAGTACGTGGACTGACTCCGGACTAGAGACTCTTAAACTGTTAGCCAGCACACACTTTCCTAACTGTACTGACGTGGTAATTAATTGGCAAACCGATCAAGCGTATCGTAACTATTCGCCTGGGGACCTAAACCTGATCGAGAGAATAGTAAGCAAAGACAGAGCTCGTCCTCATAACGAGGAAACGTAAATATCCTTCTTTTACACCACTGATGCTAAATCGGTCACGCTAAACCTCTCCTCCGAAGCTAAATACCTCGACACTATCCTAGACCTCCAACTAAGCTGGAAGAGGAACACCGAGGAGCAAGCAAAAAGAGGCTTGATTGCACTTTATTCTTGCAAGAACTCCATAAGTAAAAGCTGGGGCCTCAAACCACACATCATTAAATGGGTGTATGAGTCAATTGTTCGCCCCTAACCTATGTCTGGTGGCATTCCTTGAGGAAATCATCTTACTTACGTCACATTGACAAAGTTCAACGAGCCGCATCCCTACTAATAACGGGTACATTCAAGAGCACACCTCAAGCTGCACTGGACACCCTACCGTCCTTAAGATCACTAGCAGTGCGTGTACGTAGAGGAACAGACAATTAAGTGTACACTTAGACTCAAAGAACTAAACCAATGGCGCAGTCAATCCTTTGGATATTCTGCAATCCTAGGGCGTGTAAGGAATGTAGAAGAGGAAGCCAACACTTGTGATTATATCTCACCATGGTTGTGCTTTGACCCACCTGACATCCACACACCTGATAGGGACACCTGGGCCATTAACAATCCACCTTTCTCCATAGCTGTCTATACCGACGGTTCAAAGATGGAATGCTGAACGGGAGCTGTTGTCTTTTGTGACACTCCTAATGATCGCTAATCATACAAGCTTAGAAACGACTGCAGCGTATTCCAGGCGGAAATTTTTGCGGTCAAAAAAGCCATAGACCTGTTGTTAATGAGGAACAACGAAATTAGCAGTCCGTTGACTGTATACGTCGATAGACAAGCGGCAATGAAAGCCCTAAACTCCTCTACTATCAAGTCTAAGGTTGTTTTGGAAGAGAAGAACAAGAGAACAAAGTCTCACCAGTAGCGACTTTCTTCTCTTCTCTCGGGCAATGACCTCGAAATGGGACAGCGATGGCATTGATTATTGTAGAATATGTCAGGACGAAGAAGAAATTGAGACGATCGAACATCTGCTCTGCCACCTTCCAGCACTCATTAGCCAGAAGATTTAAGTGGCTAAATACGACATGGCAAAATATCTAGGCGTGGATCATCTCATAACTATTTAATAAACCACTAACATATTTTTATACCCTCCACCATAGTATGAAGGGTATATTAACTTTGTCATTCCGTTTGTAACTCCTCGAAATACTCATATCAGACCCAACAAAGTATATATATTCTTGATCAGCTTAAAATTCTAAGTCGATTTAGCGATGTCCGTCTGTCTGTCTGTCTGTCCGTCTGTCTGTCTGTCTGTTGTAATCACGCTATCTTTCGAATGAATTGAGATAGGTGGCTAAAATTTTGCACACATGTTTATTTTTCCAGTAGGCAGGTTAAGTTCGTAAATGGGCCATGTAGGTCCACGTTTTCATATAGCCCCCATATAACGGTACCTCCCTATATTCGGTATTTTGATGATTTTAGCGACATTATTCACGGGAATTGTTTCAAATTTGGTATTTGAAGTTCAAAATGGATACTACACCCTAAGACGGAAAATTATCAGTGCAGGTCCACGTCTTCGTATAGCCCCCATATAACGGTACCTCCCGATATTCGGTATTTTGATGATTTTAGCGACATTATTCACGGGAATTGTTTCAAATTTGGTATTTGAAGTTCAAAATGGATACTACACCCTAAGACAGAAAATTATCTGTGCAGGTCAACGTCTTCATATAGCCCCATATAACGGTACCTCCCTATATTCGGTATTTTGATGGTTTCAGCGACATTATTCACCGGAATTGTTTTAAAATTAGTGTTTGAAGTTCGTTATGGGAACTACAGTCTGTGACAGAAAATTGTCTGTGCGGGTCCAGGTCTTCGTATAGCCCCCATATAACGGTACCTTCCTATATTCGGTATTTTGATGATTTTAGCTACATTATTCACCGTTTATTTCAAGTTTCGAATTTGAATATGGTAATGGCTTATGACAAACAATGCCTATGTATGTCCACGTCGTATAGACCCCAAAATAACGGCTATATTCGGTATTTTTAAAATTTTAACAGGATTTTTTAAGGATTTTATTTTTTGAAAATTTCCAAATTCGTTGCAAATGGTGGAGGGTATTAAAAGTTCGGCCCGGCCGAACTTACTGCTTTTTAACTTGTTTCTTCTATTCTTTTTCTGTTCCAATATCTTATTAGGATGAACACAATGGAACAGCAGGCTTTCGAGTAGAGCGGTTACGAAAAACGCAACTGCGCGTCCTTTAACCTTACCTATATATACAGTGTTTCGCCACCGGAGCTACAATCCATTATGAATTACAAATACCAATTTTTAGACAAATTCGTGCAAAATGTGGCGAAAACCATCAAGATACCGAATATCGGTAGGTCCCGTCATATGGGGGCTATACAATAACTTGGATGTATATATACAATATTTCGTCACCGGAGCTATACATACAAATACCAATTTTTAGATAAATTCGTGGGAAAATGTGGCAAAAATTATCAAAATACCACATATCGGGAAGTATCGTTATATACCAACTATACTAGACACAATACAAATTGTTCTGCTAAATTTTGAAGCTCTACGTCAAATAATGTGGGCTGTATTGTGATTTCAATAGACAGACAGACGGACATCGTTAAATTGACTTCGAATTTTATGCTGATCTGAAGAAGAAAAAGCCATCAGAAGTTTCAAACCGTTAAAGGCAGCAGGACCAGATATGGTCTTTCCGGCTTTAATCCAAAAGGAAGTGGACCTTATTTCGTCCAACTTTGCCGGAATTTTCAACGCGTGCCTAAAGTTTGCGTATACCCCTAAAGCCTGGCAGGAATCGAGGGTAGTTTTTATACCCAAACCTAGGAAGGCAAGCTACGCAATACCCAGGTCTTATCGACCGATATGTCTAACATCGTTCTTACTCAAAACATGGAACGTACAATCGACAACATGGAAACTGCATTACATGAGTTTGTACACCACATCGAGGGCACCTTCGATAAAAAGATGTACACACTAGCAGTATGCATTGACATCGAAGGTGAATTCAACAACGTCAGCACAGATACAATAATCTATAATTTTTAGGCCGAACGGGCCCTAAAGGACTGGATAAACCATATGCTAAGGAATAGGTGGACAAGCTGGGGGCTATATGACCTTAACATAAGGGGCAAAGATGGTCAAGGAACTCCACAGGGAGGGATATTATCACCCCTCCTGTGGGTTACGACTATTAACAGTCTTCTAAGGACTTTAACCAATGATGGCTTTAAACCAGTTTGTTATGCAGGCGACGTTATAATACTTTTGAGGGGAATGAACCCTAACTTGCTGTGCAGAAGGACCGAGCCGGCTCTGAAGCTTGCATACAACTAGGCCAGACCGAGAGGTCTTAACCCGCAAAAAACTTAGATATGTCTATTGACCAGGAATAGAAAACTGGGCCATACCGTTGAACCGGTCTTCCTTAACAAGACAATCAATATTTCCAATAAGGTTAAATATCTGGATATGATTCTAGATAGGAAACTTAATTGGAGGGACCGCATCCAAGAAAGACAATTATGGATAAAAAATGTAACATTAAAATACTACAGAAAGTTTAACGAATGGGCTGCTTAAGCATCTGCGGTGGAATGAGGACAACACCAACTAGGGCATTAGTGACAATTCTATTTGTGCATCTAATAGAAATTCAGATACGGTATGAAGCGGCCGTCGCTGCCTTAAGGCTCAGGGCGACGGACGAGTGGATAAACAAATTCATATACATACCATCAAACAATTTTACAGGTAACAACGGAAGAATCTAAAGACAATTTTGTATCGGACCGGATATCTGAAACTACCAGAGACTCGTGGATCGACGGATCCCTACCAGAAATGCAGACTGGAAACTGCTGTTATACAGACGGCTCAGTGCTAGGGGAGAGAGCAGGATTGGGGCTTTTTATCGAGGATACAAACACCGTAATCTCTTCCCGCTTGCCCGATCACAGAACGATGCTGCCTTAATGCCAGTTCATGAAGAAGCTAAAGTCATACAATCATATATTTTCAACATTATTAATTTGACAACATCTCATTGGCTAAATGTATATATATATATATATATATATATATATATATATATATATATATATATATATATATATATATGTATGAAACATTTACATTACAATATTATTTTTAGCGGGTGTAAATATGTTTCAGCATTTTGAAATATTCAGAATTCCTTCGATATGTACTTTTGAAGATATGTACCCATGACTCACAGTTTAGTCCATATCATCACCGATTTCGTAGTGGTTTATCAATTACAACAAGCCTTATACAAGTTTGTGCTCGGCAAGGAAGATACTTTCAACTAGGTTTCTTTTTTTTACTTGTCAAGAATTTACCGAATTCTATAAATTATTCGAAATTTTTAATGTACGCAGATGATGTTAAGTTATTTATAACTAAAAACTTTGAGAAACAAGTTAATGCATTCAGATTTAGATAGCTTTTTTAAAGTTGTAGGTTAAATTAATTCGACTTAAATGTAAACAATATGTGCACCTCCAGATCTTCGTGATAAATCCACCAGCAACTTGAATTGAAACATCCCGGCCACCTTTCTGCGTTCATCCGGAAAATCACTGAAAATAACTCAAAAAACAATACAAAAAATATATGTAAAATAAGTATTAGTATAACGCTTATATGAGTTCCACTAAGAGACCCGTATTCTCCATTTAAATTCAAATAAGAGAGATCGAAACCAGCTCAATGCAATTTAATTCACTTTGAATTCAGTTTTCCAAATAGACTAACTATGTAACATACATAGAAAGTGAGATAAAAGAATCATAGTTAGGCTAAAAAGGTAAATTATCGTGAGCGGGCCCCTGAAATGATATACCCAAAAATAGTCTATTGAGCGAGGTGATTAAGTCCATCCGCTTATACCATTTCTGATTATTTTTGAAGAGAGATAATCTCCTAAGTTTATAAATACTAGACCGGAAGTACAAAAATCTTCGTCCACTCAGTGGAGGCCTGGAAATAATTACGTCGCACTTTGGAATAAGTTTCTACCGTCGCGGAAACTCCGTATTTGCCCCTGAGTTGCAGTAGACATCTATATTTATTTCCAACACGAACTATTTTCAGCCCAATTTTGTTTGCTAGCGATAGTCGAATTTTTAGCACTAGGATAAATCAAAGCCCTCTCGTATATATCGGTTACCACAAATGAACTTGACAATTGCAGTTGGCCGCAAAAGTATAGTCTCCTGCAGACTAAATGATAGCGACATTCACAGGCTGGTTCTATCCAAAGATTATAGTGTCCTACCTTTCGTGGAAGGCCTTTTATCACCAATGGGTGGATGTTGGACGATCTAGGTCCGTGATGCGAGAAATATCTGGGCAATCTGAGTCCTACATTCGACGTATTTCTTAGAGACCTCTGAGCATTCCGGTACGTACTATGTTTTGGGGTCTTAGACGGACATGGTCTTCGACTATCTCCTTATACTTGGCAGTTGCCATGGACGAAAAGGGTCTCGTTTATGCAGAAGAGAATGATGCATATCACCACATTTCCGGCATGTCCCTGTACTTTCGCAAATGCGCCATGTATGATAATGTCCGAGACAACCAGCACAATGTTGATAGATAGATATTATTTTCATTCTTTCTGCACAATCCATGCCCAAGAATTTTCGACAAAAACGGAAAGGGTGATCTTTCAAGCAAACTCGTAATACGATGGTATTTTTGTTAAAGCGATTTTCGGCATTGTACCTTTTGGATTTGACCATGTTTCTAGAAAAAAAATGAATTAGAGGGGAGAACCGCAAGTTTTACCACTGGTCTACTATAAGACCACGTTCAGTCTTTACCTCGGCAACCCGCACCAGCTGATCGGTGCCTGGCAATATATGTACAATATGACCGAATCGCCATGTGTTGGAGGAATATTATCTACCTTCATGACCACCATATCGTCTACCTTGACATTGTCACGAGCATTCGCCCATTTGTTTCGTCTCATTAATTCCTTCAAGTACTCCTCTTTCCAGCGTATACACAAACGCAGATTTAATCCCTTTACCTTCTGCCATAGGTTTATAATGGATGGAGGCGCTTCGGCTACTTCTGGCTCAGGTGGAGATAAAATTGGTACATCAACCAATAAATGTAATGGTGTTAATGCATCAAGGGGACAAAGAGGCCTAGAATGTGAGTTTTCGAAGGTATATTTTAAATTGGAAGCAATTCTGCGAAAATGATATTTAAACGACTTTACTCCAGCCTCCTACAAACCTCCCTATGTGAGGTCTAAAGGGCGCCAATTCGCACTGATTCGTTGACGCATAATTTCTTTACCCAGCGTTTCTTTGCATTCGTTTAGCATAGCCTGTGTCAAGAAATGGAAAGAATCGAGCTCAAAATTATAAACAATGTATTGTGCTTTAACCCGAGCTGTCATCACCGTACCACCCTCATGAAACGGTATGGGAATAACCCTGTAGAAATCGGATAATTGTCGATTGAATAGTGGTATTTTTATATCTATTACCAGCTGCGACCCCACAAATGTTCCATGACCCGTCACCAAATGTAGCACCTCTTTTAATTCCATTCCTGTGTGTTTACCAGGAAGTAAATATTTTTCAGTTAGGGCATTCCGAATCTTTACTATCTCTGCCTGCAACTGCTTAGAAGTTATGAGGATGGGGTGGAATTTACCGCTATTCACGTCAATCAAAGCATCTATGACTTCCTTTTAAACTTCTTCACATTCCTCCACAAGCTCATGAATCTGTTTGGCTATTATAAACAATCTTATCGACTCCCTGTATACGAAGTAGTTCTCATTCATGGTGGTGGTTATATTCTCAATCTTCTTTTTTATCCCCGAGAAATTTTAATTCACTTTCTCGGTTGTTCTTTTAAGGATATTGACAGTAGCATTAACTATGGACCCCTGCTTCTTTTCCAGTTCCTTTAAATCCTTCTGGTTGGCTAGTAAATTCTTCATGTTATTCTCCATTGCTACTCGGTCATCATCGTCCATCACTCCAAACACCCAGTGTTGGAACGAACCCACAAATGTTAATGGAGTTCCTCTTGTCTGCCGCTTGTCACTTCTCATAAATGATCCATTGTTCGTCTTTATCTTATTAATAGTATACTACATATTGTTTATCGTGGACCAACACTGATCCTCGAACGTCTGCAGTCTTAGGCATAATTCTTGCGATTTCTTTAGTAAGGATGACTCCGGTTCTAATGTTTCCAAATATGGTTTGGGTTCAAAGTATATCAGCATGTTCCATGATGACGAGACCATATGAATTTGGGACATAGGATCCAAATATATTGCTGCTGAGCTGTTTTACTCATGCACTGATGATGCTTTGGTAGCCATTACCATGAATAAGCTTAACATGATTGCCCAAATCATTGATGGTTGCTTCTTTACTCTTGGCCTACATCTTGTCATATTCGTATATTCTGTTTCCGCCTGTATGTTATCTTTATTCGTTACCTCTTCTTCTTCGTCTTGATGCTCCCAAGGACATAACTTGTTTGCCCGCCTCTTCAACACACCATTTTGCGTTTGAGGGGTCACCACTCTTACTACTCCATCTTTTCCCGGATGGACTTCAATCACTCTTGCCAGAGGCCAACGCGTCGGTGGGTCTCTTCGTTTTTAAGTATTACCACTTGACCCATTTCTATATTTTTATTTCGCCTTTTTCACTTCATACGGGCCTGTAGCGTAGTTAAATATTCCACCTTCCGTTTTCTCCAAAAATGATATTTTATGCTTTGCAGCAGTTTCCACCTATTTGGGCATACTAGGCTTCCTTCTTCTATCCTTGCTGGTGCCTCTAAAAAAGGGCGCCCAATAAGGAGAACCGCAAGTTTTACCACTGGTCTACTATAAGACTACGTTCAGTCTTTACCTCGGCAACCCGCACCAGCTGATCGGTGCCTGGCAATATATGTACAATATGACCGAATCGCCATGTGTTGGAGGAATATTATCTACCTTCATGACCACCATATCGTCTACCTTGACATTGTCATGAGCATTCGCCCATTTGTTTCGTCTCATTAATTCCTTCAAGTACTCCTCTTTCCAGCGTATACACAAACGCAGATTTAATCCCTTTACCTTCTGCCATAGGTTTATAATGGATGGAGGCGCTTCGGCTACTTCTGGCTCAGGTGGAGATAAAATTGGTACATCAACCAATAAATGTAATGGTGTTAATGCATCAAGGGGACAAGGAGGCCTAGAATGTGAGTTTTCGAAGGTATATTTTAAATTGGAAGCAATTCTGCGAAAATGATATTTAAACGACTTTACTCCAGCCTCCTACAAACCTCCCTATGTGAGGTCTAAAGGGCGCCAATTCGCACTGATTCGTTGACGCATAATTTCTTTACCCAGCGTTTCTTTGCATTCGTTTAGCATAGCCTGTGTCAAGAAATGGAAAGAATCGAGCTCAAAATTATAAACAATGTATTGTGCTTTAACCCGAGCTGTCATCACCGTACCACCCTCATGAAACGGTATGGGAATAACCCTGTAGAAATGGGATAATTGTCGATTGAATAGTGGTATTTTTATATCTATTACCAGCTGCGACCCCACAAATGTTCCATGACCCGTCATCAAATGTAGCACCTCTTTTAATTCCATTCCTGTGTGTTTACCAGGAAGTAAATATTTTTCAGTTAGGGCATTCCGAATCTTTACTATCTCTGCCTGCAACTGCTTAGAAGTTATGAGGATGGGGTGGAATTTACCGCTATTCACGTCAATCAAAGCATCTATGACTTCCTTTTAAACTTCTTCACATTCCTCCACAAGCTCATGAATCTGTTTGGCTATTATAAACAATCTTATCGACTCCCTGTATACGAAGTAGTTCTCATTCATGGTGGTGGTTATATTCTCAATCTTCTTTTTTATCCCCGAGAAATTTTAATTCACTTTCTCGGTTGTTCTTTTAAGGATATTGACAGTAGCATTAACTATGGACCCCTGCTTCTTTTCCAGTTCCTTTAAATCCTTCTGGTTGGCTAGTAAATTCTTCATGTTATTCTCCATTGCTACTCGGTCATCATCGTCCATCACTCCAAACACCCAGTGTTGGAACGAACCCACAAATGTTAATGGAGTTCCTCTTGTCTGCCGCTTGTCACTTCTCATAAATGATCCATTGTTCGTCTTTATCTTATTAATAGTATACTACATATTGTTTATCGTGGACCAACACTGATCCTCGAACGTCTGCAGTCTTAGGCATAATTCTTGCGATTTCTTTAGTAAGGATGACTCCAGTTCTAATGTTTCCAAATATGGTTTGGGTTCAAAGTATATCAGCATGTTCCATGATGACGAGACCATATGAATTTGGGACATAGGATCCAAATATATTGCTGCTGAGCTGTTTTACTCATGCACTGATGATGCTTTGGTAGCCATTACCATGAATAAGCTTAACATGATTGCCCAAATCATTGATGGTTGCTTCTTTACTCTTGGCCTACATCTTGTCATATTCGTATATTCTGTTTCCGCCTGTATGTTATCTTTATTCGTTACCTCTTCTTCTTCGTCTTGATGCTCCCAAGGACATAACTTGTTTGCCCGCCTCTTCAACACACCATTTTGCGTTTGAGGGGTCACCACTCTTACTACTCCATCTTTTCCCGGATGGACTTCAATCACTCTTGCCAGAGGCCAACGCGTCGGTGGGTCTCTTCGTTTTTAAGTATTACCACTTGACCCATTTCTATATTTTTATTTCGCCTTTTTCACTTCATACGGGCCTGTAGCGTAGTTAAATATTCCACCTTCCGTTTTCTCCAAAAATGATATTTTATGCTTTGCAGCAGTTTCCACTCATGTAACGGCCTCGAATTCAAAACAGACTCAATCTGGGCTAGAACCGTGCTGTGCTCCTCATATGTCAGCTTCGTATCTCCCATTATACGTTTCAGATGGTACTTCATGGATTTAACAGCGGATTCCCATATTCCTCCAGTGTGAGGAGCTGCCGGCGGGATAAAATGCCACTTTGTTTTTTGATTCTCCAAAATTGGCGCCCACTTTACGTTATGTTTTATCGTCTCTGCGTAGTTTTTCTCCAGCTGCCTTGCTGCACACACAAAGTTTGTTATATTGTCGGAATAGATATTGCTCGATTTGCCTCTTCTCGCAAAAAACCGTTTGAGAGCCGCCATAAAAGCTTCTGTAGTCAGCTCACTCACTACTTCCAGATGTACAGCCTTTGTCACCATAGAAAAAAAAACCGCAACGTAGCCTTTCATGGATTTCGCTCCCCTTGTCTTTGAACAACGAATAAGTAAAGGTCCAGCATAATCAATGCCGCAATGCTGAAAGGGTTGACTGATGTTTACTCGGCATGCTGGCAAATTTCCCATTAATTGATTTCGTACTTCTCCTCTGTAGCATGTACACCTAGGACAACATCTCACGCAGAGCTTAATTTTATTCTTAGCTCCAATGATCCAATATTTTCTTCTTATTACGCTCTCCATTAAACGATTTCCGCCATGCAATATTTCTAAATGCGTGTGGCGTATAATGTTCTCCGCTAATTTATTATTCCAGCCTTCCGCCTACTCTCATTACCCCAGACTGATCTAGTTGTGGAGGTAATGAAACTATTTTGCAACGATGATCCACCACACCAATCTTCTTCAATTGTTTTATTTCTGCATAATTTCGGTTTCTTCCAGCTCTTCTGCTTTTAAGTGTTCGGTTTTTGTTCTCGACTTCTCTTCAGCATTTTAATGAAGCGAAGAATATAAGTCATTACTCGCTGTAAACCGGGATCAATTCCGTTTGAGCGTTTGTAAGACACTGAATTTATTTATTAAAAACATTTCTTAAGAACTAGTTGTGATAATATGACTTAACCTAAATTATAATTAAGTGTAAATGAGAGAGAGAGAGATGGATAGATACCAACCGTACACATGCATATGCACCATGCCACCATAAACCTTAGGAGGAGGTCATACACACGCATATCTATCTCATATGTGGCAAGCAAACATGCTGCACTTGCTTATCAGTCTAAGTAAAGACTACATCCCATAATCTAACTCCACCATAACACATGCAGCAATTGAAAATTCTGTATTATTTATTTCTAACTCGAAGGTCTGCTCACCACATTTTCTTATCTTATTTCATGTGGACTGTATTAAGAAGATCCCAGTTTAACAAATCCCTCTTATCTACACTACGTAGCCCCGCTATTCTCTTTTATTATAAAAACATGTTCACTTATCCGTGAACACTCGCTTTTATTTCAAATATGATGAAAATGTCATAATTTTCTCATAAACTTCTTTTTCAACAGACGTTAATTTTGTGGCCGCCACAATCACTTGCCTTTGCTCCAATTTTGGTCAATTTTGCTCGTCTTTTGTTATCCATTTAGGCTCCTTCCACCATAATTCATTGTAAATTAACGTTTCGGTTGCAATGCCTCTTGAACCCATATCTGCTGGGGTTTCTTTGGATTTCACATATCCCCACTTCGCTCTGGGAATTCACTCCAAAAAATCCACTACTCTATTCTTAATGAATTTGTTTTTGTCTCCGCTACTCCAGTAGCTTTCGCCTGATGTTGATACCCAGAGTTGAAATATTTTCTGGCTGCTGAAGCTTCCAACGCTTGGTATTGTTGTTCCAGGAAATTCATCGCATCGGCAAGTTTTTGAATGTCCTTAGATTTCTTTACATATTGTTCGTAAAGACCAGAACATCTTTATCAAGCTTTGTTATAATAATTCTGGCTATAATAGGATCAGCTTAATCCAATGGTACCTCCATTGCCTTCAAAGCATTGATACTCTCGTTTACATTGTCCAACAGATTTCTAATATTCGATGCTGATTGGCTGTTTATATTTGGCTGGTCTAAAATCCTATCCACTAATTTCGTGAATTTCGCCATACCTATTTTCCAGCAATTCCAGGCAGCTTTACTTGTAGCCTCTATTACTTTTAGGTGTTGCCTCCGTTACTTGTAGGTGTTGCACAATTCGAAAAGCTTCTCCTTTAAGATTCGTCTTGAGGTAATAAAGTTGTTGCACCTTTGACAGCTTCGCGTTTCCACCAATCATTTTTTGGAGAGATCATGAAAGGAGCTCCATTCTTCAACTTTACCACCAAAACATGGAAGTTGTATACGTTTTAATTCCACATTCATCGCCTCATCTTTGACGTCTCCGATTCTTCTTATAACGTCTTGCATTCTTGTTTCAAACCTTTCTTCGATCTCCTCCAATTCAATGTCTATATCTTCCATGCCGAGCACAGTTGAGAGTTCAAGATGTAGCGACATAATCTCGTCAAACTGTTTTTCCCATGAAGTCTTTAGGTACTCCAGAGCGTATTTTGTAACACCGGTTAATTCACCTTCAATTATGTCAGACAGCTGTTTATCCTTTTCCTACATTGGAATAGGGTTGCGCTCTTTCGGTTTGTTTCAGCTTGACCAAGAGATTGTTTAGCAAGCGTTGCGTCCTCTTGCACTTTTGTGCTAACATTCATCTTTTCATATAATAAGTTCATCTGTCCTATGTGCTCCTGCATTGTTTTCTGCATTCCTTCCTGCAACGCCGTTTGCACTTGTTGAATTGTATCTTTTACTTGCTCTTCCATGCTCTGCTGCATGTTCTTCTGCACAGCTTCTTGCAACTGTTTCTGCATGGCCTGTTGCTGTTTCTGCATCACTTCTTGTTAACTTCTTAATTGTTGCTCTGACACAATTTCTCGCTTTTCAGTCCTTGCTTCCTCTACTTTCATCTCTGCCCTTGTTGTGAAGCAGCCAAGCCTTCTGCTTGCATACCGTGTTCTTCTTTCTCTGCCTCCTCTTTCAGATTTTCTATTGCCGTTTCGTCCTTTTCATAATAGTCCTCGATCTGCTCCCATACCTTCGCTTGGTAATAGAAATCATTGTTTTTACCATGAATTGTCAGCTTCTCGTGATTCACTCTTGTTTCTTCCCTTTTATTCTCCAGGGAACGCAAGGTTTCCTCTATAGCGGCTTTTCGCACCAAAATTGGTTAATGTTTATCGAGTGCTCGGAAAGGAAGATACTTTCAACTATATTTTTTTTATTTGTCAAGAATTTACCGAATTCTATAAATTATTCGAAATTGTTAATGTACGCAGATGATGGTAAATTATTTATTACTCAAAACTTTGAGAAACAAGTTAATGCATTCAGATCTAGATAGCTGTTTTAAAGTTGTAGGTTAAATTAACTCAACTTAAATGTAAAAAATATGTGCACCTCCTGATCTTCGTGATATATCCACCAGCAACATCTTAAATTGGAACATCCCGGCCACCTTTCTGCGTTCATCCGGAAAATCACTGAAAATAACTCAAAAAACAATACAAAAAATATATAAAAAATAAGTATTAGTATAACGTGAGCTGGTCCCTGATATATCCAAAAATAGTGTATTCCGTTTTCTCCAAAAATGGTATTTTAAGCTTTGCAGCAGTTTCCACCTATTTGCGCATACTAGGCTTCCTACTTCTATCCTTGCTGGTGCCTCTAATAAAGGGCGCCCAATAAGAAAATGGCCTGGTGTCAACGTGTCTATATAATCCGCACCACTGTCAAGCTCATGTAATGGCCCAGAATTCAAAACATACTCAATCTGGGCTAATACCGTGCTGTGCTCCTCATATGTCAGCTTCGTATCTCCCATTATACGTTTCAGATGGTACTTCATGGATTTAACAGCGGCTTCCCATATTCCTCCAAATGTGAGAAGCTGCCGGCGGGTTAAAATGCCACTTTGTTTTTTGATTCTCCAAAATTGGCGTCCACTTTACGTTATTTTTATCGCCTCTACGTAGTTTTTCTCCAGCTGGCTTGCTGCACCCACGAAGTTTGTTCCATTGTCGGAATAGATATTGCTCGCTTTGCCTCTTCTCGCCAAAAACCCCTTAAGAGCCGCCATAAAAGCTTCTGTAGTCAGCTCACTCATTACTTCCAGATGTACAGCCTTTGTCACCATACAAACAAAAACCGCAACGTAGCCTTTCATGGATTTCGCTCCCCTTGTGTTTGAACAACGAATAAGTAAAGGCCAGCATAATCAATGCTGAAAGGGTTGACTGGTGTTTACTCGGCATGCTGGCAAATTTCCCATTAATTGATTTCGAACTTCTCCTCTGTAGCGTGTACACCTAGGACAACATCTCACGCAGAGCTTAATTTTATTCTTAGCGCCAATGATCCAATCTTTTCTTCTTATTACGCTCTCCATTAAACGATTTCCGCCATGCGATGTGTCTAGATGCGTGTGGCGTATAATGTTCTCCGCTAATTTATTATTTGTTTTGTCTCCGCTACTCCAGTAGCTTTCGCCTGATGTTGATGCCCAGAATTGAAATATTTTCTGCCTGTTGAAGCTTCCAACGCTTGGTATTGTTGTTCCAGGTAATTCATCGCATCCGCAAGTTTTTGAATGTCCTTAGATTTCTTTACATATTGTTTGTAAAGGACCAGAACATCTTTATCAAGCTTTCTTATAATAATTCTGGCTATAATTGGATCTGCTTTATCCAATGGTACCTCCATTGCCTTCAAAGCATGGATACTCTCGTTTGTCCAACAGTTTTCGAATATTCGATGCTGATTGGCTGTTTATATTTGGCTGGTCTAAAATCCTATCCACTAATTTCGTGAATAGAACTCTTTTATCGCCATACCTATTTTCCAGCAATTCCCAGGCAGCTTTATAATTCGCCTCCGTTACTTGTAGGTGTTGCACAATTCGAAAAGCTTCTCCTTTAAGATTCGTCTTGAGGTAATAAAGTTTTTGCACCTTTGACAGCTTCACGTTTCCATCAATCATTTTTTGGAGATATCATGAGAGGAGCTCCATTCTTCAACTTTACCACCAAAACATGGAAGTTGTATACGTTTTAATTCCAAATTCATCGCCTCATCTTTGACGTCTCCGATTCTTCTTATAACGTCTTGCATTCTTATTTCAAACCTTTCTTCGATCTCCTCCAATTCAATGTCTATATCTTCCATGCCGAACACAGTTGAGAGTTCAAGATGTAGCCGTCAAACTGTTTTTCCCATGAATCTTTAGGTACTCCAGAGCGTATTTTGTAACACCGGTTAATTCACCTTCAATTGTGTCAGACAGCTTGTTTATCTTTTTCCTACATTGGAATAGGGTTGCGCTCTTTCATTTGTTTCAGCTTGACCAAGAAATTGTTTAGCAAACGTTGCGTCCTCTTGCACTTTTGTGCTAACATTCATCTTTTCATATAATAAGTTCATCTGTTTTATGTGCTCCTGCATTTTTCTGCATTCCTTCCTGCAACGCCGTTTGCACTTGTTGAATAGTATTTTTACTGGCTCTTCCATGCTCTGCTGCATGTTCCCCTGCACAGCTTGTTGCAACTGTATCTGCATGGCCTGTTGCTGTTTCTGCATCTCTTTTTGTAAACTCCTTAATTGTTGCTCCGACACAATTTCTCGCTTTTCAGTCCTTACTTTCTCTACTTTCATCTCTGCCCTTGTTGTGAAGCAGCCAAGCCTTCTGCTTGCATACCGTGTTCTTCTTTCTCTGGCTTCTCTTTCAGATTTTCTATTGCCGTTTTGGCCTTTTCATAATAGTCCTGGATCTGCTCCCATACCTTCTCTTGGTAATAGAAATCATTGTTTTTACCATGAATTGCCAGCTTCTCGTGATTCACACTTGATTCTTCCCTTTTATTTTCCAGGGAACGCAAGGTTTCCTCTATAGCGACTTTTCGCACAAAAATCGGTTAACGTTTATCGAGTGCTCGGAAAGGAAGATACTTTCAACTGGGTTTCTTTTTTTTTATTTGTCAAGAACGAATTCTATAAACGAATTCTATAAATTTTTCGAAATTGTTAATGTACGCAGATGATGGTAAGTTATTTATTACTCAAAACTTTGAGAAACAAGTTAATGCACTCAGATTTAGGTAGCTTGTTTTAAAGTTGTAGGTTAAATTAATTCGACTTAAATGTAAACAATATGTGCAGCTCCAGATCTTCGTGATAAATCCACCAGCAACATCTTGAATTGAAACATCCCGGCCACCTTTCTGCGTTCATCTGGAAAATCACTGAAAATAACTCAAAAAACAATCCAAAAAAATATATGTAAAATAAGTATTAGTATAACGCTCATATGGGTTCCACTAAGAAACCCTTATTCTCCATTTAAATTCAAATAAGAGAGATCGAAATCAACTCAATGCAATTTAATTCACTTTAATTTCAGTTTTCCAAATAGACTAACTATGTAACATACATAGAAAGTGAGATAATAGAATCATAGTTAGGCTAAAAAGGTAAATTATCGTGAGCGGGCCCCTGAAATGATATATCCAAAAATAGTCTATTGAGCGAGGGGATTAAGTCCATCCGCTTATACCATTTCTGATTGTTTTTGAAGAGAGATCACCTTCTAAGTTTATAAATACTGGACCGGAAGTACAAAAATCTTCGTCCACTAAGTGGAGGCCTGGAAATAATTACGTCGCACTTTGGAATAAGTTTCTACCGTCGCGGAAACTCCGTATATGCCCCTGAGTTGCAGAAGACATCTGAATTTATTTTAAACACGAACTATTTAAAACTTTTTTAGCACTAGGATAAATCAAAGCCCTCTCGTATATATCGGTTACCACAAATGAACTTGACAATTGCAGTTGGCCGCAAAAGTATAGTCTCCTGAAGACTATATGATAGCGGCATTCACCGGCTGGTTCTATTCAAAGATTATAGTGTCCTACCTTTCGTGGGGTATAAGGAACTACTTCATTTGAAGGCCTTTTATCACCAATGCACTATGGGTTTTTTTACGTTTATTTTGGCATAAACTCTAATTTCAAAGCTATTGAATTGAAATTTGGTTTGTATGCATTTTTTATGCTTCCAAGATGACCTACCAATTTTCATATGATTTGGGGCACTATTTCATATAGCTGCTATATAGCCGATTTGGCCGATTTGACCCAACTTTTTTGTTTATGAAGCTATTGAAGTGAAATTTGGTTTGTATTCATTTTTTATGCCCCCAAGATGACCTACGAATTTTCATATGATTTGGGGAACTATTTCATATAGCTGCTATATAGCCGATTTGACCCAACTTTTTTGTTTATGAAGCTATTGAAGTGAAATTTGGTTTGTATTAATTTTTTAAGCCCCCCCAAGATGACTTACGAATTTTCATATGATTTGGGGCACTATTTCTTATGTAGCTGCTATATAGCCGGTCTGGCCTATTTGACCCAACTTTTTTATTTATGAAGCTGTTGAAGTAAAATTTGTTTGGTATACATTTTTTATTCTCCCAAGATGATCTACCAATTTTCATATGATTTGGGACACTATTTCATATAGCTGCTATATAGCCGATCTGGCCGATTTGACCCAACTTTTTTTTATGAAGCTATTGAATTGAAATTTGTATTCATTTTTATGCCCCCAAGATGACCTACGAATTTTTATATGATTTGGGGCACTATTTCATGTAGCTGCTATATAGCCGATCTGGCCGATCGGCTATAATGATTTGGAGAAACATACTGCTCATTTATTACAATAATTACACTTTTGAACATTTTGAATGTTTAGTTTTAAATCGCTCTAGTTTACGGATGCACTTTGGCAAATGCTTTTTTATATAATTAACAAAATCTTTCACTTGTTTTGATATCAAACGCATTTGGTCTTCATTTAAACTGATATTATTGATATTCTGTAACACATATTTCACAAGTGCATCTTCTGAGCGATTGTTGCTTCTCCAAATTTCAATAAGCGCTGCATGGACAAACACATGTTTATCTGCAAAACACGTGTTGGCACAAAATAGAACAAAAAAGGCTAGTTACTCATTAATTAACACACTTTTGTTAATAACTTGGCATTTATATCTTTTTGCAATTCTTTGCCATTCACAAGTTACACTCCACGGAACACAACTACAATTTATAGATTTTATATAAAGCTATACATAAACGAAACAATTCACAGTATTACAACAACAGACAATTATGACAAAAAGGGCACCTCGTCTTAATTGTACATACCTGCACTAACATTTTCCATAATTACACATTTTATTTTTTTCAATTTTGTCAAATCAGAAGCACTTGAACTTAGCTGATCTTTACCGCCAGTTGTACCAAAACAAAGTGACTTTCAAACAGCTGACTTTAAAAGCTCGCCAGCAAAAAAGGGTTGCCACCCGTATTGATATTAAACATTTTTTTTTCTAATATGGGTATCTACATTTAGGAAATCAGTTAAATTTCAAAATATGAAACCAAAAAAAAAAATGACTTTATGCCAAAAAATCATGCTTTTTACCCATAGTGCAATGGGTGAATGTTGGACGAACTAGGTCCGTGATGCGAGAAATATCTGGCCAATCTGAGTCCTACATTTGACGTATTTCTTTCTTAGAGACCTCTGAGCCTTCCGGTACGTACTATGTTTTGGGGTCTTAGACGGACTTGGTCTCCTTTATACTTGGCAACTGCCATGGACGAACAAGGTCCCGTTTATGCAGAAGAGTATGATGCATATCATACTCTTCTGCATAAACGGGACCTTCATTGTCAGAATACATATCCTTTGGGTAACCACGACGGGAAACAAAACGTGATAAAGCTGCTAAAAATGCCGTCGAGGAAAAATCTCTGACAGCTTCCAAATGTATTGTTTTAGTCGCAAAACATACAAAAATGCAGACATATCCCTTTGTTATTAAGCACGCTCGACCGGTTTAATTTTTTAAGGACCAGCAAAGTCAACTCCTGTTCAAGTGAAAGGCCTTTCCAGTATGGTTCTTGACAGAGGCAGATGGGACATCAATTGACTCCTTGTCTTCTTCGCCATTATAGTACACATCCTACATCTCCTTATAGACCACCGGATTGGACACCTTTCTTTAGCAGATAATGTCGCCGTATTACTCAACCGGCCACCAATACGCATCAAGAAATGGTTTTAAACACATCAACTTGCGTTTAGAGGAAATTGACTTCTTATTTGAAAGATTGTAATATTCTTCGCTGAAATATACTTCCTGATTGACAATAACTAAACGCTCCTTAACCATTTGGAGCTCTTAAGAGTACGAAGAATACTTGCTCAAACAATTTATCTTTTTAAGTCGTTCCATCAATCGAAAAACATATATCATTACAATTAGAACCTTTGTATACGACGAAACCCCCTCAATAATATCGTCAGAATTATATATGAAGGTAAAGAATGTTTTAGTCTTTCGCACCTCTTCTACCGTGACAAAATCACCTAAATTTGTTCCCCATGGTTGATGAGGCAAACTAAGTCATGAAGGACCATGTCACCATAGCGAATTATTGATAAGATCTTGAGGCCAAGCTCTTCTACTATTCAAATCGGCAGGATTATATTCTGATTTAACATGCCTCCATTTATCTCGTCCAACTTTTTCAACTATTTTCGACACCCTAATTGCAACAAAGGTCGTCCATGTCATATGTGGTTTTTGAATCCAAGCCAGAACAACCATAGAATCTGACCAACAATAAAAATTGGTACATTTTTCATCTAAACATAGGATAGTTCTAAGATCCAATAAAATTAGCTAACAAAAGAGCTCCACAAAGTTCAAACTTTGGCAGCGAAACAAATTTCAACGGGGCTACTCTGGATTTTGGCAAAAATAAATTAGTTTCAACAGAATCATCTTCACCTACAGCTCGTACATAAACACAAGTCCCATACGCCCTCTCCGATGCGTCGGAAAATCCCTCTCAGATGCGTCGGAAAAAACTTTTCACCGCCACAAAATGTCTTTTCGCTCTTTTCTGTTGCATCAGAATTTTGGCCACAATTATTACAGGGCTCAAACAACCAGCGAATCGAATAAATTGGCAATTTTCGAGAGAATTTCTCGTTTAGTGACATTTAATTTCCCTTGGATTGCCTTTACCGTAAAGTAAAACATGTCCCTTTTGGCATTCCATCGTATCCCCAATGTTTTAGCATTACATTCATCGTCGATTTTCGAAAAAAAAAATCATTAAGAAGCTGAATGAGTGAGAATCATTTGAAGTCCATTGCTTCATAGAAAACCCAGCGGAAGATAAAGCTTTAAGTAGTTGCTCCCTTGCCTTTTTAGCTATTTCAACATCATGAGCTACTGCTTGCGCATCATCCACATACATCATACGGAGCAAGATTTTAGCAGATAACGGTAACTCTGTTTCAACATCCGAAGCTAATTGAAGCAAGGTTCTAATTGCTAAAAATGGTGCGCAATTGATACCAAAAGTGACTGTTGTTAGTTCGAAATTTTGCAACCCATTTTTGGGATTCTTTTTAAAAACTATCTGGTCCATCTCTGACCAAATATGCCTATACATTTTTCTCGATGTCACCGTTGAAAACAAAACGGTAAAACGCCAACTTATGATAAGGTATAAAGCATCACTAAGACTATATGCTGTGAATATCTTACTGGAACCGTTTAATACAACTCTGGCTTTAAAACTGCGTGGTAAGGCAAATAAAAAGCCTCTTTCATCACTTGGAGAATCAATTCGAACCATATGATCCAATGTCTCATACTCTTGTAGCACACCATCATAAATTTGCTTGAAATCTTGTTTTTTACTCAACGATGTCTCATTCCGCATAAATTTTAGACACGCTTTGACGCGAGACGTTCCTAGTGCCTTATCATTTGAAAATTGTGGCTTAAATGGCAACTAAACAATGTATCTTCCATTTTCAGATTTCCTAGTTGTCTTTTTATATACTTCTTCACAAAACTCTTCTTCGGGACTGTATTTTGAAATCGTTGGTGGCTCTTTCAACTTCCAAAATTTCTCGTGGAATTTATCCCCTTCCGCTGCAGTGCAAAATGAAACTATTGTCGTGAAAGACCCAGGATTGGTAATCGGTCCAGTTAGAACTCAACCAAACACGGTTTCTTGTATTATAAGTGATTCCAAAATATTTTTCCGAACTCCTTCTAATAGAATATGAGTGTATATAACACCTCCAATCAAAATGTCCACTCGTTGCAAACTTTGGGTCTGCCAACGGTAAATTATCAAGAGAAAACGAATCAGGTATCTCAAGAGTGTGAGTAGGAAGCTTGCAAGTAAGCCGTGGTGATAAGAGACTTGTAATACAAACATCAAAATTTCCATCATGTGGTGACTTCAAATTTAAGGTACACTATTTTCAGGATGATCCATCTAATGATTCATTCACCCCCTTAGCATTAATATTCTTAACAGGCTAATTGAGTCGCCGCTGAAGCTTTTCCGATGTAAATGAGGCCTGAGAACCAGAACAAGTTAAATCGCTAGCCTTAAACAACGTTTCATTGACATCAATGTTTACTATTATAGGTACTAACCTCTATTTGAATAGACACAAAACAATTTTTTACACTATGTTCATTTTTAATTATCCGAGACTCAACATTTAAACCGTGAATTCTATGTTGGCTAGTACTGGGTTGGACATTCACCGCCACGGTATTCCCGAGCCCATGCGGCTTTGATTCTCTACGCAACAAAGTATGGTGTCTCAAACGACATTTTGTACAACTTTGTTTATTAGTGCATTGGTTCAATTTATGCTTATTACTAAAACAATTCAAGCAACGGTTACTGCCCTTAGCAACTAGGAATCTATCTTCTTGTTACATTTGCAAGAACTTTGAACAAAATCTTATTAAGGGTTCTTGTGAGCACACAAAACATTTCTTATTGATATTGGTTTGACAGGAATTGTTTCTCTTGATCGTACGGGTAGCCATATTATATTAATTCTTTACGTTTGAATTATTTTTCGAACTTTGGGTTAAATCAAATACAGTCTCAAAGACTGAAAACTAGACGACAGAAAAGTACCTAAATCTGACCACTGGGGTATGTCTGTTTCTAACTGTTTGTTCCCATAGCGATAAGGTATGCGTTGGCAGTTTAATAGAACATGAAAACACGAAAATTCGGTCCCAGTTATTAATATTTGTCTGATGCAATTTTGGAACGTTTATACAATTGTTAATATCTCTTTGCAACGGCTTAATCTCACTAGGAGATTCACTTGCAACACTTTTAAGGTTAAAAAGAATTTTTAATTGCCTGTTAACTAATTTTTTTTATTTTCATACCTATGGCGAATACTTAACAATCCCTAAAGCTTCTCCTTTAGTATTTTGATGTAAATAAAATAATTTTTCACAGGGCTAAGAGACTTACAATCAATGTACACCGCAGTGAACAGATCCCGAAATGGTGGTAACGAAAGGTAATCCCCGCGGAAAATTTCTGTCGTACATGGAAGTAAGCGAGCATGGTGATCTGAGAGTCTATTTCCTAGCTTTCGGTTCCTAGGGTAGGATTAGGGTTAACCATAGTTGACGACCAAGACGATTGATTCACAAACGATTGAGATAGCTCACCCATTTGAGCAGCACAACAAATGTAAGCTTCTCTACACTACTTAAATAGCCCTAATGTTTCCATTTCTTTATCAGGATCATCGTCATTCACACAACAACTCTCATAAGCGGAATTAACTTTTTCCCACAACCAAAAAAAAAAAAACAAACTTAACCCCTGAAAAACTATTCAACTTTGGATGAGACAAGAATCAAAACAAAAAGTATAAAAATAATAAGAAGAAACTCTAACTCACGGAGGGTGGATAACCTGTATTGCAGTAAAATCCAGATTATCTGTTCTTCTTTCCACTCGCTTGTGAGCAGAACTAGAGCCAACGATACGGGTAATAATATTTCTGTGGGTAGTAGCTCAATAAAAAAGACGTCAATTTGCACTTCCAATCAAGTAAAGATTTCAACAATTCATTAAAAAATTTAGTACAAATTCAAATTTGAAAAAAAGGTTTGAAAAACAAGGTTTTCCACAATGGCGGCGATCTCCACAACGAATAATAAAAATTGAATTTCAAAAGTCAACGAGTAGCTAATTATCCACAAAATTTCCTTGCTAGAACGAAGTTGACACGGACTCTTCATTCATAATCAGCATTGTCATACGGTTATGCATATAAAACTAATATATGTACGTGTGTGTAAAAGTCAACGAGTAGCTAATTATCCACAAAATTTCCTTGCTAGAACGAAGTTGACATATATGTACGTGTGTGTAAAAGTCAACGAGTAGCTAATTATCCACAAAATTTCCTTGCTAGAACGAAGTTGACACGGACTCTTCATTCATAATCAGCATTGTCATACGGTTATGCATATAAAACTAATATATGTACGTGTGTGTAAAAGTCAACGAGTAGCTAATTATCCACAAAATTTCCTTGCTAGAACGAAGTTGACACGGACTCTTCATTCATAATCAGCATTGTCATACGGTTATGCATATAAAACTAAGCAACAGCTTAATCCGGAACATATGAGTAGAGTAGGTAGAGTTTCTAAATTTTGTATAGAATTTCAAGATGCCAAACTCTGTGAAAGGCTTGGGAAATGTCTTTTCTTCTGTAGTTTTTGCCCAGGTCCGATTGGGATGGTTGGTCGAGTCTTTTCTCAAATTAACAGAATATAAATATTGCATATTTTGAGAAGAAGTATTATAATTGGGAGCGGTTGTTTCTTTCCTCTTATTTAGCTCAGGGAAATCTGTTGTTATTATATTAAATGGTGGGTTTTCCCGTACCCGGCAGTTTGCAGGCTTTCCTGTGGTTAAGCTAGAATTTGTTTTGTGGATATATACCTTCTCTGTAATTTTCATTATGGTTTCCACCGCAACTGCTGCACTTCTTGACATTTGGATCAGTTTTGGGATGTGAACATTTGTTGAGATGCCTGTACTCTTGACAGTTTGTACATTGAGTCTTGCCTTTTATTTTTTGAGGTTCTTTTATTTTCACTTCGCGATAACAAACAAGCTTAAGGCTATTAATTGGGTGATTTTGTCCATTTTTCTTTAGTTGCGAAATTTAATATGTTAGTTGTACTTTAAAAATAGGTTGCGGAACTTTACCTTTATTAAAATTGTTGACTTTGTTTCGAATCTCTCTGCTGCGAGAGCGTTTTTTATGTCATCTCTGGGCGTAGAACTATGAAGCCCTTTAATTACGACGACTAGTCCTTTTGAGCTCATGAGCTGATAGGTGTAGTATTTTTTCTTTTCAGAATCCAGAGCACGAACTAGGTCCTTATAATGCGACTCAGTATAAATTTAATAGATACCACATGAAAGTTAGATTTACCCAACATTTGGCGATTTTGTTCACGAGATTGTTTGTAGTTTCTTCGCAAAGATGTAGTGGGGGAGGTTGTTGTATTACTTCGTCAGCCTCGTTATCCATTCATCCATCGACGTCAACTTAAGGTATACGTTTTGCCCGTTCTGACTTATATTTCTCTCTTCCGTATGAGAGAGTGACATACACTTGTTGTTAATACTATAACAAACGGATTTGTTAATTTCTTCTGCTTGGGAAAAAGAAGATAAAAAAGAAAAACTATTTTGCAAAAATTCCTAATAAACAATGTAATTTTTAGCTTTTTTCTAAGTTTTTGAATAGAGCCCAGTTTGCTTTTGTATTATGTATTTTGCTTTACTTATGAAAAAAACACTTTTCATTAGCAACGAAAAACAAACGCATCCGTATTTAACGCCAGCACAAAATAACTTAGCAATATGTAAATTAACTAATATTTATGCATACACGAACCTAAAGCGGCCAGGAAACAAAGGATCGAAAACCCATATCTTAATATTAAAAGGTATTGTTACCTCAAGACAGAGTCTTCAATTTCCATCCTTATCAACTACATATTTTAACGAGTATGGAGAAGACAAAATTCAGGCAGGATCGGCAATATGATACCCTACATAACTATGCATACTTAGTAGAGCTCATGGTAGAAGAATACTGGTAGTCGAATCGACACAGCTGCTGGGATAATGAACTTTCAAACCAATTTTGATATTGACCATTTTGCAACAACAAAATACTACGGTATCCCGAACAAACAAGCCAAAACTCTTCTATTAATAGACAAGACACGGTCGACGAAAGGGGTTTTATTGTAACAGACAAAACCAACTTACATGGTTATGCTACTTCGTTTAGGTTGAACGAAAGCATGACAAGTGGAGAAAGATGTAAATGTTTATAAGTGCGGTTGTAAGATTTAGAAGACTTTCCAAAAGAATTTTAGTTTTATTTAATTCTTTGGTTCCTCTTCTATTGAGTTTACGATTTCGTCACTTAGGTAAAAATGTTTTTCTGTCATAGAAGTTATTTTTAAAAAAACTTCTGGGGAGAATATCCCAGACAAAAACAAGGGAACTGATGAGGATTGGTGGCTCTTTCCGAAACCTAGTTTTCCCTGCCTTACCCCCTGGTAAACATTACCATCGTTCTCCACTAATAAATAAACGTTGTTTTTATAAAAACAACAATAAAGGGATAAAGCCTGACCATTTTGCAACAACAAAATTGAACATTTTTAATAAAAAATTACTCAAATTTTAAAATTTATTTAAAAATGTGTATCATAACAACCTCCATTAAAAAATCTACATAGTTTTGAAAAAAAAAAAAAAACATTTTAATAATTTTGACGTATCAATATTCCCGAGCGTTGATGCATCTACCTTAATTCTTATATCATGGCTATGATACCACATGATTTTATTTTGTGTCATTAATTTGTCAACTTTATATGTTTATGTGTGTATTCTTTTCAATAATAAAAAATGCTCAGAAGTTAGTTTCGGGTGTTTTCAAAATGTTTATTGCAACATATGCATCTACAAAATCTACAGTTTTTTTTTATCGAAATAAACCTTTAGAGATATATAGAGCATGGTTTTGAAAAGAAATTTTGACCTTACTTCAGTTTTCGCGGTTTTCAATTATTTATTCAAAATCAATGCAATAAGTTGTTTGGTTTTTTGTTTGTTTTTCAATGTTAGCCTACCTTGTCTTAATTGTACCATGCAATGTTTTGACAAAAAAATAGATTATTATATATTCTCTTATACCACACAAATCGGTGGTTGTTATAATATGCGTTTTACGACAATTTTTACAAATTTAACTAATTGCTCAATCAAAAATTTCAATTCCAAAATTGGCTTGACAGTTCATTGTCGCAGCAGCTGTGGGGACAGGCTGCACACGGCGTCAAATGTTACGAAGAGAGCAAAAGTGTATATAAATTAATAAATAAGTAAGGGTATAAAAACAAACATAAAAACTAAATAAAAATCAAGGTTCTGTAAAATAATTGAACTAATTATTTAAATAATTATTATTTAAAATGTCACACATTTGAAAGGCGATTCAAAAAAATCATTTTATGTATTCTCACCTTTAGAGCTATTTAGTCTAATTAATTTAGAGCTATTTAGTCAAATTAACAGAATATAAATATTGCATATTTTGAGAAGAAATATTATAATTGGGAGCGGTTGTTTCTTTCCTCTTATTTAGCTCAGGGAAATCTGTTGTTATTATATTAACTGGTGGGTTTTCCCGTACCCGGCAGTTTGCAGGCTTTCCTGTGGTTAAGCTAGAATTTGTTTTGTGGATATATACCTTCTCTGTAATTTTCATTATGGTTTCCACCGCAACTGCTGCACTTCTTGACATTTGGATCAGTTTTGGGATGTGAACATTTGTTGAGATCGCCGCAAGTAGCACATACCGATAGCAGTTTGCAATACGTTTTGATATGCCTGTACTCTTGACAGTTTGTACATTGAGTCTTGCCTTTTATTTTTTGAGGTTCTTTTATTTTCACTTCGCGATAACAAACAAGCTTAAGGCTATTAATTGGGTGATTTTGTCCATTTTTCTTTAGTTGCGAAATTTAATATGTTAGTTGTACTTTAAAAATAGGTTGCGGAACTTTACCTTTATTAAAATTGTTGACTTTGTTTCGAATCTCTCTGCTGCGAGAGCGTTTTTTATGTCATCTATGGGTGTAGAACTATGAAGCCCTTTAATTACGACAACTAGTCCTTTTGAGCTCATGAGCTGATAGGTGTAGTATTTTTTCTTTTCAGAATCCAGAGCACGAACTAGGTCCTTATAATGCGACTCAGTATAAATTTAATAGATACCACATGAAAGTTAGATTTACCCAACATTTGGCGATTTTGTTCACGAGATTGTTTGTAGTTTCTTCGCAAAGATGTAGTGGGGGAGGTTGTTGTATTACTTCGTCAGCCTCGTTATCCATTCATCCATCGACGTCAACTTAAGGTATACGTTTTGCCCGTTCTGACTTATATTTCTCTCTTCCGTATGAGAGAGTGACATACACTTGTTGTTAATACTATAACAAACGGATTTGTTAATTTCTTCTGCTTGGGAAAAAGAAGATAAAAAAGAAAAACTATTTTGCAAAAATTCCTAATAAACAATGTAATTTTTAGCTTTTTTCTAAGTTTTTGAATAGAGCCCAGTTTGCTTTTGTATTATGTATTTTGCTTTACTTATGAAAAAAACACTTTTCATTAGCAACGAAAAACAAACGCATCCGTATTTAACGCCAGCACAAAATAACTTAGCAATATGTAAATTAACTAATATTTATGCATACACGAACCTAAAGCGGCCAGGAAACAAAGAATCGAAAACCCATATCTTAATATTAAAAGGTATTGTTACCTCAAGACAGAGTCTTCAATTTCCATCCTTATCAACGACGACTAGTCCTTTTGAGCTCATGAGCTGATAGGTGTAGTATTTTTTCTTTTCAGAATCCAGAGCACGAACTAGGTCCTTATAATGCGACTCAGTATAAATTTAATAGATACCACATGAAAGTTAGATTTACCCAACATTTGGCGATTTTGTTCACGAGATTGTTTGTAGTTTCTTCGCAAAGATGTAGTGGGGGAGGTTGTTGTATTACTTCGTCAGCCTCGTTATCCATTCATCCATCGACGTCAACTTAAGGTATACGTTTTGCCCGTTCTGACTTATATTTCTCTCTTCCGTATGAGAGAGTGACATACACTTGTTGTTAATACTATAACAAACGGATTTGTTAATTTCTTCTGCTTGGGAAAAAGAAGATAAAAAAGAAAAACTATTTTGCAAAAATTCCTAATAAACAATGTAATTTTTAGCTTTTTTCTAAGTTTTTGAATAGAGCCCAGTTTGCTTTTGTATTATGTATTTTGCTTTACTTATGAAAAAAACACTTTTCATTAGCAACGAAAAACAAACGCATCCGTATTTAACGCCAGCACAAAATAACTTAGCAAAATGTAAATTAACTAATATTTATGCATACACGAACCTAAAGCGGCCAGGAAACAAAGAATCGAAAACCCATATCTTAATATTAAAAGGTATTGTTACCTCAAGACAGAGTCTTCAATTTCCATCCTTATCAACTACATATTTTAACGAGTATGGAGAAGACAAAATTCAGGCAGGATCGGCAATATGATACCCTACATAACTATGCATACTTAGTAGAGCTCATGGTAGAAGAATACTGGTAGTCGAATCGACACAGCTGCTGGGATAATGAACTTTCAAACCAATTTTGATATTGACCATTTTGCAACAACAAAATACTACGGTATCCCGAACAAACAAGCCAAAACTCTTCTATTAATAGACAAGGCACGGTCGACGAAAGGGGTTTTATTGTAACAGACAAAACCAACTTACATGGTTATGCTACTTCGTTTAGGTTAAACGAAAGCATGACAAGTGGAGAAAGATGTAAATGTTTATAAGTGCGGTTGTAAGATTTAGAAGACTTTCCAAAAGAATTTTAGTTTTATTTAATTCTTTGGTTCCTCTTCTATTGAGTTTACGATTTCGTCACTTAGGTAAAAATGTTTTTCTGTCATAGAAGTTATTTTTAAAAAAACTTCTGGGGAGAATATCCCAGACAAAAACAAGGGAACTGATGAGGATTGGTGGCTCTTTCCGAAACCTAGTTTTCCCTGCCTTACCCCCTGGTAAACATTACCATCGTTCTCCACTAATAAATAAACGTTGTTTTTATAAAAACAACAATAAAGGGATAAAGCCTGACCATTTTGCAACAACAAAATTGAACATTTTTAATAAAAAATTACTCAAATTTTAAAATTTATTTAAAAATGTGTATCATCCATTAAAAAATCTACATAGTTTTGAAAAAAAAACATTTTAATAATTTTGACGTATCAATATTCCCGAGCGTTGATGCATCTACCTTAATTCTTATATCATGGCTATGATACCACATGATTTTATTTTGTGTCATTAATTTGTCAATTTTATATGTTTATGTGTGTATTCTTTTCAATAATAAAAAATGCTCAGAAGTTAGTTTCGGGTGTTTTCAAAATGTTTATTGCAACATATGCATCTACAAAATCTACAGTTTTTTTTTATCGAAATAAACCTTTAGAGATATATAGAGCATGGTTTTGAAAAGAAATTTTGACCTTACTTCAGTTTTCGCGGTTTTCAATTATTTATTCAAAATCAATGCAATAAGTTGTTTGGTTTTTTTGTTTGTTTTTCAATGTTAGCCTACCTTGTCTTAATTGTACCATGCAATGTTTTGACAAAAAATAGATTATTATATATTCTCTTATACCACACAAATCGGTGGTTGTTATAATATGCGTTTTACGACAATTTTTACAAATTTAACTAATTGCTCAATCAAGAATTTCAATTCCAAAATTGGCTTGACAGTTCATTGTCGCAGCAGCTGTGGGGACAGGCTGCACACGGCCTCAAATGTTACGAAGAGAGCGAAAGTGTATATAAATTAATAAATAAGTAAGGGTATAAAAACAAACATAAAAACTAAATAAAAATCAAGGTTCTGTAAAATAATTGAACTAATTATTTAAATAATTATTATTTAAAATGTCACACATTTGAAAGGCGATTCAAAAAAATCATTTTATGTATTCTCACCTTTAGAGTTATTTAGTCTAATTACAGATAAGTATAACTATTTATAAAAGAACTAAAGGTAGATGCATTAACACTCACGATATATTTATTATATTTAAAAATATCTCCAAAAATAAATGACTTTTAAAAGATTTTTTATAGTAATTTTTTCGCAGCGACATCTTCATTTAGTTTAGTTTAAAAATACAAAACGAAATTGTATTTAATTTGGTGAAGTAAATCTCTAATTCAATTCTTCGATATAATATACACGATTTGCGTTTTGTTTGGTGTTATGTTAGGAAAGATGTAATAACCGGCCTGAAGGTGAGAATACATAAAAAGCTTTTTTAACTGGCTTAAGTCATCGGCTGGCTACTTCGGAAAAGAACCAAGGAGCCTTTGGCCAAAATCGAACTAAGTCAACCTAGAACCTCTTTGTTCCTCTACAAAGATGCCAGTCCAAGAAGCTCTTTATGTACTTCCACCTTAAGAGTCTCAAGTCCAGAGTAAGTTCACGTACCATTGGCCTATTTTATGCTTTCTATGGATTTAGGATCCTTCGAAAAGACTTTACGGAACCTGTCAGCGTCATTGACGTTTTCTATTGACTCAGTTAAGCATACCCAAGATTTGCGCTTGGCGTTCTTGATTTCACTAATACCACTAATAATTATTGAAGGCTGATTTATAGACGCACCAGTCCGTTTGTTTTTTGGTCTTATTGGCCCTATTGTACCCTACTTAATTTGGCTAAATATTTTGACCACTAAACTGGTTGTCATTTCTTGCCTGGGTACGTAATCGGACAGTATTTTTCAAAGCGCTCATGCATGATTCTCGTTATCGCATTTACAGAGTAGTCTATATTTAGGGCTAAGGTTAAGACTAATGGTGAAGCCAAGGTATTGCCAAGTCCGCAAATTTGTCCCAATGTTTTTGATTAATACCCTCTACAGAAATCGTGGAAACTCTCTTCCAGTGATCGGTGAAAGGAGCACCAAACTAGTATAAGTGATTCATTGAGGTAACCGTTGGAATACAGTCGGTAACCTGACTGCAAATCGAGGAACGCTAATGGGCACGGTTTATGTAACATCCCAGCACTAGGTGGTCTGTTGTTTCTATAGGTTGGATATTTAGAGGCGCCAGTTGTTCACCACCAAGGATCACGGGCACTCGGATATTTATTCCGACACTCTCCCCCTTGTAAGTGCTTTGCTGTCCGCGACTTCTGATTTTATTCGCAGCTGTCCAATATATCTATTGGGCGTTCCACTATCCGCAACCTGTGGACGCATCTGGTAGCTATGCTCCCGCAATATAAATGCTGTTCAGCTGGTGTTTACGTATACACTGCCAAAAAAGACAAACATATTGTATCAATAAAACTAATAACTTATCTTCAAAAATAAGTGATTATTCACATTGTTCCAGAACTGCAAGAATGTTAAAGTTTTTACTATATTTCCTTTATGATATCGAAGAAAATTGCAAGACTAGTGGACTCTTGCTAAAAATGGAACAGAGCAAATGTACCCACCTTGGAAAGGAGGGTATATTAACTTTGTCATTCAGTTTGTAACGTCCTTAAATATTCGTCGTAGAACCCATCAAGTATATATATTCATAATCAGCATAAAATTCTAAGTCGATTTAACGATGTTTGTCTGTTGAAATCACGATATAGCCAACATTATTTGACGTAGAGTGCCAAAATTTAGCAGAGTAATTTGTATTGTGTCTATGATGGTTGGTATTGAAAATGAATAAAATATATCGGTCCACTTTAACGTATATGAAAATTGGTAGTTGTAGGTCATAACGGGTCCCAGTTCGTGTGGCGAGACATTGAATGTATAGCCCCCATATAAAGGTACCTCCCGATATTCGGTATTTTAAATATTTTTGCCACATTTTTTTACGGATTAGTCTAAAAATTGGTATTTGTTGGTCATAATGGGTTCTAGATTCGGTGGCGAAACATTGCATGTATGGGTCTACGATTTGATATAGCCCCCATATAACGGTACCTCCCGATATTCCGTATTTTGATGGTTTTGCCACATTTTCACGGATTTGTCTAAAAATTGGTATTATCATGAGCAAAAAAATGGTATTTGTAGGTCACAACGGGTCCCAGTTCGTTTGGCGTGATATTGTATATATAGGTCCACGCTTTGGTATAGCCCCCATATAAAGGTACCTCCCGATATTTAATTATTAAAGTGCTTTTTCTTTTGTGCAGACTACAAACGTAAGTATCGCCAGAATACTTTTGTGTTTGTTTGTAGTTTGCTAAACAATATTGTTGTTCGTCTTTGTGCAACAATAAATTCCGGCTCAAAATCTACTCAGTAGAATTTGAACCACAACAAGTCCATACGACGGTATTGGAACTTGTACATGGTCCTTCGAGTCCAAAAAATAAAGAATCGGCTTATTTGCCAAAAATATTTTCCAAAAAAAGCACTAATTTTAATTTAAAATTAATTTGAAAGTAGTAAGAAGTGTTGTTGTGTTTTCATCTGTGTTCGAATGTGGCGGCTTTTGTGTTGTTTGTCGTAGACACACATACATTCAACAAATCAACACTGCCATTTCCAAAAGAAATCGTTTGTGTGAAGTTAGAAAAAAATAGAGATATTTGTTTGTATTCATTGTTTATTAACACTATCAAAAACACATACACTAACACCATTATAAAACACCACAATCACTTTCATTTTCTCCATCATTTTTTTTGGCATTTATTTCATTTTGTTTTGTGTTACATTTGTCGCATTCGTCATTTGTGCCATTTGTAATAAACAATCTTTTGACATATGTTTATTGTGCCAGATCGATCCGTCTGTTGTGCTTACCATATCGACTATCGATCAGCTGCTGGGTCAGAAAAGTTGTGCAATTACTCGCTGACGTAACGCAAGTTTCTGACGTAACGTATAAAACTTTGCATAAATTATTGAATCGATATAATATAATAATACACATAAATAATTTTGAGTAAAAATAAATAATAAGATAATAAACGTTAAATTAAAAAAATAATAATAATAATAATTAAATAAACAAATCATAAAAATATATTAAAAACATTTTTTCAATAAGTTTAAAAACAAATTAAACTTTTGCTGAGAAAAATAATATTATACGGCAAATCAAAAACATTAACAGAAATAATTTCATTTTATTTATTAACAATAAATAAAGTGATAAATATAATTTGTTTGTATAATAAGTAATAATAATAAAAAAATAATAATAAAAAAAGTAAATAAAATATAATAAATAACAATAAATAAACCTCATATAAATATACATAAAAAATAAATAGAAAAACAAAATGGATTCAACAATTTGTGCTAAGTTTGAATACGAAACCGACAGCCTTATGAATATGTGCATTCAATTGGAGAATACTCCCGAGGAACTATTTTCGGATTCTTTAATTGAAACCAAACTAGAATCCATTGATGAAGATTGGCATAATGCACGCAGTGCATTTGAATGTGTATATTTAGCAGAAATAGAGGAAGAAGAAGAAAAGGCTTATAAATTAGAAGCCAGAAAAATATTTGAGTCCCTCAGGGACAAATACCAAACTACAAAAGCTAAATTATTAGAGATTTTGAAGAAAATAAAACAAAATCAAAATAATACCGCTAGAGGCGATGTTACAAATGCGTCACTGTTTCACAGCTCAGCTGTGTATCCTCCGGGTACAACCTTCGACATGTCGGAAATTTGTATTAAAGTGCCACCTTGTGACACTCAAGACTTCTACGGAAGTTATGAACAATGGCCAACTTTTAGAGACATGTTTACGACCATATATGGAAATCATCCCAGACTCACCCCTGCGCAAAAACTCTATCATTTGCGTAACAAAACAAAGGGTGAGGCTGGTAGAATTGTTGATCGGTACCCGTTATCTGATCAGAATTTTTCGTTGGCATGGGAAGCATTATCAGTGCGATACGAAAATGTGAGGGTACTGGTAGATAATCAATTAAAAATTTTATTCAATCTTTCGGCAGCAAAGACTGAATCTAGCAGAGATATAAAAAGAATTCAATCAACAGTTAGCGACTGTCTAGCTATATTAAAAGCACATAAGGTACAAGTAGATCAATGGGATCCTATTTTGATATATTTGTGTTCAACTAAGCTTCCGGTTGAAACTCTGACTCTTTGGGAACAATCGCTCGAATCACATTCAGAGCTACCCAAATGGTCACAAATGGAAGATTTTCTAAAAAACAGACATAGAGTCCTAGAGAGAATAGACAGTCTAAGAAATAAAGCAGCTTCAACTGCTTTTAATGATGAATTTCAAGCGCATCAAAATGCGCAATCGACACAATCGAATAGATGTGTCATGTGTAATAGAAATCATATTTTGAAGAATTGTTCAAGATTTAATAGTATGAGTGTTAATCAGAGAATTGAATTTGCTAGAGAAAAAAGGTTGTGTAACAATTATCTTATATATGGACACATTTCTCAGGAATGCGTTAGTGTACATAGGTGTATGTTTCGTAAAAAGAAGCACCACACTAAACTGCATTTACCAAATAACGTTCAAGAGAGATCTACACAGCCAAGATTGGTAGCAAGAGAAAGTCAAAACACTTATCGTTCTGAAAATGGACGCCAAACAAATGCTCTAGTTACCACAGAGAATATTGTAGAAGAAATGCCATGTTCGTCCAATTCTGTAGCTCAAACTTCTAATGTGGAAACACATGTGTCAGTAAGTCATGATGACGTTATGCTGCCTACAGCTCTAGTAAAAGCAAAATATTCGGGGGAAATATTAACAGTTAGAGCTCTCATTGACTCTGCTTCGAAACGAACATTCGTTACTTAAAAAATAATTAAACGAATTGGCATATTAACTGAAAAAGCTAGTTTCAAGATTAGTGGACTGAGTGGAACAGTCGTGGCTAATTCAAATAAAAAATGTGTTCTGACGCTGTGTTCAGAAATAAATGAAACTGAATTTGAAGCAGAAGCTTTAGTTGTGCAAAATTTGACAAGTTTATTGCCGACGCAGACTATTAAAATTTCAGATTTGGGAAGTATTAAGGATTTGAAGTTAGCAGATCCAGGATTTATGATTTCTGCTCAAATTGATATGCTTATAGGTAGCGATGTTATCCCATATATAATCCTAGAGGGAGTTAAAAAGAACATATTGGGCAACATGATAGCTCAAAATTCGATATACGGTTGGTATATCTATGGGCCAATATCAGCCAATGAAATTTGTTTAGCGTCTATAGAAATAAAAAATAATTCTGAAGATGACGTTAGTCAATTATTGAAAAAGTTTTGGGAACAAGAAGAAATAAGTGAAGTGCCCATTTCCACGAAATCAGAATCCCACAGAATCAAGAGAAATCAGATGAAACCCACAGAATCAAGAGAAATATGTACTGGTGAGAAATATTTTTCATATTATTTACCGCATCATGCAGTCTTTCGCCCAGAAAGTTCTAGTACTAAAGTGAGAGTGGTGTTTAATGGATCGAGTAAGACAAAAAGCTCTTATTCTTTAAACGATGTTTTACATACAGGGCCAATATTACAAAATGATTTAGTGTCTGTAATTTTGAATTGGCGCCTGTATAAGTATGTGTTTAACGGTGACATTGAGAAAATGTACCGACAGATATGTGTTCATGATTCTGATCGGCAATACCAGAGAATTTTATTTAGAAAAGAAGGTCAGAGTGATATTAAAGATTACGAATTGTGTACTATTACCTTTGGTATAAACTGTGCACCTTATTTGGCGATTCGCACATTGTTGCAATTGGCGGAAGAGTCAAGAGATAAATGCCCAATTGCATCGAAAATAATTAAAAATGAGATATATGTTGATGATGTATTGACTGGAGGTCATACTATTGCCTCAGCTTTGGAGGCGGAAAAACAATTAATTTGTGGTTTGAATTCGGCTGGATTTCCGTTAAAGAAGATAACGGCAAATCATCCGACCCTTCTTTCTAATGTCCGATCAGAAGATTTGTTAAATGAAGAATTTTTAAGAATTAAAGATATGAGTTCAACAAAGACATTAGGTATTCGTTGGAATGCCTTAACTGACTCATTTTCTTATAGTATGAAGTCACTAGAGGTGACTACCCCGATAACTAAAAGGAAAATCTTGTCAACCATTTCGAAATTATTTGACCCAGCAGGGTGGTTAACGCCTTTAATTATACAGGCAAAAATTTTGTTGCAAGACCTTTGGTTAGAAGGTGTTAATTGGGATGAAAGAGTAAGTTCATCCACGTATACTAAATGGAAAACATTTTTCGATCAATTTTCAAGTGTTGATTCTATTCAAATACCAAGATTGATTAATTATTGCCTAGAGGGCAATATACAATTTCATGGATTTTGTGACGCTTCTGAGAAAGCGTATTGTGCCGCAGTATACGTTCGAATGGACACAGAATCAAAGTCATCAGTAAACTTGTTAATAGCGAAAAGTAAAGTTGCTCCATTAAAAAGAGTAAGCTTGCCAAGATTAGAGCTTTGTGGTGCCGTATTGCTCTCATCTTTAATGAAGTATGTTGTCTCCAAATTAGATGTGAAAAATTATTCTGTCCACATGTGGACAGATTCAACAATTGTATTGGCATGGTTGCAAAAACATCGATCCACATGGAATACTTATATTGCAAATAGAACCGCAACTATATTCAAAAATATCGAAAATGCAACTTGGAGACATGTTTCTTCGAAATGTAATCCTGCAGACCTTGGAACAAGAGGTTGTAATTCTGTAGAGTTAAGTAAATGTTCGCTATGGTGGAATGGCCCAATGTGGTTATTAAGTCCTGGTAATAATTGGCCAGAATCTAATATGATATCGAAAGATCCGCCAGAAAAGCGAAATATTGAAGTACATTGTGCACCAATTATAGAGAAAGATGATTATAAAGAAATGATTCAAAAATGTTCTTCTTATAACAGAACATTGTGGATTATAGGATATATGTATCATATGAAGAATAAGCGAAGAAAAAATGAATATTCAGATGGAGGAAGTGAAAAACTTCTATCTCAAGATGAGTTGAATCACGCTAAGATGGTTCTAGCCCGAATGGCGCAAAGGGTTCATTATCCCCAAGAATATAATGATTTAATTAATTCGAAAATTATATCACGAAAAAGTCCGTAACGTGCTTTGAATCCATTTTTGGATGAGAATGGGGTAATGAGAGTTAATGGACGTCTAGCTAATGCAAATGTTTCTAATGACGAACGATTTCCAGTAATAATGCCAAGTTCGTCTCATTTATGTAATATATTCTTGGAATTTATCCACAAAACATTAATGCATGCTGATGTAAGACTTATGATGTCCATGGTTCAACGCCAATTTTACATCCCTAGACTAAGAAGAACCGTTAAAAAAGTAGTGCATAATTGTGTAATTTGTGCAAGATACAAACAGAATGTTAAATCACAGATAATGGCTGCATTGCCTTTAGAGAGAACTTCTTTTTCACTTCCCTTTACCTATGTTGGAACAGACTTTGCAGGTCCATTTCAAATTAAAAGTGTCAATTTGAGAAATTCACCGTACCAAAAGTCGTATGTATGTATATTTGTATGTTTTTCGTCAAAAGCCATACATCTTGAAGCGTGTTCGTCACTATCCACAGAAGCGTTTCTTTCAACATTTACACGATTCATAGGTAGAAGAGGTTTGCCTAGATGTTTAATGTCAGATAATGGAACCAATTTTGTGGGTGCCAGTCGTACTCTCTCGAGGGAATATCATGAATTTATAAAAAAATCCTCCAAAGAAATTTTAAAGAAGTATATTGTTAATGGCTTCGAGTGGAAGTTTATTCCACCTAGCGCTCCACACATGGGCGGATTATGGGAAGCAGGAGTTAAAAGTTTTAAGACACATTTCAAAAAGGTAATGTCTGAAAGAAAGTTCAATTTTGAGGAATTTGCCACTGTTTTAGTGAGAATAGAGAGTGTATTAAACTCTAGGCCTTCAACACCATTGTCAGAGGATCCGGAAGATTTAGAGGCTTTAACTCCAGCACATTTTCTAAGAGGCGGACCATTATTATTCGCTCCGGAAATGCCTATTGACGATTTATCGTCACGTGTGGGACGTGTGGTAAAAGTGCATGAAGGGCACGATCAACACGTAAGAGTAGTTGATGTAAAAACTACAACAGGTATCATATCTCGTTCTATTGTGAAGTTATGTGTACTCCCAGTCAGTGGTTGTCAGTAGAATGTAAAATATGTGTATGCGTGCCCCAATCATGGTTAAATATCTAACAGACAATGCCTTTAATGGCACCCTTTTTTCTCTAGGATATTTTTTCTTTCAATATATTTCTTGCAGTTAGATAATAATGAATATGGGCCAAGGTGAAGTCTGTCAGGTTTGCTACGGTATTCATCACCTGAGGAACTGTCCCGCTTTTCAAGTGATGACGGTGGAGCAAAGAGAGAATGTGGTATTGGCCCGCAGATACTGCAAGAACTGCCTCGAACGGAACCACGTAGCGAGATTTTGTTCCTGGCCAGGGACATGTCGTATGTGTGGTTCTCGGCACAATACGATGCTGCATCGTCCTGTAGTGGCAGCTCTAATTGAGAGTGGCATAGGGTTTGCCAGGTATCACCCGTATGCCAATCAAAGAGCGCAGCAAACCCAACAGCAACAACAAATTCTTGCTCAACTGCAAACACGGCACGCGCACACTGTCACTGAAACTACACCAAAGCAAAAAAAGCGGAAGCAGCATCAGAACAAACAACAGATTGGTGTGCAGAAAACACAAACAAACAACAAATATCGGCGAGTTAAAACAACCAAAAAACAGAGTAAACAACAAAATCAACATGCCGCACAACAGCCACAGCAACAGCCCGGAGAAAGAAAAAGGGAAGAAAAACCTTTACTGCAGCAGCCAGAGATGATGGACAGGTTCCTGAGCGTGCTCGAAAAAATAGCAACAGCTTTAACGGTTGCACCAGTGCAAGGGGCCCGGCATGTTGGGAATAGACCCAACCCCATAGACGATGATATCGATATGGACCTTATCGATCTCGATAATTAAAACTATCGATGAGGTTACATCGTCAAGGAGTTTTGGTTGGCACTCTTCTTCTTGAAGTTTAGAAAAGTGGATCGCCAGATCAAAATTGTGAATTTTTTATAAATAAAAAAGTTGACCGACAGAGTCATTTTAACTTTGAAATAATAATTATTAAAGTGCTTTTTCTTTTGTGCAGACAACAAACGTAAGTATCGCCAGAATACTTTTATGTTTGTTTGTAGTTTGCTAAACAATATTGTTGTTCGTCTTTGTGCAACAATAAATTCCGGCTCAAAATCTACTCAGTAGAATTTGAACCACAACAAGTCCATACGACGGTATTGGAACTTGTACATGGTCCTTCGAGTCCAAAAAATAAAGAATCGGCTTATTTGCCAAAAATATTTTCCAAAAAAAAGCACTAATTTTAATTTAAAATTAATTTGAAAGTAGTAAGAAGTGTTGTTGTGTTTTCATCTGTGTTCGAATGTGGCGGCTTTTGTGTTGTTTGTCGTAGACACACATACATTCAACAAATCAACACTGCCATTTCCAAAAGAAATCGTTTGTGTGAAGTTAGAAAAAAAAGAGATATTTGTTTGTATTCATTGTTTATTAACACTATCGAAAACACATACACTAACACCATTATAAAACACCACAATCACTTTCATTTTCTCCATCATTTTTTTTGGCATTTATTTCATTTTGTTTTGTGTTACATTTGTCGCATTCGTCATTTGTGCCATTTGTAATAAACAATCTTTTGACATATGTTTATTGTGCCAGATCGATCCGTCTGTTGTGCTTACCATATCGACTATCGATCAGCTGCTGGGTCAGAAAAGTTGTGCAATTACTCGCTGACGTAACGCAAGTTTCTGACGTAACGTATAAAACTTTGCATAAATTATTGAATCGATATAATATAATAATACACATAAATAATTTTGAGTAAAAATAAATAATAAGATAATAAAAGTTAAATTAAAAAAATAATAATAATAATAATTAAATAAACAAATCATAAAAATATATTAAAAACATTTTTTCAATAAGTTTAAAAACAAATTAAACTTTTGCTGAGAAAAATAATATTATACGGCAAATCAAAAACATTAACAGAAATAATTTCATTTTATTTACTAACAATAAATAAAGTGATAAATATAATTTGTTTGTATAATAAATAATAATAATAAAAAAAATAATAATAAAAAAAGTAAATAAAATATAATAAATAACCATAAATAAATCTCATATAAATATACATAAAAAATAAATAGAAAAACAAAATGGATTCAACAATTTGTGCTAAGTTTGAATACGAAACCGACAGCCTTATGAATATGTGCATTCAATTGGAGAATACTCCCGAGGAACTATTTTCGGATTCTTTAATTGAAACCAAACTAGAATCCATTGATGAAGATTGGCATAATGCACGCAGTGCATTTGAATGTGTATATTTAGCAGAAATAGAGGAAGAAGAAGAAAAGGCTTATAAATTAGAAGCCAGAAAAATATTTGAGTCCCTCAGGGACAAATACCAAACTACAAAAGCTAAATTATTAGAGATTTTGAAGAAAAGAAAACAAAATCAAAATAATACCGCTAGAGGCGATGTTACAAATGCGTCACTGTTTCACAGCTCAGCTGTGTATCCTCCGGGTACAACCTTCGACATGTCGGAAATTTGTATTAAAGTGCCACCTTGTGACACTCAAGACTTCTACGGAAGTTATGAACAATGGCCAACTTTTAGAGACATGTTTACGACCATATATGGAAATCATCCCAGACTCACCCCTGCGCAAAAACTCTATCATTTGCGTAACAAAACAAAGGGTGAGGCTGGTAGAATTGTTGATCGGTACCCGTTATCTGATCAGAATTTTTCGTTGGCATGGGAAGCATTATCAGTGCGATACGAAAATGTGAGGGTACTGGTAGATAATCAATTAAAAATTTTATTCAATCTTTCGGCAGCAAAGACTGAATCTAGCAGAGATATAAAAAGAATTCAATCAACAGTTAGCGACTGTCTAGCTATATTAAAAGCACATAAGGTACAAGTAGATCAATGGGATCCTATTTTGATATATTTGTGTTCAACTAAGCTTCCGGTTGAAACTCTGACTCTTTGGGAACAATCGCTCGAATCACATTCAGAGCTACCCAAATGGTCACAAATGGAAGATTTTCTAAAAAACAGACATAGAGTCCTAGAGAGAATAGACAGTCTAAGAAATAAAGCAGCTTCAACTGCTTTTAATGATGAATTTCAAGCGCATCAAAATGCGCAATCGACACAATCGAATAGATGTGTCATGTGTAATAGAAATCATATTTTGAAGAATTGTTCAAGATTTAATAGTATGAGTGTTAATCAGAGAATTGAATTTGCTAGAGAAAAAAGGTTGTGTAACAATTATCTTATATATGGACACATTTCTCAGGAATGCGTTAGTGTACATAGGTGTATGTTTCGTAAAAAGAAGCACCACACTAAACTGCATTTACCAAATAACGTTCAAGAGAGATCTACACAGCCAAGATTGGTAGCAAGAGAAAGTCAAAACACTTATCGTTCTGAAAATGGACGCCAAACAAATGCTCTAGTTACCACAGAGAATATTGTAGAAGAAATGCCATGTTCGTCCAATTCTGTAGCTCAAACTTCTAATGTGGAAACACATGTGTCAGTAAGTCATGATGACGTTATGCTGCCTACAGCTCTAGTAAAAGCAAAATATTCTGGGGAAATATTAACAGTTAGAGCTCTCATTGACTCTGCTTCGAAACGAACATTCGTTACTTAAAAAATAATTAAACGAATTGGCATATTAACTGAAAAAGCTAGTTTCAAGATTAGTGGACTGAGTGGAACAGTCGTGGCTAATTCAAATAAAAAATGTGTTCTGACGCTGTGTTCAGAAATAAATGAAACTGAATTTGAAGCAGAAGCTTTAGTTGTGCAAAATTTGACAAGTTTATTGCCGACGCAGACTATTAAAATTTCAGATTTGGGAAGTATTAAGGATTTGAAGTTAGCAGATCCAGGATTTATGATTTCTGCTCAAATTGATATGCTTATAGGTAGCGATGTTATCCCATATATAATCCTAGAGGGAGTTAAAAAGAACATATTGGGCAACATGATAGCTCAAAATTCGATATACGGTTGGTATATCTATGGGCCAATATCAGCCAATGAAATTTGTTTAGCGTCTATAGAAATAAAAAATAATTCTGAAGATGACGTTAGTCAATTATTGAAAAAGTTTTGGGAACAAGAAGAAATAAGTGAAGTGCCCATTTCCACGAAATCAGAATCCCACAGAATCAATCAGAAATCAGATGAAACCCACAGAATCAAGAGAAATATGTACTGGTGAGAAATATTTTTCATATTATTTACCGCATCATGCAGTCTTTCGCCCAGAAAGTTCTAGTACTAAAGTGAGAGTGGTGTTTAATGGATCGAGTAAGACAAAAAGCTCTTATTCTTTAAACGATGTTTTACAAAATGATTTAGTGTCTGTAATTTTGAATTGGCGCCTGTATAAGTTTAACGGTGACATTGAGAAAATGTACCGACAGATATGTGTTCATGATTCTGATCGGCAATACCAGAGAATTTTATTTAGAAAAGAAGGTCAGAGTGATATTAAAGATTACGAATTGTGTACTATTACCTTTGGTATAAACTGTGCACCTTATTTGGCGATTCGCACATTGTTGCAATTGGCGGAAGAGTCAAGAGATAAATGCCCAATTGCATCGAAAATAATTAAAAATGAGATATATGTTGATGATGTATTGACTGGAGGTCATACTATTGCCTCAGCTTTGGAGGCGGAAAAACAATTAATTTGTGTTTTGAATTCGGCTGGATTTCCGTTAAAGAAGATAACGGCAAATCATCCGACCCTTCTTTCTAATGTCCGATCAGAAGATTTGTTAAATGAAGAATTTTTAAGAATTAAAGATATGAGTGACAAAGACATTAGGTATTCGTTGGAATGCCTTAACTGACTCATTTTCTTATAGTATGAAGTCACTAGAGGTGACTACCCCGATAACTAAAAGGAAAATCTTGTCAACCATTTCGAAATTATTTGACCCAGCAGGGTGGTTAACGCCTTTAATTATACAGGCAAAAATTTTGTTGCAAGACCTTTGGTTAGAAGGTGTTAATTGGGATGAAAGAGTAAGTTCATCCACGTATACTAAATGGAAAACATTTTTGGATCAATTTTCAAGTGTTGATTCTATTCAAATACCAAGATGGATTAATTATTGCCTAGAGGGCAATATACAATTTCATGGATTTTGTGACGCTTCTGAGAAAGCGTATTGTGCCGCAGTATACGTTCGAATGGACACAGAATCAAAGTCATCAGTAAACTTGTTAATAGCGAAAAGTAAAGTTGCTCCATTAAAAAGAGTAAGCTTGCCAAGATTAGAGCTTTGTGGTGCCGTATTGCTCTCATCTTTAATGAAGTATGTTGTCTCCAAATTAGATGTGAAAAATTATTCTGTCCACATGTGGACAGATTCAACAATTGTATTGGCGTGGTTGCAAAAACATCCATCCACATGGAATACTTATGTTGCAAATAGAACCGCAACTATATTCAAAAATATCGAAAATTCAACTTGGAGACATGTTTCTTCGAAATGTAATCCTGCAGACCTTGGAACAAGAGGTTGTAATTCTGTAGAGTTAAGTAAATGTTCGCTATGGTGGAATGGCCCAATGTGGTTATTAAGTCCTGGTAATAATTGGCCAGTATCTAATATGATATCGAAAGATCCGCCAGAAAAGCGAAATATTGAAGTACATTGTGCACCAATTATAGAGAAAGATGATTATAAAGAAATGATTCAAAAATTTTCTTCTTATAACAGAACATTGTGGATTATAGGATATATGTATCGTATGAAGAATAAGCGAAGAAAAAATGAATATTCAGATGGAGGAAGTGGAAAACTTCTATCTCAAGATGAGTTGAATCACGCTAAGATGGTTCTAGCCCGAATGGCGCAAAGGGTTCATTATCCCCAAGAATATAATGATTTAATTAATTCGAAAATTATATCACGAAAAAGTCCGTAACGTGCTTTGAATCCATTTTTGGATGAGAATGGGGTAATGAGAGTTAATGGACGTCTAGCTAATGCAAATGTTTCTAATGACGAACGATTTCCAGTAATAATGCCAAGTTCGTCTCATTTATGTAATATATTCTTGGAATTTATCCACAAAACATTAATGCATGCTGATGTAAGACTTATGATGTCCATGGTTCAACGCCAATTTTACATCCCTAGACTAAGAAGAACCGTTAAAAAAGTAGTGCATAATTGTGTAATTTGTGCAAGATACAAACAGAATGTTAAATCACATATAATGGCTGCATTGCCTTTAGAGAGAACTTCTTTTTCACTTCCCTTTACCTATGTTGGAACAGACTTTGCAGGTCCATTTCAAATGGCAATTTGAGAAATTCACCGTACCAAAAGTCGTATGTATGTATATTTGTATGTTTTTCGACAAAAGCCATACATCTTGAAGCGTGTTCGTCACTATCCACAGAAGCGTTTCTTGCAACATTTACACGATTCATAGGTAGAAGAGGTTTGGCTAGATGTTTAATGTCAGATAATGGAACCAATTTTGTGGGTGCCAGTCGTACTCTCTCGAGGGAATATCATGAATTTATAAAAAAATCCTCCAAAGAAATTTCAAAGAAGTATATTGTTAATGGCTTCGAGTGGAAGTTTATTCCACCTAGCGCTCCACACATGGGCGGATTATGGGAAGCAGGAGTTAAAAGTTTTAAGACACATTTCAAAAAGGTAATGTCTGAAAGAAAGTTAAATTTTGAGGAATTTGCCACTGTTTTAGTGAGAATAGAGAGTGTATTAAACTCTAGGCCTTTAACACCATTGTCAGAGGATCCGGAAGATTTAGAGGCTTTAACTCCAGCACATTTCCTAAGAGGTGGACCATTATTATTCGCTCCGGAAATGCCTATTGACGATTTATCGTCACGTGTGGGACGTGTGGTAAAAGTGCATGAAGGGCACGATCAACACGTAAGAGTAGTTGATGTAAAAACTACAACAGGTATCATATCTCGTCCTATTGTGAAGTTATGTGTACTCCCAGTCAGTGGTTGTCAGTAGAATGTAAAATATGTGTATGCGTGCCCCAATCATGGTTAAATATCTAACAGACAATGCCTTTAATGGCACCCTTTTTTCTCTTGGATATTTTTTCTTTCAATATATTTCTTGCAGTTAGATAATAATGAATATGGGCCAAGGTGAAGTCTGTCAGGTTTGCTACGGTATTCATCACCTGAGGAACTGTCCGCTTTTCAAGTGATGACGGTGGAGCAAAGAGAGAATGTGGTATTGGCCCGCAGATACTGCAAGAACTGCCTCGGACGGAACCACGTAGCGAGATTTTGTTCCTGGCCAGGGACATGTCGTATGTGTGGTTCTCGGCACAATACGATGCTGCATCGTCCTGTAGTGGCAGGTCTAATTGAGAGTGGCATAGGGTTTGCCAGGTATCACCCGTATGCCAATCAAAGAGCGCAGCAAACCCAACAGCAACAACAAATTCTTGCTCAACTGCAAACACGGCACGCGCACACTGTCACTGAAACTACACCAAAGCAAAAAAAGCGGAAGCAGCATCAGAACAAACAACAGATTGGTGTGCAGAAAACACAAACAAACAACAAATATCGGCGAGTTAAAACAACCAAAAAACAGAGTAAACAACAAAATCAACATGCCGCACAACAGCCACAGCAACAGCCCGGAGAAAGAAAAAGGGAAGAAAAACCTTTACTGCAGCAGCCAGAGATGATGGACAGGTTCCTGAGCGTGCTCGAAAAAATAGCAACAGCTTTAACGGTTGCACCAGTGCAAGGGGCCCGGCATGTTGGGAATAGACCCAACCCCATAGACGATGATATCGATATGGACCTTATCGATCTCGATAATTAAAACTATCGATGAGGTTACATCGTCAAGGAGTTTTGGTTGGCACTCTTCTTCTTGAAGTTTAGAAAAGTGGATCGCCAGATCAAAATTGTGAATTTTTTATAAATAAAAAAGTTGACCGACAGAGTCATTTTAACTTTGAAAAAATAATTATTAAAGTGCTTTTTCTTTTGTGCAGACAACAAACGTAAGTATCGCCAGAATACTTTTGTGTTTGTTTGTAGTTTGCTAAACAATATTGTTGTTCGTCTTTGTGCAACAATAAATTCCGGCTCAAAATCTACTCAGTAGAATTTGAACCACAACAAGTCCATACGACGGTATTGGAACTTGTACAAAAAGAATTTTTAATTGCCTGTTAACTATTTTTTTTTTATTTTCATACCTATGGCGAATACTTAACAATTCCTAAAGCTTCTCCTTTAGTATTGTTACGAATATAACTTTAGATTTAAGTTAATTTAGATGAATTCCGTTAATTTAAGAATTTGAATTGTAACGTAAATTTCTACTACGCAGTTTATTTGAATGACTTCACAACAACAACTACTGTATAGATTTTTCTACATCCTTCCATTTCCTCTTTCATTTTCTATTTTGTTGCTGACGTACAATTCTTGTTAAACGTCATCATTGATGATCGCTTAATTCTTCTTTCTTTGTTCACCCCTCGCCTGTGTATGTGTTGTTGTTATTGTTCACTCAATGTAAGTTTGTATGTGTTGTTGTTATTGTTCACTCAATGTAAGTTTGTATGTGTTCGTTGCATTGGTAGATTGTTCGTAATCTAGGAGTTACCAGATCGTCTAGAAACTTCTGTAGCGACAGGCGAGGCTCATATAAATAAGGGAAATGGAAAGGCAGTTAGTTGTTGTGAATCAGATCGCGAATTGAAACCGTCGAGTAAAGTAAAGTGCAAAGTAAAGTTGTGTGAATAAAATCATTGTAATAATCGTAATCCGAAAGAACCCGCGTTTTATTTGGTACGAGCTGTATTGGGAAATAAAACAACGTCTACACGGGATTAAGTAAAATCCAAGAACGTAACAATTGGTGTCGGAAGTGAGATTACGATAATACTACGATGAAGTTTAAGGATCTACGAGTGGAAGACTTGAAGCAGGAACTTAATAAATTGGAATTGTCCTCTACTGGCAACAAGGCTGAACTACAAAAACGTCTGTTGGATGAGTTCGAGCGCCGTGGTATGAACATACATATGAGTTTGACAGTAAGGATGAAGTGGATTTATCGGAAATGGGCGAATCCAACGGTGGGGAAGTCTCGTCAGTAGCTGCCAGGGGTGACGATTTCAGAGAAATGCTAGCCAAAATGTTTGAGGAAAATTTCAGAAGGTTCGAAGAAAATTCAAGAATAACGAACGAGAAACTCAAGTACATTGCAGAAGTTATTGGAAGGAGAGTGGAAACCGTGGAGGTCCAAATTAAAGAGTTGGATAAGAAAGTGCAGTCGGTTGACGAGAAATTTCTGTCCCACGACCATAGGGTTACAAATCTGGAGAAGAAAATTTCGGAACTGGAAATCAAAGGTGGTCCGGTGCGAGTTCCTGATAACACACTAAAAATCAAACCTCCTGTATTCGACGGCTCTACGTCATTCAATGTTTTCAAGTTACAGTTCGAGACAGTGGCTTCTAGAAATTCGTGGAACGACAGCGACAAAGCGGTTGCACTACTTCTGGCATTGAAGGGCAGTGCTGCTGATGTTATACAGAGTATTCCTGTCGCTTCTAGAAACAACTATGAAGATGTTATTGCTGCACTGGAACGTAAGTACGGTGGCGAACATAAACGAAACATCTACCTTATGGAATTAAGGGGAAGAGTACAGAGGGCAAACGAGACGTTACAAGACTTTGCAGCTGAGGTGGAACGTTTGGTGCTAATGACGTATCCAGGAGAGGATCACCCATTGCTGGACCGTATGAAAATCGAAACCTTTGTGAATAGCATACGTGACCCTGAGATTAAGTATGCAACATATGCGTCACCAATAGCATCATTTTCCGAAACTGTGTCGTTTGCCCTTGCCCAAGAGACGGCAAGAATAGTTGTTAAGCCCCAGACCCACAAGATTCGCCAACTGGAGACCGAAGGTTGCGAACCCAAATCTCTCGTTAACTCGATCGAAGACGCCATGAGGCGGGTAATAGAAGAGACAAAGTTAGTTGGGATGACTAAGCCCAGGGTTAGATGCTACAACTGCGATAAAGCAGGTCATATTGCGCGCGAATGCAGAGCTAAGCGCAAACGATCCAGGTCATCGTCACCACCTCCAACGAAAGATGGTAGAAGAATGGCCCAACAGTCCACCAATGAGTCACAGTTAAACTAAATCGAGCCAGTCCAGCGGGGCATGAACTGGCTCCCGTCGACGATGGCCCCACAATCTCCATAGCAATAGTACAACAGGAAAGTCACAACCTAACAACAACTGGGTACATCAATGGTGATAAGCGAGTTCTGACGATAGATACTGGCGCATCAAAGTCCATCGTAAGATCAGATCTGGTAAAGGGAAAAATAACGCAACTTAATGGAGTCAGACTGCGCACAGCAACGGGGGAGCCCGCGGCAGTACACGGCAAGATTACCCTGAGACTAACTATTGCCAATAAATCGGAGAATTACGAGTTTATAGTTGCCGATATCGTAGACGAAGTGATAATAGGCTCAGATTTTATGATTGCCTTTGGTATCAATCTGGATATGAAAGAACGTGTGATGACCTGGTCTAACGTCGAAATTCCGTTAAACGTGGGCTACGACGAAAGTACACCCATTAGACGTCTGACCACGGACCATCCAGAGATAATACCGCCCTGTGCCGAAGCAATAATATGGGTACCAATGAATGGAGATTGTGGAGCCGAGAAGTTGTGGGTGGTGGAACCAGCAGAAAACAGAAACAGTAACATCCTAATAGCGAATGCCCTGGTGAAAAGCAACAAGGACGGATTAATTCCTGTTAGAGTTTTGAACCTGTCAAACAAGCAAGAGCAAATTTGCCAATTTTCCGATGTTGGACAATGCACACCAGCTGAAGCTGTAGTTAATTTGGAAACTAGCACCGAAAAGCCAGCTGCCATGGAGAAGAAGCACCTCGACGGCTACATAAAAGAGTGGACACACCAATTATCACCTTCCGAGAGGAACAAGGCTAAGCAGCTATTATGGAAATATGCCTCTACCTTTGCGTTGACAAAAGAGCACCAAGGAAGAACATCAGTGGTGAAGCATGAAATCAATACAGCAGACGCGAGACCCATTAAACAGCCTCCAAGAAGTGTTCCCCTGGCAAAAAGAGACGAGGTTCAGAAGCTGATAAGTGAAATGGAAAAGAGTGGTGTAATAGAACCATCGTCAAGTCCATGGTGCTCCCCAGTGGTCTTGGTCAAGAAGAAAGACGGAAGCACCCGATTTTGTGTGGACTACAGAAAGTTGAATGATGTCACCAAGAAAGACAGCTATCCGCTCCCAAGAATCGACGACACATTGGACACATTAGCCGTGACGTCATGGTTCTCCACCCTCGACCTGCAGAGTGGGTACTGGCAAGTAGAGATCGCCGAGAAAGATAAGGAGAAAACAGCGTTTGGCGTAAATGGGGGTCTCTGGCAGTTCAATGTCAGGCCATTCGGACTCTGCAACGCCCCGGCTACATTTGAAAGGCTGATGGAGCGTGTGTTAAAAGGGCTGCAGTGGAAGTCGTGCCTCATATACCTGGATGACATCATAGTCATGGGACGCAACTTCGACGAACACATCAAGAACTTAAAGGATGTTCTACAGCAGCTTTCGTCTTCAGGCCTCAAGCTGAACCCAAAGAAGTGCAGTCTCTTCCAACGAGAGGTGAAGTTCCTGGGGCACCACGTGACGCCGGAGGGCATATCGACGGATAAGGAGAAAATTCAAGCCGTCAGAGATTGGCCGCAGCCCCGAAATCTCCATGAGCTGCGAAGCTTTCTGGGTCTCTGCACATACTACCGTCGATTTGTCCAAAATTTTGCCAACATCGCCGCCTGTCTACACCGTTTGACGCAAAAAGGCCAGAGGTTTCAGTGGGGCAACGACCAGGAGGAGGCATTCAGAAAGCTCAAAGACATGCTATGCAGAGCCCCCATTTTGGCATACCCTATACCTGGCGGCAAGTTTGTCCTGGACACAGACGCAAGTGCGTGCGGCATCGGTGGCGTCCTTTCCCAGGAAATCGACGGACAGGAAAAAGTCATCGGGTACTACAGCCGGACATTGTCGAAACCTGAGAGGAATTACTGTGTGACGAGGAGAGAGCTGCTTGCTGTCCTTGAGTGCGTTAAACACTTCCCCAAATACCTATATGGCCAGCATTTCCTGCTGAGGACCGACCACGCTGCTCTCCAATGGTTGCTGCAGTTTAAGAATCCGGAAGGTCAACTAGCCCGTTGGATCGAGAGGCTCCAGAGTTATGACTTCAGAATCGAGCACAGAAAAGGCGGAAAACACGGTAATGCTGATGCCCTGTCTCATCGGCCATGCAAAGTAGAATGCAAGCACTGCTCAAAGGCTGAGAATAAAGAGAATATCGTTGATGTCCGACTATTGCAATTTGAGTCGGGTGAAGATTGGTCGACGGAACAACGGAGAGATCCCATTCTGGGCAAAGTAATTTCGGCCATAGAAACGGGCAAACGACCTAGTCGCAAAGAAATTACCTCCGAAAGCCCTCTTTTAAAATCCTATTGGGCCCAGTGGGACAGTCTACTTATAATAGATGGTTGCCTATATCGCAAATGGGAAAGTGAGGACGGTAAATCTCACCGGAACTTGATCGTCGTCCCAGACTCCAAAATAAGAGATGTCTTGTCGGAGTTTCACGATGGGCCAAGTGGAGGACATCTTGGCATAGCAAAAACCGCTGAAAAGGTAAAGCAGAGATTCTACTGGGTCGGCTGTCAAAAATCCATTGCCGACTGGATCGCCAATTGTGAAAGGTGCATAAGAGCTAAAGGTCCAACACGGAAGAGTCGAGGCTACATGCAGCAGTATAATTCAGGAGCCCCTTTTGAAAGAATCGCAATGGATGTAGCTGGACCGTTCCCAACAAGCGACTCTGGGAACCGGTATGTCTTAGTGGTCATGGATTATTTCAGTAAATGGCCAAAGGTTTATGCTATCCCAAATCAAGAAGCCAGGACAATTGTGGATGTGTTCAGCAAAAATTGGATTTGTCGCTATGGTGTTCCATCTGAGGTTCATTCCGATCAAGGGAGGAATTTTGAATCAGCGATCTTCAAGGAAATGTGTGACTCCTACGGAATCAAGAAAACCAGAACGACGCCCCTACATCCACAATCAGATGGCATGGTGGAAAGATTCAATCGCACCCTGGAAGAACATCTACGGAAAGTGGTGGACAGTGGCCAACGAGACTGGGATGAGCATATTCCCAAGTTTTTACTGGCTTATAGATCGGCCATTCATGATTCCACATCCCGGACCCCAGCCAAAGTTCTGTTCGGAAATGAATTAAAGCTACCTGGCGATTTGATATTCGGTGCTACCCCAAACGACGATGTGAACCAAGATGAAGACAGTCAAAACTCTTTTAGTAAAGTCCACGATGCAGTCCGACATCGAATAAAAATGGTTAGCAACCGCATGAAGGCAAGGTACGATCGAGCGGCAAATACCGATGGGTTTCAAAAAGGGCAACTGGTACTATTGTTCAACCCACAACGAAAGAAAGGACTATGCCCCAAATTACAAACGCACTGGGAAGGATCCTACAAGATTGTCACGAAAATAAATGACGTCGTTTATCGCATCCAGAGGAGCGACAGTCCCAGGTCGAAGATGAAAGTTGTACATTTGGAGCGGCTGACCCCCTACGGAACGGGAACTGTGCCTATTCGGGACGAACAGGCTTAAGCGGGGGGCAATGTTACGAATATAACTTTAGATTTAAGTTAATTTAGATGAATTCCGATAATTTAAGAATTTGAATTGTAACGTAAATTTCTACTACGCAGTTTATTTGAATAACTTCACAACAACAACTACTGTATAGATTTTTCTACATCCTTCCATTTCCTCTTTCATTTTCTATTTTGTTGCTGACGTACAATTCTTGTTAAACGTCATCATTGATGATCGCTTAATTCCTCTTTCTTTGTTCCCCCCTCGCCTGTGTATGTGTTGTTGTTATTGTTCACTCAATGTAAGTTTGTATGTGTTGTTGTTATTGTTCACTCAATGTAAGTTTGTATGTGTTCGTTGCATTGGTAGATTGTTCGTAATCTAGGCGTTACCAGAGCGTCTAGAAACTTCTGTAGCGACAGGCGAGGCTCATATAAATAAGGGAAATGGAAAGGCAGTTAGTTGTTGTGAATCAGATCGCGAATTGAAACCGTCGAGTAAAGTAAAGTGCAAAGTAAAGTTGTGTGAATAAAATCATTGTAATAATCATAATCCGAAAGAACCCGCGTTTTATTTGGTACGAGCTGTATTGGGAAATAAAACAACGTCTACACGGGATTAAGTAAAATCCAAGAACGTAACAGTATTTTGATGTAAATAAAATAATTTTTCACAGGGCTAAGAGACTTACAATCAATGTACGCCGCAGTGAATAGATCCCGAAATGGTGGTCACGAAAGGTAATCCCCGCGGAAAATTTCTGTCGTACATGGAAGTAAGCGAGCATGGTGATCTGAGAGTCTATTTCCTAGCTTTCGGTTCCTAGGGTAGGATTAGGGTTAACCATAGTTGACGACCAAGACGATTGATTCACAAACGATTGAGATAGCTCACCCATTTGAGCAGCACAACAAATGTAAGCTTCTCTACACTACTTAAATAGCCCTAATGCTTCCATTTCTTTATCAGGATCATCGTCATTCACACAACAACTCTCATAAGCGGAATCAACTTTTTCCCACAACCAAAAAAAAAAAACAAACTTAACCCCTGAAAAACTATTCAACTTTGGATGAGACAAGAATCAAAACAAAAAGTATAAAAATAATAAGAAGAAACTCTATCTCACTGAGGGTGGATAACCTGTATTGCAGTAAAATCCAGATTATCTGTTCTTCTTTCCACTCGCTTGTGAGCAGAACTAGAGCCAACGATACGGGTAATAATATTTCTGTGGGTAGTAACTCAATAAAAAAGACGTCAATTTGCACTTCCAATCAAGTAAAGATTTCAACAATTCATTTATAAAATTTAGTACAAATTCAAATTTGAAAAAAGGTTTGAAAAAGAAGGTTTTCCACAATGGCGGCGATCTCCACAGCGAATAATAAAAATTGAATTTCAGCCAAAGATCATATATGTACGTGTGTGTAAACGTCAACGAGTAGATAATTATCCACAAAAGTTCCTTGCTAGAACGAAGTTGACACGGACTCTTCATTCATAATCAGCATTGTCATACGGTTATGCATATAAAACTAAGCAACAGATTAAACCGGAACATATGAGTAGAGTAGGTAGAGTTTCCAAATTTTGTATAGAATTTCAAGATGCCAAACCCTGTGAAAGGCTTGGGAAATGTCTTTTCTTCTGTAGTTTTTGCCCAGGTCCGATTGGGATGGTTGGTCGAGTCTTTTCTCACATTAACAGAATATAAATATTGCATATTTTGAGAAGAAATATTATAATTGGGAGCGGTTGTTTCTTTCTCCTATTTAGCTCAGGGAAATCTGTTGTTATTATATTAAATCGTGGGTTTTCCCGTACCCGGCAGTTTGCAGGCTTTCCTGTGGTTAAGCTAGAATTTGTTTTGTGGATATATACCTTCTCTGTAGTTTTCATTATGGTTTCCACCGCAACTGCTGCACTTCTTGACATTTGGATCAGTTTTGGGATGTGAACATTTGTTGAGATCGCCGCAAGTAGCACATACCGATAGCAGTTTGCAATACGTTTTGATATGCCTGTACTCTTGACAGTTTGTACATTGAGTCTTGCCTTTTATTTTTTGAGGTTCTTTTATTTTCACTTCGCGATAACAAACAAGCTTAAGGCTATTAATTGGGTGATTTTGTCCATTTTTCTTTAGTTGCGAAATTTAATATGTTAGTTGTACTTTAAAAATAGGTTGCGGAACTTTACCTTTATTAAAATTGTTGACTTTGTTTCGAATCTCTCTGCTGCGAGAGCGTTTTTTATGTCATCTATGGGTGTAGAACTATGAAGCCCTTTAATTACGACGACTAGTCCTTTTGAGCTCATGAGCTGATAGGTGTAGTATTTTTTCTTTTCAGAATCCAGAGCACGAACTAGGTCCTTATAATGCGACTCAGTATAAATTTAATAGATACCACATGAAAGTTAGATTTACCCAACATTTGGCGATTTTGTTCACGAGATTGTTTGTAGTTTCTTCGCAAAGATGTAGTGGGGGAGGTTGTTGTATTACTTCGTCAGCCTCGTTATCCATCCATCCATCGACGTCAACTTAAGGTATACGTTTTGCCCGTTTTGACTTATATTTCTCTCTTCCGTATGAGAGTGTGACATACACTTGTTGTTAATACTATAACAAACCGATTTGTTAATTTCTTCTGCTTGGGAAAAAGAAGATAAAAAAGAAAAACTATTTTGCAAAAATTCTTAATAAACAATGTAATTTTTACCTTTTTTCTAAGTTTTTGAATAGAGCCCAGTTTGCTTTTGTATTATGTATTTTGCTTTACTTATGAAAAAAACACTTTTCATTAGCAACGAAAAACAAACGCATCCGTATTTAACGCCAGCACAAAATAACTTAGCAATATGTAAATTAACTAATATTTATGCATACACGAACCTAAAGCGGCTAGGAAACAAAGGATCGAAAACCCATATCTTAATATTAAAAGGTATTGTTACCTCAAGACAGAGTCTTCAATTTCCATCCTTATCAACTACATATTTTAACGAGTATGGAGAAGACAAAATTCAGGCAGGATCGGCAATATGATACCCTACATAACTATGCATACTTAGTAGAGCTCATGGTAGAAGAATACTGGTAGTCGAATCGACACAGCTGCTGGGATAATGAACTTTCAAACCAATTTTGATATTGACCATTTTGCAACAACAAAATACTACGGTATCCCGAACAAACAAGCCAAAACTCTTCTATTAATAGACAAGGCACGGTCGACGAAAGGGGTTTTGTTGTAACAGACAAAACCAACTTACATGGTTATGCTACTTCGAAAGGGGTTTTGTTGTAACAGACAAAACCAACTTACATGGTTATGCTACTTTGTCATAGAAGTTATTTTTAAAAAAACTTCTGGGGAGAATATCCCAGACAAAAACAAGGGAACTGAAGAGGATTGGTGGCTCTTTCCGAAACCTAGTTTTCCCTGCCTTACCCCCTGGTAAACATTACCATCGTTCTCCACTAATAAATAAACGTTGTTTTTATAAAAACAACAATAAAGGGATAAAGCCTGACCATTTTGCAACAACAAAATTGAACATTTTTAATAAAAAATTACTCAAATTTTAAAATTTATTTAAAAATGTGTATCATAACAACCTCCATTAAAAAATCTACATAGTTTTTAAAAAAAAAAAAAAACATTTTAATAATTTTGACGTATCAATATTCCCGAGCGTTGATGCATCTACCTTAATTCTTATATCATGGCTATGATACCACATGATTTTATTTTGTGTCATTAATTTGTCAACTTTATATGTTTATGTGTGTATTCTTTTCAATAATAAAAAATGCTCAGAAGTTAGTTTCGGGTGTTTTCAAAATGTTTATTGCAACATATGCCTCTTCAAAATCTACAGTTTTTTTTTTTATCGAAATAAACCTTTAGAGATGTATAGAGCATGGTTTTGAAAAGAAATTTTGACCTTACTTCAGTTTTTGCGGTTTTCAATTATTTATTCAAAATCAATGCAATAAGTTGTTTGGTTTTTTGTTTGTTTTTCAATGTTAGCCTACCTTGTCTTAATTGTACCATGCAATGTTTTGACAAAAAAATAGATTATTATATATTCTCTTATACCACACAAATCGGTGGTTGTTATAATATGCGTTTTACGACAATTTTTACAAATTTAACTAATTGCTCAATCAAAAATTTCAATTCCAAAATTGGCTTGACAGTTCATTGTCGCAGCAGCTGTGGGGACAGGCTGCACACGGCCTCAAATGTTACGAAGAGAGCGAAAGTGTATATAAATTAATAAATAAGTAAGGGTATAAAAACAAACATAAAAACTAAATAAAAATCAAGGTTCTGTAAAATAATTGAACTAATTATTTAAATAATTATTATTTAAAATGTCACACATTTGAAAGGCGATTCAAAAAAATCATTTTATGTATTCTCACCTTTAGAGCTATTTAGTCTAATTACAGATAAGTATAACTATTTATAAAAGAACTAAAGGTAGATGCATTAACACTCATGATAAATTTATTATATTTAAAAATATCTCCAAAAATAAATGACTTTTAAAAGATTTTTTATAGTAATTTTTTCGCAGCGACATCTTCATTTAGTTTAGTTTAAAAATACAAAACGAAATTCTATTTAATTTGGTGAAATAAATCTCTAATTCAATTCTTCGATATAATATACACGATTTGCGTTTTGTTTGGTGTTTTGTTAGGAAAGATGTAATAACCGGCCTGAAGGTGAGAATACATAAAAAGCTTTTTTAACTGGCTTAAGTCATCGGCTGGCTACTTCGGAAAAGAACCAAGGAGCCTTTGGCCAAAATCGAACTAAGTCAACCTAGAACCTCTTTGTTCCTCTACAAAGGTGCCAGTCCAAGAAGCTCTTTATGTACTTCCACCTTAAGAGTCTCAAGTCCAGAGTAAGTTCACGTACCATTGGCCTATTTTATGCTTTCTATGGATTTAGGATCCTTCGAAAAGACTTTACGGAACCTGTCAGCGTCATTGACGTTTTCTATTGACTCAGTTAAGCATACCCAAGATTTGCGCTTGGCGTTCTTGATTTCACTAATACTACTAATAATTATTGAAGGCTGATTTATAGACGCACCAGTCCGTTTGTTTTTTGGTCTTATTGGCCCTATTGTACCCTACTTAATTTGGCTAAATATTTTGACCACTAAACTGGTTGTCATTTCTTGTCTGGGTACGTAATCGGACAGTATTTTTCAAAGCGCTCATGCATGATTCTCGTTATCGCATTTACAGAGTAGTCTATATTTAGGGCTAAGGTTAAGACTAATGGTGAAGCCAAGGTATTGCCAAGTCCGTAAATTTGTCCCAATGTTTTTGATTAATACCCTCTACAGAAATCGTGGAAACTCTCTTCCAGTGATCGGTGAAAGGAGCACCAAACTAGTATAAGTGATTCATTGAGGTAACCGTTGGAATACAGTCGGTAACCTGACTGCAAATCGAGGAACGCTGATGGGCACGGTTTATGTAACATCCCAGCACTAGGTGGTCTGTTGTTTCTATAGGTTGGATATTTAGAGGCGCCAGTTGTTCACCACCAAGGATCACGGGCACTCGGATATTTATTCCGACACTCTCCCCCTTGTAAGTGCTTTGCTGTCCGCGACTTCTGATTTTATTCGCAGCTGTCCAATATATCTATTGGGCGTTCCACTATCCGCAACCTGTGGACGCATCTGGTAGCTATGCTCCCGCAATATAAATGCTGTTCAGCTGGTGTTTACGTATACACTGCCAAAAAAGACAAACATATTGTATCAATAAAACTAATAACTTATCTTCAAAAATAAGTGATTATTCACATTGTTCCAGAACTGCAAGAATGTTAAAGTTTTTACTATATTTCCTTTATGATATCGAAGAAAATTGCAAGACTAGTAGACTCTTGCTAAAAATGGAACAGAGCAAATGTACCCACCTTGGAAAGGAGGGTATATTAACTTTGTCATTCAGTTTGTAACGTCCTTAAATATTCGTCGTAGAACCCATCAAGTATATATATTCATAATCAGCATAAAATTCTAAGTCGATTTAACGATGTTTGTCTGTTGAAATCACGATATAGCCAACATTATTTGACGTAGAGTGCCAAAATTTAGCAGAGTAATTTGTATTGTGTCTATGATGGTTGGTATTGAAAATGAATAAAATATATCCGTCCACTTTAACGTATATGAAAATTGGTAGTTGTAGGTCATAACGGGTCCCAGTTCGTGTGGCGAGACATTGAATGTATAGCCCCCATATAAAGGTACCTCCCGATATTCGGTATTTTAAATATTTTTGCCACATTTTTTTACGGATTAGTCTAAAAATTGGTATTTGTTGGTCATAATGGGTTCTAGCTTCGGTGGCGAAACATTGCATGTATGGGTCCACGATTTGATATAGCCCCCATATAACGGTACCTCCCGATATTCCGTATTTTGATGGTTTTGCCACATTTTCACTGATTTGTCTAAAAATTGGTATTATCATGAGCAAAAAAATGCTATTTGTAGGTCACAACGGGTCCCAGTTCGTTTGGCGTGATATTGTATATATAGGTCCACGCTTTGGTATAGCCCCCATATAAAGGTACCTCCCGATATTTGATTATTTTTGCCACTTTTGTTTACTGATTTGTCTAAAAATTGGTATTTGTAGGACATAATGGGTTCTAGTTCGTGTGGCGAAACATTCACGTATTGGTATAGTCCCCATATAACGGTAACTCCCGATAATCGATATTTTGATGATTTTTGACACATTTTTTTCTCGAATTTCTCTGAAGTTGGTAGTTGTAGGTCATAATGGGTACCAGTTCGTGTGGCAAATCATTGTAATTAGAGGTACACGTTTTGGTATAGTCCCCATATAACGGTACCTCCCGATTATCGGCATTTTAATGGTTTTTGACACATTTCTTCGCGGATTTGTCTAGAAATTGGTATTTGTTGGTCTTAATGGGTTTTAACTCTTTTGGCGAAACACTGTATGTATAGGTCCACGTTTTTATATAGCCCATATAGCCGTATTTCCCGATATTCAGTATTATGATGATTTTTGGCACGTTTTCCCATGCATGTGTCTAAAAATTGGTGTATGTGGATCATAATGGGCTCTGATGTTTCCTTTACCCTAAGGTGGAGGGTATTAACAGTTTAGCCCGGCCGAAGTTAACGTTTTTTTACTTGTTGTATGGTAAATATGGTTAAATAAATCGTGATAATGTGGGATATCCTGATAAAATGTTGTGTCTAAACGCGCTATAATGAGAGCAATTTTGACAGTTGGGTTACTGACAGTTTGCAAAATGTTACTGAAAATTTTTTCTCATTAACATTTATCAAACAACATCAGCTGGCAGATGCACATATGTTAGCAAATTTCAGGCAATAATTTACTTATTTTACTTATTATACCCTCCACCTTGGAAAGGAGGGTATACTAACTTTATCATTCCGTTTGTAGCATTCCTAGATATTCGACGTAGACCTCATAAAGTATATATATTCACAATCAACACAAAATTCTAAGTCGATTTAACGATATCCGACTATCTGTCCCTCTGTTTGTTGAAATCATGATACAGCCAACATTATTTGACGTAGAGTGTCAAAATTTAGCGGAACAATTTGTGTTGTGCCTAGGGTGGTTGGTATTGAAAATGAGATATATCGGTCCACGTTTCGGTATAGTCCCCATATAACGGTACCTCCCGATATTCGGTATTTTGATGATTTTTGCAATATCTTTTCACGGATTTGCCTAAAAATCGATATTTGTTGGTCATAATTTGTTTTTGGTATAGCCCCTGTACATGAATGTACCCAACATATTTTAGATGTTGCTATTTTTTTGCCCAACAATGTGCGTGCTATTTATTTGGCGCACCACTGTACCGTAGCGGTACGCATTTAATATGCACACATACATGCATACACAAGCGGTACCAAACTATTATGTATTTACAAGTCTTCATTCTCTTTTCCAGTCAGCATTGGAAAAGTCAAAGCAAAAATGCAGTTGGTGACGGCTTTGATGAGAACGAGATTTTCATTCGAAGTTTTGCGTAAAATCGATCAACACGATACTTGACCCCGCCGCCGTAATAAAGTGAAGTGAAAGTTAAATTTTAAAGTACAAAAAAAAAAAAAACAAAAGAATTTATCGTGAATTTAAAACCTGAAAATAATACACTTATTTTTAAAACTAATTTCATCTTTGAAAACTATACCTACCTTTGAAAACTGTAATTAACTAAAGTGAAAAAATACTTACCTGTGAAATACTATACCTGCCCTTGAAATTGTAACCTTTACTTACCATATTAAAAACCCAAAATTAAGTGAAATAAAGTGAAATAAAAAACTAAATAAATTGTTTTAAAAAAAAGAAGGTTTAAACATTTTGGTCCTTCGAGCCGGATAAGTGTGGTTAAGGAAAAACTTAACATTAACAAATTGTGAGAGTGAAGTTTAACGAATTTAGAAAAATTCTTGCAACAAAAAAGAACGAAGAACAGTGAAAATTTTAAGAATTGAACAAGTAAAAAAGCTGTAAGTTCGGCCGGGCCGAACTTTTAACACCCTCCACCATTTGGTACAAATTTGGCAATTTCCAAAAAAAAAAACCGTTAAAAATTCTGTTAAAATCTTAAAAATACCGAATGCTTATCGACGACGTGGGCCTGCATAGGCAACTTTTGTCATAAATTATTACAATATTTAAATGCGAAACTTGAAGAAAAATCTGTTTATAATGTAGCTAAAATCGTCAAAATACCGAATATGGGGGGTACCGTTATATGGGGGCTATACGAAGACGTGGACCTGCACAGATAATTTTCTGGCATGGGCTGAAGTATCCATTACGAACTTCACATGCGAAATTTGAAAGAATCCCAGTAAATAATGTCGCTAAAATCATTAAAATACCGAATATCGGGGGTTCCGTTATATGGGGGCTATATGAAGACGTGGATCTACATGGCTCATTTTTTGACTTTGGATGAAGTATCCATTACGAACTTTCCAAATTTAAAACGATACCAAATTTAAAACGATTCCGGTAAACAATGTCGCTAAAATCATCAAAATACCGAATATCGGGGGGTACCGTTATATGGGGGCTATATGAAGACGTGGACCTGCACAGATAATTTTATGTCTTAGGCTGTAGTATCCATTACGAACTTCAAATACCAAATTTGAAATAATTCCGGTGAATAATGTCGCTAAAATCATCAAAATACCGAATATCGGGAGGTACCGTTATATGGGGGCTATATGATAACTTGGACCTACATGGCCCATTTACGAACTTAACCTGCCTGCTGGGAAAATATACATGTGTGCAAAATTTTAGCCTTCTATCTCAATTTGTTCGAAAGATAGCGTGATTACAACAGACAGACAGACGGACAGACAGACACACAGACAGACAGACGGACATGTCTAAATCGTCTTAGAATTTTACGCTGATCAAGATATATATACTATATATACTTTGTTGGGTCTGACATGAATATTTCGAGGAGTTACAAACGGAATGACAAAATTAATATACCCTCCATAGTATGGTGGAGGGTGTAAAAAAGAGACTAGTGACAATTAACACCAAAATATAGACACTTCATATAACATAAATATCAAACGCAGTACACGGTACGTAAAAAATAACAACAACAATAACAAGAAAGGTGAAAACTGGGATAGGAGAAAGCGGACGGACAGACGTAAGCTGAGAAACCCAACACTTTTTTGACACAAATACAAGTTTTTTCTACACAACCAGAAAGCATTGGAGGAAATTATTCGAAAACAAATACAAAGACCCTCGTGCTTTCTTTGGTTCCCAAATCATTTGACACATTGACACCTTTTGTAAATCTAATTTGGGGACACTTTGCCTATCTCCTTGCCTTCATACAAATGGAAAAGAACATAAATTAATGGGAAAGACTCTATTAACAAAATATATACAACTTTGTCCGCCATAATTTTTTTGGAAAAATTTTTTGGAATTTCTGGAAAACAATTGGAAAATAGTTGGGAATTATTTGGAAAAATCGACTCACACATCGAAACACATACATTTATCGCCATATTAATTTGGGAAATTTATAAAAAAAAAAAAACTTCGAGAATGGAAAATAATCTTAATCCTAAAGAGGTTCAAATTTTTTAAATAACAAAATATTCAAAAGAAATAAAATTTCGTTTTGACACCAGCCAATATATACAAAAAAAAAAAAAAAAATATATATATATATACACATTTAAAATTTTGCAAATTCTAAAAAACATTTACGAAAGATAATTTTCGGCATCTTTAGTTGGCTGAAATACCATTTGTTTGCTGTTTTTTGTACAAACCGTGTTTGGTTGACAGACGCCAGAGGTTTTAAGGTTAGTTAACCTAAAAATTCTACCTCAACACATTTTATTATCTTGTGAAAATTATAAGACACATAATTTATACATAACGCCATATTGGTTTCCAAATACATAGCATTTGGGACTGGAAATAAAAACTCAGCTCTAAAAATATTTTGCAAATAGAAGCGTTAGGTGGATTAGCGTTAAAAATTGAAGGTTAGATAACCTCACCTTAACCTCTTAACAAATCTTATCGCACCATAAAAAATGTTGAAAAACATTATTATTTTTCAAAAGAACCTGCTGATTTGAATGCAATATATTTGCGTCTCTAAACTTTCCTCTTTGTAATTTTTAAATAATTTTACTGAACATTTTGCACTTGAATCATATTCTTAAGCATTTTTTTGCTCTTTACGACCCTTGAAAGCTATTTGTGTTAAAAAATTTGAAAATTTTGACCCAGAATGATTTAATGCAGAAACGGTTTGCTGGGATATCACGATTTATTGGCTGATTTTTTACTCAAACTTTTGACTTGAAAACAAAACCCATATATTTTTTGAAATTTTGTCAGCGTTAAAGCGTAACACGAAAGAGATATTAACGTACTTTTGTTTTATATACAAGTCGTTGTTTTTCTTTCTTGCCTGGACAACCCAACACACATTTTTTCTTCAATTTTTTTCTTGGAACTTTTTTTCGAATTTTGGCCAAAGTTTATTTTGTTTGCACCCTTTAACTACTTATGGCGCTCTTTTAACAAAATATATGCCAAAAAATATTTTGAAAACCCTACAAGAAAATCTGATTCTTTAATTCGATTTACTCTACAAATAACCCTCTTGTCGTTAAATTTATTGGGAATAAACAACGAAGTTTTGCTACGTCAAAATTTGTCGATACTGTTTTTAGCCCAAGAACAAAGCGGTTGGTCCTCATTATTGGGCGAATTTGTCAATTTATTGTCAAAACAACAATTTTTCTAAAGTCAGACCCAATTCACTACAATTATGGACAAAGTAAATCGGGAAAAAATCACTAATTGCGTTAATGATCTGCACGATTATGCATCGATCTTAAGCATAGCAAACTCAGAAGACGACACTTATAGATAAGAGGCATCGAGAGTTCAGTTAGATTCGATTTATGATCAAGTCAAAAGAGCGTATGTGGAATGCCGGGATTATGCTCCTCAAGAAGGAGAGAAACCAGTTGATAAAAATAAATTAAGAAGTCAATATATGGAGGCCATTAATTCATATAAAAATGCCCTAGGGGAAATTAACGGCCAAATCCAGAGAGCTAAGCAGAGAGAATCAGAAGAGAAAATGAAAAGAGAAAGCACACTTACGCCCAAGGTGAGCCATGATGCTGAATTCACTCCGATTTCTCGATTGCCACCGTGTGACACAGATATTTTTAAGGGAGGATACAGCGAGTGGCCGACGTTCCGAGATCTCTTTTCAGCGATATATATAAAAAACCCGAAACTAAGCAATGTTGAAAAACTATTTCATTTGACACAAAAGACGGCAGGAGAAGCGCGAGATGTAATCAGTCATGTCCCACTTACGAATGATGGGTTCGATTTGGCGTGGAAAAATCTTACCGAGCGTTATGAAAACAAAAGAATGCAGGTAAACGAGCAGATAAAAATCCTCTTTAACCTACCCCACGTAACATATGATTCAAGTAGCACAATTCAAAAACTTCAACGCACCATGAATAGTTGCATTCAGACTTTAGAGACTCTAGAAGTAGGTGTAAAAGGTTGGGATCCAATCCTTATTTATCTTTGCTCCTCTAAATTGCCTCGATCTTTCTTAGAAGAGTTTGAAAATTCATTAGAAAATATCAAAACACTGCCTACTTGGGAACAACTAAATAATTATCTGACCCACAAATTTACAACTCTAGAATCAGTGGGGAATATTAGACCCACTAGCATAAAATATGCTCAACAGAAACCAGAATTTTGTAAAAAACTGAAATTTGCAAGTAGTTTTCACACCAATACATGGTCCAATTCTCAGTCACAAGGGGGTAAATCCAGTGAACAAACTTCGAATCAACCGCCAAGAACTCAAGTCACACAGAATTGTCATCTTTGTAAATCAAATCATTTTATAAAGGATTGTCCTCGATTCATAGAAAAGTCAGTGAATGACAGAATTCATTTTGTAAAAGTTTCACACCTTTGTTATAATTGTCTTTCTTCAAATCATGGCGTTAAGGAATGTAAAAGTCGGTTTGGTTGTCGGTCTTGCAATATGAGACACCATTCCATGCTACACAAGGGAACAGAGAACCTTCAAATAAGCAAAAGTAACAACATAGCTAGAGATGAAGTACGTCCTAGTACTAGTGCTTCAGCTCTTAACACAACAGTACAGTCCACAGAACCAGCAAATACTACAGCTCTGACCCTTCAAGAACATAGAATTTTCGAACATAATCCTAGAGCAACTTTGCTTTTCGCTGCAATTGTACAAATCCAAATTAGAGGACAATCATATGATGCCAGAGCAATAATTGACCCTGGATCTCAATCCACCTTTATCTCAGAAAAACTTAAAAACAAGTTGAATTTGCCAACTAAGAAAAACTTGTTCATGTTACGGGACTTAGTCAAATTGTCTCGGAAACTTCTACAAAATCTTGCCTTTTCACTCTTCGTTCTTGTTTAGACCCACAGTTTGAGCTAGTCGTATGGGCGCCAGTTTTAAAGTCCCTTCCGTCCAATTTACCTCCACAAAATATTGAAAAGACTAAACTTACAAATATTAGGGGCCTTAACTTAGCAGACCCTACATTTCACATTAGTCAACCAGTCGATCTCCTTATAGGGATGGATATAGGACCCTTAATATTTACAGTGGGTGCACCTATAAAATTGCTTGACTCATTCTTAGCACAAGACAATAGGCGGTCCAATACCCGAAACCCATGGAAATGATTATAACGTTTCCTTGTTCAACACAACTTCAATTGAAAAGTTCATTACACGTTTTTGGGAGGTGGAAGAGCCCCCAAAAAGAGTTTTGAGGTCAGAAGAAGACTCCTTCTGCGAACAAAATTACCAACGAACAACAAAGAGAAATAAAGATGGGAGGTATATTGTTACCCTACCCTTTAAAAATTGTGAGGAGTTAGGAAATTCTAGAAATATAGCATTCGCACAGTTCTTTAGAATGGAGAAAAAGCTGTCAAAGACTCCCGAAATCAAAGACTCGTATGACAAAGCGATATTAGAATACCTAGAGTTGGGACACATGAGAAAACTTTCACTCGAGGAAATAGACCAGACACCAAATTATTATTTGCCGCATCATGCGGTCATCAAACCAGATCGGTTAACCACGAAACTTCGTGTAGTTTTTAATGCCTCAAGTCCAAATAATAAAAGAAGTCTAAATGATAATCTTTTTGCTGGGCCAATATTACAGCAAGACCTTGTTCTACAAATACTTAAATGGAGGTTCTTTAAATACGTTTACAATGCTGATGTTACTCAAATGTACCGTCAGATTTTCTTAGAGAGAAACCAGACTCGTTATCAAAGAATTCTCTTTAGGAAATCTCCTTTTGACCCAGTTGAAGATTTTGAACTTTTGACAGTCACTTTTGGAGTGAACTGCGCACCTTTTCTAGCGCTCCGCAAACTCATGCAATTAGCAGATGACATTAAAGACACATACCCTAAGGCTGCTAAAATTATCTTACAAAATTTATATGTTGATGACGTACTTGCGGGAGACCATTCGATTGAGGAAGCAATTGACTCACGTAAAGAATTAATCTCTGCATTTGACTCTGCAGGATTTCAACTTAGAAAATGGACTTTAAATGAGCCCAAAATAATCAAAGATTTACCAGAGGATCAACTTTTACCACTCAATTGGCTAGATTTATCTGAAAATGCGTCCACTAAGACTTTAGGTATCAGATGGAAGATCTCAGAAGATTGTTTTTCAGTTGCATGGCCTTCTATCGAAAACCAGTCAAATTATACAAAGAGAGAAGTTTTATCTATAATTGCCAAATTATTCGACCCATGTGGTTGGCTAGCTCCGATAATCGTGGTTGCTAAATTAATTATGCAGCAGATATGGCTGGACAAAATCGAATGGGATGATACTTTAAAACCTATGACACTAACAAATTGGTGGTTTCGTAAAAAACACAAAATCAATAGAAACTCTTACTATTCCAAGATGTATCAAATACACTCCAAGTAATCAAATTGAAATTCATGGATTTTGTGACGCTTCAGAGAGCGCATATGGTGCCGCTGTGTATATTCGTGTCGAACATGCCAATAATAGTGTTGACACTTTTCTCTTAGCATCCAAAACTAGGGTAGCACCAATTAAAAAGATTTCGTTGCCACGACTTGAGCTTTGCGGAGGTGTACTTCTGTCAAAATTAGGCCACTCCATAATAACAAATCTTCAAATTTCAAAAATTGAATCTTGTTTATGGACGGACTCCACAATTGTTTTAGCTTGGCTTAAAAAACCGCCTTGCCACTGGAGCACTTTTGTTGGAAACAGAGTTTCCGAAATTATATAAAATGTTGGAAATGAGCGATGGCGTCATGTCGATTCGGATGCTAATCCAGCTGATGTCGCAAGTCGTGGATGCTCACCGTCCGATTTAAAAACACATCATTTGTGGTGGCATGGACCACAATGGTTAAAATACAAAAAAAGTAGTTGGCCTTCGAATAAAATTCCGATAGATACCAATTTAGAAAAGAAACCAGCTAAAGTGCTGACACTTGCAACCATTACTGGTAATGCCAAAGAAGAACTTATAAACAAAGATCCTTTAAAAAATTTCTCAAAGTTACAGCGAGTTTACAGAACGTATGCATTTGTTATGCGTTATTCCAAACGACATTTAAGAGCTTGTCCCGATTTTTCTCAAGAAGAGATTCGACACGCTAAGCGTCTAGTTATCATGGTTACCCAGAAATACTATTTTGAAACAGAATATCAATTACTAAAAAGAAAGGCGAAACTTCCACCTAGCAGCAGTCTGGTTACTTTAAATCCGTATCTAGACACAGATGGTCTTATAAGATCCAATGGCCGCCTTGTACAATCCCCTGCGTTAAAATATAATGAAAGATACCCCATTTTGCTACCCTACATTTCCAAATTGTCGCAGTTATTGGTCGAATTTACACATAAGCAGAAGAATTCCTTAGAAACTTTAGAACTCTCGCCGTTAATCAAAATGTCCATCAAAACTTGGAATGGAAATTCATTCCTCCGGGCGCTCCACACATGGGTGGATTGTGGGAGGCCGGTGTTAAATCCTTTAAGACTCATTTACGGAAAAGCTTCCCAAGTCTTAATTATACCTTTGAAGAATTTACTACCATACTGATTCGTATAGAAGCTTGTCTCAATTCAAGACCCTTGAGCCCTGCTAGTGGCGACCCTAATGAAATGGCTCCCTTAACCCCAGCCCATTTCCTCATTGGAGCTCCTCTGCTCGAACCAGCACAATCTGACATTTCCGATTCTGATATTTCGTATGTTAATCGTTGGAAGCGACTCAAAGTTATATCCCAACATTTTTGTCATAGATGGAAAAATGAATATCTAAGTGAACTGCATAGAAGACACAAATGGAAATATCAAAAGGATAACTTAAAGAATGGTGATCTAGTGGTCATAAGGGATGATCGGTTGTCGCCCACAGAATGGAGATTGGGACGCATTGTCAAAACTTACCAGGGGGTCGACAATAACATTAGAGTTGTAGACATTAAAACTTCCCTTGGCATAACTAGCCGACCCATTACAAAAGTCGTCAAACTATTTTCCGACTGACTAGTCGGACCCCCTTCAAAAAAAACTTTGTACTCCTCTCTCTTTTTTTTACAGAAATGGCGGCCTACCTCCCAAATCAAGAGTGGGAAGATGATGAGGAAGTGAGACCCCCAAACAGGCGTCAGCAACAAAACCGCCCCCAACAACAGCAAGTATCACCAAACAGGCGCATTAGCGAGTCGCAGCAACACCAACGAAGAAGGCAACAATCGAGGAGCAGGTCTGGTCAGCGAGAGAGTAGACGAGAGCGGCCGAGTTTCTGGCAGTACTCATGCGGGCTGTGTCAGGACGACCATGCCATAAATACATGCCCCAGGTTCCGAGAACAGACACCGTACCAGCTGTATGAAACAGTGGAGAGGAGAGGGTACTGCCGCAATTGCTTGGCAAGGAGTGATTTGGCACCAGATTGTACATGTTTAACCGGTTGTCGAAGATGTGACCATCGACACCACACTCTCCTCCATGGGGCTCCGCAGCTGGACAACACGTTGCAGCCTGCGCCCATAGTAATACCTCCATTTTCTTGGGATTTAGTTTTTGTTCCAACCGCCTTGGTACGTGTTGCAATTGAAGGTGTTGACACCTGGAAGACAGTAAGAGCGTTGATTTGCCAATCGGCATCCATGTCAAAAATTGCATACTCCGCGTTCCAAAGACTTGGCCTTATATCATTTATGTACAGAAACAGACGATTTGCAGCGTTCAAAATCATGGCCAGAAACCCAAACAACACTTGGGCTTTAAAGGTAAACGCTTTGATATCAGATGACTTGCCTCGAAAACCCTATTCGGACCCATTACTTGAAGACCCAACTTCCTACTTTACGCAACAAGCTCTCGCTGACCCAGACCCCCGCAGCAACATCCCAATAGACTTGGAATTGGGCGCAGATACCTACTCAGTCATTCGACAAGATGGTTGTACTCCTGCTGGAATTGGTGACGTCCAGGCGTTCCAGACCAAACTAGGATATGTATTTTCAGGCCCTATAAAAAATATGCCCACTAATTGAACTCATTTGATTCACAGATATCACGGCGGGGGAGGCATGTACATGAATGTACCCAACATATTTTAGATGTTGCTATTTTTTTTGCCCAACAATGTGCGTGCTATTTATTTGGCGCACCACTGTAGCGGTACGCATTTAATATGCACACATACATGCATACGCAAGCGGTACCAAACTATTATGTATTTACAAGTCTTCGTTCTATTTTCCAGTCAGCATTGGAAAAGTCAAAGCAAAAATGCAGTTGGTGACGGCTTTGATGAGAACGAGATTTTCATTCGAAGTTTTGCGTAAAATCGATCAACACGATACTTGACCCCGCCGCCGTGATAAAGTGAAGTGAAAGTTAAATTTTAAAGTACAAAAAAAAAAAACAAAAGAATTTATCGTGAATTTAAAACCTGAAAATAATACACTTATTTTTAAAACTAATTTCATCTTTGAAAACTATACTTACCTTTGAAAACTGTAATTAACTAAAGTGAAAAAAAAATACTTACCTGTGAAATACTATACCTGTCCTTGAAATTGTAACCTTTACTTACCATATTAAAAAACCCAAAATTAAGTGAAATAAAAAACTAAATAAATTGTTTAAAAAAAGAAGGTTTAAACAGCCCCCATATAACGGTACCTCCCGATATTTGGTATTTTGCATGGTGCAATAAAAAGGTAAGGTAGAGCTACCAGCTGATTCCAATTTTTTCTAGATGTGCCCGACTCCTGCCAATTTTGTATGTATTTTTTGTTTTGAAATATAAAAACAAAATATTTTCAAAATCAATGATAGGAAGAAGCGTACATTGCTGACAAGTTTTGCCATGTATTTGAGATATCGAACTATTTAGATCTTATTTTTGAAAGAAAATCAAGGCATTTTATTCATTATTGGCGCTGTTTAACTGATTTTAAAAATTAGGTAAAAATTGAATAAATGAAAACAACTTGTTTGCATGCAAGTTTCACAGGAAGCGAACATAGCCTCAGGGCTGTATTTCGGTAGTTTTACGAAGCTGTTCTCCTTATTGTACCATGGTATTTTGATGATTTTTGCTACATTTTCCCACGAATTTGTTTAAAATGTGGTATTTGTGGGTCATAATGTTTCCGCTATCCTAAGGTGGAGGGTATTAAAAGATCGGCCCGGCCGAACTAAATATTTTTTTACTCGTTTTTCAGATTTTAGGCATTTAACAGTAAGTTGCATCATTAAATAGCTATATTAATTGCAGTTGTAATTCAAATTTCTCAATAGCTGTTTTCTTGCTAAATGTTACTGATATGTTGCCGCGTTGCCGGCCCAAAGTTGTAGTCTTTAATTAATTTTTAAAGCATAATAATTAATTTTTATATGGACGCTCCTTTAAAACATTGACATTGAAAAATTTAAGCGAAGTGGTATTCTACCCCCATAGAAGCTAAGATTCGGCATCTTAGCCCTAGGACTGTATCAAATTTAAAGCTCTATCGTAACTTTTGCTAAGTATAGAGCAAAATATTTGAGGCCCTTTGTGTTTGGTTAAGCTATATAAAATGGACCCTAAAAACGTTTGACCCGAAACCCCTTTTAGGGATCTTTATCTATCAAACGAAAAATTTCCCAACCCCATAATTGTTTGCGGCGCATTGTAATTACTGTTGATAGCGCATAGACCCCGTTTAACATTACCTTTCATTTAAGGTTACTTTTAAGGGTTCGAAAGAGAATATGAATCATTTTTCTTCCAAATTTTCAATTCGCTCCACTATTGTGTATAGTCCGCATACTACAGTGCCTCTTCATATTCGGTATTTCACTGATTGCAGTCCCAATGAATTTTGCATTTTGAGTTTTCATTGGATTGATTATTTGCATATCTAGTTAATTTTTTGGGATTTTGGACCTCAGAATTGATAGTAATTTCTAAAATGAAATCCTGACAATATGACTTTAATTTAACTATCATAAATAAAGTTTCATCGATTTATAGAAGTTAAGGACCCCTTAAAGTTTGTTAAAGAGTAGAAATCCTTGATGATTAAATTATGTCCGTGAGCCTCTTCATTCACCATTTGCAATTACGATAGAGGTCACCAAATTTAATATGCGTCTTTCAGACTTAGCACATATTATTCTTAGGATTATTGATGTTACAAAAGGAATATATTTGTTCTTATTTAAATATATCCCTCATTTAATATTATCTGCCAATATTCGTCGACCAAATCTGCTGTAAATTTAAGGTAGTTTGAAGGGCTCAAAAGCATTTTCAGGTTATGAATCATTTGTCAGAAAATTTCAACCTCTTTATATTCGTATTTAATTAAATTTTTAGAAGATTATGTTATAAGGTATTTAGTTTTTACCTGTCGATTAAACTATACCTGTCTGTGTATGCGGCCGTTCGTTGCAATCGCAATAAAGGCGAAATATTTAGGTTATTCTTTGAACTACAATATTCCTAGGAAGTTAGAATATATCAGTTTCGTTTAGGTACAATAATACCACTAAAAATTCGTCCTTTTACATGTTTTTGTTACAATTTCTGGCTACTATTGGTTCCCCATTAGGCATAGCCTCAATTTAAAAGTTCGTTGAGTTTTTTAATGTTTTGATGCTTTGAAAAGTATTTTTTAGTCAAAATTGAAATTTTTGGTTTGTCAACCATATAACGGTATGTATAGAAAATATGCAAAATTTTTCGATTTTTTCGGCAGTAATTTAAAATTTACTGTATTTTGTACACCTCATAATTGAAGGCTGAATGATTTAAGAATAGCCAATGTTAATTACTTTTTTAAACCCATTAGCACCTCATAAGTCCCCTAACCATGTCACAGTGGTCGAGGTCGTATGGGAACAGCGGCTAAAAATACTTTCAGTGCAGATATCAATATGAAACTTTGGTTATGGTTATGGTTATGGATACAAATAAAAAATGTGACAAAATGGATATGGTCGATGCATGTTTTGGCATGGTCCCTGTATAAGTTCGATACGTTCCACCACAACTTTCCAATACTCGTCAATCACGGATGCTGATTGGCACACTGGCATCTCCTCTACAATTCCCTTGGCGGATACCGTAGTGAGCGGATCGCCGCTGGGTATTGGTTGTTGGCGGTAGGTTCACCTTGCTCTCATTGAAATTAGTTGTAGTTGTAATAATATACAGACATGGGACCCTCAGCGGTCACTCAGAACCTCTGCGTTCACTTGTCTGTATTTGCATATGTATTAGAAACAGACAAGGGATCCTCTGCGATCACTTAGAACCTCTGCGTTCACTTGTCTTTGAGAAACGAAAGCGTAAGCACACGGCCTCTGTCGCCACTATCACATTACTTAAGGTAATTTGTCTTTGAAAAGAAAGAACACCAATAAAACATGCATTTAATCTAGAATTATTACTAATTATTATTGTGTTTTATTTCTTATTATATTTTCTTTCTTTTGCACACCACACGCGCGAATCACCCGCATCCTTCATCGCATCCTCACAACACCTCTAATCACACATAAAAACTCTGGGGAGTTTTGTTGTTCTCGCCGCTTTACGAAGCCTTACCCCCACTCCCCTAAGTTATCCATTGGTCCTTCGAGCCGGATAGAAGCCTGTTGCCTTGTGTTTGTCGTTGCTCCCTTTATTTGCATGGAGATTACTTGGATCATCTCTCATCATCATAATCATCAACATACATAAGACTAAAAACCAGGTACGTAAATTCAGATCTCTATTTGAAGTGAGCTACCCGCGTTTGTTAGTGTGTATGTTAATTGTTTTTATTCGAAAAAAAACATAATATTGGTCGAGCTTCAATCACCCTTCGCGTGTGTTATTGTAATTTGAATACAGTCCACTCTTGTTGCATTAAATTGCATTCGTTGTACTGATCAACCTACGTTGCGTTGATCATACAATTGCCTTTCGTTTGGAAACAAGTCAGTTGGTCGACTTATATTAACACTTCTTGTGTTAATTAAGTGCATTACCCTACAACAAGTAGTGCTGTCGTTGTAAAAATAATTAGATTTCTTTGTACTGATCATCCGTCGTCGCGTTGATCATACAAAAATATTTGGTGCTCTTGTTCCGCTTCGTTCATTTGTTTCGTTTTCTAACTCTCATTTCAAATGAACACTGTGTGAGAATAGAAAGTATCCCCCTCGCTGTTGCTACTCCCTCGCCTTAGTTGAAGAAAAATTTGCATCACCACAGCATACATGCACATTCTTTTATATTTGGTCGTTTGGTTTATTTGTTGTTCAATTTCTCACCAACCAAACGTTCGCTGTTGTTATCCCCCTTCACGTTTCAAAGGTTGAGCCCTTTAACGAGAATTGTTTGTTTCTAATTAGCAATAACAACACACTTATAATAACAGTGCATCCTCTGTCGGTTGTTTATTTGTCGTCCTCTCCAACAACACTTGTTGCAATTCTCCTTCGTTTTCTTAACGTAGATCAATTCTCACTTGAGAATTTACATTGCCAAAAATTGCAACAACAATATCTCATCATTCCACGCGCCCTTTTTAGCGTCGGTTTGATATTCAGTAAAAATAACAACAAAGTGTTTTGATCTCCAACACTCACAGTTGGATCGTTTGTGGCGTCGCTTGTTGTGTGGGTGCGTAGCTGCTTACGCATAGTCATTTCTCTGCCGACGTCGCTTGTGTTTTATTCCTCTTTGTGCGATATCCGTTGTTGGTTCGGCACAGTGGGGTAAAACAGTACAAATTGTGATTTTTTGCAATTTATTTTAGAAATTATGTTTTGTTAATTTTGTGATATATTTTTGACTAGTAGTAGGGTTTTTGGAATTTTTGGACAAATTCACCCTACCTTCGGCATTCTTTGCAGGCATATTTGGCTACATATATTGGTGAAAATTAATCGATTTTTCTGGCTAGATTTGAAAAATTTGTAAATATTATTTGACATTTGGCTGAATAATTGCAACCTACTAGGATTTTTGGAATTTTTGGACAAATTCACCCTACATTAGGCAGTATTTGCAGATATTTTCAAAACGAACATTAGTTGAAAATATTCGTTTTTGTGGCTATTTTCGTACATTTTGGTCAATTATTTAATTGTTGTTTGTAAAATTGGTGGCTCTTCGTGGGGTTTTGATATTTTTGGAATAATACACCCTACTTTTGGCATACACTAAAAATTCTTGTTAAAAAAAAAAAAAAAAAATCTTTGTTTGTTAGCCTATTGGAGCAATTTTAGTCTTTTAAATTTCGTTTTTGTCACAGAGGAAAAGTTTTTCTTAAACTTTCTCCTATTTAACTCGGTGAAACATTTACAACTATTTGAAGTATTTGGAGGTTTTTATTTGTGGAAATTTCTTATTTCCTTTGGACGGTAGAAACCTTTGTTCGAATTTTCTTTTCTTTGCATATCAATTATTTGTTGTAAATTTAGTAACAAAATGTCGATCACTCCGCTCACACGTTTTTCTAGAGCCGCTGACATTGTTCTGAGGAGTGTAGAATATTTTGAACAAATTGATGCCGCACAGTTCACTACTTACAGCCTCGAAATTCGTCTTTCTGAAATTCGAGAATTATGGGCAAAGGTTCAGAACACTTATACTGAGTGTAAAAACTACCTCACGGCATCCGAGACTGAACAGGTTGAAACTATTGATGTCGTTGAGGATAAATACAATAATTCATTTATTGCTTACCATTGGTGTTTGACCGCAATAAACAAGAACCTTGATCGCCTCAAATCTCCAAACAATGATCATTGTTCTTCTGCTGTGGCTTCTCATTCCTCAACTGCTTCCAGTTCTAGTTTGCAAAACAGATCCTTTCCTGATATGTCTAATAGAACACCCCCTTCTGAACTAATTTTGGGCAGTCTCATCGAACCGGTTTCTGTACAGTCTGCTTCTCCTACCGTCAATACTTGCTCCAAATCTTCTGCCACCAATACTTGCTCCAGTCCTCCTTTCGAATACAATAACGTCGCCTTACCTCCACTTGACATAGAAGTCTTTGATGGAGATTTTGTTTCTTGGCCCACCTTTCGTGACCTGTTCACCACACTATTTGTAAATAATATTCGGCTCTCAAACATAGAACGTCTTTGTCATCTTAGGCAGAAGACTATCGGTGAGGCTCGAGAAATCGTGGACAGATTTCCACTCACAAATTGTAGTTTCCCCTTAGCGTGGAAAGCTTTGTCGGATGCGTATGATAGTAAGCGCATCGTGGTGAATAGTCACATAACAAGTTTGTTTGATATTCCAGTTTTAAAGTTTGAAACTTGTTCGGGATTGAAAACTATTCAAAGTAGAATAAATAGTTGTCTCGCTGCAATGGCCGTCTATGACGTCGCCACGGATCAGTGGGATCCGATTATTGTGTATATGTGTTTGCAGCGCTTGCCCAAATTAACTTTAACTCTGTGGGAGCAAAGCATCAAAAATAAGTCGTTGTTGCCTTCTTGGCCAGACTTAGATGCTTTCATTATAGAGAGAATACAAACTTTGCAGTGTATTCTGAGCATACACAAAAATCCGCCCACAGAAAAGTCAAAAATAGTCCCTTCTCCTATTGCCTCGAATAAATCATTGTTATCAAAGAATGTTACTCTTCCCAGACCTGCAAAGAAATTCTTATCATCAAAGGGTGTTTCACCTCATCGCTCCTCCACTAGATCGTTGGTATCCAAGCATGTTTCTACATCTAGTTCCACCATTAACAAGTTACATGAGCCTGTTTCTTCTCGGCCAAACACTTATTGCCCCATTTGTCCTACCGAGAGTCATGTTCTTCGACTCTGCCCCAAGTTTATAAAACTTTCGTTTGAGGACAAATTCTTGATTGTGAAAAAGAATAAGTGTTGTATAAATTGTCTTTCGCGTGGCCATGGAGTTAAAAATTGTCATAGCACAAATAGTTGCAAATCTTGCAAACAAAGGCACCACAGCCTTCTTCACCGGCCACAATCTAATAAAGTTGTTGCAGCATCACTCGTAAAACCATCTCTGGTATCTACTAATTTTACAAAAAGTCACTCTTCACCATCCTGCATGTCTTCCCAAGCACTCGGTTTGAAATCTAAGAATTTACCTCCGGCTCTTACCAAAGTCAAAAGTCGAGGTTCAAAGTTACCTCCGGCTTTTACCAAAGTCAAAAGTCGAGGTCCAAATCCCCCTCCGAACAGCCAGTCTCCCAACACCATTGAAGATAATGTGCTCTTGGGAACTGCACTAGTTAATATGGTTCATAATGGAAAAAGTCATACTGTTCGTGACCCTTCTTCTAAGGTATCAATTGTTAGCAAGAAACTCAAAAATGCACTTGGCATTACAACTCGTGTTTTAGAAAAATCTAAATCTAAAAAGGAAGTTTGCACTCTGAAGTTGTCCTCCCCTAAAAATGCATCTAAGACTGTAGAAACGAATGCATTAGTCTTACCAAACGTTAAGGGGAAGTTGTTTTCGTCACCATCTATTAGCAATTTGAAGACTCGGATTCCTAACTTAGATTTAGCGGATTCTTTCGATAATAGCTTAATAGATTTGCTACTTGGCGCTGACTTGTATCCCAAAATTCTAGAAGCTGAACCTCCAAAAATAGTTTTGGATTCGTTGCTGGCCCAAAAATCTATTTTCGGGTATATCCTTACCCTTGCAGTACCTCCCGCGACTGTAACCTAATCTTGCATCAAGAATTGAAGTCGACCAATTTAGAAAAAAAATCGTGGCATTCATAGTCGAAATTTGCTAAAAAAATTAATTGCGCTAAAACTTGAAATTGTAGACCGCAACTATACTGCAACTATAGCTCACTTAGGAATCTGAATTTACGTTCTCTCCTAACTTATAACACTTTATGATTGCTAGACTCTTAGTTCTAGCAAGGGGGCCGGAATGTATAAGTTCGATACGTTCCACCACAACTTTCCAATACTCGTCAATCACGGATGCTGATTGGCACACTGGCATCTCCTCTACAATTCCCTTGGCGGATACCGTAGTGAGCGGATCGCCGCTGGGTATTGGTTGTTGGCGGTAGGCTCACCTTGCTCTCATTGAAATTAGTTGTAGTTGTAATAATATACAGACATGGGACCCTCAGCGGTCACTCAGAACCTCTGCGTTCACTTGTCTGTATTTGCATATGTATTAGAAACAGACAAGGGATCCTCTGCGATCACTTAGAACCTCTGCGTTCACTTGTCTTTGAGAAACGAAAGCGTAAGCACACGGCCTCTGTCGCCACTATCACATTACTTAAGGTAATTTGTCTTTGAAAAGAAAGAACACCAATAAAACATGCATTTAATCTAGAATTATTACTAATTATTATTGTGTTTTATTTCTTATTATATTTTCTTTCTTTTGCACACCACACGCGCGAATCACCCGCATCCTTCATCGCATCCTCACAACACCTCTAATCACACATAAAAACTCTGGGGAGTTTTGTTGTTCTCGCCGCTTTACGAAGCCTTACCCCCACTCCCCTGAGTTATCCAGTCCCCTTACAACGTACCTCCCGAATAAGGGTTATTTGGCCAATTCTTGTCACATTTCTGCATCATATTATAATGTTATTTGACATTTTACGTTCTAAGGATTTAAAAAATAATCTTACTGAAAATTATTTGGAATATCCCGCCTTCAGGTAGAGTCCCCCTGTAAAGGTACCTCCAAAAATAGAAGCATTTTTTATACAAATCAAGTCCATATTTGATTATTTTTTGTAAACAAATTAAAATAACAATTTAATGTAAAATTAAATCAATGTTAAATTTTGCACAAATAATTTGTTTGACTTAAGGCCCTATTGAAGTTGGAGATAATCGGTCAAAATTTAGGTATAGCTCCCATCTATTCAATTCATCCAATTTGCCTTATATTGTGGACCAAACTTGTAATATCAGCCCGAATAGTATGGAATATACATATGACCAGATTGGACCTGAAAATAAGTATGCCAAATTTGATCGAAATAGGTTCAGAAATAGATATAGCTCCCATATATATTGTTCATCCGATTTGTTATTTTTGTCCTCCGCAGCCGTAATATGCACTCTGTAACAACGATATTTGTGGAAATATATCAAATATAACTCAGAAATATCCTTTCTAAATTTTATCGAGATCTTTTAATATTTGGATATGGCTCAAATATATATCTTCGTCCGATGTGCCTTTTATTGTGCATCAAACGTGTAATATTAGCCCAAATCAAATTTAGATATAGCTCTCATATATATCTATCCAATTTCAAATTAATTGTGCACCAAATGGATAATACAAGCCCGAATTGAAAAAGCGCAAATGCCTCGACAAATTTAGTAGAAATTAATTCAGAGGAGGATATCCCTCCCATATATAAGTTCCTTTGTACTTTTAATTATTACTATAATCATAGATGGTATGATTTAATTATTAAACCTTTATTTGTTATGTGACGCTCTACTAAGTATGCAAAGTGGTGTAGGGTATCATGAAGTCGGCCCCGCCCGACTTTAAGACTTTCTTTACTGGTTATTGTTTGGTAACGTTCGCTGTCGGTTAATAAGATATGTTTGTTGAAACACGAGAATTTTTTGGGTATGATTTAGTCGAAACTTTTTTATATCTTTGTTTCCAGACTCCACGGCCTCCTCCTAAAATTATCTAATCGATAAAATGACAAATTTTTAATGTCACGTGCAAAATTTTATGAACTGTGGGTGGAAGGTAGTGCCATGGATATATATTTGCTAACTCTTTAGCAGTTTCCAGTGCAACTTACATTTTTCGACATTAATATTATACCCAGAAGACAATGCTTGCAACATTATTGGGTGTTCAATAATCAATTACATTCTTATCAAACCCAAACAACATAAACATATTCTATGTCACTAGCACCATAGAACTGACAAAATTCCAGCGAAGTCACTTCAGTATATTGGGCATAACGTACACATCTGACAAAATCTGAAAGTTAAATTAGCACTTTTAGAATCTTAGGGACATTACTAATGGCGTGAAAAAAATCACATTGGAGGATTCAGGGGGGAAAACAATTAAAACTTTAACTGAAATCCAATTTTATTTTCAAAACTAATCTTAAAGGCAACTCAGAACACTCACATCTTTTATATTATACACATATACTAAACATACAAATTACTGCACTAAAAATAAGTCAACACCTTGCTTTTCAATAATAATGCCAAGATTTGTCATTTTAAAATGTATTTAATTTTGTAATACAGTTCTATTTTTACTCCACTTTTTCTATGATCCCACTGAAAAAAGCAAGTAACTACATTTTCTCTTTTTTGGTGCTATTTTTGAAAAAAAAATTTCTAAAAAGCTTAACCCCTTAAGAGTTCATTTGTACACATTTGACAAAAAATATTTGATTTTCATTTTTTGAATTTTGGCCAATGGCAGCGACCACTGTGCATGTCGGTCTGTTTGTCCGCCAAAAGGTGGACTTGAGGGAATACTATTACATGGGGAAAATTCTAAAATTTGTAGATATGTTGACATTTTTGTGTAAGACTTTCACATACACATTTTTAACCAAATCCTTTGAAATATGGTAAAATCAGGAGGTACCTTTATATGGACACTAATCCGAAACATCGACCTGCATTGAAAACTTTCTTCTACCCATAATAATCCAAGATGACAAATCAAAACTAAAGCAGCAAACTGAAAAAAATTTCGCGTGATTTAAATAAGTAAAAATAGTTAGAATAGTCAAATATATTTACTATTTTACACCCATTACCGTAAGATGGGAATTAACTTTATTTGCCATTTAAATTGTAAGTTGGAGACCACATAAAGTCCATATTTTTCTTCATAGTATAATTCAATGACGATTCAACAAATATTCGGTCCCGTGCTACATTTTATATTTGTAATTTCTTCATGTTTTTCCAATTTATTTCATATAGATGTACATCCCAAATCTACGTTTCCAACCAATATTCTCTTGGGGGTTACAAATTCAACAGAATACAAAAATTTCTTCTCTTTATTAGATGTGAAAGTGGACTTGGGGATATTCCAATGTTGGGACTTTACTTAAATAAATTCCTATGTGGCAATTATCTGTATGATAGTTACCCCAGGGTAGCATAAATACAATTTTTTAGCCTAATCAATTGATGAATGTGGTCAAGACCATTATGGGCCCCACTCTGAAAATTTCAAATTTTATGCGAAGAGATTCTTTTTTGCCCGCTTAGAAACAAAGATGCCAGGTATTTTAAATGTTTGGGAAGAATTTCTGGAAGGATAGAATTCCTTTTCTTACTAAAAGTCCCATTCGCTCTACTATTTTGCACCCTTTAAATTTGGTATTTTACTGATTGTACTCCCAAAGAATTTTGCCTTTTGAGCTCTCATTGGACGGATTATTGTCACATGAAAGAAGTAGGTCCACGCTTTGAAATGAGCTCCATTAGGCTTTTTCGGTAATTTTTGTTTGTTTAAATGTGTTCGCATCTTCCAGCTGAACCACGATGTTGGCCTTGGAGTTGAAAGGTAGATGTCAGTTAACATCGTATTTCGCACTTATTTCATTTTTTTGGTGAAAAATTGTGTATAGTGAAAAATTATTCTTTATTTTTTTCACAAAAAATCCACTGATTCAATATGATAATACAAATTGAAAAAAAAAAACTGACAAAAGAAAAGAATGACAAATTGAAAAAATCTTCAACTTGTTCGCTGAAATTTTACAGCAAATATTAAAAGATCCTTACAAACTTTGTCAATAGAATGTACTATTATTCCCGAGTTGAGAATTTTTGCAATGAGATCTCTTTAATAATTATTTAATTATCTTCTAACTTTGGTGTAACCGCATTAAATTATTTCGATATCATATATTCCGTTTCGCCACCACATAATTCGGTACTACACTTCCATGTAACTCGACATCAATTTCAGTTCTCAAGAAATCAAGGCAATTAAATAAATTGGTATTAAAATTCGAATTCAAAAATAAAGTATAAAAAAAACTACAAATGCTTATTAGAAAAAAGTAAGTCAAAATGGAAAAAATCATCCAAAATAAAACATTACGATTGCACATTTCAAAAGCCAACATGATAATGTTAGTATATCTTTTACACAATTTTTTGGATATTATCCTTTTCGAACTAAAACAACTTTCTTTTAAATCTATATATGTATATATATATATATATATATATATATATATATATATATATATATATATATATATATATATATATATATATATATATATATATATATATACATATATAGATTTAAAAGAAAGTTGTTTTAGTTCGAAAAGGATAATATCCAAAAAATTGTGTAAAAGATATACTAACATTATCATGTTGGCTTTTGAAATGTGCAATCGTAATGTTTTATTTTGGATGATTTTTTCCATTTTGACTTACTTTTTTCTAATAAGCATTTGTAGTTTTTTTTATACTTTATTTTTGAATTCGAATTTTAATACCAATTTATTTAATTGCCTTGATTTCTTGAGAACTGAAATTGATGTCGAGTTACATGGAAGTGTAGTACCGAATTATGTGGTGGCGAAACGGAATATATGATATCGAAATAATTTAATGCGGTTACACCAAAGTTAGAAGATAATTAAATAATTATTAAAGAGATCTCATTGCAAAAATTCTCAACTCGGGAATAATAGTACATTCTATTGACAAAGTTTGTAAGGATCTTTTAATATTTGCTGTAAAATTTCAGCGAACAAGTTGAAGATTTTTTCAATTTGTCATTCTTTTCTTTTGTCAGTTTTTTTTTCAATTTGTATTATCATATTGAATCAGTGGATTTTTTGTGAAAAAAATAAAGAATAATTTTTCACTATACACAATTTTTCACCAAAAAAATGAAATAAGTGCGAAATACGATGTTAACTGACATCTACCTTTCAACTCCAAGGCCAACATCGTGGTTCAGCTGGAAGATGCGAACACATTTAAACAAACAAAAATTACCGAAAAAGCCTAATGGGGCTCATTTCAAAGCGTGGACCTACTTCTTTCATGTGACAATAATCCGTCCAATGAGAGCTCAAAAGGCAAAATTCTTTGGGAGTACAATCAGTAAAATACCAAATTTAAAGGGTGCAAAATAGTAGAGCGAATGGGACTTTTAGTAAGAAAAGGAATTCTATCCTTCCAGAAATTCTTCCCAAACATTTAAAATACCTTGCATCTTTGTTTCTAAGCGGGCAAAAAAGAATCTCTTCGCATAAAATTTGAAATTTTCAGAGTGGGGCCCATAATGGTCTTGACCACATTCATCAATTGATTAGGCTAAAAAATTGTATTTATGCTACCCTGGGGTAACTATCATACAGATAATTGCCACATAGGAATTTATTTAAGTAAAGTCCCCACATTGGAATATCCCCAAGTCCACTTTCACATCTAATAAAGAGAAGAAATTTTTGTATTCTGTTGAATTTGTAACCCCCAAGAGAATATTGGTTGGAAACGTAGATTTGGGATGTACATCTATATGAAATAAATTGGAAAAACATGAAGAAATTACAAATATAAAATGTAGCACGGGACCGAATATTTGTTGAATCGTCATTGAATTATACTATGAAGAAAAATATGGACTTTATGTGGTCTCCAACTTACAATTTAAATGGCAAATAAAGTTAATTCCCATCTTACGGTAATGGGTGTAAAATAGTAAATATATTTGACTATTCTAACTATTTTTACTTATTTAAATCACGCGAAATTTTTTTCAGTTTGCTGCTTTAGTTTTGATTTGTCATCTTGGATTATTATGGGTAGAAGAAAGTTTTCAATGCAGGTCGATGTTTCGGATTAGTGTCCATATAAAGGTACCTCCTGATTTTACCATATTTCAAAGGATTTGGTTAAAAATGTGTATGTGAAAGTCTTACACAAAAATGTCAACATATCTACAAATTTTAGAATTTTCCCCATGTAATAGTATTCCCTCAAGTCCACCTTTTGGCGGACAAACAGACCGACATGCACAGTGGTCGCTGCCATTGGCCAAAATTCAAAAAATGAAAATCAAATATTTTTTGTCAAATGTGTACAAATGAACTCTTAAGGGGTTAAGCTTTTTAGAAATTTTTTTTTCAAAAATAGCACCAAAAAAGAGAAAATGTAGTTACTTGCTTTTTTCAGTGGGATCATAGAAAAAGTGGAGTAAAAATAGAACTGTATTACAAAATTAAATACATTTTAAAATGACAAATCTTGGCATTATTATTGAAAAGCAAGGTGTTGACTTATTTTTAGTGCAGTAATTTGTATGTTTAGTATATGTGTATAATATAAAAGATGTGAGTGTTCTGAGTTGCCTTTAAGATTAGTTTTGAAAATAAAATTGGATTTCAGTTAAAGTTTTAATTGTTTTCCCCCCTGAATCCTCCAATGTGATTTTTTTCACGCCATTAGTAATGTCCCTAAGATTCTAAAAGTGCTAATTTAACTTTCAGATTTTGTCAGATGTGTACGTTATGCCCAATATACTGAAGTGACTTCGCTGGAATTTTGTCAGTTCTATGGTGCTAGTGACATAGAATATGTTTATGTTGTTTGGGTTTGATAAGAATGTAATTGAGGGGTGTTCAATAATGTTGCAAGCATTGTCTTCTGGGTATAATATTAATGTCGAAAAATGTAAGTTGCACTGGAAACTGCTAAAGAGTTAGCAAATATATATCCATGGCACTACCTTCCACCCACAGTTCATAAAATTTTGCACGTGACATTAAAAATTTGTCATTTTATCGATTAGATAATTTTAGGAGGAGGCCGTGGAGTCTGGAAACAAAGATATAAAAAAGTTTCGACTAAATCATACCCAAAAAATTCTCGTGTTTCAACAAACATATCTTATTAACCGACAGCGAACGTTACCAAACAATAACCAGTAAAGAAAGTCTTAAAGTCGGGCGGGGCCGACTTCATGATACCCTACACCACTTTGCATACTTAGTAGAGCGTCACATAACAAATAAAGGTTTAATAATTAAATCATACCATCTATGATTATAGTAATAATTAAAAGTACAAAGGAACTTATATATGGGAGGGATATCCTCCTCTGAATTAATTTCTACTAAATTTGTCGAGGCATTTGCGCTTTTTCAATTCGGGCTTGTATTATCCATTTGGTGCACAATTAATTTGAAATTGGATAGATATATATGAGAGCTATATCTAAATTTGATTTGGGCTAATATTACACGTTTGATGCACAATAAAAGGCACATCGGACGAAGATATATATTTGAGCCATATCCAAATATTAAAAGATCTCGATAAAATTTAGAAAGGATATTTCTGAGTTATATTTGATATATTTCCACAAATATCGTTGTTACAGAGTGCATATTACGGCTGCGGAGGACAAAAATAACAAATCGGATGAACAATATATATGGGAGCTATATCTATTTCTGAACCTATTTCGATCAAATTTGGCATACTTATTTTCAGGTCCAATCTGGTCATACGTATATTCCATACTATTCGGGCTGATATTACAAGTTTGGTCCACAATATAAGGCAAATTGGATGAATTGAATAGATGGGAGCTATACCTAAATTTTGACCGATTATCTCCAACTTCAATAGGGCCTTAAGTCAAACAAATTATTTGTGCAAAATTTAACATTGATTTAATTTTACATTAAATTGTTATTTTAATTTGTTTACAAAAAATAATCAAATATGGACTTGATTTGTATAAAAAATGCTTCTATTTTTGGAGGTACCTTTACAGGGGGACTCTACCTGAAGGCGGGATATTCCAAATAATTTTCAGTAAGATTATTTTTTAAATCCTTAGAACGTAAAATGTCAAATAACATTATAATATGATGCAGAAATGTGACAAGAATTGGCCAAATAACCCTTATTCGGGAGGTACGTTGTAAGGGGACTGGATAACTCAGGGGAGTGGGGGTAAGGCTTCGTAAAGCGGCGAGAACAACAAAACTCCCCAGAGTTTTTATGTGTGATTAGAGGTGTTGTGAGGATGCGATGAAGGATGCGGGTGATTCGCGCGTGTGGTGTGCAAAAGAAAGAAAATATAATAAGAAATAAAACACAATAATAATTAGTAATAATTCTAGATTAAATGCATGTTTTATTGGTGTTCTTTCTTTTCAAAGACAAATTACCTTAAGTAATGTGATAGTGGCGACAGAGGCCGTGTGCTTACGCTTTCGTTTCTCAAAGACAAGTGAACGCAGAGGTTCTAAGTGATCGCAGAGGATCCCTTGTCTGTTTCTAATACATATGCAAATACAGACAAGTGAACGCAGAGGTTCTGAGTGACCGCTGAGGGTCCCATGTCTGTATATTATTACAACTACAACTAATTTCAATGAGAGCAAGGTGAGCCTACCGCCAACAACCAATACCCAGCGGCGATCCGCTCACTACGGTATCCGCCAAGGGAATTGTAGAGGAGATGCCAGTGTGCCAATCAGCATCCGTGATTGACGAGTATTGGAAAGTTGTGGTGGAACGTATCGAACTTATACATTCCGGCCCCCTTGCTAGAACTAAGAGTCTAGCAATCATAAAGTGTTATAAGTTAGGAGAGAACGTAAATTCAGATTCCTAAGTGAGCTATAGTTGCAGTATAGTTGCGGTCTACAATTTCAAGTTTTAGCGCAATTAATTTTTTTAGCAAATTTCGACTATGAATGCCACGATTTTTTTTCTAAATTGGTCGACTTCAATTCTTGATGCAAGATTAGGTTACAGTCGCGGGAGGTACTGCACCGGTAAGGATATACCCGAAAATAGATTTTTGGGCCAGCAACGAATCCAAAACTATTTTTGGAGGTTCAGCTTCTAGAATTTTGGGATACAAGTCAGCGCCAAGTAGCAAATCTATTGAGCTATTATCGAAAGAATCCGCTAAATCTAAGTTAGGAATCCGAGTCTTCAAATTGCTAATAGATGGTGACGAAAACAACTTCCCCTTAACGTTTGGTAAGACTAATGCATTCGTTTCTACAGTCTTAGATGCATTTTTAGGGGAGGACAACTTCAGAGTGCAAACTTCCTTTTTAGATTTAGATTTTTCTAAAACACGAGTTGTAATGCCAAGTGCATTTTTGAGTTTCTTGCTAACAATTGATACCTTAGAAGAAGGGTCTACTATAGCACGAACAGTATGACTTTTTCCATTATGAACCATATTAACTAGTGCAGTTCCCAAGAGCACATTATCTTCAATGGTGTTGGGAGACTGGCTGTTCGGAGGGGGATTTGGACCTCGACTTTTGACTTTGGTAAAAGCCGGAGGTAACTTTGAACCTCGACTTTTGACTTTGGTAAGAGCCGGAGGTAAATTCTTAGATTTCAAACCGAGTGCTTGGGAAGACATGCAGGATGGTGAAGAGTGACTTTTTGTAAAATTAGTAGATACCAGAGATGGTTTTACGAGTGATGCTGCAACAACTTTATTAGATTGTGGCCGGTGAAGAAGGCTGTGGTGCCTTTGTTTGCAAGATTTGCAACTATTTGTGCTATGACAATTTTTAACTCCATGGCCACGCGAAAGACAATTTATACAACACTTATTCTTTTTCACAATCAAGAATTTGTCCTCAAACGAAAGTTTTATAAACTTGGGGCAGAGTCGAAGAACATGACTCTCGGTAGGACAAATGGGGCAATAAGTGTTTGGCCGAGAAGAAACAGGCTCATGTAACTTGTTAATGGTGGAACTAGATGTAGAAACATGCTTGGATACCAACGATCTAGTGGAGGAGCGATGAGGTGAAACACCCTTTGATGATAAGAATTTCTTTGCAGGTCTGGGAAGAGTAACATTCTTTGATAACAATGATTTATTCGAGGCAATAGGAGAAGGGACTATTTTTGACTTTTCTGTGGGCGGATTTTTGTGTATGCTCAGAATACACTGCAAAGTTTGTATTCTCTCTATAAGGAAAGCATCTAAGTCTGGCCAAGAAGGCAACAACGACTTATTTTTGATGCTTTGCTCCCACAGAGTTAAAGTTAATTTGGGCAAGCGCTGCAAACACATATACACAATAATCGGATCCCACTGATCCGTGGCGACGTCATAGACGGCCATTGCAGCGAGACAACTATTTATTCTACTTTGAATAGTTTTCAATCCCGAACAAGTTTCAAACTTTAAAACTGGAATATCAAACAAACTTTTTATGTGACTATTCACCACGATGCGCTTACTATCATACGCATCCGACAAAGCTTTCCACGCTAAGGGGAAACTACAATTTGTGAGTGGAAATCTGTCCACGATTTCTCGAGCCTCACCGATAGTCTTCTGCCTAAGATGACAAAGACGTTCTATGTTTGAGAGCCGAATATTATTTACAAATAGTGTGGTGAACAGGTCACGAAAGGTGGGCCAAGAAACAAAATCTCCAGCAAAGACTTCTATGTCAAGTGGAGGTAAGGCGACGTTATTGTATTCGAAAGGAGGACTGGAGCAAGTATTGGTGGCAGAAGATTTGGAGCAAGTATTGACGGTAGGAGAAGCAGACTGTACAGAAACCGGTTCGATGAGACTGCCCAAAATTAGTTCAGAAGGGGGTGTTCTATTAGACATATCAGGAAAGGATCTGTTTTGCAAACTAGAACTGGAAGCAGTTGAGGAATGAGAAGCCACAGCAGAAGAACAATGATCATTGTTTGGAGATTTGAGGCGATCAAGGTTCTTGTTTATTGCGGTCAAACACCAATGGTAAGCAATAAATGAATTATTGTATTTATCCTCAACGACATCAATAGTTTCAACCTGTTCAGTCTCGGATGCCGTGAGGTAGTTTTTACACTCAGTATAAGTGTTCTGAACCTTTGCCCATAATTCTCGAATTTCAGAAAGACGAATTTCGAGGCTGTAAGTAGTGAACTGTGCGGCATCAATTTGTTCAAAATATTCTACACTCCTCAGAACAATGTCAGCGGCTCTAGAAAAACGTGTGAGCGGAGTGATCGACATTTTGTTACTAAATTTACAACAAATAATTGATATGCAAAGAAAAGAAAATTCGAACAAAGGTTTCTACCGTCCAAAGGAAATAAGAAATTTCCACAAATAAAAACCTCCAAATACTTCAAATAGTTGTAAATGTTTCACCGAGTTAAATAGGAGAAAGTTTAAGAAAAACTTTTCCTCTGTAACAAAAACGAAATTTAAAAGACTAAAATTGCTCCAATAGGCTAACAAACAAAGATTTTTTTTTTTTTTTAACAAGAATTTTTAGTGTATGCCAAAAGTAGGGTGTATTATTCCAAAAATATCAAAACCCCACGAAGAGCCACCAATTTTACAAACAACAATTAAATAATTGACCAAAATGTACGAAAATAGCCACAAAAACGAATATTTTCAACTAATGTTCGTTTTGAAAATATCTGCAAATACTGCCTAATGTAGGGTGAATTTGTCCAAAAATTCCAAAAATCCTAGTAGGTTGCAATTATTCAGCCAAATGTCAAATAATATTTACAAATTTTTCAAATCTAGCCAGAAAAATCGATTAATTTTCACCAATATATGTAGCCAAATATGCCTGCAAAGAATGCCGAAGGTAGGGTGAATTTGTCCAAAAATTCCAAAAACCCTACTACTAGTGAAAAATTTATCACAAAATTAACAAAACATAATTTCTAAAATAAATTGCAAAAAATCACAATTTGTACTGTTTTACCCCACTGTGCCGAACCAACAACGGATATCGCACAAAGAGGAATAAAACACAAGCGACGTCGGCAGAGAAATGACTATGCGTAAGCAGAGAAATGACTGATTGTACTCCCAAAGAATTTTGCCTTTTGAGCTCTCATTGGACGGATTATTGTCACATGAAAGAAGTAGGTCCACGCTTTGAAATGAGCCCCATTAGGCTTTTTCGGTAATTTTTGTTTGTTTAAATGTGTTCGCATCTTCCAGCTGAACCACGATGTTGGCCTTGGAGTTGAAAGGTAGATGTCAGTTAACATCGTATTTCGCACTTATTTCATTTTTTTGGTGAAAAATTGTGTATAGTGAAAAATTATTCTTTATTTTTTTCACAAAAAATCCACTGATTCAATATGATAATACAAATTGAAAAAAAAAACTGACAAAAGAAAAGAATGACAAATTGAAAAAATCTTCAACTTGTTCGCTGAAATTTTACAGCAAATATTAAAAGATCCTTACAAACTTTGTCAATAGAATGTACTATTATTCCCGAGTTGAGAATTTTTGCAATGAGATCTCTTTAATAATTATTTAATTATCTTCTAACTTTGGTGTAACCGCATTAAATTATTTCGATATCATATATTCCGTTTCGCCACCACATAATTCGGTACTACACTTCCATGTAACTCGACATCAATTTCAGTTCTCAAGAAATCAAGGCAATTAAATAAATTGGTATTAAAATTCGAATTCAAAAATAAAGTATAAAAAAAACTACAAATGCTTATTAGAAAAAAGTAAGTCAAAATGGAAAAAATCATCCAAAATAAAACATTACGATTGCACATTTCAAAAGCCAACATGATAATGTTAGTATATCTTTTACACAATTTTTTGGATATTATCCTTTTCGAACTAAAACAACTTTCTTTTAAATCTATATATGTATATATATATATATATATATATATATATATATATATATATATATATATATATATATATATATATATATATATATATATATATATATATATATACATTTTTAAATTAAAAAACCACATGGAGGAGGTTCTTAAAAAAATTTATGAAATCAAAACAATGGTATACTAATTATGAGGCTTCCTATGGCACAAAGGTTTTTCGTGCGTAATGGAAGTGAAAAATATGAAATTCGAACAAATGTGAAATTCAAGAAAATTTAAAATGAAACAAGTAAATAAACATTAAGTTCGACCGGGCCAAACTTTTAATACCCTCCACCTTAGGTTAAAGGAAACTTTAGAAGAAATGTGGCAAAAACCATTAAAATGCCGAATATCGGGAGGTACCGTTATACGGGGGCTATACCAAATCGTGGACTTACACATGCAATGTTTCGCCAAAAGAGCTAGAACCCATTATAACCTACAAATACCAATTTTTAGACAAATCCGTGAAGAAATGTGGCAAAAATCATCAAATTACCGAATATCGGGAGGTACAGTTATATGGGGGCTATACCAAAACGTGGACCTACAATTACAATGACTCGCCACACGAACTGGGAACCATTATGATCTACAACTACCAATTTTTAGACAACTCCGTGAAGAAATGTGACAAAAATCATCAAATTACCGAATATCGGGAGGTACCGTTATATGGGGACTATATCAAAACGTGGACCTATACATACAATGTTTCGCTACACGAACTAGGACCCATTATGACCCACAATGTGACATTATGACCCATACATGCAATGTTCCGCCACCGGAGCTGAAATCCATTATGACAAAAAAATACCAATTTTTAGACAAATCCGTGAAAAAATGTGGGAAAAAAATTAAAATACCGAATATCGGGAGGTACCATTATATGGGGGCTATACCAGAACGTGGACCGATATATCTCATTTCCAATACCAACCATCCTAGACACAACACAAATTGTTCTGCTAAATTTTGGAGCTCTACGTCAAATAATGTGGGCTGTATCGTGATTTCAACAGACAGACGGATAGACAGACGGAATTTTATGCTGATTATGAATATGTATACTTTACGCGGTCTACGACGAATATTTAAGGATGTTACAAACGGAATGACAAAGTTAATATACCCTCCTTTCCAAGGTGGAGGGTGTAAAAAAAACCCTCTTTTTGTGTGCAAAAATAGTCCTATAAGTCCATATTTATATATGTTTACGGAATTGGCTATGACAGAAGACACAATCGTGTATATTGCACGATACTAAATTCCACAATAAAAATAGTTTGCCATTAAAATACGGCGCCTACTTGGATCGTTTGGCATAGGGCAGCATTTCGTCGTCGCGTCGATAATTGGTTACCGGGGAAGATAGTACCAATTGTCAATACCATATATCAACTTCAGTGGAAGTTATACCGTTTTATATATGGAGTATGGAATATATATATGGCATATATATATATAAATGTGATATACTAACATTGTCATGTTGGCTTTTGAAATGTACAATCGTAATGTTTTATTTTGGATGATTTTTTCCATTTTCACTTACTTTTTTCTAATGTGCATTTTTATACCCTACAACACTATGTGTTGGGGGTATTATAAGTTTGATTGGGCCAAAAATTATGTAACACCTCGAAATATTGGTTTCCCACATAGGAATGTATATATGAATCTTCCTATCTCGCCGAGCTGAGTCGATCTAGCTATGTATGTCCGTCCGTCCGTCTGTCCATGTTAATTTGTAATCACTCTACAGGTCGCAATTATGGCCCGATCTTCAAGAAATTTAGAATACATACATATATATATATATATATATATATATATATATATATATATATATATATATATATATATATATATATATATATATATATATATATATATATATATATATATATATATATATATATATATATATATTGGAATAGAACGGCTTGACCGATTTACATAATTTTTTGTACAAACGTTCGCCATACCCCGAGTTAGGTTTTTAAAGAAAAAATATGGACCACGCCTACTTTTACGCCCACTATTTCCATTCATCTAAAATAATAGAGATATCGGCTTGAAAATTATTATACGAGATACTGTTGAACTTCTATCCAGTCCTAGGTATTTATTTGGCCACTGGGGAACTGGCCACGCCTTCTTTTTAATCTATATATATGGATTTGGATAATTTTTTATTTAAATATTCATTAGGTTTTTATTCTTAGAAAAAGTGACCACGCCGAATATTACGCCTTTTCTTTGATTTACCTAAAATCCTAATATTTGCCAAAATCATGAAGATATTATCTATTCCACAGTTAGTATGTGACGTAATCTTGACTCTCCCTCCAACCTTAGGTATCTGTTTGGGTTCATCTTATTTTCATTTATATGGTTGAAATAAAAAGAATTGCAAATAAACACTGGCTGAGTGCTTCAGATAAGAATGACCTTTAAAAGACGGTTTAATTTACACTGACTTAGAATCAACCAGGCATCTAAGTTTAATAACCTTTTTTTTAACAGGCAATGGTTTGTGTTAAAAATTCAGAGAAACATATTGTTTAGTACACACATTTTTAAATTAAAACACCACATGGAGGAGGTTCTTAAAAAATGTATGAAATCAAAACAATGGTATACTAATTATGAGGCTTCCTATGGCACAAAGGTTTTTCGTGCGTAATGGAAGTGACAAATATGAAATTCGAACAAATGTGAAATTCAAAAAAATTTAAAATGAAACAAGTAAATAAACATTAAGTTCGGCCGGGCCAAACTTTTAATACCCTCCACCTTAGGTTAAAGGAAACTTTAGAAGAAATGTGGCAAAGACCATTAAAATGCCGAATATCGGGATGTACCGTTATATGGGGGCTATACCAAATCGTGGACCTACACACGCAATGTTTCGAAAAAGGAGCTAGAACCCATTATGACCTACAAATACCAATTTTCAGACAAATCCGTGAAGAAATGTGGCAAAAACCATCAAAATACCGAATATCGGGACGTACCGTTATATGGGGGCTATACCAAATCATGGACCCATACATGCAATGTTCTGCCACCGGAGCTGGAATCCATTATGACAAAAAAATACCAATTTTTAGACAAATCCGTGAAAATATGTGGGAAAAAAATTAAAATACCGAATATCGGGAGGTACCATTATATGGTGGCTATACCAAAACGTCCACCTTAGGGTAAAGGAAACATTAGAAGAAATGTGGCAAAAACCATTAAAATGCCGAATATCGGGAGGTACCGTTATATGGGGGCTATACCCAATCGTGGACCTACACATGCAATGTTTCGCCAAAGGAGCTAGAACCCGTTATAACCTACAAATACCAATTTTCAGACAAATCCGTGAAGAAATGTGGCAAAAATCATCAAATTACCGAATATCGGGAGGTACAGTTATATGGGGGCTATACCAAAACGTGGACCTACAACTACAATGACTCGCCACACGAACTGGGAACCATTATGATCTACAACTACCAATTTTTAGACAAATCCGTGAAGAAATGTGGCAAAAATCATCAAATTACCGAATATCGGGAGGTACAGTTATATGGGGGCTATACCAAAACGTGGACCTACAACTACAATGACTCGCCACACGAACTAGGACCCATTATGATCCACAAATACCAATTTTTAGACAAATCAGTGAAAAAATGTGGCAAGAACCATCAAAATACCGAATATCGGGAGGTACCGTTATATGGGGGCTATACCAAATCATGGACCCATACATGCAATGTTCCGCCACCGGAGCTGAAATCCATTATGACAAAAAATACCAATTTTTAGACAAATCCGTGAAAAAATGTGGGAAAAAAATTAAAATACCGAATATCGGGAGGTACCATTATATGGGGGCTATACCAAGACGTGGACCTATACATGCAATGTTTTACGACACGCACAGGGATCCGTTATGACCTACAAATACCAATTTTCAAACAAATCCGTGAAAAAATGTGACATAAATCATCAAAATACCGAATATCGGGAGGTACCGTTATATGGGGGCTATACCAGAACGTGGACCGATATATCTCATTTCCAATACCAACCATCCTAGACACAACACAAATTGCTCTGCTAAATTTTGGAGCTCTACGTCAAATAATGTGGCTGTATCGTGATTTCAACAGACAGACAGACAGACGGATAGACAGACGGACATCGTTAAATCGACTTAGAATTTTATGCTGATTATGAATATATATACTTTACAGGGTCTACGACGAATATTTAAGGATGTTACAAACGGAATGACAAAGTTAATATACCCTCCTTTCCAAGGTGGAGGGTATAAAAAAACCCTCTTTTTGTGTGCAAAAATAGTCCTATAAGTCCATATTTATATATGTTTACGGAATTGGCTATGACAGAGGACACAATCGTGTATATTGCACGATACTAAAATGCACAATATAACAATATAGTTTGCCATTAAAATACGGCGCCTACTTGGATCGTTTGGCATAGGGCAGCATTTCGTCGTCGCGTCGATAATTGGTTACCGGGGAAGATAGTACCAATTGTCAATACCATATATCAACTTCAGTAGAAGTTATACCGTTTTATATATAGAGTATGGAATATATATATATAAAAATGTGATATACTAACATTGTCATGTTGGTTTTTGAAATGTACAATCGTAATGTTTTATTTTGGATGATTTTTTCCATTTTGACTTACTTTTTTCTAATGTGCATTTTTATACCCTACAACACTATGTGTTGGGGGTATTATAAGTTTGATTGGGCCAAAAATTATGTAACACCTCGAAATATTGGTTTCCCACATAGGAATGTATATATGAATCTTCCTATCTCGCCGAGCTGAGTCGATCTAGCTATGTATGTCCGTCCGTCCGTCTGTCCGTCTGTCCATGTTAATTTGTAATCACTCTACAGGTCGCAATTATGGCCCGATCTTCAAGAAATTTGAATGGAGGTGGGGTTAGGGCCAAGATAGAACCCTATTGCTTTTGGAGATGATTGCATAATATTTAGGGGTTGAAATGGACCAAAAAAAAAAAAAAGAAAAATTTCATGATTTTGCAGCTGCTCTACAGGTCGCAATTATAGACCAATCGAAGCGGAAGTTAGCATAAGGTCATCGGATAATATTTAGTGGGTGAAATAGACCATAACATTTGCGTTATATAAATTTCAAATTTTCTATTAAACCGCGAATATTTTTAATCCCGGCGAAATTACAAATAGACGAAGACATCAACTCTGACCGTTACATAGATGCCGATGGTAAATATATCGGATGTATATAGCGAAATATTTACAATGTATATAGAGAAAGGAGGGGGATGTTAGCTAGAATGCTTATATCTGAAGATTGGCTAAACCGATTTCGACGAATTTTGTCAATTCAGAATGCCATCTTAACATAAAAGCATAAAAATAATAAAAATAAAAAAAAAATCGCGTACAGATTGCAATTATCCTCACGAAAAAGGGTAGGGTTAGGCTCAGAATGGCTAGGCCTATTGTTTTCAAAGATGTCCGCAATATATTTAGGGGTTGAAATGGACCAACAACTAAAAATGTTCCTGATTTTGCAGTCGTTATAAAGATAACAAATTGAATCCAAAGGAAATCTTGCATGAAGTTCGAGTTTAGGATAGCGGGAAGAATGGACCACTTTTTTGTGTGTAAAAAAACCAATATTACTTACAACTTCTGGCTTTTTTATGCTGATTTCGTCGATGAATGAAGCCAAATAACGTAGACAAGCAAATCATATAGATGAGTTTAAATTTGGTAATACAGAGGGGCCTCTTGTTATTGGAGTTGATCGCAAAATATTTATTATTTTGCGATCAAATGAACCAAAAACCCAAAAAAATTTCCTGCTTACACAATTGAAGAGAGTTAAGAAGAGGGAAGAATTCTAGCATTTTGGATAATCATTGGTATATGTAGCTGTAAAATGGACCACAACAACTGACAGCACAATGGAGTGCGTAAATATTGGGCAAATGTCCCTGGTCAAAACGCTAATGACATAATTTCAAAAGCGAAATATTCCAAAATGGATTCGGATTCGGACTCGGACATATTGTAGTGTTGTAGGGTATCACATGCCTTTGCTTACTTGTTTATACTAGATTTTTGAATTCGAATATTAAAGAGATCTCATTGCAAATATTCTCAAATCGGGAAAAATAGTACATTCTATTGACAAACTTTGTAAGGATCTTTAAATATTTGCTGCAAAAAATCAGCGAACAAGTTGAAGATTTTTTCAATTTGTCATTCTTCTTTTGTCAATTTTTTTCAATTTGAATTATAATTCAGTGGATTTTTTGTGAACAAAATAAAGAATAAGTTTCGCTATATACACTTTTTCACAAAAAAAAAATGAAATAAGTGCGAAATACGATGTTAACTGACTACCTACCTTTCAACTACAAGGCCGACATCGTGGTTCAGCTGGAAGATGCGAACACATTTAAACAAACAAAAATTACCGAAAAAGCCTAATGGGGCTCATTTCAAAGCGTGGACCTACTTCTTTCATGTGACAATAATCCGTCCAATGAGAGCTCAAAATGCAAAATTCTTTGGGAGTACAATGAGTAAAATACCAAATTTAAAGGGTGTAAAATAGTAGAGGGATAGGGACCTTTAGTAAGAAAAGGAATTCTATCCTTCCAGAAATTCTTCCCAAACATTTAAAATACCTGGCATCTTTGTTTCTAAGCGGGCAAAAAAGAACTTCTTCGCATAAAATTTGAAATTTTCAGAGTAGGGCCCATATTTGTCTTGACCACATTCATCAATTGATTAGGCTAAAAAATTGTATTTATGCTACCCTGGGGTAAGAAACCTTCATACAGATAATTGCCACATAGGAATTTATTTAAGTAAAGTCCCCACATTGGAGTATCCCCAAGTCCACTTTCACATCCAATGTGTGGTCAGAGAAGAACATTTTGTATTCTATTGAATTTGTAACCCCCAAGAGAATATTGGTTGGGAACGTAGATTTGGGATGTACATCTATATGAAATAAATTGTGAAAACGTAAACAAATTACAAATATAAAATGTGGCACGGGACCGAATATTTGTTGAATCGTCATTGAGTTATACTATGATGAAAAATATGGACTTTATGTGGTCTCCAACTTACAATTTAAATGACAAATAAAATTAACTCCCATCTTACGGTAATGGATGTAAAATAGTAATTATATTTGACTATTCTAACTATTTTTACTTATTTAAATCACACGAAATTTTTTTGAGGTGCTAATGGGTTTAAAAAAGTAATTAACATTGGCTATTCTTAAATCATTCAGCCTTCAATTAAGAGGTGTACAAAATAGAGTAAATTTTAAATTGCTGCCGAAAAAATCGAAAATTTTTGCATATTTTCTATACATACCGTTATATGGTTGACAAACCAAAATTTTCAATTTTGACTAAAAATACTTTTCAAAGCATCAAAACATTAAAAAACTCAACGTACTTTTAAATTGAGGCTATGCCTAATGGGGGACCAATAGTAGCCAGAAATAGTAACAAAAACATGTAAAAGGACGAGTTTTTAGTGGTATTATTATACCTAAACGAAACTGATATATTCTAACTTCCTAGGAATATTGTAGTTCAAAGATTAACCTAAATATTTCGCCTTTATTGCGATTGCAACGAACGGCCGCATACAAAGACAGGTATAGTTTAATCGACTGGTAAAAACTAAATACCTTATAACATAATCTTCTAAAAATTTAATTAAATACGAATATAAAGAGGTACTGGGGGATACAAAATAAATCATAAAGTGGACATTTGTTGCAATTTTCTGACAAATGATTTATAACCTGAAAATGCTTTTGAGCCTTTCAAACTACCTTAAATTTACAGCACATTTGGTCGACGAATATTGGCAGATAATATTATATGAGGGATATATTTAAATAAGAACAAATATATTCCTTTGTAACATCAATAATCCTAAGAATAATATGTGCTAAGTCTGAAAGACGCATATTAAATTTGGTGACCTCTATCGTAATTGCAAATGGTGAATGAAGAGGCTCACGGACATAATTTAATCATCAAGGATTTATACTCTTAAACAAACTTCATGGGGTCATTAACTTCGATAAATCGATGAAACTTTATTTATGATAGTTAAATTAAAGTCATATTGCCAGGATTTAATTTTAGAAATTACTATCAATTCTGAGGTCCAAAACCCCAAAAAGTTAACTAGATATGAAAATAATCAATCCAATGAGAACTCAAAATGCAAAATTAATTGGGACTGCAATCCGTGAAATACCGAATATGAAGAGGCACTGTAATATGCGGACTATACACAAGAGTGGAGCGAATTGAAAATTTAGAAAGAAAAGGATTCATATCCTCGGAAAATTCTTCCGAAACCTTAAAAGTAACCTTAACTCACATGCAACGTTATACGGTGACTATGCGCTATCGTCAGTAATTACACTGCGGGAAATTACACTTGGAAAATTGTTTGGTTAATAGATAAAAATCCCAAAAAGGGGTTTCGGGTCAAACGTTTTTAGGGTCCATTTTATATAGCTTAACCAAACACAAAGGGCCTCAAATATTTTGCTCTATACTTAGCAAAAGTTACGATAGAGTTTTAAATTTGATACAGTGATAGGGGTTTCATGAAGAATCATTTGTACAAAATATGTATCAGGTCGATCTAAATTGGTGTAGTCCCTCAAATGATGTAGCCCCTTTCAAATTCCTCAAATGTTGGTAATTTGAGATTTTAGAAAGAACAACACATTCTTTCAAATTATAAGAATAGGACCATGCTTTGGTATAACCCTTATATGAAGGTATCCGCTGATTTCCAGCGCCTTGGTTCCATTTTTCAATTGATTTTACCCTTCTTCGACCTCTTCTTCGCGGAAATTTTGTTGATTATATTTTCGAATCGATTTGGCTTAAAATGTGTGTTTAGGCTAATTTGGGGGTAGATGGGCTATTACAAAACAGTTAATGTATACTTTTTAATACATGTGATCTATTATTTAGGTTTTAAACTCTCAAATTAAAACCTCTGGCTGAAAATACTTATGCTTTAAAAACTATGCATTAAAGAGCCTCTCCGTTGACCATTTGCAATTACGATAGAGGTCACCACATTTAATATGCGTCTTTCAAACTTTGCACCGGGTTTTATAATATTCTTAGCATGATTGATGTTGCAAAATGTATATTTTTACATATACTCCTCATATAATATTATCTCTTAAAAATTCGTCGAAGGGCTGAAGGGCTGAAAACCATTTTCATTTGTCAAAAAAAAAAAAAAAAATACAACAAAAGCCTCTTTATACTCGTTATATCATCGTATTTAATAAAATTTTCAAACCTCAATTATCAGTATTATCCACTAAAAAATCGTCCTTTTGCGTTCGGTATTATGAAATCTACTGTTTACTATTGGTTCCCCAATAGACATAGCCTTAATTTAAAAGTATTTTGAGATCTTAAGTGTTTTAATGCTTTGAGAAGTATTTTTTAATTAAAAGTTTAGCATAGACGGTGAAACAAGACTGTTGCTTTTCTCAATAAAAATTTTTTCCCTGAAGATGACTGTCGAAGACAGTCGAAATATCGGAAAATAAAAATCAAAATTATAAAAATAAAACACTGATGTTTTTCAATTGACCTTAAGCCAAAATAAAGTTAATAAGATAAAATAAAAAATTATGGTATGGCAACCATTTAATTATATTAAGTATAGAAAATATGCCAAATTTCTTCATTTTGCGGTTTTTTTTTCAATAAGAATTTTCAATTCTAAAAGGCATTCTGAAACAATTCTACACAAAATTACATATCAAAATAGAACAGTAAATTTTTTCAGTTCTGCGATTTTTCCAGAGGCTTTTCTCAAAATTTTCTTTCATGAAAACGTTTCCACTGTAATTACAAATAACCAAAAGAAAATTTGAGTCAAATCGTTCCAGCCGTTCTAAACTGATGTGTTACTATACTTATCTAAATTTTTTTTACATATAGATTTAAAGAAGAAGGTATGGCCAGTTCCTCTGACCCCAAGTCAGATTACGTCGTATACTAACTGTGGAACAGATATCTTCATGATTTTGGCAAATATTAGGATTTTAGGTAAATGGGCGTAAAATTGGGCGTGGTCATTTTTTCTTTGAATAAAAAAATAAGTCGTGGTAGGACGAACAATTAAAAAAATTATCCAAATCGTTCCCACTGTTTTCAACTGATTCTTACCAACGAACAACAATTGATTTTTATATATATAGATAAATTAAAAAGTAGGCAAGGTCAGTTCCTCAGTCGCCCAATTAATACTTAGGGTTGGAGGGAAAGTCAACAGTATCTCGTGTAATAATTTTCAAACCGATATATTCATTATATGGCAAATATAAGGATTTTAGATAAATCAAAATAGTGGGCGTAAAAGAAGGCGTGGTCAATATTTTGTTCTTTAAAAACCTAACTCGGGGTACGACGAACGTTTGTACATAGAATTATGCAATTCGGTCCAGCCGTTTTCAACTGAATCCATTACCAACGAACAACAACTGATTTTTATCCACGTTTTGGTATAGTCCCCATATAACGGTATCTCTCGAAATTCGGTATTTTGATGATTTTTGCCACATTTCTCCTCGGATTTGTCTAACACATATAACGATACCTACCGATATTGGGTATGTTGATAATCATAGTCACATTTACGCACATAATTGTTTCAAATTTGGTATCTTAGAAGGTTTGATAGATGACAATCCTTGAAGTATAAAACTGTCAACAGAGGTTCCCCTTTTGATATGACCCCATATAACGGCCTCATTCACTTTATGGTTTTTTGATAAGTTAACTTTGACTAAGTTAACCAAACCGTCTTTCTGGTATATGAAGTTTAAAGTGAAACACACTTGAATTCAGATACTTTATATAAAAATGTTTCCTTTATCCTAAGGTGTATGATAATAATAGTTCTGCCCGGTCGAACTTAATTTTTTTACTTGTTTTTAAAGCAATAAGTAGTATTGTCGTTGAAATGGCGCGTTGGAGACCCCATAATGTCAATATCTTTTATCATAGTATAATTCAAAGGCGATTAAACAAATGTCCGGTTCCTTAAATCATATAATGGTTATACAAAACGTGATCATTTTTTGCAAGGATGGTTTCTTCCCAAATTACCAACATTTACCGAAATTAGTATGAAAATATGGTTAAAATGTATGATATACTTGAAATCGGATTGTATCCTTATCCTGGGGTTATGACCCATATAATGAACTGCAAAAGCGATTTAAGGTATCGTGAAAGTTTAGGAAGAATTTTTGAAAGAATAGAAATCCTTTTCTCTCTTCTTTTTTGCGCCCTTTATATTCGGTATTTCACTGACTTCAGCCAGTTCATATTGAGTTCTCATTGGACGGATTATTGTCATGTGAAAGAAGTAGGTAGGTCCCCGTTTTGAAATGAGCCCCATAACGTTTTGCCGTTTTTTTTTTTTTTTTGTTTAAATGTGTTCGCATCTTCGAGCTGAAGCACGATGTAAATCCTGGAGTTGAAAGCTAAATTCCATTTTTAGACATAAAAGATCGCTATTTAACATCGTATTGGGTACTATTTCATTTTTGATATTATTCATTCAGAATTCAAAACAATAAAAAATGTACACTTCTATATAGTTTTTAAATTTGAAACAATTTCACGCCAAAAGGATTTTTTCTTTTATATTTTTATTGGCATGTTTTCTCAAGATTTCATTCCGAAGTTGTATGAATTGTGAAAATCCGTCAAAACGTTTTTGAGTTATAAGCATAGTAAGAAAAGGAATTCTATCCTTCCAGAAATTCTTCCCAAACATTTAAAATACCTGGCATCTTTGTTTCTAAGCGGGCAAAAAAGAACTTCTTCGCATAAAATTTGAAATTTTCAGAGTAGGGCCCATATTTGTCTTGACCACATTCATCAATTGATTAGGCTAAAAAATTGTATTTATGCTACCCTGGGGTAAGAAACCATCATACAGATAATTGCCACATAGGAATTTATTTAAATAAAGTCCCCACATTGGAGTATCCCCAAGTCCACTTTCACATCCAATGTGTGGTCAGAGAAGAACATTTTGTATTCTATTGAATTTGTAACCCCCAAGAGAATATTGGTTGGGAACGTAGATTTTGGATGTACATCTATATGAAATAAATTGTGAAAACGTAAACAAATTACAAATATAAAATGTGGCACGGGACCGAATATTTGTTGAATCGTCATTGAGTTATACTATGATGAAAAATATGGACTTTATGTGGTCTCCAACTTACAATTTAAATGACAAATAAAATTAACTCCCATCTTACGGTAATGGATGTAAAATAGTAATTATATTTGACTATTCTAACTATTTTTACTTATTTAAATCACACGAAATTTTTTTTGAGGTGCTAATGGGTTTAAAAAAGTAATTAACATTGGCTATTCTTAAATAGAGTAAATTTTAAATTGCTGCCGAAAAAATCGAAAATTTTTGCATATTTTCTATACATACCGTTATATGGTTGACAAACCAAAATTTTCAATTTTGACTAAAAATACTTTTCAAAGCATCAAAACATTAAAAAACTCAACGTACTTTTAAATTGAGGCTATGCCTAATGGGGGACCAATAGTAGCCAGAAATAGTAACAAAAACATGTAAAAGGACGAGTTTTTAGTGGTATTATTATACCTAAACGAAACTGATATATTCTAACTTCCTAGGAATATTGTAGTTCAAAGATTAACCTAAATATTTCGCCTTTATTGCGATTGCAACGAACGGCCGCATACACAGACAGGTATAGTTTAATCGACTGGTAAAAACTAAATACCTTATAACATAATCTTCTAAAAATTTAATTAAATACGAATATAAAGAGGTACTGGGGGATACAAAATAAATCATAAAGTGGACATTTGTTGTAATTTTCTGACAAATGATTTATAACCTGAAAATGCTTTTGAGCCTTTCAAACTACCTTAAATTTACAGCACATTTGGTCGACGAATATTGGCAGATAGTATTATATGAGGGATATATTTAAATAAGAACAAATATATTCATTTGTAACATCAATAATCCTAAGAATAATATGTGCTAAGTCTGAAAGACGCATATTAAATTTGGTGACCTCTATCGTAATTGCAAATGGTGAATGAAGAGGCTCACGGACATAATTTAATCATCAAGGATTTCTACTCTTAAACAAACTTCATGGGGTCATTAACTTCGATAAATCGATGAAACTTTATTTATGATAGTTAAATTAAAGTCATATTGCCAGGATTTAATTTTAGAAATTACTATCAATTCTGAGGTCCAAAACCCCAAAAAGTTAACTAGATATGAAAATAATCAATCCAATGAGAACTCAAAATGCAAAATTAATTGGGACTGCAATCCGTGAAATACCGAATATGAAGAGGCACTGTAATATGCGGACTATACACAATAGTGGAGCTAATTTAAAATTTAGAAAGAAAAGGATTCATATCCTCGGAAAATTCTTCCGAAACCTTAAAAGTAACCTTAACTCACATGCAACGTTATACGGTGACTATGCGCTATCGTCAGTAATTACACTGCGGGAAATTACACTTGGAAAATTGTTTGGTTAATAGATAAAAATCCCAAAAAGGGGTTTCGGGTCAAACGTTTTTAGGGTCCATTTTATATAGCTTAACCAAACACAAAGGGCCTCAAATATTTTGCTCTATACTTAGCAAAAGTTACGATAGAGTTTTAAATTTGATACAGTGATAGGGGTTTCATGAAGAATCATTTGTACAAAATATGTATCAGGTCGATCTAAATTGGTGTAGTCCCTCAAATGATGTAGCCCCTTTCAAATTCCTCAAATGTTGGTAATTTGAGATTTTAGAAAGAACAACACATTCTTTCAAATTATAAGAATAGGACCATGCTTTGGTATAACCCTTATATGAAGGTATCCGCTGATTTCCAGCGCCTTGGTTCCATTTTTCAATTGATTTTACCCTTCTTCGACCTCTTCTTCGCGGAAATTTTGTTGATTATATTTTCGAATCGATTTGGCTTAAAATGTGTGTTTAGGCTAATTTGGGGGTAGATGGGCTATTACAAAACAGTTAATGTATACTTTTTAATACATGTGATCTATTATTTAGGTTTTAAACTCTCAAATTAAAACCTCTGGCTGAAAATACTTATGCTTTAAAAACTATGCATTAAAGAGCCTCTCCGTTCACCATTTGCAATTACGATAGAGGTCACCACATTTAATATGCGTCTTTCAAACTTTGCACCGGGTTTTATAATATTCTTAGCATGATTGATGTTGCAAAATGTATATTTTTACATATACTCCTCATATAATATTATCTCTTAAAAATTCGTCGAAGGGCTGAAGGGCTGAAAACCATTTTCATTTGTCAAAAAAAAAAAAAAAAAAAAAAAATACAACAAAAGCCTCTTTATACTCGTTATATCATCGTATTTAATAAAATTTTCAAACCTCAATTATCAGTATTATCCACTAAAAAATCGTCCTTTTGCGTTCGGTATTATGAAATCTACTGTTTACTATTGGTTCCCCAATAGACATAGCCTTAATTTAAAAGTATTTTGAGATCTTAAGTGTTTTAATGCTTTGAGAAGTATTTTTTAATTAAAATAAAAAATTATGGTATGGCAACCATATAATTATATTAAGTATAGAAAATATGCCAAATTTCTTCATTTTGCGGTTTTTTTTCAATAAGAATTTTCAATTCTAAAAGGCATTCTGAAACAATTCTACACAAAATTACATATCAAAATAGAACAGTACATTTTTTCAGTTCTGCGATTTTTCCAGAGGCTTTTCTCAAAATTTTCTTTCATGAAAACGTTTCCACTGTAATTACAAATAACCAAAAGAAAATTTGAGTCAAATCGTTCCAGCCGTTCTAAACTGATGTGTTACTATACTTATCTAATTTTTTTTTTACATATAGATTTAAAGAAGAAGGTATGGCCAGTTCCTCTGACCCCAAGTCAGATTACGTCGTATACTAACTGTGGAACAGATATCTTCATGATTTTGGCAAATATTAGGATTTTAGGTAAATGGGCGTAAAATTGGGCGTGGTCATTTTTTCTTTGAATAAAAAAATAAGTCGTGGTAGGACGAACAATTAAAAAAATTATCCAAATCGTTCCCACTGTTTTCAACTGATTCTTACCAACGAACAACAATTGATTTTTATATATATAGATAAATCAAAAAGTAGGCATGGTCAGTTCCTTAGTCGCCCAATTAATACTTAGGGTTGGAGGGAAAGTCAACAGTATCTCGTGTAATAATTTTCAAACCGATATATTCATTATATGGCAAATATAAGGATTTTAGATAAATCAAAATAGTGGGCGTAAAAGGAGGCGTGGTCAATATTTTGTTCTTTAAAAACCTAACTCGGGGTACGACGAACGTTTGTACATAGAATTATGCAATTCGGTCCAGCCGTTTTCAACTGAATCCATTACCAACGAACAACAACTGATTTTTATCCACGTTTTGGTATAGTCCCCATATAACGGTATCTCTCGAAATTCGGTATTTTGATGATTTTTGCCACATTTCTCCTCGGATTTGTCTAACACATATAACGATACCTACCGATATTGGGTATGTTGATAATCATAGTCACATTTACGCACATAATTGTTTCAAATTTGGTATCTTAGAAGGTTTGATAGATGACAATCCTTGAAGTATAAAACTGTCAACAGAGGTTCCCCTTTTGGTATGACCCCATATAACGGCCTCATTCACTTTATGGTTTTTTGATAAGTTAACTTTGTCTAAGTTAACCAAACCGTCTTTCTGGTATATGAAGTTTAAAGTGAAACACACTTGAATTCAGATACTTTATATAAAAATGTTTCCTTTATCCTAAGGTGTATGATAATAATAGTTCTGCCCGGTCGAACTTAATTTTTTTACTTGTTTTTAAAGCAATAAGTAGTATTGTCGTTGAAATGGCGCGTTGGAGACCCCATAATGTCAATATCTTTTATCATAGTATAATTCAAAGACGATTAAACAAATGTCCGGTTCCTTAAATCATATAATGGTTATACAAAACGTGATCATTTTTTGCAAGGATGGTTTCTTCCCAAATTACCAACATTTACCGAAATTAGTATGAAAATATGGTTAAAATGTATGATATACTTGAAATCGGATTGTATCCTTATCCTGGGGTTATGACCCATATAATGAACTGCAAAAGCGATTTAAGGTATCGTGAAAGTTTAGGAAGAATTTCTGAAAGAATAGAAATCCTTTTCTCTCTTCTTTTTTGCGCCCTTTATATTCGGTATTTCACTGACTTCAGCCAGTTCATATTGAGTTCTCATTGGACGGATTATTGTCATGTGAAAGAAGTAGGTAGGTCCCCGTTTTGAAATGAGCCCCATAACGTTTTGCCGTTTTTTTTTTTTTTTGTTTAAATGTGTTCGCATCTTCGAGCTGAAGCACGATGTAAATCCTGGAGTTGAAAGCTAAATTCCATTTTTAGACATGAAAGATCGCTATTTAACATCGTATTGGGTACTATTTCATTTTTGATATTATTCATTCAGAATTCAAAACAATAAAAAATGTACACTTCTATATAGTTTTTAAATTTGAAAAAATTTCACGCCAAAAGGATTTTTTCTTTTATATTTTTATTGGCATGTTTTCTCAAGATTTCATTCCGAAGTTGTATGAATTGTGAAAATCCGTCAAAACGTTTTTGAGTTATAAGCATAGTAAGAAAAGGAATTCTATCCTTCCAGAAATTCTTCCCAAACATTTAAAATACCTGGCATCTTTGTTTCTAAGCGGGCAAAAAGAACTTCTTCGCATAAAATTTGAAATTTTCAGAGTAGGGCCCATATTTGTCTTGACCACATTCATCAATTGATTAGGCTAAAAAATTGTATTTATGCTACCCTGGGGTAAGAAACCATCATACAGATAATTGCCACATAGGAATTTATTTAAGTAAAGTCCCCACATTGGAGTATCCCCAAGTCCACTTTCACATCCAATGTGTGGTCAGAGAAGAACATTTTGTAATCTATTGAATTTGTAACCCCCAAGAGAATATTGGTTGGGAACGTAGATTTTGGATGTACATCTATATGAAATAAATTGTGAAAACGTAAACAAATTACAAATATAAAATGTGGCACGGGACCGAATATTTGTTGAATCGTCATTGAGTTATACTATGATGAAAAATATGGACTTTATGTGGTCTCCAACTTACAATTTAAATGACAAATAAAATTCACTCCCATCTTACGGTAATGGATGTAAAATAGTAATTATATTTGACTATTCTAACTATTTTTACTTATTTAAATCACACGAAATTTTTTTTGAGGTGCTAATGGGTTTAAAAAAGTAATTAACATTGGCTATTCTTAAATCATTCAGCCTTCAATTAATAGGTGTACAAAATAGAGTAAATTTTAAATTGCTGCCGAAAAAATCGAAAATTTTTGCATATTTTCTATACATACCGTTATGTGGTTGACAAACCAAAATTTTCAATTTTGACTAAAAATACTTTTCAAAGCATCAAAACATTAAAAAACTCAACGTACTTTTAAATTGAGGCTATGCCTAATGGGGGACCAATAGTAGCCAGAAATAGTAACAAAAACATGTAAAAGGACGAGTTTTTAGTGGTATTATTATACCTAAACGAAACTGATATATTCTAACTTCCTAGGAATATTGTAGTTCAAAGATTAACCTAAATATTTCGCCTTTATTGCGATTGCAACGAACGGCCGCATACACAGACAGGTATAGTTTAATCGACTGGTAAAAACTAAATACCTTATAACATAATCTTCTAAAAATTTAATTAAATACGAATATAAAGAGGTACTGGGGGATACAAAATAAATCATAAAGTGGACATTTGTTGCAATTTTCTGACAAATGATTTATAACCTGAAAATGCTTTTGAGCCTTTCAAACTACCTTAAATTTACAGCACATTTGGTCGACGAATATTGGCAGATAATATTATATGAAGGATATATTTAAATAAGAACAAATATATTCCTTTGTAACATCAATAATCCTAAGAATAATATGTGCTAAGTCTGAAAGACGCATATTAAATTTGGTGACCTCTATCGTAATTGCAAATGGTGAATGAAGAGGCTCACGGACATAATTTAATCATCAAGGATTTCTACTCTTAAACAAACTTCATGGGGTCATTAACTTCGATAAATCGATGAAACTTTATTTATGATAGTTAAATTAAAGTCATATTGCCAGGATTTCATTTTAGAAATTACTATCAATTCTGAGGTCCAAAACCCCAAAAAGTTAACTAGATATGAAAATAATCAATCCAATGAGAACTCAAAATGCAAAATTAATTGGGACTGCAATCCGTGAAATACCGAATATGAAAAGGCACTGTAATATGCGGACTATACACAATAGTGGAGCGAATTGAAAATTTAGAAAGAAAAGGATTCATATCCTCGGAAAATTCTTCCGAAACCTTAAAAGTAACCTTAACTCACATGCAACGTTATACGGTGACTATGCGCTATCGTCAGTAATTACACTGCGGGAAATTACACTTGGAAAATTGTTTGGTTAATAGATAAAAATCCCAAAAAGGGGTTTCGGGTCAAACGTTTTTAGGGTCCATTTTATATAGCTTAACCAAACACAAAGGGCCTCAAATATTTTGCTCTATACTTAGCAAAAGTTACGATAGAGTTTTAAATTTGATACAGTGATAGGGGTTTCATGAAGAATCATTTGTACAAAATATGTATCAGGTCGATCTAAATTGGTGTAGTCCCTCAAATGATGTAGCCCCTTTCAAATTCCTCAAATGTTGGTAATTTGAGATTTTAGAAAGAACAACACATTCTTTCAAATTATAAGAATAGGACCATGCTTTGGAATAACCCTTATATGAAGGTATCCGCTGATTTCCAGCGCCTTGGTTCCATTTTTCAATTGATTTTACCCTTCTTCGACCTCTTCTTCGCGGAAATTTTGTTGATTATATTTTCGAATCGATTTGGCTTAAAATGTGTGTTTAGGCTAATTTGGGGGTAGATGGGCTATTACAAAACAGTTAATGTATACTTTTTAATACATGTGATCTATTATTTAGGTTTTAAACTCTCAAATTAAAACCTCTGGCTGAAAATACTTATGCTTTAAAAACTATGCATTAAAGAGCCTCTCCGTTCACCATTTGCAATTACGATAGAGGTCACCACATTTAATATGCGTCTTTCAAACTTTGCACCGGGTTTTATAATATTCTTAGCATGATTGATGTTGCAAAATGTATATTTTTACATATACTCCTCATATAATATTATCTCTTAAAAATTCGTCGAAGGGCTGAAGGGCTGAAAACCATTTTCATTTGTCAAAAAAAAAAAAAAAAAAAAAAAAATACAACAAAAGCCTCTTTATACTCGTTATATCATCGTATTTAATAAAATTTTCAAACCTCAATTATCAGTATTATCCACTAAAAAATCGTCCTTTTGCGTTCGGTATTATGAAATCTACTGTTTACTATTGGTTCCCCAATAGACATAGCCTTAATTTAAAAGTATTTTGAGATCTTAAGTGTTTTAATGCTTTGAGAAGTATTTTTTAATTAAAAGTTTAGCATAGACGGTGAAACAAGACTGTTGCTTTTCTCAATAAAAATTTTTTCCCTGAAGATGACTGTCGAAGACAGTCGAAATATCGGAAAATAAAAATCAAAATTATAAAAATAAAACACTGATGTTTTTCAATTGACCTTAAGCCAAAATAAAGTTAATAAGATAAAATAAAAAATTATGGTATGGCAACCATATAATTATATTAAGTATAGAAAATATGCCAAATTTCTTCATTTTGCGGTTTTTTTTCAATAAGAATTTTCAATTCTAAAAGGCATTCTGAAACAATTCTACACAAAATTACATATCAAAATAGAACAGTAAATTTTTTCAGTTCTGCGATTTTTCCAGAGGCTTTTCTCAAAATTTTCTTTCATGAAAACGTTTCCACTGTAATTACAAATAACCAAAAGAAAATTTGAGTCAAATCGTTCCAGCCGTTCTAAACTGATGTGTTACTATACTTATCTAAATTTTTTTACATATAGATTTAAAGAAGAAGGTATGGCCAGTTCCTCTGACCCCAAGTCAGATTACGTCGTATACTAACTGTGGAACAGATATCTTCATGATTTTGGCAAATATTAGGATTTTAGGTAAATGGGCGTAAAATTGGGCGTGGTCATTTTTTCTTTGAATAAAAAAATAAGTCGTGGTAGGACGAACAATTAAAAAAATTATCCAAATCGTTCCCACTGTTTTCAACTGATTCTTACCAACGAACAACAATTGATTTTTATATATATAGATAAATTAAAAAGTAGGCAAGGTCAGTTCCTCAGTCGCCCAATTAATACTTAGGGTTGGAGGGAAAGTCAACAGTATCTCGTGTAATAATTTTCAAACCGATATATTCATTATATGGCAAATATAAGGATTTTAGATAAATCAAAATAGTGGGCGTAAAAGGAGGCGTGGTCAATATTTTGTTCTTTAAAAACCTAACTCGGGGTACGACGAACGTTTGTACATAGAATTATGCAATTCGGTCCAGCCGTTTTCAACTGAATCCATTACCAACGAACAACAACTGATTTTTATCCACGTTTTGGTATAGTCCCCATATAACGGTATCTCTCGAAATTCGGTATTTTGATGATTTTTGCCACATTTCTCCTCGGATTTGTCTAACACATATAACGATACCTACCGATATTGGGTATGTTGATAATCATAGTCACATTTACGCACATAATTGTTTCAAATTTGGTATCTTAGAAGGTTTGATAGATGACAATCCTTGAAGTATAAAACTGTCAACAGAGGTTCCCCTTTTGATATGACCCCATATAACGGCCTCATTCACTTTATGGTTTTTTGATAAGTTAACTTTGACTAAGTTAACCAAACCGTCTTTCTGGTATATGAAGTTTAAAGTGAAACACACTTGAATTCAGATACTTTATATAAAAATGTTTCCTTTATCCTAAGGTGTATGATAATAATAGTTCTGCCCGGTCGAACTTAATTTTTTTACTTGTTTTTAAAGCAATAAGTAGTATTGTCGTTGAAATGGCGCGTTGGAGACCCCATAATGTCAATATCTTTTATCATAGTATAATTCAAAGGCGATTAAACAAATGTCCGGTTCCTTAAATCATGTAATGGTTATACAAAACGTGATCATTTTTTGCAAGGATGGTTTCTTCCCAAATTACCAACATTTACCGAAATTAGTATGAAAATATGGTTAAAATGTATGATATACTTGAAATCGGATTGTATCCCTATCCTGGGGTTATGACCCATATAATGAACTGCAAAAGCGATTTAAGGTATCGTGAAAGTTTAGGAAGAATTTCTGAAAGAATAGAAATCCTTTTCTCTCTTCTTTTTTGCGCCCTTTATATTCGGTATTTCACTGACTTCAGTCAGTTCATATTGAGTTCTCATTGTCATGTGAAAGAAGTAGGTAGGTCCCCGTTTTGAAATGAGCCCCATAACGTTTTGCCGTTTTTTTTTTTTTTTGTTTAAATGTGTTCGCATCTTCGAGCTGAAGCACGATGTAAATCCTGGAGTTGAAAGCTAAATTCCATTTTTAGACATGAAAGATCGCTATTTAACATCGAATTGGGTACTATTTCATTTTTGATATTATTCATTCAGAATTCAAAACAATAAAAAATGTACACTTCTATATAGTTTTTAAATTTGAAAAAATTTCACGCCAAAAGGATTTTTTCTTTTATATTTTTATTGGCATGTTTTCTCAAGATTTCATTCCGAAGTTGTATGAATTGTGAAAATCCGTCAAAACGTTTTTGAGTTATAAGCATAGTAACGAATAAACAAATTGAAAAAAAAAATCTTCAACTTGTTCGCAGGTTTTTTACTGCGAATGTTTAAAGGTCCTTACGAAGTTTGGTTCTTACTATTATTTTGAAATTAGATTCCATTGAAAAAGTGTTCTCTATTTTTTCCCGATTTTAGAGTTTTTGCAATTCAATATGCTCTTTTTTTTTTTTGATTTTTTAGAAATTTTGGAAAAAGTAATTATCTTTTAACTTTGGTTTGACCAACATTACTATTGTACACCACAAAATCAGATCAGCGGTTCTTGAGTTATAAGTGTAGCTATTAACACAACTTTATTTGATATATATATAGATAGATTAGAAGTTTGCGTGGTCAGTTCCTCAGCCCCCAAATAAATCCCTAGGGTTGGAGGGAAAGCCAATAGTATCTCGTGTAATAATTTTCAAACCGATATCTTCATTATCTGGCGAATATAAAGATTTTAGATAAATCAACTCGGGGTATGATAAACGTTTGTACAAAGAATTATGCAAATCGGTCCAGCCGTTTTCAACTGATTCCATTACCAACGAACAACAATTGATTTTTATATATATAGATAGTGGAGCGAATTGAAAATTTAGTAAGAAAAGGTTTCATATGTTCTTCTGAACCCCTCAAAGTAACCTTCAATAATAGATAACGTTATACGGGGACTATGCGCTATCGTCAGTAATTACACTGCGCCGCAAACAATCATGGGTTGGGAAATAGCTTAACCATACACAAAGGGCTTCAAATATTTTGCTCTATACTCCGCAAAAGGTTACGATAGAGCTTTAAATTTGATACAGTCCAAGGGGCCACATGAAGAATCATTTGGACAAAATATGTATCAGGTCGGTCTACATTGTGATGTAGCTCCCCTCAAATGATGCATCCACCTTTGAAATTCCCAAAATGTTCGTAATTTGAGATTTTATATTGTATGTATCCATGAATGAAGGTACCCGTTGATTTCAGCTATTTCCAGGGCCTTGGTCACATTTGTCAATTGATTTTGCCCTTATTCAGCACCTTAGCTTCTAATGGAGTAGAATATCTCTTCACGCAAATTTTTAAATGTCAATGTTTCAAAGTAGCGTCCATATAAAAGTTAATTATTATGCTTTAAAAACTATGCATAAAATACTAAAACTACGGGCCGGCAACGCGGACTGGGAAAGCTATTTTACTATTTTAGCTATTTTACGCCCACTATTTCGATTTATCTAAAATCCTTATATTAACCAAAATAATGAAGATATCACTTTGAAATTATTACACGAGATACTATTGACTTTCCATCCAAGCCTAAGTATTCATTTGGTAGCTGAGGAACTGACCACGCCTGCTTTTTAACCTATATATATGAATCAATTGTTGTTCGTTGGTAATTGAATCATTTTGAAATGGTTGGACCGATTTAGATATTTTTTTAAACGTTCGTCCTACCCCGATTTAGGTTTTTATGTAAAAAAAGTGACCACGTCAATTTTTTTTGATTGAACTAAAATCCTAATATTGGCCAAAATAATGAATATATCTGTTCCATAGTAAGTATATGACGTACTCTTGACTCCATATGCATATTTTGCATATTTTCTATACAATTTTGATTAAAAAATACTTTGAGAAGTATGAGAGCATGAAAACATTTAAAATCTCAATTGGGGCTATGTAATATGGGAAACCAGCAATAAGCAGTTATTGCCAGTATAGATTTCACAATACTGACAATTTTAAATCTCAAATTACAGTTCATTTGGTAGAAATTATAACAAAAACATGCAAAAGGACGAATGTTTAGTGGTATTATTATAACTAAACGAAACGTATATATTCTAACTCCCTAGGAATCTATACCTATAAACGAGGAAAATGTATGTTTATTTGTTTGCAAGTTATGGATTTGAAAACCGCTGCACATATTTTCCTGAAAATTTCCAAGTATACTACAACATCGCCTGAAAGTAACATAGGCTACATACATTTTTGAAATTCCAGTTGAAACTGGAGATATAGCATCAGAATCGGAGGTACCTCCTAAATATCTAGATTTTATATGCACATATTTATTGATCGATTACAGATACAGTCTCCAAATTTGGCCAACAGTAAAAAACTACACAACAATTTAATTGAGGATACGATTGTTACGAAGAAGTATGTTGCTATCTCGAATTCTCTAATTGCAACAGAAATACAACTCAACTTCAAAAGATTGCAGTTTCCTGCACGTTTGGCATTTGCTATGAAATTAAAAAGGTCAAACCCTTCGTGTATGTGGACTAAATTTCCTTCTTTTCTCATAGTAGACGAGTTCTTTGTTAGTTTAATCATTAAAGTATTGCAACAATTGCGTTTTTTTAATTTTTGAATTTGTTTTATTATTTTTTTAACCACCAATATCTGGTAATGGAATCAGTTGAGAACGGCTAGACCGATTTTGCGTAATTTTTTGTACAAACGTTCGCCATACCCCGAGTTAGGTTTTTAAAGAAAAAAAATATTGACCACGCCTACTTTTACGCCCACTATTTCGATTCATCTAAAATCCTTATATTTGCCAAATAATAAAGATCTCGGCTTGAAAATTATTATACGAGGTACTGTTGACCTTCTATCCAGTCCTAGGTATTTATTTGGCCGCTGGGGAACTGACCACGTCTACTTTTTAATCTATATATATGGATTTGGATAATTTTTTATTTAAATAATTGTTCTACCCTGAGTTATGTTTTCATTCATAGAAAAAGTGACCACGCCCAATATTACGCCCATTTTTTGATTTACCTAAAATCCTAATATTTGCAAAAATCATCATCATTCCACAGTTAGTATGTGACGTAATCTTGACTATCCCTCCAACCTTAGGTATCTGTTTGGGGTCATCTTATGTTCATTTATATGGTATAAACAAAAAGTATTGCAAATAAATAAATAAAATTCAATGACGAATCAACAATGCCCGTGTTGTTGTCCGCCAATAGGTAAAAATCACTATAGATCGGGGCCCTGGGGACTATATTGGGACATTACCAAAATATTTACCTATGTTTGCATTTTTCTGTAAGATGGTTCTCTACTCACAAAGTAGCCTAAATACAGCAAAATCGATTGGAAAATGTGGTCAAGACCCTCGAAAAAGAAAAGCCAAGATGCCAAATAAAGGCCAAATCAGTTGAAAATGTGGCCAAGACTACGGTCATAGCTGAAATCAGGGATACATTCATATAAGGGTTATACCAAAGCCTAGCCCAACCAATATTCTCTTGGGGGTTACAAATTCATTTTACTGATTGTACTCCCAAAGAACTTTGCATTTTGAGCTCTCATTGGACGGATTATTGTCACATAAAAGAAGTAGGTCCACGCTTTTAAATGAGCCCCATTAGGCTTTTTCGGTCATTTTTGTTTGTTTAAATGTGTTCGTATCTTTCAGCTGAACTACGATTGGTATTAATATTCAAATTCAAAAATAAAATACACTACTAATGTTCATTAGAAAAAAGTAAGTCAAAATGGAAGAAAATCATGCAGAATAAAACATTACTATTGTACATTTCAAAAGTCAAAATGAAAAAGAAAGTTGTTTTAGTTCGAAGAGGATAATATCCAAAAAATCGCTTAAAAATGTGATATACTAAAATTTTCATATTGACTTTTGAAATGTACAATCGTAATGTTTTATTTTGCATGATTTTTTTCCATTAATAATTTTTTCCATTAATGTACATGTGTAGTTTTTTTATATTTTATTTTCGAATTCCAATATTAATACCAATTTATTTAATTGACTTGATTTCTTGAGAACTGAAATTGATGTCGTGTTACATGGAAGTGTAGTACCGAATTATGTGGTGGCGAAACGGAATATATGATATCGAAATAATTTAATGCGGTTACACCAAAGTTAGAAGATAATTAAATAATTATTAAAAAGATCTCATTGCAAAAATTCTCAAATCGGAAAAAATCAATAAAAATTTTCAATGTTATCGAATTTTAAAATAATAGTACATTCTATTGACAAACTTTGTAAATACTTAGGATTGGAGGGGAAGTCAACGGTATGTCGTCAAAGACGTAAAATGGTAAAGACTAGACAAAATGCATTCTGAGCAAATGGTTTGTGGCTATACTACCTTGAATAACAGCTCATGACAGAGGCAGGTTAATATAAAAAACACAATTATAGGAAAGAATGACAAATAAAATTTTGGATTATCCAAACTATTGGTTTCAAATTTCTATTCCATATACCTTCCCAAATAATTTCATACTGCCTTAGCGGTTTAAATTGCTTTACATTGGTAACTATGTTGTTACGATATCATAACAACAGAGGTATTTTTCACAGGGTTGCCATATTTTGACTCTGTCTTGTCCCATCTTTATACTTCTATGTCTTTGATGTCGTGTAATCATTATACCCTACACCACAAAGTGGTCAGGGTATTATGTCTTTGTGCATTTGTTTGTAACAGGCAAAAGAAAACGAGATAGACCCATAGTTCCTTTTGATGATCTGCATAGAATCACTTTCTGAGTTGATTTATGCATGTCAGTCCGTCTGTCCGTCCATGTATTCTTGTGAACAAAATGCAGGTCGCATTTATTATCCGATTGAGATGAAATTTTCCAAACAACATTTGTTTGGCCCAAGGACGAACCCTATTGAAATTGGAGATAATCGGTAAAAATTTAGATATAGCTCCCATATATAACTTCGTCCGATTTGACTTTTATTGTGCACCAAACGTGTAATATCGGCCCGAATAGTATGGATGGATATTTTGCACATACAACCAAATTAGGCCTGAAAATAAGTACGCCAAATTTGATCGAAATCGGTTCAGATATAGCTATAGCTCCCATATATATTATTTGTTATTTTTGTCCTCCACAGCCATAATATGCACTCTGTAACAACAATATTTGGGGAAATATATCAAATGCAGCTCAGAAATACCTTTGCTAAATTTTATCGAGATCGGTTCAAATTTGGATATAGCTCCCATACATAACTTCGTCCGATTTACATTTTATTGTGCACACCAAACGTATAATATTTGCCCAAATCGGATGGAATTTGCCACATACGACCTGATTTCAAATTAATTTTGGACCTAATGGGCAATACAAGTCCGAATTTAAAAGATAAAAATGCTTCGACATATTTAGTCCTTTGAATTTTAAATTATAATTATAATCATAGAGTGTATGATTGAATTCTCCCATAAAAACTTTTAATTGTTATGTGGAGCTCAACTACATTAGCAAAGTGGTATCATAAAATCGGCCCGCCCGACTTTAGTACTTTCTTTACTGGTTTTAAAACCGATATCTTCATTATTTGACAAATATAAGGATTTTAGATAAATCGAAATAGTGGGCGTAAAGGTAGGCGTGGTCAATATTTTTTTCTTTAAAAACCTAACTCGGGGTATGAAGAACGTTTGTACAAAAAATAATGCAATTAGGTTCAGCCGGTTTCAACTGATTCCATTACCAACGAACAACAATTGATTTATATATATATAGATAGATAAATATACTCGGGGTATGACGAACGTTTGTACAAAAAATAATGAAATTAGGTCCAGCCGTTTTCAACTGATTCCATTACCAACGAAAAATAATTAATTTTTATACATATAGATAAATATAAAGAGTGAGATAAAACATGGAAAAACAAGTAAGCAAAGGCTACATTCGAGCGGGGCCGACCGCTGAATACAAAAGCAAAAAGATTAACATTTATTATTGGTGTTTGACTGAAACGCATCTATATGAGATACAGACATTTGACTATATTCTTCAACGAAATCAGCGTTACCGAAATAGTCAGAAGTGCGTCTTTCCTGTATTTGTGAATTCTCCAAAAAGTCACTGAATGGACATTTTCGTATTTTGTCTACAAAAGTTGGCAAACTATTTCAAACATTGAATATTTTTGGATGGCCATCCAAAACTGCTTGGCTTTTGCAATGTCCGGTAACCCCCATTCAAATGTGCGTGAGGATCGGGCGATAATTACGACCTGCTGACAATTTTGCAATTTCAACCCCTAAATATATGGCGATCATCTCCAAAAAGAGTAGGCTTCTATTCTGACCCTCATCTTATCCCCATGCAAAATTTCGTAAGGATCGGGTCATAAATGCGATCTGTATGTGATATCCTGATATCCTAACTACATAGTTTTGTTAGCTGTAGAAATATTACCAAATGTTTAATTCAAAATGAAAATATGCCAAAAATATGACAAAATGGAAAAAATATGAGAAAATGTTACAAAACCAATATTTTCATCTTCATGCGATTTTTTTAGACGTTTTTTCATTCCTGCCAAGAAGCCATTCTGAATTAATGAGAACTGTCGAAATCTGTTCAGCCGTTCTCGACATATAAGAGATATTTCAAGCATATCTTCTTTGAACATATTTTGCTATATATCCGATTTGTTGGATGTTAACATCAATGTAAAGATCAGAAGTAACCTTGTGATGGCTTTGTGATTTCGCCGGGATTTAAAATATTCACGTTTTAATGAAAAATTTTGAATTTTTTCAACACAAAAGATATGGTCTATTTTACCCGCTAAAAATTACCCGATGACCACCCAAATTGGTAGGCTTCTTCCCCGCCCTAAACTCTAGCTACATGCGAAATTCAGTCGATTGGTCTATAATTGCGACCTGTATAGCTACTGCAAAATCCGATATTTTTTCACTATTGGGTCCATTTCAACGCCTAAACATTTGGCGATCATCTCCAAAAGAAATAGGCTTCTATTCTGACCCTAACCCCACCTTCGTGCCAAATTTCGTTAGGATCGGGGCATAATTGCGACCTGTAGCGTGATTACAAATTAACATGGACAGACGGACGGACGGACATACATAGCTAGATCGACTCAGCTCGGCGAGCTAGGAAGATCTATACATACTTTCCTATATGGGAAACCAATATTTCGAGGTGTTACATCAATTCTGGCCCAATCAAACTTATAATACCCCCAACACATAGTGTTGTAGGGTATAAAAACATTAAGTTCGGCCGGCTGAACTTTTAATACCCTCCACCTTGGGGAATGGAAACATTAGAACCAATTATGACCCACATATACAAATTTTTAGATATATTCGAGGGAAAATGTGGCCAACTATGACCAACAAATACCAATTTTTAGACAAATCCTTGAAAATGTGCGGCAAAAATCATCAAAATACCGAATATCGGGAGGTACCGTTTTCAATACCAAAAATTCTAGGCACAATACAAATTATTCTGCTAAATTTTGACGCTCTACGTCAAATAATGTGGCCTGTATCGTGATTTCAACAGACAGACAGACGGACATCGTTAAATCGACTTAGAATTTTATGCTGATTATGAATATATATAAATTATGGGGTCTACGACGAATATTTAGACATGTTACAAACGAAATGACAAAGTTAATAAACCCTCCTTTCCAAGGAGGAGGGTATAAAAACTGCAACAAAGTCAAACGCCATAATTTTTACATTTTTACAATACACCCTCCATTATAATATAAAAAAAAAAAAAAATAAAAAAATAGTTTGGTGTATGTGTAAAATTGAAACATTCAGACAATGTACTAACAATTTGTAAATATGTGCATTTTTCAGAATCTATGAATAATATTTTGAGAATCTATGTATATGTTTGAAAAAGATGAATTTGAATTGAATGTGAGTTCCTACAAATAAGCTGTAATACTCCTTTATGGCCCGAGCCACACTAAAAATAACATTTTCCATGGAAAAACTACCAGACCCTTTGTAAATTAAATTTTCCAATTGGAAATAGTCCGGAAAATATCCTGCCTATCACTTAAGGTGGAAGCTCAAGAGAACCCCGAGTTCTGAGAACGGAATGCTGTAGCTGACTGTTTTGGCATTTCTATCTTGTTCTGGATTATTCAACTGAATATCCCTGATTCAACTAATTTTCCCTTGTTCTTCCATATCTGTTAAGTTATGCACCTGGTTTCAGGGAGTATGCTGAGTTTGAGGAGGCACATTGTTGTGCTGACGGTAACACCATTGTTAACGCAAAGCTTTGACATATTTCCCTCTAAGCTAGTTTGAACCGAACCATGCGTGTGATTTCTATATTTTTAGTTGGATTCCTGATAGTAGGATTCGAAACAGAAGAAGATTCGCTCGTAACTAAAGATACGTTATGTGTATCTCTGGTAACTTGACCTGTTTGCTTTTCTAGATGTTCCGGGCCTTTGACATTCTAAGTTAATCCGGGTATTGCAAACAGGGGAAATGGGGCATGATTTTAGGTACGCCGAAAAAATCTTATGAATGCATGTCCACAAATTGTTTCAAAAAGGCGAGATTTTTTAATTATAGGGACTGCGCATGACAAACGTTTGACTTGTAAGAGTCCTCACTCGCAGCGTGGTTTTCTGAATTTGTTGATGTCCTGCATATTTCTGTCCCATTACCAACGAACAACAATTGATTTTTATACTCTCCACCATACTATGGAGGGTATAATAAATTTTGTCATTCCGTTTGTAACTCCTCGAAATACTCATGTCAGACCCAACAAAGTATATATATTCTTGATCAGCGTAAAATTCTAAGACGATTTAGCCATGTCCGTCTGTCTGTCTGAGTGTCTGTTGTAATCACGCTATCTTTCGAACAAATTGAGATAGAAGGCTAAAATTTTGCACACATGTATATTTTGCCAGTGCTGCTGACAATTTTGCAATTTCAACCCCTAAATATATGGCGATCATCTCCAAAAAGAGTAGGCTTCTATTCTGACCCTCATCTTATCCCCATGCAAAATTTCGTAAGGATCGGGTCATAAATGCGATCTGTATGTGATATCCTGATATCCTAACTACATAGTTTTGTTAGCTGTAGAAATATTACCAAATGTTTAATTCAAAATGAAAATATGCCAAAAATATGACAAAATGGAAAAAATATGAGAAAATGTTACAAAACCAATATTTTCATCTTCATGCGATTTTTTTAGACGTTTTTTCATTCCTGCCAAGAAGCCATTCTGAATTAATGAGAACTGTCGAAATCTGTTCAGCCGTTCTCGACATATAAGAGATATTTCAAGCATATCTTCTTTGAACATATTTTGCTATATATCCGATTTGTTGGATGTTAACATCAATGTAAAGATCCCCAACACATAGTGTTGTAGGGTATAAAAACATTAAGTTCGGCCGGCTGAACTTTTAATACCCTCCACCTTGGGGAATGGAAACATTAGAACCAATTATGACCCACATATACAAATTTTTAGACATATTCGAGAGAAAATGTGGCCAACTATGACCAACAAATACCAATTTTTAGACAAATCCTTGAAAATGTGCGGCAAAAATCATCAAAATACCGAATATCGGGAGGTACCGTTCTCAATACCAACAATTCTAGGCACAATACAAATTATTCTGCTAAATTTTGACGCTCTACGTCAAATAATGTGGCCTGTATCGTGATTTCAACAGACAGACAGACGGACATCGTTAAATCGACTTAGAATTTTATGCTGATTATGAATATATATAAATTATGGGGTCTACGACGAATATTTAGACATGTTACAAACGAAATGACAAAGTTAATAAACCCTCCTTTCCAAGAAGGAGGGTATAAAAACTGCAACAAAGTCAAACGCCATAATTTTTACATTTTTACAATACACCCTCCATTATAATATAAAAAAAAAAAATAAAAAAATAGTTTGGTGTATGTGTAAAATTGAAACATTCAGACAATGTACTAACAATTTGTAAATATGTGCATTTTTCAGAATCTATGAATAATATTTTGAGAATCTATGTATATGTTTGAAAAAGATGAATTTGAATTGAATGTGAGTTCCTACAAATAAGCTGTAATACTCCTTTATGGCCCGAGCCACACTAAAAATAACATTTTCCATGGAAAAACTACCAGACCCTTTGTAAATTAAATTTTCCAATTGGAAATAGTCCGGAAAATATCCTGCCTATCACTTAAGGTGGAAGCTCAAGAGAACCCCGAGTTCTGAGAACGGAATGCTGTAGCTGACTGTTTTGGCATTTCTATCTTGTTCTGGATTATTCAACTGAATATCCCTGATTCAACTGATTTTCCCTTGTTCTTCCATATCTGTTAAGTTATGCACCTGGTTTCAGGGAGTATGCTGAGTTTGAGGAGGCACATTGTTGTGCTGACGGTAACACCATTGTTAACGCAAAGCTTTGACATATTTCCCTCTAAGCTAGTTTGAACCGAACCATGCGTGTGATTTCTATATTTTTAGTTGGATTCCTGATAGTAGGATTCGAAACAGAAGAAGATTCGTTCGTAACTAAAGATACGTTATGTGTATCTCTGGTAACTTGACCTGTTTGCTTTTCTAGATGTTCCGGGCCTTTGACACTCTAAGTTAATCCGGGTATTGCAAACAGGGGAAATGGGGCATGATTTTAGGTACGCCGAAAAAATCTTATGAATGCATGTCCACAAATTGTTTCAAAAAGGCGAGATTTTTTAATTATAGGGACTGCGCATGACAAACGTTTGACTTGTAAGAGTCCTCACTCGCAGCGTGGTTTTCTGTTGATGTCCTGCATATTTCTGTCCCATTACCAACGAACAACAATTGATTTTTATACCCTCCACCATACTATGGAGGGTATAATAAATTTTGTCATTCCGTTTGTAACTCCTCGAAATACTCATGTCAGACCCAACAAAGTATATATATTCTTGATCAGCGTAAAATTCTAAGACGATTTAGCCATGTCCGTCTGTCTGTCTGAGTGTCTGTTGTAATCACGCTATCTTTCGAACAAATTGAGATAGAAGGCAAAAATTTTGCACACATGTATATTTTGCCAGTGGGCAGGTTAAGTTCGTATATAACGGTACCTCCCGATATTCGGTATTTTGATGATTTTAGCGACATTATTCACCGGAATTGTTTTAAATTTGGCATTTGAAGTTCGTAAGGGCTACTACATCCTAAGTCAAAAAACGAGCCATATAGGTCCACGTCTTCATATAGCCCCCATATAACGGTACCCCCCGAAATTCGGTATTTTGATGATTTTAGCGACATTATTTACCGGAATCGTTCCAAATTTGGTATTTGAAGTTCGTAATATATACTGCAGCACAAAATAGAAAATGGGCCATGTAGGTCCACGTCAAATTTTATGCGAAGAGGTTCTTTACCCCCTTAGAAATAAAGATGCCAGGTATTTTAAATGTTTGGTAAGAATTTCTGGAAGGATAGAATTCCTTTTCTTACTAAAAGTCCCATTCCCTCTACTATTTTACACCCTTTAAATTTGGTATTTTACTGATTGTACTCCCAAAGAATTTTGCATTTTGAGCTCTCATTGGACGGATTATTGTCACATGAAAGAAGTAGGTCCACGCTTTGAAATGAGCCCCATTAGGCTTTTTCGGTAATTTTTGTTTGTTTAAATGTGTTCGCATCTTCCAGCTGAACCACGATGTCGGCCTTGTAGTTGAAAGGTAGGTAGTCAGTTAACATCGTATTTCGCACTTATTTCATTTTTTTTTTGGTGAAAAATTGTATATAGCGAAACTTATTCTTTATTTTGTTCACAAAAAATCCACTGAATGATAATTCAAATTGAAAAAAATTGAAAAAAGAAGAATGACAAATTGAAAAAATCTTCAACTTGTTCGCTGATTTTTTGCAGCAAATATTTAAAGATCCTTACAAAGTTTGTCAATAGAATGTACTATTTTTCCCGATTTGAGAATTTTTGCAATGAGATCTCTTTAATAATTATTTAATTAACTTCAAACTTTGGTGTAACCGCATTGAATTATTTCGATATCATATATTCCGTTTCGCCACCACATAATTCGGTACTACACTTACATGTAACCCGACATCAATTTCAGTTCTCAAGAAATCAAATCAGTTAAATAAATTGGTATTAATATTCGAATTCAAAAATCAAGTATAAACAAGTGAGCAAAGGCATGTGATACCCTGCAACACTACAATATGTCCGAGTCCGAATCCGAATCCATTTTGGAATATTTCGCTTTTGAAATTATGTCATGGAGCACTGCGCAGATATTACAATTAGAGTTTTGACCAGGGACATTTGCCCAATATTTACGCACTCCATCGTGCTGTCAGTTGTTGTGGTCCATTTTACAGCTACATATACCAATGATTATCCAAAATGCTAGAATTCTTCCCTGTTCTTAACTCTCATCAATTGTGTGAGCAGGAAATTTTTTCTGTTTTTGGTTCATTTGAAATTTTCAGAGTAGGGCCCATATTTGTCTTGACCACATTCATCAATTGATTAGGCTAAAAAATTGTATTTATGCTACCCTGGGGTAAGAAACCATCATACAGATAATTGCCACATAGGAATTTATTTAAGTAAAGTCCCCACATTGTAGTGTCCCCAAGTCCACTTTCACATCCAATGTGTGGTCAGAGAAGAAAATTTTGTATTCTATTGAATTTGTAACCCCCAAGAGAATATTGGTTGGGAACGTAGATTTGGGATGTACATCTATATGAAATAAATTGTGAAAACATGAACAAATTACAAATATAAAATGTGGCACGGGACCGAATATTTGTTGAATCGTCATTGAGTTATACTATGATGAAAAATATGGACTTTATGTGGTCTCCAACTTACAATTTAAAAAATAAATAAAATTAATTCCCATCTTACGGTAATGGATGTAAAATAGTAATTATATTTGACTATTCTAACTATTTTTACTTATTTAAATCACACGAAATTTTTTTTTGAGGTGCTAATGGGTTTAAAAAAGTAATTAACATTGGCTATTCTTAAATCATTCAGCCTTCAATTAAGAGGTGTACAAAATAGAGTAAATTTTAAATTGCTGCCGAAAAAATCGAAAATTTGTGCATATTTTCTATACATACCGTTATATGGTTGACAAACCAAAATTTTCAATTTTGACTAAAAATACTTTTCAAAGCATCAAAACATTAAAAAACTCAACGAACTTTTAAATTGAGGCTATGCCTAATGGGGAACCAATAGTAGCCAGAAGTTGTAAAAAAACATGTAAAAGGACGAGTTTTTAGTGGTATTATTATACCTAAACGAAACTGATATATTCTAACTTCCTAGGAATATTGTAGTTCAAAGATTAACCTAAATATTTCGCCTTTATTGCGATTGCAACGAACGGCCGCATACACAGACAGGTATAGTTTAATCGACTGGTAAAAACTAAATACCTTATAACATAATCTTCTAAAAATTTAATTAAATACGAATATAAAGAGGTACTGGGGGATACAAAATAAATCATAAAGTGGACATTTGTTGTAATTTTCTGACAAATGATTTATAACCTGAAAATGCTTTTGAGCCTTTCAAACTACCTTAAATTTACAGCACATTTGGTCGACGAATATTGGCAGATAATATTATATGAGGGATATATTTAAATAAGAACAAATATATTCCTTTGTAACATCAATAATCCTAAGAATAATATGTGCTAAGTCTGAAAGACGCATATTAAATTTGGTGACCTCTATCGTAATTGCAAATGGTGAATGAAGAGGCTCACGGACATAATTTAATCATCAAGGATTTCTACTCTTAAACAAACTTCATGGGGTCATTAACTTCGATAAATCGATGAAACTTTATTTATGATAGTTAAATTAAAGTCATATTGCCAGGATTTAATTTTAGAAATTACTATCAATTCTGAGGTCCAAAACCCCAAAAAGTTAACTAGATATGAAAATAATCAATCCAATGAGAACTCATAATGCAAAATTAATTGGGACTGCAATCCGTGAAATACCGAATATGAAGAGGCACTGTAATATGCGGACTATACACAATAGTGGAGCGAATTGAAAATTTAGAAAGAAAAGGATTAATATCCTCGCAAAATTCTTCCGAAACCTTAAAAGTAACCTTAACTCACATGCAACGTTATACGGTGACTATGCGCTATCGTCAGTAATTACACTGCGGGAAATTACACTTGGAAAATTGTTTGGTTAATAGATAAAAATCCCAAAAAGGGGTTTCGGGTCAAACGTTTTTAGGGTCCATTTTATATAGCTTAACCAAACACAAAGAGCCTCAAATATTTTGCTCTATACTTAGCAAAAGTTACTATAGAGTTTTAAATTTGATACAGTGATAGGGTTTTCATGAAGAAACATTTGTACAAAATATGTATCAGGTCGATCTAAATTGGTGTAGTCCCTCAAATGTTGGTAATTTGAGATTTCAGGAAGAACAACACATTCTTTCAAATAATTATAAGAATAGGACCATGCTTTGGTATAACCCTTATGTGAAGGTATCCGCTGATTTCCAGCGTCTTGGTTCCATTTTTCAATTGATTTCACCCTTCTTCGACCTCCTCTTCGCGGAATTTTTTTTAATTATATTTTCGAATCGATTTGGCTTAAAATGTGTGTATAGGCTAATTTGGGGGTAGATGGGCTATTACAAAACAGTTAATGTATACTTTTTAATACATGTGATCTATTATTTAGGTTTTAAACTCTCAAATTAAAACCTCTGGCTGAAAATACTTATGCTTTAAAAACTATGCATTAAAGAGCCTCTCCGTTCACCATTTGCAATTACGATAGAGGTCACCACATTTAATATGCGTCTTTCAAACTTTGCACCGGGTTTTATAATATTCTTAGCATGATTGATGTTGCAAAATGTATATTTTTACATATACTCCTCATATAATATTATCTCCTAAAAATTCGTCGACCAAGTCAAAGTATCTCGTGTCAACAGTATCTCGTGTAATAATTTTCAAACCGATATATTCATTATATGGCAAATATAAGGATTTTGGTTTGGTAAGGGTATGACGAACGTTTGTACATAGAATTATGCAATTCGGTCCAGCCGTTTTCAACTGAATCCATTACCAACGAACAACAACTGATTTTTATATATAGACGAGCTGGTCCGGTCCGCGTTGCCGGCCCGTAATTTTAGTCTTTAATGCTTATTATATCCTCCACCTTGGAAATGAGGGTATATAAACTTCTTCATTCCATTTGTAACATCCATAAATGTTCGTCGTGGACCCCATAGAATATACATATGTATATTCATAATCAGCACAAAATTCTAAGTCGATTTGTCCGCCTATATGTCTGTTTGCTTAAATAACGATACAGCCTACATTATTTGACGAAGAGCATCAAAATTTAGCAGAACAATTTGTATTGTGTATAGGATGGTTGGTATTGAAAATGATCTATCGGTTCACGTTTTGGTAAGTCCCCATATAACGGTATCTCTCGAAATTCGGTATTTTGATGATTTTTGCCACATTTCTCCTCTGATTTGTCTAACACATATAACGATACCTACCGATATTGGCTATGTTGATAATCATAGTCACATTTACGCACATAATTGTTTCAAATTTGGTATCTTAGAAGGTTTGATAGATGACAATCCTTGAAGTATAAAACTGTCAACAGAGGTTCCCCTTTTGATATGACCCCATATAACGGCCTCATTCACTTTATGGTTTTTTGATAAGTTAACTTTGACTAAGTTAACCAAACCGTCTTTCTGGTATATGAAGTTTAAAGTGAAACACACTTGAATTCAGATACTTTATATAAAAATGTTTCCTTTATCCTAAGGTGTATGATAATAATAGTTCTGCCCGGTCGAACTTAATTTTTTTACTTGTTTTTAAAGCAATAAGTAGTATTGTCGTTGAAATGGCGCGTTGGAGACCCCATAATGTCAATATCTTTTATCATAGTATAATTCAAAGGCGATTAAACAAATGTCCGGTTCCTTAAATCATATAATGGTTATACAAAACGTGATCATTTTTTGCAAGGATGGTTTCTTCCCAAATTACCAACATTTACCGAAATTAGTATGAAAATATGGTTAAAATGTATGATATACTTGAAATCGGATTGTATCCTTATCCTGGGGTTATGACCCATATAATGAACTGCAAAAGCGATTTAAGGTATCGTGAAAGTTTAGGAAGAATTTCTGAAAGAATAGAAATCCTTTTCTCTCTTCTTTTTTGCGCCCTTTATATTCGGTATTTCACTGACTTCAGTCAGTTCATATTGAGTTCTCATTGTCATGTGAAAGAAGTAGGTAGGTCCCCGTTTTGAAATGAGCCCCATAACGTTTTGCCGTTTTTTTTTTTTTTTGTTTAAATGTGTTCGCATCTTCGAGCTGAAGCACGATGTAAATCCTGGAGTTGAAAGCTAAATTCCATTTTTAGACATGAAAGATCGCTATTTAACATCGTATTGGGTACTATTTCATTTTTGATATTATTCATTCAGAATTCAAAACAATAAAAAATGTACACTTCTATATAGTTTTTAAATTTGAAAAAATTTCACGCCAAAAGGATTTTTTCTTTTATATTTTTATTGGCATGTTTTCTCAAGATTTCATTCCGAAGTTGTATGAATTGTGAAAATCCGTCAAAACGTTTTTGAGTTATAAGCATAGTAACGAATAAACAAATTGAAAAAAAAAATCTTCAACTTGTTCGCAGGTTTTTTACAGCGAATGTTTAAAGGTCCTTACGAAGTTTGGTTCTTACTATTATTTTGAAATTAGATTCCATTGAAAAAGTGTTCTCTATTTTTTCCCGATTTTAGAGTTTTTGCAATTCAATATGCTCTTTTTTTTGATTTTTTAGAAATTTTGAAAAAAGTAATTATCTTTTAACTTTGGTTTGACCAACATTACTATTGTACACCACAAAATCAGATCAGCGGTTCTTGAGTTATAAGTGTAGCAATTAACACAACTTTATTTGATATATATAGATAGATTAGAAGTTTGCGTGGTCAGTTCCTCAGCCCCCAAATAAATCCCTAGGGTTGGAGGGAAAGCCAATAGTATCTCGTGTAATAATTTTCAAACCGATATCTTCATTATCTGGCGAATATAAAGATTTTAGATAAATCAACTTGGGGTATGATAAACGTTTGTACAAAGAATTATGCAAATCGGTCCAGCCGTTTTCAACTGATTCCATTACCAACGAACAACAATTGATTTTTATATATATATAGATAGTAGAGCGAATTGAAAATTTAGTAAGAAAAGGTTTCATATGTTCTTCCGAACCCCTCAAAGTAACCTTAAATAATAGATAACGTTATACGGGGACTATGCGCTATCGTCAGTAATTACACTGCGCCGCAAACAATCATGGGTTGGGAAATAGCTTAACCATACACAAAGGGCTTCAAATATTTTGCTCTATACTCCGCAAAAGGTTACGATAGAGCTTTAAATTTGATACAGTCCAAGGGGCCACATGAAGAATCATTTGGACAAAATATGTATCAGGTCGGTCTACATTGTGATGTAGCTCCCCTCAAATGATGCATCCACCTTTGAAATTCCCAAAATGTTCGTAATTTGAGATTTTATATTGTATGTATCCATGAATGAAGGTATCCGTTGATTTCAGCTATTTCCAGGGCCTTGGTCACATTTGTCAATTTATTATGCCCTTATTCAGCACCTTAGCTTCTAATGGAGTAGAATATCTCTTCACGCAAATTTTTAAATGTCAATGTTTCAAAGTAGCGTCCATATAAAAGTTAATTATTATGCTTTAAAAACTGTGCATAAAATACTAAAACTACGGGCCGGCAACGCGGACTGGGAAAGCTATTTTACTATTTTACGCCCACTATTTCGATTTATCTAAAATCCTTATACTAACCAAAATAATGAAGATATCGCTTTGAAATTATTACACGAGATACTATTGACTTTCCATCCAACCCTAAGTATTCATTTGGTAGCTGAGGAACTGACCACGACTACTTTTTAACCTATATATATGAATCAATCGTTGTTCGTTGGTAATTAAATCATTTTGAAATGGTTGGACCGATTTAGGTATTTTTTTAAACGTTCGTCCTACCCCGATTCAGGTTTTTATGTAAAAAAAGTGACCACGTCAATTTTTTTTTGATTGAACTAAAATCCTAATATTGGCCAAAATAATGAATATATCTGTTCCATAGTAAGTATATGACGTACTATTGACTCCCCCTCCAACCCTAGGTTTCTGTTTGGGGTCAGAGGAACTGGCCACACTGACTTCTTTAAATCTATATGTATAAGATTTAAAAAAGTATAGTAACACATCAGTTGGGAACTGCTGGGCCGATTTGACTCACATTTTCGTTTGGTTATTTGTAATTACATTGGAAACGTTTTCAATAAATGTTGAGGAAAGCCTCTAAAAAATCGCGTAACTGAAAAAAATTGAGGAACTGTTCCATTTTGATATGAAATTTTGTGTAGGATTGTTTCAGAATGTCTTTTTGAATTGAAGATTTTTATAAAACAACCGAAAAAATCGAGAAAATTTGCATATTTTCTATACAATTTTGATTAAAAAATACTTTGAGAAGTATGAGAGCATGAAAGCATTTAAAATCTCAATTGGGGCTATGTAATATGGGAAACCAGCAATAAGCAGTTATTGCCAGTATAGATTTCACAATACTGACAATTTTAAATCTCAAATTACAGTTCATTTGGTAGAAATTATAACAAAAACATGCAAAAGGACGAATGTTTAGTGGTATTATTATAACTAAACGAAACGTATATATTCTAACTCCCTAGGAATCTATACCTATAAACGAGGAAAATGTATGTTTATTTGTTTGCAATTTATGGATTTGAAAACCGCTGCACATATTTTCCTGAAAATTTCCAAGTATACTACAACATCGCCTGAAAGTAACATAGGCTACATACATTTTTGAAATTCCAGTTGAAACTGGAGATATAGCATCAGAATCGGAGGTACCTCCTAAATATCTAGATTTTATATGCACATATTTATTGATCGATTACAGATACAGTCTCCAAATTTGGCCAACAGTAAAAAACTACACAACAATTTAATTGAGGATACGATTGTTACGAAGAAGTATGTTGCTATCTCGAATTCTCTAATTGCAACAGAAATACAACTCAACTTCAAAGGATTGCAGTTTCCTGCACGTTTGGCATTTGCTATGAAATTAAAAAGGTCAAACCCTTCGTGTATGCGGACTAAATTTCCTTCTTTTCTCATAGTAGACGAGTTCTTTGTTAGTTTAATCATTAAAGTATTGCAACAATTGCGTTTTTTTAATTTTTGAATTTGTTTTATTAATTTTTTAACCACCAATATCTATATATATAAAAATCAATTGTTGTTCGTTGGTAATGGAATCAGTTGAGAACGGCTAGACCGATTTGCATAATTTTTTGTACAAACGTTCGTGGTCAATATTTTTTTTCTTTAAAAACCTAACTCGGGTATTTTTTAAGAAAAAAAATATTGACCACGCATACTTTTACGCCCACTATTTCGATTCATCTAAAATCCTTATATTTGCCAAATAATAAAGATATCGGCTTGAAAATTATTATACGAGGTACTGTTGACCTTCTATCCAGTCCTAGGTATTTATTTGGCCACTGGGGAACTGACCACGTCTTCTTTTTAATCTATATATATATATAATACAAATAAACACTGGTTAAGTGCTTCAAATAAGAATGACCTTTAAAAGACGGTTCAGTTTACACTGACTTAGAATCAACCATACATCTACATTTAATAACCTAAATAAATTTACAGGCAATGGATTGTGTTAAAAATTCAGAGAAAAATATTGTTTAGTACACACATTTTTAAATTAAACAAGTAAGCAAAGGCTATAGTCGTGCGGGGCCGACCATGTGATACCCTACAAGACTACAATATGTGAGAATGAGGGAGCTTCTCCATATCCAGTTTGGAAGATTTCGCTTTTGAAATTATGTCACGGAGCACTGCCTAGATATTACCCTTAGCATTTTGACCAGGGACATTTTCCCGATATTTATGCACTCCGTCGTGCTGTTAGTTTTTGTGGTCCATTTTACGGCTAAATATAATCCAATGGTCATCCAAAATGCTAGTTTTCTTCACTGTGCTTAATTATCTTATCAGGCGTGTCGATTTGCTTCAATTGTGTGATCAGGATTTTTTTCTGTTTTTGCGATCATCTCCAAAAGCAATTTGGCTATATTCGTCAACGAAATCAGCATAAAAAGCTAGAAGTTCGCCTATTGTGTATTTCGGATATCACATGTAAGTAATGTTGGTATTTTTTCACACAAAAGTAGTGGTCCATTCTACCCGCTGTCTTAAATTCTAACTTCATGCAAGATTTCGTGTCCTTTGGTTTCTATCTGTGATCTTTATAACGGCTGCAAAATCAGGAAAATTTTGAGTTTCTGGTCCAATTCTACCCCTAAATATATTGCGGATATCTTTGAAGCCCTTCTGAGTCTTACCCGATCTTTGTCAAAAATTTCGCGACGGTCGACCGATAATTGCAATCTGTATATAAATAATAACCCCAACCTGTGTTGTAAAGTGCAAAAATATTACAAAATATACACTTCAATATTATAAGTCAAATTGAAAAAATCGCATGCGATAAAAATTATGAAAAAATAAAAAATGTCACAAAATACTACAAAATCTATATTAACATCATTATTGGTATCTTTTTATGCGATTTTTTTAGATTTTATACTTTTATGCCAAAAGAGCATTCTAATTTTACAAAATTTGTCAAAATCGCTCAAGCCATTCTGGAGATATAAGCATTCTAGCTAACATCCCCTTCCTTTGTATATATACATTGTATATATTTCGGTATACATATCCGATATTTTTACTATCGGCATCTACGTATCGGTCAGAATTGACCTGTTCGTCTATTTGTGATTTCGCCGGCATTAAAAATATTCGCGGTTTAATGGATAATTTGACTTTTATTTATCACAAATGCTATGGTCTATTTCAACCACTAAATGTTACCCGATGGCCATCAAAATTAGAAGGCTTCTGCCCAGCCCAAAGCTCTAGCCCCATGCTAACTTTTGCTTCGATTGGTCTATAATTGTGACCTGTAGAGCAACTGTAAAATCAGGAAATTTTTCCGTTTTTGGTCCATTTCAACCCCTAAATATTATGCGATCATCTCCCAAAGAAATAGGGTTCTATTCTGACATTAACCCCACCTACATTTTACATTTCGTGAAGATCGGGCCATAATTGCGACCTGTAGAGTGATTACAAATTAAAATGGACAGACGGACAGACGGACATACATAGCTAGATCGACTCAGCTCGGCGAAATAGGAAGATCCATATATATTTTCCTATGTGGGAAATCAATATTTCGTGGTGTTACATAATTTTTGGCCCAATCAAACTTATAATACGCCCAACACAAAGTGTTGTAGGGTATAAGAACCACATGGAGGAGGTTCTTAAAAAATGTTTGAAATCAAAACAATCGTATACTAATTATGTGGCTGCCTGTTACACAAAGGTTTTTCGTGCGTAATGAAAGTGACAAATATGAAATGTGAACAAATGTGAAATTCAAGAAAATTTAAAATGAAAAAACCTTCTTTTTGTGTGCAAAAATAGTCCTATAAGTCCATATTTATATATGTTTACGGAATTGGCTGTGACAGAGGATACAATCGTGTATATTGCACGATACTAAAATCCACAATATAACAATAGTTAGCCATTAAAATACGGCGCCTACTTGGATCGTTTGGCATAGGGCAGCATTTCGTCGTCGCGTCGATAATTGGTTACCAGGGAAGATAGTACCAATTGTCAATACCATATATCAACTTCAGTAGAAGTTATACCGTTTTATATATGGAATATGGAATACATATATATATATATATATATATATATATATATATATATATATATATATATATATATATGATTTTATTCCATTAATTTCCATTAATAAATTTTTCCATTAAAGTACATGTGTAGTTTTTTTTTTTTTTGAATTTGAATATTAATACCAATTTATTTAATTGACTTGATTTCTTGAGAACTGAAATTGATGTCGTGTTACATGGTAGTACCGAATTATGTGGTGACGAAACGGAATATATAATATCGAAATAATTTAATGAGGTTACACCAAAGTTAGAAGATAATTAAATAATTATTAAAGAGATCTCATTGCAAAAATTCTCAAAACGGGAAAAATCGATAAAAATTTTCAATGTTATCGAATTTTAAAATAATAGTACATTCTATTGACAAACTTTGTAAATACTTAGGATTGGAGGGAAAGTCAACAGTATGTCGTGTAATCATTATACCCTACACCACAAAGTGGTCAGGGTATTATGTCTTTGTGCATTTGTTTGTAACAGGCAAAAGAAAACGAGATAGACCCATAGTTCCTTTTGATGATCTGCATAGAATCACTTTCTGAGTTGATTTATGCATGTCCGTCCGTTCGTCCGTCCGTCTGGCCATGCATTTTTGTAAACAAAGTACAGTTCGCATTTACTGCCCTATCCAGATGAAATTTTGCACAAATCATTTGATTGGCCCAAGGACGAACCCTATTGAAATTGGAGATAATCGGTCAAAATTTAGATATAGCTCATATATATATCTTCGTCTGATTTGCCTTTTATGGTGTACCAAACGTGTAATATCAGTCCGAATAGTATGGAATTTTGCACGTACGATCAGATTGGAGAAAATAAGTTTGCCAAATTTTATCGAAATCGGTTCAGATTTGGATATAGCTCCCATATATATTATTCATCCGATTTCTTATTTTTATCCTCCGCAGCCGTAATATGCACCCTATAAAAACAATATTTAGGGGAATATAACAAATACAGCTCAGAAATACATTTGCTAAATTTTATCGAGATCGGTTTAGATTTGGATATAGCTCCTATACATAACATCGTCCATTTAACTTTGATTGTGCACCAAACGTCTAATATTTGCCCAAATTGAATGAAATTTTGCCCTTACTACCGAATTGAGTCTAGAAGCTAGTATGTCAAATTTGGTGAAGATCAGTTCAGATATAGCTATAGCTCCCATATATACTGTTTATCCGATTTGTTATATTTGTTACCCACAGCCGTAATATGCACTCCGTAAAAACGATATTCAGGGAAATATATCAAATACAGCTCAGAAATATCTTTGCTAAATGTTATCGATATCGGTTCAGATTTGGATATGGCTCCCATATATAACTTTGTCCGATTTACCCTTTATTGTGCACCATATGCGATATACGACCGAATTTAGTCTAGAAAGTAGTATGCCAATTTTGGTGAAGATCGCTTCAGATATAGCTATAGCTCCCATGCATATTGTTCATCCGATTTGTTGTATTTGTTACCCACAGCCGTGATATGCACTCTGTAACAACGATATTCAGGGAAATATATCAAATACAGCTCAGAAATATCTTTGCCAAATTTTATAATATTTTTGGATATAGCTCCGATTTCAAATTAATTGTGCACCAAATGGGCAATACAAGACCGAATTTAAAAGATACAAATGCTTCGGCATATTTAGTCCTTTGAACGTTAAATTATAATTATAATCATAATCATGTTTGAATTCTCCCATAAAAACTTTTAATTGTTATGTGGACTAAATTAGACTAAATTAGCAAAGTGGTGTAGGGTATCATAAAGTCGGCCCCGCCCGACTTTAGGTCTTTCTTTACTGGTTTTAGTTGCATTCCTGATAGTAGGATTCGAAACAGAAGAAGATCCATCCGTAACTAAAGATTCGTTATGTGTATCTCTGATAACTTGACCTGGTTGCTTTTCTAGATGTTCCAGGCGATTGACACTCTAAGTTAATCCGGGTATTGCAAACAGGGGAGATGGGGCATGCTTTTAGGTACGCCCAAAAAATCTTATGAATGTATGTCCACAAATTGTTTCAAAAAGGCGAGATTTTTAAATTATAGGGACTGCGTATGACAAACGTTTGACTTGCAAGAGTCCTCACTCGCAGCGAGGTTTTTCTGAATATGTTGATGTCCTGAATATTTTTGTAAAGAAAAATTGGTTAGTCTGAAATATTTGAAAATGGATTGATAATGAAATCAGAAGATAAATGTAAAGATAAGCTTTTAACAAAACTGCGTCTGCTTGAAAATAAGGTCGTACAAGTACAGGGATGCAGGGTAGAAATAATAGCTTTTTAATTGTTCAGCCCCATGTTTGTAGAGATTTAATAATGGTACACTGCTAGTGCTAGCAAGCGACAGCACGCAGATTCTTCGAGCTTATTGTTCATCGGCATGAGGAATTTCCGTACTTTTAGTGATTTGGAGTGTGGTTCCGGCAACATTTTAATTTTTTTATATCGTGCGTGCTTAGTAAACTTAAGTAAATTGTAAGATTCGGATGACTGCAAACATATGTTATGATGCCTTAGGTTCTAACTACCTAACCACTATTATAATGTGCATGTTTATTAGAAAATTTTGTTTTTGTAATACCCAAATTATCAGCCTTCTAGTCACGTATGTTTACATTTTAGAATAAATACGTATCAACTTAGATCAGAGTCATAGTAAAGAGTTAATTCATTTAGAAATATATTTAATGATGATTCATTCGAAGGATATATATATTTATATTCGAACTCTGTAGTCGAATAATCTTTGATATCTAATAAGTTAATATATTTAGGCAATACAAATTAAATTCAGAGTAACATATAATATTCTCAACGGAAAGGTGACAACCCAGCTCAATTTTTATTATAATATTATAAAGAGCTTAGAAACAATTTCCATTCAAATGTGCTGTAATTTGGACTTTGTATTTCGCGCTGTCTACCTCGAAATTGAGGTCAGAATGATTTTAGAATAGTCAAAGATAATTACTCTTTTACACCCGTAAGATGGGAACTATTTTTAAATTGTGTGTTGGAGACCCCTTAAAGTCCATAATTTTCATATTAGCATAATTCAATGATGATCAAACAAATGTTTGGTCACGTGTACTTTCTTATATTCGTAATTTTTTTCATGTTTCTGCCGCAATTTCCGACTGAATAAGTCTCAGTTTCACATGTTGGAGTTTATTTCATATGCACGTACATCCCAAATCTACATTTCCATCCAATATTTTTTGGGTATTACAAATTTAATAGAATACATCATTTTCTATACTGACCACACATTGGGTTGATAATGCCTAGGTGGACAATTATCTGTAAGATGGTTCTCTACCCCAGAGTAGCCTAAATATAATTTTTAGCCAAATCAATTGATGAATGTGGTCAAGACCATAATTATAAAATTAAGAAGGTAAAGTCATTTCAAATAAGCATACCCATCTCTGCATTTTCTGTAATTTACCTTGTTAAATTTCACTTCACATATGTTTGCATGACTTTACCTTCTTCATTCTACCATGGGCCCTACTCTGAAAATTTTAAATTGTATGCGAAGAGATTTTCTGCCCCTTAGAAAAAAAGATGCCAAAAAATGAAAAAAGTGGCCAAGACCCCGAAAATAGGTTAAATCATATGATGATTATACCAAAACCTAATAATATTTTGCAAGTATGGTTTCTTCTCAAATTACCAAAATTTGCCGATATTAGTATGAAGAATATATACTTGAAATTCGGTTGTACCCTTATCCGGGGGTTATGACCCATATCATGACCTGCAAAAACGATTTAAGGTATCTTGAAAGTTTAGAAAGAAATCCATTTCTGACTAAATGTCCAATCCACTCTACTATTTTGCATCCTTCATATTCCGTATTTCACCGATTGCAGTCCCAATGAATTTTGCATTCTCATTGGACGGATTATTGTCATGTGAAAGAAGTAAGTAGAGTATCGATATTCAGGGAAATATATCAAATACAGCTCAGAAATATCTTTGCCAAATTTTATAATATTTTTGGATATAGCTCCGATTTCAAATTAATTGTGCACCAAATGGGCAATACAAGACCGAATTTAAAAGATACAAATGCTTCGGCATATTTAGTCCTTTGAACGTTAAATTATAATTATAATCATAATCATGTTTGAATTCTCCCATAAAAACTTTTAATTGTTATGTGGACTAAATTAGACTAAATTAGCAAAGTGGTGTAGGGTATCATAAAGTCGGCCCCGCCCGACTTTAGGTCTTTCAGAGTAACATATAATATTCTCAACGGAAATCTGATTCATATTATTATATAATAACACTTAAATTTGGTAGATTACATTCTATTAAATAAGGTGAAACATAACGAGAGATATAATAACATAATTTTATAATCTTTATTGAGTTATTACTATAAATTGCATCAGTATAATAACAGGTGTCTAAATTATGCTCAATAGTATAATATATCCAAAAGATATCTTAAATTAATATTGCCAATATTGACACACTCTCTTTGTAATGAGGTAATAGTGGTATAAAATGAAAATATAGATGGTAAGCTGTTGTCAGGTGGTTTACTGGTGCTGTTGTCAAACACGCTTATTTTACTTAACACTTAAGGATGATTATATGAAACTAGCTGGCCCAGCCCGCGTTGCCGGCCCGCAGTTTTAGTCTTTAATGCATAGTTTTTAAAGTATAATAATTCACAAATCGTGCTCACATTAGTGACACAATTTTTAAATGATAACTCGATTAAATAGAAATAAATACGTATTTCAAAAAACCTGATCCTATTTTTCAGTAAAAAGTTTTAGTTTGAGAGTTAAAAACGTTAATATAGCGTATATATTAAAAAATATACATTAACTGTTTATAATAGGCCCATGTAAGATGGTTCTCCCCCAAAGTAGCCTAAACACACATTTTAAGTGAAATCGATTCTAAAATATAATCAAATCCATCGAAATAGGTAAAATCAGGAGGTACTTTTATATGCGCGCTACTCCGAAACATTGACATTGAAAAATTTCCGCGAAGAGGACTTTTAGGAAGTAAATGAAGCATGGTCCTATACTTATAATAATTTGAAAGAATTTGTTCTTCTTTTTATACCCTCCATTCAAATGTGCTGTAATTTGGACTTTGTATTTCGCGCTGTCTACCTCGTAATTGAGGTCAGAATGATTTTAGAATAGTCAAAGATAATTACTCTTTTACACCCGTAAGATGGGAACTATTTTTAAATTGTGTGTTGGAGACCGCGAAGAGGACTTTTAGGAAGTAAATGAAGCATGGTCCTATACTTATAATAATTTGAAAGAATTTGTTCTTCTTTTTATACCCTCCACCATACTATGGAGGGTATATTAATTTTGTCATTCCGTTTGTAACTCCTCGAAATACTCATGTCAGACCCAACAAAGTATATATATTCTTGATCAGCGTAAAATTCTAAGACGATTTAGCCATGTCCGTCTGTCTGTCTGTTGTAATCACGCTATCTTTCGAACAAATTGAGATAGAAGGCTAAAATTTTGCAGACATGTATATTTTGCCAGTAGGCAGGTTAAGTTCGTAAATGGGCCATGTAGGTCCAAGTTATCATATAGCCCCCCTATATAACGGTACCTCCCGATATTCGGTATTTTGATGATTTTAGCAACATTATTCACCCGAATTGTTTCAAATTTGGCATTTGAAGTTCGTACTGGATACTACAGCGTAAGACAGAAAATTATCTGTGCAGGTCCACGTCTTCGTGTAGCGCCCATATAACGGTACCCCCCATATTCGGTATTTTGATGATTTTAGCACATTGTTTACCGGAATCGTTTCAAATTTGGTATTAAAAGTTCGTAATGGATGCTACATCCAAAGTCAAAAAATGAGCTATGTAGGTCCACGTCTTTATATAGTCCCCATATAACGGTACCCCCCGATATTCGTTATTTTGATGATTTTAGCGACATTATTTAGCGGAATTGTTCCAAATTAGGTATTTGAAGTTCGTAATAGATACTGCAGTATAAAACAGAAAATGGGTCATGTAGGTCCACGTCTTCATATAGCCCCCATATGTTATTTATTTTATTTTTTTGGAAATTGCCAAATTTGTACCAAATGGTGGAGGGTATTAAAAGTTCGGCCCGGCCGAACTTACAGCTTTTTTACTTGTTAAAATCTCAAATTACCAACATTTGACCAACCTGATACCAATGTAGACAACCTGTAGACCAAATGATTCCTCATGTAACCCCTAGGACGCAGTGTAATTACTGACGATAGCGCATAGTACCCGTATAACGTTACCTATGATTTAAGGTTACTTTTAAGGGTTCGGAAGAATTTCCGAGTATATGAATCCTTTTCTTACTATATTTTTAATTAACTCCACTATTTTGTATAGTCCGCATATTACAGTGCCTCCTCATATTCGGTATTTCACTGATTGAAGTCCCAATCATTTTTGCATTTTGAGTTCTCATTGGATGAATTATTTCCATATCTAATCAAAATTGGCAACCTTATAACAGCATGTATAGAAAATGTGCAAACTTTCTCGATTTCTTTTCTGTTTTTTTTTCAATAAGAATTTCCAATTCCAAAAGGCATTCTGAAACAATTCTACACAAAATTCCATATCATAATAGAACAGCCAATTTTTTTTAGTTCCGCGATTTTTCTCAAAATTTTCTATCATGACAACGTTTCCATGGTATTTACAAATAACCAAAAAAATTGAGTCAAATCGGCCCAGCCGTTCTCAACTGATGTGTTGCTATACTTTTTCAAGTTTTTTACACATAAATTTAACGAAGTAGGTGTGGCCAGTTTCTCTGGCCTAAAACAGATACCTAGGGTTGGAGGAGAGAGTCAAGATTACGTTGTATACTAACTGTGGAACAGATATCTTCATGATGTTGGCAAATATAAGGATTTTAGATAAATCGAAAAAATGGGCGCAAAATTGGGCGTAGTCACTTTTTCTTTGCATAAAAAACTAAATCGGGGTAGGACGAACATTAAAAAAAATCCAAATAGTTCCAGCCGATCTCAACTGATTCAATTACCAACGAACAACAATTGGTTTATATATAGATTAAAAAGTAGGCGTGGTAAGTTCCTCAGCCCCCAAATAAATTCTTAGGATTGGAGGGAAAGTCAACAGTATGTCGTGTAATAATTTTAAAACCGATAGCTTCATTATTTGACAAATATAAGGATTTTAGATAAATCGAAATAGTAGGCGTAAAAGTAGGCGTGGTCAATATTTTTTCTTTAAAAACCTAACTTGGGGTATGACGAACGTTTGTACAAAAAATAATGTAAATCGGTTCAGCCGTTCTCAACTGATTCCATTACCAACGAACAACAATTGATTTTTATATATATAAACTAGCTGGCCCGGTCCGCGTTGCCGACCCGTACTTTTAGTGTTTAATGCATATTTTTTTGTATATAATGAGTAATGAATAAATAGTAATTTCTAAATAGAAATAAATATTCATGGCAAAAATTATAATAGATGTTCGCTTATCGTTGGCGTCAGATAATTTGAATAGCCTGATCTTATTTTTCAGCTATAAGCTTTGATATGACTGTTAAAAACCTATATAATATAGAACATCTATAATATCCCCAGGTGACAACCCAGCTCAATTTTTTTGTATTATAAAGAGCTTAGAAACAATTTCCATTCAAATGTGCTGTAATTTGGACTTTGTATTTCGCGCTGTCTACCTCGTAATTGAGGTCAGAATGATTTTAGAATAGTCAAAGATAATTACTCTTTTACACCTGTAAGATGGGAACTATTTTTAAATTGTGTGTTGGAGACCCCACAAAGTCCATAGTTTTCATATTAGCATAATTCAATGATGATCAAACAAATGTTTGGTCACGTGTACTTTCTTATATTCGTAATTTTTTTCATGTTTCTGCCGCAATTTCCGACTGAATAAGTCTCAGTTTCACACGTTGGAGTTTATTTCATATGCACGTACATCCCAAATCTACATTTCCATCCAATATTTTTTGATTTGACTGTTAAAGCTTTGATTTGATTTGATTTGATGATTTGCGTCTGCTCGAAAATAAGGTCGTGCAAGTACAGGGATGCAGGGTAGAAATAATAGCTTTTTAATTGTTCAGCCCCATGTTTGTAGAGATTTAATAATGGTACACTGCTAATGCTAGCAAGCGACAGCACGTAGATTCTTCGAGCTTATTGTTCATCGGCATGAGGAATTTCCGTACTTTTAGTGATTTGGAGTGTGGTTCCGCCAACATTTTAATTTTTTTATATCGTGCGTGCTTAGTAAACTTAGGTAAATTGTAAGATTTGGATGACTGCAAACATATGTTATGATGCCTTAGGTCCTAACTACCTTCCCACTATTATAATGTGCATGTTTATTAGAAAATTTTGTTTTTGTAATACCCAAATTATCAGCCTTCTAGTCACGTATGTTTACATTTTAGAATAAATACGTATCAACTTAGATCAGAGTCATAGTAAAGAGTTAATTCATTTAGAAATATATTTAATGATGATTTATTCGAAGGATATATATTTATATTTGAACTCTGTAGTCGAATAATCTTTGATATCTAATAAGTTAATATATTTAGGCAATACAAATTAAATTCAGAGTAACATATAATATTCTCAACGGAAATCTGATTCATATTATTATATAATAACACTTAAATTTGGTAGATTACATTCTATTAAATAAGGTGAAACATAACGAGAGATATAATAACATAATTTTATAATCTTTATTGAGTTATTACTATAAATTGCATCAGTATAATAACAGGTGTCTAAATTATGCTCAATAGTATAATATATCCAAAAGATATCTTAAATTAATATTGCCAATATTGACACACTCTCTTTGTAATGAGGTAATAGTGGTATAAAATGAAAATATAGATGGTAAGCTGTTGTCAGGTGGTTTACTGGTGCTGTTGTCATACACGCTTATTTTACTTAACACTTAAGGATGATTATATGAAACTAGCTGGCCCAGCCCGCGTTGCCGGCCCGCAGTTTTAGTCTTTAATGCATAGTTTTTAAAGTATAATAATTCACAAATCGTGCTGACATTAGTGACACAATTTTTAAATGATAACTCGATTAAATAGAAATAAATACGTATTTCAAAAAACCTGATCCTATTTTTCAGTAAAAAGTTTTAGTTTGAGAGTTAAAAACGTTAATATAGCGTATATATTAAAAAATATACATTAACTGTTTATAATAGACCCATGTAAGATGGTTCTCCCCCAAAGTAGCCTAAACACACATTTTAAGTGAAATCGATTCTAAAATATAATCAAAACCATCGAAATAGGTAAAATCAGGAGGTACTTTTATATGCGCGCTACTCCGAAACATTGACATTGAAAAATTTCCGCGAAGAGGACTTTTAGGAAGTAAATGAAGCATGGTCCTATACTTATAATAATTTGAAAGAATTTGTTCTTCTTTTTATACCCTCCATTCAAATGTGCTGTAATTTGGACTTTGTATTTCGCGCTGTCTACCTCGTAATTGAGGTCAGAATGATTTTAGAATAGTCAAAGATAATTACTCTTTTACACCCGTAAGATGGGAACTATTTTTAAATTGTGTGTTGGAGACCGCGAAGAGGACTTTTAGGAAGTAAATGAAGCATGGTCCTATACTTATAATAATTTGAAAGAATTTGTTCTTCTTTTTATACCCTCCACCATACTATGGAGGGTATATTAATTTTGTCATTCCGTTTGTAACTCCTCGAAATACTCATGTCAGACCCAACAAAGTATATATATTCTTGATCAGCGTAAAATTCTAAGACGATTTAGCCATGTCCGTCTGTCTGTCTGTGTGTCTGTCTGTCTGTCTGTCCGTCTGTCTGTCTGTTGTAATCACGCTATCTTTCGAACAAATTGAGATAGAAGGCTAAAATTTTGCAGACATGTATATTTTGCCAGTAGGCAGGTTAAGTTCGTAAATGGGCCATGTAGGTCCAAGTTATCATATAGCCCCCCTATATAACGGTACCTCCCGATATTCGGTATTTTGATGATTTTAGCGACATTATTCACCCGAATTGTTTCAAATTTGGCATTTGAAGTTCGTACTGGATACTACAGCGTAAGACAGAAAATTATCTGTGCAGGTCCACGTCTTCGTGTAGCCCCCATATAACGGTACCCCCCATATTCGGTATTTTGATGATTTTAGCACATTGTTTACCGGAATCGTTTCAAATTTGGTATTAAAAGTTCGTAATGGATGCTACATCCAAAGTCAAAAAATGAGCTATGTAGGTCCACGTCTTTATATAGTCCCCATATAACGGTACCCCCCGATATTCGTTATTTTGATGATTTTAGCGACATTATTTAGCGGAATTGTTCCAAATTAGGTATTTGAAGTTCGTAATAGATACTGCAGTATAAAACAGAAAATGGGTCATGTAGGTCCACGTCTTCATATAGCCCCCATATGTTATTTATTTTATTTTTTTGGAAATTGCCAAATTTGTACCAAATGGTGGAGGGTATTAAAAGTTCGGCCCGGCCGAACTTACAGCTTTTTTACTTGTTAAAATCTCAAATTACCAACATTTGACCAACCTGATACCAATGTAGACAACCTGTAGACCAAATGATTCCTCATGTAACCCCTAGGACGCAGTGTAATTACTGACGATAGCGCATAGTACCCGTATAACGTTACCTATGATTTAAGGTTACTTTTAAGGGTTCGGAAGAATTTCCGAGTATATGAATCCTTTTCTTACTATATTTTTAATTAACTCCACTATTTTGTATAGTCCGCATATTACAGTGCCTCCTCATATTCGGTATTTCACTGATTGAAGTCCCAATCATTTTTGCATTTTGAGTTCTCATTGGATGAATTATTTCCATATCTAATCAAAATTGGCAACCTTATAACAGCATGTATAGAAAATGTGCAAACTTTCTCGATTTCTTTTCTGTTTTTTTTTTTTTCAATAAGAATTTCCAATTCCAAAAGGCATTCTGAAACAATTCTACACAAAATTCCATATCATAATAGAACAGCCAATTTTTTTTAGTTCCGCGATTTTTCTCAAAATTTTCTATCGTGACAACGTTTCCATGGTATTTACAAATAACCAAAAAAATTGAGTCAAATCGGCCCAGCCGTTCTCAACTGATGTGTTGCTATACTTTTTCAAGTTTTTTACACATAAATTTAACGAAGTAGGTGTGGCCAGTTCCTCTGGCCTAAAACAGATACCTAGGGTTCGAGGAGAGAGTCAAGATTACGTTGTATACTAACTGTGGAACAGATATCTTCGTGATTTTTGCAAATATAAGGATTTTAGATAAATCGAAAAAATGGGCGCAAAATTGGGCGTAGTCACTTTTTCTTTGCATAAAAAACTAAATCGGGGTAGGACGAACATTAAAAAAAAATCCAAATAGTTCCAGCCGATCTCAACTGATTCAATTACCAACGAACAACAATTGGTTTATATATAGATTAAAAAGTAGGCGTGGTAAGTTCCTCAGCCCCCAAATAAATTCTTAGGATTGGAGGGAAAGTCAACAGTATGTCGTGTAATAATTTTAAAACCGATAGCTTCATTATTTGACAAATATAAGGATTTTAGATAAATCGAAATAGTGGGCGTAAAAGTAGGCATGGTCAATATTTTTTTTATAAAAACCGAACTTGAGGTATGACGAACGTTTGTACAAAAAATAATGTAAATCGGTTCAGCCGTTCTCAACTGATTCCATTACCAACGAACAACAATTGATTTTTATATATATAGACTAGCTGGCCCGGTCCGCGTTGCCGACCCGTACTTTTAGTGTTTAATGCATATTTTTTGTATATAATGAGTAATGAATAAATAGTAATTTCTAAATAGAAATAAATATTCATGGCAAAAATTATAATAGATGTTCGCTTATCGTTGGCGTTAGATAATTTGAATAGCCTGATCTTATTTTTCAGCTATAAGCTTTGATTTGACTGTTAAAAACCTATATAATATAGAACATCTATAATATCCCCAGGTGACAACCCAGCTCAATTTTTTTGTATTATAAAGAGCTTAGAAACAATTTCCATTCAAATGTGCTGTAATTTGGACTTTGTATTTCGCGCTGTCTACCTCGTAATTGAGGTCAGAATGATTTTAGAATAGTCAAAGATAATTACTCTTTTACACCTGTAAGATGGGAACTATTTTTAAATTGTGTGTTGGAGACTCCATAAAGTCCATAGTTTTCATATTAGCATAATTCAATGATGATCAAACAAATGTTTGGTCACGTGTACTTTCTTATATTCGTAATTTTTTTCATGTTTCTGCCGCAATTTCCGACTGAATAAGTCTCAGTTTCACATGCACGTACATCCCAAATCTACATTTCCATCCAATATTTTTTGGGTATTACAAATTTAATAGAATACATCATTTTCTATACTGACCACACATTGGGTTGATAATGCCTAGGTGGACAATTATCTGTAAGATGGTTCTCTACCCCAGAGTAGCCTAAATATAATTTTTAGCCAAATCAATTGATGAATGTGGTCAAGACCATAATTATAAAATTAAGAAGGTAAAGTCATTTCAAATAAGCATACCCATCTCTGCATTTTCTGTAATTTACCTTGTTAAATTTCACTTCACATATGTTTGCATGACTTTACCTTCTTCATTCTACCATGGGCCCTACTCTGAAAATTTTAAATTGTATGCGAAGAGATTTTCTGCCCCTTAGAAAAAAAGATGCCAAAAAATGAAAAAAGTGGCCAAGACCCCGAAAATAGGTTAAATCATATGATGATTATACCAAAACCTAATAATATTTTGCAAGTATGGTTTCTTCTCAAATTACCAAAATTTGCCGATATTAGTATGAAGAATATATACTTGAAATTCGGTTGTACCCTTATCCGGGGGTTATGACCCATATCATGACCTGCAAAAACGATTTAAGGTATCTTGAAAGTTTATTATTATTATTATTATTATTATTATTATTATTATTATTATTATTAGTATTATTATTATTATTATTATTATTATTATTATTATTATTATTATTATTATTATTACTATTATTATTATTATTACTATTATTATTATTATTATTATTATTATTATTATTATTATTATTATTATTATTATTATTATTATTATTATTATTATTATTATTATTATTATTATTATTATTATTATTATTATTATTATTATTACTGTTATTATTATTATTATTATTATCATTATTATTATTATCATTATTATTATTATTATTATTATTATTATTATTATTATTATTATTATAATTATTATTATTATTATTATTATTATTATTATTATTATTATTCTTATTCTTATTATTCTTATTCTTATTATTATTATTATTATTATTATTATTATTATTATTATTATTATTATTATTATTATTATTATTATTATTATTATTATTATTATTATTATTATTATTATTATTATTGTTATTATTATTATTATTATTATTATTATTATTTGTATTATTATTTCTTTTTTTTTGGCGAGATACCATTCCGAAATTATATGAAATGTTAAAGTCCGTCAAGCAGTTCTTGCGTTTTAAGCGTAGAAATTAACACTACTTTCTTTTATATGGCGGAAATAATTCTTTATTTTGTATACCCTTCTGAATACTTAAATTTATAAATAGCATTGTTGTCCGTTGTCGCTTTATACTACCGTACACATCATATTAATTTTCAAAAAAAAAAAAATCGAAAAGAAAAAAAAACACTACAAATGTACATTTGAAAATAGTAAATCAAAATGAAAAAAATCATGCAATATAAAACATTACTATTGTACATTTTGAAAGTCAAAATGAAAAGGTTTAAATTTCACATTTTTCCGCGATTTGTTTGGATTTTATCCTTTTCTGCCAAGAGACAACACCGAATTCGTCTGGGTCGTTAAAATCAGACCGGCGGTTCTTGAGTTATAAGCGTAGTAACTAACCCAACTTTCTTTTGTATATATATAGATAGATTAAAAAGAAGACGTGGTCAGTTCCTCAGCCCCCAAACAAATACTTAGGATTGGAGGGAAAGTCAACAGTATCTCGTGTAATAATTTTTAAACCAATATCTTCATTATTTGCGAAATATAAGGATTTTAAACAAATCGAAATAGTGGGCGTAAAAGGAGCCGTGGTCAATATTTTTTTCTTTAAAAACCTAACTCGGGGTATGACGAACGTTTGTACAAAAAATTATTCAAGTCGGTCCAGCCGTTTTTTACTGATTCCATTACCAACAAACAACAATTGATTTTTATATATATAGATTATGTTTACAGTTTATTTGTGAGCACAAATCAGGAACTGCAGTAAGAAGGGTTAAATATAAATTTCTGTTAGTTTCCGATATTTTTTACATAAAATTATATAGATTTAACGTTTTTCACTTTAAACTACATACAGCAGTATGATCGTTTGGATAATGTAGTTAAACTTTTCAAAAAAGAATAATGTAGGTGGATCCGTTATGTGAAGGTCATACCAAAACGTGAACCTTGATAGACAATTTTATACTGCAAACATTGTTATCTATTGCGAGTCTTAAATACCAAATTTGAAACAATTTCGTGGGTAAATGTGACTAGGATTGTCAAAATACCAAATATCTGTGGGGACCGTAATATGTTCGCTGTAGGAAAACATGGACCTAGATATTCAATGTTTGCCACAAGAACGAGAACCTATTAAGAACTACAAATACCAATTTTTAGACGAATCCGTGGAAAATGTGGCAAAAATCATTAAAATACCGAATATCGTGAGGAAAACGTCGACCTGTATGTACAATGTTCCGCCACCGAAGCTTGGGTTCTAGCTTCGGACAACACGAACAACAAATACCTTTTTTTAGACAAGTCCGTGAAATAATGTGACTAAACCCATCAAAATACCGTTGTATCGCAATACAAATTCTGTAACTTAATAATTATATTTTTGATGGTAAAGCTGTTTTATATTACAAAGCAAAACACGGCCACTCTCCCTGCGGCGCGTGTAGATTTGCTGACATTGCACACGCGCTGCATTTGTGCAATCGCCCAACTATTCTTTGGCTGCGCGTGTACTTTTGGTTGCGCGTGTACTTTTGGCTGACCATGCACACGCGCCTCATTGTCATTGACACCACCCCAATTACCATTGCATACCTGCCGACTAAGCAGAGGCCATCGTGGGAACTACGGGGGACTGCTGGCGCGCTGTCGCTTACCTTAGAATAAGTAGAATGTAATTTAATTAGTCTTCAATTCACATTGAAAAGGAACAGTCAATAAATCGATTGTATTTGGATATTAAATCAAACGAGTGTAATCATTTAAATCCTGCCGCTGTTGGTGCGGCAGGAACATTTTTTTGGGCGAGGTCCTTCCGACCTCGTTAAGTTTATCATTATTATTATTATTATTATTATTATTATTATTATTATTATTATTATTATTATTATTATTATTATTATTATTATTATTATTATTATTATTATTATTATTATTATTTTTTTCCTTTTCACTGCAAATTTCAGATCATTAAGCTCGTCTCGAAAGAGAAAACAAACACTTAAATCATAAAACATATGATCTTCGCCTTAACAAGGCAAAACTCAATGTAATTTAGTTAGTCTTCAATTCACATTGAAAAGGAACAGTCAATAAATCGATTGTATTTGGATATTAAATCAAACGAGTGTAATCATTTAAATCCTGCCGCTGTTGGTGCGGCAGGAACATTTTTTTGAGCGAGGTCCTTCCGACCTCGTTAAGTGGCGCCCGAGCAGGGACCCACAGTTATTGTGGGTCTGTGTTCCACAGAGAGAAATATGAAAGGAAAAAAGGAGAAATAGACAAAAGAAACAGTTATTAAATAACAATGAAAATTGAAATAAATTGAATGCTACACAGTCCGCGTGGAGACAGAAGTGAACAAATTGCATGAAGAATATTTAGTGACTGAAAATTAACAAGAAATATTGAGTCTATAGTGACTTTAAAGTGAATACTATAGTGATAACTCTGAATAAAGAAGATGGAAAATAAGAATGAAGATTATGAAAAAAAAAGGATAATGGCAAAACTGGTGGACTGTCACAATATTGTGAAGTCAAGGTTCGACTCCTTGCCATACCTGAAATAGCACAAGATAAGAGAAAAGGATAATGGCAAAACTGGTGGACTATCACAATATTGTGAAGTCAAGGTTCGACTCCTTGCCATACCTGAAATAATACACTGCTGTGAAGCGTCGAGGTTCGATAAATAATTAAAGAAAGATAAAAGCGATCTGCGATCCTGTAGCCCCAAAAGCCAGGCACTCCAGATCAAGAATGAAAATAATTTGAAGAATGAACAAATAAATAATAAAGAATGAATAAGATCAATGAAAGTAATGGAATGAATAAAAATAGGACTATGAACACCGTGCCTACGGTTGACGTACATGTCCTTGTGGAACACAGAGGTCGATCGTGAATCCTCTCGGATTGCCTATGGTGTTTTGTGGTGCCTGATACTTCCTAGTGGTGATATGGTGTTGTACCCATAAGAACACAGCATCCTTTTCAAGCAATATACACATATAATTCACAATAGGAATATCCAGGGGTAGTGTGAAGTCAACCCTGCCTTAGTAGGTTGACCGTAACTATTAACACGGACGACTAAAAAGGATTACAAGTGTCCTTCTACGATCGATCTCCGAGAAATTAAAAAATATTGAAAAAAGAAAGAAAGAAAAATTAAATAATTTTAAACGATACAACAATTTGAAAATGTACTAATAAAATTTTTATATTTTCAGAAAACCCACCTTCTGAAGAATTTTGGATAACTATTTAGAAACCACATTCTCTGCAAACTTAAGACCTACTTTCTGAAGAATTTTGGAAAACTATTTAAAAACCAACTTCCCTGCAGACTTCAAACTCACACTCTGAAGAATTTTAGAAAACTATTTAGTAATAAGAAGTATATTTATCTCGTACCAGATGAGGAACTGTTTGCTAATGTAAGTAAATTCTTTTCCCTCTATTTTTATGTAGATGTAATTGATTGATTATAATTGAGAGATTTAAAAAAAAAAAAAAAGGAAACTTAACATTAGAAATCATTAGAATAAATACTTTTGACGAATTTAAATAATCAAGTAAATTTTAAATGATATTGAAATACTATTGAAAATAAGAAAAAACGAATATAAATTAAATATTACTAAATTTGATGCTCAGTAATTAAAACTATTCTTCGCAATCCGAAAAAATCTGAAATTAGACGTTATTGTAATTCTGAACATTTAATATTGTGGAAAAACTTAAGAACAAATAGGAAATAGAAATTACTTAAATATTAAGAATAGAGTAGGAAAAAAGGGAAATACATCCAAAGAACTGAACATTGACCATTATTAAGAAAATAAAAATATAACTGAATAATAATTACCATTGGAATTGAAAATCTGAAAAAATACACTTAATATTTTAAAGAATTTGTAAACATGGATTCCTTATCCCAGAAAATTACCGAACTGACCGGAATGGTCAACCTTTTAATGCAGCAGATAAAGGCAAACGAGTCGCGTATCAAGGAGCTCGAGCGACCCCTTGGTTTGACAACAAGTGACCAAGTTGAGGAGCCGTTACGAGGTCCTTCAACGGAGGACGACTTGCGCGACATTGGTCGTCTACCTGATTCGGTTAAGGAGTTGCAAACCTTCGAGGGAGAACCCTCCCAATATGTCTCGTGGGTTCACGCGGTAGAAGGGATACTCAGGGATTATGCTATTGTTAGGAATAAGCCGATTTATAGAGCTATATTGAAGAGCATTCGTGGTAAGGTACGTGGTAGGGCCGATACAGCATTGATCTCTTATAATATATTCGACGATGATTGGCCGTCGATCAAAAGGTGTTTGTCTCTTCATTATGCGGATAAGAGGGATGTAAGAACTCTTGAACATCAGTTGGGCCAGCTGGCTTAGAATGGATCGAATGTGGATCCCTTTTATGCGAGCGTCAATCATCAATTCTCTTTGATTATTAATAAGATAAAGACAGAGGAGTATTCTCAGGAGACAGTTAATGCGCTCATAGAAACATATCGTAACCGGGCTCTGGACGTATTTATAAGAGGTTTGGATAGGGAGCTATCACGAATGTTGATAGTGCAAAAGCCCAAGACCCTTCCGGAGGCTTACACTGCTTGCTTGGACATACAGAATCTGAATTTCCGACGACGACCTATACATAGGACGGACGCAGGGAATACAGTGGTTGTTCCAGTCAATAATCTGGTTCGTAGGCAATACACAGCGGATCAATTGGCTCGGAGGGAATACGTCAGTTCCAATTCAAAGGAGATTTGATAGTTCTAATGTGAGCCATGCTAGGAACAGGATGGTTCCAAGGGAACGGAGCCACTATGGTTTTAGTCAGCATGGATTGAACAGACCTCAACTACACGGTACGGTTGAGAAAATGGAGGTTGATCCAACTACGCAAACCCGCAGAACCTCTTACGCGAGTAAGCAGCAACAGGGGAATGCACGATTAAAGCGAAAAAGTAGCTCTGAGAACTATCCGAGGAAACAGATACGGCTAGCGAGGGGAATTCAGAGACGATAACTGCAAGCGAAGGAGGCTCTACCGCCGCTACAGTGCATAGCGCTGAGTTAGATGCCTCCGACCTTATTCCACATGTTGAGGTTCCGCTGAATGTCTTTAGGAATCAGATTGTATTTAGGATCGGTAGCGACTTACATAGTTCTGAAACACCACATCCGGGTTACAATCGTCATTACATTACAACGAATGATTTGGATAAGGAACGCTTGACGGATTTTTTTGAAGAAATATCTTAACCCGACAGTTATTAATGGTATTAAGATACCTGAGTCCTACATTCAACTATTACAGGAACTGTATGTGGCAAATTTTTCCATGTATAAAGTCCGAATCACACAAAGGATTGTCGAGGACGTGGCAAACGATGAAAGGAAGCTGTCAATTATCGCGAATGAACATCGAAGGGCTCATCGGAACCCCCGAGAGAATACGCAACAGATTTTGGAACGCTTCTATTTCCCTAGGATGGCGGCACTTGTTAGGATGCACTCTGCAAGTTGCGATACATGTAAGTTGCAGAAATACGATAGGCATCCCTGTAGGCCGAAGTTCCAACCAACGCCTATTCCTTCTTATCCCTGTGAAATCCTACATGTCGATATTTTCGAGCTGGAGAAGGAAAAATTCATAAGTTGCTTGGATAAATTCTCAAAATTTGCAAAGCTGTTCCATATTAGGAACAGATCCGCGATACACCTCCGTGAGAAAATGGCAAAAGTTGTTCACTTTTTTTCTACCCCGAGAATGTTGGTTACAGATAATGAGAGGGGTTTCATTAGCCCAACCGTGGCAGACTTCATTGCATCCGTGGGTATTGAACTATATAGGACACCGACACAGAGAAGTGAGGTGAATGGACAGGTGGAGAGACTGCACTCCACCCTGTTGGAAATGTATCGATGCCTCAGGAGGGAATACCCTCAGTTACGGGTGAAGGAACTGCTCTATATAACAGTGGACCGCTACAACAATTCTGTTCACTCAATGACTAGGTTGAAACCAGTCGACATTTTTTTGAACCGGACTTCAAGGATCAACTACCAGAATTTGACAAATTTCAGGGACAAGGTTTTCGATGACGTCAGGAATCGGATAATGAAGGGTCAGGAGATGACAAACGCCAGACTGAACAGGAATAGGACTGACCCAAAGGGCTATGAGGAAGGGAAAGTTGTCTTCATTGCCGATAGACAGATCAAGGGGAAACATAGGAAGCGGTATAAGAAGGAGGTTGTATCCCATGAAGGAAGAGTAACCTTGACTACTGAAACGGGTAAAAAATTTCACAAATGTCATGTTAAGAATGTTTAGAAATGATGGAATGTTAAAGAATCCATGGTAAGAGGGCTATTAAAATGTTGAGAGGAAGAACAAATTTAACATCTGGATGAGAATGAGAAGTATATACATTGTAATCATTATTTTAGTTTAGCCTTAGTAGCGACAACGTGTGGCGCCCAGATTTATCAATATGATGCGCCCCTTATATCTGTGAAGGATGGAACGGGTCGCATTACCAACGGTCACTTCAAGCTTGTCCACATGATAGACCTAGACCGATACAGGGAGCTCGTCAAGGAAATAGCAGCTACAGTCAAATCAACAATGCGAGACCCACAGAGAGCCCAGACAGTTGATTTTCGCCTACATCAGGTCAGTAATCGCCTAAGTAGTCTTGGCGGAAAATCTACCAGGGTACTGCGCTCCATTCACTGGATTGGATCAGCTTGGAAATGGGTGGCTGGATCACCAGACGCAGCCGATTGGAATAGAATTCTCAGTAGCGAGAACGAGATCATCGAGAACAACAACCACCAATACAAGATTAACGGAAAACTTTTTTCTAAAATGGAGGCGGTACTGCTGAAGGTCAATCGTATTATCGACGAATTTAAAAACCACATCGACCCTGCCAACACGGATCGACTAGAATTGGGTCTACTGGACCAAATCTCCATAATTAGTGAGGAAGTCGGCGAAATCGTTAGAGCCTGTCAACTGGCCAAGAGCAGGATAATTAATACGAATATAGTTGACAGGGAGGAAATCAATAGGATCCTTGCTGAGATGGAGACACTCCCCTACGAGAATGAGATAGAAGCTATCGAACACGGTACTCCCTCGATTTATGTGAACGGGTCTATGCTTCTTTATATTGTGTCTATGCCGAAGTTAGGAAGGAGGGACTATAACCTACTGCACACAAGAGCTTCGATCCTCGATGGCAAGAGGATTGACATCGAATATAAAAAGATGCTGGTTAATCAGGATGAGGCTTGTGGAATAACGGGAAGCTGTTCCTCCACCAACAACTTTACCGTTTGTGAAATGTCCGACTTGGAGGGACTAGAGGACGACGATTGTGTTCCAAAATTATTGAAATGCCGATACCGTACGGGTAACCAGACCATTTTGGAGCTTGTGAAGGAAGGCACGATATTCGTCACAAACTACGTGGGAGAATTGCGATCCGATGGCACAACGAGACAGTTGAACGGAACCTACGTGATCCTGTTTTATAACAAGACAATCGAACTTGATGACAAAATATTCTCTAACGTTCTAGCGAGCCGACTTCAGGTGCTTCCACCGGTCCTATCTAAGGTGATAAGTCAGGGCAACAGGGTCGACATCGATTACCTTCATGAACTAAGCATTACAAACATCAAGCGACTCAAACAACTCACACAAGGGGTTCAAGCCGGCGGAATTCTCAGTTTTTTCATTTTGGTGCTTCTCATAATGGCAATTGGTTACCTTTGGAAAAAGGTCAATGGTAGAGTGACCTTACCAGATGTCGGACCTAGGACACTGGGAACAGATCCTCCCAACATTTGTTAACATCTACGGGACGTAGATTTTTGAGGGGGGAAGAGTTAACACGGCCACTCTCCCTGCAGCGCGTGTAGATTTGCTGACATTGCACACGCGCTGCATTTGTGCAATCGCCCAACTATTCTTTGGCTGCGCGTGTACTTTTGGTTGCGCGTGTACTTTTGGCTGACCATGCACACGCGCCTCATTGTCATTGACACCACCCCAATTACCATTGCATACCTGCCGACTAAGCAGAGGCCATCGTGGGAACTACGGGGGACTGCTGGCGCGCTGTCGCTTACCTTAGAATAAGTAGAATGTAATTTAATTAGTCTTCAATTCACATTGAAAAGGAACAGTCAATAAATCGATTGTATTTGGATATTAAATCAAACGAGTGTAATCATTTAAATCCTGCCGGTGTTGGTGCGGCAGGAACATTTTTTTGGGCGAGGTCCTTCCGACCTCGTTAAGTTTATCATTATTATTATTATTATTATTATTATTATTATTATTATTATTATTATTATTATTATTATTATTATTATTATTATTATTATTATTATTATTATTATTATTATTATTATTATTATTATTGTTATTATTATTATTATTATTATTATTATTATTATTATTATTATTATTATTATTATTATTATTATTATTATTATTATTATTATTATTATTATTATTATTATTATTACTATTATTATTATTATTATCATTATTATTATTATTACTATTATCATTATTATTATTATTATTATTATTATTATTATTATTATTATTATTATTATTATTATTATTATTATTATTATTATTATTATTATTATTATTATTGTTATTATTATTATTATTATTATTTTTATTATTATTATTATTATTATTATTATTGTTGTTATTATTATTATTATTATTTGTATTATTATTTTTTTTTGGCAAGATACCATTCCGAAATTATATGAAATGTTAAAGTCCGTCAAGCAGTTCTTGCGTTTTAAGCGTAGAAATTAACACTACTTTCTTTTATATGGTGGAAATAATTCTTTATTTTGTATACCCTTCCGAATACTTAAATTTATAAATAGCATTGTTGTCCGTTGTCGCTTTATTCTACCGTAAAAAGACTACACATCATATTAATTTTCAAAAAAATCGAAAAGAAAAAAAAAAAAACACTACAAATGTACATTTGAAAATAGTAAATCAAAATAAAACAAGTTAAAAAGCAGTAAGTTCGGCCGGGCCGAACTTTTAATACCCTCCACCAATTGCAACGAATTTGGAAATTTTCCAAAAATAAAATCCTTAAAAAATTCTGTTAAAATTTTAAAAATACCGAATATAGCCGTTATTTTGGGGTCTATACGACGTGGACATACATAGTCATTGTTTGTCATAAGCCATTACCATATTCAAATTCGAAACTTGAAATAAACGGTGAATAATGTCGCTAAAATCATCAAAATACCGAATATAGGGAGGTACCGTTATATGGGGGCTATATGAAGACGTGGACCTGCACAGACAATTTTCTGTCTTAGGGTGTAGTATCCATTTTGAACTTCAAATACCAAATTTGAAACAATTCCCGTGAATAATGTCGCTAAAATCGTCAAAATACCGAATATCGGGAGGTACCGTTATATGGGGGCTATACGAAGACGTGGACCTGCACGGATAATTTTCCGTCTTAGGGTGTAGTATCCATTTTGAACTTCAAATACCAAATTTGAAACAATTCCCGTGAATAATTTCGCTAAAATCATCAAAATACCGAATATAGGGAGGTACCGTTATATGGGGGCTATATGAAAACGTGGACCTACATGGCCCATTTACGAACCTAACCTGCCTACTGGAAAAATAAACATGTGTGCAAAATTTTAGCCACCTATCTCAATTCATTCGAAAGATAGAGTGATTACAACAGACAGACAGACAGACGGACAGACAGACAGACGGACATCGCTAAATCGACTTAGAATTTTACGCTGATCAAGAATATATATACTTTGTTGGGTCTGATATGAGTATTTCGAGGAGTTACAAACGGAATGACAAAGTTAATATACCCTCCATAGTATGGTGGAGGGTATAAAAAAATCATGCAATATAAAACATTACTATTGTACATTTTGAAAGTCAAAATGAAAAAGTTTAAATTTCACATTTTTCCGCGATTTGTTTGGATTTTATCCTTTTCTGCCAAGAGACAACACCGAATTCGTCTGGGTCGTTAAAATCAGACCGGCGGTTCTTGAGTTATAAGCGTAGTAACTAACCCAACTTTCTTTTGTATATATAGATAGATTAAAAAGTAGGCGTGGTCAGTTCCGCAGCCCCCAAACAAATACTTAGGATTGGAGGGAAAGTCAACAGTATCTCGTGTAATAATTTTTAAACCAATGTCTTCATTATTTGCGAAATATAAGGATTTTAAATAAATCGAAATAGTGGGCGTAAAAGGAGCCGTGGTCAATATTTTTTTCTTTAAAAACCTATCTCGGGGTATGACGAACGTTTGTACAAAAAATTATTCAAGTCTGTCCAGCCGTTTTTTACTGATTCCATTACCAACAAACAACAATTGATTTTTATATATATAGATTACGTTTACAGTTTATTTGTGAGCACGAATCAGGAACTGCAATAAGAAGGGTTAAATATAAATTTCTGTTAGTTTCCGATATTTTTTACATAAAATTATATAGATTTAACGTTTTTCACTTTAAACTACATACAGCAGTAAGATCGTTTGGATAATGTAGTTAAACTTTTCAAAAAAGAATAATGTAGGTGGATCCGTTATGTGAAGGTCATACCAAAACGTGAACCTTGATAGACAATTTTATACTGCAAACATTGTTATCTATTGCGAGTCTTAAATACCAAATTTGAAACAATTTCGTGGGTAAATGTGACTAGGATTGTCAAAATACCAAATATCTGTGGGGACCGTAATATGTTCGCTGTAGGAAAACATGGACCTAGATATTCAATGTTTGCCACAAGAACGAGAACCTATTAAGAACTACAAATACCAATTTTTAGACGAATCCGTGGAAAATGTGGCAAAAATCATTAAAATACCGAATATCGTGAGGAAAACGTCGACCTGTATGTACAATGTTCCGCCACCGAAGCTTGGGTTCTAGCTTCGGACAACACGAACAACAAATACCTTTTTTTAGACAAGTCCGTGAAATAATGTGACTAAACCCATAAAAATCCCGTTGTATCGCAATACAAATTCTGTAACTCATATAATTATATTTTTGATGGTAAAGCTGTTTTATATTACAAAGCAAAATTCGTTCAAAGAAACCTTGGTCTGACTTAAACCGATCATTTTTCTACCATTCCTAGAACCTGATAAATTCGCTAACAGTTACATACTTTAATAAATAAAATGTGAAGGGATTATATAGGTGTGATGGACACACATTAGATGTCGCTTAAGAGTAAAATTCCATTGGAGATAAAAGTAGCAATTAAAATTTGGAGTCAAAGACCAAATTGATATCAAAGAAAATTATGATACCACCGCAATAAATAATCTCCCAATTATTAATTCAACTTTAATTTATGTCAAAAACATGGTTCGACATATATTTTGTTGAGACACCTTGGAAATGTTGGAGTTGGCCACGATGAGTCCATATGTCAAAAAACGAATTTAATAAAATTCGTCTTGTGCTACTCTTTATTTCATTATTACCATCTTTTTACTACACTCGTTATTTTTAATTCAAGAAACGCAATAGTTTTGTTTATCTATTTTTTAACTTATTACTACTATTATTTACATAAATAATTTTAGTTATTAACTGTCGGCTAACTGTCCCGACATTAGGTAACTTTTCCAATAGTGTTTTGGTGGAATATAAACGCTGAAAGTGGCAATCTTCTAGCATTTCTAATGATATGTAAAATCGTAATCAAACGCTCCGTTAAAAAAAAATTAGGATGTTGATGCGGTGAATACTTTTTGTTGCGTTTCTATTTATTCTTTTGTTTGTGATAAATGAAGTCTTGCCATAATACAGGTATTTTTTTCGTGATTTCTTGTTGTTTTTTTACTATTTATTGCTGATCCGAGGCGAAAGGTTAGATCTGTTGTCACTTTTGTAAAAAGACTAATATTTTATGTACTGTACTTTAAATGATGCTATTGTTATTATGGATCCAGTGAACTAAAGGACTTTTGGACAGCCAAAAAACTATTAAGAAAATTTCACCCCGAAATAATAACCGTTAAAAATTCAAATTTATTCAACAGACCTCATAATTAAATAACTTATTTGTGAGTTTTTCCCGTTGGTGGTTGGATCTGAAAGCAGATATCTGTCATTAACTTGGTATATATACTTTTTTATATTTGTAGAAGTATATATGGGCAAATATAAAAACTTCTAAAAAATTACAAACAATTTTTTTTCCAAAATATTTTTTTTTTTTTATTTTACTCATTTGGTTATTAAAAGAATCTAAAACTGTGGGGACGAAACACAGAAATCTCGAGATCCATAGTACTACTGCAAAACTTTAAAAATTATCTATGTATCTAAAAGTAAAATAAATTGTCAATGGATAATTGCCACAGAAAAATTGAAAAGAAGTGTCACGATGCAATAATGTAAACACCAAAGCTCTTTACAAAATGTGTCTGTTCCAAATAAGAACCTCTGATAGCGTCCGTTATATTTTTGTTTATTCTGCAGAAAATGTTTTGCTTGGATTGTATTACCATGGAGATACGAATGCAATGTACGAAGAGGATTTGACAAAAGAGTTAATTTCATCTTGCCAGCACAGCATAAGCCCGGGGTTTCTAAATGAAACATCGATTAATTACAATGCAGGCATATACCTTCATAGCCATTTACGGAATCGTAACTCCACATTTACGACAGGGATCTTTTGACAGTCTAATAGGAGGCATTGGTCCAGCATGTAACTGTCCTGAAGCAGCAAAGACGTCTTTATTAATCTTATTCAAAAGCTTATTCTCTTTCAAAAAAAAAAACATGCTCAATGACACATTTTTGTACTTCTTGATGTAAGGATTATACCCTCTATATTGTCTATAATTTTCTCTACATGCGTAAATTGATATTTAAATTCTTGCTCTCTGTCGTTGTGTTGACATATTGTTAGTCTCTGAATATTGTTTAATTAGTTTCCCTGTTTGCGAATTGTAAAGTGAAAATAATTTTTCCAAATTCTCGACATATTAGTTTTAATTCGTATTTGATTATTTCTTTCAATTATTGCATTATGAGTGTTATAGTACGTTTATATATATGAGGGTTAACCCACTGGATTTGGATTTAAATTGTCATATCCATTACTTTTACTTCAAATAAATCCTCTCAAAGAAGGCTAACCCTACAAAAAGTTCTAACGTAAACATGGCATTAGTCTCTAGTAAAGTAAGTAAGTTAGTAAAAAGTTAGTAAATTTCTATTTTATTATTGTCGTCTAAGGTTCCAAATAAATATTTTATTCGTTAAAGTAGAATAATTATCGATTTTTATTTCTCAGGGTTGAGGGGTATAATGGCTTGAACCTTTGTTCTAAGATCATTGATCTGATGATCCATATAAAAATCCCCCAATGGGAAATTTATTCCTCAGGGTTATTAATAAAAATTGCATACTTTCTTGCGTTAAAAATATAAATGACCCGATATCATCGTGTCCAGCTAAATGTTTTGTTTGTCTAATGTCGAGCATAATATCTATAAAGGCACATTAATCTTGATTTTTGTGTTTATTATTTGCTACGCCTCGGAATATGTTGCTTTTACAGGTATAATGTTGTCAATGTCAATTGTAAATGAGTTCAAGTATTAACGAGCCCCATCAAAATCTGGTATTTGTGCCAGATATGTTAATAGTGTTAATGTTGCTGTCATATTTATTGTGATTTTCTTCTTCTGTTTTTTTTTCGGATTCTTCTTCTTTTCTTTATTTAAGGGTTTTTTACTATGTCTTAAGCCTATGAGATTACTTCTTTTTTACACTTTAAAATTTGTTTTGATTCGGAAATTATTGTTTTTCTTTTTGAAGCCACTTTCAATATACAGTAGCTCCAAGCTAAACTCGTACAGCTAAAGAAAATTGTTAATTTTTCTTATAACTTCCAAATATTAAAATTTACAAAAAATGTTTTTTTACACTTTATTAGTACACTATGTAAGTAATGTCAATAGCAAAAAAAAAAACTTAACATTTTAATTCATTCAAAGTAAAAATACAAATAAATATTAAAAGAGATCATATTTAAATGCTAAAGCCAGACTCGTAGACTTCGTATAATTTAAAGTATTTCTGGACATCAATATTTTGTATGCATTCCTTTACTTTTTAACCATTTGTAGCCTATTTGGCATACTTTTAACAAGCTTTTCGCAAAAGCTGGGTTAATTTTTTGCCATTATTCCAACAAAGCTTTCTTCAAATCTTCTTTGCAAGATATTGTATGTTGGAAGATTTTTCCATCGATATAGCACCATAAATTCTCTATATATGTGTGGACTCTAGGCTGGTGTTTCCATGACGTGGGGACAATTACTACTTTATAAGCCTTGTGGTTCAGATCATTGTCTTGATAAAAATAATAATCTTCGCCAAGGCCGAGCTTTTCCTTAGAGAGTGGCAACCTTTCCTTCAAAATGTTAAGGTACCTAGTGCGATCCATAATATCCTCAATAAAAATGCAATACACCAGGTCCAGAGGCTGAAAATTAACCCCACACCATTACTGACCCACCACCGTGCTTCACTGTAGGCTTCATATTTTTTTCTCAAGGAGCGCTTCATTTGCCTTTCTCCATACATAAGGTCTGCCATCGGACCCAAAAAGGGTGAATTTGCTCTCGTCCGGGAACAGCACATTCTTCCAAAATTAAAAATCTTTTGATATATGCGCCTTGACAAATCGCAATATTCTTGAATTCGCTTGCTGATTAGAGGTTTATGTCTAGCTCTTCTTCCATTATAATTCGACTTATGAAGCATATTCTATTGGCAACCTACCTTTTCCAAATCTTTTTCAGCATTTTTTGCGAGCTTCGGTGCACTCAAAAATGGATCCTTTTTTATCTGCCGTAAAATATACTTCTCATCACTTAAGGTAAATATTTTATTATTTGCCGTTTTAACAATCTCATATATCTCACTTAGCGATTTATGGTTTTGTAACGTTTAATTACTAAATTTCTCACTTCAACAGTGGTTTGTCCTCGCTGTCTTTCCATTTTTTATTTTTTTTAATATCTACGTCAGTAAATTACACAACACGTAAATACATTTTCCAACAATTGGTTGCCGTATATATGTAAGCTGTACGAGTTTAGCTTTTGCCTAGAAATTTGGTGAGTTATAGAATAAATGCCATTATTTTGTAAAAACAGTAAACTTTTGTTCTGCGGCTAGTTCTAGTACCCTATACACCAATAAAAAATATAGGTTTCTTCTGGAAGTGAATTTGATAACAATCAAATATAGTATGAAAGAAATTTGTTTGCTAAGTGCACGAGTTTCGCTTGGAGCTACTGTATATTTTTCGTAGTTCTGAATTTAAAGTTCGAACACTGTTTATTTTTTCCTTAGATTTAATCACTTATCTCCAGAATCTTTTTTACTGAATACTGCGTTAATGTCTCTTACTTTTAATCAACTTAAACCTAGATACTCTAAATATACTTGTCTATAAGGGATGTATTTGACACCACCTTTGCTATCCCATTTATTTGACTTAAAGCTAGTACGTTTGGAAAGTAAGTATATTTTTTTGGAAGGAAAATATGAAACTTTTGATGAAGGGGGCACTTGACACTGCTTTGCCTTAACTGTCAATGTTTATCATGGATCGAATGGTAAGCCACGAAAATTGTATTTCAATTATATTTAAATTAAATCAGGTTTAATATCATTTACAAAGAGATCGTTTAATGAATAAAATGATTAAAGCGACATCTTTGTCAAAACACGTTTTAACGTACAAACTAACTCAAGGTATGAGTATGTTGTACAAAATTTTCATCCAATCCTTAGCAATTTCTTCAATATCAACATCATTAGTACTGTCTACGAACTCAACACAAATAAGTGATAATAATTTTCATTCATAGAATTCAGTGGTCCAATGTAATCAATATGGTAAGTGTGAACGGAGTATCTCCTTTAGGCAATAAGTTTAGTTTTCCACCCTGTTTCACACGCTTCCTACCCGTTATACCTTAGGGATATTGTACTCTTTATCGATCAATTCTTTTGTCCTAATGGAAAAATTTTCCTATCGTGAGCTTTCTTAATGATGAAAATTTTCATATCTTTTGGAAAAACTAAGGAGACACATTTTCAACTTTGAACAAATACCACAATATTACTTATGATTAAGCTTCTCTTCAAGATCTCTCGAATTGCACTAAGCTCTTTCTTTATTTCTTGCAACCGTTTAATACGTTACGCCAATCGAAATGTTTTGCGAAATGTCGAATTTTTCATACGTACATAGATGGACGACATTTCAGTTGTGAAATACATAAGTAAAGTGCATACGTACGTATCACAGCAAGCCATGTTTCCATCGAAAAATACAATTTAATTAGAAGTGTCATTTATTTCTTGTGTGAAAATCTATATATATAAAAATAAATTGTTGTTCGTTGGTAATGGAATCAGTTGAGAACAGCTGGACCGATTTGCATAATTTTTTGTACAAATGTTCGTAATACCTCGAGATAGGGTTTTAAAATTGACCACGCCCACTTTTACCCTCACTATTTATTTGGGGGCTGATGAACTTTTAATCTATATATATATATTGTTTGTTGGTAATTGAATCAGTTGTGAACGGCTGGAACGATTGGGATATTTTTTTTAATATTCGTCCTACCACGAGGTTTTTATGCAAAGAAAAAGTGACCAATGTTACGTCCATTATTCGTCCATTTTATGTAAAATCCTAATATTTGTCAAAATAATGAAGATATCTGCTCCACAGTTAGTATACAATGTAATCTTGATTCTCCCTCCAAGCCTAGGTATCTGTGTATGCCGTTATCTGGTTGCCATAACAAAATGTTCAATTTTTATTAAAAAATACTTCTCGAAGCATCAAAACATTTAAAAACTCAACGTACTTTTAAACAGTTATTGCCGTTATTGATTTCACAATACTCAAAACATTAAATGTCATATTACAGTTAATTCGGTAGAATTCGGAAACTCTAAAAAATTTACTAGATATGGAAATAATCCATCCAATGCAAAATTCATTTTTTCGGTTGGTAGATAAAAATCCCAAAAGGGGGTTTCCCGGGTAAAACTTTTCCATTTTATATAACTTAAACATACACAAAGGGCCTCAAATATTTTCCTCTATACTCCGCAAAATTTAAGATAGAGTTTTAAATTTGATGTAGTTCTATGGGTTACATAAAGAATCATTTGTACAGAATATGTTTCAGGTTGGTCTGCACTACCCTGCATTGTTAGTCTTTTTAATTCCTTTAATTTTGTTCATTTGAGATTTTGGAAAAACAAAACATTCTTTCAAATAATTATAAGTATAGTACCAAGCTTTGGTATAACCCTTATACCCTTATAACCCATCCGCTAATTTCAACTATTTCCAGGGATTTGGTCACATTCTAGGTCATCTCTTCGCGGAAACTAGCGCCCATATAAAGGTACCTCCTAATTTTACCTATTTCGAGGGTTTTATTTAAATGTGTGTTTAGGCTACTTTGGTAGGGAACCATCTTACACGGACTATTATAAACAGTTGATGTATACTGTTTAATAAATGTGCTATATTATTTGGGTTTCCTACTCTCAAATTAAAACCTCTGGCTGGAAAATAGGATCTGGTTTTTTGAAACACTATAAATCGCCCAGTAGGTGAACCTATATTGACATTTTTGAAATGCATATTTATTTCTCTTTAGTCGAGTCATCATTTATACTAAAAATTGTGCCACTTAAGTGAGCCAGATGTGTGAATTATTATGCTTTATTTAATCACAATATAACCAAAAGAAATAAAAACATATGCAAATGTGTGATAGAAAAAACTATGAGTCACATCTAAAATGGCTATTTTGACATATCCATGGAAAATAAAAGTGGCACTACATATATGTAAAACCCATTCCATCTGATAACAACATAATATGGACTGCAGTTTCGACATTCTCGTAAAACTTTTTTAAGACAGGTTCGTTTATCATATACAGTTTAAATGATAAAATGATACAACTTTGCATTCCTTTCACAAATCGTTGATAGTTTTTTTCTGAAATATCTGGCAAGTCCTGGAAAATGTTGAATTTATTCCAATTTTTTGGTTCTTGAAATACTTTTCAGTATCAGATGAAATTTTTCTGTATTCAATGATATGTCCCAGAAGTTGAACATATCTATTTTTCAAAAGATGTCCTCCTTAAGGTTATTATTTGATCAATAGTGTTTGTAGGTATTCAGAACACGTTGCAGATTTACCACAGCCTCTTTTGTTACAACAGCTTCAACGTAAAGTAGAGCAATACCCTCTCAATTTATCTCTCGAAATATGGCATTGATGTGAAGTTGAAACACACACAAAAAACAAAAGGTTCTCTTTGGAATTGATATTGACCACTATGCGTTACGATGTCTACTTTCTCACTCTTCATTGATTGGCACATGAAAGAATCCGTTTGGTAAATCAATTGTGTTGAATTTAGTGGTATTTTATAAGCGATCATGCTGATCTTCGATTACCGGTAATGAGTAGCCGTCTTTTATCATAACCTTCTTAAATCGTCGTTAAATTTAGTTTAAATTGACAGTGTTGTAAAATATATTCAAAAGTTTTACAATTAAAACATTTGAGTCCTTTATTCTTGTTGTTGTAGTCTTTCGATGTGTTGTCGTTTGCACCACAATTAAAACATAAAATTTGTTGTTTTATTTGCGTTTAAGATATTGTGTTCTACTTCGCCCCAGTTTTAGACTTCATCCACATGGTGCCATAATATTTAATTTTCTTCTTAATTATCTCAGACTTGTGGCACCATAGAGAATAGTTTTATTTGGAGTCGAATCGCGTATACCATCTATCTCAGCCCGAATTAAAACACTTTCTTCTACAGAGCCACGCGAAACAAGTTCCTTCATGTTCACAAACTATTCATGCACTTTCTTTAGTGTCTTTGGTTATTTTCCATTCAGCAAGATGTAGATGTGCGCTATTCACGTTTGATCCAATCTCATCTGCAAGAGATGGTTTTAGTTTCTGCCACGACATAATACCTCTTTCGCTTAATACAAACATTTTTGCCCATCTTTTCAACGAGTTTTTTATTCCAAACACGTACTTTTAAAAATCAGCCCAACCCATCATTACAGCAGGTTCTTATGGATAAAACACCATTGCCATCAAAAGATCAGATTGATTTCCAAATAGCTCTACTTTCATCACAATCACAATAGCTGCTCACTTTTTCTAACTAACTTTTGAATTTATAACAACATTTGAGTTTCCAGGATAAAAAATTATATTCCCACAAAACACATTAGTTGTATCATGTTTAAATTGACTCGATATCTAAATCCTCTTTGCTAATGTGGCGTTTCCATTACACTTGATTCGCTCTCTATTCGTTGTTTGACCCTTAACTATGAAAAAACTGCCTAATTCTTCACACAATATTTCCTGAGCAAACACTCATATTTGTACATTTTTCAAATCAAATCACTCTCAGAACAAGGAAAAAATATGTCCCATCCCTAACAAATGAGAGCATTTAGCGAAAAAATAAATGAAAATAGAAAAATTTTAAATTTAAAAATTGAAAATAGAAAAATTTAATGAAATTTTAAAAAAATTTGGGAATACTGAAAATTATGAATGAAAACTACAATGTTGAATGGTGTATGTACATTCAAACGAAAGTAAATTTTCTTTTCTCTCTCATTCGAGGTACGCATTTTGTCCACTAGTTGAAATTTCCACAGAAAACTGGAAACAAAAGAGGCAATATTTTCAAAATGTTTCATCGGCAGAAAAAATGTTTGACAAGTGTTTTCCAGCAGAATTTAAAAATACAAATATATATTCAAAATGTCAACAATTACATTTACATAAAATTAATGATATAACAACTCTTTGGGAGAAAAACAATAATTTATTCTATTCATATTAGTGAGAATTTAATGTATTTAATATAAATTACCATTAATATGAACAAACAAAATTTTTGAAAAAAGGAATTATTTTACTATGAATTACGAATCGTGCCGTATGAACAGGTTAATTCGTGTACCTAATTCTGAGAGCGATTCCAATGAAAACATGCTATAAGACTGTTTATGTTGATATTATGGTAGAAGAATGCAGGTAGATGCATCAACGCGTCGGAACATTGATATGCTAATTTTTTTATTGATTTTTAAAAAAAGTTTGGTTTTCTTTTACGGCGCCTATCAGAGGTTGTTAAGATTTGCATTTTTGAAACATTTTTACAAATTTAAATAATTTTTCATTCAAAATTATCAATTTCAACTGATGTGCTGATGCGACTACATTCTTTTACCATGGTTGATATACGGTGTGTCTGGTTACTTTTCCTGCAGGAATTGTCCAGCAAGATCTTTCTGAGAGAGTAACGTAGTTTTATTCTCTTTTGCAAGGAAATTGCGAAAAGTAAACAGACGGTATTCCTGCAGAAGCTTGCAACTAATCAGCTGATTTGTCAAAACAAACCAATTTGTCCCCCATTAAAAGAATTAAAAGAAAGGGAGCACTACCAATTCTACAAGTTTTATAAATAAAAAGGAAATTGACAATAAAATAAAAATATGAGCAATAAAAGGAAGATAGATTTGATGTGTTCCGCGGAATCATTTAAACCTGTTGCTAATGGCATTTGTCTAGAAATGTTGGAAATAGTCTTTTATTTTCTTATTACATATTAATATTTACTTTTTTCACATTTTGTAAAGTTGTTCTTCAAAAACAATTAGTCTTGCTTATTCCAAAACAATTTTTTTTTAAATTAAAAGCACAAAAAGAAATAAATAAACAATAGAAAACATCTTATTGAATTTCGATGAATGAGAAGAAGAAGAGTTGCAAGTGATTGCAAGAAGAAATTTGTCCAGCAAGAATTTGCAAACTCTCACTGAAACAACTGTCAAAATTTCTCTCTCCAACCGCTCTCTTTTGCAGAACTTTCGGGTTAACAGACGACTTCCAGTAAAAATTTGTAACAATTGTTACAAATTTTAGGGTAACCAGACACACCTATAATATGTCAGTCAGCTGATCTTTGTTTATGTATACATAAGTGTATTTTCTGCATCAGAAAATCGTTTTCGCATCGGACTGAATCGAACACTCAGTGTGAATTACTTCACGCATAATCAAACATGAGTGTTTGAGGGCGTTTGTTTTATTTAGCCATGTGATTTGTTTCTTTCAATCGAGTTTGATTAGCATAATGGTTTATTCAATCATTTAATCAAGTTAGAGCAGTTTATTTTGACTTTTATAATAACTGAAATAGAAGCAAATTATGAGAGTGGAATCGAAAGTGTTGCGAGTGGAAACTACAAATTGTTTGGTAAAAGAAAAAGTCGAAATTTTGTGTGAAAAATCTTGAAATATATATAAAAAATATTTAAAAATTCTTTTTTTTTTTTAAATACCATTGATATGTTCCTTTCCTAAAAATAATAAGTTTTTAAAATGATTACAGCAGAAATAAGCCACTGAAGTGTAATAAACCAAGAAGTCAAATTACAATTTTTTTTCTTTATTATATACTATTTGTAAAAATATATTTAATGGAGACGGTTTTTAGTTATGAAATGCTTAGTAAAACACAAGTAATTATTTTGCTCAGATTCAGTTACGTACTCTACATATAATAATCAAAGCGGTCGAACTCATTCAATATAATCGTACCGTTATGAACAATTAAACATTAATTCAAATTATTCAAATCGTGATTGCTCACAACATTTCCGTTTCTTTTTTCGCTTGAGAAACTCGATTCATGTTACATCTGACCAGCTAATTGAGATTGATTACATTCCTACTAAGTGTGATAATGCTTACTCAATCACACTCTGATACACATGGTTTGAATTTCGTAATTTAAAACTCTTCAGATTCCGACATTCACTGTAAACATTAGAGCAAAGAAAGAACGAATGAATGATGAATCAAAAATTATGTAATAAGAAGACTTTGTGCGAAAAGTTATTTAATTTTTTTAATTTTTACACAATGCCGAAAGTATCGATTATTTCTGCAATTGTAATTGATAGTAATGAACTCGACACAGATGAATAATTTCTGTTTAAAAAAAATACTTTTTTTCAAACAAAAAAAGAACAAGTTTAAAAGCAGCAAGTTCGGCCGGAACTTAGAATACCCTGCATTTGTAACGAATTTGGAAATTATAAAATAAATCCTTAAAAATTCCATTAACATTTTAAAAATACCGAATATAGCCCTTATATTGGGGTCTATACGACGTGGACCTACATAGGCATTGTTTGTCATAAGCCATTACCATATTCTAATTCGAAGCTTGAAATAAGCGGTGAATAATGTAGCTAAAATCATCAAAATATCGTATATAGGGAGGTACCGTTATATCAGAGCGTGCGAAGACCTGGACCAGCATTGACAATTTTCTGTCATAGGCATTAGCATCCATTACGAATTTCAAATACGACATCTCAAACAATTGGGTATTGGGTGGGTATTGTACCTAAACTCGTAAAAATACCGAATATTGGGAGGTAGCGTTATATGGGGGCTAAGGGAAGACGTGGACCTGCACTTACAATTTTCTGTCATAGTCTGTAGTATCCATTACAAACTTCAAATACCAAAGTTGAAACAATTCAGGTTAATAATATCGCTAAAATCATCAAAATACCGAATATTGGGCGGTACTGTTATATGGGAGCTATACGTAGACGTGGACCTGCACAGATGATTTCCTGTCTTATGCTGTAGTATCCATTTTGAACTCAAAATACCAAAGACAGACAAACAGACAGACGGACAGTGCTAAATTGATTTAGAATTTTACGCTGATTAAGAATATATATACTTTGTTGGGTCTGTCATGAGTATTTCGAGGAGTACCAAACGGAATGACGAAGTTAATATACCCTCCATAGTATGGTGGAGGGTTTATAATCTTCTACATATATAAAAATCAATTGTTGTTCGTTGGTAATGGAATCAATTGAAAACGGCTGGACCGATTTGCATAATTTTTTGTACAAACGTTCATCATACCCCGAGTTAGGTTTTTGATTTATCTAAAATATTTATATTTGCCAGATAATGAAGATATCGGTTTGAAAATTATTACACGAGATACTGTTGACTTTCCCTCCAACCCTAGGGATTTAATTGGGGGCTTAGGAACTGACTACGCATACTTCTAATCTATCTATATATATACAATAAAGTTGTGTTAATTGCTACGATTATAATCCAAGAACCGCTGATCTGATTTTAACGATTCACACAAAATCGGAATTGTCTCTTGGAAGAAATAGATAAAATCCAAAAAATCGCGTAAAAATGTGAAATTTGAAAATTTTCATTTTGACTTTTGAGGTGTACAATAATATGTAATGTTTTATTTTGCATGATTTTTTCCATTTTGACTTACTATTTTGGAATGTACATTTGTACTGTTTTTTTTTTCTGAATGGAATTCTAATATGATGTGTAGTCTTTTTGGGTAGTGTAAAGCGACGACAATTATGAAGTGGCGGACCTAAATAGATGATGTCAAAATAATTTAACGTGGTCAAACTAAAGTTAAAAGATAATTACTTTTTTCAAAATTGCTAAAAAAATTAAAAAAAGGAGCCTATTGCATTGCAAAAACTCTAAAATCCGGAAAAAATAGAGAGCATTTTTTCAATGGAATCAAATTTCAAAATAATAGTATGGACTAAACTTCGTAAGCACCTTTAAACATTCGCTGTAAAAAACCTGCGAACAAGTTGAAGTTTTTTTCAATTTGTTTATTAGTTACGATGCTTATAACTCAAGAACGTTTTGACGGATTTTCACAATTCATACAACTTCGGAATGGAATCTTATGAAAAAAAATTGCGTAAAATATGCCAATAAAAATATAAAAGAAAAAATCCTTTTGGCGTGAAATTTTTTCAATTTAAAAGCTATATAGAAGTGTAAATTTTTTATTGTTTTGAATTCTGAATGAATAATATCAAAAATGAATGATGACGCAATATGATGTTAAATAGCGATCTTTCATGTCTGAAATTGGCATTTAGCTTTCAACTCCAGGATCTACATCGTGCTTCAGTTCGAAGATGCGAACACATTTAAAAAAAGAAAACGGCAAAACGTTATGGGGCTCATTTCAAAACGGGGACCTACCTACTTCTTTCACATGACAATAATCCGTCCAATGAGAACTCTATATGAAAAATTCATTGGGACTGAAGTCAGTGAAATACCGAATATAAAGGGCGCAAAAAAGAAGAGAGAAAAGGATTTCTATTCTTTCAGAAATTCTTCCTAAACTTTCACGATACCTTAAATCGCTTTTGCAGTTCATTATATGGGTCATAACCCCCGGATAAGGATACAATCCGATTTCAAGTATATCATACATTTTAACCATATTTTCATACTAATTTCGGCAAATGTTGGTAATTTGGGAAGAAACCATCCTTGCAAAAAATGATCACGTTTTGTAAAACCATCATATGATTTAAGGAACAGGATATTTGTTTAATCGTCTTTGAATTATACTATGATAAAAGATATGGACATTATGGGGTCTCCAACGCGCAATTTCAATGACAAATACTACTTATTACTTTAAAAACAAGCAAAAAAATTAAGTTCGGCAGGGCAGAACTATTATTATCATCCACCTTAGGGTAAAGGAAACATTTTTATATAAAAGTATCTGAATTCAAGCGTGTTTCACTTTAAACTTCATATACCAGAAAGACGGTTTGGATAATGCAGTCAACTTATCACAAAACCATAAAGTGAATGAGGTCGTTGCATGGGGCCATACCAAAACGGGAACCTCTGTGGACAATTTTATACTACAAGGATTGTCATCTATCAAACCTTTTAAAATACCAAATTTGAAACAATTATGTACGTAAATGTGACTAGGATTATCAACATACCCATTATCGATTGGTATCGTTATATGTGTTAGACAAATCCTAGGAAAAATGTGGCAAAAATCATCAAAATACAGAACTTCGGGAGATACCGTTATATGGGGACTATACCAAAACGTGGACCGATAGATCATTTTCAATACCAACCATCCTATACACAATACAAATTTTTCTGATAAATTTTGATGCTCTACGTCAAATAATGTAGGCTGTATCGTAATTTAAACAACATATGTATATTTTATGGGGTCTATGACGAACATTTATGGATGTTACAAATGTAATGAAAAAGTTTATATACCCTCCTTTCCAAGGTGGAGGATATAATAAGCATTAAAGACTAAAATTACGGGCCGGCAACGCGGACCGGGCCAGCTAGTCTATATATATAAAAATCAATTGTTGCTTGTTGGAAACGGAATCAGTTAAAAACGGCTGGACCGATTTGCATAATTTTTTGTTCAAACGTTCGTCATACCTAATGTGACCATTTATATTTTTCGTCAGAGCGGGACGCCTGCGGAATTTTGTAAAAAAAAATTATGCATTTAAAAACAAATTTTATTCAAAAACGGAGAGAATACGTATAAATCTAATTTATGAAATTAATCTTATGTCTAAGTATTTATTTTATATTTGTCAGCAGAGCAAATTAGTTTTAAAATATCGGGTCTAGTTTTCAAGTAGGAATGGAGCTGATTACATTGTTTGTTGATGTTAGTTTTAGTAATTAAAATAGCTTTTAAAACTGTCACACTTAACTGCGTTTTTTCACTTGTCCATATTTTATTCATTAGGGAAAAAACTCTTTCGACAGGTGCGTTACTTCCAGGCATACATAAAACATACTCAATAATTGTGCGAAAGTTTGTGCAGTTGTGATTATTAGCACGGAAGTGTTTAAACAGCTCCACCCAACGGTCTTCAGTAGCAACATTCTCATCGTTCCAGCTTTTGATTTTTTCAACTGTGACGTAACTGGAAATAAGCGAAAACTCATCGAACACCTCCGTATCTTGGCTACTGCTCAGAAATCTTTGTGTGATCAGCAAATCCGTCACATTCTGTACGTCTTCCCAAGTAGGGACTTTTCTCAAATTTGACCATTCAAATACTGCTAGTTGTGCTTGTCTTATAAAAATCCGCTGCCGCAGTTTTCACATTCTGCTCATCAACAGCAACGTCAGTTTTTTGTAATTTTACCAGTAGATTGCGGACGGAATGAGGAAGGAAAATCGAATTCTCTTTAAGTTCTAAGTTATCTCGGAGACGATTAATTTCATTCGCAGACTCTATTGCGGACACGTTTTGTCCCTCGATTTTCAACACGGCTTGATGATAGGGAGACAATCTGCGGCTGTTTTGATAGCATTACGAATTATATGGGCTCCACACCCAATCCCAATGAGCTGCCTTCCGACGGATAGGTTCACTTTCGCGTAAACATTATTTATCCCTTTTCTATTCTTTCCTCCGAAATTGCAGTTTGTATTGTCTGCACAAAATGCCATAATTTTCTTATTCAAATTATTGCAAGATAATACTTCTTTCAAATAATCCACAATTATATCAGATGATTCGCCTGGCTGCTTTTGAAACTCTAAAAACCTGACTCTTTCGTCTTCGTATGGTACAAAATAGCGAACTAAAACAGGGAATAATTTTATTGAGCCATGATTGGAAGCATCGGTTAATAAAGATATGCAGTGGGCTTCGTGAAGGTGTTCTTTACAACTATAGCTTGTGATTTTGTACGGGCACATCTAAATTTTTGCTCAAAACATGTTTGTATTAGATTTGAAGCACAGTCATTCGAACGAAAACTGTGGTTTTCTTGCACTGTGTGGTACGCCCACGCACCCTCCGCTGCAGCTATATCCAAGTCTTTGGAAGTCGCCAAATTTGTTCTTTTATAAAAAGAAAGCATTGACGAGCTTGAAGCGGCAGCTTGATCAGAAAGCTTGTGTTTTTCCGATTTTAAATGCTTCTCAATATCACTGGCACCACCATGTCCAACACTAAAATCAGTACGACATTTTCACACGTAACGTCTGATTCACCACTTCTTTGTTTTATAAATGGATACTTATTTTGCAAAGAAATGTTAAAAGTACACTTGCGTTTAGGCATTATTGTAATGTTACAATCACTAACATTGAAAATAAATTGTTTGACTTTGCTCGCCTTCTCCGACTCCGCGATGAAAAGATACCAGAACAATTTAGAGCGTCTATGCTTAGGGTACTGACAGAGTGACAGAAACTTTTTCGGTTTTTATAAGCATTTTTAATTTGGTGATTTCCCTTGTTATGCTGGAGTTAATGTCAAGGCCGTCGACGACGCCGAAAAAGTTGAAACAGATTGAACTTTTTCGGCGTCGAATTTCTTACGGCGTTAAGATTAACTGCTCTCAATTCAATTTTTTTGACATTTGACGCGGTCGACGACGTCGACATTAACTCCAGCATTAGCATTACAAAATCTTTCGAGTTAATTTTAATGTTAATGTTGCTTGAAAAAAACTATGCAAATAAATTATATGTTCACGGGGAAAAAAAAATAACTCATGTATTTTTCATCAATATCAAGCGGGACATTTTTGCTCTCGCTGGGGACAGCGGGACAGATAACCTCAAAGCGGGACTGTCCCGCCCAAAGCGGGACGGATGGTCACGTTAGTCATACCCCGAGTTAGGTTTTTAAAGAAAAAAATATTGACCACGTCTACTTTTACGCCCACTATCTTGATTTATCTAAAATCCTTATATTTGCCAAAATAATGAAGATATCGGCTTGAGAATTGTTACATGAGGGGCTGAGGAACGCGCTGTTAAATCTGTCTCTCCATATGTAAAAGAAAGTTGTGTTAGTTACTACGCTTATAACATAAAGACCGCCGGTCTGATTTTAACGATTCAGATAAATTCGGAATTGCCTCTTGGCGGAAAAGCATAAAATCCAAAAAAATCACATAAAAATGTGAAATTTTGAACATTTTCATTTTGACTTTTAAAATGTACAATAGTAATGTTTTATTTTGCATGATTTGTTTCCGTTTTGACTTACTATTTTCGAATGTACATTTGTAGTGTTTTTTTTCTGTTTTTTTTTTTTTTTTTTTTTTAAATCCAAGTTTTTTTGGGTAGTATAAAGCGACAACGGATAAAAGTATTATTTATAGATTATATGTATTTATTGGGTAATACGAATAATATCAGAAGAGAATAAGATATGAAAATTCTTAAATCAGAAAAAATCGAAATTTTTTCAATGGAATCGAATTTCAAAATAATAGTACATTCTACAGACAAACTTCATAAGGACCTTTAAAAAGATTGAAGATTATTTTTATTTGAAGATTATTTTTATTTTTTCAATTCTTTCTTTTTTTTATATTGAAGTGTACATTTCTTATTGTTTTCAATTCTGAATGAATAATATTAAAAATGAAATGAGTGCGTAATACGAAGTTCAGTTCGAAGATGCGAACACATTTAAAAAAAGAAAACGGCAAAACGTTATGGGGCTCATTTCAAAACGGGGACCTACCTACTTCTTTCACATGACAATAATCTGTCCAATGAGAACTCTATATGAAAAATTCATTGGGACTGAAGTCAGTGAAATACCGAATATAAAGGGCGCAAAAAAGAAGAGAGAAAAGGATTTCTATTCTTTCAGAAATTCTTCCTAAACTTTCACGATACCTTAAATCGCTTTTGCAGTTCATTATATGGGTCATAACCCCCGGATAAGGATACAATCCGATTTCAAGTATATCATACATTTTAACCATATTTTCATACTAATTTCGGCAAATGTTGGTAATTTGGGAAGAAACCATCCTTGCAAAAAATGATCACGTTTTGTAAAACCATCATATGATTTAAGGAACAGGATATTTGTTTAATCGTCTTTGAATTATACTATGATAAAAGATATGGACATTATGGGGTCTCCAACGCGCAATTTCAATGACAAATACTACTTATTACTTTAAAAACAAGCAAAAAAATTAAGTTCGGCAGGGCAGAACTATTATTATCATCCACCTTAGGGTAAAGGAAACATTTTTATATAAAAGTATCTGAATTCAAGCGTGTTTCACTTTAAACTTCATATACCAGAAAGACGGTTTGGATAATGCAGTCAACTTATCACAAAACCATAAAGTGAATGAGGTCGTTGCATGGGGCCATACCAAAACGGGAACCTCTGTGGACAATTTTATACTACAAGGATTGTCATCTATCAAACCTTTTAAAATACCAAATTTGAAACAATTATGTACGTAAATGTGACTAGGATTATCAACATACCCATTATCGATTGGTATCGTTATATGTGTTAGACAAATCCTAGGAAAAATGTGGCAAAAATCATCAAAATACAGAACTTCGGGAGATACCGTTATATGGGGACTATACCAAAACGTGGACCGATAGATCATTTTCAATACCAACCATCCTATACACAATACAAATTTTTCTGATAAATTTTGATGCTCTACGTCAAATAATGTAGGCTGTATCGTAATTTAAACAACATATGTATATTTTATGGGGTCTATGACGAACATTTATGGATGTTACAAATGTAATGAAAAAGTTTATATACCCTCCTTTCCAAGGTGGAGGATATAATAAGCATTAAAGACTAAAATTACGGGCCGGCAACGCGGACCGGGCCAGCTAGTCTATATATATAAAAATCAATTGTTGCTTGTTGGAAACGGAATCAGTTAAAAACGGCTGGACCGATTTGCATAATTTTTTGTAGAAACGTTCGTCATACCTAATGTGACCATTTATATTTTTCGTCAGAGCGGGACGCCTGCGGAATTTTGTAAAAAAAAATTATGCATTTAAAAACAAATTTTATTCAAAAACGGAGAGAATACGTATAAATCTAATTTATGAAATTAATCTTATGTCTAAGTATTTATTTTATATTTGTCAGCAGAGCAAATTAGTTTTAAAATATCGGGTCTAGTTTTCAAGTAGGAATGGAGCTGATTACATTGTTTGTTGATGTTAGTTTTAGTAATTAAAATAGCTTTTAAAACTGTCACACTTAACTGCGTTTTTTCACTTGTCCATATTTTATTCATTAGGGAAAAAACTCTTTCGACAGGTGCGTTACTTCCAGGCATACATAAAACATACTCAATAATTGTGCGAAAGTTTGTGCAGTTGTGATTATTAGCACGGAAGTGTTTAAACAGCTCCACCCAACGGTCTTCAGTAGCAACATTCTCATCGTTCCAGCTTTTGATTTTTTCAACTATGACGTAACTGGAAATAAGCGAAAACTCATCGAACACCTCCGTATCTTGGCTACTGCTAAGAAATCTTTGTGTGATCAGCAAATCCGTCACATTCTGTACGTCTTCCCAAGTAGGGACTTTTCTCAAATTTGACCATTCAAATACTGCTAGTTGTGCTTGTCTTATAAAAATCCGCTGCCGCAGTTTTCACATTCTGCTTATCAACAGCAACGTCAGTTTTTTGTAATTTTACCAGTAGATTGCGGACGGAATGAGGAAGGAAAATCGAATTCTCTTTAAGTTCTAAGTTATCTCGGAGACGATTAATTTCATTCGCAGACTCTATTGCGGACACGTTTTGTCCCTCGATTTTCAACACGACTTGATGAAAAATCGCTGTCTGTGCGTGCAAAAAATATAACCACAATTCAGAGCTGGGATTTTCGAAAAACGTTTTTAAAATAGTAGGGCATTTATCTATGCTCAGAAAATAGGTTTTCAAAGGCTGAAACATTTTTAAAATTCTCTCAAGCGCCGTCATTAAAGCAAGCCACCTTGTTTTACCGTAGCCCAACAGTTTCTCATACTCTGTGTCGGTGGAATCACAGAACTCTTTCAGAACTTCTACCCGAATGCTGTAGATGTAGAAGAATGAATAAATTTTCACAATGATGCATTCGAAGTCAACAGGGAGACAATCTGCGGCTGTTTTGATAGCATTACGAATTATATGGGCTCCACACCTAATCCCAATGAGCTGCCTTCCGACGGATAGGTTCACTTTCGCGTAAACCTTATTTATCCCTTTTCTATTCTTTCCTCCGAAATTGCAGTTTGTATTGTCTGCACAAAATGCCATAATTTTCTTATTCAAATTATTGCAAGATAATACTTCTTTCAAATAATCCACAATTATATCAGATGATTCGCCTGGCTGCTTTTGAAACTCTAAAAACCTGACTCTCACGCCTTCGTATGGTACAAAATAGCGAACTAAAACAGGGAATAATTTTATTGAGCCATGATTGGAAGCATCGGTTAATAAAGATATGCAGTGGGCTTCATGAAGGTGTTCTTTCAATTCGTCCATCGCCATAGGTGCCAGCACATTTACAACTATAGCTTGTGATTTTGTACGGGCACATCTAAATTTTTGCTCAAAACATGTTTGTATTAGATTTGAAGCACAGTCATTCGAACGAAAACTGTGGTTTTCTTGCACTGTGTGGTACGCCCACGCACCCTCCGCTGCAGCTATATCCAAGTCTTTGGAAGTCGCCAAATTTGGAAGCATTGACGAGCTTGAAGCGGCAGCTTGATCAGAAAGCTTGTGTTTTTCCGATTTTAAATGCTTCTCAATATCACTGGCACCACCATGTCCAACACTAAAATCAGTACGACATTTTCACACGTAACGTCTGATTCACCACTTCTTTGTTTTATAAATGGATACTTATTTTGCAAAGAAATGTTAAAAGTACACTTGCGTTTAGGCATTATTGTAATGTTACAATCACTAACATTGAAAATAAATTGTTTGACTTTGCTCGCCTTCTCCGACTCCGCGATGAAAAGATTCCAGAACAATTTAGAGCGTCTATGCTTAGGGTACTGACAGAGTGACAGAAACTTTTTCGGTTTTTATAAGCATTTTTAATTTGGTGATTTCCCTTGTTATGCTGGAGTTAATGTCAAGGCCGTCGACGACGCCGAAAAAGTTGAAACAGATTGAACTTTTTCGGCGTCGAATTTCTTACGGCGTTAAGATTAACTGCTCTCAATTCAATTTTTTTGACATTTGACGCGGTCGACGACGTCGACATTAACTCCAGCATTAGCATTACAAAATCTTTCGAGTTAATTTTAATGTTAATGTTGCTTGAAAAAAACTATGCAAATAAATTATATGTTCACGGGGAAAAAAAATAACTCATGTATTTTTCATCAATATCAAGCGGGACATTTTTGCTCTCGCTGGGGACAGCGGGACAGATAACCTCAAAGCGGGACTGTCCCGCCCAAAGCGGGACGGATGGTCACGTTAGTCATACCCCGAGTTAGGTTTTTAAAGAAAAAAATATTGACCACGTCTACTTTTACGCCCACTATCTTGATTTATCTAAAATCCTTATATTTGCCAAAATAATGAAGACATCGGCTTGAGAATTGTTACATGAGGGGCTGAGGAACGCGCTGTTAAATCTGTCTCTCCATATGTAAAAGAAAGTTGTGTTAGTTACTACGCTTATAACATAAAGACCGCCGGTCTGATTTTAACGATTCAGATAAATTCGGAATTGCCTCTTGGCGGAAAAGCATAAAATCCAAAAAAATCACATAAAAATGTGAAATTTTGAACATTTTCATTTTGACTTTTAAAATGTACAATAGTAATGTTTTATTTTGCATGATTTGTTTCCGTTTTGACTTACTATTTTCGAATGTACATTTGTAGTGTTTTTTTTTCTGTTTTTTTTTTTTTTTTTTGAAATCCAAGTTTTTTTGGGTAGTATAAAGCGACAACGGATAAAAGTATTATTTATAGATTATATGTATTTATTGGGTAATACGAATAATATCAGAAGAGAATAAGATATGAAAATTCTTAAATCAGAAAAAATCGAAATTTTTTCAATGGAATCGAATTTCAAAATAATAGTACATTCTACAGACAAACTTCATAAGGACCTTTAAAAAGATTGAAGATTATTTTTATTTGAAGATTATTTTTATTTTTTCAATTCTTTCTTTTTTTTATATTGAAGTGTACATTTCTTATTGTTTTCAATTCTGAATGAATAATATTAAAAATGAAATGAGTGCGTAATACGAAGTTCAGTTCGAAGATGCGAACACATTTAAAAAAAGAAAACGGCAAAACGTTATGGGGCTCATTTCAAAACGGGGACCTACCTACTTCTTTCACATGACAATAATCCGTCCAATGAGAACTCTATATGAAAAATTCATTGGGACTGAAGTCAGTGAAATACCGAATATAAAGGGCGCAAAAAAGAAGAGAGAAAAGGATTTCTATTCTTTCAGAAATTCTTCCTAAACTTTCACGATACCTTAAATCGCTTTTGCAGTTCATTATATGGGTCATAACCCCCGGATAAGGATACAATCCGATTTCAAGTATATCATACATTTTAACCATATTTTCATACTAATTTCGGCAAATGTTGGTAATTTGGGAAGAAACCATCCTTGCAAAAAATGATCACGTTTTGTAAAACCATCATATGATTTAAGGAACAGGATATTTGTTTAATCGTCTTTGAATTATACTATGATAAAAGATATGGACATTATGGGGTCTCCAACGCGCAATTTCAATGACAAATACTACTTATTACTTTAAAAACAAGCAAAAAAATTAAGTTCGGCAGGGCAGAACTATTATTATCATCCACCTTAGGGTAAAGGAAACATTTTTATATAAAAGTATCTGAATTCAAGCGTGTTTCACTTTAAACTTCATATACCAGAAAGACGGTTTGGATAATGCAGTCAACTTATCACAAAACCATAAAGTGAATGAGGTCGTTGCATGGGGCCATACCAAAACGGGAACCTCTGTGGACAATTTTATACTACAAGGATTGTCATCTATCAAACCTTTTAAAATACCAAATTTGAAACAATTATGTACGTAAATGTGACTAGGATTATCAACATACCCATTATCGATTGGTATCGTTATATGTGTTAGACAAATCCTAGGAAAAATGTGGCAAAAATCATCAAAATACAGAACTTCGGGAGATACCGTTATATGGGGACTATACCAAAACGTGGACCGATAGATCATTTTCAATACCAACCATCCTATACACAATACAAATTTTTCTGATAAATTTTGATGCTCTACGTCAAATAATGTAGGCTGTATCGTAATTTAAACAACATATGTATATTTTATGGGGTCTATGACGAACATTTATGGATGTTACAAATGTAATGAAAAAGTTTATATACCCTCCTTTCCAAGGTGGAGGATATAATAAGCATTAAAGACTAAAATTACGGGCCGGCAACGCGGACCGGGCCAGCTAGTCTATATAAAAAAAACTCTTTCGACAGGTGCGTTACTTCCAGGCATACATAAAACATACTCAATAATTGTGCGAAAGTTTGTGCAGTTGTGATTATTAGCACGGAAGTGTTTAAACAGCTCCACCCAACGGTCTTCAGTAGCAACATTCTCATCGTTCCAGCTTTTGATTTTTTCAACTGTGACGTAACTGGAAATAAGCGAAAACTCATCGAACACCTCCGTATCTTGGCTACTGCTAAGAAATCTTTGTGTGATCAGCAAATCCGTCACATTCTGTACGTCTTCCCAAGTAGGGACTTTTCTCAAATTTGACCATTCAAATACTGCTAGTTGTGCTTGTCTTATAAAAATCCGCTGCCGCAGTTTTCACATTCTGCTTATCAACAGCAACGTCAGTTTTTTGTAATTTTACCAGTAGATTGCGGACGGAATGAGGAAGGAAAATCGAATTCTCTTTAAGTTCTAAGTTATCTCGGAGACGATTAATTTCATTCGCAGACTCTATTGCGGACACGTTTTGTCCCTCGATTTTCAACACGGCTTGATGAAAAATCGCTGTCTGTGCGTGCAAAAAATATAACCACAATTCAGAGCTGGGATTTTCGAAAAACGTTTTTAAAATAGTAGGGCATTTATTTATGCTCAGAAAATAGGTTTTCAAAGGCTGAAACATTTTTAAAATTCTCTCAAGCGCCGTCATTAAAGCAAGCCACCTTGTTTTACCGTAGCCCAACAGTTTCTCATACTCTGTGTCGGTGGAATCACAGAACTCTTTCAGAACTTCTACCCGAATGCTGTAGATGTAGAAGAATGAATAAATTTTCACAATGATGCATTCGAAGTCAACTGGGAGACAATCTGCGGCTGTTTTGATAGCATTACGAATTATATGGGCTCCACACCTAATCCCAATGAGCTGCCTTCCGACGGATAGGTTCACTTTCGCGTAAACATTATTTATCCCTTTTCTATTCTTTCCTCCGAAATTGCAGTTTGTATTGTCTGCACAAAATGCCATAATTTTCTTATTCAAATTATTGCAAGATAATACTTCTTTCAAATAATCCACAATTATATCAGATGATTCGCCTGGCTGCTTTTGAAACTCTAAAAACCTGACTCTCACGCCTTCGTATGGTACAAAATAGCGAACTAAAACAGGGAATAATTTTATTGAGCCATGATTGGAAGCATCGGTTAATAAAGATATGCAGTGGGCTTCGTGAAGGTGTTCTTTCAATTCGTCCATCGCCATAGGTGCCAGCACATTTACAACTATAGCTTGTGATTTTGTACGGGCACATCTAAATTTTTGCTCAAAACATGTTTGTATCAGATTTGAAGCACAGTCATTCGAACGAAAACTGTGGTTTTCTTGCACTGTGTGGTACGCCCACGCACCCTCCGCTGCAGCTATATCCAAGTCTTTGGAAGTCGCCAAATTTGTTCTTTTATAAAAAGAAAGCATTGACGAGCTTGAAGCGGCAGCTTGATCAGAAAGCTTGTGTTTTTCCGATTTTAAATGCTTCTCAATATCACTGGCACCACCATGTCCAACACTAAAATCAGTACGACATTTTCACACGTAACGTCTGATTCACCACTTCTTTGTTTTATAAATGGATACTTATTTTGCAAAGAAATGTTAAAAGTACACTTGCGTTTAGGCATTATTGTAATGTTACAATCACTAACATTGAAAATAAATTGTTTGACTTTGCTCGCCTTCTCCGACTCCGCGATGAAAAGATACCAGAACAATTTAGAGCGTCTATGCTTAGGGTACTGACAGAGTGACAGAAACTTTTTCGGTTTTTATAAGCATTTTTAATTTGGTGATTTCCCTTGTTATGCTGGAGTTAATGTCAAGGCCGTCGACGACGCCGAAAAAGTTGAAACAGATTGAACTTTTTCGGCGTCGAATTTCTTACGGCGTTAAGATTAACTGCTCTCAATTCAATTTTTTTGACATTTGACGCGGTCGACGACGTCGACATTAACTCCAGCATTAGCATTACAAAATCTTTCGAGTTAATTTTAATGTTAATGTTGCTTGAAAAAAACTATGCAAATAAATTATATGTTCACGGGGAAAAAAAATAACTCATGTATTTTTCATCAATATCAAGCGGGACATTTTTGCTCTCGCTGGGGACAGCGGGACAGATAACCTCAAAGCGGGACTGTCCCGCCCAAAGCGGGACGGATGGTCACGTTAGTCATACCCCGAGTTAGGTTTTTAAAGAAAAAAATATTGACCACGTCTACTTTTACGCCCACTATCTTGATTTATCTAAAATCCTTATATTAGCCAAAATAATGAAGATATCGGCTTGAGAATTGTTACATGAGGGGCTGAGGAACGCGCTGTTAAATCTGTCTCTCCATATGTAAAAGAAAGTTGTGTTAGTTACTACGCTTATAACATAAAGACCGCCGGTCTGATTTTAACGATTCAGATAAATTCGGAATTGCCTCTTGGCGGAAAAGCATAAAATCCAAAAAAATCACATAAAAATGTGAAATTTTGAACATTTTCATTTTGACTTTTAAAATGTACAATAGTAATGTTTTATTTTGCATGATTTGTTTCCGTTTTGACTTACTATTTTCGAATGTACATTTGTAGTGTTTTTTTTTTCTGTTTTTTTTTTTTTTTTTTTTTTTGAAATCCAAGTTTTTTTGGGTAGTATAAAGCGACAACGGATAAAAGTATTATTTATAGATTATATGTATTTATTGGGTAATACGAATAATATCAGAAGAGAATAAGATATGAAAATTCTTAAATCAGGAAAAATCGAAATTTTTTCAATGGAATCGAATTTCAAAATAATAGTACATTCTACAGACAAACTTCATAAGGACCTTTAAAAAGATTGAAGATTATTTTTATTTTTTCAATTCTTTCTTTTTTTTATATTGAAGTGTACATTTCTTATTGTTTTCAATTCTGAATGAATAATATTAAAAATGAAATGAGTGCGTAATACGATGTTAAATGGCGATCTTTCATGTATAAAATTGGCATCTAGCTTTCAACTCCAGGTCCTTCAGCTGGAAGATGCGAACACATTTATGCAAACAAAAAGACCGAAAAAGCGTTATGGTGTTCACTTCAAAAAGTGGACCTGCTTCTTTCATATGACAATAATTCGACCAATGAGAACTCAAAATGCAAAATACATTGGGACTGCAATCCGTGAAATACTGAGTATAAAGGACGCAAAATAGTAGAGCGAATTCCTTCCAGAATTTTTTTCTAAACATTCAAGATTCCTTTAATCGCTTTGGCAGGTCATGATATGGGTCATAACCCCCGATAACGGAATAACCCGATTTTAAGTATATTCTACATTTTAACCATATTTTTCGTACTAATTTGCTTTATGTTGATAATTTAAAAAAAAATAAACATCCTTGCAAGAAATGATCACGTTTTGGTATCACCATCATATGATTTAAGGTATTTTCGGGGTCTTGGCCACTTTTTCCATTTTTTTGGCCCTTATTTGACATCTTTGTTTCTAAGGGGGAAGAAAACCTCTTCTCATAATTTTTTTATTTTTCGGAAAAGGGCCCATCTTCGTTCTGAGGCTACCTAGGGTAAAAAATCCTTGGGTAGAAAACCTTCTTACAGATAATTATCCACATAGGCATTTATTTAAGTATAGTCCCCACATTAGTATACCCCCATGTCCACTTTCCCAACCAATGTGTGGTTAGAAAAGAAAATTTGGTATTCTATTGAATTTGTAACCCCCAAGAGAATATTGGTTGGGAACGTAGATTTGGGATGTACGTCTAGATGAAATAAACTCAGAAATTTCAATCTAGGACTCATTCAGTCGGAAATTGTGGCAGAAACATGAAAAAATACGAAATTAGAAAGTAACACGAGACCGAACATTTCATTAATCGTCATTGAATTACACTACGATGAAAAATGTGGACTTTATTGCATCTCCACCGCACAATTTAAATGACAAAAAATGTATGCCCATCTCACGGTAATCGGAGCAAAAGAGTAATTTTTTGGGTATTCTGACAACATTCTGTCTTCAAGTATGAGGTGGACAAAACTGAATAACACGCAGTACGGGATTTTAAACGTTGGAAATACAAATTCATTTGAATGAAAATGTTAAGCTTTTTACAATAATAACAAGTTAAAAAGCAGTAAGTTCGGCTGGGCCGAACTTTTAATACCCTCCACCATTTGCAACGAATTTGGAAATTTTCCAAAAATAAAATCCTTAAAAAATTCTGTTAAAATTTTAAAAATACCGAATATAGCCGTTATTTTGGGGTCTATACGACGTGGACATACATAGTCATTGTTTGTCATAAGCCATTACCATATTCAAATTCGAAACTTGAAATAAACGGTGAATAATGTAGCTAAAATCATCACAATACCGAATATAGGGAGGTACCGTTATATGGGGGCTATACGAAGACCTGGACCCGCACAGACAATTTTCTGTCACAGACTGGAGTTGCCATAACGAACTTCAAATACCAATTTTAAAACAATTCCGGTGAATAATGTCGCTAAAATCATCAAAATACCGAATATAGGGAGGTACCGTTATATGGGGGCTATATGAAGACGTGGACCTGCACAGACAATTTTCTGTCTTAGGGTGTAGTATCCATTTTGAACTTCAAATACCAAATTTGAAACAATTCCCGTGAATAATGTCGCTAAAATCGTCAAAATACCGAATATTGGGAGGTACCGTTATATGGGGGCTATACGAAGACGTGGACCTGCACGGATAATTTTCCGTCTTAGGGTGTAGTATCCATTTTGAACTTCAAATACCAAATTTGAAACAATTCCCGTGAATAATTTCGCTAAAATCATCAAAATACCGAATATAGGGAGGTACCGTTATATGGGGGCTATATGAAAACGTGGACCTACATGGCCCATTTACGAACCTAACCTGCCTACTGGAAAAATAAACATGTGTGCAAAATTTTAGCCACCTATCTCAATTCATTCGAAAGATAGAGTGATTACAACAGACAGACAGACAGACGGACAGACAGACAGACAGACGGACATCGCTAAATCGACTTAGAATTTTACGCTGATCAAGAATATATATACTTTGTTGGGTCTGATATGAGTATTTCGAGGAGTTACAAACGGAATGACAAAGTTAATATACCCTGCATAGTATGGTGGAGGGTATAAAAATTGTGCTGAATTATCACATTGGGCTTTTATAGATGTTCTTTATCATAAAGGTATTTAACACAAAAATTAATTTATATTTAGTCATGGAGTCATTACTTATAATCAAAATTAGAGTCATTATAATGGAGTCATTGCTTATGATGAAAATTGTGCCGCTTAAAAAAGTCAGATCTGTGATTTATTATGCTTTAAAAAATACGCATTAAAGTCTAAAAGTACGGGCCGGCAACGCGGACCGGGCAAGCTAGTCTATATATATAAAAATTAATTGTTGTTCGTTGGTAATGGAATCAGTTGAAAGCGGCTGGACCGAATTGCATAATTCTTTGTACAAACGTTCGTCATACCCCGAGTTAGGTTTTTAAAGAACAAAATATTGACCACGCCTCCTTTTACGCCCACTATTTCGATTTATATAAAATCCTTATATTTGCCAAATAATGAATATATCGGTTTGAAAATTACTACACGAGATAATGTTGACTTTCCCTCCAAGCCTAAGTAATAATTGGGGGACTGAGGAATCGACCATGCCTACTTTTTAATTTATCTATATATATAAAAATCAACTGTTGTTCGATTGGTTGGAACGATTTGGATAATTTTTTTTTAATTGTTCGTCCTACCAGGACTTAGTTTTTTATGCAAAGAAAAATGACAACGCCCAATTTTACGTCCATTTACCTAAAATCCTAATATTTGCCAAAATCATGAAGATATCTGTTCCACAGTTATTATACGACGTATTCTGACTTGGGGTCAGAGGAACTGGTCACACCTTCTTCTATAAATCTATATGTAAAAAAAGTAGATAAGTATAGTAACACATCAGTTGAGAACAGCTGGACCGATTTGACTCAAATTTTTTTTTGGTTATTTGTAATTACAGTGGAAACGTTTTCATGAAAGAAAATTTTGAGAAAAGCCTCTGGAACAATCGCGGAACTGAAAAAATGTACTGTTCTATTTTGATAGGGAATTTTGTGTGGAATTGAAATGCATTTTAAAATTAAAAATTCTTATTAAAAAAAACGAAAAATGAAGAAATTTGGCATATTTTCTATACATAATATAATTATATGGTTTCCATACCAAATTTTTTTATTTTGCTTAAAAAATACTTCTCAAAGCATCAAAACACTTAAGATCTCAAAATACTTTTAAATTGAGGCTATGTCTATTGGGGAACCAATAGTAAACAGTAGATTTCATAATACCGAAAACTTTATATGTCAAATTACAGTTCATTCGGTAGTAATTGTAACAAAAACATGTAAAATAACGAATTTTTAGTGGTATTATTATACCTAAGCGAAACGGATAATCGAATAATTCTGATAATTGAGGTTTGAAAATTTTATTAAATACGATGATATAAAGAGGCTTTTCTTTATTTTTGTACCCTACACCACAAGGTGGTCAGGGTATTATGTCTTTGTGCATTTGTTTGTAACAGGCAGAAGGAAACGAGATAGACCCATAGTTCCTTTTGATGATCTGCATAGAATCACATTCTGAGTCGATTTATGCATGTCCGTCCGTCCGTCTGTCCGTCCGTCCGTCTGTCCGTCCGTCTGTCCGTCTGTCCATGTATTTTTGTAAACAAAGTACAGGTCGCATTTATTGCCCGATCCAGATGAAATTTTGCAAAGATCTTTTGTTTGGCCCAAGGACGAACCCTATTGAAATTGGAGATAATCGGTCAAAATTTAGATATAGCTCCCATATATATCTTCGTCCGATTTGCCTTTTATTGTGCACCAAACGTGTAATACCAGCCCGAATAGTATGGAATTTCGCACATACACCCAAATTAGGCCTGAAAATATGTATGCCAAATTTGATCGAAATCGATTCAGATATAGCTATAGCTCCCATATATATAGTTCATCCGATTTGTTATTTTTGTCCACCACCGCCGTAATATGCACTCTGTAACAACAATATTTGGGGAAATATATCAAATACAGCTCAGAAATATATTTGCTAAATTTTATCGAGATCGGTTCAGATTTGGATATAGCTCCCATATATAACTTCGTCCGATTTACCTTTTATTGTGCACCAAAGGTCTAATATTTGTCCAAATAGGATGGAATTTGGCACTTACAACCGAATTGAGTCTAGAAGCTAGTATGTCAAATTTGGTGAAGATCGGTTCAGATATAGCTATAGCTTCCATATAAATTATTCATCCGATTTGTTATATTTGTTACCCACAGCCGTAATATGCACTCCGTAACAATGATATTCAGGGAAATATATCAAATACTGCTCAGAAATATCTTTGCCAAATTTTATCGAGATCGGTTCAGATTTGGATATAGCTCCCATATATATCTTTATCTGATTTCAAATTAATTGTGCACCAAATGGGCAATACAATTCCGAATTTAAAAGATACAAATGCTTCGGCATATTTAGTCCTTTGATCTTTAAATTATAATTGTAATCATAGCGTGTATGATTGAATTCTCCCATAAAAACTTTTAATTGTTATGTGGAGCTCTTCTTAATTAGCAAAGTGGTGTAGGGTATCATAAAGTCGGCCCCGCCCGACTTTAAGACTTTCTTTACTGGTTTAAAAATGAAAATGGCTTTCAGCCCTTCAAACTATCTCAAGTCGGCCAAATTAGAGCACATTTGGTCGACGAATTTTTAGGAGATAATATTATATGAGGAGTATATGTAAAAATATACATTTTGCAACATCAATTATGCTAAGAATAATATAACAGCCGGTGCAAAGTTTGAAAGACGCATATTAAATTTGGTGACCCTTATCGTAATTGCAAATAGTGAACGGAGAGGCTAACGGACATAATTTATTTAATGGGGTCTCTAACTTTTATAAACCGATGAAACTTTAATTATGATAGTTAAATTAAAGTCATATTGCCAATATTTCAATTTAGAAATTACTATAGAATCTGAAATCCAAAACTCCAAAATATTTACTAGATATGGAAATAATCAATCCAATGAGAAATCAAAAAGCAAAATTCATTGGGACTGCATTCAGTGAAATACCGAATATGAAGAGGCACTGTAATATGCGGACTATACACTATAGTGGAGCGAATTGAAAATTTAGTAAGAAAAGGATTCATATGTTCTTCCGAACCCCTCAAAGTAACCTTAAATAATAGATAACGTTATACGGGGACTATGCGCTATCGTCAGTAATTACACTGCGCCGCAAACAATCATGGGTTGGGAAATAGCTTAACCATTCACAAAGGGCTTCAAATATTTTGGTCCATACTCCGCAAAAGGTTACGATAGAGCTTTAAATTTGATACAGTCCTAGGGGCTACATGAAGAATCATTTGTACAAAGTATGTATCAGGTCGGTCTACATTGTTATGTAGCTCCCCTCAAATGATGCATCCCCCTTTGAAATTCCTCAAATGTTCGTAATTTGAGATTTTATATTGTATGGGACCATGCTTTGGTATAACCCTTATATGAAGGTATCCGTCGATTTCAGCTATTTCCAGGGTCTTGGTCACATTTCTCAATTAATTTTGCCCTTATTCGGCTCCTTAGCTTCTAAGGGAGTAGAACATCTCTTCGCGCATATTTTCAATGTCAATGTTTCAAAGTAGCGTCCATATAAAAGTTAATTATTATGCTTTAAAAACTATGCATACAAGACTAAAACTACGGGCCGGCAACGCGGACTGGGACAGCTAGTTGTTTATAATTGGTTTCGTCAATTCAGAAACAACTAAATTTTGCAAAATATTTTAAATAAAAAGATTAAAAAGGACAGACATCACGTCTTTCCCTTTTGAGTGGTTGTAAGTCACTAATTAATTTATTGAACATATTTTTTAGGAACTTTTTATGATAATATGACTCAACCTAACTTAGCATTAGGTGTAAGAGTGAGAGACAGATACAGATACCTAGGGGGTCATAAACACGCATACCTATCTCACATGTGGCAAGCAAACATGATGCAGTAGCTTATCAGTCTGAGTAAAGATTACATCCTGTAATCCAACATCACCATACCAGCAAATATATAAATAATTCTATATTATAATTATTTATTTCTAACTCGAAGGTCTTATCTTATTTAATGTGGATTGTATTAAAAAGATCTCTGTTTAACAAATCCCTCTCATCTACACTGAGTAGCCCCCGCTATTCTCTTTATTAGGAAAACCTGTTCACTTAAACGTGAACAACATTTAAAATTGTATTTATTATAAAACCTAGCGGTTTAAAGTTACAAATTTCCATAAAAATATAATTTTACGTGAATTTTTTTTCTTTTCTGAAGAAGCTAAATACGGAATAAATACCACTTTCATTCGAAAAATGAGCAGACAAATTAATATTATTTGTTTTTATAAAAACAACGTAGGTTTATTAGTAGAGAACGATGATAATGTTTACCAGGGGGTAATTCAGAGAATATTTAGGTTTCGGAAAGAGCCACCAATCTTCATCAGTTCCCTTGTTTTTTGTCTAGGATATTCTCCCCAGAAATTTTTTTAAAAAGAACTTGTATGACAAAAATCTCTTTTTACCCAAGTAACGAGATCGTAAGCTCAATAGGAGAGGAACCAAACAATTAAATTAAACTAAAATTCTTTTGGAAAATCATCTAAATTTTACAACCGCACTTATAAACATTTTCGTCTCTCTCCACTTGTTATGTGTTTTTTCCAAGGAAAATAACTTTCATTTTTATACCCACCACCTTGGAAAGGAGGGTATATTAACTTTGTCATTCCGTTAGTAACATCCTTAAATATTCGTCGTAGACCCCATAAAGTACATATATTCATAATCAGCATAAAATTCTAAGTCGATTTAACGATGTCCGTCCGTCTGTCTGTCTGTTGAAATCACGATACAACCAACATTATTTGACGTAGAGCGCCAAAATTTAGCAAAGCAATTTATATTGTGTCTAGGATGGTTGGTATTGAAAATGAGATATATCGATCCACTCTCAGGTATAGTCCCCATATAACGGTACCTCCCGATATTCGGTATTTTGATGGTTTATGCCACATTTTTTCACGGATTTGTCTGAAAATTAGTATTTGTAGGTCATAACGGTCTCAGTTCGTGTGGCGAGACACTGCATGTATAGGTCCACGCTTTGGTATAGCCCCCTTATAAAGGTACCTCCCGATATTCGGCATTTTGATTATTTTTGCCACATTCTTTCACGGATTAGTCTAAAAATTAGTATTTGTTGGTCATAATGGGTCCCAGTTAGTTTGGCGAGGCATTGCATGTATAGGTCCACGCTTTGGTATATCCCCCATATAACGGTACCTCCCGATATTCGGTATTTTGATGATTTATGCCACATTTTTTCACTGATTTGTCTAAAAATTGGTATTTATAGATCATAACGGGTCCCAGTTAGTTTGGCGAGGCATTGCATGTATAGGTCCACGCTTTGGTATATCCCCCATATAACGGTACCTCCCGATATTCGGTATTTTGATGATTTATGCCACATTTTTTCACTGATTTGTCTAAAAATTGGTATTTATAGATCATAACGGGTCCCAGTTCGTTTGGCGAGGCATTGCATGGTAAAACTCAGTTAATAGAAACAATTTCAATGGAAATAATTAAGAAAATAATTAATAATTATTATAAATTATTTCTATATGTATAGACAATAAGTTGTTTGAAGGAAAATAAAACTTAAAACGCTTAATTGGCTGGTTGGTGTTTGTTGCTTTCATATTTTCTTTTGTTTTGTTTTTTGTTACATAATTATGTTGATACAAATAAAAAGTTAAAATTAATCATAATGAGCATCTTTATAATAAAAATTCTAAATTATCATTACATTTAGTATTAAAAATTATATTTGGGTTAAACCAATAACTTTTTTAATTAACAACTAGCTGACCCAGTCCGCGTTGCCGGTTCGTAGTTTTAGTCTTTAATGTATAGTTTTTAAAGCATAATAATTCACAAATCTGGCTCACATAAGTGGTACAATTTTTAGTATAAATGATGACTCGATTAAATAGAAATAAATACGTCTTTCAAAAAACCTGATCCTATTTTTCAGTAAGAGGTTTTAGTTTGAGAGTTAAAAAACTAAATAATATATTAAAAAATATAAATTAACTGTTTATAATAAGCCCATGTAAAATGGTTTTCTACCACTAAAGTAGAACGGCACCTATGATTTAAGGTTTCTCGGAAGAATTTTCGAAGTAAATATTCTTACTATATTTTCAATTCACTCCACTATTTTGTATAGTCCACATGTTACAGTGCCTCTTCATAATCGGTATTTCACTGATTGAAGTCCCAATGAATTTTGCATTTTGAGTTCTCATTGGATGGATTATTTCCATATCTAATCAAAATTCAAAATTTGGGTATGGCAACCATATAACACCATGTATAACATATGTTTTACATATAAATTTAACGAAGTAGGTGTTGACAGTTCCTCTAACCCCAAACAGATACCGAGGGTTGGAGGGAGAGAGTCAAGATTACATAGTATACTAACTGTGAAACAGATATCTTCATGTTTTTGGCAAATATTAGGATTTTTAATAAATGAGCCCAAAATTGGGCGTAGTCCCTTTTCCTTTGCATAAAAACCTAAATCGGGGTAGGACGAACATTTAAAAAAATATACAAATAGTTCTAGACGGTCTCAAGTGATTCCATTACCAACGAACAACAATTGGTTTATATATAGAATAAAAAGCAGGCGTGGTCAGTTCCTCAGTCCCCAAATAAATACTTAGGATTGGAGGGAAAGTCAACAGTGTGTCGTGTAATAATTTTCAAACCGGTATCTGCATTTTTTGACAAATATAAGGATTTAAGATAAATAGAAAAAGTGGGCGTAAACGTAGGCTTGGTCAATATTTTTTTCTTTAAAAACCTAACTCGGTGTACGTCGAACGTTTGTACAAACAGACAATTTTCCGTCATAGGCTGTAGTATCCGTTACGAAATTCTAATACCAATTTTGAAACAATTTCAGTGAATAATGTCGCTAAAATCATTAAAACACCGAATATCGGGAGGTGCCGTTATATGGAGGCCATATGAAGACGTGGACCTGCACTAACAATTTTCTGTCATTGACTGTGCTATCTATTATGAACATCAAATACCAAATTTTAAATATTTTTGGTGAATAATGTCGCTTAAATCACAAAAATGCCGAATATTGGGAGGTTCCATTATATGTGGGCTATACTAAAACGTGGACGTACATGGCACATTTTCGATACCAAAAGTCCTGCAGACATAATATTGATTTGAGCAAAATTTTATTAGCCTATTTCATTCCGTTCGGAAGCTAGGGTGAGGATATCTCTAAATCGACTTAAAATTGTATGCTGATCAAGAATATATATACTTTGTGGGGTCCAAAATGTATATTTCTAGGTTTTACAAACGGAATGACAAACTTAATATACCCTCCATATTATGTGGAGGTGTGGAGTACATGCAAAGATTCCTTCATTTATCATAAATATTGTGCACCTTAAAGAAATGTGGTGGAAAGAATACAACAATAAACCACAAAATAAAGAAAACATCGATAAGCGTTAACCATGAAAACCGGCAAATTTGTTAATTGACTACAGTTAAAAGCATAATAGAAGAATATAGGAAATCGCGTCGACTCAGCTACTGGAACAGTGAACTGTCAAACCAATTTTAGAAATTACATTTTTGAATAAAAGACTATTAAAATTTATTAAAAAATAAAAACTTCATAACATTACAACCTCCGTTTGGTGTCGTATAGGAAAACATATATAAATCTACTTATTTTTGAAAAAACAACCTTTAAAATGTAAGTCAACGTTTATATCAAAGTTTACGTCTTTTTCAAAGAAAAAAGCTTATCTATATATATATATATATATATATATATATATATATATATATATATATATATATATATATATATATATATATATATATATATATATATATATATATATATATAAATATATGTATATATGTTTATATATATACATATATTTTTATATATATATATATATATAGGTTTAAAAGTAGGCGTGGTCAGTTCCTCAGCGCCCAAATAAATACTTAGGTCTGGATGGTAGTCAACAGTATCTCCTGTAATAATTTTTTAAACCGATATCTTCATTATTTGGCAAATATAAGGACTTTAGATAAATCAAAATATTGAGCGTAAAAGTAGGCGTGGTTTCTTTAAAATCCTAACTCGGGGTATGACGGACGTTTGCACAAAAAATTATGCAAATCGGTCCAGCCGTTAAAATTTAAAATATATTTATAAAAAAAATAAAAAAAAAACACATTACATTATTAATTATTAAGCTCAATATAGCTCCTGCGCCTCAATTTTTGTTCAATGAAAATGTGAAATGAAAACTTTTATAAAGGAAAGAAATGTCAAATGAAAAATTTTATAAAGGAAATATTTTTCATTTCATATTTTCATAGAACAAGAATCCAGCCCCTGCTCCACACATGTCTTGCTTTACACAGAAAAAATGAGTGAAAAAAATTGTGAAATCTTTAATAAAAACATAAAGAAATATATATAACAAATGTTGTTGTTGTGATTTTTTTCTCATGTTTTGAAACCTTAATAGAAGTATTTGAACAACAACATTTGGTAATACAAATTTTAAACCATTTGACCTACAAAATCAACATCCTGCTCTCTCAGTGTCATCAAGCTTTGCAGGATTTGGCCGTGAGAAATTTGTGTAGTTGTGAAATATATGTTCTATGTATTTAAATCATATTAAGACACATTCCAATTTTCAAACATATACAGTTTCTTGGCATCAGACTTATCCAATTGCAATTTTTAATAATCTTCATCAAACAGGTTTAAGTATGAGTGACATATAAGTGCAAGGATTTTCCATTATACCAAAATTCACCATATATGCAATGTGTAAGTTAATTTGGACTCTTATTTTACAAACCCTTTCCTTTAAACAATAATTCATTTGGGACTCACATACCTCTTACGCAACTCAGTGTTAAATTCATTCCATATAGAACCATAGCAACGAATAACTCTTGCCAATTACTACGCTGGCACCTTAGAAACCTTTTTCGTGGGGCTTTGAAAATTAGTTCCCCAATAAAGATATTACACGAGTTTAGAAAATGAAAGATCAGGCCTTTTTGATGCTTTACACGATTTCCATTGCCACAGAGGCAAACATTTTTTTCCTTTAAATTGCTTCTAATTTTCTTCGTTTTTTGTATTTTTTCCTTTCTCCCGTTGGTTTCTTTTGCTTTTAAAACATTTTAGGATGAAAGTTTTCGTAGTGTAGTAGATGTCACTCAGGACATCATAATTTGTATTAATATTCTATAAACATAGCAGTGAAAACCTTAACCTCAATATTATCTACAGTCTCAAGCCGTGAATAGAACCAAAATCCGATTTTAGGCAAACAAAACAGATTATTGATTTAAAACACTGTCACCATCTAAGGCAACGTTTAGGATATTGAAATAAGTTTTAATGTTGACCGTCTTGACTCTATATTGCCTAATTAGTCCCAAAGTTCCAAATAAGTTTTTATGGTGATTTTTAACCCAGCTCTACCGAAGATTTTACCTAACATAATGAGTCCCAATAGGGGAACAATCGGAAATTTTAAAATAGTTTCGCACATCCTAGAGAAATCCATGAATATGAAATATCCTTTTTTAAATGTAAGGAAAACAACCGATTTTAATTAAAATAAATTATGTGGTACCTAAAGATATCCAAAGTAGAAGAAATATGCTCTGTTCCAGAGCCACGCCAATAGTTTGGATGATATTTCACATTTTCAAGAAATTTTAATGCTAACCACCAAAATCAACTCTGCCCAAAATATTATTTCGAAATTGCGTAGGAGGTGTTAGGAGTGTTGTCGTTTTGACAAATCAGCTGATTGCTTGAAATTTCATGCAGGGATAACCCGTGTGTTTACTTTTCACAGTTTTCGTAGTGCAAAAGAGAAAAAATCTCCTTATCGCCTCAGACAGAAGTTGCTGGAAAATTTCTGCAGGAAAAGTAACCAGACAGACCTAACATTTTTTTTTTTTTGTATGGGAAAAAAGTAAATTCCAGAACGAGCATTTTTCCCATTTCCCCCTTTATACTCTCTCCTACAGACAAAGACTTGCGCAAAATCTCTACAAATTTACTCAATCCATGTCTAACGCATCTTTCTCCTTTGAATATTCATATTATTAAATTCATATTTTTTCTGGAATTACCATTATAGATATATTGACTTAAGATCGATGTCTTGTATTCCAATTTCTTAGAGATGGAAGCCTAGTTGTACCATTTCTGGGTTCGCTTAATATTACAATTGTAAATCTAATCATCAACTTTCATTGGGGTAAATCAAATGGTTCACATTGGTAACACATACGACCAGAATGCACATATCATGATTAAGGCTCAAGACACACGTCTTTATTTGGCATTGGACAATCACTTTAAATTATGAATGATCCTTAATACATTCTACGATTACATATTGACTTGAGATCGCTGTCTTGTATTCCAATTTCTTAGAGATGGAAGCTTAGTTGTACCATATATGGGTTAGCTTTCTATTACAATTGTGGAACTAGGCAACTAGGCGTTCAGGTATAACCATGTAAGTTGGTTTTGTCTGTTAGATAATAGAACAGTGTTGCCAGGTTTGTTCGGGATACCGTAGTATCGATTAAGCGATGCCCGTCTGTCTGTATGTTGTAGTCACGCTATCTTTCGAACGAATTGAGATAGAAAGCTAAAATTTGCACACGTATTTTGCCAGTAGGCAAGTTAAGTTCGTAAATGATTCCTGTCGGACCAAGTTTTCGTGTGGCCCCATATAACGGTACCTCCCGATATTCGGCATTTTGGTGATTTTAACGACATTATTCAAATGAATTCAAATTCCATATTCAAAATTCGTAATGGCTACTACAGCCTATGAGAAAAAATGTCGTATGCAGGTCCACGTCTTGGCATATAACGGTACCTCCCTTTATTGGGTATTATTATGATATTGGCGGCATTGTTTCAAATGTCGTATTTGAATGTTTTAATGGTTACTGCAGTCTATGAGGTATTATAGAACGAAATTATTTTAAATTTCGTATGCAGGTCCACGTCTTCGTATAGCCCCCATATAACAGTCCTCCTTTATTCGGTATTTAAGCGACGTGATTCACAGGAATTGTTTCAAATTTCGTATTTAAAGTTCGGAATAGGTATTACCATGGTACAATAAGGAGGTAAAATAGCTTCGCAAAACTACAGAAATACAGCCCGAAGCTATGCCCGCTTTCTGTCAGACCCATTAAAATGTATATGCAACAAGTTGTTTCAATATTTTCATACTTATCCTCATTTTTAAAATGAGTAAAAAGCGCGAAAAAGAAATGAAATGCCTGGATTTTTGCTCAAAAATATGATCCAAACTCTTCAATCTTCTAATTTCATTGCTAAACTGGTTAATAGATTTAATGCGCGAACCGAAATCTACGTGTCTTCCAATTATTAGTTTTTAAAATATTTTGCTTTCACTTTTCAAAACAATAAATACATACACAAAATTGGCAGAAGTCGGGCACACTTAGAAAGAAATTGTAATCAGCTGGTAGCTCTATCTTACCTTTGTATTGTACCATGGGTGTTACAGCCTATGACTTACTTATGTCGGATTACGCCTTCGTATACCCCCTATATAACGGTTTTCATTTAAACGGTATTTTTCGGATTTTTTTGAAAATTTTCACGTTCATACCAAACGGGGGAGGGTATTTAAAGTTCGGCCCGGCCGTACTTAGCTGTTTATTTCTTATATAAAATGGAAAAGATATTAATTCGACGTAGTTAACACTTTTACATGAATATATACAAATACACCGCCATATACTTCAGCACTAGAGCAATGAACACTTGATTTATTGAATTTAATAAAGAATATATACTTCTAATATTTATTAAAATTATGTTTAAAAATCGGAAATTCCGAAAGCATGTTCTCGATATCGTATGCGGTCATCCCAAGTTTGATGATTTCGACGATCGAGAATCTCGATATCTAATTGTAGAATCTGTCCCCAAAATTTCACGAAAAAAACAGAAGTGACGAGTATCTTAAAAACAGACAAAATATGTACTGGATTCTAAAAAACAACAGTGAAATCAATATGGTTCTAAAAGATTCGCCCATGGATATTTTTATATAAAAATTCCCCACTAAATTTCTTGGTAAATATGAGAGGAAAGAATGATATGTTGTCGAGCACTTGATCTATAATCGAATTACTACAGTGTTCCTCCTTATGAAATCATTGGACAACCTATATGTGGAGACAAACATTCTTCCAGAGCGTCAGTACGCTTTTCAGCAAGGTAAAGACTGCAAATTCAAATCTTAGCAGACATTAATAGAAAAACTGAAGATGACTATCATTTAAACTTGATTTATATTTTAAACTCGTTAATATAAATATATTTCAAAGTCATATGTTTTGAATAAAACTCTGCATTACAACATGATGTTATTTGAAAGTTTTACTTAATGTATAAATTGAAAAGAGGTATTATTGCTCGCAGAAAGTTTGCTTCGAATTCTTTCTCAGAAAAGCGTTCCACAGAAGACCTAAAATTAAAACTTGATTGAAAAAAATTAAAAAATTGACAATAACACGAATAAACGTAAGATATTTCAATAAAGTTTCTAATATAAACAGTATTTTATCAATTCAATATTAGCAGTGACAATTATTATAAAAGCACTGCATTACATTGCACACAATAACAATTTAATAAATGCATTTAATATTTGCAAAAACATAAAATGTATTAGAATTCTAAACATCATTACAACAAAGTTTTAATTAGATTTTTTGCTGGAAACAAATAGTGACAGCTACATCAACATCGACCTGTGTTAATATTATAAACAGTATTGACGAATTTGAACCGGGATAAGAAAATAAACTAAACGAAATGCTTGCAATCGGTTTGCTTTTTATTTTGTAGAAGTACAGAATAGAACAGAACTGTCATAACTTAACTTTGGTTTCTGTTTCATACTTTTATATCCTACAACTGGAATACAATTGAACCGCTTCAATAGTTTCAATTTTACGATGTGTATTAACCGAGGAAATCCCATTAGATTGCAGAAGGCACTTAGTTAATTCTGCGTAGGATTAATTGAAAATAAGGTACGAAAAGATCAGCCAAAAAGACAGCTTTAGTTTCTTCAACTAAGATTAAGAATCGACCTGTTACCAATGTAGGACAGCATTTCATTTACGTAATAATCCAAATGAGTCTCCAAAGTTTCTAGCGGTTTTTGCCAATGGTGGAATGGAGATTTTTTAATTTCAATGCGCGATTCGCAGCACTTGGAGTATCTATGAATGAAGACTGCGTCCATTCTTTAAAGTTAGGAAAATCTTGTAATAGTTGTCAACATTTTGAAATTGTTCGTATTCTGATTCCTTGACAATAATATACTCGTTCGAAATTTTGAGAATTGATTCAATACATTAATCGCTAACTTCGTCATTGATAAGCGTATGTGTATATTCGATAACTCCGTCATTGATAAGTATATCTGTATATGGTTTCTGTAGAGACATGAAGCGCTAAGACGTCAAAATATGGCATTGTTTTGTTCCGTTCTGTTAAATTTTGTTCAACAATTCGATTTATATAATCACATAATAGACATTACCTCGTCCACGTAAAAAAACAACGGGCTTATAATCGACCAAAGTCTATTGCTTCCGCCGCTAGGATTGTCATTTAAGAACTATGATGATCAAAGTAATGTTGGTGAATGGTCTTTTGTTATTAGGGAAGCGAGATTGAAAATTCAGCTTCTTTTGGATTTACGTAATTTTACTCAACTGGTTTTTCGTTGAAAGTACATTGTTCTAGTTCTGTGTTTTGTTTGTTCTTGTTGTTCCTTTAAATAGGATTCTCTTGCGTTTTTATCAGGGTTTAAAAGCCAGCACCTACTGAAATTTGCCTTAACCTATCAGTACAGCTGCTATTAAATATTGACAGCCACGGCGAAAATAAGACGTTTTTGTTTAGCCCTAACCAACAATAAAGCTAAAAATTAAGCTCGCAAAATAAGCAGTAGCTCGGTTTTCGGCTACTGCTATTTTCGTTTTAGGCGAATGGGCAGCCAAAACATATTTTTATAATTGTGTGTTGTCAACGTACAAATTAATAAAACACGTTCATACTCGTGTATACGTTCGAGCTCGTCAGCTAATCTAACAGCCTGTTCCACGATATCGAAAGAAAATTTGTGCGAACGAAAGCTAGTCACTTACTTTCGTATCAGAATGCGTTCCACAAACATTCGTTCTTCCTTTCGCAAAGCCTTACGTGACGCAGTGTTGCTAAATAAACCTTTAAAAAAATATTCGCGAAATTAAGCAAAAAAGAGCCAGAATGACTGATTTAAACGCAAAAAAGCAATAAAAAATGCAACCATACGTAAGCTGGCTCTGCCTGAACAGACAGCTCGGTTGTAAACAAACAAAATAATATTCCCAGTAATTGTGTTCGAATCATTTGTGTTCTTAAAAAAATAAAAAATGAATATTTCTACTTTATGGATGATGTGGAGGAGGTTCAAAATGTACTATGGAGGCATTTAAGAGATGCTTCGATGCTAACAACCAGTAAGAAGGATTGTATTTTTACATTTTTGAAATAAGAAAATATGTATTTTCCTATGTTTGTGAAGTCTACAGTAAGCAGAACCATTGCTGAATGTCTGCAGATTTTTGAGAACCACATTTGGGGCCAATGGATAAAAAAATTGTAAAATTTGTAAAATTAACAGATTTTTTATTGAAATAAAAGTATAAATTATTTTTTATGATGATGGTTTGATGTTCCATGTGTTGACGTTGGTTGGTTTGGGACATTAGTTTATTACGTTGGTGTTGTTGTTGGGTCTGTGTTTGTGCTGACAGTGCTGTTTGTGTGTAGAGACCCCATCTCTACTTTTTCCAGTGGCCTTCAAGGGATTGCCTGCTGCTTCCAAAAATTGGCACTTGCTAAGCAATAGCTGTCGAGCTGCTATTTTGGTGCTAAGCTATTTTGTTGTTAGGGCTGATTTCAATTTTGTTGGAGACGCTCACTGCTATTTTGTGTTGGCTGATGATTTCAAATAGCAATAGCTCCCTTTGCAATTTTTTTCTTATAATTTTGTTCTTACGTTGCTATCTGTTGGCATAGCTCATTGATTGGCGACATATTTTGAAGAATTTTTAGCAGGCAAGGCTGAACATTTTCAGTAATATTGCTAATTTGGCGATAGTATTTAAACACTTTGTTTGTAAGAAATCTAAACCACACAAAAATTAATAAGTCTGAAACATAAGTGGTGTAGTCATGAGTAAGATATGAACATTGAAAAAAATGAATGGAATCAACGAAATACTTTAATTTGAATTAATTTCTGTTTTGGGGATCTTACCGCTTTTATCTGTGTAGAGACCTACGTATATTGAAATTTTTTTTTTATCCACAGAGAAGAACAAAACAATAACTGAGAAATAAAATACCAAATAATAAGTTTGAAAAAAACTCTGTCTAAAGCCTTGAAAATACCTAAAATAAGGAAGCGCCGTTATATAGGGTCCATAAATAAAAGTGGGCTTATCTTCACAAAATTTTGCAGAGAGAGATTCTCAATATATCTAAAACTTAAAAGTGCCGTTATATACGGTCCATAACATAATAGTAGGCCTATCTTCACCAAATGTGGCAGTGAGAGATTCCGTCAGCTCTGGATTCAAAATGACATGTAACTCATGATTGGGTTTAAAATTGTGGTCGAAACCTACAAAATACCGAAAATGAGGAGTTACGCTAATAAATTGCCTCTACCACATAGTGGAGCAATCTTAATTTTTTTAGCAAGAAAAAAATTATATATTTTCAAGAACATGTTGAGTTTCGACTGTTTCCTTAATTGTAATTGGAAGCAATAAATACAATACTGAAAAAATACGTTTGAGGAATTTAAGAGATGCTTCGGAGCCCTTGTCTTACACCAGTTCAATGTGAGCATTTTATTAACATGTTAAGTTTATAAATAAATTCCTGTGCATTTTAAATAAAACATTTTTGCACAAAATGTCTTGTATTGTTTTTTCTCATTGCTCCAATTTATCATTCATAACGCAAAATGTTTAGTTTTCACAAATGAATAATTATTGTTTGAAGAAAAGACTAGTTTTAAAGAACAAATAATGCCGCGACACTTTGTTAACAATTATTAAAATTATAATTAGCTTCGTCAATTGAAAAACCACTAAATTTACAAATAATTTTAAATAAAAAGGTAAAAAAGGACTTTTAAATGTGTATTTGTTATTGAAACAGCCATTTTATTAGTGTTTTGAGATCGTTTTAAAGTTATAAGTTTCCATAAAAACACAATTTCAAAAGAGATATCACAAAAGTATTAGATAATACTGATGCATAGGAATTTGGATTACCGCCACTACACGCAAAAATACGATATATGGAACATACTCTTAAACTTTGCTATGGTTTGGAATTTGGAACCACAGGTTCGATAAGAAGAAGGATGAGTTTTGTAAATATGGACTTCTAACAGACCAAACAAAAGAAGGGACGGGAAATACAAATGATGGGAATACAGCTAGAAAGTTATTTTCAGAACCGACAAGGACATGGATTGGTTGAGTTGATATAAATCTAATTTATTTACAGAAACAAGTTTATTTCGTTCGGTTCACAAATTTCCTGAAAATATTGGATATTTTGTTTTGTTATATTGTTGTCTTCTAGCAAATTATTCGCATTTCCATCTAATTCCTTATGTTGTAGTTTTTACTGATTTCGAAGGTGAGAGGATAAGATGATAGTTCTCCGATTGATACTAAAGCATAGACAAATGAAAATATAGACAACGAAAAGTTAGTTTTGTCTTTTTATCCAGATGGCGCTCATCACGTTTTGCATAGTCAACATGCTTATTTACGCGTTCAAGCCACTCGACTTCGAAAACACATTTTATCGGTTTTCAAGAATTTTACTTGATTATTCCTGAATTTTTCGATGTCATCACGTACTTTTCACATTTCTTTTATTATTAGACAATTATCAACTGACAAATATCCTACAGTTTTTGTTATTTTTAACATTTTACAATTGAGTGACTTCAAAATTCCCACTCAAACCCCTGAAACGACATATACGACATCTGCTGACCCGATTTTTTTCGAAGATGAACGGTGAGAGCATTTCGTTGTCTATATTTTCATTTGTCTATGCTAAAGTACTTCATAACGTTTGCACTATGGAGTAGAATACATCATATATTCTCCATCCATAATTTTTATTATATTGTATTATTATATATATGTACAAAATACTTTGTACATACTTTTGAGTGCGATTGAGGCGCTGGGAAAAAGTAGCAATAAAAAAATGTTCTAAAATTAAATATTTCCCAGCCGCCATAAAATATCACATGTGAAGAATTCGGTGATCTTGCGCGCTGACGCATACGATAATCTGAGAGATAACAAAGGATATGACTCACACGCACAGATATCGATGCGCTCAGTAGATATGCAAGACCACTTGAATGAAATGACAAGTAGCCCTGCAATGTTCTCCATTCAATAATAGAATAGATAAGATTAATTGTGTGGCTGCGACTAGGTTAAGTTAGATTAGTTTCAGTAGTACTTAAGAAAAATATTTTCATAATAAAATTAGAATTGAATCAACAGCCAAACCATTCGGTCGTGTTTCTTTTCTCACCGTAAACTGAATAGAGTTGACAATCGAAGAGGGAGGTTGGACTCTATTCTACTTTACAATGTATATTGTATCATTATATATATAAAAAACTACAACATAAGAAATTAGACGGAAAAGCGAATGATTTGCTAGAAGACAACAATATAACAAAACAAAATATCCAATATTTTCAGGAAATCTGTAAACCGACCGATATAAACTTGTTTCTGTAAATATAATATTAGTAAAAGAAGAAGCTAAGTTCGGCCGGGACAGAGGGTGTTTGTCAGTTCACCTACCAGGCGCGTCCCCACCCCACGAACTGGGTGGAACTAATAAATTCAGGTAAGATTCACATTGGTTTAATTCAGGACCATATTAAATACCAACTATTCTATGCCAATACAGGGTCTCGGCCGAGAACTTATATAATATGTCACCAAAATTATGTTTTCTTTTCTCCCCAGGGTTGTCAACATCGGACGCAACAGTACTGAGACAGGGGAATGGAAACATATACCTAGCGTCAGCATACCTACCGTTCGACGCGCCGACATTACCACCTTCGTCGGAACTGCAGTGGCTGGTGAGCAAAACAAAACAAACAGGTAACGAAGTACTAGTAGGTAGCGATGCTAACTCTCACCAGATTGCGTGGTCTAGTACTAACATTAATAAAAGGGGCCAGTCCCTACTAGATTATCTAAATCAGCTATGGGCAGCCTCGAACGAAAAAATATAAACAAACCAACACAAACTCGCAATGAGAATAAGAATCAGTCGTCGATGAGACACCGACGTATGAAGACGTGTGTGGCTCTACGCATTGCAACATGTTGATGCACTTAGCGAAACAATCGTTTCATTTGCATTCTTTTATTTCAGCTTAACTACGTGCAAGAATGCTACAATCATATTATATGGTTAAAAATGCTTTTGATAATATTCAATGCATTTTATGTGGCAAAACATTTATGCATAAAAGGTATGACGTATTGAGACGTCATTTTACCAATTTTTTAAATATAAATATTAATATTTTTATTATGTGTTCCTTGCTTTAAAAGCCTTAAATCCCCTGTTTTTAATTTAACTACTTTTGTATCGATTATTTTTAAATTAACCAGTGAATTGTTTTTTTACATTTGATTTAATTTTTTTTTTTGTTTATGTTTTTAGTTGAATTAAAATTAAATTCATATATTTTTATTTATACAAAACAAAACATTTCCCCCTATAATATGCTAGTACACTGTTAAAATAATAGCATTAGTTGGCGCCAACAACTCATGAATTCTAACTGAAATTTCTTTGAGTGGACGTTCACTCTCTCGCACCAATACACATTCATTTTTAGTTTTGATCCCTGATCTAAATACTAACGACCTAATTATTCTTAACATTGGAAGTAAAGCGAACGTTGTAAACAAAATAAGGGAGGAGGTTTTAGACTTTTCGTTCAGGAAATCTTATAAAGGAGATTCAAAATTGGAGAGTTTCGGAAGAACACTCTTTCTCGGATTATAGGTATATAAGGTTTGAACTAACACGGCCCCCGCCAAACCCAATACGTTTCCGGAACAAATCCAAGACTGACTGGATGAAGTATGGGAGACTAGTAAAAGAGAGGCTAGGGCAGGAAATTAAATGCCTAAGCACAGACGACGTAGACAGAGTTGTCAATAGGTTAACGGAGACCCTAGTAAAGTCTTTCGAGGAATGCCACTTCGAGAGAGGAAATCTGCCTTCGAAAAACCCTGGATGGCAAGGGAAATTAGTAACAAAGGAAAAGATGTCCGAAGACTACAACAGAGCTCGGCGTAAAAAACTAGCAGTATTCTGGGACAGCTACCATAACAAACTTAAAGAATACAACAAAATAGTAAGAACAGCTAAACGAAACTCCTGGAAGCTTTTCTGCGAACAGGTTGATAGCGTGAATGGTGTTTCAAAAATAAAAAAAGTTTCTTTCAAAAACCCATATACAAGCCGAGACAATGGTGGAGGATATGGGTAACAAGATGGAAACAATAGAAGAGACCTTAGGGCTTCTAATGAGTACACACTTCCCGCCGAGCATCACGACACAAGTGGTTATATCGGAAGATAGAAGGATTACGACTATAAAATTGATGAATCGATGGTGAAGAAAGCCATCAGAAGTTTCAAACCGTTTAAGGCAGCAGGACCAGATATGGTCTTCCCGGCTTTTCTCCAAAAGGAAGTGGTCCTTATTTCGTCCAAATTAGCCGGGATTTTCAACGTGTGCTTAAAGTTTGCGTGTAAAGCCTGGCAGGAATCGAGGGTAGTTTTTATACCCAAACCTGCGAAGGCAAGCTACGCAATACCCAAGTCTTATATGTTTAACATCGTTCTTACTCAAAACCATGGAACGTACAATCGACACCATGATTAAGAGCAAAATTGCAAACGATATGCTGAAATAGACAAGCATGCATACGTCAAAGGACGTTAAGTGGAAACCGCATTACATGAGGTTGTACACCACATCGAGAGCAACTTCGATAAGAAGATGTATACAGTATGCATTGACATCGAAGGTGCGTTCAACAACGTTAGCACAGATACACTCATCTAATCCTAAGGGACTGGATGAACCACGTGCTAAGGAATAGATGGATAAGCTGTGGGCTATATGACTATATAAAATAAGGGACAAAGTTGGCCAAGGAACTCCACAGGGAGGGATATTATCACCCCTCCTGTGGGTTACCACCATTAACAGTCTTCTAAGGACTTTAACCAATTACGGCTTTAAACCAGTCTGTTATGCAGAGGACGTTATAATTCGTCAAAGGGGAAATAACCCTAACTTGCTGTGCAGAAGGGCCGAGTCGGCTCTAAAACTTGCATGCAACTGGGCCACTATTCACTAGGAAAAGAAAACTGGGCCATATCGTTGAACCGGTCTTCCTGAATAAGACAATCAATATTTCCAATAATGTTAAATATCTGGGTGTGATTCTAGATAGAAAACTTAATTGGAGGGACCGCATCCAAGAAGGAGCAAACAAAGCTCATAGATGTTGGGCAACGCGTAAAAGGGCTATAGGCTCTAAATGGGGATTCAATCCAAAGATGACACACTGGCTATTCAAAAGCGTAATTAGACTTGTTCTAACATACGCATCGTCTGGTGGACAGCTATGGATAAAAAAAAATAATATATACAAAATACAACAGAAAGTCCAACGAATGTGCTGTTTAAGCGGTATGAAGAGGCCGTCGTGCCTTAAGGAGCAGGGCGACTGACGAGTGGATAAACAAAGGCCACGCTACATACCATCAAACAATTTAGCAGGTAACAACGGGAGAATCTATAGAAAATTTTGTATCGGACCGGATATCTGAAATGCCGACTCGAAACTGTTGTTATACAGACGGCTCAGTGCTAGGGGAGAGAGCAGGACTCGGATTCTTTTTATCGAGGATACAAACACCGAAATCTCTTTCCGCTTGCCCGATCACTATACGATCCTGCAAGCGGAGGTCCGGGCGATTGCAGAGTGTCTGAACTGGCTTAATGCCAACTCGCGACCGGCTACCGTAAACGTCCTAACGGACAGCAAGTCAGCTATAAGGGCTATAACATCCAAAATAGTAACTTCAAAAACTATTTTGGAATGTATAAATTCAATCAACAACTACTCTCAACACGGCGTAATACGCATTATATGGGTACAAGGTCATACGGGAGTTAGGGGTAACGAGATAGCAAACTCTCTCGGCAAAACAGGCAGGGCATGTGGGGAAGATGGCGAAACATTGGAACATTTTCTCTGCCATTTCCCAGTTTTTGCAAATTTTAGATCCCAATTCTTAGGGAACGACTCCATACCAGACCTTAATCAGACCATGGTAAATGGTATAAGACAGTTAAAAAAATGCATAAAGGCAACTGAATTTCAAATATAACAGACTGTAGACAGCCCGCCTTCTTCAAAGACCCGATAGTTTAGAGTGCACAACAGGCCTATACTGGCTTAAGTATATGCCCGAATTGCTTCGCCCCTCTTTTCAACCTAACCTAACCTAAGTTCGACCGGGCCGAACTTTTAATACCCTCCACCATTTTGAATGAAATTGAAACTTTTCAAAAAATAATCCGAAAACTACCACTTAAATGAATGATGTGGGGACCATAAGAAGACGTGGACCTGTATACGAAATTTTTTGTCATAGGCTGTAGTGCCCATTACGAACTTCAAATACGATGCATTACGGTGAATAATGTCGCAAAAATTATGAAAATACTGAGTATCGGGAGGTACCAAAGACGTGGACCTGCACGGACAATTTGTTGTCTTAGGTGGTAGTACCCATTAAGATCTTCCAGTACGAATTTTGAAACAATTCCGGTTAATAGGGTTGAAACAATTCCGGTTAATAGGGTTGCTGAAATCATCAAAATAGCGAATATTGGGAGGTACCGTTGTATGGGGGCTATACGAAAACGTGGATCGACATGGCCCATTGACGACTTAACCTGCCTACTATACTTTGTAGGGTCTATTATGAATATTTCGAGGAGTTACAAACGGAATGACAAAGTTAACATACCCTCCATAGAATGGCGTATGGTATAAAAATATAATAAAAATAATAGTATTTTTCGAACAGTTTTTTTTAATTTCTGAATTTGTATGTAAAAGTAATAGAAACATCATAATATAAAATACAATATTGGAATATAATTAGTTTCTTAATTTTTTAAATTAAAAATTATAATTTGCTTTCGTTATAATTTTGTTTTTTTTTTAATAAGAACAAGTAAAAAAGTTGTAAGTTCGGCCGGGCCGAACTTTTAATACCCTCCTTCTGTTAAAATCTTAAAAATACCGAATGCTTATACGACGACGTGGGCCTGCATAGGCAACTTTTGTCATAAATTATTACAATATTTAAATGCGAAACTTGAAGAAAAATCTATTTATAATGTAGCTAAAATCGTCAAAATACCGAATATGGGGGGTACCGTTATATGGGGGCTATATGATAACTTGGACCTACATGGCCCATTTACGAACTTAACCTGCCTACTGGGAAAATATACATGTGTGCAAAATTTTAGCCTTCTATCTCAATTTGTTCGAAAGATAGCGTTATTACAACAGACAGACAGACAGACACACAGACAGACAGACGGACATGGCTAAATCGTCTTAGAATTTTACGCTGATCAAGAATATATATACTTTGTTGGGCCTGACATGAATATTTCGAGGAGTTACAAACGGAATGACAAAATTAATATACCCTCCATAGTATGGTGGAGGGTATAAAAACGCTCATTAATTGATGCAAAATATTCAAAACATGAATTCCTCTGCAATTACTAAACCAAATGTGCAGAATTTTGACCATTTTTGAAAGGCAAGAGTGTAGGCAATAACGGGTTTTTCAAAAAGTTTTCCTCTCGCTGTGTCCAACACTGGCTGCGCGATTCATTTTGAGTGACAATTCATTGAAGGTATGCTAGAGATCTAAATCGAGAGATATTAATAATTTTTGTAGGTTTTCCAGTATGCTCTTTTAGACTTTTTATCCTGTCTTCACATAACTCCACGGATTTCGAGATATCCAGGTGTTTGTCGCCACTATTGTAGTTTTTTTTTTCTTTTGATTAAACGATTAAATTTTTTTTTTTTTTTTTTGATTATCATTTAAAAAGAATTAATTTGGAAAACATAAATAATAACTTATTAAAAGAGTTGTAAGTTTGTCCAAGTCAATGACAGATATATGCTTTCAGATCCCAGCTTAAAAGACGTTAATCAATTATGAGGCCTGTACAGGTCCCTTTTTAACGGTTCTTAGATAATGTGATATTTCGGTGTTTATTTCGTTACGACTAATTATTTTTGGGTGACATTTTGTTATCAGCTTCACACAACCATACAGTTATTTTTAAAGTGGGCCTGCACCTAAGACTTTTGAGCTGATTCGATCCATAATAATATGTATCGAAACAGTAATAAAGCCTTTAGTTAAAGGTATTAGGACATTATTCTGGCTTTTTTCTATACAAAACACATTAGCCATTCTCAATACGGCTAATCAGTAGATCTGATCGTTCGACTCGAAGCCGTAACTAAAGTAGTAAAAGAAATTATTTTAGGAGTAGATTTAGCTTGACCAGACTTCATTTATCAAAAACACAAGAATACAAACGTTACAAAAAGTATTGTCCACTTTGTTAGGATTTTAAGAACTTTTTTCTCGTTAGTTGTAAGTAGACGTAAGTGGTTTCAAGTCAATCTATACCATTTAAGTGAACTCTACGAAATTAATGATCAAGCTGAAAGATTGGAGCAACATTTGCTCTTTTAAATAAGCATGCATTTGTATTCATTTTCATTTTTTAAGAGAACCCACTCAATGAACACTTGTGTACATGTTATCTTTAATTATATATTACTCTCAAGACCCCATACTATCATACTTATCAAAAAAAAAAAATTATCTCATATATAAATATGTCATACTTAGTTTTTATAATGATGTAATATGATTTTCCAATTCTATCTGACGTTTTATGAAAGTTAATGTTGGATCAAAGAGAGGAATGTATACCAAGGTATATACAAGTAAAGCAGCTGTAAATTTGTACGTCCTAATTGTCATGATGGACCGTGAGCGATAAAATATATTATTTTTCTGAGTTCTCGAAGCTTTTAAATATTCTTTTACCAAAGTAAAGTAGAATCTCTTCTCCAGCTGGGGACAAGCGATTACAAGTTTGTCTTTGTTTCCTTAAAAAAATGAGCAGACAAATTTATATTATTTGTTTTTATAAAAACAACATTGGTTTATTAGTGGCGAACGATGATAATGTTTACCAGGGGGTAAGGCAGAGAATACCTAGGTTTCGGAAAGAGCCACCAATCTTCATCAGTTCCCTTGTTTTTGTCTAGGATATTCTCCCCAGACATTATTTTAAAAAGAACTTCTATGACAATCTATTTTTCTCTTTTTACCCAAGTAACGAGATTGTAAGCTCAATAGGAGAGGAACCAAACAATTAAATTAAACTAAAATTCTTTTGGAAAATCATCTAAATTTTACAACCGCACTTATAAACATTTTCGTCTCTCTCCACTTGTTATGTGTTTTTTCCAAGGAAAATAACTTTCATTTTTATACCCTCCACCTTGGAAAGGAGGGTATATTAACTTTGTCATTCCGTTTGTAACATCCTTAAATATTCGTCGTAGACCCCATATATTCATAATCAGCATAAAATTCTAAGTCGATTTAACGATGTCCGTCCGTCTGTCTGTCTGTTGAAATCACGATACAGCCAACATTATTTGACGTAGAGCGCCAAATTTAGCAAAGCAATTTGTATTGTGTCTAGGATGGTTGGTATTGAAAATGAGATATATCGGTCCACTTTTAGGTATAGTCCCCATATAACGGTACCTCCCCATATTCGGTATTTTGATGATTTATGCCACATTTTTTCACGGATTTCTCTGAAAATTGATATTTGTAGGTCACAACGGTCCCAGTACGTGTAGCGAGACATTGCATTTATAGGTCCACGCTTTGGTATAGCCCCCATACCAAGGTTTGGCACATTTTTCCATGAATATGTGGACCATAATGGGCTCTAATGTTTCCTTTACCTTAAGGTGGAGGGTATTAAAAGTTTGGCCCAGCCGAAGTTAATGTTTTTTTACTTTTTGTTTTTAAGAAATGGTAAAACTCAGTAAATAGAAATAATTTCAATGGAAATAATTAAGAAAATAATTAATAATTATTATAAATTATTTCTATATGTATAGACAATAAGTTGTTTGAAGGAAAATAAAACTTAAAACGCTTAATTGGCTGGTAGGTGTTTGTTGTTTTCATGTTTTGTTTTTTGTTACATAATTATGTTGATACAAATAAAAAGGTAAAATTAATCATAATCAGCATCTTTATTTACTCTATCCTTATAATAAAAAATTCTAAATTATCATTACATTTAGTATTAAAAATTATATTTGGGTTAAACCAATAACTTTTTTAATTAACAACTAGCTGGCCCAGTCCGCGTTGCCGGTCCGTAGTTTTAGTCTTTAATGTATAGTTTTTAAAGCATAATAATTCACAAATCTCGCTCACATAACCTGATCCTATTTTTCAGTAAGAGCTTTTAGTTTGAGAGTTAAAAACCTAAATAATATAGCATATATATTAAAAAATATACATTAATTGTTTAAAATAGGCCCATGTAAAATGGTTTCCTACCACTAAAGTGGCCTAAACACACATTTAAAGTCAAATCGATTCGAAAATATAATCACAACCCTCGAAATAGGTAAAATCAGGAGGTACTTTTATATGCGCGTTACTCCATAATATTGATATTGAAAAATTTCCGCGAAGAGGTCTTCCACCAGAAGCTAGATGCTAAAATCACCGGATACCTTTACATAAGAGTTATAATGAAGCAGGATCCTATACTTATAACTATTTGAAAGAATTTGTTCTTCTTTCTAAAATCTTAAGTTACCAAAATTTGAGGAATTTGAAAGAGGCTATATCATCTGAGGGGGGCTATATCACAATGTAAACCAACCTGATACATATTTTGTACAAATGATTCCTCATGTAACTCCTAGGACTGTATCAAATTTAAAACTTTATCGTAACTTTTGCAGAGTATAGGGCAAAATATTTGCGGACCTTTGTGTATGGAAAAATTTTCTAACCCCAAGAATGTCTGCGGCGCAGTGTAATTACTGATGATAGCGCATAGTTCCCGTATAATGGGAACTATAATAATAATACACAAAATTGGCAGAAGTCGGGCACACTTAGAAAGAAATTGTAATCAGCTGGTAGCTCTATCTTACCTTTGTATTGTACCATGGGTATTACAGCCTATGACTTACTTATGTCGGATTACGCCTTCGTATACCCCCTATATAACGGTTTTCATTTAAACGGTATTTTTCGGAATTTTTTGAAAATTTTCAAGCTCATACCAAACGGGGGAGGGTATTAAAAGTTCGGCCCGGCCGTACTTAGCTGTTTATTTCGTATATACAATGGACAAGATATTAATTCGACGTAGTTAACACTTTTACATGAATATATACAAATACACCGCCATATACTTCAGCACTAGAGCAATGAACACTTGATTTATTGAATTTAAAAAAGAATATATACTTCTAATATTTATTAAAATTATGTTTAAAAGTAGTTGCATCGGAAATTCCGAAAGCATGTTCTCGATATCGTATGCTGTCATCCCAAGTTTGATGATTTCGACGATCGACTTATATATAGCATATATATATATATATATATATATATATATATATATATATATATATATATATATATATATATATATATATATATATATACACTGGTGGCCAAAACTCAAGCAACTGAAATTACAAGGAGAATGAATGCCCCGTAACTCTTTTAAAAATTAAGAAAATGAGAAAGTTTTTCTTGTCTTAAATTAGGTACTTTATTCACTTTTTAAAAACCTAAAACAAAAAACCAAAATTCATTTTTATATAAAAAATAATGTATGGTAAAGTCAATTAACCCGATTTTGGCTTGGACAAAACAAAAGCAACTCTGTGGTACATTCATATAACCGCTGCAATTTCAGTTGTTTTTACTGTGGTATTTATCGCTTTTTGCTTCCTTCGACAATTTCGCTTGTCATAAATCCTTTTTGAGAAGTTTTTTACAACAGCATGTGTTTTTCTTTTCGTTCTTTAAGTACTGCCCAAAAAAAATTTAAAAATGGCTAGAAGCAAATACAGTACCTGAATAAAACAGCAAATTATCAGTGACTATGAAAACAACATATCACATAAAATGATTTCCGAGAAATATTTCATAAATATTTATATGATTTCATTATTATTTCTGCATACTAAGTCGGTTTTTTGAAACCGGATCAGTAGCAACAGTCTATAACGGATGAAGGCCGTGAAAAACTTCAGCCCGTACTGATTCACAAATTGTGAGAGAAATAAAAAACAACAACTTAAGAGATCAACTGGATTGGTGAGAGAGAAATCATTGGATATAAGCTCGAGATCAGTGCGTAGACGAGCAGTGGCAGCTGGCCGTAAGACATCAAAAAAACCATTTATATCTGAAACAAGTAAGCAAAGGCTACAGTCGAGCGGGGCCGACCGTTGAATACCCTACAACACTATAATAAACGACACAGTTTATATATATTTCCAATTTAATTAACGAAATAGTCAGAAGTGCGTCTTTCCTGTTTTTGTGAATTCTCCAAAAAGTCTCTGGAATAGACATTTCCGTATTTTGTCTACAAAAGTTGGCATACTATTTCACACATTGAATATTTTTGGATGGCCATCCAAAACTGCTTGGCTTTTGCAATGTCCGGTAAGCCCCATTCAAATGTGCGTGAGGATCGGGCGATAATTACGACCTCCTGACAATTTTGCAGTTTTTTGGTCCATTTCAACCCCTAAATATATGGCGATCATCTCCAAAAAGAGTAGGCTTCTATTCTGATCCTCATATTATCTACATGCAAAATTTCGTAAGGATCGGGCCATAAATGCGATCTGTATATGATATCCTGATATTATAACTACTTAGTTTTGTTAGCTGTAGAAATATTACCAAATGTTTAATTCAAAATGAAAATATGCCAAAAATATGACAAAATTGAAAAAAATATGGGAAAATGTTACAAAATCAATATTTTCATCTTTAGAGAGATATTTTTATGCGATTTTTTAGACGTGTTTTCTTTCCTATCAAGAGGCCATTCTGAATTAATGAGAACTGTCGAAATCAGTTCAGCCGTTCTCGACATATATGAGATCTTTCAAACATATGTTCTTTGATAGACATATATATCGCACATATTTTGCTATATATTCGATTTGTTGGATCTTAACATCAATGTAAAGATCAGAAGTAACCTTGTCATGGCTTTGTGATTTAGCCGGGATTTAAAATATTCGCGGTTTAATGAAAAATTTGGAATTTTTTCAACAAAAAAGATATGGTCTATTTTACCCGCTAAATATTATCCGATGACCACCTAAATTGGTAGGCTTCTTCGAAATTCCGCGTCATGCGAAATTCCGCGTCGATTGGTCTATAATTGCGACCTGTATAGCTACTGCAAAATCCGACATTTTTTCAGTATTTGGTCCATTTCAACCCCTAAACATTTGGCGATCATCTCCAAAAGAAATAGGCTTCTATTCTGACCCTAACCCCACCTTCGTGCAAAATTTCGTTAGGATCGGGCCATAATTGCGACCTGTAGCGTGATTACAAATTAACATGGACAGACGGACAGACGGACAGACGGACGGACGGACATACATAGCTAGATCGACTCAGCTCGGCGAGCTAGGAAGATCCATATATACTTTCCTATGTGGGAAACCAATATTTCGAGGTGTTACATAAATTCTGGCCCAATCAAACTTATAATACCCCCAACACATAGTGTTGTAGGGTATAAAAATCAAAAAGGGTTTCGGAAACGAAAATATTAAATGGAATCAAGCTCAATGGAAAAAACATTATTTCTGGGATGAGTCTACGTTTAATATTAAAGGCTCAGACGTGAAAAATTTTACGGTGAGAAGACCAAAAAATGAATGACTCAAGCCGCAGTGTTGCAAAGGTACAGTGAAGCATGAGGGAGGATCAAAAATGGCGTGGCGCTGTTTTTCTTTCTATGGACTTGGGTCTATTCATGAAATAAATGAAGTTATGGATCGGTTTGTTTACAAAGATGTGTTGGACATCACGTTGTTACCTTACACTGAGTAAAATATTCGGCTCATTTGGGTGTTTCAACATGACAATGATCCCAAACATGCATCAAAACTTGTCAAATATTGGTTGGGGGAGTCAACAATTGATTTTTTGTCATGGCCGGAACAATCACCTGACCTAAACCTCATAGAAAACCTTTGGTGTATCGTAGATAGGAAGATCAAGCGAGATTCGGAAATAAATAAGCACAACATTTTCTAAAGAATTCGGGTGCCTTGGAAAGCATACCCAAGGATCAAATTGATCTTGTTATAGATTCAATGCCTCGTAGGTGTGCAGCTGCTATCAAAAATAATGGTTATGCTATCGACTACTAGCCAAAATTAAATTATTTTAAAATAAAAATCAAAAGTTGCTTTAGCTTTGACCAACCAAAAATTGAGTCATTTTAGTTTTCCACATATTATTTTTCGTTCCAAATTATTTTTGTATTTTTATTTTTAGTTTCTTAAAAGTGAATTAAACCCCTCATTCAAAACTGGAAAAATAATTCCGATTTGTTTATTTTTGTAAAAGTTACAGGACATTTATTGTCTTTGCGATTTTAGTTGCTTTAGTTTTGGCCATATATATATATATATATATATATATATATATATATATATATATATATATATATATATATATATATATATATATATATATATATATATATATATATATATATATATATATATATATATATATATATATATATATAAGTCGATCGTCGAAATCATCAAACTTGGGATGACAGCATACGATATCGAGAACATGCTTTCGGAATTTCCGATGCAACTACTTTTAAACATAATTTTAATAAATATTAGAAGTATATATTCTTTATTAAATTCAATAAATCAAGTGTTCATTGCTCTAGTGCTGAAGTATATGGCGGTGTATTTGTATATATTCATGTAAAAGTGTTAACTACGTCGAATTAATATCTTGTCCATTTTATATACGAAATAAACAGCTAAGTACGGCCGGGCCGAACTTTTAATACCCTCCACCGTTTGGTATGAGCTTGAAAATTTTCAAAAAATTCCGAAAAATACCGTTTAAATGAAAACCGTTATATAGGGGGTATACGAAGGCGTAATCCGACATAAGTAAGTCATAGGCTGTAATACCCATGGTACAATACAAAGGTAAGATAGAGCTACCAGCTGATTACAATTTCTTTCTAAGTGTGCCCGACTTCTGCCAATTTTGTGTATGTATTGATTGTTTTGAAAAGTGAAAGCAAAATATTTTAAAAACTAATAATTGGAAGACACGTAGATTTCGGTTCGCGCATTAAATCTATTAACCAGTTTAGCAATGAAATTAGAAGATTGAAGAGTTTGGATAATATTTTTGAGCAAAAATCCAGGCATTTCATTTCTTTTTCGCGCTTTTTACTCATTTTAAAAATGAGGATAAGTATGTAAGTATAATATTGAAACAACTTGTTGCATATAAATTTTAATGGGTCTGACAGAAAGCGGGCATAGCTTCGGGCTTTTAAATCTATATATATATATATATATATATATATATATATATATATATATATATATATATATATATATATGTATATATATATATATATATAGATTTATATATATATATATATATATATATATATATGCTATATATAAGCTTTTTTCTTTGAAAAAGACCTAAACTTTGATATAAACGTTGCCGATTTGTTTATTTTTGTAAAAGTTACAGGACATTTATTGTCTTTGCGATTTTAGTTGCTTTAGTTTTGGCCATATATATATATATATATATATATATATGTATATATATATATATATATATATATATATATATATATATATATATATATATATATATATATATATATATATATATATATATAAGTCGATCGTCGAAATCATCAAACTTGGGATGACAGCATACGATATCGAGAACATGCTTTCGGAATTTCCGATGCAACTACTTTTAAACATAATTTTAATAAATATTAGAAGTATATATTCTTTATTAAATTCAATAAATCAAGTGTTCATTGCTCTAGTGCTGAAGTATATGGCGGTGTATTTGTATATATTCATGTAAAAGTGTTAACTACGTCGAATTAATATCTTGTCCATTTTATATACGAAATAAACAGCTAAGTACGGCCGGGCCGAACTTTTAATACCCTCCACCGTTTGGTATGAGCTTGAAAATTTTCAAAAAATTCCGAAAAATACCGTTTAAATGAAAACCGTTATATAGGGGGTATACGAAGGCGTAATCCGACATAAGTAAGTCATAGGCTGTAATACCCATGGTACAATACAAAGGTAAGATAGAGCTACCAGCTGATTACAATTTCTTTCTAAGTGTGCCCGACTTCTGCCAATTTTGTGTATGTATTGATTGTTTTGAAAAGTGAAAGCAAAATATTTTAAAAACTAATAATTGGAAGACACGTAGATTTCGGTTCGCGCATTAAATCTATTAACCAGTTTAGCAATGAAATTAGAAGATTGAAGAGTTTGGATAATATTTTTGAGCAAAAATCCAGGCATTTCATTTCTTTTTCGCGCTTTTTACTCATTTTAAAAATGAGGATAAGTATGTAAGTATAATATTGAAACAACTTGTTGCATATAAATTTTAATGGGTCTGACAGAAAGCGGGCATAGCTTCGGGCTTTTAATATATATATATATATATATATATATATATATATATATATATATATATATATATATATATATATATATATATATATATATATATATATATATATATATATATATATATATATATATATATATATATATATATATATATATATATATATATGTATATATATATATAGATTATATATATATATATATATATATATATATATATATATATATATATATGCTATATATAAGCTTTTTTCTTTGAAAAAGACCTAAACTTTGATATAAACGTTGCCTTACATTTTAAAGGTTGTTTTTATGAAAAATAAGTAGATTTGTATATATATTCTTGATCAGCATACAATTTTAACTCGATTTAGAAGTATCAGCCCGTCTCTGGAAATCACTCTAGCTTCCGAACGAAATGAAGTAGGCTAATAAAATTTTGCTCAAATCAATATTATGTCTGCAGGACTTTTGGTATCGAAAATGTGCCATGTACGTCCACGTTTTAGTATAGCCCACATATAATGGAACCTCTCAATATTCGGCATTTTGGTGATTTAAGCGACATTATTCACTGGAATTGTTTCAAATTTAGTATTTGAAGTTCGTAATTGATACTACAGTCAATGACAGAAAATTATCTGTGCAGGTTCACGTCTTCGAATGACCCCCACATAACGGCACCTCCCGATATTCGGTATTTTGATGATTTTAGCGACATTATTCACTGAAATTGTTTCAAAATTGGTATTAGAATTTCGTAACGGATACTACAGCCTATGACGGAAAATTGTCTGTTTGTACAAACGTTCGACGTACACCGAGTTAGGTTTTTAAAGAAAAAAATATTGACCAAGCCTACTTTTACGCCCACTATTTCGATTCATCTTAAATCCTTATATTTGTCAAATAATGCAGATACCGGTTTGAAAATTATTACACGACATACGGTTGATTTTCCCTCCAATCCTAAGTATTTATTTGGGGACTGAGGAACTGACCACGCCTGCTTTTTAATTTATATATAAACCAATTGTTGTTCGTTGGTAATTGAATCACTTGAGACCGTCTAGAACTATTTGTATATTTTTTAAAATGTTCGTCCTACCCCGATTTAGGTTTTTATGCAAAGGAAAAGGGACCACGCCCAATTTTGCGCTCATTTATTAAAAATCCTAATATTTGCCAAAATCATGAAGATATCTGTTTCACAGTTAGTATACGATGTAATCTTGACTCTATCCCTCCAACCCTCGGTATCTGTTTGGGGTTAGAGGAACTGTCAACACCTACTTCGTTAAATTTATATGTAAAACATTTGAAAAAGTATAGTAACACATCAGTTGAGAACGGCTGGGCCGATTTGACTCAATTTTTTTTTGGTTATTTGTAATTACAGTGGAAACGTTGCCATGAAAAAAAAAATTGAGAAAAATCGCGGAACTGAAAAAATTGACTGTTCTATTATGATATGGAGTTTTGTGTAGAACTGTTTCAGAAGGCCTTTTGGAATTGGAAATTCTTATTGACAAAAAATCCGAAAAAATCGAGAAAGTTTGCATATTTTTTATACATGCTGTTATATGGTTGCCATACCCAAATTTTGAATTTTATTAGATATGGAAATAATCCATCCAATGAGAACTCAAAATGCAAAATTCATTGGGACTTCAATCAGTGAAATACCGATTATGAAGAGGCACTGTAATATGTGGACTATACAAAATAGTGGAGTGAATTGAAAATATAGTAAGAAAAAGATTCATATACTCCAAAATTCTTCCGAGCCCTTAATAGAAACCTTAAATCATAGGTGCCGTTATACGGGAACTATGCGCTATCATCAGTAATTACACTGCGCCGCAGACATTCTTGGGGTTAGAAAATTTTTCCATACACAAAGGTCCGCAAATATTTTGCCCTATACTCCGCAAAAGTTACGATAAAGTTTTAAATTTGATACAGTCCTAGGAGTTACATGAGGAATCATTTGTACAAAATATGTATCAGGTTGGTCTACATTGTGATATAGCCCCCCTCAGATGATATAGCCTCTTTCAAATTCCTCAAATTTTGGTAATTTAAGATTTTAGAAAGAAGAACAAATTCTTTCAAATAGTTATAAGTATAGGATCCTGCTTCATTATAACTCTTATGTAAAGGTATCCGGTGATTTTAGCATCTAGCTTCTGGTGGAAGACCTCTTCGCGGAAATTTTTCAATATAAATATTATGGAGTAACGCGCATATAAAAGTACCTCCTGATTTTACCTATTTCGAGGGTTGTGATTATATTTTCGAATCGATTTGACTTTAAATGTGTGTTTAGGCCACTTTAGTGGTAGGAAACCATTTTACATGGGCCTATTTTAAACAATTAATGTATATTTTTTAATATATATGCTATATTATTTAGGTTTTTAACTCTCAAACTAAAAGCTCTTACTGAAAAATAGGATCAGGTTATGTGAGCGAGATTTGTGAATTATTATGCTTTAAAAACTATACATTAAAGACTAAAACTACGGACCGGCAACGCGGACTGGGCCAGCTAGTTGTTAATTAAAAAGGTTATTGGTTTAACCCAAATATAATTTTTAATACTAAATGTAATGATAATTTAGAATTTTTTATTATAAAGATAGAGTAAATAAAGATGCTGATTATGATTAATTTTACCTTTTTATTTGTATCAACATAATTATGTAACAAAAAACAAAACATGAAAACAACAAACACCTACCAGCCAATTAAGCGTTTTAAGTTTTATTTTCCTTCAAACAACTTATTGTCTATACATATCAGAGGGCTGCAATGAGTATGATCGAGTAGGCTTGATCACACACAGTGGAAATACAATCAAACTCAATCAGTCGGTCAGATGCAACATGTTCATTCGAGTTACTCAAGCCAAACGAAAAAGTTGTGATCAAACATGTATTGATCGAAGTTTTGTGATCGCAATCAAACAGCTCACATGAGTTATTTGTTTACGAACTTATGTTGAATTGTTCATAACGGGTCGATCATCTATGAGGAGTCTTGTCGGTTTGATTCATCCCAGTTAAGTGAGTGATTTGATTTGATTAAAACACAAATGTTCGAAACTGAGCGAAATCATGATTGTAATTTTACAAAGGATTTCATAACAAAAAGCTGTCCACATAAAAAATTGGTGCAAATTATATTTAAACAATGTTTTCGTTTTATTTGGTTTTTTGGTGTGTTAGACTTCAGTGACTTATTTGAAAAAAAAAAAAAAAAAAATAAATTTTTTAATAAAGAAACACATCATTGGTATTTAGAAAACTAAAAATGTTTAAATATTTTTTTTTTATTTTACAATATTGGTCAAGATTTTTCACAAACTTCGACCTCTTCGTTTACCTACACCTGTGTAGTTTCTACTTGCAACAATTTCGTTCGCACTATCACAATATTCTTCCAAATTCAAATATTAAAAAAGTCAAAATAAACTGTCCCAACTTGATTAAATGGTTGAATAAACAATGAAGCTGAGCGAACTCGATTCAAAGAAGACAATCACGGTTGTGCTTGCTCATTTACATTCATGTGTTCGATCAACTCATGTTGCTGAACACATCAAACCGTCTCGAACGCTCATGTTTGATTGTGAGTGAAGTGATTCAAACTGAGCGTTCGATTCGATCCGAAGCGAAAACGGTCATTTCATTCAGAACAAACTAAACGACTGCATCAACAAAAATCAGGTAAGAAACCGAGTATGCTTGAATTTTTGCATACTCGTTGCAGCCCTCTGATACATATAGAAATAATTTATAATAATTATTAATTATTTTCTTAATTATTTCCATTGAAATTATTTATATTTACTGAGTTTTACCATTTCTTAAAAACAAAAAGTAAAAAAACATTAACTTCGGCTGGGCCAAACTTTTAATACCCTCCACCTTAAGGTAAAGGAAACATTAGAGTCCATTATGGTCCACATATTCATGGAACAATGTATATATATATATATATATATATATATATATATATACATATATATATATATATATATATATATATATATATATATATATATACCATTTCTTAAAAACAAAAAGTAAAAAAACATTAACTTCGGCTGGGCCAAACTTTTAATACCCTCCACCTTAAGGTAAAGGAAACATTAGAGTCCATTATGGTCCACATATTCATGGAACAATATATATATATATATATATATATATATATATATATACATATATATATATATATATATATATATATATATATATATATATATATATAAAGGAAACATTAGAGTCCATTATGGTCCACATATTCATGGAACAATGTATATATATATATATATATATATATATATATATATATATATATATATATATATATATATATATATATATATATATATATATATTAGAGTCCATTATGGTCCACATATTCATGGAACAATATATATATATATATATATATATATATATATATATATATATATATATATATACATATATATATATATACATTGTTCCATGAATATGTGGACCATAATGGACTCTAATGTTTCCTTCATATATATATATATATATATATATATATATATGTATATATATATATATATATATATATATATATATATATATATATATATATTTATTGTTCCATGAATATGTGGACCATAATGGACTCTAATATATATATATATATATATATATATATATATATATATATATATATATATATATATATATATATATATATATATATATATATATATATATATATACATTGTTCCATGAATATGTGGACCATAATGGACTCTAATGTTTCCTTTATATATATATATATATATATATATATATATATATATATATATATATATATATATATATATATATATATATATATATATATGTATATATATATATATATATATATATATATATATATATATATATATATATATATATATATTGTTCCATGAATATGTGGACCATAATGGACTCTAATGTTTCCTTTACCTTAAGGTGGAGGGTATTAAAAGTTTGGCCCAGCCGAAGTTAATGTTTTTTTACTTTTTGTTTTTAAGAAATGGTATATATATATATATATATATATATATATATATATGTATATATATATATATATATATATATATATATACATTGTTCCATGAATATGTGGACCATAATGGACTCTAATGTTTCCTTTACCTTAAGGTGGAGGGTATTAAAAGTTTGGCCCAGCCGAAGTTAATGTTTTTTTACTTTTTGTTTTTAAGAAATGGTAAAACTCAGTAAATATAAATAATTTCAATGGAAATAATTAAGAAAATAATTAATAATTATTATAAATTATTTCTATATGTATCAGAGGGCTGCAACGAGTATGCAAAAATTCAAGCATACTCGGTTTCTTACCTGATTTTTGTTGATGCAGTCGTTTAGTTTGTTCTGAATGAAATGACCGTTTTCGCTTCGGATCGAATCGAACGCTCAGTTTGAATCACTTCACTCACAATCAAACATGAGCGTTCGAGACGGTTTGATGTGTTCAGCAACATGAGTTGATCGAACACATGAATGTAAATGAGCAAGCACAACCGTGATTGTCTTCTTTGAATCGAGTTCGCTCAGCTTCATTGTTTATTCAACCATTTAATCAAGTTGGGACAGTTTATTTTGACTTTTTTAATATTTGAATTTGGAAGAATATTGTGATAGTGCGAACGAAATTGTTGCAAGTAGAAACTACACAGGTGTAGGTAAACGAAGAGGTCGAAGTTTGTGAAAAATCTTGACCAATATTGTAAAATAAAAAAAAAATATTTAAACATTTTTAGTTTTCTAAATACCAATGATGTGTTTCTTTATTAAAAAATTTATTTTTTTTTTTTTTTCAAATAAGTCACTGAAGTCTAACACACCAAAAAACCAAATAAAACGAAAACATTGTTTAAATATAATTTGCACCAATTTTTTATGTGGACAGCTTTTTGTTATGAAATCCTTTGTAAAATTACAATCATGATTTCGCTCAGTTTCGAACATTTGTGTTTTAATCAAATCAAATCACTCACTTAACTGGGATGAATCAAACCGACAAGACTCCTCATAGATGATCGACCCGTTATGAACAATTCAACATAAGTTCGTAAACAAATAACTCATGTGAGCTGTTTGATTGCGATCACAAAACTTCGATCAATACATGTTTGATCACAACTTTTTCGTTTGGCTTGAGTAACTCGAATGAACATGTTGCATCTGACCGACTGATTGAGTTTGATTGTATTTCCACTGTGTGTGATCAAGCCTACTCGATCATACTCATTGCAGCCCTCTGATATGTATAGACAATAAGTTGTTTGAAGGAAAATAAAACTTAAAACGCTTAATTGGCTGGTAGGTGTTTGTTGTTTTCATGTTTTGTTTTTTGTTACATAATTATGTTGATACAAATAAAAAGGTAAAATTAATCATAATCAGCATCTTTATTTACTCTATCTTTATAATAAAAAATTCTAAATTATCATTACATTTAGTATTAAAAATTATATTTGGGTTAAACCAATAACCTTTTTAATTAACAACTAGCTGGCCCAGTCCGCGTTGCCGGTCCGTAGTTTTAGTCTTTAATGTATAGTTTTTAAAGCATAATAATTCACAAATCTCGCTCACATAACCTGATCCTATTTTTCAGTAAGAGCTTTTAGTTTGAGAGTTAAAAACCTAAATAATATAGCATATATATTAAAAAATATACATTAATTGTTTAAAATAGGCCCATGTAAAATGGTTTCCTACCACTAAAGTGGCCTAAACACACATTTAAAGTCAAATCGATTCGAAAATATAATCACAACCCTCGAAATAGGTAAAATCAGGAGGTACTTTTATATGCGCGTTACTCCATAATATTTATATTGAAAAATTTCCGCGAAGAGGTCTTCCACCAGAAGCTAGATGCTAAAATCACCGGATACCTTTACATAAGAGTTATAATGAAGCAGGATCCTATACTTATAACTATTTGAAAGAATTTGTTCTTCTTTCTAAAATCTTAAATTACCAAAATTTGAGGAATTTGAAAGAGGCTATATCATCTGAGGGGGGCTATATCACAATGTAGACCAACCTGATACATATTTTGTACAAATGATTCCTCATGTAACTCCTAGGACTGTATCAAATTTAAAACTTTATCGTAACTTTTGCGGAGTATAGGGCAAAATATTTGCGGACCTTTGTGTATGGAAAAATTTTCTAACCCCAAGAATGTCTGCGGCGCAGTGTAATTACTGATGATAGCGCATAGTTCCCGTATAACGGCACCTATGATTTAAGGTTTCTATTAAGGGCTCGGAAGAATTTTGGAGTATATGAATCTTTTTCTTACTATATTTTCAATTCACTCCACTATTTTGTATAGTCCACATATTACAGTGCCTCTTCATAATCGGTATTTCACTGATTGAAGTCCCAATGAATTTTGCATTTTGAGTTCTCATTGGATGGATTATTTCCATATCTAATAAAATTCAAAATTTGGGTATGGCAACCATATAACAGCATGTATAAAAAATATGCAAACTTTCTCGATTTTTTCGGATTTTTTGTCAATAAGAATTTCCAATTCCAAAAGGCCTTCTGAAACAGTTCTACACAAAACTCCATATCATAATAGAACAGTCAATTTTTTCAGTTCCGCGATTTTTCTCAATTTTTTTTTTCATGGCAACGTTTCCACTGTAATTACAAATAACCAAAAAAAAATTGAGTCAAATCGGCCCAGCCGTTCTCAACTGATGTGTTACTATACTTTTTCAAATGTTTTACATATAAATTTAACGAAGTAGGTGTTGACAGTTCCTCTAACCCCAAACAGATACCGAGGGTTGGAGGGATAGAGTCAAGATTACATCGTATACTAACTGTGAAACAGATATCTTCATGATTTTGGCAAATATTAGGATTTTTAATAAATGAGCGCAAAATTGGGCGTGGTCCCTTTTCCTTTGCATAAAAACCTAAATCGGGGTAGGACGAACATTTTAAAAAATATACAAATAGTTCTAGACGGTCTCAAGTGATTCAATTACCAACGAACAACAATTGGTTTATATATAAATTAAAAAGCAGGCGTGGTCAGTTCCTCAGTCCCCAAATAAATACTTAGGATTGGAGGGAAAATCAACCGTATGTCGTGTAATAATTTTCAAACCGGTATCTGCATTATTTGACAAATATAAGGATTTAAGATGAATCGAAATAGTGGGCGTAAAAGTAGGCTTGGTCAATATTTTTTTCTTTAAAAACCTAACTCGGTGTACGTCGAACGTTTGTACAAACAGACAATTTTCCGTCATAGGCTGTAGTATCCGTTACGAAATTCTAATACCAATTTTGAAACAATTTCAGTGAATAATGTCGCTAAAATCATCAAAATACCGAATATCGGGAGGTGCCGTTATGTGGGGGTCATTCGAAGACGTGAACCTGCACAGATAATTTTCTGTCATTGACTGTAGTATCAATTACGAACTTCAAATACTAAATTTGAAACAATTCCAGTGAATAATGTCGCTTAAATCACCAAAATGCCGAATATTGAGAGGTTCCATTATATGTGGGCTATACTAAAACGTGGACGTACATGGCACATTTTCGATACCAAAAGTCCTGCAGACATAATATTGATTTGAGCAAAATTTTATTAGCCTACTTCATTTCATTATATATACATATATATATATATATATATATATATATATATATATATATATATATATATATATAAAGGAAACATTAGAGTCCATTATGGTCCACATATTCATGGAACAATGTATGTATATATATATATATATATATATATATATATATATATATATATATATATATATATATATATATATATATATATATATATATATATATATACATATATATATATATATATATATATATATATATATATATATATATATATATAAATATATATATATATATATATATATATATATATATATATATATATATATATATATATATATATATATATAAAGGAAACATTAGAGTCCATTATGGTCCACATATTCATGGAACAATGTATATATATATATATATATATACATATATATATATATATATATATATATATATATATATATATATATATATATATATATATATATATATATATATATATATATATATATATATATATATATATATATATATATATATATATATATATATATATATATTTAAAAACCCGAAGCTATGCCCGCTTTCTGTCAGACCCATTAAAATTTATATGCAACAAGTTGTTTCAATATTATACTTACATACTTATCCTCATTTTTATGAAATGCCTGGATTTTTGCTCAAAAATATGATCCAAACTCTTCAATCTTCTATTTTCATTGCTAAACTGGTTAATAGATTAAATGCGCGAACCGAAATCTACGTGTCTTCCAATTATTACTTTTTAAAATATTTTGCTTTCACTTTTCAAAACAATAAATACATACACAAAATTGGCAGAAGTCGGGCACACTTAGAAAGAAATTGTAATCAGCTGGTAGCTCTATCTTACCTTTGTATTGTACCATGGGTATTACAGCCTATGACTTACTTACGTCGGATTACGCCTTCGTATACCCCCTATATAACGGTTTTCATTTAAACGGTATTTTTCGGAATTTTTTGAAAATTTTCAAGCTCATACCAAACGGTGGAGGGAATTAAAAGTTCGGCCCGGCCGTACTTAGCTGTTTATTTCGTATATAAAATGGACAAGATATTAATTCGACGTAGTTAACACTTTTACATGAATATATACAAATACACCGCCATATACTTCAGCACTAGAGCAATGAACACTTGATTTATTGAATTTAATAAATAATATATACTTCTAATATTTATTAAAATTATGTTTAAAAGTAGTTGCATCGGAAATTCCGAAAGCATGTTCTCGATATCGTATGCTGTCATCCCAAGTTTGATGATTTCGACGATCGAGAATCTCAATATCTAATTGTAGAATCTGTCCCCAAAATTTCACGAAAAAACCAGAAGTGACGAGTATCTTAAAAACAGACAAAATATGTACTTGATTTTAAAAAACAACAGTGAAATCAATATGTTTCTAAAAGATTCGCCCATGGATATTTTTATATAAAAATTCCCCACTAAATTTCTCTCTAATTAACACTAACACTAAATTTCTTGGTAAATATGACAGGAAAGAATGATATGTTGTCGAGCACTTGGTCTATAATCGAATTACTACAGTGTTCCTCCTTATGAAATCATTGGACAACCTATATGTGGAGACAAACATTCTTCCAGAGCGTCAGTACGCTTTTCAGCAAGGTAAAGACTGCAAATTCAAATCTTAGCAGACATAATAGAAAAACTGAAGATGACTATCATTTAAACTTGATTTATATTTTAAACTCGTTAATATAAATATATTTCAAAGTCATATGTTTTGAATAAAACTCTGCATTACAACATGATGTTATTTGAAAGTTTTACTTAATGTATTTATTGAAAAGAGGTATTATTGCTCGCAGAAAGTTTGCTTCGAATTCTTTCTCAGAAAAGCGTTCCACAGAAGACCTGAAATTAAAAATTGATTGAAAAAATTAAAAAATTGACAATAACACGAATAAACGTAAGATATTTCAATAAAGTTTTTAATATACACAGTATTTTATCAATTCAATATTAGCAGTGACAATTATTATAAAAACACTGCATTACATTGCACACAATAACAATTTAATAAATGCATTTAATATTTGCAAAAACATAAAATGTATTAGAATTCTAAACATCATTACAACAACGTTTTAATTAGATTTTTTGCTGGAAACAAATAGTGACAGCTACATCAACATCGACCTGTGTTAATATTATAAACAGTATTGACGAATTTGAATCGGGATAAGAAAATAAACTAAACGAAATGCTTGCAATCGGTTTGCTTTTTATTTTGTAGAAGTACAGAATAGAACAGAACTGTCATAACTTAACTTTGGTTTCTGTTTCATACTATTATATCCTACAACTGGAATACAATTGAACCGCTTCAATAGTTTCAATTTTACGATGTGGATTAACCGAGGAAATCCCATTAGATTGCAGAAGGCACTTAATTAATTCTGCGTAGGATTAATTGAAAATAATGTACGAAAGATCAGCCAAAAAAACAGCTTTAGTTTCTTCAACTAAGATTAAGAATCGACCTGTTACCAATGTAGGACAGCATTTCATTTACGTAATAATCCAAATGAGTCTCCAAAGTTTCTAGCGGTTTTTGCCAATGGTGGAATGGAGATTTTTGAATTTCAATGCGCGATTCGCAGCACTTGGAGTATCTATGAATGAAGACTGTGTCCATTCTTTAAAGTTAAGAAGATCTTGTAATAGTTGTCAACATTTTGAAATTGTTCGTATTCTGATTCCTTGACAATAATATACTCGTTCGAAATTTTGAGAATTGATTCAATACATTAATCGCTAACTTCGTCATTGATAAGGGTATGTGTATATTCGATAACTCCGTCATTGATAAGTATATCTGTATATGGTTTCTGTAGAGACATGAAGCGCTAAGACGTCAAAATATGGCATTGTTTTGTTCCGTTTGCTCGGTTTTCGGCTACTGCTATTTTCGTTTTAGGCGAATGGGCAGCCAAAACATATTTTTATGATTGTGTGTTGTCAACGTACAAATTAATAAAACACGTTCATACTTGAGTATACGTTCGAGCTCGTCAGCTAATCTAACAGCCTGTTCCACGATATCAAAAGAAAATTTGTGCGAACGAAAGCTAGTCACTTACTTTCGTATCAGAATGCGTTCCACAAACATTCGTTCTTCCTTTCGCAAAGGCTTACGTGACGCAGTGTTGCTAAATAAACCTTTTAAAAAATATTCGCGAAATTAAGCAAAAAAGAGCCAGAATGACTGATTTAAACGCGAAAAAGCAATAAAAAATGCAACCATACGTAAGCTGGCTCTGCCTGAACAGACAGCTCGGTTGTAAACAAACAAAATAATATTCCCAGTAATTGTGTTCGAATCATTTGTGTTCTTAAAAAATAAAAAATGAATATTTCTACTTTATGGATGATGTGGAGGAGGTTCAAAATGTACTATGGAGGCATTAAAGAGATGCTTCGATGCTAACAACCAGTAAGAAGGATTGTATTTTTACATTTTTGAAATAAGAAAATATGTATTTTCCTATGTTTGTGAAGTTTACAGTAAGCAGAACCATTGCTGAATGTCTGCAGATTTTTGAGAACCACATTTGGGGCCAATGGATAAAAAAATTGTAAAATTTGTAAAATTAACAGATTTTTTATTGAAATAAAAGTATAAATACAAAATTTTTTTTAAATTATTTTTTATGATGATGGTTTGATGTTCCATGTGTTGACGTTGGTTGGTTTGGGACATTAGTTTATTACGTTGGTGTTGTTGTTGGGTCTGTGTTTGTGCTGACAGTGCTGTTTGTGTGTAGAGACCCCATCTCTACTTTTTCCAGTGGCCTTCAAGGGATTGCCTGCTGCTTCCAAAAATTGGCACTTGCTAAGCAATAGCTGTCGAGCTGCTATTTTGGTGCTAAGCTATTTTGTTGTTAGGGCTGATTTCAATTTTGTTGGAGACGCTCACTGCTATTTTGTGTTGGCTGATGATTTCAAATAGCAATAGCTCCCTTTGCAATTTTTTTTCTTATAATTTTGTTCTTACGTTGCTATCTGTTGGCATAGCTCATTGATTGGCGACATATTTTGAAGAATTTTTAGCAGGCAAGGCTGAACATTTTCAGTAATATTGCTAATTTGGCGATAGTATTTAAACACTTTGTTTGTAAGAAATCTAAACCACACAAAAATTAATAAGTCTGAAACATAAGTGGTGTAGTCATGAGTAAGATATGAACATTGAAAAAAATGAATGGAATCAACGAAATACTTTAATTTGAATTAATTTCTGTTTTGGGGATCTTACCGCTTTTATCTGTGTAGAGACCTACGTATATTGAAATTTTTTTTTTTATCCACAGAGAAGAACAAAACAATAACTGAGAAATAAAATACCAAATAATAAGTTTGAAAAAAACTCTGTCTAAAGCCTTGAAAATACCTAAAATAAGGAAGCGCCGTTATATAGGGTCCATAAATAAAAGTGGGCTTATCTTCACAAAATTTTGCAGAGAGAGATTCTCAATATATCTAAAACTTAAAAGTGCCGTTATATACGGTCCATAACATAATAGTAGGCCTATCTTCACCAAATGTGGCAGTGAGAGATTCCGTCAGCTCTGGATTCAAAATGACATGTAACTCATGATTGGGTTTAAAATTGTGGTCGAAACCTACAAAATACCGAAAATGAGGAGTTACGCTAATAAATTGCCTCTACCACATAGTGGAGCAATCTTAATTTTTTTAGCAAGAAAAAAATTATATATTTTCAAGAACATGTAGAGTTTCGACTGTTTCCTTAATTGTAATTGGAAGCAATAAATACAATACTGAAAAAATACGTCTGAGGAATTTAAGAGATGCTTCGGAGCCCTTGTCTTACACCAGTTCAATGTGAGCATTTTATTAACATGTTAAGTTTATAAATAAATTCCTGTGCATTTTAAATAAAACATTTTTGCACAAAATGTCTTGTATTGTTTTTTCTCATTGCTCCAATTTATCATTCATAACGCAAAATGTTTAGTTTTCACAAATGAATAATTATTGTTTGAAGAAAAGACTAGTTTTAAAGAACAAATTATGCCGCGACACTTTGTTAACAATTATTAAAATTATAATTAGCTTCGTCAATTGAAAAACCACTACATTTACAAATAATTTTAAATAAAAAGGTAAAAAAGGACTTTTAAATGTGTATTTGTTATTGAAACAGCCATTTTATTAGTGTTTTGAGATCGTTTTAAAGTTATAAGTTTCCATAAAAACACAATTTCAAAAGAGATATCACAAAAGTATTAGATAATACTGATGCATAGGAATTTGGATTACCGCCACTACACGCAAAAATACGATATATGGAACATACTCTTAAACTTTGCTATGGTTTGGAATTTGGAACCACAGGTTCGATAAGAAGAAGGATGAGTTTTGTAAATATGGACTTCTAACAGACCAAACAAAATAATAAAAAATATGGATGGAGAATATATGATGTATTCTACTCCATAGAGCAAACGTTATGAAGTACTTTAGTATCAATCGGAGAACTATCATCTTATCCTCTCACCTCTTGCCTTCGAAATCAGTAAAAACTACAACATAAGGAATTAGACGGAAAGCGAATGATTTGCTAGAAGACAACAATATAACAAAACAAAATATCCAATATTTTCAGGAAATCTGTAAACCGAACGATATAAACTTGTTTCTGTAAATATAATATTAGTAAAAGAAGAAGCTAAGTTCGGCCGGGACAGAGGGTGTTTGTCAGTTCACCTACCAGGCGCGTCCCCACCCCACGAACTGGGTGGAACTAATAAATTCAGGTAAGATTAACATTGGTTTAATTCAGGACCATATTAAATACCAACTATTCTATGCCAATACAGGGTCTCGGCCGAGAACTTATATAATATGTCACCAAAATTATGTTTTCTTTTCTCCTCAGGGTTGTCAACATCGGACGCAACAGTACTGAGACAGGGGAATGGAAACATATACCTAGCGTCAGCATACCTACCGTTCGACGCGCCGACATTACCACCTTCGTCGGAACTGCAGTGGCTGGTGAGCAAAACAAAACATACAGGTAACGAAGTACTAGTAGATAGCGATGCTAACTCTCACCACATTGCGTGGTCTAGTACTAACATTAATAAAAGGGGCCAGTCCCTACTAGATTATCTAAATCAGCTATGGGCAGCCTCGAACGAAAAAGTATAAACAAACCAACACGAACTCGCAATGAGAATAAGAATCAGTCGTCGATGAGAAACCGACGTATGAAGACGTGTGTGGCTCTACGCATTGCAACATGTTGATGCACTTAGCGAAACAATCGTTTCATTTGCATTCTTTTATTTCAGCTTAACTACGTGCAAGAATGCTACAATCATATTATATGGTTAAAAATGCTTTTGATAATATTCAATGCATTTTATGTGGCAAAACATTTATGCATAAAAGGTATGACGTATTGAGACGACATTTTAACAATTTTTTTACATTTGATTTAATTTTTTATTTGTGTTTTTAGTTGAATTAAAATTAAATTTATATATTTTTATTTACACAAAACAAAACATTTCCCCCTATAATATGCTAGTATACTGTTAAAATAATAGCATTAGTTGGCGCCAACAACTCATGAATTCTAACTGAAATTTCTTTGAGTGGACGTTCACTCTCTCGCACCAATATATATTCATTTTTAGTTTTGAGCATCCCTGATCTAAATACTAACGACCTAATTATTCTTAACATTGGAAGTAAAGCGAACTTTGTAAACAAAATAAGGGAGGAGATTTTAGACTTTTCGTTCAGGAAATCTTATAAAGGAGATTCAAAATTGGAGAGAACACTCTTTCTCGGATTATAGGTATATAAGGTTTGAACTAACACGGCCCCCGCCGAACCCAATACGTTTCCGGAACAAATCCAAGACTGACTGGATGAAGTATGGGAGACTAGTAAAAGAGAGGCTAGGGCAGGAAATTAAATGCCTAAGCACAGACGACGTAGACAGAGTTGTCAATAGGTTAACGGAAACCCTAGTAAAGTCTTTCGAGGAATGCCACTTCGAGAGAGGAAATCTGCCTTCGAAAAACCCTGGATGGCAAGGGAAATTCGTAACAAAGGAAAAGATGTCCGAAGACTACAACAGAGCTCGGCGTAAAAAACTAGCAGTATTCTGGGACAGCTACCATAACAAACTTAAAGAATACAACAAAATAGTAAGAACAGCTAAACGAAACTCCTGGAAGCTTTTCTGCGAACAGGTTGATAGCGTGAATGGTGTTTCAAAAATAAAAAAGTTTCTTTCAAAAACCCATATACAAGCCGAGACAATGGTGGAGGATATGGGTAACAAGATGGAAACAATAGAAGAGACCTTAGGGTTTCTAATGAGTACACACTTCCCGCCGAGCATCACGACACAAGTGGTTATATCGGAAGATAGAAGGATTACGACTATAAAATTGATGAATCGATGGTGAAGGAAGCCATCAGAAGTTTCAAACCGTTTAAGGCAGCAGGACCAGATATGGTCTTCCCGGCTTTTCTCCAAAAGGAAGTGGACCTTATTTCGTCCAACTTAGCCGGGATTTTCAACGTGTGCTTAAAGTTTGCGTGTAAAGCCTGGCAGGAATCGAGGGTAGTTTTTATACCCAAACCTGTGAAGGCAAGCTACGCAATACTCAATCTTATATGTTTAACATCGTTCTTACTCAAAACCATGGAACGTACAATCGACACCATGATTAAGAGCAAAATTGCAAACGATATGCTCAAATAGACAAGCATGCATACGTCAAAGGACGTTAAGTGGAAACCGCATTACATGAGGTTGTACACCACATCGAGAGCAACTTCGATAAGAAGATGTATACATTATGCATTGACATCGAAGGTGCGTTCAACAACGTTAGCACAGATACACTCATCTAATCCTAAGGGACTAGATGAACCACGTGCTAAGGAATAGATGGATAAGCTGTGGGCTATATGACTATATAAAATAAGGGACAAAGTTGGCCAAGGAACTCCACAGGGAGGGATATTATCACCCATTACCACCATTAACAGTCTTCTAAGGACTTTAACCAATTACGGCTTTAAACCAGTCTGTTATGCAGAGGACGTTATAATTCTTCTAAGGGGAAATAACTCTAACTTGCTGTGCAGAAGGGCCGAGTCGGCTCTAAAACTTGCATGCAACTGGGCCACTATTCACTAGGAAAAGAAAACTGGGTCATATCGTTGAACCGGTCTTCCTGAACAAGACAATCAATATTTCCAATAATGTTAAATATCTGGGTGTGATTCTAGATAGAAAACTTAATTGGAGGGACCGCATCCAAGAAGGAGCAAACAAAGCTCATAGATGTTGGGCAACGCGTAAAAGGGCTATAGGCTCTAAATGGGGATTCAATCCAAAGATGACACACTGGCTATTCAAAAGCGTAATTAGACCTGTTCTAACATACGCATCGTCTGGTGGACAGCTATGGATAAAAAAATTAATATATACAAAATATCCAACGAATGTGCTGTTTAAGCGGTATGAAGAGGCCGTCGTGCCTTAAGGAGCAGGGCGACTGACGAGTGGATAAACAAAGGCCACGCTACATACCATCAAACAATTTAGCAGGTAACAACGGGAGAATCTATAGAAAATTTTGTATCGGACCGGATATCTAAAACTTTTGTAGCTGCCTCATTAGAAACTTTAATCCCTACCAGGGTCTCGTGGATCGTCGGATTCCTACCACAAATGCCGACTCGAAACTGTTGTTATACAGACGGCTCAGTGCTAGGGGAGAGAGCAGGACTCGGATTTTTTTATCGAGGATACAAACACCGAAATCTCTTTCCGCTTGCCCGATCACTATACGATCCTGCAAGCGGAGGTCCGGGCGATAGCAGAGTGTCTGAACTGGCTTAATGCCAACTCGCGACCGGCTACCGTAAACGTCCTAACGGACAGCAAGTCAGCTATAAGGGCTATAACATCCAAAATAGTAACTTCAAAAACTATTTTGGAATGTATAAATTCAATCAACAACTACTCTCAACACGGCGTAATACGCATTATATGGGTACAAGGTCATACGGGAGTTAGGGGTAACGAGATAGCAAACTCTCTCGGCAAAACAGACAGGGAATTAGCAACAATAAACGTATCCAGTGCCGCTTAATGCATCACGTCTAGTGTTAAAGACATGGGCAAAAAACGCCCACATATCCCTATGGAACAGTGAGGGCGAAGGGAAAACCACAAAAATCTTATGGGGCGATCCCGATGAGATAAAAACGAAAAAAAGAGATATCAGTGAGGTAACAGGCATCCTTGCGGGGCACCTGGGCCTACAAGCTCATCTGTACAAGATATATTGTGCAGAAAACAGCATATGCAGGGCATGTGGGGAAGATGACGAAACATTGGAACATTTTCTCTGCCATTGCCCAGTTTTTGCAAATTTTAGATCCCAATTCTTAGGGAACGACTCCATACCAGACCTTAATCAGACCATGGTAAATGATATAAGACAGTTAAAAAAATGCATAAAGGCAACTGAATTTCAAATATAACAGACTGTAGACAGCCCGCCTTCTTCAAAGACCCGTTAGTCTAGAGTGCACAAAAGGCCTATACTGGCTTAAGTGTATGCCCAACAGGGCATGCGCGAATTGCTTCGCCCCTCTTTTCAACCTAACCTAACCTAAGTTCGACCGGGCCGAACTTTTAATACCCTCCACCATTTTGAATGAAATTGAAACTTTTCAAAAAATAATCCGAAAACTACCACTTAAATGAATGATGTGGGGACCATAAGAAGACGTGGACCTGTATACGAAATTTTTTGTCATAGGCTGTAGTGCCCATTACGAACTTCAAATACGATGCATTACGGTGAATAATGTCGCAAAAATTATGAAAATACTGACTATCGGGAGGTACTAAAGACGTGGACCTGCACGGACAATTTGTTGTCTTAGGTGGTAGTACCCATTAAGATCTTCCAGTACGAATTTTGAAACAATTCCGGTTAATAGGGTTGCTGAAATCATCAAAATAGCGAATATTGGGAGGTACCGTTGTATGGGGGCTATACGAAAACGTGGATCGACATGGCCCATTGACGACTTAACCTGCCTACTATACTTTGTAGGGTCTATTATGAATATTTCGAGGAGTTACAAACGGAATGACAAAGTTAACATACCCTCCATAGAATGGCGTATGGTATAAAAATATAATAAAAATAATAGTTTTTTTCGAACAGGTTTTTTTTAATTTCTGAATTTTTATGTAAAAGTAATAGAAACATCATAATATAAAATACAATATTGGAATATAATTAGTTTCTTAATTTTTTAAATTAAAAATTATAATTTGCTTTCGTTATAATTTTGTTTTTTTTTTTTAATAAGAACAAGTAAAAAAGCTGTAAGTTCGGCCGGGCCGAACTTTTAATACCCTCCACCATTTGGTACAAATTTGGCAATTTCAAAAAAAAACCGTTAAAAATTCTGTTAAAATCTTAAAAATACCGAATGCTTATACGACGACGTGGGCCTGCATAGGCAACTTTTGTCATAAATTATTATAATATTTAAATGAGAAACTTGAAGAAAAATCTGTTTATAATGTCGCTAAAATCGTCAAAATACCGAATATGGGGGGTACCGTTATATGGGGGCTATATGATAACTTGGACCTACATGGCCCATTTACGAACTTATCCTGCCTACTGGGAAAATATACATGTGTGCAAAATTTTAGCCTTCTATCTCAATTTGTTCGAAAGATAGCGTTATTACAACAGACAGACAGACAGACACACAGACAGACAGACGGACATGGCTAAATCGTCTTAGAATTTTACGCTGATCAAGAATATATATACTTTGTTGGGCCTGACATGAATATTTCGAGGAGTTACAAACGGAATGACAAAATTAATATACCCTCCATAGTATGGTGGAGGGTATAAAAACGCTCATTAATTGATGCAAAATATTCAAAACATGAATTCCTCTGCAATTACTAAACCAAATGTGCAGAATTTTGACCATTTTTGAAAGGCAAGAGTGTAGGCAATAACGGGTTTTTCAAAAAGTTTTCCTCTCGCTGTGTCCAACACTGGCTGCGCGATTCATTTTGAGTGACAATTCATTGAAGGTATGCTAGAGATCTAAATCGAGAGATATTAATAATTTTTGTAGGTTTTCCAGTATGCTCTTTTAGACTTTTTATCCTGTCTTCACATAACTCCATGGATTTCGAGATATCCAGGTGTTTGTCGCCACTATTGTAGTTTTTTTTTTTTTTTTTGATTAAACGATTAAATTTTTTTTTGATTAACATTTAAAAAGAATTAATTTGGAAAACATAAATAATAACTTATTAAAAGAGTTGTCAGTTTGTCCAAGTCAATGACAGATATATGCTTTCAGATCCCAGCTTGAAAGGCGTTAATCAATTATGAGGCCTGTACAGGTTTTAACGGTTCTTAGATAATGTGATATTTCGGTGTTATTTCGTTACGACTAATTATTTTTGGGTGACATTTTGTTATCAGCTTCACACAACCATACAGTTATTTTTAAAGTGGGCCTGAACCTAAGACTTTTGCGCTGATTCGATCCATAATAATATGTATCGAAACAGTAATAAAGCCTTTAGTTAAAGGTATTAGGACATTATTCTGGCTTTTTTCTATACAAAACACATTAGCCATTCTCAATACGGCTAATCAGTAGATCTGATCGTTCGACTCGAAGCCGTAACTAAAGTAGTAAAAGAAATTATTTTGGGAGTAGTTTTAGCTTGACCAGACTTCATTTATCAAAAAACACAAGAATACAAACGTTACAAAAAGTATTGTCCACTTTGTTAGGATTTTAAGAACTTTTTTCTCGTTAGTTGTAAGTAGACGTAAGTGGTTTCAAGTCAATCTATACCATTTAAGTGAACTCTACGAAATTAATGAACAAGCTGAAAGATTGGAGCAACATTTGCTCTTTTAAATAAGCATGCATTTGTATTCATTTTCATTTTTTAAGAGAACCCACTCAATGAACACTTGTGTACATGTTATCTTTAATTATATATTACTCTCAAGACCCCATACTATCATACTTATCAAAAAAAAATTATCTCATATATAAATATGTCATACTTAGTTTTTATAATGATGTAATATGATTTTCTAATTCTATCTGACGTTTTATGAAAGTTAATGTTGGATCAAAGAGAGGAATGTATACCAAGGTATATACAAGTAAAGCAGCTGTAAATTTGTACGTCCTAATTGTCATGATGGACCGTGAGCGATAAAATATATTATTTTTCTAAGTTCTCGAAGCTTTTAAATATTCTTTTACCAAAGTAAAGTAGAATCTCTTCTCCAGCTGGTGACAAGCGATTACAAGTTTGTCTTTGTTTCCTTAAAAAAATGAGCAGACAAATTTATATTATTTGTTTTTATAAAAACAACATTGGTTTATTAGTGGCGAACGATGATAATGTTTACCAGGGGGTAAGGCAGAGAATACCTAGGTTTCGGAAAGAGCCACCAATCTTCATCAGTTCCCTTGTTTTTTGTCTAGGATATTCTCCCCAGACATTATTTTAAAAAGAACTTCTATGACAATCTATTTTTCTCTTTTTACCCAAGTAACGAGATTGTAAGCTCAATAGGAGAGGAACCAAACAATTAAATTAAACTAAAATTCTTTTGGAAAATCATCTAAATTTTACAACCGCACTTATAAACATTTTCGTCTCTCTCCACTTGTTATGTGTTTTTTCCAAGGAAAATAACTTTCATTTTTATACCCTCCACCTTGGAAAGGAGGGTATATTAACTTTGTCATTCCGTTTGTAACATCCTTAAATATTCGTCGTAGACCCCATAAAGTACATATATTGATAATCAGCATAAAATTCTAAGTCGATTTAACGATGTCCGTCCGTCTGTCTGTCTGTTGAAATCACGATACAGCCAACATTATTTGACGTAGAGCGCCAAATTTAGCAAAGCAATTTGTATTGTGTCTAGGATGGTTGGTATTGAAAATGAGATATATCGGTCCACTTTTAGGTATAGTCCCCATATAACGGTACCTCCCCATATTCGGTATTTTGATGATTTATGCCACATTTTTTCACGGATTTCTCTGAAAATTGATATTTGTAGGTCACAACGGTCCCAGTACGTGTAGCGAGACATTGCATTTATAGGTCCACGCTTTGGTATAGCCCCCATACCAAGGTTTTGGCACATTTTTCCATGAATATGTGGACCATAATGGGCTCTAATGTTTCCTTTACCTTAAGGTGGAGGGTATTAAAAATTTGGCCCAGCCGAAGTTAATGTTTTTTTACTTTTTGTTTTTAAGAAATGGTAAAACTCAGTAAATAGAAATAATTTCAATGGAAATAATTAAGAAAATAATTAATAATTATTATAAATTATTTCTATATGTATAGACAATAAGTTGTTTGAAGGAAAATAAAACTTAAAACGCTTAATTGGCTGGTAGGTGTTTGTTGTTTTCATGTTTTGTTTTTTGTTACATAGTTATGTTGATACAAATAAAAAGTTAAAATTAATCATAATCAGCATCTTTATTTACTCTATCTTTATAATAAAAGATTCTAAATTATCATTACATTTAGTATTAAAAATTATATTTGGGTTAAACCAATAACTTTTTTAATTAACTGGCTGGCCCAGTCCGCGTTGCCGGTCCGTAGTTTTAGTCTTTAATGTATAGTTTTTAAAGCATAATAATTCACAAATCTCGCTCACATAACCTGATCCTATTTTTCAGTAAGAGCTTTTAGTTTGAGAGTTAAAAACCTAAATAATATAGCATATATATATTAAAAAATATACATTAATTGTTTAAAATAGGCCCATGTAAAATGGTTTCCTACCACTAAAGTGCCTAAACACACATTTAAAGTCAAATCGATTCGAAAATATAATCACAACCCTCGAAATAGGTAAAATCAGGAGGTACTTTTATATGCGCGTTACTCCATAATATTGATATTGAAAATTTCCGAGAAGAGGTCTTCCACCAGAAGCTAGATGCTAAAATCACCGGATACCTTTACATAAGAGTTATAATGAAGCAGGATCCTATACTTACAACTATTTGAAAGAATTTGTTCTTCTTTCTAAAATCTGAAATTACCAAAATTTGAGGAATTTGAAAGAGGCTATATCATCTGAGGGGGGCTATATCACAATGTAGACCAACCTGATACATATTTTGTACAAATGATTCCTCATGTAACTCCTAGGACTGTATCAAATTTAAAACTTTATCGTAACTTTTGCGGAGTATAGGGCAATATATTTGCGGACCTTTGTGTATGGAAAAATTTTCTTACCCCAAGAATGTCTGCGGCGCAGTGTAATTACTGATGATAGCGCATAGTGCCCGTATAACGGCACTTATGATTTAAGGTTTCTATTAAGGGCTCGGAAGAATTTTGGAGTATATGAATCCTTTTCTTACTATATTTTCAATTCACTCCACTATTTTGTATAGTCCACATATTACAGTGCCTCTTCATAATCGGTATTTCACTGATTGAAGTCCCAATGAATTTTGCATTTTGAGTTCTCATTCGATGGATTATTTCCATATCTAATAAAATTCAAAATTTGGGTATGGCAACCATATAACAGCATGTATAAAAAATAAGAATTTCCAATTCCAAAAGGCCTTCTGAAACAATTCTACACAAAACTCCATATCATAATAGTTCAGTTCCGCGATTTTTCTCAATTTTTTTTTTCATGGCAACGTTTCCACTGTAATTACAAATAACCAAAAAAAAAATTGAGTCAAATCGGCCCAGCCGTTCTCAACTGATGTGTTACTATACTTTTTCAAATGTTTTACATATAAATTTAACGAAGTAGGTGTTGACAGTTCCTCTAACCCCAAACAGATACCGAGGGTTGGAGGGATAGAGTCAAGATTACATCGTATACTAACTGTGAAACAGATATCTTCATGATTTTGGTAAATATTAGGATTTTTAATAAATGAGCGCAAAATTGGGCGTGGTCCCTTTTCCTTTGCATAAAAACCTAAATCGGGGTAGGACGAACATTTTAAAAAATATACAAATAGTTCTAGACGGTCTCAAGTGATTCAATTACCAACGAACAACAATTGGTTTATATATAAATTAAAAAGCAGGCGTGGTCAGTTCCTCAGTCCCCAAATAAATACTTAGGATTGGAGGGAAAATCAACCGTATGTCGTGTAATAATTTTCAAACCGGTATCTGCATTATTTGACAAATATAAGGATTTAAGATAAATCGAAATAGTGGGCGTAAAAGTAGGCTTGGTCAATATTTTTTCTTTAAAAACCTAACTCGTGGTACGTCGAACGTTTGTACAAACAGACAATTTTCCGTCATAGGCTTTAGTATAAATTCTAATACCAATTTTGAAACAATTTCAGTGAATAATGTAGCTAAAATCATCAAAATACCGAATATCGGGAGGTGCCGTTATGTGGGAGTCATTCGAAGACGTGAACCTGCACAGATAATTTTCTGTCATTGACTGTAGTATCAATTACGAACTTCAAATACTAAATTTGAAACAATTCCAGTGAATAATGTCGCTTAAATCACCAAAATGCCGAATATTGAGAGGTTCCATTATATGTGGGCTATACTAAAACGTGGACGTACATGGCACATTTTCGATACCAAAAGTCCTGCAGACATAATATTGATTTGAGCAAAATTGTATTAGCCTACTTCATTTCGTTCGGAAGCTAGAGTGATTTCCAGAGACGGGCTGATACTTCTAAATCGAGTTAAAATTGTATGCTGATCAAGAATATATATACAAATCTACTTATTTTTGATAAAAACAAACTTTAAAATGTAAGCCAACGTTTATATCAAAGTTTATGTCTTCTTCAAAGAAAAAAGCTTATATATAACATATATATATATATATATATATATATATATATATATATATATATATATATATATATATATATATATATATATATATATATATATATATATATATATATATATATATATATATATATAGAGAGAGAGAGAGAGAGATTTAAAAGCCCATTAAAATTTATATGCAACAAGTTGTTTCAATATTATACTTACATACTTATCCTCATTTTTATGAAATGCCTGGATTTTTGCTCAAAAATATGATCCAAACTCTTCAATCTTCTAATTTCATTGCTAAACTGGTTAATAGATTTAATGCGCGAACCGAAATCTACGTGTCTTCCAATTATTAGTTTTTAAAATATTTTGCTTTCACTTTTCAAAACAATAAATACATACACAAAATTGGCAGAAATCGGGCACACTTAGAAAGAAATTGTAATCAGCTGGTAGCTCTATCTTACCTTTGTATTGTACCATGGGTGTTACAGCCTATGACTTACTTATGTCGGATTACGCCTTCGTATACCCCCTATATAACGGTTTTCATTTAAACGGTATTTTTCGGAATTTTTTTTTTAAAATTTTCAAGCTCATACCAAACGGTGGAGGGAATTAAAAGTTCGGCCCGGCCGTACTTAGCTGTTTATTTCGTATATAAAATGGACAAGATATTAATTCGACGTAGTTAACACTTTTACATGAATATATACAAATACACCGCCATATACTTCAGCACTAGAGCAATGAACACTTGATTTATTGAATTTAATAAAGAATATATACTTCTAATATTTATTAAAATTATGTTTAAAAGTAGTTGCATCGGAAATTCCGAAAGCATGTTCTCGATATCGTATGCTGTCATCCCAAGTTTGATGATTTCGACGATCGAGAATCTCAATATCTAATTGTAGAATCTGTCCCCAAAATTTCACGAAAAAACCAGAAGTGACGAGTATCTTAAAAACAGACAAAATGTGTACTTGATTTTAAAAAACAACAGTGAAATCAATATGTTTCTAAAAGATTCGCCCATGGATATTTTTATATAAAAATTCCCCACTAAATTTCTCTCTAATTAACACTAACCCTAAATTTCTTGGTAAATATGACAGGAAAGAATGATATGTTGTCGAGCACTTGGTCTATAATCGAATTACTACAGTGTTCCTCCTTATGAAATCATAGGACAACCTATATGTGGAGACAAACATTCTTCCAGAGCGTCAGTACGCTTTTCAGCAAGGTAAAGACTGCAAATTCAAATCTTAGCAGACATAATAGAAAAACTGAAGATGACTATCATTTAAACTTGATTTATATTTTAAACTCGTTAATATAAATATATTTCAAAGTCATATGTTTTGAATAAAACTCTGCATTACAACATGATGTTATTTGAAAGTTTTACTTAATGTATTTATTGAAAAGAGGTATTATTGCTCGCAGAAAGTTTGCTTCGAATTCTTTCTCAGAAAAGCGTTCCACAGAAGACCTGAAATTAAAAATTGATTGAAAAAATTAAAAAATTGACAATAACACGAATAAACGTAAGATATTTCAATAAAGTTTTTAATATACACAGTATTTTATCAATTCAATATTAGCAGTGACAATTATTATAAAAACACTGCATTACATTGCACACAATAACAATTTAATAAATGCATTTAATACTTGCAAAATCATAAAATGTATTAGAATTCTAAACATCATTACAACAAAGTTTTAATTAGATTTTTTGCTGGAAACAAATAGTGACAGCTACATCAACATCGACCTGTGTTAATATTATAAACAGTATTGACGAATTTGAACCGGGATAAGAAAATAAACTAAACGAAATGCTTGCAATCGGTTTGCTTCTTATTTTGTAGAAGTACAGAATAGAACAGAACTGTCATAACTTAACTTTGGTTTCTGTTTCATACTATTATATCCTACAACTGGAATACAATTGAACCGCTTCAATAGTTTCAATTTTACGATGTGGATTAACCGAGGAAATCCCATTAGATTGCAGAAGGCACTTAGTTAATTCTGCGTAGGATTAATTGAAAATAAGGTACGAAAAGATCAGCCAAAAAAACAGCTTTAGTTTCTTCAACTAAGATTAAGAATCGACCTGTTACCAATGTAGGACAGCATTTCATTTACGTAATAATCCAAATGAGTCTCCAAAGTTTCTAGCGGTTTTTGCCAATGGTGGAATGGAGATTTTTGAATTTCAATGCGCGATTCACAGCACTTGGAGTATCTATGAATGAAGACTGTGTCCATTCTTTAAAGTTAAGAAGATCTTGTAATAGTTGTCAACATTTTGAAATTGTTCGTATTCTGATTCCTTGACAATAATATACTCGTTCGAAATTTTGAGAATTGATTCAATACATTAATCGCTAACTTCGTCATTGATAAGCGTATGTGTATATTCGATAACTCCGTCATTGATAAGTATATCTGTATATGGTTTCTGTAGAGACATGAAGCGCTAAGACGTCAAAATATGGCATTGTTTTGTTCCGTTCTGTTAAATTTTGTTCAACAATTCGATTTATGTAATCACATAATAGACATTATCTCGTCGACGTAAAAAAAACAACGGGCTTATAATCGATTAAAGTCTATTGCTTCCGCCGCTAGGATTGTCATTTAAGAACTATGATGATCAAAGTAATGTTGGTGAATGGTCTTTTGTTATAAGGGAAGCGAGATTGAAAATTCAGCTTCTTTTGGATTTACGTAATTTTACTCAACTGTTTTTCGTTGAAAGTACATTGTTCTAGTTCTGTGTTTTGTTTGTTCTTGTTGTTCCTTTAAATAGGATTCTCTTGCGTTTTTATCAGGGTTTAAAAGCCAGCACCTACTGAAATTTGCCTTAACCTATCAGTACAGCTGCTATTAAATATTGACAGCCACGGCGAAAATAACATGTTGTTGTTAGCTTGTTTTTGATAAGCTAGCTATTTTTGTTTAGCCCTAACCAACAATAAAGCTAAAAATTTAGCTCGCAAAATAAGCTCGGTTTTCGGCTACTGCCATTTTCGTTTTAGGCGAATGGGCAGCCAAAACATATTTTTATGATTGTCTGTTGTCAACGTACAAATGAATAAAACACGTTCATACTCGTGTATACGTTCGAGCTCGTCAGCTAATCTAACAGCCTGTTCCACGATATCGAAAGAAAATTTGTGCGAACGAAAGCTAGTCACTTACTTTCGTATCAGAATGCGTTCCACAAACATTCGTTCTTCCTTTCGCAAAGGCTTACGTGACGCAGTGTTGCTAAATAGACCTTTTAAAAAATATTCGCGAAATTAAGCAAAAAAGAGCCAGAATGACTGATTTAAACGCGAAAAAGCAATAAAAAATGCAACCATACGTAAGCTGGCTCTGCCAAACAAAATAATATTCCCAGTAATTGTGTTCGAATCATTTGTGTTCTTAAAAAAATAAAAAATGAATATTTCTACTTTATGGATGATGTGGAGGAGGTTCAAAATGTACTATGGAGGCATTTAAGAGATGCTTCGATGCTAACAACCAGTAAGAAGGATTGTATTTTTACATTTTTGAAATAAGAAAATATGTATTTTCCTATGTTTGTGAAGTTTACAGTAAGCAGAACCATTGCTGAATGTCTGCAGATTTTTGAGAACCACATTTGGGGCCAATGGATAAAAAAATTGTAAAATTTGTAAAATTAACAGATTTTTTATTGAAATAAAAGTATAAATACAAAATTTTTTTTAAATTATTTTTTATGATGATGGTTTGATGTTCCATGTGTTGACGTTGGTTGGTTTGGGACATTAGTTTATTACGTTGGTGTTGTTGTTGGGTCTGTGTTTGTGCTGACAGTGCTGTTTGTGTGTAGAGACCCCATCTCTACTTTTTCCAGTGGCCTTCAAGGGATTGCCTGCTGCTTCCAAAAATTGGCACTTGCTAAGCAATAGCTGTCGAGCTGCTATTTTGGTGCTAAGCTATTTTGTTGTTAGGGCTGATTTCAATTTTGTTGGAGACGCTCACTGCTATTTTGTGTTGGCTGATGATTTCAAATAGCAATAGCTCCCTTTGCAATTTTTTTTCTTATAATTTTGTTCTTACGTTGCTATCTGTTGGCATAGCTCATTGATTGGCGACATATTTTGAAGAATTTTTAGCAGGCAAGGCTGAACATTTTCAGTAATATTGCTAATTTGGCGATAGTATTTAAACACTTTGTTTGTAAGAAATCTAAACCACACAAAAATTAATAGGTCTGAAACATAAGTGGTGTAGTCATGAGTAAGATATGAACATTGAAAAAAATGAATGGAATCAACGAAATACTTTAATTTGAATTAATTTCTGTTTTGGGGATCTTACCGCTTTTATCTGTGTAGAGACCTACGTATATTGAATTTTTTTTTATCCACAGAGAAGAACAAAACAATAACTGAGAAATAAAATACCAAATAATAAGTTTGAAAAAAACTCTGTCTAAAGCCTTGAAAATACCTAAAATAAGGAAGCGCCGTTATATAGGGTCCATAAATAAAAGTGGGCTTATCTTCACAAAATTTTGCAGAGAGAGATTCTCAATATATCTAAAACTTAAAAGTGCCGTTATATACGGTCCATAACATAATAGTAGGCCTATCTTCACCAAATGTGGCAGTGAGAGATTCCGTCAGCTCTGGATTCAAAATGACATGTAACTCATGATTGGGTTTAAAATTGTGGTCGAAACCTACAAAATACCGAAAATGAGGAGTTACGCTAATAAATTGCCTCTACCACATAGTGGAGCAATCTTAATTTTTTTAGCAAGAAAAAAATTATATATTTTCAAGAACATGTTGAGTTTTGACTGTTTCCTTAATTGTAATTGGAAGCAATAAATACAAGACTGAAAAAATACGTCTGAGGAATTTAAGAGATGCTTCGGAGTCCTTGTCTTACACCAGTTCAATGTGAGCATTTTATTAACATGTTAAGTTTATAAATAAATTCCTGTGCATTTTAAATAAAACATTTTTGCACAAAATATCTTGTATTGTTTTTTCTCATTGCTCCAATTTATCATTCATAACGCGAAATGTTTAGTTTTCACAAATGAATAATTATTGTTTGAAGAAAAGACTAGACTAGAACAAATTATGCCGCGACACTTTGTTAACAATTATTAAAATTATAATTAGCTTCGTCAATTGAAAAACCACTACATTTACAAATAATTTTAAATAAACAGGTAAAAAAGGACTTTTAAATGTGTATTTGTTATTGAAACAGCCATTTTATTAGTGTTTTGAGATCGTTTTAAAGTTATAAGTTTCCATAAAAACACAATTTCAAAAGAGATATCACAAAAGTATTAGATAATACTGATGCATAGGAATTTGGATTACCGCCACTACACGCAAAAATACGATATATGGAACATACTCTTAAACTTTGCTATGGTTTGGAATTTGGAACCACAGGTTCGATAAGAAGAAGGATGAGTTTTGTAAATATGGACTTCTAACAGACCAAACAAAATAATAAAAAATATGGATGGAGAATATATGATGTATTCTACTCCATAGAGCAAACGTTATGAAGTACTTTAGTATCAATCGGAGAACTATCATCTTATCCTCTCACCTCTTGCCTTCGAAATCAGTAAAAACTACAACATAAGGAATTAGACGGAAAGCGAATGATTTGCTAGAAGACAACAATATAACAAAACAAAATATCCAATATTTTCAGGAAATCTGTAAACCGAACGATATAAACTTGTTTCTGTAAATATAATATTAGTAAAAGAAGAAGCTAAGTTCGGCCGGGACAGAGGGTGTTTGTCAGTTCACCTACCAGGCGCGTCCCCACCCCACGAACTGGGTGGAACTAATAAATTCAGGTAAGATTCACATTGGTTTAATTCAGGACCATATTAAATACCAACTATTCTATGCCAATACAGGGTCTCGGCCGAGAACTTATATAATATGTCACCAAAATTATGTTTTCTTTTCTCCTCAGGGTTGTCAACATCGGACGCAACAGTACTGAGACAGGGGAATGGAAACATATACCTAGCGTCAGCATACCTACCGTTCGACGCGCCGACATTACCACCTTCGTCGGAACTGCAGTGGCTGGTGAGCAAAACAAAACAAACAGGTAACGAAGTACTAGTAGGTAGCGATGCTAACTCTCACCACATTGCGTGGTCTAGTACTAACATTAATAAAAGGGGCCAGTCCCTACTAGATTATCTAAATCAGCTATGGGCAGCCTCGAACGAAAAAGTATAAACAAACCAACACGAACTCGCAATGAGAATAAGAATCAGTCGTCGATGAGACACCGACGTATGAAGACGTGTGTGGCTCTACGCATTGCAACATGTTGATGCACTTAGCGAAACAATCGTTTCATTTGCATTCTTTTATTTCAGCTTAACTACGTGCAAGAATGCTACAATCATATTATATGGTTAAAAATGCTTTTGATAATATTCAATGCATTTTATGTGGCAAAACATTTATGCATAAAAGGTATGACGTATTGAGACGACATTTTAACAATTTTTTAAATATTAATATTCTTATTATGTGTTCCTTGCTTTTTTTACATTTGATTTAATTTTTTATTTATGTTTTTAGTTGAATTAAAATTAAATTCATATATTTTTATTTACACAAAACAAAACATTTCCCCCTATAATATGCTAGTATACTGTTAAAATAATAGCATTAGTTGGCGCCATGAATTCTAACTGAAATTTCTTTGAGTGGACGTTCACTCTCTCGCACCAATATACATTCATTTTTAGTTTTGAGCATCCTTGATCTAAATACTAACGACCTAATTATTCTTAACATTGGAAGTAAAGCGAACTTTGTAAACAAAATAAGGGAGGAGGTTTTAGACTTTTCGTTCAGGAAATCTTATAAAGGAGATTCAAAATTGGAGAGAACACTCTTTCTCGGATTATAGGTATATAAGGTTTGAACTAACACGGCCCCCGCCGAACCCAATACGTTTCCGGAACAAATCCAAGACTGACTGGATGAAGTATGGGAGACTAGTAAAAGAGAGGCTAGGGCAGGAAATTAAATGCCTAAGCACAGACGACGTAGACAGAGTTGTCAATAGGTTAACGGAGACCCTAGTAAAGTCTTTCGAGGAATGCCACTTCGAGAGAGGAAATCTGCCTTCGAAAAACCCTGGATGGCAAGGGAAATTCGTAACAAAGGAAAAGATGTCCGAAGACTACAACAGAGCTCGGCGTAAAAAACTAGCAGTATTCTGGGACAGCTACCATAACAAACTTAAAGAATACAACAAAATAGTAAGAACAGCTAAACGAAACTCCTGGAAGCTTTTCTGCGAACAGGTTGATAGCGTGAATGGTGTTTCAAAAATAAAAAAGTTTCTTTCAAAAACCCATATACAAGCCGAGACAATGGTGGAGGATATGGGTAACAAGATGGAAACAATAGAAGAGACCTTAGGGTTTCTAATGAGTACACACTTCCCGCCGAGCATCACGACACAAGTGGTTATATCGGAAGATAGAAGGATTACGACTATAAAATTGATGAATCGATGGTGAAGGAAGCCATCAGAAGTTTCAAACCGTTTAAGGCAGCAGGACCAGATATGGTCTTCCCGGCTTTTCTCCAAAAGGAAGTGGACCTTATTTCGTCCAACTTAGCCGGGATTTTCAACGTGTGCTTAAAGTTTGCGTGTAAAGCCTGGCAGGAATCGAGGGTAGTTTTTATAAGGGACAAAGTTGGCCAAGGAACTCCACAGGGAGGGATATTATCACCCCTCCTGTGGGTTACCACCATTAACAGTCTTCTAAGGACTTTAACCAATTACTGCTTTAAACCAGTCTGTTATGCAGAGGACGTTATAATTCTTCTAAGGGGAAATAACCCTAACTTGCTGTGCAGAAGGGCCGAGTCGGCTCTGAAACTTGCATGCAACTGGGCCACTATTCACTAGGAAAAGAAAACTGGGCCATATCGTTGAACCGGTCTTCCTGAACAAGACAATCAATATTTCCAATAATGTTAAATATCTGGGTGTGATTCTAGATAGAAAACTTAATTGGAGGGACCGCATCCAAGAAGGAGCAAACAAAGCTCATAGATGTTGGGCAACGCGTAAAAGGGCTATAGGCTCTAAATGGGGATTCAATCCAAAGATGACACACTGGCTATTCAAAAGCGTAATTAGACCTGTTCTAACATACGCATCGTCTGGTGGACAGCTATGGAAATTAAAATTAATATATACAAAATACAACAGAAAGTCCAACGAATGTGCTGTTTAAGCGGTATGAAGAGGCCGTCGTGCCTTAAGGAACAGGGCGACTGACGAGTGGATAAACAAAGGCCACGCTACATACCATCAAACAATTTAGCAGGTAACAACGGGAGAATCTATAGAAAATTTTGTATCGGACCGGATATCTGAAACTTTTGTAGCTGCCTCATTTGAAACATTAATCCCTACCAGAGACAATTCCGGTTAATAGTGTTGCTGAAATCATCAAAATACCGAATATTGGGAGGTACCGTTGTATGGGGGCTATACGAAAACGTGGATCGACATGGCCCATTAATGAACTTAACCTGCCTACTATACTTTGTAGGGTCTATTATGAATATTTCGAGAAGTTACAAACGGAATGACAAAGTTAATATACCCTCCATAGAATGGCGGAGGGTATAAAAATATAATAAAAGTAATAGTTTTTTTCGAAAAGGTTTTTTTTTTGATTTCTGAATTTGTATGTAACAGTAATAGAAACATCATAATATAAAATACAATATTGAAATATAATTAGTTTTTTAATTTTTTAAATTAAAAATTATAATTTTCTTTCGTTATAATTTCGGTTTATTTTAATAAGAAAAACGCTCATTAATTTATGCAAAATATTAAAAATATTCAAAACTTGAATTCCTCTGCAATTACTAAACCAAATGTGCAGAATTTTGACCAGGAAAAACTATTATGAACCACTGTGAGCTGATCGCAAGCCATATCCTCGTAAGCTTGTTATTAAATTTCCCACGCATTTTGTAACGAACTTTGGTGTTTACGGTGCCGTGTCATAATTCCCATTACAATTATGATCGGTCATAATTCCAGAATATAGCGGACACAAGATTGCAGGTATAAACCCATTATGGCGTATGTATTTTTAACCTGATTAGGGCAAACCTGATTTCGGATATAAAATCAGGGCGTTTATCCCGTTAGGTTTTCCAGTATGCTCTTTTGGACTTTTCATCCTGTCTTCACATAACTCTATGGATTTCGAGATATCCTGGTGTTTGTCGCCACTACATTAGTTTTTTTTTTTTTTTTGGTTAAACAATTAAATTTTTTAATTAACATTTAAAAAAAAATAATTTGGAAAACATAAATAATAACTTATTAAAAGAGTTGTCAGTTTGTCCAAGTCAATGACAGATATATGCTTTCAGATCCCAGCTTAAAAGACGTTAATCAATTATGAGGCTTGTAGAATACAGTTGAATTTTTAACGGTTCTTAGATAATGTGATATTTCGGTTTTTATTTGGTTTTTTTTGGGTGACATTTTGTTATCAGCTTCACACAACCATACAGTTATTTTTAAAGTGGACCTGAACCTAAGACTTTTGCGCTGATTCGATCCATAATAATAGTTGTGTTCCAGAACCTGCAAATTAGTACTAATTAGCACTAATTCTGCTACAACGCGTTCCCGTACTCCAAAAACTAGCAAAACTTGCAGCTCTCTCGAGAAAAAAATGGCGCTGAGTGGTGCACATTTCTGCTTATTTTAGCTACATGAATTTGGCCGAGCAGAAATGTGCATATTGTAAATTTGACATTTAATTGGCAGGGCTAACAAGGTTAAAAAATGTATTGATACCATTCAATAAAGAAAATGATCAACTTGAAAACCAAAGGAAAAACTAATATTTGTCGTGCAAAAAACAAAAAGAGAAAATATGGAGCAACTGATGTATTCACTTTTGGATGATTCCAGCAGTGAAGAGGACTGGCTGAATGAGGAATCAGATTATTAATTATTATTATAAATTATTAATTTTAACTTATCGTCTTCAATACTCATTTTTTAAATGTTGGCGCTCTTTTCAGTAAGGTTTCACCAGTCCGATTTAGGCTGTTTACTTTTGGAATTTTGAATTTTGACATTTTATCGCATTCCTGCTAATTTTCCGTTCCCTTATTTTTTGAGCAAACCTAAATGAGAATGACATTTCGAACTGTTCTCTCTTCTGCTAGTTTTACTACTAAAAAAGTACTGGAACACAACTCATATGTATCGAAACAGTAATAAAGCCTTTAGTTAAAGGTATTAGGACATTATTTTGGCTTCTTCTATACAAAACTCATTAGCCATTCTCAATACGGCTAATCAGTAGATCTGATCGAAAATATTTTAAGAGTAGTTTTAGCTTGACCAGACTTCATTTATCAAAAACACAAGAAGAATTACAAACGTTACAAAAAGTATTGTCAACTTTGTTAGGGATTTTATATATATATATATATATATATATATATATATATATATATATATATATATATATATATATATATATATATATATATATATATATATATATATATATATATATATATATATATATATATATATATTAATTTCCTATATTAAACTATTTTTCCTATAATTTTCTATATTAGCTATTTTTAGGAAACAGGTTTTAGCAAAAGTGCGGTTATATAATACATGCTCAAAGTCATCAGAAAAAAAAAAAGAATGATAAATCCATAAACGCTGTACATTCCGCTACAGTGCTAGTTTTTTTCTGTTGAAACCCAAATGGTTGAAATCTATCTAAATTGTTGCTGTCGACGTTTCTGCCAATCGTCAATTCATCGTGTTCCTGCTGTTTCCCCGTATTAGTGCCATGTGCATAATTCCTTCATATATCATTTTTAAGAACTTTTTTTCTCGTTAGTTGTAAGTAGACGTAAGTTGTTTCAGGTCAATCTATAACATTTAAGTGAACTCTACGAAATTTATGAACAAGCTGAATGATTGGAGCAACATTTGCTCTTTTAAATAAGCATGCATTTGTATTCATTTTCATTTTTAAGAGAACCCACTCAATGAACACTTGTGTACATGTTATCTTTAATTATATATTACTCTCAAGACCCCATACTATCATACTTATTAAAAAAAATTATCTCATATACAAATATGTCATACTTAGTTTTTATAATGATGTAAAATGATTTTCCAATTCTATCTGACGTTTTATGAAAGTTAATGTTGGATCAAAGAGAGGAATGTATACCAATGTATATACAAGTAAAACAGCTGTAATTTCGTCTTGGCCGAACTTTTGATACCCTCCACCATGATATATGCAAAGTCAAAAAAATCAGAATACCGAATAAAGGGTGGCATCGTTATATGAGTTATATATACCACCATGTGGAACTATATTAACGTTTTTTTTTTTTCTAGGTGGCTATTAACCCGTAACATCCTTCAAATACCAAATTCCAGACAATTCATTCGAAAATGGCCCAAAAATAGTCAAGCTGTTTAAAATGAAGGTTACCGTTATTTGGGGGTATAGGAAAAGAAGTACCAAATTTTGGCATCCTTTCTCAATTTTTCGGAAGATAGCGTGATTACAATGCACGAACGGACATGTATATCGGATTAGAGTTTTATGCTTACATACTTTGTTCGGTTTACAATTATTATTTCTATGAGTTACAAACGGAGTGACGAACTTAATATACCCTCCATGCTACGTATGGGTAAAGAAATGTACTCGATTTATACTAACATCAGTCACTGCGATTGTCTTATTGGAAATATTAGCATGTCAAAGCTATTATTTACTTTTTGTTTTCAACATTTTACTATGTGGCATTAGAATTATAGCATTACACTATATATCTTTTAAAATATGATATACGTTTAAATCAGGGGAAGCCCGAGGAATTCAAAATTATTTTGTGATTATATGTGTTTTGAAATAAAAAATATTGTATGTGTCTTTTTGTCTCTCTATAAACAGAGAGAAATAATTTGTTAGTTTAAAATTTTCAATTTTAAATTTTCTGTTTTCAAAACAACTTCGTTAGTAAAAATTAATATTTTGATCTGACAATTCGGATCTACATTTGCACAATTATTTCAATTATGATTCATTTTAAAATAAAAAAATGATATACATTTCCTTCAAAAATATATAAGTTGACATTTTCAGAAATTTTATATAATTTGGATGAAATTTGTGTTTAGTAATTTAGTAATTTACCACAGGCTGACATACATAAACAAATAGTCGTAGAATTTTACGCTGATCAAAACCCCATATTCTGTGTTGGGTCCTAAAAGATTATTTCTATGAATTACAGACAAAATAATAAACAGCACATTTTGCTATTTTTCCTAATATTGACTAAGAGCGTAGATGTCATTTCATAGAAATCGGGGGATATGAAAATGTCTACTAATTTAGAAGGACAATTAATTTGTCGATCAATATGAAATGAATTCCTAATTCTAACATGTGAGTTCTTATAGAAATTCTGTCAAACAGAATTCAATGAGAAAGATAAGTCTTAAGAATTGTCATTTTCACAATTTCGGAAATAGTTGTTTCAAATATGTAGTAAGATATATTTATGTGCTCGTATATTTCTTACGGTGTGATCTTAAAAATATCCTCATCGACTGCCCGAACATAACAAAATGATGAACGTACATATATCCCATGGGATACTCTTTGCCTAGCCCTGGTTTAAATGACGTTAAAACAAACCTTTTTATATAGCAGGTGTGGTATAACATTTCATACTAGCATCGAACATAAATTATACTTGTTAAATTTTCTAAAACATTAAGAACCTTCAACGCATTTACATTTATGCTTTGACCATTTATTAGTCAGTTTTCTTGATTTAAAAAATTAAGAATACCTCATGTAGTTAATAATTTGTTTGGTGAGACACATTGAAGGTAACGAAAGGTGATTCAAAAGTATATGTTGCATCAAAATGATAAAAAGCATCAGAAAATGTATACTTAATACAATATGGGCTTCAGTTTTATACAGTTATGAGATGAAACGATTGTACATTGTGTTCGTGTTCAGAACCAAGTCTGTCACAGTCTTTAATAAAATTACTAAAAACAGATTTTAGGACAGACCGCTTACTATTATGGGGTCTAGCATTAACCATATTTTTTATTTATAATACATATATAAAAAATACAAATAAATTCACATTTAATTTAAAATATTTTCAACCGACACAAGATTTTCATTATGCATTCATACATTTATAGTCCAGAACGTGAAGTTATAATCACAAATTGTAAAAATAATCACCTGGGAAACCTTACAATGAGCTTTTTGGCTACCGGAACCACTCGATCTTCCAATCCCTCGTCGATTTCCTAAAAAATCACATCAAGAATCACCACAGGACGGCGAAACGAGATTTAAATTCTTTCCAGCTTCAACGTATTAAAATTTAAAGAAAATATATTGTTCTACCAGATTTGACAATGTTTTCCAAAATATTCAAAATTGCCGTTTTTGTAGTAGCATACACATGAATAGCTGTGGCCCAGACCGCGTTGCCGTCCTGTCTTTAACGCATAGTTTTAAAGCATAATAATTCACACATCTGGCTCACAAAAGTGGCACAAGTTTAAATATAAATAATGACTCGACCAAAGAGAAATTAATATGCATTTCAAAAATGTCAATATAGGTTCACGTACCGGGTGATTTATAGTGTTTCAAAAAACCTGATCCTATTTTCCAGGCAGAGGTTTTAATTTGAGAGTTGGAAACCCAAAATAATATAGAACATTTATTAAACAGTATACATCAACTGTTTATAATACTCCCATGTAAGATGGTTCTCTACCAAAGTAGCCTAAACACATTTTAAGCCAAATCGATTCGAAAATAAAATCAAAACCCTCGAAATAGGTAAAATCAGGAGGTACCTTTATATGGGCGCTACTCCAAAACATTGACATTAAAAATTTTCAGTGAAGAGGTGACCTAGAATGTGACCAAGACCCTGGAATTAGTTGTAATTAGCGGATACCTTCATGTAAAGGTTATACCAAAGCTTGGTCCCATACTTATAATTATTTGAAAGTATGTTTTGTTCTTTCTAAAATCTCAAATAACCAACATTTAAGGAATTAAAAAAGGGCTATATCACAATGCAGACCAATCTGAAACATATTTTGTACAAATGATTCTTTATGTAACCGATAGGACTGCATTAAATTAAAAACTCTATCTTAACTTTTGCGGAGTATAGAGGAAAATATTTGAGGCCCTTTGTGTATGTTTAAGCTAGAGAAAATGGACCCTAAAAAAGTTTGACCCGGGAACCCCCTTTTGGGATTTTTATCTACCAACCAAAAAATTTCCCAAACTCATACGGGTTCTTTTAAGGGTTCGGAAGATTTTTCAGATGATATGAATCTTTTTCTTACTAAATTTTCATTTAATAGTACACATATTACATTACCTCTTCATATTCGGTAGTTCAGTCCCAATGAATTTTGCATTGGATGGATTATTTCCATATCTAGTTAATTTTTTTGGAGTTTCCGACCTCAGGATCGATAGTAATTTCTAAATAGATATCCTGGAAATATGACTTTAATTTAACTATCATAAATAAAGGTGGCATCGGTTTATAAAAGTTATTGACCCCATACATTATATTAAAAAGTAGAAATCTTTGTCGGTTAAATTATGGCATGTTTTTGTTACAATTTCTACCGAATGAACTGTAATTTGACATTTAATATTTTGAGTATTGCGAAATCAATACCGAGACTTTTCTCAAATTTTTCTTTCTTGAAAACGTTTTCAGTGTACGTTTTCAAATAACCAAAAGAAAATATGAGTTAAATCGGGCCAGTTATCCTGAACTGAAGTTTTACTATGTTTTTTTTTTTTTTTTTAAATTTTACATATAGATCTAAAAAAGTGGGTGTGGGCAGCTCCTCTGACCCACACAGATACCTAGGCTTGCAGGGAGAGTCAAGATTACGATGCATACTAACTGTGGAGCAGATATCTTCACTATTTTGGCAAATAGGATTTTAGGTAAATCGAAAAATGGACGTAAAATTGGGCGTGGTCACTTTTTCTTTGCATAAAAACCAAACTCGTGGTAGGACGAACATTAAAAAAATATCCCAATCGTTCCAGCCGTTCTCAGCTGATTCAATTGCCAATTGGTTATTATATATATATATATATATATATATATATATATATATATATATATATATATATATATATATATATATATATTATATATAGATTAGAAGTATGCGTGGTCAGTTCCTCAGCCCCCAAATAAATCCCTAGGGTTGGAGGGAACGTCAACAGTATCTCGTGTAATAATTTTCAAATCGATATCTTCATTATCTGGAAAATATAAAGATTTTAGATAAATGAAAATAGTGAGCGTAAAAGTAGGCGTGGTCAATATATTTTTCTTTAAAAACCTAACTCGGGGTTTGACGAACGTTTGTACAAAAAATTAATCAAATCGGTCCAGCCGTTCTCAACTGATTCCATTACCAACGAACAACAATTGATTTTTATATATATAGATGAGCGACCTTTTGCTAAGTTTCAAATATTACCCACTTACAATAACATTCAAATATTATCCAATATGATGTATATGGCTTATTGGATTCAGATGTAAATGTATCTTGGTAAAAATAGGTTAACCTTCCTTGAACGAAGTTATATATAATTTATTTTTTAAATTCTTCGGTTCGAAGACTCCTGTTTTAGGTCACTGCACCTTTCCAGTCCTCAATAATAAATTAATAGGAACAAATACATAAAAAATAAAAATAAATTAAATAAAAGCACATGAATCAAAAACAGTTATTTGAAATTGGCTCGTGGTGCAGTTTGTTGCCCCATTTATCGTATTGTACATTCATTGAAATTCGTTCACTACTGTCAGATTTCAACGAATTGGCGCTAAAGCTACCACCTCACTTCAGTCTGTTTTTGTGATTTGTTCTTGCTATCGGTTGAGTGTTCGTGCTCAACATTGTAAACATTACACATTCGTGTGTAATAAAGAAATCATATTTAATTCACAAGAAATTAAAACGATCGTGTTTTATATCTACTTATTTTTCTCCCCCTTTATCGGAGTGCAATTTCGGCGCATTAATATTTGGTCCGATCGAGATGGATTTTCCAGCCTAAATTTACGGTTCATTTTTTTTTTTTTTTTTGGTTTGTTTTTCTTCTTTGGAAGAACATCATCATATTCCCTTATAAACAAAAGGAAGGTGGAGTGCATTTTTATTGTTGTGAGCCCGCGAAAACAAATAAAAAATTTACAATAACAAAGCGGCCACTTTACAACGCATCGCGGAGTTCACTTTTTCGTTTGTGGTCTAAGTCCAATTGTTGTGGACAACAACATCGGACAGTACAAGTGCAAAAAAAGAAAACATAAAGTGTATATGGCACATTATTTTTCTATGAATGCTATCATTATTCGTTTAGTCACATTTGTGTTGTGATCTCATTTTCGTGTGAGATAGATAAATAAAATCTACCAACAAATATCCGCACTCATTCTTTCACTTCAAATTGCATGGTTCGGTGTTCAATAATCATACATATTTATTTGCTCATATTTATGCTATTGACATATTTACATCCTACTGCTTTCTCGTTCCTTGTCGTACTCGCTGTATACATAGATACCCTTGTTACTGGTAGCCGTCGCTTGAACGTCTGTAATAAGCATACATACGATGAATCCGGTCTAACCACAATCGAACACGTTGAATATTGATTTGATTCATTTTTTGTGAATAGAAGTAGTAGTATAAACTCCATTATTAAGAGCATCAAATAATTTCAAAACTCAATTTATCTGGTTCATAGTGTAAAATAATGCGTATATTTCTTAAAATACGAATTGGTGACGGTATAACGACAATGTTTAAATAACGTCTCTCGCATTGAATAAAAATTTCATAATTTATTTAGCCGAATTTATTTGAATTTTAGCTGGGTTTTGGTCCAGATATTTATATACGCGCAAACTCTGACTTTCTTGCTTGTTTTTTCCGCACCCACACCTCATATAATTATTATTTTATATTTGATAATAAGGTTTGACTTGTATTATTCCAATTTCCCAAATACAATATTGCGCGCTGTAAATTAAAGCTTTGTGACAGAGAGCTTAGTTCTTTAGCCCAGAATGTATTTTTCAACAATATTACCTCCGATAGCTTTCTCGGTAGCCTGTTTTTGCTGCATTTAAATATGGTTTTTCCTATGTAGTTGAGGTACAGTCCCAGTGTGTACATTTAAGTGTCATCAACTTCTGTTTCAAGCATCAATACATAGTTTGTGTGAAGCTAGGTACTCCCAAAATGCGTTTTAGAAAATATCTCTGTAGACTGTTAGTCTCTTCAAAGTAACTAAAGCCCCAAACTTGAGCGTCATATGGACCTTCATACAGCTAGGAAAAATTTCCATTTTGAATTCATATTTATGTCTGAGTTTCCTAAAAATTTTTTCCATGTTGAATTGAGTTGCTGTATTGGACATGTTTAAGAAACTTCATTTTTGGAGTGAATGCTACTCGCAGATATTTAAATTCTTTGGTTATTATATATCTCTGCCAGCATATGTCCACCTTTCGTATCTACTTAACTTCCCTCCATTTCTAAAAGCCATAATTTCCGATTTTTATAAATTTACTTCTATGTTCCACATTTGACAGTAGGATTCCAGTTTATTTATCATTCTCTGTAGTATTATCAACTATCATCAACATACAACAGAAGTCTGATGTTTATGTTGTCTATTAATAAACATCCGCCAATATAGTCGTCCAAATAATTTATATAGAGGACAAATAATAACGGTGATAATCGAAGTTAAATTGTATATGTTATCAATAGTTAAGTAGTTCCTTCGAAATCCAGCATGATATTCCATTAGGATTCCGTGTTTTTCAACCTAATTATACAGTCGCTCGTTTATTAAGCCAATGAAAATTTTCGCTGCACATAAATGATATACATATCTAATTAGATGGCTCATTTAAGTCTCCTCTCTTGTGAATTGGATAATATATAGTTTTTACGAATATTGGGTCAAGTTTGCCATTGGTATATATGTTGTTGTATATATTAAGTAAATGTGTATACAATTCTTCTGTGCCGTTTATGCCAAATTCTTATGGGATCCTGTCCTTTCCAGGCGCTTTATTACGCTTTACCCATTCCAACATATTTTTAAGCTCTCTCATACAAAAAGGTCTGTCACTATTGGTATATTCTTTGAAGGAAGGTGCATAATAGATATATGTATTAAAATTTGAGCTATTTAGTAAATCTTTATAATAGTTTTTGAAGACATCAGAAGCGATATCGGACCCAACGACATTTTGTTGATTTCAAATGTTTTTTGCAAACTTCCACTATTCTTTAGCATTGTTTATGCAGTTTAATTTGTCGGCAATTGTCTTGCAAAAACGGAATTTACTACTGTGGCATATGTGACAAAGAACGATGTATTACTGCACAGAAACAGTATAAAACAAATAAGCAAAGGCTATCGTCGTGCGGAGACGACTATGTAATACCCTACAATAATACTATATGTCCAAATCCGTTTTGGGAGATTTCGCTTTTGCCAAATATCTACGCAATCCGTCGTGCTATTAGTTACAGCTATATATAATCCAATGCTCATCCAAAATGCTAGACTTCTTCCCTGTCTTCAACTCTCTTCTCCTGTAAAATTCCGTGTCGATTGGTTTCAATAGTGTGATCAGGAACATTTTTTGTTGTTGGTCCATTTCAAACCCTAAATATGTTTCGGACACCTCTAAAAACAATAGGTCTAGCCCTTCTGAGCCTGACCCTACCCTGACCCCAACCTGTGTTGTAAGGTGAAAAAATATAACAAAATATACACTTTAATATTATAAGTCAAATTGAATAAATCGCATGCGATAAAATGTATGAAAAAAAGATGTTCATGCTTGAGATCTTTGTTGTTGTATTTATTTCATTTTTCAATATTTCGAAATCCGATAAATTTCATCTTCAGGGAAATGTTATACAATAAAAATAAACAAAGTACGACTTATTAACTATATCATTTGGGTATATTAGGTAGGTATATTAACACAGAAAAAATATCGCTTACATGTGTATAAATACTAAAAAATATAATTAACTTAAAACTAGCGTGGGTTTCTACTGCGTCATGTTACATCATTGCACTGCTTAGTATATATTTACTGCACGATCTCAACCCCGCGTGAGTTGCCTGTAGCAGTAGGCTGTATTGTCCCGTAACGGTCAGAAATCACCATTAAAAATATTCGCGATTTAATGGAAAAGTTGGCTTTTATTTAACACAAATGTTATGGTCTTTTTCACCCACTAAATAATGCCCGATGACCAAATTGACAGGCTTCTGCCCAGCCCTAAACTCTAGCCCCATGCTAACTTCCGCGTCGATTGGTCTATAATTTCGACCTGTAGAACAACTGCAAAATCTGTAGAGCAACTGCAAACAATATATTCGAGCCGTTGTACCATTTATGTTTCCTATCAAATGGATACTTCCGGCTTGAAGATATTTGTAAAGCTAATATGTTTATAATATGGCAAATATCACTGAGACACATTGGGTTAGAGTTTATGCTTGAATTTAGCATACTCTGGTATCTATTTTTATCCTCGTCTTTCCATAGACATTTCGGCTATAATAACATATTTTTAATATTATTATCTATTTTAAAATATTGGGAACTGATCAAGCAACATCTGTTCGTCCACTTTAAACTCCTCGACACATTCTAAAATGTCTTTTGATGGTGCGCAAATATCATTAACTGATTCTCCCAATGCTGTGATATACGTTAACTTTCCTTCCCTGTACCATGTGGTAATTATCGCAAATCTGTATGAAGTTGGTGCCTCTTGTATTTATGATTTTATCTTTTCATAACCTTTTACGATATCCTGCTCGAAAGGTTTCTTCATATAGTTGTCCAATGTTCTGATTTTTTTCTCCAATTAGTACATTCAGATCGTCAATAACAATAGGATTTGATATTTCTATGGTTTGAAGGTAATGATTCAGATATCTAAAATCGTTGTCCCAAGTGACTGATCTTAATTACTGATGTAATATAGAATACACATTTTCTTTCGTTTGCAGTTTTAAAATTAGTTCTTTATTTTAACTATTTCTTACGACACTCCGATATCATGTAAACATTTGCTAACTCCAATAATTTTGTTCCATATGGCTCTGCCGTATCTGCTATTACGTAATGCATGCACGAAGTGCAGGTGAAATCCGCTGAAGAATGTTTTTTTCTTATTCTACCCCATGAGGTTCCAAATGCGTTTCAAGGAAAAGGAAGGCCGAACTTTTAATACCCTCCATCTTAGGGCAATGGAAAGACTAGAACCAATTATGACCCACAAATACCAATTTTTAGACATATTCGTGGGAAAATGTGCAAAAATCATCAAAATACCGAATATCGGGAGGTACCGCTATATAGAGCTATACAAAAGCGTGGATCTATACATACAATATTTCGCCAACCGAGCTAGAACTCATTATGACCAACAAATTCCAATTTTTAGACAAATCCGCGATAAAATGTGACAAAAACCATCAAAATACCGAATTTCGGAAGATACTGTTATATGGAAGATATACCAAAGCGTGGACCCATACATACAATGTTTCGGGGCACGAACTAGGACCCATTATGACCTACAAATACCACACAAATCCGTGAAGAAAATGTAAAAATCATCAAAATACCGAATATCGGGAGGTACCGTTATATGGGGGCTATATTTTCATCCTCGTCTTTCCATAGACATTTCGGCTATAATAACATATTTTTAATATTATTATCTATTTTAAATTATTGGGAACTGATCAAGCAACACCTGTTCGTCCACTTTAAACTCCTTGACACATTCTAAAATGTCTTTTGATGGTGCGCAAATATCATTAACTGATTCTCCCAATGCTGTTATATACGTTAACTTTCCTTCCCTGTCGCCTTTAGATATTTCATTTAAAACTAGCATGTGGTAATTATCGCAAAACTGTATGAAGTTGGTGCCTCTTGTATTTATGATTTTATCTTTTGATAACTTTTTACGATATCCTACTCGAAAGGTTTCTTCATATAGTTGTCCAATGTTCTGATTTATTTCTCCAATTAGTACATTCAGATCGCCAAAAACAATAGGATTTGATATTTCTATGGTTTGAAGGTAATGATTCAGATTTCTAAAATCGTTGTCCCAAGTGACTGATCTTAATTACTGATGTAATATAGAATACACATTTTCTTTCGTTCGCAGTTTTAAAATTAGTTCTTTATTTATATCATCTATTTCTTACGACACTCCGATATTACATGATATTTGCTAACTCCAATAATTTTCTTCTATATTTTTATATATCACGACATAGTTGGGTAATGTAAATCTAAACAAAGTCACTGTTTCATTTTCAATTGATAAATAATAATAAATCATAAAAATATTCAATATTTTGTATTTTGAGAGAATTGAGTGAATAGAATTGTCTTTCTCACAGCATGAACGACATCTATTGAAGCACTTTTTTCGAAGATAAAGATGAGACAAAGCATTTATATGTGAACCGATATTGGGTATTTCCATCTTTAATTCCTCAACATCTGATTTACCGCTGCCTAGCCCTTCTGAGCCTGACCCTACCCTGACCCCAACCTGTGTTGTAAGGTGAAAAAATATAACAAAATATACACTTTAATATTATAAGTCAAATTGAATAAATCGCATGCGATAAAATGTATGAAAAAAATGTTCATGCTTGAGATCTTTGTTGTTGTATTTATTTCATTTTTCAATATTTCGAAATCCGATAAATTTCATCTTCAGGGAAATGTTCTACAATAAAAATAAACAAAGTACGACTTATTAACTATATCATTTGGGTATATTAGGTAGGTATATTAACACAGAAAAAATATCGCTTACATGTGTATAAATACTAAAAAATATAATTAACTTAAAACTAGCGTGGGTTTCTACTGCGTCATGTTACATCATTGCACTGCTTAGTATATATTTACTGCACGATCTCTACCCCGCGTGAGTTGCCTGTAGCAGTAGGCTGTATTGTCCCGTAACGGTCAGAAATCACCATTAAAAATATTCGCGATTTAATGGAAAAGTTGGCTTTTATTTAACACAAATGTTATGGTCTGTTTCACCCACTAAATAATGCCCGATGACCAAATTGACAGGCTTCTGCCCAGCCCTAAACTCTAGCCCCATGCTAACTTCCGCGTCGATTGGTCTATAATTTCGACCTGTAGAACAACTGCAAAATCTGTAGAGCAACTGCAAACAATATATTCGAGCCGTTATATATCGGCTAAAGCTCTTATTTCTTGCTTTATTGCAGTTAATGTTAAGTAGTTCCTTCGAAATCCAGCATGATATTCCATTAGGATTCCGTGTTTTTCAACCTAATTATACAGTCGCTCGTTTATTAAGCCAATGAAAATTTTCGCTGCACATAAATGATATACATATCTAATTAGATGGCTCATTTAAGTCTCCTCTCTTGTGAATTGGATAATATATAGTTTTTACGAATATTGGGTCAAGTTTGCCATTGGTATATATGTTGTTGTATATATTAAGTAAATGTGTATACAATTCTTCTGTGCCGTTTATGCCAAATTCTTATGGGATCCTGTCCTTTCCAGGCGCTTTATTACGCTTTACCCATTCCAACATATTTTTAAGCTCTCTCATACAAAAAGGTCTGTCACTATTGGTATATTCTTTGAAGGAAGGTGCATAATAGATATATGTATTAAAATTTGAGCTATTTAGTAAATCTTTATAATAGTTTTTGAAGACATCAGAAGCGATATCGGACCCAACGACATTTTGTTGATTTCAAATGTTTTTTGCAAACTTCCACTATTCTTTAGCATTGTTTATGCAGTTTAATTTGTCGGCAATTGTCTTGCAAAAACGGAATTTACTACTGTGGCATATGTGACAAAGAACGATGTATTACTGCACAGAAACAGTATAAAACAAATAAGCAAAGGCTATCGTCGTGCGGAGACGACTATGTAATACCCTACAATAATACTATATGTCCAAATCCGTTTTGGGAGATTTCGCTTTTGCCAAATATCTACGCAATCCGTCGTGCTATTAGTTACAGCTATATATAATCCAATGCTCATCCAAAATGCTAGACTTCTTCCCTGTCTTCAACTCTCTTCTCCTGTAAAATTCCGTGTCGATTGGTTTCAATAGTGTGATCAGGAACATTTTTTGTTGTTGGTCCATTTCAAACCCTAAATATGTTTCGGACACCTCTAAAAACAATAGGTCTAGCCCTTCTGAGCCTGACCCTACCCTGACCCCAACCTGTGTTGTAAGGTGAAAAAATATAACAAAATATACACTTTAATATTATAAGTCAAATTGAATAAATCGCATGCGATAAAATGTATGAAAAAAAGATGTTCATGCTTGAGATCTTTGTTGTTGTATTTATTTCATTTTTCAATATTTCGAAATCCGATAAATTTCATCTTCAGGGAAATGTTATACAATAAAAATAAACAAAGTACGACTTATTAACTATATCATTTGGGTATATTAGGTAGGTATATTAACACAGAAAAAATATCGCTTACATGTGTATAAATACTAAAAAATATAATTAACTTAAAACTAGCGTGGGTTTCTACTGCGTCATGTTACATCATTGCACTGCTTAGTATATATTTACTGCACGATCTCAACCCCGCGTGAGTTGCCTGTAGCAGTAGGCTGTATTGTCCCGTAACGGTCAGAAATCACCATTAAAAATATTCGCGATTTAATGGAAAAGTTGGCTTTTATTTAACACAAATGTTATGGTCTTTTTCACCCACTAAATAATGCCCGATGACCAAATTGACAGGCTTCTGCCCAGCCCTAAACTCTAGCCCCATGCTAACTTCCGCGTCGATTGGTCTATAATTTCGACCTGTAGAACAACTGCAAAATCTGTAGAGCAACTGCAAACAATATATTCGAGCCGTTGTACCATTTATGTTTCCTATCAAATGGATACTTCCGGCTTGAAGATATTTGTAAAGCTAATATGTTTATAATATGGCAAATATCACTGAGACACATTGGGTTAGAGTTTATGCTTGAATTTAGCATACTCTGGTATCTATTTTTATCCTCGTCTTTCCATAGACATTTCGGCTATAATAACATATTTTTAATATTATTATCTATTTTAAAATATTGGGAACTGATCAAGCAACATCTGTTCGTCCACTTTAAACTCCTCGACACATTCTAAAATGTCTTTTGATGGTGCGCAAATATCATTAACTGATTCTCCCAATGCTGTGATATACGTTAACTTTCCTTCCCTGTACCATGTGGTAATTATCGCAAATCTGTATGAAGTTGGTGCCTCTTGTATTTATGATTTTATCTTTTCATAACCTTTTACGATATCCTGCTCGAAAGGTTTCTTCATATAGTTGTCCAATGTTCTGATTTTTTTCTCCAATTAGTACATTCAGATCGTCAATAACAATAGGATTTGATATTTCTATGGTTTGAAGGTAATGATTCAGATATCTAAAATCGTTGTCCCAAGTGACTGATCTTAATTACTGATGTAATATAGAATACACATTTTCTTTCGTTTGCAGTTTTAAAATTAGTTCTTTATTTTAACTATTTCTTACGACACTCCGATATCATGTAAACATTTGCTAACTCCAATAATTTTGTTCCATATGGCTCTGCCGTATCTGCTATTACGTAATGCATGCACGAAGTGCAGGTGAAATCCGCTGAAGAATGTTTTTTTCTTATTCTACCCCATGAGGTTCCAAATGCGTTTCAAGGAAAAGGAAGGCCGAACTTTTAATACCCTCCATCTTAGGGCAATGGAAAGACTAGAACCAATTATGACCCACAAATACCAATTTTTAGACATATTCGTGGGAAAATGTGCAAAAATCATCAAAATACCGAATATCGGGAGGTACCGCTATATAGAGCTATACAAAAGCGTGGATCTATACATACAATATTTCGCCAACCGAACTAGAACTCATTATGACCAACAAATTCCAATTTTTAGACAAATCCGCGATAAAATGTGACAAAAACCATCAAAATACCGAATTTCGGAAGATACTGTTATATGGAAGATATACCAAAGCGTGGACCCATACATACAATGTTTCGGGGCACGAACTAGGACCCATTATGACCTACAAATACCACACAAATCCGTGAAGAAAATGTAAAAATCATCAAAATACCGAATATCGGGAGGTACCGTTATATGGGGGCTATATTTTCATCCTCGTCTTTCCATAGACATTTCGGCTATAATAACATATTTTTAATATTATTATCTATTTTAAATTATTGGGAACTGATCAAGCAACACCTGTTCGTCCACTTTAAACTCCTTGACACATTCTAAAATGTCTTTTGATGGTGCGCAAATATCATTAACTGATTCTCCCAATGCTGTTATATACGTTAACTTTCCTTCCCTGTCGCCTTTAGATATTTCATTTAAAACTAGCATGTGGTAATTATCGCAAAACTGTATGAAGTTGGTGCCTCTTGTATTTATGATTTTATCTTTTGATAACTTTTTACGATATCCTACTCGAAAGGTTTCTTCATATAGTTGTCCAATGTTCTGATTTATTTCTCCAATTAGTACATTCAGATCGCCAAAAACAATAGGATTTGATATTTCTATGGTTTGAAGGTAATGATTCAGATTTCTAAAATCGTTGTCCCAAGTGACTGATCTTAATTACTGATGTAATATAGAATACACATTTTCTTTCGTTCGCAGTTTTAAAATTAGTTCTTTATTTATATCATCTATTTCTTACGACACTCCGATATTACATGATATTTGCTAACTCCAATAATTTTCTTCTATATTTTTATATATCACGACATAGTTGGGTAATGTAAATCTAAACAAAGTCACTGTTTCATTTTCAATTGATAAATAATAATAAATCATAAAAATATTCAATATTTTGTATTTTGAGAGAATTGAGTGAATAGAATTGTCTTTCTCACAGCATGAACGACATCTATTGAAGCACTTTTTTCGAAGATAAAGATGAGACAAAGCATTTATATGTGAACCGATATTGGGTATTTCCATCTTTAATTCCTCAACATCTGATTTACCGCTGCCTAGCCCTTCTGAGCCTGACCCTACCCTGACCCCAACCTGTGTTGTAAGGTGAAAAAATATAACAAAATATACACTTTAATATTATAAGTCAAATTGAATAAATCGCATGCGATAAAATGTATGAAAAAAATGTTCATGCTTGAGATCTTTGTTGTTGTATTTATTTCATTTTTCAATATTTCGAAATCCGATAAATTTCATCTTCAGGGAAATGTTCTACAATAAAAATAAACAAAGTACGACTTATTAACTATATCATTTGGGTATATTAGGTAGGTATATTAACACAGAAAAAATATCGCTTACATGTGTATAAATACTAAAAAATATAATTAACTTAAAACTAGCGTGGGTTTCTACTGCGTCATGTTACATCATTGCACTGCTTAGTATATATTTACTGCACGATCTCTACCCCGCGTGAGTTGCCTGTAGCAGTAGGCTGTATTGTCCCGTAACGGTCAGAAATCACCATTAAAAATATTCGCGATTTAATGGAAAAGTTGGCTTTTATTTAACACAAATGTTATGGTCTGTTTCACCCACTAAATAATGCCCGATGACCAAATTGACAGGCTTCTGCCCAGCCCTAAACTCTAGCCCCATGCTAACTTCCGCGTCGATTGGTCTATAATTTCGACCTGTAGAACAACTGCAAAATCTGTAGAGCAACTGCAAACAATATATTCGAGCCGTTATATATCGGCTAAAGCTCTTATTTCTTGCTTTATTGCAGTTAATGTTGTACCATTTATGTTTCCTATCAAATGGATACTTCCGGCTTGAAGATATTTGTAAAGCTAATATGTTTATAATATGGCAAATATCACTGAGACACATTGGGTTAGAGTTTATGCTTGAGTTTAGCATACTCTGGTATCTATTTTTATCCTCGTCTTTCCATAGACATTTCGGCTATAATAACATATTTTTAATATTATTATCTATTTTAAAATATTGGGAACTGATCAAGCAACATCTGTTCGTCCTCGACACATTCTAAAATGTCTTTTGATGGTGCGCAAATATCATTAACTGATTCTCCCAATGCTGTTATATACGTTAACTTTCCTTCCCTGTCGCCTTTAGATATTTCATTTAAAACTAGCATGTGGTAATTATCGCAAAACTGTATGAAGTTGGTGCCTCTTGTATTTATGATTTTATCTTTTGATAACTTTTTACGATATCCTACTCGAAAGGTTTCTTCATATAGTTGTCCAATGTTCTGATTAAAACTAGCATGTGGTAATTATCGCAAAACTGTATGAAGTTGGTGCCTCTTGTATTTATGATTTTATCTTTTGATAACTTTTTACGATATCCTACTCGAAAGGTTTCTTCATATAGTTGTCCAATGTTCTGATTTCTCCAATTAGTACATTCAGATCGCCAAAAACAATAGGATTTGATATTTCTATGGTTTGAAGGTAATGATTCAGATTTCTAAAATCGTTGTCCCAAGTGACTGATCTTAATTACTGATGTAATATAGAATACACATTTTCTTTCGTTCGCAGTTTTAAAATTAGTTCTTTATTTATATCATATATTTCTTACGACACTCCGATATTACATGATATTTGCTAACTCCAATAATTTTCTTCTATATTTTTATATATCACGACATAGTTGGGTAATGTAAATCTAAACAAAGTCACTGTTTCATTTTCAATTGATAAATAATAATAAATCATAAAAATATTCAATATTTTGTATTTTGAGAGAATTGAGTGAATAGAATTGTCTTTCTCACAGCATGAACGACATCTATTGAAGCACTTTTTTCGAAGATAAAGATGAGACAAAGCATTTATATGTGAACCGATATTGGGTATTTCCATCTTTAATTCCTCAACATCTGATTTACCGCTGCCTAATTTCACATATGATCACTGTACAAAATACTTTGTACATACCTTTGAGTGCGATTGATGCGCTGGGAAAATTTAGCAATAAAAAATAAATGTTCTAAAATTAAATATTTCCCAGCCCCCATAAAATATCACATGTGAAGAATTCGGTGATCTTGTGCGCTGACGCATACGATAATGTGAGAGATTGTTGTAAATTTAAATTTGTTTCCGCTAATGTCCACTAACACTTAACACCAGGTAGACAAATAAAACACTCGCGGGCACTTTCGGTTTTTTCGGACTTTATTTCACACTTGTTAACTCTTAGGCAGACACTTTACAAACTGAGGTAACTTTCTTTCTCTTCTCCTGCTTATATATATAAAAGCTTTTCTAGATGGTTCTAAACTAGAATATTCTTAATCTAGACTATTCTGTAACGGACATATTATCTTAGTAATCTACACATACTAAATACTAGATAATCGATGTTATTAGTTAACCGATATTTACATGATCATATTTACATCATTACATGTAGGGAGAGCTGCACAAATATATGTGTTGCAAGGTTGTATTTAATTCACAATAACTGACACCCCTCCTCAACACATATATTTCTTATTTCCTTATTCTCTAATTTATACATACTATTTACATTACAACACTTATTCATTCTTTATAGACATACTATAAAAATCCAGTCATGTCAATCCAAGTTCTTTTACTAGTTTTAAATGAGACACCTTTGGTAAATTCTTCGTTAAAATATCTGCTTATGGTCTCAGAACTAGAAACGGAACATAAATCTATATGTCCTTCCATGTACACATTTCTTATATGGTGAAACTCTATATCTATATGTTTTGTTCTATTGTGATATACTGGATTTCTAACTAAATGTAACGCCCCTACATTATCTCCATTTACCATTATTTTATCAGGGCAATCTATTTTAAGTTCAGACAACAACTTTCTTAAATAAACAGCTTCTTTTGCTGCCGATGAAATAGCCATATACTCGGCTTCAGTGCTACTTAACGCAACTGTATCCTGCTTCTTTGATACCCATGAAAAAGCACTTCCAGCGAGCATAAACACGTAGCCAGTGTACAATTTTCTTGTTTCTATATCACCACCCCAGTCAGCGTCAACATAAGCTATTACCTGTTGTCCAGTCTTTTGATACTGTAATCTATAATCTATCGTTTTATTTAGATACTTCAAAATTCGTTTCGCTGCTGTCATATGCTCATAATGAGGATCCGTAGTTTTCTGTGATAGTTTACACACTGAGTGTAGTATATCAAGACGCGAACATATCGCTAAATACATTAGTGATCCTATTAACGACTGGTAATCTTTTGAATCTACTCGCTTACAATTTGCATTGCTACATGCTATCTGAAATTTGGGTTCTAATGGGGTACAAACTGGCCTACACTCTTTCATTCCATATCTATCTAACAATTCTCTAATTTGAGCTTTCTGATGTATACTAATTTTACCTGTAGATCCTTCTCTTTCAATTTCAATGCTCAAAAACTTAGTAGCTGGTCCCTTGTCAACTACATCTACCCTTGCTGCAATATTTGACTTTATATCTTCCATTTCACTGAAGTCTGAACTTGCTATCAACAAATCATCTACATAGACTGCAATCAAATTTATGTTGCCATTTTCGTTTCGCCTATATAAACATGGCTCACTAGGACACGCTGAAATCCCATTTCTCTTAATATTTTATCTAACGTCCTATTCCATTGTCTGCCTGATTGCTTTAACCCATACAAAGCCTTTTTCAGCTTCAACACAGCATTAGAGTTCCTTTTGTCAACAAAACACTGAGGCTGTTTCATATATATGTCTTCTGTTAAGTCGCTATTTAAATATGCTGTTGACACGTCCATTTGATGCAAATGTAAATTATACTCTGCTGCAAGAGCTATTACCATTCTAATTGTTTCATATCTGACTACAGGTGAAAATGTCTCCGTATAATTTATTCCATATTCTTGATCAAACCCTCTTGCAACCAATCTTGCTTTAAATCGCTCAACTTGACCTTTGGAATTTTTCTTTAAGGTAAAAACCCACTTGCAGCCAATCACTCTTTGACCTGCTGGCAAATTACTCAATTCCCATGTTTCGTTTTTTATTAGCGAATTATATTCATCTTCCATTGCCTGTTGCCAATATTGGGAATGCTCACTTGACATAGCCTCTTCAACAGTATTTGGCACAACAATATCCTCAACCTTCATTAGATTCAAAACATTATACTGTTTCTTTGGTCTACCTGCTTTACCAGTCTTTACTATTTTTGGTCTGCCTGGACCTATTCGCGGCTTCTCTACATTACTCCCCTCCTTAATGGGATGTTCCTGTTCCTCTATTAACATATTGTCTTCCTCTGCCGACTCAAATTCGCCATCACTTTTCATACTCTGATCATCATTGTCATCACTCTTATGGTCGTGTTCCTTATAATCCGACAAATTAATTTCTCCACCATTGGTAATCGGAATTTGCACTACATCCTTGTCATTAATTTCCTCTATGAAATACACATCGCGGCCTAACACTACCTTTCTTGTGTGTTTATCAAACAAACGATACGCCTTATCAAACAAACGATACGCCTTTGCTCTAAATTTATGGTGGTGTTTCTTATTCAGCGCTATTGCTGTAGAGCCAAAAATTTTTAAATGTTTTACTGCAGCCTTTTTATTATACCACATCTCATATGGCGTTGCCTTGTCGTCTAACGCTTTTGTGGGTGATCTATTTCGCAGGTACGCTGCTGTGTTTACAGCCTCTGCCCACAACGACTCATCTAGATTTGCTGCTACAAGCATGGACCTAGCCATTTCCACTAAAGTTCGATTGAACCTCTCAGCCACACCGTTTTGTTGTGGCGTGTGTGGTACAGTGAGTTGCCCAACAATACCATGCTCTTTCAAATATGTATTAAAGTGGTTGTTTACAAATTCTGTGCCATTGTCCGATCTCAAACATTTTATCTTCCTACCTGTTTGACGTTCGACCATCTCTTTGAACTCTTTAAATTTCTCAAATGTCTCATCTTTTGATTTGAGGAAATAAACAAAAACATAACGCGACATGTCATCAATAAATGTTAATAAATACCGCGAACCCCCAATTGACTGTTTATTTATTGGTCCGCACAAATCAGTATGAACTAACTCTAATAAGTCTGTCGCTCTGCTCTCAGACTGCGTGAATGGCTTCGCTGTGCACTTGCTTTTCATGCAAACCTTACAATTTATTTCTTTAGGAAAATTTACTTTCATACCATGTACTAATTTTTCATCAACTAATTTCTTTAAGCTATTTAAATTTAAATGTCCATATCGGTAATGCCATTTGAGAGCCTCATTACTATTCATAAAAAATGATTTCTTTTTTGATGTAGTATACAAAAACAAATCGCCTACCCTTTTTGCGTACAGCACTGTTTTTCCTTTAGCATCGATGACTCTTGCTCCTTTACCATTGAATTTCACTGCCGCCTTATTTGCCACTCTGCCCACAGAAATAAAATTGCACTGCAGTTCAGGCACATACAGAACGTTGTTAAGCATAACGTTGCACTCTTCTAGAAACACACTGCCTTTGCCTCTCGCTGTGATTTTGTTCTCGCCAGCCAAATTTATTTCTTCATGGTGATCTATAAATTTCGTGAACATTCCTCTGTCGCAGCACAAATGAGTTGTAGCGCCACTGTCGACGCACCACACGCTGGAGTTTAACACGTTGTTGTTGTTGCTGTTGTTCTCATTCGTTGATGCCAGCACACTGAATGACTGTGTGTGTGCGTTTGCGCTCATCTTGCCTTTGTTGTTGTTGTGCACATTCTTATTGCTTCGCCCATTGTTGTTGTTGTTGCTACCTGTGTGGAATTTTCTGGGGCTTTCCTTGTTGTTATTTCTATAGAATTTTCTGGGGTGTTCTTTTTTGCTGTGCGACATAAATGCATTTTCTGCTGCTACTACGTCACTGGAACCGTTTGCCTCTCTTCTTTCGCCTTCCTCAGCAAGCTTGATCTTTAATGCACTCAGACTAGGCAATTCGTCTCTGGTTTCCAAAGCCACCACAAAATTCTCAAACGACTTTGGCAAGCTTGCTAGCAGCATTATTACAAATAGCTCTTCTTGTAGCTCGATCCCGGTCTCTGCCAATTTGTCACTTATAGCAGCGAACTTGCACACATACTGCTGGACACATTAACCCTCGCCCATACGCATGCCCAACAATTGCTTAAAAAGGGTGACTTTTCTTACCGGGCCTTTTGGTCTATGTACATCTTTTAGGGTGTTCCATGCTTCCGCCGATGTTTTGCAGGCTTTTATGTAGGAGATCTGTCTTGCCGTTACACTCAATATAATGGTCGCCAACGCTTTTTCATCTTTTTTGACCCATGACTCGTTATCTTTTTCTGGTTTCTTGGAGGAACCGCTCACCACGTCCCAGCACTCCTGATGCACCAAAACCGCTTTCATCGTAAAACTCCAGGAGTCATAATTTGCTTCGTCTAGCTTCTCTATATTATATAACGACGAGCCCATTTTTACTTCACAATTATTATTTTTTTTAATTTGAAAGTCTTTACTGACACACAATTGTCCACTTGTTGGCCTTTTTTCTTTGTCTCAAATGTTCCTTTTATATGTTGACATGCAACAAAACGTTTTTATGGCCGCACACAAAAATCTTTTTTTTTTTTTCTTTGCTTGTTGACACACAACAGCAATCCACTAGGCCACAACACACTTTGCCAATATTTTATGGGAACACACTTTTTACAATGTTCCTTTTTTGGGCACACTTTTTCAAAAGTTCTTGGTCACACACAATGTCCATCTATTTTTTTTCAGAGCTCGTCTGGGCCCATAACCTGTTGTAAATTTAAATTTGTTTCCGCTAATGTCCACTAACACTTAACACCAGGTAGACAAATAAAACACTCGCGGACACTTTCGGTTTTTCGGACTTTATTTCACACTTGTTAACTCTTAGGCAGACACTTTACAAACTGAGGTAACTTTCTTTCTCTTCTCCTGCTTATATATATAAAAGCTTTTCTAGATGGTTCTAAACTAGAATATTCTTAATCTAGACTATTCTGTAACGGACATATTATCTTAGTAATCTACACATACTAAATACTAGATAATCGATGTTATTAGTTAACCGATATTTACATGATCATATTTACATCATTACATGTAGGGAGAGCTGCACAAATATATGTGTTGCAAGGTTGTATTTAATTCACAATAACTGACAGAGATAATAAAGGTTATGACCCACACGCACAGATATCGATGCGCTCAGTAGATGTGCAAGACCACTTGAAAGGATCTAGCGAAATGACAAGTAGCTCTGCAATGTTCTCCATTCAATAATAGAATAGATAAGAATAGTTGTGTGGTTGCTACTAGGTTAAGTTAGATTAGTTTCAGTAGTACTTAAGAAAAATATTTTCATAATAAAAATAAAATTGAATCAACAACCAAACCATTCGGTTGGTTTTCTTTTCTCACTTACAATCACAGAAGCCTGTTATTGATTGTTTCTTCTTTATCGATGGTTCGAGAGAATCAGCTGATGTGTTTATTTGTTTTGAGAAATGTGTTTCACCAAGGCCTTCGCAATCTAGTAAATCTACTAGTTATTGTAGATTGTTGTTTATGGATAAATTTGGTATAACCCTAATATTATTTTGTTGGTTTCAATGTTTTTTTTTGCGCTAATACAGGAGCGGCTTAAGCAACGTCCGTCTAGTTCTGAAATATCTCAAATATTCTACACAAGTGTGGGTATTCTTAAAAGCATTTTTGGACAATTTTAGTAATATGCACCCTATAGTCGGCACATTTAAACTATTGTGTTGGTTAATTGAAGACAATTTACTTGGTTTTTGGAACATATCCGACTGATTTAAATTTTCTGTGGATTTTTGAAGACTGTGCACAAATCTTTCGGGTGTTTCCTATAAGTTCCGCAGAAAAGATTATTTTTGGAATTAGATTTAGGTATATTACTAAATAATAATGTCGCCAAATTCGCTAGTTGATTTTAATTGTAAATTGAAGATCTTACATAAAGTCATAGAGTTTATTCGAAAACTAACTAAGTGCAGCCTAGAGAAAAATATATGGATGGCTTAAGTATGTTAAAAAACAGGCTGTCTGAGGTTAGTCGATCGAAAGAGTTCTCGCAGCAGTTCATTAGTATCTTTATCGCAACATCTAGGTGATATTCCTACAGAAGCAGAGTATCGCGATGTTGCTTTAATCAACTTGAACTCTTCCACTCATACTTCTCGTAAAGTGGGTGTTCAAGCTAGTTCCCCAATATCGGCTATTGGGAACCCTAGTGTCGAAGAGAGTTTTGTTGATCCGCCAATATATAGCGTTCACAACCTAGCTTTGCCTCCTTGTGACATAGACGTCTTCGATGGTAGTTTTCAAACATGGCCCACGTTAAGGGATTTATTTAGCGTGGTCTATTAATAATTCGCATTTGAGCGATATTGAATGCCTTTGTTATTTAATGAACAAAACTAGCAGAGAAGCTCGTGTGACATAGACGTCTTCGATGGTAGTTTTCAAACATGGCCCACGTTAAGGGATTTATTTAGCGTGGTCTATTAATAATTCGCATTTGAGCGATATTGAATGCCTTTGTTATTTAATGAACAAAACTAGCAGAGAAGCTCGAGAAATTTTCTCGAGATTCTGCCGACCAACCTCAGTTTCGGTCTAGAATGGAATGCTTTGATCCGCCAATAGATAGTATTCAGAAACCTAGCTTTGCCTCCTTGTGACATAGACGTCTTCGATGGTAGTTTTCAAACATGGCCCAAGTTAAGGGATTTATTTAGCGTGGTCTATTAATAATTCGCGTTTGAGCGATATTGAATGCCATTGTTATTTAGTGAACAAAACTAGTAGAGAAGCTCGAGAAATTGTCTCGAGATTCTGACCGACCAACCGCAGTTTAAGGATGCTTTAAAGGATGAGTATGACAACCATCGGTTGCTCGTCCAAAATCAATCCGATTACCGAAAAAGAAAGTATTTCTCATTTTAAAGTACTTCAACGCGGCATTAATGGATGTCTTTGGGCATACATACATACATACATACATACATGATATTCTTATGAATCATTGGGGACCAATTATCTTTTTCGTTTGCCAAAAATTAGTGACACTGTAAAAGCAAAGTGTCAAAAATAAAACTCTTTGTGGGAGGACTTGGATAGTTTTCTAACCGAGAAAATTCGTATTATCAATTGTCTTTGCAACATGAGGGAAGTTGAACCATCACCAAAACTGGTTGATCAATCTTGTTCTTGTTCGTTATCTCCTCGGCAGTCATATTGTTCTTGTTCTTAGTATTGTCTACCACAAAGACGCCAACTTTTCGAATGTCCTAATTTCAAAAATAAAACCTTCCCGCAAGATTTTCTACGTTGGAGCGTCATCGTTTGTGTATACACTGCTTGTGCAAGGGACGTGAGATAAAAAAAGTTAAAGAAGTCGTCGTTGGTGTGTATTTTGTAATCGAATTCATCACACATCGATACTAGAGATGGTTCAACGAATAGTCCAATAGTCCTTTTGCGTACCGCCATGGTGAAAGTTGTTCATAAAGGTGGTTCGTTTTCTGCTAGGGCATTGATTGATCCTCTTTTATCACAGAGCCAATTGAAAGGAAATTAAAGCTTCCGGTTTTCCCCCAATACCACAATTTCGGGTGTTAATGGTTCAATTGCTGGTATGTCGAACAAAGTTTGTAATATTGAAATTAAAAGTATACTAAACTATTCGTTGTCCCTGAAAACATCGGCGGTCGCGCTGAATTTGATTTCAGGAAATCTACCGTTGCGGTCTCTTCCAACCTTAGGAATCAAATTTTAATGTCGAATTAGTAGATCCTAAAACGTTTAAGTCGAGTCCAGTTGATATTTTGATAGGAGCAGACTTGTACCCTACAATTATCAAAGATCACAGCTTTCGCTCTTCGTCTGGTTCTCTGCTTGGTCAAAATACCATATTTGGATGGATTGCACCAATTCCGCATCAATAAAATCGGTCTCATAAAATATACATATATTTTTTGATATGGAAATCTCGTATTGTGAAGTGGCCACAAATGTACATGTTTTCTTGGAGAATATTCGTCACTGCGGATTTCACATATGCGGTTTTCGGATATCTTATTGAATATATTATTGAATTGTGAAAATAGCCCATGACTCTGTTTTTTTTTAAACTTAAAACACTTTGCCCAATTCCGCATCCATAACTGTGGGTTCTGGTGGATTTTGAATTGTGTATTTATTTATCGTTTACTTTCACATATCAGCACTGTTCCATCACTTTATACTATTTATCGAATGAATTTATATTGTTACAACATACCAGGATGCTGTTAGGTCGGCTAATGTTTAAGCAACTTTCTATTTATTTGAAATGGAATTGTGGCGCAGTTAGTTGCCCCACTTATCGTATTGTACATTCGTTGAAATTTGTTCACTACTTCTTATTGCAACATTGTCAATACCAGATATCAACGAATTAGCGCTACCGCCTTACTTCAGTCCGTCTTTGTGTTCTTGCTATCGGTTGAATGCTCGTGCCCTAAACTGCAAACATTACACGTTCGTGTGTAATAACTGAGGTAAAGTTTCGTTACCTATTGATTGGAACATCAATAAAGGTATTAATAATTAATAAAATTATATTTAATTCACAAGTATTTATCGGATCGCAATTTTGGCGCATTAACAAAGACTAAAATTAACAATGACGCTAAGGCGAAATCACAAACGCTAAACTCTTTCACAGTTCAAATGCCACATTTGATATGTCGGATATTTTCATTAAGTTCCACCTTGTGACACTCAAGACTTCTATAGAAGTTATGAAGAATTGCCTACATTTCGAGATATGTTTACGATATGTTTAATGACGCTAAAGGCGACATGACAAACGCTAAACTCTTTCACAGTTCAAATACCACATTTGATATGTCGTATATTTTTTTTATTAAGTTCCACCTTGTGACACTCAAGACTTCTATAGAAGTTATGAAGAATTGCCTTCATTTCGAAATATGCTTACGGTCATTTATGGAAACCATCCCAAACTTACACCAGCGCAAAAAATTTATCATTTGCGTAATAAAACAATGGTAGAATTGTGGATCGGTACCCATTATCTGATCAGAATTTTTATTTAGGGAAGCTATATCAATGCGATAAGAAAACGTGAGGGTACTTGTAAACAATCAATTAAAGATTTTATTCAATCCTTCGGATGCGAAGACTGAATCCAGTAACGAGATCAAGAGAATTCAAACTACTGTCAGCGACTGTCTAGCAATATTAAAAGCTCATAAGTTAAAAGTTAACCAATAAGACCTATTTTAATATATATGTGTTCAACAAAGCTTCCGGTTGACACTTTGACCCTTTGGGAGCAATCGCTCGAATCACATTCACAGGCACATTAACTGGTGGTTAGGTAATTACAAATCAACCACAGAAGAAGCTTGTTGAGCTTTTTAAGTCAAAAGTCATAGAGGTTAAATAAATATATGAAAGCTTAAAATTAACAAATATATACACTAAAATTGTCCGCTAGAGTTGGATGATTGATGATAAATTACAGTAAATGAATGTCGTAACAAATATAAATAAGTCACTAGATGTGATTGAAGACAAAATATGAAAACACCTACAATAATATTGTTTTATTCCTTCAAAGTAAAATTGACACTTGCTGATGTCAATTAAAGGCCTGTACAAGACGAATTGTATGAATTATGATTTTTGACACAATGACTTTGTCTACTCCATTAGGTACTATGTATTTGATAGACAATGACAACCAACAACATCCCCCATTTTGATTCATGTGTGCCATTGTCTATGGTTCGGTCGTGGCATGGCTGACTCGAATATTTGCATGGTGTTCCTCATACATGCAGGGTGTCGACGATGTCATCGAACCATGTCGTCGTCATAATTATGTGTCATTAATGTCGTATGCTTAAATTGAGTGTATGTGTGTGTGTTACTACGACGGTCAGGCTATGTATTTGTGTGTGCTGTAATTGAAGTAACAAACACGGCATAAATATAAAATTATTCTTTAAAATGACGTGGTATGATGCCCTTTCAAAAATTGAAGATGAGAGCAGAGATATGACTCTCATCCAATAGCAAAATATGGATTGACATCAACAAATGCATACAAAAAATGGAAAATACACTGTACAATTATTGGTGTCTATCATATATTTTTGGTCATAAAATAATAGGTAAATTTTGTTTGCCTAGCTTCTGTGGGCAGAAATATGACTCTCATTCAATAACAGAATATAACAATGAACATGGAAGTATACTGGAAAATCCCAGTTAATTTCTGTTGTTCATAAAATAATACAAGCATTATATTAACTTCACGTGAAATTTAATTTTTGTGAAGTAAAAAATGTATTATTTTCATATGTTTTATATAATTTTATTTAGTAGTTATTTAGTTTTTATTTAGTTGTTATGCGAATTAAAGTAGCACTCATTTTCATTTACACCACAGTACCGGAGGCAAAAATGTATGCCATTATAATCAAAATAAGAAAAATCAAACAGTGTTTTTATTTAAAAAAAAACAAGTAAAAACATTAAGTTCGACCGGACCGGGCCGAACTTTTAATACCCTCCACCTTAGGGTAATGGAAACACTAGAACCAATTATGACCCACAAATACCAAAAATCATCAAAATACCGAATATCGGGAGGTACCGCTATATAGAGCTATACAAAAGCATGGATCGATACATACATATTTCGCCAATGGAGTTAGAAATCATTATGACCAACAAATTCCAATTTTTATACAAATCCGCGATAAAATGTAACAAAAACCATCAAAATACAAAATATAGGAAGATTCTGTTATATGTAAGCTATACCAAGGCGTGGACCTATACATACAATGTTTCGGCGCACGAACTAGGACCCATTATGACCTACAAATACCAATTTTCAGACAAATCCGTGAAAAATGTGGTAAAAATCATCAAAATACCGAATATCGGGAGGTACCGTTATTTAGGGGCTATATCAAAACGTGGACCGATATATGTCATTTTCAATACCAACCATCCTAGACACAATAAAAATTATTCTGTTAATTTTGACGCTCTACGTCAAATAATGTGGGCTGTATCGTGATTTCAACCGACAGACAGACAGACGGACATCGTTAAATCGTCTTAGAATTTTATGCTGATTATGAATATTTATATACATTATGGGGTCTACGACGAATATTTAGGGATATTGCAAACGGAATGACAAAGTTAATATACCCTCCTTTCCAATGTGGAGGGTATAAAAATTGTCAGCGCATTATTGTTTTTTAATAAGGATTATCATATTGGATTGTATCGTCAATAACCACGAAGTGTGATTTTGTGGACCAATTAAAGTACCTGAAATATGTTACTATTCGCTAATAAATACTTTATTACAATCAAGTAAAAAACATTAAGTTCGGCCGGGCCAAACTTTTAATACCCTCCACCTAAGGGTAAACGAAACATTAGAAGAAATGTGGCAAAAACCATTAAAATGGTGGGCTATTCCAAATCATGAACCCATACATGCAATGTTTTGCCACCGGAGCTGGAACCCATTATGACCAACAAATACCAATTTTTAGACAAATCCGTGAAAAAATGTGGCAAAATCATCAAATTACCGAACATCGGGAGGTACCGTTATATGGGGACTATACCAAAACGTGGACCGATAAAACATTTCATTTTCAATACCAACCATCCTAGACACAATACAAATTGCTCTGCTAAATTTTGGCGCTCTACGTCAAATAATGTGGGCTGTATCGTGATTTCAACAGACAGACAGACAGACGGACATCGTTAAATCGACTTAGAATTTTATGCTGATTATGAATGAATATACTTTATGGTATGGTATGAATGAATATACTTTAGTCGTTTTTGCCTAAGCGAAGTACCAAGGATTTCCTATTGATCAAGGACGTTGAAAGGTAAATCCAGACAAGGTGCCGAAAATCGTCGGGAATGTAACTCTTATAGAATATTTGTAGACAATTTGGCAGGCATATTTGGTCCATTAACAGATTATCTCAAAAAGAAGAAAGATAAATTTTGATTGCCCTTTTTAAGAATTGAAAGCTTTAAAAAATTAAAATATGCCTTGTTATCCGCACCGGTTTTAGCTCAATCCGATTTAGACCTTGTATTGGTTTGTCATTCCGCATTATTACGGATCATAGAAGACTACGATGGCTTATGTCCACAAATGATTTGAACGGTAGACTTTTCAAATGGAGTTTGGAGCTCCAAGGAAATTATTTTCTGATGGAACTTAGGAAGTGTTCCCTAAATGTGGTTCCAGGCACACTCTTACGCTTTGAGGTTAATGCCCTAAAATTTACCATAACCACACTGAAATTGACAAGAATTCACCCGATTTTGACACACACAATATATAGTAGCCTCAGAGATGACATTATGAAAGACAATGATAAAATAACAGACTTACAGGTGCCGAAAAAAGAATGAAAATACTCAAGTTTCACATTTTTACACGAATTTGGATTTTATCCTTTTCCGCCAAGATACAATTCCGAATTTGTCTAAATCGTTAAATCAGATATTACCCTTAGCATTTTGACCAGGGACATTTGCCCAATGTTTACGCACTCCGTCGTATTTTGCGATCATCTCCAAAAGCAAGAGGCCCCTCTGTATCTCCAAATTTAGACTCTTCTATACGATCTTCTTGTCTACGATATTTGGCTATATTCGTCAACGAAATAAGCAAAAAAGGCAGAAGTTCGCATTTTGTGTATTTCGGCTATAGCCTGTAAGTAATGTTGGTATTTTTCAGACCTTTGGTTTCTATTTATGACCTTTATAACGGCTGCAAAATCAGGAACATTTTTAGTTGTTGGTCCATTTCAACCCCTAAAAAATATTGCGGACATCTTTGAAAACAATAGGCCAAGTCCTTCTGAGCCTAACCCTACCCTTTTCGCGAGGATCGGACGATAATTGCAATCTGTATATAATATCCCAAAACTGTGTTGTAAGGTGAAAAAATATTACACCTTAATATTATAAGTCAAATTGAAAAAATCGCATGCGATAAAAAAATATGAAAAAATAAAAAAATGTCACAAAATACTAAAAAATCGATATTAAGATAATTTTTGACTTATTTTTATGCGATTTTTTTAGATTTTATACTTTTATGTCAAGACGGCATTCTGAATTGACAAAATTTGTCAAAATCGGTCCAGCCATTCTTGAGATATAAGCATTCCATCTAACATTCCTTTCCTTTGTATATACACATTGTATATATTTCGCTATATATATCCGATATATTTACTATCGGCATCTACGTAACGGTCAGAATTGACCTGTTCGTCTTTTTATGATTTCACCGGGACTAAAAATATTCGCGGTGTAATGGAAATTTGACTTTTATTTAACACAAATGTTATAGTCTTTTTCACCCACTAAATATTACCCGATGACCATCGAAATCGGAAGGCTTCTGCCCAGCCCGAAGCTTTAGCCCCATGCTAATTTCCGCGTCGATTGGTCAATAATTGCGACCTGTAGAGCAACTGCAAAATCAGGAAATTGTTCAGTATTTGGTCTATTTCAACCCCTAAATATTATGCGATCATCTCCACAAGAAATAGGGTTCTATTCTGACCTTATCCCCACCTTCATTCTAAATTTCGTAAGGATCGGGCCATAATTGTGACCTGTAGAGTGATTACAAATTAACATGGACAGACGGACAGACGGACGGACGGACATACATAGCTAGATCGACTCAGCTCGGCGAGCTAGGAAGATCCATATATACTTTCCTATATGGGAAACCAATATTTCGAGGTGTTACATAATTTTTGGCCCAATCAAACTTATAATACCCCTAACACATAGTGTTGTAGGGTATAAAAAGTCATGCAAAATAAATCACACTACTATTGTACATTTCAAAAGTCAGAATGAAAATACTCAAGTTTCACGTTTTTACGCGAATTTGGATTTTATCCTTTTCCGCCAAGATACAATTCCGAATTTGTCTAAATCGTTAAGTCAGCGGTTCTTGAGTTATAAGCGTAGTAACTAACACAACTTTTATATATATACACAACTAACACAACTTTTATATAAGATATTACACGGAAAAATCTATATATTACCATGTACGGACGGTTTTTCAATTTGATTAACTTTATTTAATTGACTCGATTTCTAGAAACAGAAATATAAGGCGGAATACATGGAAGTGTAGTACCGAAATATAGAATAGATGATGTCAAATAATTTAACGCGGTCACACCAAACTTTACGGATGATTACTTTTTTCAAAAATCGATAAATTTGTTCAAAATAAAAGTACATTCTATTGACAAACTTCGTAAAAACCTTTAAACATTTGCTCTAAAAAATTAATTGAAGTTGAAGATTTTTTTCTTTTTTTCAATTTATTTTTCATTTTTTGTCAGTATAATATAATGTACAATGTTTTTTTATACCCTCCACCATAGTATGGAGAGTACATTATGTATTAACACCTCGAAATATTCATTTTAGAACCCGATTTAGCGATGTCCGTCCGTCTGTCCGCTTATCCGTCTGGGGAAATCACTCTAGCTTACGAACGAAATGAAGTAGATTGATAACATTTTACTCAAGTGTATATTATGTCTGCAGGACTTTTGGTATGGATAACTGGGTCGTCGTGTTCGTATAGCTCCCATATAATGGTTCCTCCCGATATTCGGTATTTTGATGATTTTAGCGACATTATTCACCGGAATTGTTTTAAATTTGATATTTGAAGTTCATAATGAATACTACACCCTATGACAGAAAATTGTCGTGCAGGTCCACTTCTTCGTGTAGCCCCTATATAGCGGTACCTCCCTATATTTGGTTTTTTGATGATTTTATCGATATTATTCATTGGAACTGTTTCAAATTTGGCATTTGAAGTTCGTAATGGATACTGAAATTCATACAATTTTGGAATCGTATCTTGGCAAAAAATAGCTTGAAAATATGCCAATAAAAATAAGAATGAAAAAAAATGTTGGCATGTAAATTTTTAGATTTGACATTCGATATTGTAGTGTACATTTTTATTGTTTTAAATTCTGAATAATATTAAAAACGAAATGAGTGAGCAATACGATGTTATATGGCGATCTTTCATGTATAAAATTAGCATCTAGCTTTTGAACACATTAAACAAACAAAAATGACCGACAAACCGTTATGGAGCTCATTTAAAAACGTGGACTTACTTCTTTCATCTGACAATAATCCGTCCAATAAGAACTCAAAATGCAAAATTCATTGGGACTGCTATCAGTGAAATACCGAATAAAAATAGCACAGCAAATTGGACATTTAGTAAGAAATGGATTTATATCCTTCCAGAAATTCTTCCTAAATTTCCTAGTTCCTTAAATCGCTTTTGCAGGTTAAGGGTATTCAAGTATATTTTACATTTAAACCATATGTTTCATACTAATTTCGTCAAATGTTGGTAATTTGAGAGGAAACCATCCTTGGAAAAAATGAATACTTATTTCTATTTAATATTTATTTCTATTTAGAAATTATTATGTAGTCATTATTTATAATAAATATTGTGCCGCGTACATAAGTCAGTACTGTGACTTATTATGGTTTAAAAAATATGCATTAAAGTCTAAAAATACGGGCCGGCAACGCGGACCGGGCCAGCTAGTAGTTTATGTTTGTCACCCTCTCATTATTTTCAGCTTTTGTCTGGCCAATTGAACGTTTTTTTTCGTCGCCCACTATTATACTTTTACAGGTAGTAGTATGCTAAAACGGAAGCCGCTTCTGTGAAGAAATCGATAAGACTATTACTGTAGTCCGCGATTCACTTAGATATAACTGTATCTAAACTAATCTGAATTACATACTCAATTAATTAACAGATATAACTGTATCCACAAGCCCACAAAAAACACACATCTATATCTTAAAAAAATAATTAAATTAATAATACATAATAATTAAAGCATGAAAAAATATAGGGTGATTGTATTGACAAAATCCTAATAAAAAATATTAGTATGTAAGATATGAAACCTTTCTGTTAAATTCTATAAAATATATGAAAGATTCAATAAATTAAACAAAAAATTTTTTTTTGAAATTGCCGGTGGGTTGCATTGAAGTGAAGTACCGAATTATGTGGAATTATTGAACCGTCGAAAAAAATTTAATGCGGTCACACCAAACTTAAAGGATAATTATTTTTTTAAAAACCGCTAAAAAAATTACAAAAAATAGACTATCTTAGTGCAAAAATTCTAAAATCGGGAAAAAATCGAGAAAAATTTTTCAATAGAATCGAATTTCAAAATAATGATACATTCTATTGACAAACTTCGTAAGGATCTTTAAACATTTGCCGTAAAACCCCACCGAACAAGTTGAAGATTTTTTTCTTTTTTCAACTTATTTTTCTTTTCTGTCAATTTTATAAGAATGTCCGATTTTTTTCAATTCATACATTTACGGAATGGTATCTTGGCAAAAACAAAAAAAAAATGCAGATAAAAATATGAATGAAAAAATCTTTTCGGCGTGAAATTTTTTTAAATTTGATATACTATATTGAAGGGTGCATTTGCTATTGTTTTGAATTCTGAATGAATATTACTAAAAATGAAATGATTGCGCAATACGACATTAAATGGCGATATTTCATGTCTAAAATAGGAATCTAGCTTTCAAATGCAGTACCTATATCGTGCTTAAGCTGGAAGATGCTAACATTTAAACGAACAAAAATAACCGAGAAAGTCATTTCAAAACATGGACCTACTTCTTTCACATGACAATAATCCGTCCAATAAGAACTCAAAATGCAAAATCAGAGAAATACTGAATATAAATTATGCAAAATAGTGGAGCGAATTGGTATATATCAAGTATATTTTACATTTTAATCCTATTTTTTTCATACTAATTTCGGCAAATGTTGGTGATTTGAGAAGAAACAATCCTTGCAAAACTGATCAATTTAAGCTATTTTGGGGGTCATGGCCACTTTTTTGTCTTATTTGGCATCTTTGTTTTTAAGTGGGTAGAAAGCCTCTTCGCATACAATTTAAAATTTTTGGTTGGTCTTGACAACATTCATCAATTGATTTGGGTAAAAAAATTTATTTAGATTATTCTCTGGTAGAGAATCATCATAAAGATAATTGTCCACATGGGCATTTTTTTAATTAGGTGTACCCCCAAGGCCACTTCCCTAACCAATGTGTAGTCAGAAAAAAAATTATGTATTCTATTGAATTTCGTGATCCCCAAGAGAAAAGAGTAATTATCTTTGACTATTCTGAAATCATTTCGCTCTCAATTATGAGGTGGACAAAACAAAATACCACGCAGCACGGCATTCTCAACGTTGTAAATACAAATTTCAAATTACAGCTCATTTGAATGAAAATGTTTGCTAAGCTCTTTACAATAGTTTTTTAACACTAAAATTAAAGCCTATGGCTGAAAAATAAGATCAGGCCAATCCAAATATCTAAAACCGACGGTAGGTGAACATCTATTATCATTTTTGTCATGAATTTCTATTCTTTTAGAATTTCTATTTAGAAATTACTATAGAGTCATTACATATAATAAAAATTGTGTCACTTACATAAGTCAGATCTATGATTTATTATGCTTTAAAAAATATGCATTAAAGACTAAAAGTACGGGCCGGCAACGCGGACCGGATCAGCTAGTAAATATATGTATAATAAATATGTGCCGAGAAAATCTCTGCTTAAAGCGAATAATATCTTTGAAATAATATGCTTTTCATAACGCGTGAACTACTCCAACAAAACACAGTATGCTGACAGGCAATAATTTATCTTGTTTCAATTTCATTCGTTCCAACACTGGTTGGAAGGTAATCAAAACAACATATGACTCCACTGAGATTCATTTATTTGTTTTCATTAGAATTCTTTTTTGATTGCTTTTGGTTTTTGGTCGCCAACAACCTGTTTTTTGTATAACCATTTTAATTGTTCTTTAGATAGAACTGAATTGAAGAAGTACGGTCGTTCGTTCACATTTTATTTTTGATAATTTTTGACCCCGACGTGATCCAATACATCACGATATTTTGGTTCAATATCAATTCGGATATTTCCTCAAAATTATATTTTTAGGGGACAAAACTTGGAAGTTTCATTTTGCTGGTAACAAACCAAAATATGTCGATTAATGATGAGAACATAGCCTTTATTGAATGGACATTGAAGAGGGCCAATATACCACTATAAATTATGACATTAGGGATTCTGACTCCGGGATGGTTTGTTAACTTGTATTTTGAAGTAGAGGCGAATCCTTCAAAGAAAATGGCAAATAAGAAAAAATGGACACATATGTCTCAATCCTCCGCCGTGCGACAATTTTCTTTCGATGAAACCATGCCTCAACGGAAACTGCATACCTCAACGATTCAAAAATGTAATGGACCTTACACGAAGGGCCCGGATTTATAGCTACGTTCAAAACGGTAATTGATAACGACATTGATTTTAGTAAAATTGAAAAACTCCAGCCCTTCGAGTGAGTGCGACCGGTGCAGCACTCGATACAATCACATGAGAGTAGTTTTCAGCATGTAGTGTGTCGATAAAGGCTATGCCTCAAGTCTCCGTCAAATCAATGACCTATTAAATTCCGACGGTTTTTTATTTACCTAGTCACACCTAGGAGTAAGAGAAGGAGGGCCTTTCAAGAGCAACAAACTGCCGACACGGTCTTCATTGGCATAATTATCAGAACGCAGATTGCTAGAGAATTTGGGAATGCAGTGGGAGAGCAACACTAAGTCAATCATCAATTACGCGAATCCAACGACCAGAGTTAGCCGCGGTCGGTACATCGCAGTGAGTTTCTGTGTCTCATCTTCGTCATCGTCTATCCCAGACACACATTTTATCAACAACTTTTTGTAAACGACGACCATTATTTTGATCAAAAGAATTATAAATATTGGCGAATTTGTAACATATCCGGCACTATCGGATTCTTCATCTGAATTGAATTTTATTACTCGGGTATGGAATCAAGTACATCTAAAAATCTGTGACTTGCACTCCCCGTTTAAGTAGTTAAACATTTTTAAAGGAGTGGGAGTGACTTTGCCCTTAAACCGTGAACCATTTGTGGAAATTCGTAATTTTTGCGTATTTCAGGAAAAGGAAATAGTTTTATGTTAAAGATAATGCATTCATTGTTTTGTTTATAGGTATATTAGATTGATATCTTTAATAAACGTTATAAGCTTTCTTCTTTTAATAAACCACAATGTTCAATCTACAAGCCTTTTGCAGACCTCTTTCCGAAATTATATTATAACGAATCGCTTCAGTTTTATTCTAAAGAGTTGATGGCGAACAAAAGCAATACCAAATTCTAATGCAATCAATAAGTTTTGTTGAGTGCAATTATTTTATGTGCATAAATGAATCTAAGTGTTGTTGTAATTGCTGCCTAAAATTTTTGACAAACGTTAGAACGAATGAAAGTGAAACAAAATAAAGGATTTTTTGAGTTTTGCCTTGTTAAGACAAAAATCATATGTTTATGATTTATGTGTTTATTTCTCTTTCAAGGCGAGCTTAATGATCTGAAATTTGTAGTAAAAAGGAAAGCCAGATAGACACTATCACATTATATTGTTGGTCAGCATACTTCGACTTTTTGTGCAACGTACATCCTGCCCCAGTTGGAACATCGAAAATTTTAACAGACTCCTTTTTAATTTGTAATAATGCTAGTTTTGTTATTGCTCGCCGACATGTCCCATAATTGTTTTTTTATTTTGGCAACGCGCACATTATCAACTTTGCCACTTATTGTTTCAAAACCACAAACCAATAGCTATTTTACAGGTGGCATATTTCAACCATCAGCAGAACCATTTAGATTGCTTTTGTAATTGAGAGAAATACGAAAAACTCAATTTCTTTCAAAATACTTGTTGTATGTAACATACTAGTTGCCACCTATTCAAGATATTCATATTAAGTTCGGTGACATCGGACATACAACAATGAAATGTCCCAAGGGTTAATATTTCAAGATAATCTGGATCTTCAGGGCACAATGGGCGAGAAATCAAAAGTGTAGCAATCTGAAAAACTAAAGTTCTCTGCTCTTCGAAAAACAACAATGAGAGACCAGTTACTCGATAAAAATTATATTTTACTGCCTTTACCGCCGCCTCCCACAGCCCTTTAAAATGTGGAGATGTAAGCGGAATAAATTTCCATTCTATGACGTCATCCACACATTGTTTTAAAATTGCACTCCTGTTTGCTTAATTAATAAAAAGTTTCAATAAAACAAACAAAAATTCATATGTAGCACTTTACTGGGGGCCTGCTCATTACACACATTTTGTAATAAAATGAGCTTCAACAAAAATTTATACCCGTCGAGCAGAAGGCTTTACAGCATGTTTTTGTAAAAAAATTGTAAAAACTCTCGTCCAAAAAAATCAAATTTTGTCTAATTTTAGTAAAACAAGTAAGCAAAGGCTACAGTCGAGTGGGGCCGACCGTTGAATACCCTACAACACTATAATAAACCACACAGTTTATATAGGCGAGATACTCGAAAGAACTCCACAAGATATTGTGACAAATAATAAAAGAAAACCATCATGTTTCGTTCTCTAATTTTCGGATAATAGCAACTTAAACGAATTTGCTCATTTCCAATTTATTGGTAGATGTCGCTGGAATAGACATTTTCGTATTTAGTCTACAAAAGTTGGCAAACTATTGCACACATTGAATATTTTTGGATGGCCATCCGAAACTGCTTGGCCTTTGCAATGTGCGGTAACCCCCATTCAAATGTGCGTGAGGATCGGGCGATAATTACGACCTGCTGGCAATTTGGCAGTTTTTTGGTCCATTTCAACCCCTAAATATATAGCGATCATCTCCAAAAAGAGTAGGCTTCTATTCTGACCCTCATCTTATCTCCATGCAAAATTTCGTAAGGATCGGGCCATAAATGCGATCTGTATATGATATCCTGATATCCTAACTACATAGTTTTGTTAGCTGTAGAAATATTACCAAATATTTAATTCAAAATGAAAATATGCCAAAAATATGACAAAAGTGAAAAAATATGAGAAAATTTTATAAAATCAATATTTTCATCTTTAGAGAGATATTTTTATGCGATTTTTTCAGACGTTTTTTCTTTCCTGCCAAGAGGCCATTCTGAATTAATGAGAACTGTCGAAATCAGTTCAGCCGTTCTCGACATATAAGAGATTTTTCAAGCATATCTTCTTTGATAAACATATATGTCGCACATATTTTGCTATATATCCGTTTTGTTGGATGTTAACATCAATGTAAAGGTCAGAAGTAACCTTGTGATGGCTTTGTGATTTCGCCGGGATTTAAAATATTCACGGTTTAATGAAAAATTTTGAATTTTTTCAACACAAAAGATATGGTCTATTTTACCCGCTAAATATTATCCGATGACCACCCAAATTGGTAGGCTTCTTCCCCGCCCTAAACTCTAGCTACGAAATTCCGCGTCGATTGGTCTATAATTGCGACCTGTATAGCTACTGCAAAATTCGACATTTTTTCAGTACTTGGTCCATTTAAACCCCTAAACATTTGGCGATCATCTCCAAAAGAAATAGGGTTCTATTCTGACCCTAACCCCACCTTCGTGCAAAATTTCGTAAGGATCGGGCCATAATTGCGACCTGTAGAGTGATTACAAATTAACATGGACAGACGGACAGACGGACGGACGGACATAAATAGCTAGATCGACTCAGCTCGGCGAGCTAGGAAGATCCATATATACTTTCCTATATGGGAAACCAATATTTCGAGGTGTTACATAAATTCTGGCCCAATCAAACTTATAATACCCCCCAGCACATAGTGTTGTAGGGTATAATAAAATAGATAAATGTTGAAAAAAACGTTTAATGAATATGGTCCTGCAAGATCCGCTAACAAACAGTTGATATGTAAAAATAGTTCAAATAAAAATACACATACAATTTTGGCGAGATTCTACAACAAACAGCCAATTTCTGTTCAAACCGAGGGGTCTGTCTTCTCTAATCGGTTTTTTTCTGTCATTTTCGTTAGTATTTTTTGTTGCAAAACCAAAAATACAAGGGGGAAAAGCTTTATCGTGTTTGTCACTCACAGAAAAAACATGCACTACAAAAACCCAAAATATATTTTCTTTCGCCGAAAATTCCAAACGAAAGGAAAAATATTGTTACACAAACAGGCTTTTAATAGCGCGAACTGTGTCTCGGGACAAATTTTTAAGCTTTCGATGTTAAAAGAACATGACGTCGAAGTGGTGACAGCTCTGTTATGATGTTAAGATGTTGAGGTCAATTTCCTGAGGTGCTTAACATGAACGTGAGTATAGAAATTCCATGGGACTATGTTTTCGGATGTGATTCGATGTGGCACTCCAAATCTGGAAATACAGTAAGTTACCAGTCCTCTGGCTACCAGTTCAGCTTATGACTGGAACTGTTGACCTCTGTCGGATGTAATTCGCTGTGGCACTCCAAATCTGGAAATCCAGTAAGTAACCAGTCCTCTGCCACCAGTTCAGTGGACATGTCGGGCAATGGCACTGCTTCAGGCCGCTGCCCCTCACATAATGCAAAAGGCCCATCGATGTTGATGTGTGAAAATCGCTCGGTCGGCGACTCGTACTCGTCGGGCGTTGATACTGTGTGCCGCTGTGTTTCGCTCGCTGGCATGGGAGGCATGTTTTGACGAAGTTTGCAATTTCTTTTTCCATACCATCCCAAACAAACCTTGACGTTATAAATAGTGTCGTAGCACGTATTCCAGGATGAGCTAGGTTGTGTAACCAGTTTAATATATGTTATCGAAAAACTTTTGTGATGCATGACCGTATATATGACGTGGACGTATCTAAACGATTTGTTCATCACAACCTAATACTACTTATACTTTAGTACTAGTGAATTATTAGACGTACCGTGTGGTATTAACAAATTCTGCAGTTCGCCGTCATGTTTTTGTTCTCTTGTATTGCCTTTGCCAAGTGTGTGACGTATGTCAGTGGCAAACTGACTAATGGAATCAAGTTGTCTTAGTCTGCGTGGTGATGCTTTTTCCATTTTTTGTTGATAGACAAATATTAATGGGCGATGATGTCGGGCGTCCTTCAATTTGATAACGAAATTGGCAGACGGCTTATTAGGTGGCGGTTAATCCTCTGTCGTACTTCGAATATTCTGCTGCGTCGTTGTTAACTTTTTTGAAAAGAAAGCTAATGGTTGCATGTTTCTATCAATATTTTGGTTTATTACCTGTGGCCATGTCTTGCAAAACTCCTTGGTACGTGATGGTGCGTTGCAAAGACTTTCTGTAAAAGTTCAGCATACCAATGAATCTTTTAAGTTCTTGTGAGATTAATGGCTTCGGATAGCCTTCGGGTGTGACGAGGTGACCAAGAAATGTAATTTCAGACTTACCAAGCTGGCATTTTTCGATGCTAACAGCTATCCGATTGTCTCGAAGGCGCTGTAATATTAATCGGAGATCACGATGATGTTGGTCCAAAGAGGCAGAAGAAACGAAAATATCATCAACGTACGGAAAAACACAATCAACACCTCTGAAAACATTTGAATTCATACAAATCAGAAGGAGTACAAATCACCGTTTTCGCAAAGTCATCGGGGTGAATTGGAATTTGATGAAATACTATTTGTAGGACGATTTAAAATATCCACAAATGGATTATTGATGTAAAACGTTTTGAGGCAGGCAATCTCTGAAGTCGACGGTGGTTGTAGCTGAGAACCGTTACCAGTGATGTTGTCTATTAATTGGTTACGCCGCAAATCAATCAGCAGATCATGATGATTAATGAAATCCGTGGTTACATCAGCAATTATATATTACCAATAAAAATTTCGTTTTAAACCAAGGTGCAGCTTTAAGTGCGTTTCACCTACCACTTTAATTGGGGATCCATTGGTAGCATACAACGTTGCTGTTGTCGGTCGAATCATTGAAGCTTTCAAAGAAAGAGGAATGAGGAATGAGAATCCGCACCACTGTCAACCAGAAAATTTCTGTCAACCAGTCCAACTGTCAGTGACTTCGAGGCCAAAAATGTGAAATTTGGTGAAGGATTTTTACCTGGAACCCACCACCGGTCAACTAAGTCAATCTGATGGGTGTAAAGCAACAGCGTAAAACTGTCGCTGCTAATGTTTGCACGGGTACCAACACTCATCGATATTGGGATTGTTACTTCCATCGGATGACTTTCGCCGATGCTGAAAACGATGACGAGTTAGCTTACAAGATCAAGAACGGGACCTTGTAGTAAACTGCTCGAATTTTTCGGTTAATTCCTCAATAGCAGTACGAAATTCGTTTATGCGGCTGTCCTCGTCTCTTGTGATCTTACATACCTGGGTTGGAGAGACAGCGTCTACAATTGAGTATGCTATTATGGTGAACTCCACTGTTGTGCCGGTTGACGCTGATAAAACGGGCTGTGCACATATTGGCAATCGTTCCATCCACAAACCTTTAAATGCAGCTTCTCCAATTGAGCTACCCCTGTTACCCGTTTCACCTCAAAGAAAAGCACGGAATGTTTTTTGTCACCTAAAATCATTTAGGATAAAAGCCGGTTGAGACGTCTCTGTTCGCTGTCGGAAAATGGTCAATAATTTTACGTTTGACTAATTCGAATCGGTCGGATGCATATTTGCGATTACGTCGTACCAATGTGCAATGGTCATCTTTTTCACTTGTTTATTATATTAACCTTAAACTTAAATTAACAAACATAAATCAGAAATTCGTTAATGAGAAATGTATTGTGCACTGCAAAGCTGCCGGGAGGAAAAAGAGACCGATCAAACCTTGATTTCATGCAAGTTCTTTAAAACAGGCACTTTTAGCCATACCGGTTATAAAATTCGATAACTAGTATTGTGATTGAAAGATGCCACATAGGGTAATGAAATAATTGCAAAAAACGTCAACAGTGTTCTCTGCTCTCTTTCTGTAAAAAACAATGAGCTCCGATCATTTATTACGAGAGAATAACGGTTTTCGTCAGTGAGTGTCTTCCAACGCGTGCGATAGTGCTTGTTTGTAAAGAAAAAAATAGTAATCTATTTAAGTAAATTAAACTCAATACTTTTGGAATCAGAAATATTTTATAATAGTAAATAACAGTCTAAAGATCATTTTATAACTTAAAAAACATACAAATCAAGCATTTTTCTGTTATATTATTTAATGCCGACATTAGGAACAGAAAAAAAGAGATATGCCAGTAGTCGGCAGAGGGTGCCGATTACTAGAAAAATATCATTTTTGACCATTTTCAATAAATCTTGAGAAAAGTATTAAAGAAAAGAAAATTAATCCAAAAACTACTCAAATAAGAAAATAGTTTTAAGTCGGCAGTTGCTTTTATTTGTGCTTTTTGACAAACTTTTCTAAATTAAGTAAGTTTTTTAAATCAGCTATTTGTCGCTTTAGATAGCGCTGACATTTTTGAAGAAAGGAAAGAGATCAATTCACAAATTGCAAATATAAGAAAGATACTTCTTCCTTTTTTTATTTAATCTCATTTTTATTTTAATTAAAAATCCATACGTTACTGAAGATAACCATATTATTCCTGATTTTCTACCTATATTTGGTTTAGAATGATAATTAAATAAAACACTATTTAAAAACGAAATTAATTAATTAAACTGTGAATTAGTAATATAGCATTGTTTTATACTATTTGTATTAAAAAATTACAAAATAATATTTTATTTACTGAAATACCATATGCCGTCTACTGGCAAATAGACATGCCGAGCATTGGAAAATGGTGCCGACTACTGGCAAAAAACTACTATTTTAGTAAAATTGCAAATTTTGCCAATTTAATAAAAACAAATTCAATTGTTGTTTATTATTTCGAAAACTAAACAAAATTTGGAATCTGAACAACTTTATTTTTCTGCAATTGAAAGATTGAAATATTGAAAAGCCTAAAAGTGCCGACTACTGGTACACTTACCCTATGTATCAGAAAATTCTTTGGCCCATTGTTTAACAAAACCTACAACACCATTTGCTGTATTACATTGTACATTGTTATTGTATGACTATTAAAATTTAATTTTGGATTTATCAAAAGATAAATGATTCTACAGTTTATAAAACCGTTAATATTAAATTGCAAAATCAATGAAGAAGATCTGGAGAAGCACACGTGTTTACATTTGTTTAAATTTAAATCCATACAATTTAATCGACACTATGAAAAATGGTATCTAAATCGTTCTGAAGTAAATTAGCTTCTCTCTTGGGATTATGAGTAATAAATAAATTGACATCATCTGTATACATTAAAAATTTCGAAAAATATATAATTAGGTAAATCATTGATAAATAAAAGATAAAAACCCGGTACAAGGTGACTTCCTTGTGGAACACCTGATGGAACATTAATCGATTTTGATAAACAAAACTAGCTGAGATCTATCTGGTAAGTAAGATGATATCCATTTGTATTGCACCCCATGTAATTTAAATTATACATTAGGAGTTCATGGTTAACCCTATCAAACGAGTTGCTTACATCGGTATAAGTAGTGTCAGTTTCATTATCCTGAACAAAACCTTTTATAACCGTTGATGTAAATTGTATAAGATTTATAATAGTTGACAAACCACTAGGAAAGCCATGCTGATGTGAACTCAGTGAGGACTGAATTTTGGGCGAAAATACCGCAGTAATTAATTTTTCAAATAATTTAATTTGACGATTTCTCTATAATCTGGGATACTTGTTAGACTACCAGACTTGTGTAAAGGTACTACATAAGACTTTTTCCAGAAACTAGAAAAGTGGCCCAATTGTAACGAATAGTTAAACAATAGAGTTAAAGGTAGTGCTAATGTGTCCGAACAGTACTAAAGAACTATATTAGGTATGCCATCCGCGTCTAGACTTTTAATTGACTTAACAACGTAAACTGTAGGATACATCTTGACATTGAAGAAAAGGCATACTTGATCAGCCTGTGACAACTTATAGGGATAAGAAACTTTGATTTGACAAGGTGCCTATGAATAAGTTGTTGTAAAATATTCTGCGAAACATTCAGCAATATCAAGGTCTGTAATTAATTAACAAAATCATAGAAGGATTTAGGGTTGGATTTAAAATTATTTTTTATCTCGTTGAGGTAAAATGCAAACTACGAGACTCGATGGTATAAAAGGACTTAGCAACAGAGTACGCGTATAATCATAGCTAGGCCTGATTTCTTATATTTTCGAGTTTTTAATTGTAACCGTTGATTTTAAATTTCATTCCAGCAATTCATTATAAGTAAATTTCTTCTTATTGAAGATAGTTTGCACTTGAAATATATTTTGTTAATGACTTTTTATACGATTACCACTGCATTTTTATCCTTTAGAAGAAGAAATTTTGTTTTTTTTGTTAATTACAAAAAAACTCAGGTATAATATGTAGGCAGAACCAGTAAAGAAAGTCCTACGGTCGGGCGGGGCCGACTTTATGATACCCTACACCACTTCGCTAATTTACTAGAGCTCCACATAACAATTAAACGTTTTTATGGGAGAATTCAATCATAAACGCTATGACTATAATTATAATTTAAAGTTCAAAGGAGTAAATATGCCGAAGCATTTGTATCTTTTAAATTCAATTGGAGCAAAATTAATTTGAAATCAGATAAAGATATATATGAGAGTTATATCCAAAACGGAGTGCCTAATAAAGGGCTGCAAATGCGACAATTTTCTCTATTAATGCCATGGAGAGAAAACGCTCGTCATGTTATGCCCTGTTTGATCAAACGCATAACAGTTCGTGACATCCAACCAAATGCTCGATGTCTCGTCATGTCGGTCAGACCGAAACCCATCGTCATAACATGTAATGACCATTAAAAAGAGATGTTGAATAGTGTGTCATACAAAAATGTTCTACCAAAAAAGTAACAATAACAATGAAACAATTTCCAACGAAAAAGACAAACACGTAATGAAGGCAAAGCGCAATCGCTATCTGTTTTTTTTCCGATATATGAAAAAAAATACATGTAATAAATACTAACATATTTCAGATAATAGTCCACCCAAAATGTTCATATATCGCGGTTATTGACGAAACAATCCAAATTGTCAATCCTTATTTAAAAAACCTTACAAATTTTCTGAATAAAAACACGGGGTTTGCTTCCAGAACTGAGGTGTAATTGAAAATGAGTGTTACTTTAATTCACGTAAACAACACTATATACTTCCATTATTCTATTCTGTGAATATTCTGTTATTGAATGAGAGTCAAATCTCTGACGCCATACTGTAATTTTAAAATAACGCTATTTGTAGGTAGAAGATATATATGGAAGCTATCTCTAAATTTTTACCGATTATCTCCAATTTTAATAAGGTTCGTCTTTGGGCCAAACAAATGTTGTTTGGAAAATTTCATTTCAGTCGGATAATAAATGCGACCTGCATTTTGTTCACAAGAATATATGGACCGACGGACGGACTGACATGCATAAATCAACTCAGAAAGTGATTTTATGGAGATCCTCAAAAGTAACTATGGGTCTATATCGCTTCCTTCTCCATGTTACAAACAAATGCACAAAGACCCTTACCGTTATGTGGTGTAGGGTATAAAAAAGAAGCCAAAAATAGGCAATGACGACTATGTATGCCAATTGTTGTTTATGAAGGGCTCCTCCATTTGGCCTGCAATTTCCCTTTAGGCATGGTTTCATCTAAAGAAAACTGGTGCAGAGTTAGGGTGTGTTATATGCGCCCTTCCGGCGTTCGCAGATGCATACTTGAGTGTCACCGGACGCGTCCCCAATTTGTGGACAACGGAACGCCCGATAGATATATCGGTAACCTGCGGTTTTCGGGGGAGAGTCTCGGACTAAATACCCAAGTGCCTATGATCCCTGGATTCGAATCTACTGGCGCCCCGAACTAACCAGTGAACGGAATTGTCCACCGCAAATGGACTCCCTAACGCTTGGGTGTTACGTATACCATGCTTCTCAGTGTTTCACGGTTTGCAGTCAGGGTACCAATTGTATTCGAACGGTTGTCTCGACGATACCTGGGCGCCTCGACGAGTAGCAAGCTTAGTTGCAAAGTCCTTACCATGACATGGAGGCAATGTCAAGGCGGACATCGTCACCTCCAATGTCGGTGGTTACTCATAGAGGACCGTCACCGTTTACAAAGGAGTAAATGTCATCTGGTACGAAAACGAGCAATCCAAAAACTTCCTCATCACCGCAATGGCTGGCTTCCACGGACTGCAAGATTGAGGAAACAGAATTCCAACCTTCGTACGGACAACTGGCGATTAGTAGGTTGGAGTATGGAGGGTGGAGGCCTGGTCATCAATGTGTCGATAGATGCTGCTGGCCAGGACTACCTTCAGGCGTGTGGGGGAAAAGCTGCACTTCGGCACGGCATGGATTCGGTTCCGTCTGACACCGCTGCAGTAGGAGGAAACCTGGAAATAAGGTTAGAACGTGTATCGTCGCTAAAAAATTTGAAATTAATCTTCCTTAATAATTTCAGGGCGCCACCCGGAGGGATCTTGTCTTCATCTCCTTATACTTATACACCGGGCCAAGTTGTAGAGATGCTCGCGGAGCTGGGAAGCAAAGGCAGCTTCATAGCTGGATGCGATGGCAACGCGTGGCAGTAAGGACACCAATGTCAGAGGTGAGTCCGTTTTTATACCCTCCGCCATACTAAGGAGGGTATATTAATTTTGTCATTCCGTTTGTAACTCCTCGAAATACTCATGTCAGACCCAACAAAGTATATAATTCTTGATCAACGTAAAATTCTAAGACGATTTAGCCCTGTCCGTCTGTCTGTGTGTCTGTTGTAATCACGCTATCTTTCGAACAAATTGAAATAGAAGGCTAAAATTTTGCACACATGTATATTTTTCCAGTAGGCAGGTTCAGTTGGTTAATGGGCCATGTAGGTCCACGTGATCATTTAGCCCCCATAAACCGGTACCTCCCGATATTCGGTATTTTGATGATTTTAGCGACATTATTCACCGGAATTTTTTCAAATTTGGCATTTGAAATTCGAAATGAATACTACAACCGAAGGCAGAAAATTGTCTATGCAGGTCCACGTCTTCTTATAGCTCCCATATAACGATATTCGGTGTTTTGATGATTTTAGCGACATTATTCAACGATTTTTTTAACTTTCGCATTTGATAAAAATTTGATAGACCCTAATATAACAGCTAAATTCGGTATTTTTAAGACTTTAACAGAATTTTTAACGTATTTTATTATTATTTATTTATTTTTTTTTTTTTTTTTTTGTTTTTGAGAATTGCCAAATTCGTTCCAAATGGTGGAGGGTATTTAAAGTTCGGCCCGGCCGAACTTACAGCTTTTTCACATGTTTATTATCTTAAACTTAAACTTAAATTAACAAACATAAATCAGAAATTCGTTAATGAAAAATGTATTGTGCACTGCAAAGCTGCCGGGAGGAAAAAGAGATCGATCAAACCTTGATTTCATGCAAGTTCTTTAAAACAGGCTTTTTTAGCCATACCGGTTATAAAATTCGATAACTAGTATTGTGATTGAAAGATGCCACATAGGGTAAGGTAACTAAAAATAGAATTGACCAAATAATGAAATAATTGCAAAAAAAAAACGTCAACAGTGTTCTCTGCTCTCTTTCTGTAAAAAACAATGAGCTTAATACTTTTGGAATCAGAAATATTTTATAATAGTAAATTACAGTCTAAAGAACATTTTATAACTTAAAAAACATACAAATCAAGCATTTTTCTGTTATATTATTTAATACCGACATTAGGAACAGAAAAAAGGAGATTTGCCAGTAGTCGGCAGAGGGTGCCGATTACTAGAAAAATATCATTTTTGAAAATTTTCACTAAAACTGGAGAAAACTGTTAAAAAATAATCCAAAAACTACTCAAATAAAAAAATAGTTTTCAGTCGGCAGTTGCTTTTATTTGTGCTTTTTGACAAACTTTTCTAAATTAATTAGGGTTTTTAAATCAGCTATTTGTCGCTTTAGATAGCGGTGGCATTTTTGAAGAAAGGAAAGAGATCAATTCACAAATTGCAAATATAAGAAAGATACTTCTTCCTTTTTTTTATTTAATCTCATTTTTATTTTAATTAAAAATCCAAACCTTACTGAAGATAACCATATTATTCTTGATGTTCTACCTATATTTGGTTTAGAATGATAATTAAATAAAACACTATTTAAAAATGAAATTAATTAATTAAACTGTGAATTAGTAATATAGCATTGTTTTATACTATTTGTATTAAAAAATTACAAAATAATATTTTATTTACTGAAATACCATATGCCGTCTACTGGCAAATAGACATGCCGAGCATTGGAAAATGGTGCCGACTACTGGCAAAAAACTACTATTTTAGTAAAATTGCAAATTTTGCCAATTTAATAAAAACAAATTCAATTGTTGTTTATTATTTCGAAAACTAAACAAAATTTGGAATCTGAACAACTTTATTTTTCTGCAATTGAAAGATTGAAATATTGAAAAGCCTAAAAGTGCCGACTACTGGTACACTTACACTTAATTTTGGATTTATCAAAAGATAAATGATTCTACAGTTTATAAAACCGTTAATATTAAATTGCAAAATCAATGAAGAAGATCTGGAGAAGCACACGTGTTTACATTTGTTTAAATTTAAATCCATACAATTTAATCGACACCATTGAAAAAGGGTATCTAAATCGTTCTGAAGTAAATTAGCTTCTCTCTTGGGATTATGAGTAATAAATAACTTAACATCATCTGTATACATTAAAAATTTCGAATAATTTATATTTAGGTAAATCATTGATAAATAAAAGATAAAAACCCTTTACAAGGTGACTTCCTTGTGGAACACCTGATGGAACATTAATCGATTTTGATAAACAAAACTAGCTGAGATCTATCTGGTAAGTAAGATGATATCCATTTGTATTGCACCCCATGTAATTTAAATTATACATTAGGAGTTCATGGTTAACCCTATCAAACGAGTTGCTTACATCGGTATAAGTAGTGTCAGTTTCATTATCCTGAACAAAACCTTTTATAACCGTTGATGTAAATTGTATAAGATTTATAGTAGTTGACAAACCACTAGGAAAGCCATGCTGATGTGAACTCAGTAAGGACTGAATTTTGGGCGAAAATACCGCAGTAATTAATTTTTCAAATAATTTAATTTGACGATTTCTCTATAATCTGGGATACTTGTTAGACTACCAGACTTGTGTAAAGGTACTACATAAGACTTTTTCCAGAAACTAGAAAAGTGGCCCAATTTTAACGAATAGTTAAACAATAGAGTTAAAGGTAGTGCTAATGTGTCCGAACAGTACTAAAGAACTATATTAGGTATGCCATCCGCGTCTAGACTTTTAATTGACTTAACAACGTAAACTGTTGGATACATCTTGACATTGTAGAAAAGGCATACTTGATCAGCTTGTGACAACTTATAGGGATAAGAAACTCTGATTTGACAAGGTGCCTATGAATAAGTTGTTGTAAAATATTCTGCGAAACATTCAGCAATATCAAGGTCTGTAATTAATTAACAAAATCATAGAAGGATTTAGGGTTGGATTTAAAATTATTTTTTATCTCGTTGAGGTAAAATGCAACCTACGAGACTCGATGGTATAAAAGGACTCAGCAACAGAGTACGCGTATAATCATAGCTAGGCCTGATTTCTTATATTTTCGAGTTTTTAATTGTAACCGTTGATTTTAAATTTCATTCCAGCAATTCATTATAAGTAAATTTCTTCTTATTAAAGATAGTTTCCACTTGAATTATATTTTGTTAATGACTTTTTATACGATTGCCACTGCATTTTTATCCTTTAGAAGAAGAAATTTTGTTTTTTTTTTTTTTTAATTACAAAAAACTCAGGTATAATATGTAGGCAGAACCAGTAAAGAAAGTCCTAGGGTCGGGCGGGGCCGACTTTATGATACCCTACACCACTTCGCTAATTTACTAGAGCTCCACATAACAATTAAACGTTTTTATGGGAGAATTCAATCATACACGCTATGACTATAATTATAATTTAAAGTTCAAAGGAGTAAATATGCCGAAGCATTTGTATCTTTTAAATTCAATTGGAGCAAAATTAATTTGAAATCAGATAACGATATATATGAGAGTTATATCCAAAACGGAGTGCCTAATAAAGGGCTGCAAATGCGACAATTTTCTCTATTTATGCCATGGAGAGAAAACGCTCGTCATGTTATGCCCTGTTTGATCAAACGCATAACAGTACGTGACATCCAACCAAATGCTCGATGTCTCGTCATGTCGGTCAGACCGAAACCCATCGTCATAACATGTAATGACCATTAAAAGGAGATGTTGAATAGTGTGTCATACAAAAATGTTCTACCAAAAAAGTAACAACAACAACAAATAACAAATAAAAAAATAGTTTTCAGTCGGCAGTTGCTTTTATTTGTGCTTTTTGACAAACTTTTCTAAATTAATTAGGTTTTTTAAATCAGCTATTTGTCGCTTTAGATAGCGGTGGCATTTTTGAAGAAAGGAAAGAGATCAATTCACAAATTGCAAATATAAGAAAGATACTTCTTCCTTTTTTTATTTAATCTCATTTTTATTTTAATTAAAAATCCAAACGTTACTGAAGATAACCATATTATTCTTGATTTTCTACCTATATTTGGTTTAGAATGATAATTAAATAAAACACTATTTAAAAACGAAATTAATTAATTAAACTGTGAATTAGTAATATAGCATTGTTTTATACTATTTGTATTAAAAAAAATTACAAAATAATATTTTATTTACTGAAATACCATATGCCGTCTACTGGCAAATAGACATGCTGAGCATTGGAAAATGGTGCCGACTACTGGCAAAAAACTACTATTTTAGTAAAATTGCAAATTTTGCCAATTTAATAAAAACAAATTCAATTGTTGTTTATTATTTCGAAAACTAAACAAAATTTGGAATCTGAACAACTTTATTTTTCTGCAATTGAAAGATTGAAATATTGAAAAGCCTAAAGGTGCCGACTACTGGTACACTTACCCTATGTATCAGAAAATTCTTTGGCCCATTGTTTAACAAAACCTACAACACCATTTGCTGTATTACATTGTACATTGTTATTGTATGACTATTAAAATTTAATGTTGGATTTATCAAAAGATAAATGATTCTACAGTTTATAAATTTCTTATATTTTCGAGTTTTTAATTGTAACCGTTGATTTTAAATTTCATTCCAGCAATTCATTATAAGTAAATTTCTTCTTATTAAAGATAGTTTCCACTTGAATTATATTTTGTTAATGACTTTTTATACGATTGCCACTGCATTTTTATCCTTTAGAAGAAATTTTGTTTTTTTTTTTAATTACAAAAAACTCAGGTATAATATGTAGGCAGAACCAGTAAAGAAAGTCCTAGGGTCGGGCGGGGCCGACTTTATGATACCCTACACCACTTCGCTAATTTACTAGAGCTCCACATAACAATTAAACGTTTTTATGGGAGAATTCAATCATACACGCTATGACTATAATTATAATTTAAAGTTCAAAGGAGTAAATATGCCGAAGCATTTGTACCTTTTAAATTCAATTGGAGCAAAATTAATTTGAAATCAGATAAAGATATATATGAGAGTTATATCCAAAACGGAGTGCCTAATAAAGGGCTGCAAATGCGACAATTTTCTCTATTTATGCCATGGAGAGAAAACGCTCGTCATGTTATGCCCTGTTTGATCAAACGCATAACAGTACGTGACATCCAACCAAATGCTCGATGTCTCGTCATGTCGGTCAGACCGAAACCCATCGTCATAACATGTAATGACCATTAAAAGGAGATGTTGAATAGTGTGTCATACAAAAATGTTCTACCAAAAAAGTAACAACAACAACAAATAACAAATAAAAAAATAGTTTTCAGTCGGCAGTTGCTTTTATTTGTGCTTTTTGACAAACTTTTCTAAATTAATTAGGTTTTTTAAATCAGCTATTTGTCGCTTTAGATAGCAGTGGCATTTTTGAAGAAAGGAAAGAGATCAATTCACAAATTGCAAATATAAGAAAGATACTTCTTCCTTTTTTTATTTAATCTCATTTTTATTTTAATTAAAAATCCAAACGTTACTGAAGATAACCATATTATTCTTGATTTTCTACCTATATTTGGTTTAGAATGATAATTAAATAAAACACTATTTAAAAACGAAATTAATTAATTAAACTGTGAATTAGTAATATAGCATTGTTTTATACTATTTGTATTAAAAAAATTACAAAATAATATTTTATTTACTGAAATACCATATGCCGTCTACTGGCAAATAGACATGCCGAGCATTGGAAAATGGTGCCGACTACTGGCAAAAAACTACTATTTTAGTAAAATTGCAAATTTTGCCAATTTAATAAAAACAAATTCAATTGTTGTTTATTATTTCGAAAACTAAACAAAATTTGGAATCTGAACAACTTTATTTTTCTGCAATTGAAAGATTGAAATATTGAAAAGCCTAAAGGTGCCGACTACTGGTACACTTACCCTATGTATCAGAAAATTCTTTGGCCCATTGTTTAACAAAACCTACAACACCATTTGCTGTATTACATTGTACATTGTTATTGTATGACTATTAAAATTTAATTTTGGATTTATCAAAAGATAAATGATTCTACAGTTTATAAAACCGTTAATATTAAATTGCAAAATCAATGAAGAAGATCTGGAGAAGCACACGTGTTTACATTTGTTTAAATTTAAATCCATACAATTTAATCGACACCATTGAAAAAGGGTATCTAAATCGTTCTGAAGTAAATTAGCTTCTCTCTTGGGATCATGAGTAATAAATAACTTAACATCATCTGTATACATTAAAAATTTCGAATAATTTATATTTAGGTAAATCATTGATAAATAAAAGATAAAAACCCGGTACAAGGTGACTTCCTTGTGGAACACCTGATGGAACATTAATCGATTTTGATAAACAAAACTAGCTGAGATCTATCTGGTAAGATGATATCCATTTGTATTGCACCCCATGTAATTTAAATTATACATTAGGAGTTCATGGTTAACCCTATCAAACGAGTTGCTTACATCGGTATAAGTAGTGTCAGTTTGATTATCCTGAACAAAACCTTTTATAACCGTTGATGTAAATTGTATAAGATTTATAGTAGTTGACAAACCACTAGGAAAGCCATGCTGATGTGAACTCAGTAAGGACTGAATTTTGGGCGAAAATACCGCAGTAATTAATTTTTCAAATAATTTAATTTGACGATTTCTCTATAATCTGGGATACTTGTTAGACTACCAGACTTGTGTAAAGGTACTACATAAGACTTTTTCCAGAAACTAGAAAAGTGGCCCAATTTTAACGAATAGTTAAACAATAGAGTTAAAGGTAGTGCTAATGTGTCCGAACAGTACTAAAGAACTATATTAGGTATGCCATCCGCGTCTAGACTTTTAATTGACTTAACAACGTAAACTGTTGGATACATCTTGACATTGTAGAAAAAGCATACTTGATCAGCCTGTGACAACTTATAGGGATAAGAAACTCTGATTTGACAAGGTGCCTATGAATAAGTTGTTGTAAAATATTCTGCGAAACATTCAGCAATATCAAGGTCTGTAATTAATTAACAAAATCATAGAAGGATTTAGGGTTGGATTTAAAATTATTTTTTATCTCGTTGAGGTAAAATGCAACCTACGAGACTCGATGGTATAAAAGGACTCAGCAACAGAGTACGCGTATAATCATAGCTAGGCCTGATTTCTTATATTTTCGAGTTTTTAATTGTAACCGTTGATTTTAAATTTCATTCCAGCAATTCATTATAAGTAAATTTCTTCTTATTAAAGATAGTTTCCACTTGAATTATATTTTGTTAATGACTTTTTATACGATTGCCACTGCATTTTTATCCTTTAGAAGAAATTTTGTTTTTTTTTTTAATTACAAAAAACTCAGGTATAATATGTAGGCAGAACCAGTAAAGAAAGTCCTAGGGTCGGGCGGGGCCGACTTTATGATACCCTACACCACTTCGCTAATTTACTAGAGCTCCACATAACAATTAAACGTTTTTATGGGAGAATTCAATCATACACGCTATGACTATAATTATAATTTAAAGTTCAAAGGAGTAAATATGCCGAAGCATTTGTACCTTTTAAATTCAATTGGAGCAAAATTAATTTGAAATCAGATAAAGATATATATGAGAGTTATATCCAAAACGGAGTGCCTAATAAAGGGCTGCAAATGCGACAATTTTCTCTATTTATGCCATGGAGAGAAAACGCTCGTCATGTTATGCCCTGTTTGATCAAACGCATAACAGTACGTGACATCCAACCAAATGCTCGATGTCTCGTCATGTCGGTCAGACCGAAACCCATCGTCATAACATGTAATGACCATTAAAAGGAGATGTTGAATAGTGTGTCATACAAAAATGTTCTACCAAAAAAGTAACAACAACAACAAATAACAAATAAAAAAATAGTTTTCAGTCGGCAGTTGCTTTTATTTGTGCTTTTTGACAAACTTTTCTAAATTAATTAGGTTTTTTAAATCAGCTATTTGTCGCTTTAGATAGCAGTGGCATTTTTGAAGAAAGGAAAGAGATCAATTCACAAATTGCAAATATAAGAAAGATACTTCTTCCTTTTTTTATTTAATCTCATTTTTATTTTAATTAAAAATCCAAACGTTACTGAAGATAACCATATTATTCTTGATTTTCTACCTATATTTGGTTTAGAATGATAATTAAATAAAACACTATTTAAAAACGAAATTAATTAATTAAACTGTGAATTAGTAATATAGCATTGTTTTATACTATTTGTATTAAAAAAATTACAAAATAATATTTTATTTACTGAAATACCATATGCCGTCTACTGGCAAATAGACATGCCGAGCATTGGAAAATGGTGCCGACTACTGGCAAAAAACTACTATTTTAGTAAAATTGCAAATTTTGCCAATTTAATAAAAACAAATTCAATTGTTGTTTATTATTTCGAAAACTAAACAAAATTTGGAATCTGAACAACTTTATTTTTCTGCAATTGAAAGATTGAAATATTGAAAAGCCTAAAGGTGCCGACTACTGGTACACTTACCCTATGTATCAGAAAATTCTTTGGCCCATTGTTTAACAAAACCTACAACACCATTTGCTGTATTACATTGTACATTGTTATTGTATGACTATTAAAATTTAATTTTGGATTTATCAAAAGATAAATGATTCTACAGTTTATAAAACCGTTAATATTAAATTGCAAAATCAATGAAGAAGATCTGGAGAAGCACACGTGTTTACATTTGTTTAAATTTAAATCCATACAATTTAATCGACACCATTGAAAAAGGGTATCTAAATCGTTCTGAAGTAAATTAGCTTCTCTCTTGGGATTATGAGTAATAAATAACTTAACATCATCTGTATACATTAAAAATTTCGAATAATTTATATTTAGGTAAATCATTGATAAATAAAAGATAAAAACCCTTTACAAGGTGACTTCCTTGTGGAACACCTGATGGAACATTAATCGATTTTGATAAACAAAACTAGCTGAGATCTATCTGGTAAGTAAGATGATATCCATTTGTATTGCACCCCATGTAATTTAAATTATACATTAGGAGTTCATGGTTAACCCTATCAAACGAGTTGCTTACATCGGTATAAGTAGTGTCAGTTTCATTATCCTGAACAAAACCTTTTATAACCGTTGATGTAAATTGTATAAGATTTATAATAGTTGACAAACCACTAGGAAAGCCATGCTGATGTGAACTCAGTGAGGACTGAATTTTGGGCGAAAATACCGCAGTAATTAATTTTTCAAATAATTTAATTTGACGATTTCTATATAATCTGGGATACTTGTTAGACTACCAGACTTGTGTAAAGGTACTACATAAGACTTTTTCCAGAAACTAGAAAAGTGGCCCAATTTTAACGAATAGTTAAACAATAGAGTTAAAGGTAGTGCTAATGTGTCCGAACAGTACTAAAGAACTATATTAGGTATGCCATCCGCGTCTAGACTTTTAATTGACTTAACAACGTAAACTGTTGGATACATCTTGACATTGTAGAAAAGGCATACTTGATCAGCCTGTGACAACTTATAGGGATAAGAAACTCTGATTTGACAAGGTGCCTATGAATAAGTTGTTGTAAAATATTCTGCGAAACATTCAGCAATATCAAGGTCTGTAATTAATTAACAAAATCATAGAAGGATTTAGGGTTGGATTTAAAATTATTTTTTATCTCGTTGAGGTAAAATGCAACCTACGAGACTCGATGGTATAAAAGGACTTAGCAACAGAGTACGCGTATAATCATAGCTAGGCCTGATTTCTTATATTTTCGAGTTTTTAATTGTAACCGTTGATTTTAAATTTCATTCCAGCAATTCATTATAAGTAAATTTCTTCTTATTAAAGATAGTTTCCACTTGAAATATATTTTGTTAATGACTTTTTATACGATTGCCACTGCATTTTTATCCTTTAGAAGAAGAAATTTTGTTTTTTTTTTTTTAAATACAAAAAACTCAGGTATAATATGTAGGCAGAACCAGTAAAGAAAGTCCTAGGGTCGGGCGGTGCCGACTTTATGATACCCTACACCACTTCGCTAATTTACTAGAGCTCCACATAACAATTAAACGTTTTTATGGGAGAATTCAATCATACACGCTATGACTATAATTATAATTTAAAGTTCAAAGGAGTAAATATGCCGAAGCATTTGTATCTTTTAAATTCAATTGGAGCAAAATTAATTTGAAATCAGATAAAGATATATATGAGAGTTATATCCAAAACGGAGTGCCTAATAAAGGGCTGCAAATGCGACAATTTTCTCTATTTATGCCATGGAGAGAAAACGCTCGTCATGTTATGCCCTGTTTGATCAAACGCATAACAGTACGTGACATCCAACCAAATGCTCGATGTCTCGTCATGTCGGTCAGACCGAAACCCATCGTCATAACATGTAATGACCATTAAAAGGAGATGTTGGATAGTGTGTCATACAAAAATGTTCTACCAAAAAAGTAACAACAACAATGAAACAATTTCCAACGAAAAAGACACACACGTAATGAAGGCAAAGCGCAATCGCTATCTGTTTTTTCCGATATATGAAAAAAAAATACATGTAATAAATACTAACATATTTCAGATAATAGTCCACCCAAAATGTTCATATATCGCGGTTATTGACGAAACAATCCAAATTGTTAATCCTTATTTAAAAAACCTTACAAATTTTCTGAATAAAAACACGGGTTTAGCTTCCAGAACTGAGGTGTAATTGAAAATGAGTGTTACTTTAATTCACGTAAACAACACTATATATTTCCATTATTCTATTCTGTGAATATTCTGTTATTGAATGAGAGTCAAATCTCTGACGCCATACTGTAATTTTAAAATAACGCTATTTGTAGGTAGAAATAGGAAAACAATATTTTCATATTATTTTATGACCAAAAATCTATGATAGATACCAATAAATTGGGATTGTTCAATATATTTTCCCTTTTTTCTATTAATTTGTTGATGTCTATGCATATTTTGATATTGAATGAGGGTCATATCTGCCCTCATCTAATAAAAATAAGAATATTTTTTAATTATTACGCAGTGTTTGTTTTATATTTACGCAGTGTTTGTTACTTCAAAATTACAGCACACACAAAAACACATCCTCACCGTCGAAAGTAACACACACACTCTCTCTCAATTTAATCACACGTACACAAATGACACACAATTTGACGATGACATGGTTCGATGTCATCGTCGACACCCTGCATTTATGGAGAGCACCATGCAAATATTCGAGTCAGCCATGCCACGATCGAACCTTAGACAATGGCACACATGAATCAAAATGGGGGAAGTTGTTGGTTGCCATTGCCTATCAAATACAAAGCGCATGATTGAATAGACAAAGTCAGTGTGTCGAAAAAAGCATAATTCATACAATTCGTCTTGTGCTGGCCTTTAGTGCATAATACGGCTGTGGGTAACACATACAACAAATCGGATGAACAATATATATGGGAGCTATAACTATATCTGAACCGATCTTTTCCATATTTGGCATACTATCTTCTAGACTCAATTCGGTCGTATGTGCAAAATTCCATACTATTGGGGCTGATTTTACACGTTTGGTGCACAATAAAAGGCAAATCGGGCGAAGATATATATGGAAGCTATCTCTAAATTTTTACCGATTATCTCCAATTTTAATAAGGTTCGTCTTTGGGCCAAACAAATGTTGTTTGGAAAATTTCATTTCAGTCGGATAATAAATGCGACCTGCATTTTGTTCACAAGAATATATGGACCGACGGACGGACTGACATGCATAAATCAACTCAGAAAGTGATTCTATGGAGATCCTCAAAAGTAACTATGGGTCTATATCGCTTCCTTCTCCATGTTACAAACAAATGCACAAAGACATAATACCCTTACCATTATGTGGTGTAGGGTATAAAAAAGAAGCCAAAAATAGGCAATGACGACTATGTATGCCAATTGTTGTTTGTGAAGGGCTCCTCCATTTGGCCTGCAATTTCCCTTTAGGCATGGTTTCATCTAAAGAAAACTGGTGCAGAGTTAGGGTGTGTTATATGCGCCCTTCCGGCGTTCGCAGATGCATACTTGAGTGTCACCGGACGCGTCCCCAATTTGTGGCCCGATAGGTCAGCTGCGAATAAAATAAGCAGTCGCGGACAGCTCAGCGGTTTTCGGAGGAGAGTCTCGGACTAAATACCCGAGTGCCTATGATCCCTGGATTCGAATCTACTGGCGCCCCGAACTAACCAGTGAACGGAATGGTCCACCGCAAATGGACTCCCTAACGCTTGGGTGTTACGTATACCATGCTTCTCAGTGTTTCACGGTTTGCAGTCAGGGTACCGATTGTATTCGAACGGTTGTCTCGACGATACCTGGGCGCCTCGACGAGTAGCAAGCTTAGTTGCCAAGTCCTTACCATGACATGGAGGCAATGTCAAGGCGGACATCGTCACCTCCAATGTCGGTGGTTACTCATAGACGACCGTCACCGTTTACAAAGGAGTAAATGTCATCTGGTACAAAAACAAGCAACCCAAAAACTTCCTCGTCACCGCAATGGCTGGCTTCCACGGACTGCAAGAAGGAAGTTAGCTGGCGGATGTTTCCCTAAAGGAGATTCGCTGCAGGAAAATATTGTTGGTATGGCTGCCGCCACCATCGGCGGATCCGACACGTGTGCTTACAATATTGAGGAAACAGAATTAAAACCTTCGTACGGACAACTGGCGATTGATAGGTTGGAGTATGGAGGGTGGAGGCCTGGTCATCAATGTGTCGATAGATGCTGCTGGCCAGGACTACCTTCTGGCGCGTGGGGGAAAAGCTGCACTTCGGCACGGCATGGATTCGGTTCCGTCTGACACCTGCAGTAGGAGGATACCTGGAAATAAGGTTAGAACGTGTATCGTCGCTAAAAAATTTGAACTTAATCTTCCTTATTAATTTCAGGGCGCCACGCGATTAGATTGGAGACTCATACACCGGGCCAAGTTGTAGAGAAGATGTTCGCGGAGCTGGGAAGCAAAGGCAGCTTCATAGCTGGATGTGATGGCAACGCGTGGCAGTAGGGACACAAATGCCAGAGGTGAGTCCGTTTTTATACCCTCCGCCATACTATGGAGGGCATATTAATTTTGTCATTCCGTTTGTAACTCCTCGAAATACTCATGTCAGACCCAACAAAGTATATAATTCTTGATCAGCGTAAAATTCTAAGACGACTTAGCCCTGTCCGTCTGTCTGTGTGTCTGTTGTAATCACGCTATCTTTCGAACAAATTGAAATAGAAGGCTAAAATTTTGCACACATGTATATTTTTCCAGTAGGCAGGTTCAGTTGGTTAATGGGCCAGGTAGGTCCACGTGATCATTTAGCCCCCATAAACAGGTACCTCCCGATATTCGGTATTTTGATGATTTTAGCGACATTATTCACCGGAATTGTTTCAAATTTGGCATTTGAAGTTCGAAATGAATACTACAACCGAAGGCAGAAAATTGTCTATGCAGGTCCACGTCTTCGTATAGCTCCCATATAACGGTACCTCCCGATATTCGGTGTTTTGAGGATTTTAGCGACATTATTCACTAGAATTGTGTCCAATTTGGTATTAGAAGTTCGCAATGAATACTAAATCCTAAGACAGAAAATTGTCTATGCAGGTCCACGTCTTCGTATAGCTCCCATATAACGGTACCTCCCGATATTCGGTATTTTGATGATTTAAGCGACATTATTCACTGGACTTATTTCGAATTTGCTATTTGAAGTTCGTAATGGATACTACAGCCTAAGACAGAAAACTGTCTGTGCAGGTCCACGTCTTCGTATGACCCCATATAAAGGTACCTCCCGGTATTCGGTGTTTTGATGGTTTTAGCTACATTATTCACGGATTTTTTTCTAAGTTTCCCATATGAATATTGTAATGGCTTATGAAAAAATTGCCTATGCAGGTCCATGTCGTCGTATTGACCCTAATATAACAGCTACATTCGGTATTTTTAAGATTTTAACAGAATTTTTAACGGATTTTTTTGTTTTTGAGAATTAGCAAATTCGTTCCAAATTGTGGGGGGTATTCAAAGTTCTGCCGGCCAAACTTACAGCTTTTTTACTTGTTTGATTTTAATTTAAAACAAAGATAGGGAGAGGTCATTGATCTCACCCTAACTAATGTGGATGAATCACTCATACTGAACAGAAAAGTATCCTCCGAATGTTCGTTTTCGGGCCACTGGGGGATCATATTCCAAGTATCGGTAGAGTGTATTCATCAAAAACCCCATAGGAATCCAAAGATACAATGAGACTGCGATCCAAAAGTTATATACAGCTGGAATCAGCCTCGAGTGTTGATAACTCTATGAATTTCATAACAAAAGACTTACTTGAATGCTATGAAAGGGCATATCCGTTTACTTTCCCTGGCAAGAAATGCCAACCGATCTGGTAGTTTAAGCACTTAGCTGGTCTTAGGAAAGCAAGCAGACGCTTATATAACAGGACCAACAAGACCAAACTTAGTACGGACTGGGCGGGGTATAAGTCAGCTTTAAATAAGTACCATAGTAAGATCAAGAAGGCTAAATGGAAATCTTGGGTCATCTTTCCTGAGTCCATAGAAGATGTCAATGAAGCGCAAAGTCCTTTCAGAGGATCTTAAATCTATTGGAAGTATAAATCGTATTGATGGTATGTGGACTGACTCTGCTCTAGAGACTCTCAATATGGTGGCCAGCACTCATTTTCCGAATTGCACAGAGACGACAAGTAACAAACAGTCAGATCGACTTCATCAGCACTGTGCGGCCGAATACCAAAATCATGTGGGCCATAAACACCTTCAAACCTTTGAAATCACCGGGACCGGACGGTATTATCGCCGCTTTACTGCGGCATGCATCCGCGATTACCGATTCTTTAAATGATCTGTAAAGCTTGTTTGCGTCTATCACACATTCCTTGACTGTGGAGGGAGGTCACGGGGAAACCAAGTCATGCACTTCTAAAGGACAATAGGCCTATCAGTCTTTCATCTTTTCTTTTGAAATCCCTAGAAAGACATAGATTTGGAGATTAGAAATTCAACCTCGATAAGCACCTCACAACAAGCCTACATGAAAGGTAAGTCCGTTAAAAGAGCGCAACATGACGTTGTGGGTTATATCAAGAAGAACCAGAAGAGGGGGCCTTCAATAATGATACGCTTGACGCTTTTCACAATACTCTAACCTACGTATGCCACTACTCCTCATTGAAAAGTAGAATCATCAACTCAAGTATTGGGGAGCGCTCCGTGAGGAAATTAGTGATCAGGTGTACTCCTCAAAAGGTAAATAATGTATTAATAAAGAATGTATTAATAGATCTGAAAGAAAAATAAAGACTGTAGCGTGTTCCAGGCAGAGCCGTAGAATTGCTAATGAATCGAACAGTTGAACTGAACGGACCGCTAACTATATATCTTGATAGTCAAGCGGCCCTGAAAGCGCTAGTTTCATCCACCATCATCATCTATACAGGATTGCTTGGGAAAAAGTGAAGTCCTTTATTAAGCTTTAATGGGTCCCTGGCCACAGCAACATCTCTAGTAGTGAGTCAGGTCAAGTCTTTGTCAAGACGAGGAAAATTTAGAAACTGTGGAACACACTCTGTCATTGTCCAACTTATTTTGGAGCGAGACAGAGGCTAACGGGTACTCTGCATGACATGTATTCACTCTCCGATAGTGAGCCATCAATAATTCTGCAGTTAGTCGGAAGACTAAAATGGCTAAAGGCAACACGACAACTTCTTCGTCTTCATTCTTCTTCTTCATTTTTTTCCTTTCACTCTAACCAGGATGATCATAATGGGACATCAGGTCTCCGAGTTGTTTAAGCAACTACGCATAACCTAACCTATATGCGTCCTTTTTCCCTTGTTTGTCATTTCCCCCGAAAACTTCGCTTTTACTCAAATATACAAGTTAAGATTAAGATACATCTCTGTATCAGAATCACAAATGTCACAATTTATAATAGTATATTGGGCCTCTTCAAAGTGGTTATGTAACCTAATGCATAGCCAAGGCGTATCTGCTGTTAGCAGAGAATTCAAAACAGACTGTTGCTTTTTCAGAAATCCAACTTTCTTCTTATAAAGATGAATCCCTTCACATATTTTGGTCTTGTTATCAAACAGGTTGATGGTGACCAAAAACTAAAAGCAGCATACAATTCTAATGAAAGCGACGACCAACAACAAGCATCATTATTAGATTCCCAGCCAGCATTCGGAAGATTGTTTTTGAAAAAATCACTTTGGTGAGTCTTCTTCGAGTCCTTTTGGTGACCAAAAAATGATTAACTGACTTGTATGATCAAAAGCGACTCGAAAATGACTCTCTCTAATGAGTGAAAAGAGATCAATTTAATATACAACAACAAAACGTAGCGGAATCGCAAATCAATCATTGAGATGTGCAAAATGTGACTATTTTTCCGTTATTTATTATCGTATTGCGCCCATCTAGAGATTGAAAAATGATAAGTCTAAAAAGATCTTGTTATCAAAATTATGTATTTTTGATCATATTTTGTAAGGATAAGTGCATAAATGCTGCTTGTTTTGTTATGCAAGGGTCATTTTGTTTCTGGACTGACTATCAAAAAGTTGAATTATTGTTCATTTATAAAAAGTGCGTGGAGGCGTCAACAGCAAAAGAGTATAATATTGAAATGTGGAAAAATATGAAAAAGTGTACGTTTATCTCTTTGTTTATTTATTAATTTTTATAAAGAAAATGTCAGCAAGTTAAATTACATAAAAGGCTAAAATAAATGGAAAAAAAATTTCATTAATTCACTACTTTATAAACTATTAATACTTATATAATTTTTTAATAACCTATTTCCAGAAAGAGTTTATTGCAAAAACCGAAAGGTTTTTCAGATACAGCTGGAAGGTGACAGAGTAAATCTGAATGCAGAAAGTGTTATTTAGTTACAGTAATCAAAAGTAAGTTTGTCTTTTTAACACGTATATAAAGAATTAGTAAAATGGACAGACTTGTACATATTTTATTTCAGATATTTGTCATCTCAAATACTCCAGCAAACACAAGGATATGAACACTATCCTACAAAAACATTTTGTTCACGCTAGAGACCGCAAAGAAAGAAAACGGCCCGATTGCTGTACCTGATTTTTAATTTTTTTGATTTCATTTTTTTTTTCATTTTCTTATTTAATTTTTACTATTGTAGTATACTAATTAGTTCCTAAGACATTTAGATAATAAATCATATTCACGTTACGTTAATTACTATCTAGCACATAAGTTTCTAATATTTATCGATAATTGTACCTAATAAAAGATTGAGCCTTGTTCTGTTGCTCGTCGGTCGCTGGACAGTCAGTCGAATGGAGAGAGCGAAAGCAAACAGACGGTGCATCAAAAAATAAATATAAATCAAACGGTGTTTTTTTCAAAGTAGTATCCACTACAAATATCAGAAGTGGGCCTTACCTGCCAAATAATAATAACTATTAAATAAAACAAATTATAGACATACAAAACCATAATTGTGGATTAAAATAGAAAAGAATATAGAGTGTGAAAAAATGGAAAATCTGGCTCATTTAGAAAAACTATCCATTGCCTCATTACAATGTGTGTGCAAGCAGCTCAGTTTATCTGCTGAAGGCACAAAAAGAGTTTTAATACAACGTCTCAAAAACGTATCAGCGGATGATCTAGAAAAAGTTATACAAACTGTTGAAGAGGAAGAAGATCAAGTTACAAATTTAAGTGGCCTTTTGCACCAAATCGATGACCGTGATGACAATGCAACAGTACCGCTACAAAATGAACAGCAACAAAAATTACAGAAATCAAAAAGTGAGGAGAAATTAAAAAATGCAGAAAATTCAAAAGTACCGCTGCAAAATAAAGAACAAGCAAACATACAGAACCCTACTGCCATGCAGAAAAATAATAACGACGACAACCATACAGCAGAATTGCAGAACAACAACAATAACTCGGAGGAAAGAACTATGCAAAATGTAGACTCTAAAAACTCAAAGCAAAACAACAATGAATACTGTCCGAGAACTTCTGTTACCGTCAGCAGCAGCACCAAATCGTCGACAGAACAAGAATTCATCGAAAGAGAAGCCAACATATTAAGAAGAGAAAATGAGTTGCTGCGACATGAGCATGAATTACTAACAAGAGAAAATGAATTATTAAAGAAGAGGCTAGAAATAAGAGAACACGGTGCCAGTGGAGTGTCGATTGATCTGGTCAGCAACTTTATGGCAGATTATGATGGAACAAGTGATGCAACATTTTGGACAACACAACTTCGTGACATCCAAAAAACATATCAGTTCAATGACAACATGTTGCGCACATTGTTTGCGATGAAACTTGTTGGAAAAGCTAAGTCTTGGTTGCATTCCAGGCGCAACACTGCTTGTGAAGATGTAGACAACTTACTTCAAGAATTCTGCTTGACGTTTGGAACAAACGACACAAAGTTAGAAAGACGACGCAAATTCGAACAACGTAAATGGCAACAGAATGAAAACTTTACAGATTACTATAATGGAAAAATGTTGCTTGCCAACAAGTTAGAGATGGACGATGAAGAGTTGCTAGAATACATAATAGATGGGATAACAAATCTACAGATTAAAACGCAAGTGTCAATGCAACAACATAAAAATACTAGAGATTTGTATAAAGCCTTGGTGAATGTCAAATTGCCGAAAACCAATACTGCCATGGCAGTCACAACAAAATCTACAGCAACAACAACAACGAAGCTTGATGTAAGATGTTACAACTGCAATAGCCTTGGTCATTATGCTGTGGACTGCGGCAAACCCCGTCGGCAACCAGGTACATGCTATGCGTGTGGAAGCAAAGATCATATGGTTTCAAACTGCAGCCTTAACAAGAAGAAACAAAGCGAAACAAATTATTATGTAAGATATTTCTTATTTAGATTACATAACAAACCTAATTTTAGTTTTTCTTTAGAATGCCTCATAGATTCTGGAAGCCCGGTCAGCTTGATTAAAGAGGATATGGTTCCAAATGAATTCCAAATTCTTAATTTTGATAATAATACCTCATTTTATGGATTAAATTTTACTGAATTAAAAACAATCGGAAAATGTTTATGTTTAATTGAAGTCAATAAATGCTGTTATGAAATTGAGCTGATTGTGGTGGATGCAAAATCCATGAAGTATTCGATATTATTGGGAAGAGATTTTTTAAATATAACAAACAGCAAAATTATGATTGGGGAATCAGAAAAAGAAAACAAAGTACATAAATTACAAAATGAATTTGATTTGGATGAAAATACAGAATTTGAGAAAGCTATTATGGCATTAGAAAATTATACAGATAAAAATGATATAAATTTAAATGTTCAAGAAAATGTACCGCACGAAGTCAAGTCTACCTTAGAAAAAATATTCCGAAACACTTATGTAAATTTGGAAAGACCTGAAGAACCAGAAATTAAGTTTGAAATGAAAATTAATTTAGATAATTTAAAACCATTCAATTGTCCACCTCGTAGACTTGCGTATGCTGAGAAACAGGCGCTACAGAAAATAATAGACGAACTTTTAGAGAATAAAATTATTAGAGTTAGCGAATCCGAGTACACCTCGCCGATAGTATTAGTACGCAAAAAGACGGGTGAATTAAGAATGTGCGTAGACTTTAGGCACTTGAATAAAATGACTATGAAACATAACTATCCTATACCCCTGATAGATGACCTTTTAGAAACCTTATGTAAAAAGACAATTTTTACAAAACTAGATTTACGGAACGGCTTTTACCACGTTCACATGCACGAAGAATCAGTAAAATTTACTTCCTTTATTACACCACTGGGACAATTTGAATTTCTCAGAATGCCTTTCGGCCTAAAAAATGCTCCGTCAGTGTTTCAAATGTTCATTAACAAAATCTTCGCAGATCTAGTAAAAGATAGAAAAGTTATAATTTACCTTGACGACATTATAATAGCCGCCGATAACATCCCTGAGCACCTTTCGGTATTGGAAGAGGTTATGAAACGGATAGTAAAAAACAAATTAGAGTTGCGACTAGATAAATGCGAGTACTTACAGAATAATGTTAAATATCTTGGTTACAATATAGACTCGTCGGGTATTCGAGCAGATGAAAAAGGTTTGGAGGCGATTAAAAATTACCCCGTTCCAGATAAAGTACACACGGTTCGAAGCTTTTTTGGATTGTGCTCATATTTTCGTCGTTTTATAAAAGATTTTTCAATCATAGCAAAACCGTTATACGACCTCACAAAAAAAGACAAGAAGTTTTCATTTGGCCTAGAAGAACTTACAGCATTCGACTTACTGAAAAACAAGCTTTTAGAATCCCCAGTTCTAGCTCTTTTTGATCCTTTAGCTGAAACAGAATTACACTGTGACGCCAGCGCGCTAGGTTATGGGGCAATACTAGTTCAAAAGGGAAGCGATGGAAAATATCATCCAGTATTTTATTTTTCAAAGAGGTCAAGTGAATCTGAATCAAAATTTCATAGTTATGAATTGGAAACCCTAGCTATCATATATGCGTTGAGGAGATTTAGAGTCTATCTCTTTGGGAGACCGTTCAAAATAATTACAGACTGTAATTCACTTAAGTTGACTTTAGGTAAAAAAGATCTGAACCCGAGAATAGCACGGTGGGCTTTAGAAATGCAAAACTTCGATTATGTCGTGGAACATCGCTCTAGAAAGCGCATGCAACATGTCGACGCACTTAGCAGATGCCAAGACATAATGATAATCGAAACTAACACGTTTGAAGAGAATTTAGTTATATGTCAAAATAGAGACCCAAATATAAGGAAATTAAAGGAGACACTACAAACTACAGAACATAAACATTATGAGATGAGAAATGGAGTATTATACAAGAAGCTTAGTAAAAATAGAGTATTATTTTACGTTCCGCTAGATATGGAGTCACACGTTTTGTACAAATTTCATGATGAGATGGGCCACGTTGGTATTAATAAAGTTACTGATCTAATAGAGAAACATTACTGGTTTCCACAACTGAAGGTTAAAGTGAAAAATCACATCGAGAATTGTTTAAAGTGCATATCATTTTCTAGTAAAAGTGGTAAGAAAGAAGGGTTTCTTCATAATATACCGAAGCCTGATAAACCTTTCGAGATGCTTCATATAGATCATTACGGACCTATTCATGGCAACGACGTGAAGAAGCATTTATTTGTTGTCGTTGATGCTTGTTCAAAATTTGTAAAACTATATCCCACAAAGACTACAGCAACAAAAGAGGCTATAAAGGCGTTGAGTGAGTACTTTAGATATTACAGTAGACCGACATATATAGTATCGGACAGAGGGACGTGTTTCACCTCCTCTGATTTCGCACAATTTTTGAAAGAAAATGACATTAAGCACATTTTAATCGCAACAGGGTCTCCACAAGCTAATGGCCAAGTCGAGAGGGTTAACAGAAATTTAGGGCCAATGATAGCAAAAATTAAAGACACAGATTCAAATTTAAGCTGGAGTGACATAATAGAAATTACAGAATTTACCATGAATAATACCGTTCACAGAATGATAGATGAACATCCAAGCGTTATGCTTTTTGGAATAAATCAAAAAGGAAAATGTACAGACGAAATACAGAAAAATGTTTTACCCGAAAATCGTCGAGATATTGACGAGGTTAGAACAAACGCAAATAAAAAAGAAATGCAAGCACAATCGTACAATGAAAGAATTACTAATGAGAAACGGAAAAATCCGGTTGAATATAAAGTAGGAGATTATGTAGTTATCCGAAACTTCGACTGCAAAACCGGGATAGCGAGAAAACTAATACCGAAGTACAAGGGACCATACCAGATAACTACGATTTTAGATAATGACAGATATATTTTAGAAGACGTAGACGGTTTCCAGCAAACGCAAATACCCAACAAAGGCGTTTGGGCAGCCCATAATATAAAACCCTGGTTCCAAGGTAAAAAAAAATGCGATAACATACTGATGTAGATTTCGAAAGAATCAGGTGATTCTTATGGTCAGGACGGCCGAAATGTAGTATACTAATTAGTTCCTAAGACATTTAGATAATAAATCATATTCACGTTACGTTAATTACTATCTAGCACATAAGTTTCTAATATTTATCGATAATTGTACCTAATAAAAGATTGAGCCTTGTTCTGTTGCTCGTCGGTCGCTGGACAGTCAGTCGAATGGAGAGAGCGAAAGCAAACAGACAGTGCATCAAAAAATAAATATAAATCAAACGGTGTTTTTTTTTCAAAGCAGTATCCACTACACTATATTTTTTACAATCGCATTTATTGAAATTACAGTACAAATTATAATCATAAAAGCTGAATTATTTTTATTTTAAATAAATTTTTATATGAACATATATAATCAAATTCTTTTTTCTACGGTACATCCGAATATTTAGAAATCACGTACGTGATTCGTAGAATCGTCATGTGGCGTTTCCACTGCACTTGATTCGCTCTCTATTCGTTGTTTGACCCTTAACTATGAAAAAACTATCTAATTCTTCACACAAAATTTCCTGAGCGAACAAAGATTTTTGTTCTTCGTTCCATTCAAATCACTCTCAGAACTAAGATTGAATATGTGCCATCCCTAACAAATGAGAGCATTTATCGAAAAAATTAATTATGACATTTAAAAATTAAAAATAGAAAAATTTAATGAAATTTTAAAAATTTTTGGGAAGACTGAAAATTATGAATGAAAACTACAATGTTGAATGGCGTATGTACATTCAAACGAAAGTACATTTTGTTTTCTCTCTCATTCGAGGTACGCATTTTGTCCACGAGTTGAAATTTCCACAGAAAACTGCAAACAAAAGAGACAATATTTTCAAAATGTTTGTATCGGCAGAAAAATGTTTGACAAGTGTCTCTCCAGCAAAATTTAAAAATAGAAAAATACAAAAATATGTTCAAAATGTCAACATTTGCACAAAAAGTTGAAAACGTGAATGAAAATTGTAAAATTAATGATATAATTATTCTTTGGAAGAAAAACAATAATTTCTTCTATTCATATTAGTGGGAATTTCATGTATTTTTGTACGAATTCCCATTCAAGTCAACAAATAAAATTTGTGAAAAAGGAATTATTTTGCTATGAATTACGAATCGTGCCGTATGAACGGGTTAATTCGTTTACCTAATTCTGAGAGCGAACAACGTGATTGAAAGTGTAATGAGAACATAGCATTAACAGTCATATAAGACTCATAAATGACTTGAATTTAATACAAAAGGGGACTCAAAAAAGCCTCCTAAATGAATATACATATGAGTGATATATGACACTTAAAAGACTAATAAATTACTCACTTAAGACTCATAAATGATCAAAAAATGACTTAAAAAAGACTCGAAAAATATACAAAAATTAAGCGTTTTAGGGCAATAATGATTAGAAAACGACTCGAAAAAGACTCGTAGAACGATCAAAAAATGGTCGAAAAAGACTCTTAAATAATCTAGAGGAAGGCTCATATGTGATTTATTTAGAAAAGTCGCGGGAGGTCACGTTTTTCTCCCGACAAATGAGTCTTTTATGATCAGAAAATGCGCTCATATTCCAGCTTTTTAATCACGCAACCGGATCAATTTATTATTATTAAAAATTTCAAAAAATGATGACTTGGTTGTTACAGTAAATTAGTATTTTTGAGCGCACTTCTCAGCGCATGCACATACATGAATCTCAGTACAGGTATATGTTGTGGTAATTGATGCCGAAAAGTTTAATCAATGTTAGAATAAATTAAATTTAAAAACAGCACTATACAATTTATTAAATTTGAATATATTGAAATTATAGTAAGTATGTTAAAAACTAACTTGGTAAATATATATTTTACATGCATTATTACTCAATTTTAAATATATTTTTTATCAATATGTTTCGCTGCTTTTGATTGTTGTTTTTTTTATTCGTTTCTTTATATTTTAACTGCTAAAAAGAATAACCCACAATTTAAAAAAAAACCCTAGTAAAAGAGTTGTACATTTACAACACTTCTAGTTCTGTACGTAGTCTTGCTACGGCATGCGATTGAACTGAAATTTTGTTGCCTTTGCTAGCATATCTTTTCACTTTTCTTTTCCGTAAATAACTTTTGAACTTGTATATGACAATTCTTGAATTTTTATGTAATAAACTCCAAATTTGTTGATTTGTTATAAATGAGTTTTTACGATAACATAATAATTTGTACAAATTATTTTTATTTAATATAAAATATAAAAAAATTTAAATTTTATATTAAATTTGAAAAAGAATCTTCGGAAATATTAAACTAAGCATTCAGTGATGTAAAAAAGAAATTGCAGCCAATTGAAATAATCCTTGACGAACAATCTATTAATTTTGACTACAATTGCTTACTACAGTAGATAGAAAAGAAACCAAGGTCCGCTAGATAGAAATGTAGCTGAGGTCTGGCACTTAACTGAATGAAATTAACAATCATTGCCTAGTAAAATTTAATAAAAGTAATCCTTAATGAGTTCACGTTTAGATCCGCTTCTAAGGTATCTGATCTTCTCTTCGATATTTGGACCAATTATTCGAAAACAACTCCGATACTAGAGAAAATTCATCTCTTGTCGAGTACAAAAATTACTTTTATCATGGAAATCGCCAGGAACAAACGACGTAGTCAGGTATCGTCTTATAAGAAACAAACAGTCAATAACGATGATCGTTGCTAATAATAGGTTGCTTTCTGGATACTCATAAAAAAAATTGTTAACATATAGATTTTATCGTTTCTTAACTTAAAATATATAATTTAAAATCTTCTTACCTTGCTGCATTTCTTATAACTTCGTTTTGTTCCAAGGAATTATAGATTATTGATAATATACAATTGGCATATTCAGAAGCGTCTGTTGCAAGGAATCCATTTTGCGAGCCTTCCGATGTTTCAATTATATCCAATAGGGGCCCTCCAGATTTGTGTGCGACCATTATAAGGCCAGCCGCCATACATTCGACTATACCAATGCCAAAATGTTCATTCCACATTGTATGAATACCAATACTAGCAATTTTGTAGATTTCTAATAGTTCACTGTAGGGAACGTTCACTTTGAACTCAACACTATTTTCCAAAGATAGATGTTTTGATAAGTCTTGCATGTTTTTAAGACGTTCGTAGTCTGATTCATTTCTGCAGGAACCAAGAATAACAAGCTGAATTTTGTTCCACATTTCCTCATTCCTATTCAATAAAGTCCTTAATTCATACATTGTCTGCAATTGAAGAGGGTGATCTTTTTCTGGTCGAAATTGTCCTACTGACAATATTATTATTTTGTTAGGATTTTCTGAGCGTTTCAATTTTTTTATATGGTTTACTTCACAAGGTGGATAAACACGGTGAGTCTTAAATGGTGCACCCCACAAATTCAATATATGGTTTTCCGTCCAGGATGAATTCACCATTATCGTTTCCGAACTACGGCCAACCCAACTATACATCTGTGGTAAAGATATCTTGTTAAATATTTATATATAAAAATATTTTATAAATAATGTCATTATACTGACCTTAGCAAATAACTTGTAGTATGTAACTTTTGTCCAGGTTAAAAAGGGATTTCGAACTACGTAACTATGATTATTATGGGAATATTCACGCTGTTGAACTCTCCGTAACATTTCTGTACTTATTGTTGGATAATGAACATAACACCCGACTTTACAACATCCTATGTATCGAAATAATGGTAACGTAAATGCATATCCCATGGTGTCAATATATATGTCGGGAGGAAATTTACATAATGCTTCCAAGCCTAAGAGTATTGAACCAATACTTTGACCAAGGAGGGTGAAACAGGGATATTTTTTTGCTTCAACCCAATGCCGTAACTTTAGGTACACAAAAGTAACGCTATCTTTTTCTATGTAAATGTTGAATACACTTTTCGCTTTTTCCAAAATTGCATTTGGTGAGCTTTCAATATCCCCAGTGTATATGAGAATTTTAATGTTATCATATTTTGCCTGAAATGTAGAAATATTATATCAATCAAAAAACGTAAGATGAAAATAAGTTAAAAAATAAATACATTCGTCATACATAGAAATGCTATAAATATTTTGAATCTAAGCCCGTTTATTTTATTTTTCTCGGGCTAAAACCTCAGTTTTTAGGACTTTGATGCCCCTTTTCTTAGATCGGTGTTTGCACCGAAGTTACTTATCCTGCATTTATACATGGAAGTGACAGTTCCGAGAATTGCTATACATTTGAACATGCCATTTTTAAAAATAAAAAGTAGTGTATATGCATCATAGTCATAAAATTAATTTTATCAAACGGACACTTCACACACTGGTCACACAGGAGGTGAATAAAAATCTTAGACTTCTCTTGCTTTCAAAGATATTTTTGCTAGAAATCTATTAAAAAAGGAACAAAAATAAATTTCAGGAAACCTCTAAAGTTTTTTTTTTTTAAAGAAGTTACTTTTGCTACTTCATTCGTGTAAAATGAAAGAATAACAAGTGGAGAAAGATGAAAATGTTTATAAGTGCGGTTGTAAGATTTAGAAGATTTTCAAAAAAAGAAATGGTTTTATGTAATTCTTTGATACCTCTTCTATTAAGCTTACAATCTCGTCACTTGGGTAAAAAAGTTTTTTTTTTTTTTTGTCATAGAAGTTATTTTTAAAATAAATTCTAGGGAGAATATCTCGGACAAAGACCAAGGGATCTGATGAGGATTGGTGGCTCTTTCCGAAACCTAGGTATTCCCTGCCTTACCCCCCAGGTAAACATTACAATCGTTCTCCACTAATAAACAAACGTTGTTTTTACAAAAACAACAATAATGGGATTTTATATTGATATATAGGGGAATTTATTTTGTTTGCCTTGTAAATATATCTTGATACTAGAAAAATTGAACTGCTTGCTCTTCACTTCAATTGTTCCCAGAACTATGAGACGTCTACCAGTATGACTATCTGAGAGCTAATTTCCTGTAAAAATTCTAGTTGGAATTTAAAATTCGAAGGAAATCAAATAACGTGGTGTAAAAACTTAATAATTCATTATCAAAAGTAGTCTTCCTGGCTATAAAATTGTGGTGTTGGGCTAAATTCAGTACAGTAATACAGTACAATTGTTTCCTCTCCTGTATTGACGTGCTGTTTTTTTACTTTTCTGTCACTTTCATGTGTAAATGCAAGGTTAAAATAATGCAATATATATTTCTCGTTTAGAACACTTTTCCGGGCATATTAATCAATTTTACAAACCATTTTTTAAAGAGATAGTATTTAAGTTGTTATAGTTTCAATGTAATATATAATGATCGCACTTGAAGTGGAGGTTGGAAGATTTCACGATTTCTTTCAATTAAAATCAATCTCGCCTGAGCTTGTCTCCAGTAAACCGTACATAGTGATGACACGAATAATTGAACAATTTGTAATTGTCAATAATTTTCTTTTAATTATTGATATAATTTTATTGTGACTTCTCCCTCGATTAATTGAATTAGTCGATTAAAAAAAGATTCGTTGCCAACCACCAAGTGTGCCATTTGTAAATTCTTAGTAACACAGTAATGTAAATTGCATTGTCAATTCACTCTCATTTAAATTTATGTAAAATTTTTACAAAATATTAGATTATCGTACACACCTAATATTGCGATCGGAAACTTATGCAAAAATAATGGCAAAACGCAATTCCTTTCGATTCATAATAAATTATTCTTTTTTATTTGCCATCAATGTGGAAGTGCGAGGTAGATTGGTTTAATATGTATATCCCGCCAGTTAATAGCTGTTAACCGTATTATTTGCAAGAATAAATCCGTTTGACCGTGTTATGGCATTCTGTTTAAGGTATTAACCAGAGGGAGTCGCCGTTGACACATATATGTGGGGACAAGTAAAAGTCACTGTGAGCTAAATCAGGAGAATAAGGTGGGTGGTCAAGCTACTCGTACTTTAATTCGTTTATTTTAGCCACTGTTAAAACACCCTTATTCGCTGGTGCGTTGTCTTGATGAACAATTTTTTGTGTTGTAAGCAATGACGTTTTTCTCGAATTTGTACATTTAATTAATCCAAAAGTTTGTAAAAGTACTCTGTATTTATTGCTTTGCCCTTCTGCAGGTAGTCAATTAATAAAGTACCTTTGAAGTCCCAAAAAAAAATGTTGCCCTAACATTACCAGTCGATTGAATTATTTTTGCCTTCTTTGGGGCACTTCCTCCAGCTTCCGTCCATTGTTTGGATTTTTCTTTTGTCTCTGGAGTATAGTGGTGGATCCATGTCTCATCAACAGTTATGAAACGACGCATAAAATCCATTTTATTTCGCTTAAAAGGATCTAAACAAGCTTAAGAAATGTTCATTCTTATTCGTTCTTGATCGACTCCGTGCAGCGGTCATCGACAGAGATGAGCCGGAAGGCAAAAACAGTGAAAGTTTATGTCTTCTCATTGAGGACCGTCTGAGGGAGTTGGTTTTCCTATGGGAAGATCCAATAAGGCTACAGTTCGGCAGTGGTACCATCTACAAAGGAGTGAAGGTCATCTGCTGCGAAATTGAGGAGTCCAAAAACGTCCTCGTGACCGCAGTAGCAGGCTTCCCTTAAGGAAATTTCCTGTAGGAAAATATTGACAGCATGGTGCCACCTCCTTCAGTGGATCCGACACGCGTCTTGACAATATTGAGTTAATAAAATCCCTATCTCAGTACGGACAGCTGGCATTTAGTCGGCTCAAGCACGGAGGGAGGAGGCCTGGTCGTCAAGGTACCCATCGATACATCTGGCCAGGAATACCTTCAGACACGTGGGGGGGGGGAGCTGCACCTTGGCACAGGATGGATTCGGTTAAGTCTAACGCCGTCGTCGCAGTAGGAGGAAGGAAGCCGCAGTTGCTCAACGTTGTACAGATTAAGCTGCACCACTGCAAATCAGCCGCGGCTGAGCTTCTCTTGTCTCTCACCAGTTTAAAGTAGTACTTCATTAGTTGATAGCCCTGGTCCAAGAACTTGATATAGTCAAAAATAGGGTAACGGGCTAGGGAGTGAATGGTACATCACCTATGCCACCTCCAATGGAGAAAAGGTTAGAACGTGTATCGTCGCTAAAAAGAACTTAAATTTAATCTTCCTCAATAATTTCAGCCACGGGTGTTATATTGGAATCACGAACCGGAAGAGTACTCTTTTTTATCTCCATCTACTTTCCCTTTGAGTACCCCGACGCGCCAGGCCAAGTAGTAGAGAAGCTGTTCACTGAGCTGAGAAGCGGAGGCAATCTCGTTGTTGGATGTGATGCTAACGCTCACCATTTTCAATGGGGCAGTAGGGATACGAACGCAAGAGGTGAATCCAGTTTTGATTTAATTTTAACACATAATCTCAAAATATATAACAGGGGTAATAAGGCAACTTTTCAAAATAAGAATAGGGAGGAGGTCATTGATCTCACCCTTACTAACATGGATAAGTCAGAGGAAGATAACATTCCAGGTATCAGTAGAGGGATTGTATCAAAAACCGCTTAAGAACCCGAGAAATGCTCGATGTGACAAATTTGCGGAGCACACTGCATGGAAGCTGAGATCTACTGGTAATCTCCCAGTAGACTCCGCCTCAGATGTGGACGAGTCCGTTAATTTAATAACAAAAATCCTGATTGGGAGCTTGAAAGAGTTTGCCCGCTTACCTTCCCGGCAAAATGTGCCTACCTGTCTGGTGGTCGAAAGACCTAGCCCAGCTCAGAAAGACAAGCAGACGCTTTTATAATAGATTTAATAAGACCAAACTGGGTACGGACTGGGATGCTTTTAAATCAGCCTTCAACAGGTACAACAGTGAGATCAAAAAGGCCAAAAGAAGGTCGTGGGTTTGCTTCACTGAGTCCATAGAAGATGTCAACGTAGCCTCCAAATTCCTGAACAACTCGTGCTTTACTTTGGCCGCTGTTAACCATAACAAAATTCCATTACTTCATTAGTTGATTCGTTTGCCCTTGAAACTGTTTATTGCAGTCATTGACTCACAGGTATTTGATATGTCAACAAACATAAATGTCATTTACCTTATATTATTTTGTGCAATAATGCAATTAAAGGCATTTTTTACAACCTGAAATTTTATGATTTACTTACTAAAGTGAAACTTGATCATGCATTGTTTTTATTGTTAATTTTAATTTAGACGTAAGCAATTAATTTGTATAAAAATTGATACAAATAAACACAATAAGGCAAACAAATTTCAACTTTTGTCATTGCTTCATGGGCTTAGTGTTTCTACTAAGGTTTCATTCTATCATATTAGCATACGGTGTCTCTACCTAGGCTAAGCATATTGAGATCTCCAAAGAAACCTTTTGTTATCTCCATTGGGTAGCCTTCAAAGATCTGTATAACCAACTTATTCACAATGCAGCAATGAGTGAAGTTGAGAAAATGTTCTATTTGAGGATACACCTCACAGATGAGGCAAAAAACTAATAAACCATTTGCCAATTGCAACAACAAAATATGCAATAGCATGGGATATTCTGGTCAATAGATACGATAACAAAAGGCTCATTGTGACAACATTATTAAAAAAAAATTAAACGGCACAAGCCCTAAAAAATATTCATGATCTCACAAAGGAATGCATCCATGGCTTAAATGCACAGGGACTTCCGGTGGATGAATGGGACGCAATAATCGTCCATATAATATTGAAAAAACTTGATCCCTCAACTCAAACCTTGTTTGAACATTCGCTCGAAGACAACAAGAACCTTGTAAGTCTCGATGAATTATTTAAAATTACAGAGCATAGATTCCAAGCATTGGAAAGAGAGGAAAATCATGCGAATCTGAAGGGGGAGGATAGAGTCAAGGTAGTAACGTCAGCTACATCAAATCCAAATTGCGGGGCATCCCATATATTACTGTGAGAAGTTCCTGAATATGTCCCCAACCGAAACCCAATGGACACAAAAAATTAGTATTTGTGTCAACTGTTTTAAATCAGAGCATACCGCCAAATCATGCAAGTCACGGTCATACTCAAGGTGCGCAAAGAAGCACAACACATTGCTGCATTTAGAAAAACCAATAAAAGATTCATTAAAAATCTCTGTTGGAAACTTCGAATATTCGTCGAATCCAACAACTGCTTCAAATAAAAATGTCTCAATTGCAACAAACACGCGTTTTCGCGTCAACGCCTATATATTACTCGTCACTGCACGAGTAAAGGTGATTGGGACCAAAGGCTGTACCGCAAAATTTCGTGCTCTTCTACACTCTGGATCACAAGTCAATCTGGTTACAAATCGAGTGCTAAACAAGCTATCATTGGACTCTACAGATTCTACAAGAAGTTGCCAATTCTTCAAAATACAGATTTGGGCTGGATCGTAACTGGTAAAGTCCAGGAAAACAAGGACAACAAGTTGGTTACTTACAGCATTTACCCCAGTAAAACCAACAACAAACGAGCTGATTGAAAAGTTATGGAATCTCGAAGAAGCAAATACTTCAGAACGTGCACTATCGTTAACTGAGAAACGTTGTGAAGATCGTTTCCTACAAAACGTACAAAGAAAAAGGAACGGTAGATTCGTTGTTCGCTTACCATTTGCAGACAATCCATCAATCCTCGGAACTTCTAAAACAATGACCTTCAATCGATTTTTGTCATTGGAAAAACGGTTAAACCTTAAGCCAGAACTTAAAGCAGAATACAACAGATTTATGAAAGAATATGAATCTTAGGGTCACATGGAAGAAATTCTGGAAGATGATATTTCCGATGTACATTACGTCATGCCTCATCATTGCGTGTTGAAACCGGAAAGTTCGACTACAAAAGTTGAGAGTAATATATGATGCATCAGCTAAAACATCCAGCGGTTCATCACTCAACGACATTCTTCATGCCGGACCAACTGTACAAAGTGAGCTATTTTCAGTGTTGTTGAGATTTCGGATGCATAAATTTGTCTTCACGGCAGATATCGAGAAAAAGTACCGACAAATTCAAGTATGTATGTCAAGTATAGATGTTTCAGCTCATCATTTGGAGATATAACAATCATCAAGATATCATATATTATCGTCTCAAAACTGTCACCTACGGCACCTCCTCAGCTCCATATTTAGGTACCAAATGTCTACAACACCTGTCGACTCAAATTATTGCGGAATACCCACTGGGTGTAACAATATTACGTGATGATTTTTATGTGGACGATTGCCTAAGCGAAGCCGACACTATTAGTACACACAAACAACTCAACTTAAATCTAAAAAGGCTGGTTTTAAACTTCGAAAGTGGTGTTCAAATCATTCCCAGCTATTAAATGGGATTGCCCCCATCAAAGAAAACAATTTGGACCTAGACGAAAACTCACACTGTCCGATTAAAACACTTGGATTAATATGGCTGCAAAGTCTGACCAATTGTGTGGACGAGCTCAAATACCATCGACAAATCATGCAAAACGTGTAACAAATAGAAGCAATATCCCGAGGACTAGCACCAGAATCCATATCACAACATTCAATTTGGTTTTATGGTCCTATATTCCTATAAGGACAAATAAGTAAATGGACTAATTCATCTCCACAATTTATTGATATACCTTGCATCGAAGAACGAAAATTAACAATGCATGTTTTGCATAAATAGAAACACATCGAAACTCTTTCAAGACTCTTCAGCGCACGATCGGCCATGTCTTGAGATTCATAACAAATTCCAAAACTACGAAAATTTGTCGCCCATTCCAAAAGGACCTGGTGCACATGAAATGGAAGGATCTCTGAATGTTATCATTAAATTCATGCAAGCGACGGAATTTTGGGAAGAACTGGAAAGATTATCACAGAAAACACTTGTACACAAATCCAGTCCGTTGGCCTCTTTAAATCCATTCTTGGATGAATACCAGGTAATGCGTGTAGGTTGTCGTCTGGAGAACTCCACATTACCATTCAAGGCAAAACATCCAGCAATTTTACCGCATAATCATGTTTTGATTATGAAGACAATCGTCACTGCGGTCCACAAGCATTATTGGCTGCAACCAGGGCGGAGTTCTGAATTATCAACGGGAAATCAGTCGCACGCAGTACTGTGCACAAATGCATACGATGCACCAAAGCCAGTGATGTTTAAACAATTAATGGGCAATCTACCAGTGACACCAGGACGTCCATTCATTACGTCTGGAGTTGACTACTTTGGTCCGATTTGGATACATCACAAAATTAGAGGAAAAAGATCAGACAAGGCGTACATTGCAGTATTTTGCTGTTTTGCAACAAAGGCCATTCATATGGAAGTTGTGTCCAATCTGTCCACCGAAGCCTTTTTAGGACCATTGCGATGATTCACCAGCAGACGAGTCCATCGTCAGACATTATATTGCGACAATGCTACTAACTTCGTGGGAGCAAACAACAAATTAACTGAACTAAAAGAATCGATACATTCCCAATCCGCCCAAGAAAAATTTACACGAGCATGCAGCAATCAATCAATTACCTTTAAATTCATTCCACCAGGAGCCATTTCGGTGGCCTATGGGAAGCGGCAGTTAATTCAGCCAAACATCTGCTGCTGAGAAGTGTGTCCGGTGCATCACTAACATACGATGAATTGGAAACCGTAGTGGTTGAAATAGAAGCCATGCTAAACTCAGGACCTTTATGTCCACTCTCGTCTGATGACGAAGATTTTCAAGCACTTACACCAGGCCATTTTCTAGTAGGTGAGCCATTAATATCAGCCGTGGATGTATATGCCCAATCCCCAAAATTACAATTAGATGCAAGGTGGAAATATAACATCAGAAATTAAACAGAAATTTTGGAAGGAATGGACGCAAAAATATTTACATGAAATACAACAAAGGGGAAAATGGAAGTCTCCTTCACCAAACGTCATTGAAGGCATGCTTGTTATTCTCAAAGAAGATAATACTCCTCTATTTAATTGGCCACTGGGAAGAATCAACCGAACTTACCAGGTAGATGATGGACTTATTAGGGTCTGTGACGTCAAAACAGAGGCCAATTCATAGATTGACAACTCTGTTGAATGATCTTCACGTAAGCCAAACTGAATATGAGAAACCAACAACACAAAAGAGACAATCCTCATCAGAAGACAATAATATACAGCCAAAACGGAAGGTAGTATCATATGCTTCCCAAGGAATTTTCAATACACTTCTTATTTCGTTGCTTCTTTGCCGATAATACTAGACTCTCCGATCATTGTCACATAGTTTTCTCCCAACCCACGATTGTATTTCGAAGGCTTAGGGTCAAAAGAAATTGGTAACTGCTAACTGGAAATTCATTATATATTACAATCTCAGACCGATTTGGGAAAGAAACGAGATTCTGGAAACCGATATAACAACTTTTTCATGATTCTGCAAGCAATCAATAGCTACCGAATCATGTGAAGTACTCTACGTCCAACCATCAGACCTTTTATCTCCAAGAAGAAACCGAAGAGCTGCTCTGGATATTGTGGGGAATATGACTGCTGCTCTATTTTGAGTCCTGGACTCGGATTACACAGAACAAATGGCTGAAAAGATAGCTAATATAAATCAAAATGAGTATCATTTGCATTTGCTGCTCAAAAACAAAACTTCGGTAATAAATTCAACAATTAATGTTCTTAATCAAGACAAGAATGATATGATGTTGCATTTCTCAGAGCGTAAAAAAAGCATATATAATGATTTAAATTCAGTTCAAGATGAGAACCCAAATATAGCACATGCCCAAAAACTAATGTCCCTGGCGATTCAATTAAATACACTTGCGGCAGACTTAGAAAGAATTGAAACAGAGCTGATCGCTGCCCTCACGCAATCGAATCATGGTAAAATAAGTCCACCACTCCTCACAACAAAACTGTTACGAATGGATATATCTAAGATAAAAGGTCATCTACCCATTGGTCGTTCTTACCAGTTGAAGATAGTGATTTGCTGGAATTATACAAAATCATGACCATCAAGATTATGTCATCTTCATAATTGAAATACCATTAGTGAACCAGCAGCATTTTGAGCTCTTCCCTACACAACATCCCTACACCAACCAAGATAAACAACAACGGTTCTATGTACCGGATTGACTCGGAGGCACATATCTCCGACCAGGGGCCGCCAACCCAGCAAATATATGTTCGTGTTCGTCCATTTTTCTGATGTGGGAGCAACATTACCCGGAATGTTTGCTCCGTATTCTCTTGGTCCGAGCCGGGATCGAGACCAACCCCGGACCATGGTTCTGCTCCGTTTGTAGTAATCGCATCCACCACAGATCGGTTTCGGTGAGATGCAACGGATGCATGGAGTGGTTGCATTTCCGGAATTGTTCCGGCCTAAACCGGATACAGGAGTATAGCGATAGGGACTACATTGCTTCCTGCTGCGTCAATGTAGACCCCAGTGAGTCTTCATCTTCGGCGTCCTCATCGTCGTCGCAATATGAGACTCCCCCGCAATCTCCTCAACAGCAACCTACGCAGCAGTTGACGCCACACATTGCTGTTCAGGTTCCGGATAATGCATCATTTCTCCAATTTAATTGTGATGGTCTCAGAGATAAGATTAACGAAATTGTAAGCTTTATGAGTCGGAAGAACATCAAGGTCGCAGCGATCCAGGAGACGAAGCTGAGTACCACCTGCAGGCTTCAAAGTTGTGATGGATACAACGTACTGAGGAAGGATCGCTCCAGAGGTGGAGGTGGAGGATTAGCGTTCCTATTGCACCACTCTGTCCAGTACAGACCTATCTCGCCTGAGCTTGACTCTAGTGACCCGTACATGGAATGTATGGGGGTAGCGGTCAAGTGTGGAACCGCCGAGGTAGAGGTGCTCAACGTATACATTCCGCCGTTAAATAGCTGTGCCCCACGTTATATGCCTAATATCAGTTCACTACTGGTAGGCAATAACCGTCTGGTGCTAGGGGATTTCAATGCCCATCATGAATTATGGCATTCCGTCCTAGGTAATGACCAGAGAGGCATGGCGCTGGCTGAGCAAATCGATAGCCCCACGTTTTACACAGAATAAGGGGAGACTGCCACAGTTCTCCGGACATATCCATCGTGTCCCAGGTCTGACGAATGACGTAACTTGGCAATCAGTCATTTCTCTAGGCTCAGACCACCTCCCCATTATTATCGCCATCAATAGACCACCCGACTTCATCGACTCTGAACGCCGCACTTTCCTTAACCACGGGAAAGCTAATTGGCAAGAATTCAGAGAGTATACCAATCGCCGCTTCAGAGAACTGCCCAACCCATCTGATGTTCAGGTAGCAGATAGGTGTTTCCGGGACATCATCAAAGCTGCAGCCGCTCGCTATATACCTGCTGGTCGAATACCTGAAATAAGACCAAATTTCCCAGCAGAGGCAGCGGGATTAGCAAACGAGCGAGATGAGCTTCGCCGTACTAACCCTAATAACCCCAGAGTCAGGGAACTTACTCTGGAGGTAAACAGGTTAGTAGGTGAGCATAAGCGGAAAAAGTGGTTAGAACATCTGAAGCATTGCAACATCAGTACCGGAACGAGTAAATTGTGGGCAACGGTTAAGTCGCTTTCGAACCCTGGAAAAAAGGACGATCGGACATCTGTCTCATTTAACGGCGTAGAAGTGACAGATCCGAAGAGGTGCGCGTGTTATTTTAACCGGCAGTTTGTAGAGCACCCCGAGAGTGACAGGGCGAAGAGAAGGATACTACGCCGTGTACGATCCCTTCCAGCCGAGGAGGTACCACCACAATTTACGTTGGCAGATGTTGCACAGGTCATCAGAAGCACAAAGTCATCCAAAGCGCTTGGTCCTGACGGAATCTGAATGGTGATGTTGAAGCAACTGGATGAACCAGGAGTTGAGTATCTGACAAACTTTCTCAATCTGTCGTTAGCCACCCTAGTAGTTCCCGATGCCTGGAAAATGGGCAGGGTGGTCCCGCTACTGAAGCCAGGCAAGGATGCCAGCAAAAGTGATTCATACAGGCCGATATCACTTTTGTCACCAGTAGCAAAGACGCTTGAGGCTTTACTCCTCCCCAGCATAAGAGAGTGTTTCCCAGTAGCCGATCATCAACACGGATTCCGGAAATTGCATAGCACAACAACAGCTTTACACGCCATTTCCACACATGTCAGTAGAGGTCTCAACCAGAGCAGGCCGTGCGATAGAACAGTTATGGTGGCACTTGATTTATCAAAAGCCTTTGATACAGTCAATCATGCCACACTGTTCGAGGACATTGAACGCACCACCCTCCGGCCAAGTTTGAAACGTTGGATAGTAAACTACATGTGTGGACGCCAGTCGTACGTGGAATTCAGAAACAAGAAGTCGAGCATCCGTAGAGTTAAAGAGGGAGTTCCCCAAGGTGGGGTGATATCTCCGGAACTGTTTAACCTCTACCTTTCTGAAATTCCACGCCCTCCAGACGGCATAGAGATTATGACGTACGCAGATGATTGTACGCTCGTGGCGTCCGGACCCATTATTGATGACATTTGCGATCGGTTGAACGCTTACCTTGTTGATCTTACCGCCTTTTTCACTGCGAGGAATATGAAGATATCCGCCACTAAGTCGACGGCCACACTTTTCACCACATGGACTGCGGAGATGGGGCTATCCTTGAATGTGCAGGTCGATGGTACTATTATTCCGACCACCAACCCAAGTTATTAGGGGTCACATTCGATAGCCTCTTTAAGTCGTCCGCGCATACCACAGCTATCTACGACAAGATTAGAAGTAGGAACAAGGTCCTCAAGTCTCTGGCCGGCAGTACTTGGGGAGCTGATAAGGAAACCTTGTTGAGCTCTTACAACGCGATAGGCCGGTCTGTGGTAAACTACGCGGCTCCAGTGTGGTCCGCTAACGTCAGTGCTACGCAGTGGAAAAATGTTCAGTCCTGCCAGAATGCCGCCCTTAGAACCGCAACAGGGTGCCTTCTCATGACACCTGTCGATCACCTACATGAGGAGGCGAAGGTCTTACCGGTGCGACAGCATAACAAAATGCTGTCAATGCAATACCTGCTTGGGTGTTATAGACAAAGCCATCCAAATCACCATCTTGTGGATAGGCAACCTCCGCCCAGACACGTTAGGAAAGACCTTCATGATCTAGAGAGAGAGGTACAGAGGTATAAGAGAGAGCCTCTAGATCAACAGGCCTATCAAGCGGGACTGAATAGCATTCACTCTAATGCGGTCTCAGAAGCCATTGAAGGATATAGAGTGAATACTGTGCTAGGAGACCATCCCCCTCCCGTCGCAGCTGAAGAACGAGAGCTGCCCCGACAAACCCGAGTAGTCTTGGCTTAATTACGATCCGGATGGTGCAGCCGCCCAAATTCCTACTGGGCCCGGATCAACGGCGACGTGCAGAACATCTGCCCAGCGTGTGGCACAGGTCCACATGACACGCTGCACTTATTTCGCTGCCCAGTCAAGCCTACTCACCTAACTCCAGTCTCGTTATGGACACAACCCATACAGGTTGCATCCTTTTTGAGACTGGACTTAGAGGCAGAATCCGATTGAACTGAGTCAGAAAATGGAAACCAAACGAACACAGATGTATGAGCTGCTACAACAACAACAACACGGCCATAGCTATAACATCCAATATTGAATATCTTGCTGTGAACAGCCACCGTGATAAATATTTGACAGTAAATACAAATCAAGTCAATAAATGCATTGTAGCAAAGAGCGACATATATCTTTGTAGTACATTACAGGTCAGCATTGCTCACGACTCAATCAGTTATTCCTGTGAAACTGCTCTGTTCAATAACAGGACATCCCCACAATGTATTTTCGGGAAAATACATAACAAAGTTTTTTTATCGCACTAAATACTATCAGTGGTCGGCTCTATGTAACACCATATCTATTAGAGCTTACTGCAGTGTGCGACTGTAAACGATCCTGGTCTTATTTCTATGAAAACAACCTGTATCCTCAAAGGAAATTTTATAACTATCCATGGGCATGAAATTAGCGCTACAACTTTTCATATTTCATATGCCATGTTTGGTAATATTTCGGAAATTGGCCATCCTTCTGAGGTCAAGAAGCTACTAGCACCAAACAAAATTAAATGAAAAATTAAATGCCACAAAACAGCCTCAATCAACTTATCCCCGACAATGCCAGAATCAGTCCCTCAAATATTTAGCAATATTTAATATTGTTAATTCTAATTGATAGATTCATACAAATAAACACAATAAGGCAAACAAATTGTAACTTTTGTCATTGCTTCAATGCTTCTACTAAGGCTTCAGTCTATCATATTAGCATACAGTGTTTCTACCTAGGCTAAACATATTGAGATCTCCAAAGAAAACCTTTGGTTTTCACGTTATTCGACATACCCGAATTTACAGCAGTCTTTCTCCATATCGAGGGAGCCTACAATAACTTAGTATACCACCACTCCTAGTTGACTGGATTGATGTTATGCTCAGCAGCAGAATCATAAATGAAATTCTAATCGAACTGGAACACGGCGGGACAAAGGTCGTGGCTTACGCCGATGATGTGCTCTTGCTGATTGCTGGGAAATTCCCGCAAACTGTTTCAGATTTCATACAGGGAGCTCCATGCTGCAATGGATTTGGCGTGAATAAAGGGCTTAATAGCACTTTATTCCTGCAAAAACTCCATAGGACAAAGCTGGGGTCTCAAGCCTTACATAATCAAATGGTTATATGAGTCTGCCGTCCAACTAATTCTAACCAATGGGGGGCTTGTTTGGTGGCACTCCTTTGGGAAAACCACCTTCAGAAAAAAATGTTGAAAAAGTTCAGAGTTGCATCGCTACTAATTACAGGTGCGTTTAGGAGCACACCCCAATCCGCACCATACACCCTACTCAATTTAATACCGTTATGTTTGTTTGTAGAGGAACAAGCTGCTAGGTGTGCCCTGCGACCCAAGGAACTGGGGCAATGGCGGATTCAGCCCTTGGCTGTTAGTAAATCAGGCTATAGCTAGCGATTTTATACCACCTAGGCACAGCTTGAACTACTTGATATCCATATACCTAACAGAGACATCTGGACCCGCGACACCCCTCCTTTTAACGGTATAGCTGTCTATACTGATGGATCAAAGATAGGAAGTGGAACGGGAGCTGGTGTCTAGTGTGAAAGTCTATGTATCAAACGATTCTTCAAACTAAACAACGACTGTAGCATTTTTCAGGCAGAAACCTTTGCTGTCAGGAAGGCCATAGAGCTGGTGGCAAATATAATCAATGAACTGGACGGACCGGTGACTATATATGTCAAGCGGCCCTGAAGGCTCTAAATTCATTTACAATCATATCGATGGCAGTTCTGGAATGCAGGAACGCTCTGGAAAAGGTTAAATCGTTTGTCAAACTCTGTTGGGTCCCTGGGAACTGCAACATATCTGGCAATGAATTGGCCAGACGCGGATCTGAGTCAGTAGATCTAGAGATTGAGAGCTCAGTGAAGCCACCCTTATGTCACTTCTTCCAAGTACTGCATAAACATTATCTTGGATCATTTCAACAGAACTGGCTAACTGGAAGGGAATGTAATGCCTCCAAAAAGATTTGGCCGGTGAACTCTGAAAGGAGATCAAGCTCATATATGATATCCATGACGAAGCTGGACTTGAAGCTTGGGGCTTGTTACAGGACAATACAACATAAACGCCAAGACATCCAAATGGGGAGGGGGGTGACGACACTGAATACTGCAGGCATTGTCAGGACGAGGAAGAAACTGAGACGGTGAAGCACTTACTCTGCCACTGCCCAACTCGTATAAGATTGAGACATAGGCTAAGCAAGTAAGCAAATTCTGTCAGACTTGTCCTCCCTCTCCGACATCGAGCCAGCAGTCATTCTTCAGTTAGTCAGAAGACTAAAATGGCTAAGGACGACACATTGATACACCGTGGATGCAAACCTACTAACTTCTCTACTCTTTATTCAGATTCTCACTTCTTCACTATTCGCTATTTATTTCCTTTTCTTCTCTCTACTCTAGTCCCCTATCTTTTTATTTAGGATTAACACAATGGACCAAAAGGTCTCCGAGTGGAGTGGTTGTTTATACAACGTGCACCCTTTAACCTAACCTCCACCATTCTATGGTGGGTATGTTAACTTTGTCATTCCGTTTGTAACTGCAAAGTATATATATTCTGGATCAGCGTAAAATTCTAAGACGATCCAGCGATGTCAGATGTAATCACGCTATCTTTCGAACGAATTGAGATAGAAGGCTAACATTTTGCATACATGCGTAGTTTACCAGTACACAGGTTAAGTTCGTAAATGTCGCTGTCACGTTTCGTGTAGCCCCCATATAACGGTACCTCCCGATATTCGGTATTTTCATGATTCTAGTGACAGTATTTGCGGGAATTATTTCAAATTTATTATTTAAAGATCACAGCCTATGACAAACATTTTTGTTTACAGGTCCATGTCTTTGTATAGCACCCATATAACGGTCCCTCCCGATATTCGGTATTTTGATGATTTTAGCGACATTATTTATCGGAATAGTTTAAAATTTCGTATTGGGAGATCTTAATGGTAACTACATCCTATGGGAAAAAAGTCGTATGCAGGTCCACGTCTTCGTATAGCCCCTATATAACGGTACCTCCCGATATTCGGTATTTTGATGATTTTAGCAACATTATTTACCGGAATCGTTTCAAATTTAATATTAGGAGATCTTAATGGTTACTACAGCCTAAAACAAACATTTTTGTATGCAGGTCCACGTCTTCGTATAGCCCCCATATGACGGTACGGATATTCGGTATTTTCATGATTTTAGCGAAATTATTCACCGGAATTGTTCCATAGTCTCCATATAACAGTTTTCATTTAAGTGCTTGTTTCCGGAAGTATTTGACACTTTTCGTGTTCCTTCTAAATGTTGGAGGGTATTAAAAGTTCGGCCCGGCCTTAGCTTCTTTTTATTTGTTATCTTATTGGGGTCTTCTCCTCATAGGATTTTTGTGTTTTCCCCATAGAGATATGTGGACGTTTTTTGTCAATGTTTTTAACTCTAGACGTCACGCATTTAGCGGCCCATATTGTACAACTTTACTGTCGCTAATTATCAGCCTATTTTGGCAAAGGAGTTCGTTCTCTCATTACTTCTAAATCCTGCATGACCAGGTACCCATATAATGCGAACTGACCCGAGCTGAGAATAGTTGTTAATTGAATTAAAACATTCCAATACAGTTTTTGAATTTACTGTTTTGAATGTTTTAGCTTTTGAAGCGATCTTACTGTATGTTATGACGTTTACGTTAGTCGGTATCGTGTTAGCATTAAGACAGTTCAGACACTCTGTAATCGCCCGGACCTCCGCCTGTAGGATCGTACTATGATCGGGCAAGCAAAAAGAGATAAAGGTTGTTACCTGTAAAATTTTTGAAATTTCTTGGTATGTCGGTAGTCTTTATTCATCCACTCGTCCGTCAACCTGAGCTTTGTGGCGGCTTCATACCGTATCTGAATATCTATTCGGTGTACATTTAAAATTGTCTCAAACGTCTTAGTTGGTGTTATCCTCATTCCACTGCAAATGCGTAAGTAACACATTCCTTGGACTTTTTGCAATAAATGTAATAATTGGTATTACATTTTGTATCTGCAGCAGTCCAACAGACTACTGATGCGTATGTTAGAATAGTTCTAATTACGCTTTTGAATCTTTGAATTGAAACAAAGTAAGTACATGCATTTATTCAATAATATTCAAAAAAAAAAGACAACAAAAAATTTAAAAAAGTATTATTTACGTTAGAGTTTATCTTATCTTTTTGGATACCCTTAAATTCTTTTCCAATTTTTGGCATTTGATTCCATGTTCCTTTGAAGATGTTTGGTTTGCCTGTAGTATTGGTTGGCCCTACATGCAGGGTAAGATGAAAAAACTACAATCAACTTCAGACTGCTGTCGTTTCTAAGCCACTCGTCCGACAGCTGTTAAAATTATTCCAGTGACAGCTCATTATATTGTGTAAAAGCGTATAAAAGCATCTTGGTGACAATTTTCCACAAAAAAAGTTATTCGTGATGGAATTCAAGCTTGATAATCCGAAAAATGGCTCGCGAGCTGAACATTCCGCAATATTCCATTCGGCAAATATTGAAAAATGAGCTCGGGGAAAACCAATGAAATTCCAAAAAGTCCAGCAGTTTGTAAACAAACAAAATGATCGTGTTTACTTGCCAAAGAGGTCAGCTAAAAATGTGCACCTTTGGTTGACCACCAGAACTCAAGCGCCGACCATGTTGATGGTGTGGGACGCCATGAAATCCGCTCGTATTAATCGACAGTGGCATCAGAATAAATGCCGAATATTATCGCGAAAATATTCTGGAGGGTGTATTAAAGCCTGGGGCACGCAAGCATTTTGGCCGCAGATCTTGGACATGAGGTTTCTCGCTTCATTTCCAGCGCACAATGGCCACCAAAATCTCCGAATACCAATCTATTGGACTATCAAAGTGTCGATCACCTCAAGCATGCGCTTCACCCGGAATGAGTCAAAATCCCGCAGACCAACATTCAGGCAGCGTGTGACGTTTTCATTGGCCGTTTGAAGGCTATAATTCGTGCCAAAGGTGATCAAATCGAACAAATCTAAACTTATTCTAAAATTTAATGCTATTCCCGACATTTTTGCTTTCATTAAATAAAATTAAAAAAAAAAAAATTAACAATTATGGCGTTCGACTTTGTTTCAGTTTTTTATCTCACCCTGTCCATAACATTATTGTACATATTATGCGCTAGTCACTCTGTTTAGTTGCAGCGCAGTCTCTATTGCTTGCTTAGTTGCGATAACTCCGTTGAGTTAGTTGATAATCGCTGTTTATGCACTTGACCTTCATCTGTGTGTCGTCGCGCCGACTTTTTTCGTGATTAATGCTCGCTGCTTGGCCTCTTAACTCTCTTCCTCGGTGCTGTGGCAGCGACATAATTTACGTTGTTGGCTCTTGTTCTTTCTTATCATTTTTCGTATTCCGTTGCTCTCTTTATTTGCGTTCGCCATTCATATGTTCGCCATTAATAAAAAAATAAGAATCTAATGCCATGTTTACGTTAGAACTTTTTGTAGGGTTAACCTACTTTGAAAGGATTTATTTGAAGTAAAAGTAATGGATATGACAATTTAAATCCAAATCCAGTGGGTTAACCCTCATATACATAAACGTATTGTAAGATCATTTAAAAAAGTATGTCAAGAGAGAAAATCGTTGTCTTAATGTCATACAACATTGCGGCATAAAGCGATGGACAAAATGACAAAACATCATAGTCTTCTGCATAAGAATAAAATTGCTTCACTTGATGGTGCTACCACAAATAATTATACGGAAGTAAATGAAGTGTCGACGGCGAGTATGAATATATCTCCACACCACGGTCTCGAATAGAACCACACTTCACGGCCTTGATTAATGTTATCAAGAATGGTGCACCACATAGAATTCATGCTTTAATAGATCCTTGTTCTGACGACACTTTTATAACATCCAAAAGATGTTAAAATTGCTACAAGTTCTGTTTCTTGAGAAATTTCAGTCTTAGGTGGTGAACATTTACGAAATGCTCAAAAATTACATCTTTCAAAAACTATTCTTTTTTAGTAGTTCACAAATCTTTCAACTTTTTCCATATGTCCCAATGACAAATATTCTAAAATAACGACACATAATCAGCTTTTCTTATTGGATTTTACATTAGTGATGTTTCGAGCAACTAATCGACTTGATTTTGTTGTAAACGAGTAAGTTAATTCACCCTTAATGGCAAGTTCGCTGTATATCAAAGAAGTATAGTTTATTCTATATGAATGAATAAGAATAGGCAAAAAAACTGATAAACCATTTGCCAATTGCAACAACAAAATATATATTCTGGTCAATAGATACGATAACAAAAGGCTCATTGTGACAACATTATTAATAAAAAATGAAACGGCACAAGGCCTAAAAAATATTCATGATCTCACAAAGGAATGCATCCATGGCTTAAATGCACAGGGACTTCCGGTGGATGAATGGGACGCAATAATTGTCCATATAATATTGAAAAAACTTGAACCCTCAACTCAAACCTTGTTTGAACATTCGCTCGAAGACAACAGGAACCTTGTAAGTCTCGATGAACTATTTAAATTTATAGAACATAGATTCCAAGCATTGGAAACGAGAGGAAAATCTTGCGAATCTGAAGGGGGGAGGGAGAGTCAAGGTAGTAACGTCAGCTACATCAAATCCAAATTGCGGGGCATCCCATATATTACTGTGAGAAGTTCCTGAATATGTCCCCAACCGAAACCCAATGGACACAAAAAATTAGTATTTGTGTCAACTGTTTTAAATCAGAGCATACCGCCAAATCATGCAAGTCACGGTCATACTCAAGGTGCGCAAAGAAGCACAACCCATTGCTGCATTTAGAAAAACCAATAAAAGATTCATTAAAAATCTCTCTTCGAATATTCGTCGAATCCAACAACTGCTTCAAATTGGAACCAAAGGCTGTACCGCAAAATTTCGTGCTCTTCTAGACTCTGGATCACAAGTCAATCTGGTTACAAATCGAGTGCTAAACAAGCTATCATTGGACTCTACAGATTCTTCTTTGTGAATTGAAGGAATAGGAAGGAAAAAAGGTTCACAACTCAACCCGTCGTATAAATTTAGAGTTATATGCATGCTCAGGCAATTTTACTACCAGAATCGAAGCTTGTCTACTCCCAACCATTGTATCATCTCAGCCTACAAAATCATTCAACACATCAGATTTATCTAGAAGATCCATTTTTCAATCAAATGGACAAAATACATATGCAGATCGGAGCAGAATTTTATCACCAACTGATGCGACCACAACAAATAAGAATCAACAAGAAGTTGCCAATTCTTCAAAATACAGATTTGGGCTGGATCGTAACTGGTAAAGTCCAGGAAAACAAGGACAACAACTTGGTTACTTGTGCAACATTTACCCCAGTAAAACCAACAACAAACGAGCTGATTGAAAAGTTATGGAATCTCGAAGAAGCAAATACTTCAAAACGTGCACTATCGTTAACTGAAAAACGTTGTGAAGATCGTTTCCTACAAAACGTACAAAGAAAAAGGAACGGTAGATTCGTTGTTCGCTTACCATTTGCAGGCAATCCATCAATCCTCGGAACTTCTAAAACAATGACCTTCAATCGATTTTTGTCATTGGAAAAACGGTTAAACCTTAAGCCAGAACTTAGAGCAGAATACAACAGATTTATGAAAGAATATGAATCTTTGGGACACATGGAAGAAATTCTGGAAGATGATATTCCCGATGTACATTACGTCATGCCTCATCATTGCGTGTTGAAACCGGAAAGTTCGACTACAAAGTTGAGAGTAGTATTTGATGCATCAGCTAAAACATCCAGCGGTTCATCACTCAACGACATTCTTCATGCCGGACCAACAGTACAAAGTGAGCTATTTTCAGTGTTGTTGAGATTTCGGATGCGTAAATTTGTCTTCACTGCAGATATCGAGAAAAAGTACTGACAAATTCAAGTATGTATGTCAAGTATAGATGTTTCAGCTCATCATTTGGAGATATAACAAACATCAAGATATCAAATATTATCGTCTCAAAACTGTCTCCTCGGCTCCATATTTAGCTACCATATGTCTACAACACCTGTCGACTCAAATTATTGCGGAATATCCACTGGGTGTAACCATATTACGTGATGATTTTTATGTGGACGATTGCCTAAGCGAAGCCGAGACTATTAGTGCACAAAAACTACTCAACTTAATCCTAAAAAGGCTGTTTTTAAACTTCGGAAGTGGTGTTCAAATCATTCCCAGCTATTAAATGGGATTGCCCCCATCAAAGAAATCAATTTGGACCTAGACGAAAACTCACACTGCCCGATTAAAACACTTGGATAAATATGGCTAATATTACTGTGGCAATTACCAACATCATGGGATGACGAATTACCCTTGGATCTTCAAAACGTGTGGAATAAATTCCGAACGAACATAGAAGCACGTTTGTTGATTCATCGGAGCGAGCTTATGGAATGGTAATTTACATTTGCTCAACCTACAAGGACAAAACTGCATCAACAAGACTAATATGTTCTAAGTCGCGGGTAGCACCCATTAAAAAACAGACACTGCCACGACTGGAACTATGTGCCGCAGTACTAGGGGTGAATCTGACAAATAGAGTAAAACGAGATCTTCGCCTACAAAACACTGCAAACTTTTTCTTAGTTAGTTCGCATCCTTTCACACCTTTGTTGCAAACAAAATAGCCAAAATACAAGAACTAAGCGACTAAAACCAATAGCACCATGTCAGCTCTAAGCAAAATCCAGCTGACGCAATATCCCGAGGACTAGCACCAGAATCCCTATCACAACATTCAATTTGGTTTTATGGTCCTATATTCCTATAAGGACAAACAAGTAAATGGACTAATACATCTCCACAATTTATTGATATACCTTGCATCGAAGAACGAAAATTAACAAGGCATGTTTTGCATAAATAGGACTAAAGGACTACACTTAAGTGTACTGAAATCATAAAATCACATTGGAGCACATTTAGTCGACGAATATTAGGAGATAATATTATATGAGGTCTGCATGTAAATGAGAACAAATATATACCTTTTAACATAGATAATACTAAGAATAATATGTGCTAAGTCTGAAAGTTAAATTCAATTTAGAAATTATTATCGATTCTGACTACGAAAACTCCAACAAATTGAAAACACATATACATGCGTATATGCAACATGTCCTTCATGGACCATAAATATGTATTGTGCACTCTAAATAAATAAGAAACGAATGCAACGATAAACCACAAAATAAGGAAAACAGCAATAAGCATGAACACCACCAAATTTGTAGATTGACTATAGTTGCAAGTCAACATTGTTTATCAAAGTTAAGGCTTTTAATACTACGGGCCAGCAAACGCGGTCCGTGTTAGCTAGTGTATATATATATATTCAATGCCTCGTAGGGGTGCATATATATATATATATATATATATATATATATATATATATATATATATATATATATATATATATATATATATATATATATACATGCACCCCTACGAGGCATTGAATATATATATACACTAGCTAACACGGACCGCGTTTGCTCAGGCGAGGCATTGAATCTCAATTTGATCCTTGGGTATGCTTTTCCAGGCACCCTGAATTCTTTGGAAAATGTGTTTATTTCATTCAGAATCTAGCTTGATCTTCCTGTCTACGATACTCTAAAGGTTTACTATGGGGTGTAGGTCAGATGACAAAACACCGATTCTTGACTCCCGCAATCAATCTTTGACAAGTTTTGATCCATGTTTGGGATAATTTTCATGCTGATAAGTTTGGGATAAGTTTCATAAAACCGACTTACTATACGAGAAATCACAGAAATATTATTAAATATTTCTCGGAAATCATTTTCTGCGATAGCTTGTTTTCATATACACTGATAATTTGCTGTTTTATTCATGTACAGTATTTGCTTCTAGCCATTTTTAAACTTTTTTCAGTAGTACTTAAAAAAACAAACACGGGTTGTTGTAAAAAAAAACTTCTTAAAAATGATTTATGACAAGCGAAATTGTGTGAAGGAAGAAAAAACGTTAAATATAAAAGTTAAAACAAATGAAATTGCAGCGATCATAAGAATGTTCCAAAGAGTTGCTTTTGTTTTGTCCACGCCAATATCGGGTTAGTTGACTTTATCATACATTATTCTTTTTATAAAAACTAGCTGGCCCAGTCCGCATTGCCGGTCCGAAGTTTTAGTCTTTAATGCATAGTTTTTAAAGCATAATAATTCACAAATCTGGCTCACATAAGTGATACAATTTTTAGTATAAATGATGACACGATTAAATAGAAATAAATACGTCTTTTAAAAAACCTGATCCTATTTTCAGTAAGAGGTTTTAATTTTATAGTTAAAAATTTAAATAATATAGCATATATATTAAAAAGTATACATTAACTGTTTATAATAGGCCCATGTAAGATGGTTCTCTACCCCCAAAGTAGCCTAAACACACATTTTAAGTCAAATCGATTCGAAAAAATAATCAAAACCCTCGAAATAGGTAAAATCAGGTGGTACTTTTATATGAGCCCTACTCCGAAACATTGACATTGAAAAATTCTCGCGAAGAGGTCTATTACCAGAAGCTAGATGCCAAATAAGGGCAAAATCAATTGAAAAATGCGACCAAGTCCCTTGTAATAGCTAAAATCACCGGATACCTTGACATAAGAGTTATAATGTAGCATGGCCCTATACTTATAATTATTTGAAAGAGTTTGTTTTTCTTTCTAAAATCTCAAATTACCAATTTGAAAGGGGCTATATCACAATGTAGACCAACCTGATACAAATTTTGTACAAATGATTCCTCATGTTAACCCTAGGATTGTATCACATTTAAAACATTATCGTAACTTTTGCGGAGTATAGGGCCAAATCTTTGCGGCCCCTTGTGTATGGTTAAGCTATATAAAATGGACTCTAAAAAATTTAGATCCGGAAACCGAAAAATTTCCTGACCCCAAGATTGCCTGCGGCGCAGTGTAATAACTGACGATAGCGCATAGTGCCCGTATAACGTTATCTATGATTTATGGTTACTTTTAAGGGTTCGGAAGAATTTCCGAGTATATGAATCTTTTTCTTACTATATTTTCAATTCACTCCACTATTTTGTATTGTCCACATATTACAGTTCCTCTTCATATTCGGTATTTCACTGATTGAAGTCCCAATAAAGTTTGCATTTTGAGTTCTCATTGGATGGAGTATTTCCATATCTAATCAAAATTGAAAATTTTGGTATGGCAACCATATAACAGCATGTATAGAAAATATGCAAACTTTCTCGATTTTCTCGGTTTTTATACCCTACACCACAAGGTGGTCAGGGTATTATGTCTTTGTGCACTTGTTTGTCGGCCCCGCCCGACTTTAAGACTTTCTTTACTGGTTTTTTTTTTTTTTTCAATAAGTATTTTCAATTCCAAAAGGAATTCTGAAACAATTCTACACAAAATTCCATATCATAATAGAACAGTCATTTCTTTCAGTTCCGTGATTTTTCTGTAATTACAAATAACCAAAAGAAAATTTGAGTCAAATCGGCCCAGACCAGTAGGCGCGGTCATTTCCTCAGTCCCCAATTAAGTGATAATTTTAAGACCGATATCTTCATTATTAGGCATTCATTATTTGGGCGTCAAAAAAGGCGTGGTCAATATTTTTTCTTTAAAAACCTAACTCGGGGTATAACGAACGTTTGTACAAAAAATTATGCAAATCGGTGCAGCCGTTCTCAACTGATCCCATTACCAACAAAACATCATTGTCAATGCTGTCAATTGTTCAACTTTTGAATGTGTTTTACGTGTGTGGCAAAAGTCTCCTAAGTACGTCAAAATTTAGGTAACGCTGTATGATGATAATCATTTTAGTTTAGTTTATTTCATACAAGGTAATGCAAGAAGCTGTATTTAGCCAAAAATATACATTACAAATAAATACAATATGTCAATATAGAAAATTAATTTCAATTTTGTGATATAAAATTACTGTATCACACTGGTGGCCAAAACTAAAGCAATTGAAATTACAAATAAAATTAATGCCCAGCAACTTTTTTAAAAATTAAGATAACTCTTTATTTTTAAGTACTGCTACATAAGAACAGTTAGTAGAAGAACATTCCATATCTGTCCAACCCTAACAATAAATGATCGTTCCACCACTAAGGAGTGAAATCGTGGAATAACAATCTATATATAACGTTTTAATGCGAAAAACATAACTGGTGCACAATACATCCGGAGAGTTAGATTGAATAATTTAAAAGAATAAAATTAATAAACTTTGTTTAGCATATGTATTGAAAGGCAAACCTAAAAATAGTAGCGAGTAGTTTGAGACGAGAGCGTAACGTTTTAGCCGATAAACGCATCATAAAAATATATTATGGAGTTTCACAATATTTTTAATGATCTCTTGACAAGTTCTAAATACAACCTCAATGCAATAACTAATTCTGGACATAAGTAAAGAAAAACGTAATTGCTTTCGAACACATTGATGCAAATACATGTTATTACAATACAATTGACGCAATGTAGACATATCAACCGCATAGAGAAAATGAATATAGCTACCAAAATTAATCTTATTGTCAAGGATACAACCCAAACATGTCATCTCGCCAACACATACTATGCTAGACTCATTCATATTACTTTGAAGGCTAGGACTTATTATACATCTCAATGATTTAAAAACCATATATTTAGATTTGTCCACATTAACAGAGAAGTTGTTGGCTATAAGCCAATGATTGACAATCTCTATAGTGGAGTTAATAGCACCCCACCAATAATACCTACTCGAAAGAAGATGTTCCATTAAGGCACACAAATTGAGATCGGTCATACAGATACGAATATATTAATTTACAAGCAGTGCTACAGAACTGAAAGTTATTCCTCAACTTTTGTATCAACAACACATCATCGACCCTGTCAAAAGCTTTCGATAAATCTAGAACTACGAGTACACCAAAACTGCCAGCATCAATAGCCTCCCTTATTCGTATTCGTATCCGTATTCGTGAGATGAAGCGAGTGACAGTGCTATAAGCACGCCTGAATCCGCACTGAAAATTGCTCAGTAACTTTTAATACTTTGTTCTTGGGAATGGGAACCATACATTTTCCAATAAGAAGGAAAGTTAGGTGTCATCAAAATGGTATTGAAAAATCGCACAAAATAGGCAGATAAATAAGAATAGACAAGTTTTAGAAATTTTACAGGAATTCCATCTGATCCAAATGCTTCGGACGTAAACGCACCTAAGGCACGAATAAGGTCATTATAAAACACGCAGTTAAATGAAAAAGAATGACCTTAGTCTTGGTACCTAGTAAGATCCACGGGTCTTGGTCCCAAGGAGGTGAGAGGCTGAACAAAAAATTCCTTGAGATCATTAACGTCAAATGTATTCTCAAAAAAACCGCCAGCACCTATCTTTTTCCACATTTCAGTGCAATTCAGACCTGCAAACATATTAAAGTAGAATTTTCTCCTTTTTTTCTTTAAAACTGATTTGGTTTTGTTTGTGTATACACAAAAAATTGTCCAATTTGCCGGCAAAGGCTGTCTAAGATACTCATGATATGGCAATCAGGTAATGATCGAGATAACACAACTTCTCTAGAATTCAACCAGCCATCTAAGCAGATTGACTGCTCCACATTCTGCACGGTTAACGAGGATGCCTCCACCCGAATAAGAGGAGAGTATCACAGTTCGCCAGACTTAACCATAGTGTCACCCGGTCTAATAAATGACTCAGACCATCTACCGATAATCGTCTCCATAAGCAGGTCGCCCGATCTCATAACATCTGAACGCCGCACTTTCCTTAACCATGTTAAAGTTCACTGGCCATAGTTCAGAGAATTCACCAACTGCTGCTTCAGAGAACTGCCCAACCCTGCTGATGTTCGGGTAACAGAAAGGATTTTCCGAAACATCATCAAAGCTGCAGCCGCTCGCTATATACCTGCTGGTCGAATACCCGAGATAAGACCAAACTTTCCACCAGATGGTACAGGAGCATAAGAGGAAAAAGTCGCTAGACCATCTGAAGTGTTGCAACATTGGAACCGATGATAGGACCTCAGTCATTTTAACGACGTAACGGAGACTGATCCGAAAAGGTGCGCGGGCTAGGACAAGAATGTTGGCAACCTTGTTGTGATTAGTGTCAAAAAATTGTGGTGCTCCGTGCTTTTGAAAAAATTATTAGTTATATGTTTTATTAAATTAATTAATCTGGTAAAAAAAAAAACCAACCATTAAAGTGTTCAATAGTGATTTTGTAACTCAAAGTGATAATTGGTGTAGTGTTTTAACATCTTGTTTTGTCTTTTAAAGTAATATCAATTTTCAAATTGTGTAGTTGTACATTCTCCTTTTATTCTCTTTCTTTTGTTACATTAGCTAATTAGTTGTTGTAACATATCGTCTTGTTTTGTTTGTCATCTCATAAGAGTTGCCAACATTTAAAAAAAGAATTTAAAAAAGAATAAAATAAATAAATAAAAAAAATCCAACTACAGATCTAATCTTGAAAAATATAGCTGTAACTTGTGTATTAAAAAAGAAATAATTATAATTAAAATAAATAATAATTAAAATAAAAAATGTCGTGCCCTTTTACATTGTGTAATATTGTTGCACAGGATGAATTGTGTGTTACCTGTTGGTTTTGTCTTAATTAATGGCATCCAAAATGTGCTAGGATTAATGCAAAAGTTGTAGACACAATTAGAAATAATGTTGGCGTTCGTTGGTGTTGTGTGCAACGTAGGAAACTCTCTGCAGACTTTTATGATTTTGTAAAGGATTTGCAGTCGGAATTGACATCGATGAAAAAAGATTTTTCCTCACTATCACTCCGATTTGAGAATTTCTCTACATTGTTTGAGAAATACCAAGAATTTGATGAGTTTGTGTCGCCACCGTCAGTTTCTGGCCAGAAACGCAAAAGGGCTGCGAAAAAGGCACCAACTAAGGGAATGCCTAGTCGTAAAGCAATAGTTTCTGTGGAGAACACTGTTCCACAACCGGTTTCAGTTAATATCACTGAAACAACTGAGACTGGACGTGAACAGTCGTATGCCAGTGTTGTTACACACCCAGTTCCGGTAGATAACAGCGGTATAGGTAAAGGGGTAAATAATACTGAAGTTATGAGTATTGATAGTGAGGTTTCTAAGAAAACCTCACAATCTATTACTTCCTTCACTCATCACTAGTGATCGTCCCGAGACTGCTACTGGCAAAACTCAACCTGTCCAAAGATTATTATCTATGGCTCCCGCCATGAAAATGATATTTGCAAAAAGATTTGCGTCAGAAACAACGGTCGATGACATAATCTATTATATAAAATCAAAAATTGAGGGAGATTACTTTTTGAGATGTTATAAGCTCCGATCTACATTTTCTGAAAGTAGATCTTCTTTCAAAACCGTTGTGCCTAAAAATATTTTCGTACAGTTGATTTTAAAAGAATTTTGGCCTGCTAGGGCATTTATTATAGAATTTGTGGAGAGATCCGATAATTTAGCTCATTTGCCTCTTAGACCAGATTCGGTGCCAAAAAACTAAATGACTCATTTTCTATTTGCTATCAGAATGTAAGGGGGCTTAATACAAAATTAACCAGTTTATATACTGATAGCATTGGTTTCAATTATAATGTATTGGTTTTCTCCGAAACTTGGTTAAAAACATCTATATTAAATAGTGAAATTTTATGTTCAAAATATCAAATATTTAGAAAAGTTCGTGTTTGTAAGAAAGGTGGTGGCGTCCTTATTGCAGTTGATACCAAATATACCACTAATTTAATTGATCTAAATGATTTTCTTGATATAGAATTTGTTGGTGTTTCCATTGAATTGGGTATATCTAAATTGTTTGTAACTTGCTCTTATATTCCCCCTTCATCTTCACTTGATATTTATAATCAACATTTATCAGCAATAAATTTGATCACTGAAAAATTGAAAGATTCCGATCGCATTCTGATCCTTGGTGATTTTAATATGCCTTCCATTAGGTGGCTTCCAATGCCAGATTCTGAAGCTTTGATTCCTTTGCCATCCGAAATGAACAGTACCCAGTATACATTTGATGTTATAAATAGTTTGTGTGACTTAAATCTTTATCAAATAAACAGTGTGAAACATTCCCTCGGCAAAATTCTTGATTTGGCGTTTGTAAATATAACACAGCATTTTGATATATTCAGAATTCCTCCAATATGCATCCAACTTTATATATCTCCATGACTCACAGTTATGTAATTGAAGAAAGTCAGTCCGACTCATTTAAAACTGTCCTTAATTACAAAAAAACTAATTTTCGAAAATGTAATACCCTCATTTCCTCCGTAAATTGGGCTTCTGTGTGCCTGTGTAACAGCCATAAAGATTTAGAATATGTAATTGATAAATTTTATGATATTTTAAATAGATTTAAACTGGAATGTGTTCCAACCACTAGAGTTAAAAATTCAAATAAATATCCATGGATAACCTCTGAGTTATCAAGTTTAAAAAAAAAAACTCTAATAATAAGCTTTTTCGTAAATATAAAAAATCAGGCTTAACAATAGACTACATTAATTACTCTGTTGCTAGATCTAAATATACTTTAGAGTCTCGTAGATTGTATAATCTTTACCTAGACAAGATTAAAAATAATTTTAAATCCAATCCTAAATCTTTTTATGATTTTGTTAATCTAAAACGAAAAGTTTCCTCAAAGCCCTCAGTATTGAAATATAACAATCAAGAATTTGTCACAGGCACAGATATTGCTGAATGTTTCGCAGATTTTTTTGCCACAACCTATTCCAGAACATCTTGCCAAATTAAAGATTCGTATCCTTATAAGTTATCACAGGCTGATCAAATTTTTATGCCTTTTCTACAACGTCAGGATGTGTCCAATAGTCTGCGTAGTTTAAAATCGATTAAATGTCCAGGACCGGATGGCATACCTAATATAATTCTTAAATATTGTTCAGAAACATTAGCACTTCCGTTAACTATATTGTTTAATTATTCACTTAAATTTGGTCACTTTCCTACTTTCTGGAAAAAATCTTACATTATACCTTTACATAAGTCTGGTAGTCTTACTAATGTGTCAAATTATAGAGGAATTGCAAAATTAAGTGCCATACCAAAATTGTTTGAAAAATTAATTACTGCAGTAATTTCACAGAAAATTCAATCTATATTGAGTCCATATCAGCATGGTTTTCGTAGTGGTCTTTCAACTACAACAAATCTTATACAATTTACGTCAACAGTAATAAAAGGATTTGTTCAACGTAAACAAACTGATACAATTTATACTGATTTTATTAAAGCTTTTGATAGGGTTAACCATGAACTCCTAATATATAAATTAAATTATATGGGTTTCAACACAAACTTAGTAAAATGGATATCATCTTACTTAAAAGATAGATCACAACTATTTTTGTTTGAAGGGTATCTATCCAAAACGATTAACGTTCCATCGGGTGTTCCGCAAGAAAGTCACCTTGGACCGGTCCTCTTTTCTTTATTTAACAACGATTTACCTAATTCCATAAATTACTCGAAATTGTTAATGTACGCAGATGATGTTAAATTATTCATTTCCCATAATTGTGATAAACGAGCTAGTTTACTTCAAAACGATTTAGATAGCCTTTTTAAATTTAAGCAAATGTAAACATATGTGCTTCTCCAGATCTTCTTCTCTGATATTACAATATAATATTGACGGTCATTCATTATCAACTGTAGATTCATTTGGCGATCTAGGCCTCTTGATGGATCCAAAATTAAATTTTAATAGCCATGTAATAACAATGGTAAATAAAGCAAATGGTGTTTTAGGTTTTGTTAAACGGGGGGCCAAAGAATTTTCTGATCCATATATAACAAAACAGTTATTTACGTCTCTTGTTAGACCTATATTGGAATATGGTTCTGTTGTATGGGATCCTCAATATGCAATATACTCAGAAAAAATAGAATCCGTGCAAAAACAATTTCTGCTATTTGCTATACGAGGTTTACATTGGAATAGTGATTTTGTTTTGCCTTCTTATGCTAGCAGGCTAAAATTAATTAGATTGCCTACACTTAAAAGCAGACGTATTATGTTGAACTCCATGTTTGTACTAAAAATATTAAATGGTAATATACCTTCAGATTTCCTAATCTCATCTATTAGAATTAATGTTCCGTTTAGATCTAGTAGATACTACCAATTATTATATACCGATTTTCACCGCACGAATTATTCAATGGGCGACCCTCTTAGTAAAATGTGTGTTGACTTTAATTATGTGTATTGTAATGTAGATTTTTGTATGAGTTTAGAAGTTATTAAATCTAGAATAATTTTATTTTTAAACAATTAACATACATGTTTTATTATTTTTGTATGAGTTTAGAAGTTATTAAATCTAGAATAATTTTATTTTGAAACAATTAACATATATGTTTTATTATTTGACAAACTAGCTGATGAATTAGATTCTGTAGCTGGTTTTCAATTTCCTACTGAATTCCCATTATGATGCGCATCATGATGTGTACGCGATCCCTCCGTAAAGGGAGGTCGCCCCCTCGGTCGGCAGGGGTGGGAATGTGAGGCGTGGGAACGTTTGAAGAAAAAAAAAAGAGAACTACGTCGTATCAGATCTCTTCCCGTCGAGGAGGAACTACCACAGTTTACGTTGGGTGATGTCAAATGTCATCCGTAACGCTAAATCATCCAAAGCGTTAGGCCCGGACGGAATCTCAATTAGTCGCTAGCCACCCAAATAGTGCCCGAAACCGGGTGGTCCCGCTACTGAAGCCAGGCAAGGATGCCAGTAAAGGCGAATCGTATAGACCGATTTCGCTTTTGTCGCCAGTAGCTAAGTCTCTTGAGACTTTACTCCTCCCCAGCATTAGAGGAAGCTATCCAGCTGCCAACCATCAGCACGGATTCCGTCCACAACAGCATTACACGCCATTTCCACACATGTTAGTAGAGGACTGAACCAGAACAGGTCGTGTGACAGAACAGTGTTGGTTGCCCTTGACCTAGCAAAGACATTTGATACGGTCAATAATGCCATACTGTTTGAGGACGTGCTGAGAACCACCCTGCGGCCAAGTTTGAAACGTTGGATAATCATTGATATGTGTTGACGCCAGTCGTACGTGGAATTTCTGAACAAGAATAAGCCAACTACGACATCATTTAAAGCAAGTATTTGCAAATCTGCTTTGCAAAAGAGTGTAAGACTAGTTAGATACTGAAAAATTCGGTTTTGTAGAACCCGATAAAAATAGGATTTTATCCGAATTTTCGGGTCGGGTTTTGTATCCGACACTTTTTTGGGGGAAATCAATACTTCCCGAGATATAGGGTTCCAAATTCCAAAAAATACCCATTTTTTACCTTGCTAGTTTCTAAAATGTAGCTTCAGGTAGGTTTTTGTACCCTGACTACAACAACAAAGCAGTTTCGGGAAGTAGGTCCATTCTTCCCAAAATATAAAGTTCCAAAACAAAGGGCTTGAGATTTTCTCTGGGTATGTCCAACACCGTCTTCGCGAACCAAAGTTTACATGAATTTAATATTTTTTAAATAACCGACAAAATATAAGGAAGGTACTTTTTATACCCTCCACCATACTATGGAGGGTATATTAACTTTGTCATTCCGTTTGTAACTCCTCGAAATACTCATATCAGACCCAACAAAGTATATATATTCTTGATCAGCGTAAAATTCTAAGTCGATTTAGCGATGTCCGTCTGTCTGTCTGTCCGTCTGTCTGTCTGTCCGTCTGTCTGTCTGTCTGTCTGTCCGTCTGTCTGTCTGTCCGTCTGTCTGTTGTAATCACTCTATCTTTCGAATGAATTTAGATAGGTGGCTAAAATTTTGCACACATGTTTATTTTTCCAGTAGGCAGGTTAGGTTCGTAAATGGCCAGGTACTTCCCTATATTCGGTATTTTGATGATTTTAGCGAAATTATTCACGGGAATTGTTTCAAATTTGGTATTTGAAGTTCAAAATGGATACTACACCCTAAGACGGAAAATTATCCGTGCAGGTCCACGTCTTCGTATAGCCCCCATATAACGGTACCTCCCGATATTCGGTATTTTGACGATTTTAGCGACATTATTCAAGGGAATTGTTTCAAATTTGGTATTTGAAGTTCAAAATGGATACTACACCCTAAGACAGAAAATTGTCTGTGCAGGTCCACGTCTTCATATAGCCCCTATATAACGGTACCTCCCTATATTCGGTATTTTGATGATTTTAGCGACATTATTCACCGGAATTGTTTTAAAATTGGTATTTGAAGTTCGTTATGGCAACTCCAGTCTGTGACAGAAAATTGTCTGTGCGGGTCCAGGTCTTCGTATAGCCCCCATATAACGGTACCTCCCTATATTCGGTATTGTGATGATTTTAGCTACATTATTCACCGTTTATTTCAAGTTTCGAATTTGAATATGGTAATGGCTTATGACAAACAATGACTATGTATGTCCACGTCGTATAGACCCCAAAATAACGGCTATATTCGGCATTTTTAAAATTTTAACAGAATTTTTTAAGGATTTTTTTTGTGGAAAATTTCCAAATTCGTTGCAAATGGTGGAGGGTATTAAAAGTTCGGCCCGGCCGAACTTACTGCTTTTTAACTTGTTAAAATATAATTTTAATATAAGATTTTGGCCATGTTGGCTTATTTATATTGAATTGTATGAAATAAATGAAATGAAACCCTATATTTCGGGTCCACACCCACCTCCCGAAAATGTTTTGTTGTTGTAATCAGAATACAAAAACCAAACACTTTTGTGAAGTTTTTATTTCGATAAATGGTTTATAAATAACAAAATCAAAAAGGAAATTTTTGGAACTTTGGAACCCTATATCTCGGGAATTATTGATTTTCCCCCAAAAAATGTATGTGGCTGTGATTAGGATAACAAGACCTATCTTCGGTAAAAATTTCAGAATTTTCCGCCAGCTAGAGCTAAACTCGTTTAAAGTCAAATTTATTTTACCCGTAAAACTAACTCCGGAAAAAATTAAATCGAAGAAGTTTTACTAGAGTTGGAGCCAGAGATGGGCATAATGCAGTGTATTTTCAGTGCACTTATAATTTCACTATCACTATTCATTTAGTGGCAGTGCAATTTTTAATTTCACTAGCACTAAAGGGTTAGTGGTAGTGAAAAATTAAATTGCACTACCACTAATCATTTAGTGATATTTAAAAAAATTGCACTAAATTAGTGGTATTTCATAAAAAATAGCACTAAATTTGTGCTATTGAAAAATAATAAAAGTTTATGAATATGTACTATATATTCTGGATTGCTGTTCGATATTCACTTCAGTAAACTTCACTGATATAATACTTATATACAGTGTTATTTTTTGGCTTCGCTAAAATTTAGTGGTAGTGCAGTTTTTTTTTTTTAAATATCACTTAATTTAGTGGTAGTTCTATTAAAATTTCACTACCACTAAAATTTAGTGGTAGTGCATTTTTTTAAATATCACTGAATGGTTAGTGGTAGTGCAATTTTAATATTAAAAATTTTAATATTAAAAATTGCACTACCACTAACTTTTTAATTCCTAGTGCACTAAAAATTTAGTGCAATATGCCCAACACTGGTTGGTTTTTTCGTTTCCGTTATTTGACCCGAAAGTTCGGATACAACATCCGGTTCATTTGAAAGATTATGACCAACAAGTGGTCATATGATAGGGTTGTTGGAACTGGTTCCGGAGTAATGCAACAAATTGTATATTTTTATAACTGTAATTTTTTAAAAACACCTAAAAACTCGAAAATATAGGATTTAAAGATTTACACGCTAGATTATAACCTACACTCTTTCCAAAATGGTAACATATGTGCTGATGTCTCTGATAGTTAAAAAAATAGGCTTAACTCTAGTAAAAACTCTTCAATTTTTTCGAAGTGGTAGGTATTTTTACCCTGATCCCGGGAAACTATTTTTTTCTTGGGGGACGGACCCGGGACCCCAGATTTTCGACCCCAAAGTCCGGGTTCAAGACCCCGACTCGACCGGATCCAGTTAACCGATATAGACAATATAGGTACGCGAAATAAACCTTTTTTACTGAAAACATAATTTTAATAAACTGGTTAGAATCGGGTTATGCGGATGGAAAAACCCATATCTCTGGCCCCAAAAAAAGTATTAGCACAAATTGTAGCATTTCGAAAGGTAAGAGTACCAGCTATATAATTGGCCCTTTTTGGACTTTTGGGGGCTTTTATAAAAAATCCGGGCTATTGACAATAACTTCCGAATCGTGACCACTTATCCACTTGTGACCACTTGTTGGATAGGTATTTTCATAAGCTTTCCAACGATACTTATATTGTCTATATAATAGGGGCCGTGTCCAGGCAAGATCTTGATCCCGGATTTTCGGGTCAAAAATCTGGGGTCCCGGGTCCGTACCCCAAGAAAAAAATAGTTTCCCGGAATCAGGGTAAAAATACTTACCTCTAGGAAAAATTTCGAAAAAATCAAAGAGTTTTTACTAAACTAGAGTTGTTCCAAAAAATATTATTGCTGGACATCATGAAATTGAGATTTTCTCTACTATGTATCTAACCTATTATAATTAGCGGGCCTTCGGCCGGGGATTGTGATTTTGTCCCCTGGGGTATATCCAACACCGGCAAGGCGATCCATAGTTTTTCCCAATTGCACTTTAAATTAGAACACGGCAAACCACTTTAAATATTAAACAAACTAATACTGTGCCTAAAATGGACATCTTACCTGCAAAGATCTGACTGCACACCACAGAACACGCTCTCCACCACCACCAGCATTACAATACGGATGGAAAATACCAACATTTACAACATTCACATTTCGATCCGCAAGTTTAGACTTCCTGGACTGCAAATATTTCCGCAGGCAATATAACGCCAGTCCTAATACAATCACAAATAACGCCACTAGCCCGTTTAAAATATATAATCTATAAAATTTGTTAGTAATATACAAAATATTAGGAATGGTTAGTAACTTGCATTTTTAAAAACATTCTTCTCCCAGTCAGAATAGAAACAATTATATTCTGTCATCAGCATTATATTTACAGGTCAAGCACAGCGTTGCCACTGCGTTAAACGAAAAATCAAAATGAGCTCTACACAAGGTAGATGTCATAGTAGCCTTGGGGATGCCCATGACAGAAGAATACAGGTAGATGCATCAACGCTTGGGAGCATGGCCCAATTATAAGGTCTTCCTTCGAGCGAATTAATCTAAAAGCAGCTGTTATTTTACCAGATGAAATGTCAAAATTCATGCTTGAGGCGAAAATAAATATTTTCGCCTTCACAGAAGATTTTTGTGGCGAATATGTTTGTTGTCATTTTTTGTATGTATAACACATCGACGCAGCTGCTGGGACAATGAATCGTCAAATCGAATTTGAAATTAAAAATGTTAAACGAAAAATTGTTGATATTTGTAAAAATTGCATATCATAACAACCTCCAATTTGCGTTGGATTTAAAAAACGTATAAAAATCTACTTATTTTTCACAAAACATTTTAACAATTTTGACATATCAATGTTCCCAAGCATTGCAATAATTTTTTGAATAATTTTTCATTTTAAATTTTTATCTTAAAAATTGGTTTGGCAGTTCTTTGCCACAGCAGCTATGCAATGCGACTACCTGAATTCTTCTACCATCGTTTTGAAGTTTATTTTTGTTGCAGCGAATTCAAATTTAATTGACAGATCGTCTGGTAATCAGCTGAGCTGGAAGGCGGGCCTTATACTTGGATCATGCTTGGGAGCATTCATGGTAGAAGACATATCAATGTTCCCAAGCGTTGTTGCATCTACCTATATTCTTGTACCATGGGAGCATTTATAGTCAAAAAAATTTAAACGTTTTTTCAAATATAAGTAGATTTATGTTTTCTTATACGACATCATTCGGAGGTTATTATAATCCGTGTTTTTCAACAATTTTTGCAAATTTATATAATTTTTCATTCAACATTTTCAATTCCAAAATTGGTTTGACAGTTCATTGTCCAAGCAGCTGTGTCGACGCGTCTACCTATATTCTTCTACCATGGGGATGCCCGTGGAACCATTATAAGGGGTTCCTTCGAGCGAATTAATCTAAAAACAGTTGTCATTTTACTAGATGAAATGTCAAAATTAATGCTTGAGAGAAGAATTTTATGGCGAACACGTTTCCTGTCTTTTTTTGTATGTATAACACATGGTAGAAAAAAAAGGTAGACGCATCGACGTAGTTGCTAGGACAATGAACTGACAAACTAACTTTGAAATTAAAAATTTTGAATGAAAAATTGTTGATATTTATAAGAATTGTTGAATAATGCATATCATAACAACCTCAGATTAGTGCCGTATAAGAAAACTTATAAAATGTACTTATTAAAAAATTTTTAACAATTTTGACATATAAATGTTCCCAAGCGTTGATGCATCTACCTATATTCTTCTACCATGGTATAACAGCTCTACTGCATAGTAGATATGTAAATATAAAAAAAAAAAATTTTCAAAAATAAGAACATTTTATAATTTTTTTTATACGACTCCAATCGTAGGTTGTTGATATGTATTTCTTAACAATTTTTGGAAATTTGAATAACTTTTAATTTAAAATTTTCAATTGAAAAATTGGTTTGACAGTTCATTGTCCCAGCAGCTATGCGCTGTGACTACCTGTATTCTTCTACTATAGTTTTGAAGTTTGTTTTGGTTGCAGCGATATCAAATTTAATTGACAAATCGTGTGGTAATCAGCTGAGCTGGAAGGGGGACGTTATACTTGGATCATGGGGATGCCACTTCGATAAAAGCTACGTTATTTTGTAGCGTTTCCACTGCACTTGCAAGAATCTACTAGTTGTGCATTTTTTTTCGATATCAATAGGGAAACCAATATATGCTCTGTTCCATAACTGCAAGAATGTAAAAGTTTGTATTACGATAACTGATTTTTCATTTATGATATCAAAAAAAAAAAAATGCAAAACTAGTAAATACTTGCAGGTTCTGGAACTTAGCAATTGGCAAAAGCAAACTCTCAAAATTAAAAATGAAAATTTCCTCCTTTATAATGTGCGAACAACTTGTGTTTTGTACAAATATGTCATGGTAGAATTAAGAAGGTAAAGTTATGCAATCTTATGCAAGCCACACACGATACAACTGGTTGTACAACATGGAGAGTACTCAAATTGTGTGTTTTGGTCACAAACGATGAAGCTTAGTGTACAACCTCTTTGTACAACTTCACTTTTCGTAGAGTTTGTTTGAGTTAAGATGACACCGAAAAAAAGCATGCTCTATAATTCACTCAATAGCTTTTATTTGTTATTAATTTTTGAAATTATATTTTAAAAATTGAAATTCCATTTTATATACACATTAAAATCACACATTTGATTGGATTTCGTATTGTTGTGATGTGCGAAACAATGGTGTTGCCTCTTCAAAAATTAATCCAAAATGAAATTGTAAGCGACATGCCCACAAACATTACAATCGGTTGGTACAACATGCCAAATATCAAAAAATTTTGATTTTTTGTACAACCGAGACACAACTTCTTACAACCGGGCCAAAAACGATACAATCTGCAATACAACCTATCTAAGTTGTACAATCAGCTGTATTGTGTGTGGCTTGCATTATGTTTACAAGTTTTTTTTTTCAAAATTATTCACTTGGAAATTGTACGTACACAAATCAGACATGAGAACCATTTTTCCATGCAATAACATTTGACAAGCTTTGTTACAGAAAATGGAAAAATGGGAATGCTTATTTTAAATCACTTTACCTCTAATTTTACAATGAAAAGTGCGAATACATAGAAGGCTTTTTTATGGGATTAAATCTACGGCTGGCTTCTTCGTAAAAGAGCACCGGAGTTCTAGGTTAATTTAGTTCAATTTCAGAACCTAATTTTTACTTTCTCACCCTTCGCTCTCTTGTTTTTTACAAAAGCAGCCGAACACGTTTCCTGTCTTTTTTTGTATGTATAACACATGGTAGAAAAATAAAGGTAGACGCATCGACGTAGTTGCTAGGACAATGAACTGACAAACTAACTTTGAAATTAAAAATTTTGAATGAAAAATTGTTGATATTTATAAAAATTGTTGAATAATGCATATCATAACAACCTCAGATTAGTGCCGTATAAGAAAACTTATAAAATGTACTTATTAAAAAATGTTTAACAATTTTGACATATAAATGTTCCCAAGCGTTGATGCATCTACCTATATTCTTCTACCATGGTATAACAGCTCTACTGCATAGTAGATATGTAAATATAAAAAAAAAAATTTTCAAAAATAAGAACATTTTATAATTTTTTTTATACGACTCCAATCGTAGGTTGTTGATATGTATTTCTTAACAATTTTTGGAAATTTGAATAACTTTTAATTTAAAATTTTCAATTGAAAAATTGGTTTGACAGTTCATTGTCCCAGCAGCTATGCGATGTGACTACCTGTATTCTTCTACTATAGTTTTGAAGTTTGTTTTGGTTGCAGCGATATCAAATTTAATTGACAAATCGTGTGGTAATCAGCTGAGCTGGAAGGGGGACGTTATACTTGGATCATGGGGATGCCACTTCGATAAAAGCTATGTTATTTTGTAGCGTTTCCACTGCACTTGCAAGAATCTACTGGTTGTGCATTTTTTTTTTCGATATCAATAGGGAAACCAATATATGCTCTGTTCCATAACTGCAAGAATGTAAAAGTTTGTATTACGATAACTGATTTTTCATTTATGATATCAAAAAAAAAAAAAAATGCAAAACTAGTAAATACTTGCAGGTTCTGGAACTTAGCAATTGGCAAAAGCAAACTCTCAAAATTAAAAATGAAAATTTCCTCCTTTATAATGTGCGAACAACTTATGTTTTGTACAAATATGTCATGGTAGAATTAAGAAGGTAAAGTTATGCAATCTTATGCAAGCCACACACGATACAACTGGTTGTACAACATGGAGAGTACTCAAATTGTGTGTTTTGGTCACAAACGATAAAGCTTAGTGTACAACCTCTTTGTACAACTTCACTTTTCGTAGAGTTTGTTTGAGTTAAGATGACACCGAAAAAAAGCATGCTCTATAATTCACTCAATAGCTTTTATTTGTTATTAATTTTTGAAATTATATTTTAAAAATTGAAATTCCATTTTATATACACATTAAAATCACACATTTGATTGGATTTCGTATTGTTGTGATGTGCGAAACAATGGTGTTGCCTCTTCAAAAATTAATCCAAAATGAAATTGTAAGCGACATGCCCACAAACATTACAATCGGTTGGTACAACATGCCAAATATCAAAAAATTTTGATTTTTTGTACAACCGAGACACAACTTCTTACAACCGGGCCAAAAACGATACAATCTGCAATACAACCTATCTAAGTTGTACAATCAGTTGTATTGTGTGTGGCTTGCATTATGTTTACAAGTTTTTTTTTTCAAAATTATTCACTTGGAAATTGTACGTACACAAATCAGACATGAGAACCATTTTTCCATGCAATAACATTTGACAAGCTTTATTACAGAAAATGGAAAAATGGGAATGCTTATTTTAAATCACTTTACCTCTAATTTTACAATGAAAAGTGCGAATACATAGAAGGCTTTTTTATGGGATTAAATCTACGGCTGGCTTCTTCGTAAAAGAGCACCGGAGTTCTAGGTTAATTTAGTTCAATTTCAGAACCTAATTTTTACTTTCTCACCCTTCGCTCTCTTGTTTTTTACAAAAGCAGCCGTAAAACGCCTTAAGTCATCGACTGGAAAAGAACAAAGGAGCGTAGGGCCAAAATCGAACTAAATCAACATAAAACACCTTTGTTCCTCTACAAAGAAGTGAGCCAATTGACTTTAACCAATCAACAAAAGCGTCTTATGTACCTTCATCTTTTACGTATAAATACACAAAAAATAAATAGAAATCCAAAAATTACCTATGAAAATATCTAATTAGAGAGAATTGATGTTGGAAAAGGTATTATGATATGTTTACCATTTTTTCGAAAATTATTAATTTGACATCTCATTGTCAAAATTTGTATTTATAAATCCATTGCAAATACACAAATCAGAGATGGGATGGGAATAAGGTAAATTACAGAAAATGTAGAGATGGGTATGCTTATTTGAAATGGCTTTACCTTCTTAATTTTACCATAGGAATTATCCATGGTAAAACTAAGAAGGTAAAGTAATTTCAAATAAGCATTCCCATCTCTGCATTTTCTTTAATTTACCTTGTCACATTTCACTAAATAAAAGCAGGTCCCCATCTCTGATTTGTGTATGTACGATGGATTTATAAATACAAATTTTGACAATGAGATGTTGTCAAATGAACAATTTTTGAATAAAAAAATGTAAACATATGATTGCATGACTTTACCTCTTTGATTCTTCATTTGTGTATACAATGGATTTATGTATATAGATTTTGACAATGAAATGTTGTCAAATACATAAATTTGAGCCCGTTTAAAATATATAATCTATAAAACTTGTTGGTAATATATAAAATATTAGGAATGGTTAGTAACTTGCATTTTTAAAAACATTCTTCTCCCAGTCAACTGCAATATTTATCAACCAGAAACAATTCTATTCTGTCATCACCATTATATTTACAAGCCAAGCATAGCGTTGCCACTGCGTTAAACGAAAATTCAAAATTAGCTCTACACAAGGTAGATGTCATATTAGCCTTGAGGATGCCCATGACAGAAGAATACAGGTAGATGCATCAACGCTTGGGAGCATTTATATGTCAACAAAATTTAAATGTTTTTTCAAATATAAGTAGATTTTTATATGTTTTCTTATACGACATCATTCGGAGGTTATTATAATCCGTGTTTTTCAACAATTTTTGCAAATTTATATAATTTTTCATTCAACATTTTCAATTCCAAAATTGGTTTGTCCCAGCATTGTCCCAGCAGCTGTGTCGACGCGTCTACCTATATTCTTCTACCATGGGGATGGCCATGGCCCAATTATAAGGTCTTCTTCGAGCGAATTAATCTAAAAACAGCTGTCATTTTACTAGATGAAATGTCAAAATTAATGCTTGAGAGAAGAATTTTATGGCGAATACGTTTGCTGTCAATTTTTTGTATGTATATGAACTGACAAACTGACTTTGAAATTAAAAATGTTGAATGAAAAATTGTTGATATTTGTAAAAATTGTTGAATAATGCATATCATAACAACCTCAGATTAGTGCCGTATAAGTAAGCTTATAAAATGTACTTATTAAAAAAAATTTTAACAATTTTCACAAATAAATGTTCCCAAGCGTTGATTGATCTACCTATATTCTTCTACCATGGTATAACAGCTCTACTGCATTGTAGATATGTAAAAATTTTTAAAATGTTTTTTTTTTTTTCAAAACTAAGTACATTTTATAAATTGTTTTATACGACTCCAATCGTAGGTTGTTGATATGTATTTCTTAACAATTTTTGGAAATTTGAATAACTTTCAATGTAAAATTTTCAATTGAAATTGGTTTGACAGTTCATTGGTAGTAATCAGCTGAGCTGGAAAGGGGACGTTCATGATCCAAGTATAAGGTCCCCCTTCCAGCTCAGCTGATTACCAGACGATCTGTCAATTAAATTTGAATTCGCTGCAACAAAAACAAACTTCAAAACGATGGTAGAAGTATACAGGTAGTCGCATTGCATAGCTGCTGGGGCAATGAACTGTCAAACCAATTTTGAAGTAAAAAATTTAAAATGAAAAATTATTGAAAAAAAATATTGCAATGCTTGGGAACATTAATATGTCAAAATTGTTAAAATGTTTTGTCAAAAATAAGTAGATTTTTATACGTTTTCTAATACGAGGTTGTTATGATATGCAATTTTTACAAATATCAACAATTTTTCGTTTAACATTTTTAATTTCAAATTCGGTTTGACGGTTCATTGTCCCAGCAGTTGCGTCGAATCCTCTACCTGTATTTTTGTACCATGTGTTATACATACAAAAAATGACAACAAACATATTCACCACAAAATTCTTCTGTCAAGGCGAAAATATTTATTTTCGCCTCAAGCATGAATTTTGACATTTCATCTGGTAAAATAACAGCTGTTTTTAGATTAATTCGCTTAATTGGGCCATGGGGACGTTATACTTGGATCATGGGGATCCCACTTCAATAAAAGCTACGTTTTTTTGTAGCGTTTCCACTACACTTGCAAGAATCTACTAGTTTGCATTTTTTCTATATCAATAGGGATATGCTCTGTTCCATAACTGCAAGAATGTAAAAGTTTGTACTACGATGTGACAGCTGCCTGTTACATTTTTTTACATTTATTTTCACCAACTTAGCAAATTTAATTTTGCTGAACATAAATGTTTACCTTTTTGCATTGATCAATTTTTTTTATTATGAAAACTCAAAACAAAGAACTGTCAAATGCGGCTAGTGTTGTAAGTCGACACCAACGACGACTTTCTTGTGATTGGGGGAACTTGCCTCATTAATAGACATCCGTCAGCATACAGCGTATGAATTCTAAAACATTTAAAGCCTGTTTCTGATGTCGAAACGAAAAAGTGTGCGAATGAATGACCCCCAAACTTTAGCTTTCCAAATATCTTCGCCTTTGCTTTCTCTTTGAAGCAAATAAATTTAAATAAAACATATCTGAGTTTAGTGATATATCATTTTTTTTATCGAACTAAGATGTTAAGGTAGAAACTCAAGCAGCTTATTGCTTGCTTTATAAATTTTAAATTACAAATTACGATTTCGTCGCCGTTCTTCTTTATAATTTTACTTCAAATTGATTTAGTTTTGGTCCTTATTGCATTTGAAGAAATTTCAAATATAACGATAAAAGTAGTACCAAATGAGTTTTTCTTTCACATGAAACAGGCAAATGTATGGTTGCGACATCTACACTCCCACCATCACATTACGTTACTATGGCCTAAGGATACAACGATAAAAAACGAGAATTTATTGATAATTTTCTTATGCTAACCTACATGTGGATTATGACTTCTTGAGTACCACGCGGGCTTAGAATAGACCTTTTTTCTCAAAGAAACCCGTGATCAGTACAATTCGTGAATATTAAAAAAAAACTAAAATAAGTGAATATGGTGATAAAATAATAAAGTAAAGATATGGTCTGTTTCAACGGAAAATAAGAATTTTCATAAAATGTATAAATACACAAAAAATAAGTAGAAATCCAAAAATTACCTATGAAAATATCTAATATAGAGAGAATTGATGTTGGAAAAGGTATTATCATATGTTTACCATTTTTTCTAAAATTAATAATTTGGCATCTCATTGTCAATATTTGTATTTATAAATCCATTGCAAATACACAAATCAGAGATGGGAAGGGAATAAGGTAAATTACAGAAAATGTAATTTACCTTGTCAAATTTCACTAAATAAAAAAAGAGTCCCATCTCTGATTTGTGTATGTACAATGGATTTATAAATACAAATTTTGACAATGAGATGTTGTCAAATTAACAATTTTTGAAAAAAAAAATGTAAACATATGATTGCATGACTTTACCTCCTTGATTCTTCTTTTGTGTATACAATGGATTTATGTATATAGATTTTGACAATGAAATGTTGTCAAATACATAAATTTGAGCCCTGTTTATGTAGAGTAATGGGGGAAAAGAAACAATAAGAAATAAAACAAATAGGATTAATTTCTTTTCTTGCAAAATTTGCTGGTTTATTGAATTGCTTTGATGTGTTTTTTCGACAATAAGTTTACCTCTTTTCAATGTGGTGTGTTGGCGACAGTGGCCGTGTTGGGTATTCTCTCAAATGCTAAAGACAAGTGAACGCAGAGGTTCTAGTTGATCGCAGAGGATCTCATGTCTGTCTACTAATACAACTACAACTACTTCCAATGAGAGCATGTGTAACAAGGTGAGGTTACCGACAACAACCAATGCCCAGCGACGATCCGCTCACTACGGTCTCCGCCAGGGGAGTTGTAGAGGAGATGCCTGTGCGCCAATCAGCATTCGTGATTGATCGAGCAAGGGAAGTTGAGGGGCAAAGTATCTAACTTATACATTGCCGCCCACCTTGATATACATGCATGTGTATCAACTAATTAAAGCTCAAAGGAATTATGTTATATATAAATATGTACAATAAGATTTACAAGGACGTAAGTTCAGTTTATTTGTGAGCATTTTATTCAAATCATTTTAATTCATATAATTATATATCTATACCGCGGCAATTACAAATTGACGGGCCCGAAATTACTCAACCAAACGAGGTATATTTCGCAAACAACAGACTTAATTATGTAACACGACTAACTTGACGACTGGTCGCCTAACAATACCCTAAGCAGTTCGGACGTCTACAACGCGAACCTTACTATCATTACAAGGATGTGTCTCGAATAACTAAACAAACTCTCTCTTTAAACCTAATGGAAAGCTGATGCGTCAATGCCTTACGTTTTTTATACCGATTGACTAAACTCAATGGCGCTTCTTCAACAAGGGGTTGAGGTGAGGAAATTCAGAACGTATGGGAGGTGGGACAACGTAACGACACTTCGAGTTTCTCGTAGTTGTGGACCGGAAATTGTTCTCGCAGAACTTGTCTGATGACGAAAGTAATTTGCGTTTGGGAACCTCCTCAAGTTCCCCAAAACGCAGAATGGTTTTATTGGGGCTGTCTTCCTCACTAAAACTCAAAGTAGTCGTAAAGACCTGCAAGGGTGAGGAGGGAATTGGACCCGAGAGGACCCAACCAAAGACGGTATTTTGCGCCAATAGAGAACCTAATATATTTTATTGTACCCCAGGCAACAATATTTGCGGATATAAGTCTGCACCCAACAACATATCTACAGAACGACAGTCAAAAATGTTTGGGTCAGCCAACTGGAGATTTAAATAAAACATATCTGAGTTTAGTGATATATCATTTTTTTTATCGAACTAAGATGTTAAGGTAGAAACTCAAGCAGCTTATTGCTTGCTTTATAAATTTTAAATTACAAATTACGATTTCGTCGCCGTTCTTCTTTATAATTTTACTTCAAATTGATTTAGTTTTGGTCCTTATTGCATTTGAAGAAATTTCAAATATAACGATAAAAGTAGTACCAAATGAGTTTTTCTTTCACATGAAACAGGCAAATGTATGGTTGCGACATCTACACTCCCACCATCACATTACGTTACTATGGCCTAAGGATACAACGATAAAAAACGAGAATTTATTGATAATTTTCTTATGCTAACCTACATGTGGATTATGACTTCTTGAGTACCACGCGGGCTTAGAATAGACCTTTTTTCTCAAAGAAACCCGTGATCAGTACAATTCGTGAATATTAAAAAAAAACTAAAATAAGTGAATATGGTGATAAAATAATAAAGTAAAGATATGGTCTGTTTCAACGGAAAATAAGAATTTTCATAAAATGTATAAATACACAAAAAATAAGTAGAAATCCAAAAATTACCTATGAAAATATCTAATATAGAGAGAATTGATGTTGGAAAAGGTATTATCATATGTTTACCATTTTTTCTAAAATTAATAATTTGGCATCTCATTGTCAATATTTGTATTTATAAATCCATTGCAAATACACAAATCAGAGATGGGAAGGGAATAAGGTAAATTACAGAAAATGTAGAGATGGGTATGCATTTTCTGTAATTTACCTTGTCAAATTTCACTAAATAAAAAAAGAGTCCCATCTCTGATTTGTGTATGTACAATGGATTTATAAATACAAATTTTGACAATGAGATGTTGTCAAATTAACAATTTTTGAAAAAAAAAATGTAAACATATGATTGCATGACTTTACCTCCTTGATTCTTCTTTTGTGTATACAATGGATTTATGTATATAGATTTTGACAATGAAATGTTGTCAAATACATAAATTTGAGCCCTGTTTATGTAGAGTAATGGGGGAAAAGAAACAATAAGAAATAAAACAAATAGGATTAATTTCTTTTCTTGCAAAATTTGCTGGTTTATTGAATTGCTTTGATGTGTTTTTTCGACAATAAGTTTACCTCTTTTCAATGTGGTGTGTTGGCGACAGTGGCCGTGTTGGGTATTCTCTCAAATGCTAAAGACAAGTGAACGCAGAGGTTCTAGTTGATCGCAGAGGATCTCATGTCTGTCTACTAATACAACTACAACTACTTCCAATGAGAGCATGTGTAACAAGGTGAGGTTACCGACAACAACCAATGCCCAGCGACGATCCGCTCACTACGGTCTCCGCCAGGGGAGTTGTAGAGGAGATGCCTGTGCGCCAATCAGCATTCGTGATTGATCGAGCAAGGGAAGTTGAGGGGCAAAGTATCTAACTTATACATTGCCGCCCACCTTGATATACATGCATGTGTATCAACTAATTAAAGCTCAAAGGAATTATGTTATATATAAATATGTACAATAAGATTTACAAGGACGTAAGTTCAGTTTATTTGTGAGCATTTTATTCAAATCATTTTAATTCATATAATTATATATCTATACCGCGGCAATTACAAATTGACGGGCCCGAAATTACTCAACCAAACGAGGTATATTTCGCAAACAACAGACTTAATTATGTAACACGACTAACTTGACGACTGGTCGCCTAACAATACCCTAAGCAGTTCGGACGTCTACAACGCGAACCTTACTATCATTACAAGGATGTGTCTCGAATAACTAAACAAACTCTCTCTTTAAACCTAATGGAAAGCTGATGCGTCAATGCCTTACGTTTTTTATACCGATTGACTAAACTCAATGGCGCTTCTTCAACAAGGGGTTGAGGTGAGGAAATTCAGAACGTATGGGAGGTGGGACAACGTAACGACACTTCGAGTTTCTCGTAGTTGTGGACCGGAAATTGTTCTCGCAGAACTTGTCTGATGACGAAAGTAATTTGCGTTTGGGAACCTCCTCAAGTTCCCCAAAACGCAGAATGGTTTTATTGGGGCTGTCTTCCTCACTAAAACTCAAAGTAGTCGTAAAGACCTGCAAGGGTGAGGAGGGAATTGGACCCGAGAGGACCCAACCAAAGACGGTATTTTGCGCCAATAGAGAACCTAATATATTTTATTGTACCCCAGGCAACAATATTTGCGGATATAAGTCTGCACCCAACAACATATCTACAGAACGACAGTCAAAAATGTTTGGGTCAGCCAACTGGAGATTTGGCAGAGAACGAACTAAAGTAGGGTCAACAGAAAAGGATGGAAGGTTATTAGAAATCTTGCGAAGAACCAAAGCATCTGTTTTCAACAAAATTGAGGCACTTAAGCGAGAGCCTATACAAATCCGACAGTTTTTCCTGATGGTAGCGGAGGACGAACCATTTACACCAGAAATGGTTGCAAGAGTGGATCGAGACGATAATTTCAATCTATTTTGAAGGTGCTCAGTTATAAAACTAGCCTCAGACGCAGGGTCAATGAGGGCTCGAACAGGATAAGAATTTCCTTCGTGAATAATATTTACCATGGCGGTACTGAGAAGGACTCGCGAATTATGCGATGTATGAAACACTTGACGGTTTACTACAGTCGGATTGGCACCAGTGGATGTAGAGGCAACATTATCAAGAATAGAATTGGAAGCAGTTCTTGGGACTCGGACTGTGGGCGTCACATTTGAGGAGGAACTATTTGTAGGTGTCGAACGATTAGGTTTATGCATAAGCGTATGATGTTTTTCATGGCACACATAGCAGCTATGTGCACTGGGACAATTACTAACAGGATGACCTCTTGACAAACAATTGAAACACAAGCCATACTTTTTTACAACAGTAATTTTGTGATCGAAAGACATCTTTTTGAAACGATGACAAGAGTAGAGCGCATGATTTCCATTAGGGCATACAACACAACGATGTTTTGGATAAGATTTTGCTGTATCAGGGGAAGTTTTCGCCACATGTACCTTAACGTTGCGTTTGTTTGGGGATTTTGATGAATCTATACCTTTTATGTCCCGCAAACAGGCAAGCGTCTGAATTTTCTCCGTAAGGAATGAATTGAGCTGAGCCCATGATGATAAGGAAGACTTATCTGTGAGACTCTGTTCCCAGATTGTCACCGTAAGTTTTGGCAGACGCTGAATACAAATAAAAACTAAAATAGGATCCCAATGGTCCGTGACAATGTCATAGACTGACATAGCAGATAAACAGCCGTTTATGCCTCTCTGTAAAGTTTTAAGACCTGAACTCGTTTCATTAGCTAACGATGGAAGATCGAACAGAATTTTTAAATGACTATTGACTAGAATTCTTTTGTTGTCATAAGCATCCCTAAGAGCTTTCCAAGCCAGAACAAAACTTTTATGCGTGAGTGGAAACTTCGACACAATTTCCCTAGCCTCACCTTGAGTTTTCTTAATCAAATGACACAACCTCTCAATATCAGTTAATCGGGAATTATTTATAAACATGGCAGAAAATAGAACCCGGAACGTGGGCCACGACAAAAAAGTCTCCCTGGAAATCATCTATATCGCACGGCGGTAAATTAAGGTTATGCATGGTGTCGGAACCACAAGGCGGTAAACTCCAATTCGAAACTGAGATATCAGAAGTACTCTGAATATCTGGATAAGCCATATTGGATAAAGGCGGCAAACTATTATTCAGTACATTGTTTGGATTGGTAGTACCTGCCTGTGAAGTATTCGACCTATTGCATGACCGCGCCACAGAAACCTGATTTTGGACATTCTGGGGGGTACTAACACGAATTTCAGATGGTGTGGAAGGAGGTGTTTTCGCAGACCTTAGTTTCTGCAACATTTCGGTTATTTCCGATAAACATTCAACGAAGTTTTCTCTAGTGGACTGATATTTTTCATCAGCAGAAGCAATTCCGTCTGAGGTAGTACCCTCAACGGTTATCAAATAATCAAGATACTTTTCATAAGTATCCTTGACCTTGTACCACAAGTCCTGAAGTTCGGCGTTTCGAATTTCTAAATTGAAAACCGTTTGAGTTTCTGCTTTAATCAATTTAAAAGCAGCGGCAAATTTAACAACATTATCGGATGACCGAATAAATTGAGTTAGTGGAGTGACCGACATGGTTTTTAGAATACAATTTCAACAAATACTAATCAAATATTCAGCAAAGAACCCACAAAGGAAAACTAACTGGAAAGAAGATTGACTTCCCAAAAATTTACCAAAGAAATAGCAAAAATATAAATAAAAGAGTATATAATATCTAAATAATAATCAAAATATATTTAAATAGGGATATTTATCAATCAATATTGAAAAAATTCGAAAAATTAGAAAAATTGACAAATTGTCGGTGTGTGCCGAGTGTAGGGTGCACGTATTTCCAACTGACAAATATTGATATGTACACGCCTACTAATAATTTCTTTAAAATAAGCAAATCTTTTAAGAAAAATATTTCTAAAATATCGATATTTTCCTTGCACAAGAGCACAATAAAAAGTACATATAATATGCCGAGTGTAGGGTGACAAAAATTAAAAAAGTCCAAAAACACTTTTTTTATCGACAATTATCAAAAACAAATTAAAAATTATTTTCCAAAATTTTATTTTTTATAATTCACAATTTTTCTACTTGAACCCACTGTGCAGTAGTGAATAACGAATACCGCACAAAGAAGAATAAAACACAAGCAGTGTTTGATGGTCGAACGGTGACGGGGGTGGGTTAACTACCACACTACGAGCTGATCGCAACGGATATCGCACAAAAGAAAATAAAACACAAGCAGCGTCAGCAGAGCGCTCAGTGTGTGTGGGTAAGCAACTGCCTCGTTACGAACTAAACAACGACGACGAACCAACAGTGAGAGTTGGAGAAATAAATAAGATTCTGTTATAGTTGTTGGTTAGTAGACTGACGCTAGAAAAAGGCGCTTGGAAGGGTATTGTTGTTATTGCAATATTACAAACAGACCAACGAAAATGACCAAACAGTGTGTGTTGGGGCGAGGTACGGGGGGATTTAGCAAGTGTTGGTATGTTTGGATGTAAATTAGAAAAAGCGGCACTTGCAATGTGGTGATTTTATTCTCGTTGAGAGTAATAGCGAATTGGGAGATAGAAAACAGATCACTCGGCAATGCAGAAATGTGTGGGGAATATTGCAATAACCAAACACAAAATTATGCACACTACCGCGGTAGATTATTTTTTAACAAATATATATTTTTTTTGGGATAAATTTAAATTTTTAAAAAACAAATGAATCTGGAAATTCGATTATTTCGCGATATAGTGGAAAATAATGCGAATTTGTCTCATTTTAAAAGAATTTTTAATATATATTTTTTGCAAAACAAATTGTTGTGGACTGTATGTTCAAATATACCGCGAATTAGGGTAAAACAAAGGCGACCAGTACCGCGAAGCAAACAAAAACTAACACTTTTCACTTTTTTTCAAAATAAATAGCACTCTAAGCTCACAATAACAAATTTCACTGAACTTACGTACCTTTTTTGATGTTGATGATGATGAATAGGATGATGTTGATGCGGTGGTGCGATTAATGAGGGGGGATGTGTGTTTTGCAGATGATTCCTTTGTAAAAGAGATAACAAAAACAGCAATTAATAGTCAGGCAAACTTCTCAACTTGGCAAATCCGGCTCGATGCGACCAAAATGTTTATGTAGAGTAATGGGGGAAAAGAAACAATAAGAAATAAAACAAATAGGATTAATTTCTTTTCTTGCAAAATTTGCTGGTTTATTGAATTGCTTTGATGTGTTTTTTCGACAATAAGTTTACCTCTTTTCAATGTGGTGTGTTGGCGACAGTGGCCGTGTTGGGTATTCTCTCAAAGGCTAAAGACAAGTGAACGCAGAGGTTCTAGGTGATCGCAGAGGATCTCATGTCTGTCTACTAATACAACTACAACTACTTCCAATGAGAGCATGTGTAACAAGGTGAGGTTACCGACAACAACCAATGCCCAGCGACGATCCGCTCACTACGGTCTCCGCCAGGGGAGTTGTAGAGGAGATGCCTGTGCGCCAATCAGCATCCGTGATTGATCGAGCAAGGGAAGTTGAGGGGCAAAGTATCTAACTTATACAAGCCCGTTTAAAATATATAATCTATAAAACTTGTTGGTAATATATAAAATATTAGGAATGGTTAGTAACTTGCATTTTTAAAAACATTCTTCTCCCAGTCAACTGCAATATTTATCAACCAGAAACAATTCTATTCTGTCATCACCATTATATTTACAAGCCAAGCACAGCGTTGCCACTGCGTTAAACGAAAATTCAAAATTAGCTCTACACAAGGTAGATGTCATATTAGCCTTGAGGATGCCCATGACAGAAGAATACAGGTAGATGCATCAACGCTTGGGAGCATTTATATGTCAAAAAAATTTAAATGTTTTTTCAAATATAAGTAGATTTTTATATGTTTTCTTATACGACATCATTCGGAGGTTATTATAATCCGTGTTTTTCAACAATTTTTGCAAATTTATATAATTTTTCATTCAACATTTTCAATTCCAAAATTGGTTTGACAGTTCATTGTCCCAGCAGCTGTGTCGACGCGTCTACCTATATTCTTCTACCATGGGGATGGCCATGGCCCAATTATAAGGTCTTCTTCGAGCGAATTAATCTAAAAACAGCTGTCATTTTACTAGATGAAATGTCAAAATTAATGCTTGAGAGAAGAATTTTATGGCGAATACGTTTGCTGTCAATTTTTTGTATGTATATGAACTGACAAACTGACTTTGAAATTAAAAATGTTGAATGAAAAATTGTTGATATTTGTAAAAATTGTTGAATAATGCATATCATAACAACCTCAGATTAGTGCCGTATAAGTAAGCTTATAAAATGTACTTATTAAAAAATTTTTTAACAATTTTCACATATAAATGTTCCCAAGCGTTGATTGATCTACCTATATTCTCCTACCATGGTATAACAGCTCTACTGCATTGTAGATATGTAAAAATTTTTAAAATGTTTTTTTTTTTCAAAACTAAGTACATTTTATAAATTGTTTTATACGACTCCAATCGTAGGTTGTTGATATGTATTTCTTAACAATTTTTGGAAATTTGAATAACTTTTAATGTAAAATTTTCAATTGAAATTGGTTTGACAGTTCATTGGGGCAATGAACTGGGGCAATGAACTGTCAAACCAATTTTTAAGTTAAAAATTTAAAATGAAAAATTATTGAAAAAAAATATTGCAATGCTTGGGAACATTAATATGTCAAAATTGTTAAAATGTTTTGTCAAAAATAAGTAGATTTTTATACGTTTTCTAATACGAGGTTGTTATGATATGCAATTTTTACAAATATCAACAATTTTTCGTTTAACATTTTTCAAATGCGGTTTGACGGTTCATTGTCCCAGCAGTTGCGTCGAATCCTCTACCTGTATTTTTGTACCATGTGTTAGGCTGGAAATACATAAAGCGCATATTTGGCTGGCCTAAGTCATCGGCTGGCTTCTTCGTAAATGAACAAAGGAGTTTTAGGTTGACCTAGTTCGATTTTGGCCCTAGGCTCCTTTGTTCATTTCCGAAGAGGCCAGCCGATGACTTAAGCCAGCCAAATATGCGCTTTATGTATTTCCAGCCTTATACATACAAAAAATGACAACAAACATATTCACCACAAAATCCTTCTGTCAAGGCGAAAATATTTATTTTCGCCTCAAGCATGAATTTTGACATTTCATCTGGTAAAATAACAGCTGTTTTTAGATTAATTCGCTTAATTGGGCCATGTGGACGTTATACTTGGATCATGGGGATGCCACTTAAAAGCTACGTTTTTTGTAGCGTTTCCACTGCACTTGCAAGAATCTACTAGTTATGCATTTTTTTCTATATCAATAGGGATATGCTCTGTTCCATAACTGCAAGAATGTAAAAGTTTGTACTACGATGTGACAGCTGCCTGTTACATTTTTTTTTACATTTATTTTCACCAACTTAGCAAATTTAATTTTGCTGAACAGAAATGTTTTCCTTTTTGCATTGATAAATTTTTTTTATTATGAAAACTCAAAACAAAGAACTGTCAAATGCGGCTAGTGTTGTAAGTCGACACCAATCCACATTCGGTTCGATGTTGCCACAACGACTTTTTTGTGATTGGGGGAACTTGCCTCATCAGCGTATGAATTCTAAATCATTTACAGCATGTTTCTGATGTCGAGACGAAAAAGTGTGTGAATGAATGACCCCCAAACTTTAGCTTTCCAAATATCTTCATCTTTGCTTTCTCTTTGAAGCAAATAAATTTAAATAAAACACATTTGAGTTTATTGATATTTCATTTTTTTATCGAACTAAGATGTTAAGGTAGAAACTCAAGCAGCTTATTGCTTGCTTTATAATTTTTAAATTACAAATTACGATTTCGTCGCCGTTCTTCTTTATAATTTTACTTCAAAAAGCGGCGTAGATTGATTTAGTTTTGGTCCTTATTGCATTTGAAGAAATTTCAAATATAACGATAGAATTAGTACCAAATGAGTTTTTTTTTTCACATGAAACAGGCAAATGTATGGTTGCGACATCTACACTCCCACCATCACATTACGTTGCTATGACCTAAGGATACAACGATAAAAAACGAGAATTTATCGATAATCTTCTTATGCTAACCTACATGTGGATTTTGACTTCTTGAGTACCACGCGGGCTTAGAACCGACCTTTTTTTCTCAAGGAAACCCGTGATCAGTACAGTTCGATAATATTAAAAAAAGTAAAATAAGTGAATATGGTGATAAAATAATAAAGTAAAAATATAGTATGTTTCAACGAAAAATAAGAATTTGTATAAAATCCGATTGGATCTCCTGCAACAAGCTGAATTTGATTGACGAATTTCTTTTTCTTATAAAAATCTTCTGGTGTAAAATATACTTGGGTTTGTGTGGTTAAAGCCGTGAAATATTGACAAACGGCATCAGTCCAGAAATTTTCCAAATTTAAGGGAATTATTCCGAAAAACGTGCCTGCGATTCCCACAAGAAGACTGAGGCATATGGTAACCACATTTTTCCCGAGGGAAATTATCATTAAATGACGCATTTATATGCCTCCAGGGTAAAATACAGTGAGTGCACAAACCTACCACAAACTGTACTGTATTGTAAACATTTTATAGAAGCATAAGACAGCAATGTAGAAATCACGTTAATTTGAGAAAATCTATACATTAAAAAAATACATGATCCTGTGCATGAAAACTATTTAAAGTAAAAATTTTAAGAAGTCACTTAAAGAGTAATCTTTCCTTTGGTTGTAAATTAAGAACACGTGTCTCAATGTAATATTTGAAATTAACCCTAAAGTAATGATGAATTGGAAATGTAATCTATACCCATTTCAAAGCAAACTTTTAGGCGTTTGCAATTTATACATCAAAAATAACAAAAACTTCATTATCTCGTTGTAGATATAAAGAAAGGAGAATTAAGCTAAACGTGTTAACATGTTTAAAGTTAAAAGAATGTGATATATAATACAAAATATACATAACCTAAAGACAAGCTATAAAGAATAAGACCGTGTAAAATACAACATAAAGTTAAAATCAGTGCATATATCATGCAAAGACTTAAGGTAAACGGAATATAAATATTGAAATACGATTTACATCAGCATCTTGATAAGATTAAACATTGATAAAATAAATATATATATTATTCTAAAAATAATAAAAAAAATCATTCCTTCAGTTTCAGTAAAAAATTATTCATTCCTTCAGTTTCTGTATATACTAAAAAAATGCTTAAAAATTAAAAAAAATATACACGAAAAATTATAAAAAAACATACATGCATGCATATATGATATATGAAATATCGTAATATACACATAATTGTTAAAAAGAAAGAAACTAATTATTATTACACATATATAGATCTAAAGAAATATGTTAAAAGTTATATTATTAAATGAATTATCTCTAAGCTGGAACAAGAAAATATGTTTTGAATTTATTTAAAAGAATGGGCTGAATCTGATTATCAAATAGGTAGGTTTCATTAGGGGTATTTTCAGTAATATAATGTGGCTAGAAAATATCATGGATGGTTCTTGAGTCATATGGGGTGGGCAGCCACAGAGGTACACCATCTAGACCTCTACACAGTTGGAAATTATGCATTATTTTTTTTTTAAACTTGCACAACAGAAGGACATGAATTGAAATACATCCGTTGCGTAAAAGCTTTAATCTACCTATTTGTTTTAACTTTGCATATGGTGAATAAGCCCAATTACAGAATATTTAATTTTTATATGGTACTATGAAATTTTAAATGTACAATTTCGCGGAAGAAAAAACCCTCCCATCCGGCGAGCTTAGCCGTAGCAAAAAAATCACCTTGTACCAACTCCGCGTGATAGAAATTGTCACATTTATGGCGCCCAACGTCGAACGCATTTTTTTAATTTTTTTAAATAGACCAAGCCCTTCTATTGGATGATATCATCTTGTCGGTATTCCAGAAGGTTATATCCAAAACCATGCTGTGTAGTAACGACACGTTGCTGTCTTGAAATAAAGGGTAACCAACCAAGTAATGTAGTAATTTATTCGAATGGAATCATGATGATGAGGCTATATAGCTTAAAACATATTTGTTCTCCTTTTGAAAAATATTGCAAAATCTTGTTTGGTAGGATACATATAACTATAAAAAAAATGTATTTCAATACGTTCTTTCTAAAAATTGTATCTTGTGCATAAAATAACATACATAAAAAAAATCAAATTAAAATGAATTCTGTTTCTTTTTTTTAGTTAATATAAAAAAAGGATAATCGAGCCGAATATATGAAAACGGCGAGCAAAAAAACTTCTATCATGACCACTAGATCGAATAGTAAACTAGTAGGTTCAGATAAACCAAGTACATCCAACTAAGCCACTAACAATTTTTCTGGTAATATTCCAACTCCGAACAATAACCAAAATATGAGTAGTATTGTGAATGTCTCACAAGCTTCAGAACAAGAGACCAATAGAACCGTCATTCAATCTTCTATACCCCCCTTAATGTCGCTTGTAACGACGCAAGAAACAGGGCCCCAGACAACATCATCTCCAGAGTCAGGTAGCTCCATTAATAGAAAACAGTACAGTAGCATGGCAGCTCAAGAAATTAGGGACCAATTCGCCAGGAATATTCAGACGGAGTCCACACTTCCAGCTCTGAACGTGAATGTTAGATTAGAAGCGCCAATTAACGACACTGCTGGTCCAAGTCTGAGAGATTATATAGACGCATCTGTTAGAATAGCTCAATCAAATGCAATAAAGGCTATAGAGGCCAAATTAAAAGCAATTATTCCTCAAGGTTGTCAGGAGCTCATTGTCAGGAGAATGTAAAAGTTTGTACTACGATGTGACAGCTGCCTGTTACATTTTTTTTTACATTTATTTTCACCAACTTAGCAAATTTAATTTTGCTGAACAGAAATGTTTTCCTTTTTGCATTGATAAATTTTTTTTATTATGAAAACTCAAAACAAAGAACTGTCAAATGCGGCTAGTGTTGTAAGTCGACACCAATCCACATTCGGTTCGATGTTGCCACAACGACTTTTTTGTGATTGGGGGAACTTGCCTCATCAGCGTATGAATTCTAAATCATTTACAGCATGTTTCTGATGTCGAGACGAAAAAGTGTGTGAATGAATGACCCCCCAACTTTAGCTTTCCAAATATCTTCATCTTTGCTTTCTCTTTGAAGCAAATAAATTTAAATAAAACACATTTGAGTTTATTGATATTTCATTTTTTTATCGAACTAAGATGTTAAGGTAGAAACTCAAGCAGCTTATTGCTTGCTTTATAATTTTTAAATTACAAATTACGATTTCGTCGCCGTTCTTCTTTATAATTTTACTTCAAAAAGCGGCGTAGATTGATTTAGTTTTGGTCCTTATTGCATTTGAAGAAATTTCAAATATAACGATAGAATTAGTACCAAATGAGTTTTTTTTTCACATGAAACAGGCAAATGTATGGTTGCGACATCTACACTCCCACCATCACATTACGTTGCTATGACCTAAGGATACAACGATAAAAAACGAGAATTTATCGATAATCTTCTTATGCTAACCTACATGTGGATTTTGACTTCTTGAGTACCACGCGGGAGTTACAGAAACAACATCAACAACAACAACATTAACACAAGCACCTACAAAGCCACCAAGGTTAAATCAAGCAAATAAATAATAAAAATTATTAAGAATTGCTAATAAGTCAATAACCGTATGAATTGCTACATATAAAATTAGTAAGAATTTTAAATAGTTCAACAGACCGAAAAAGAACTGTAAAATAAAGAATTGTTCAATAAAAGAATTGTTAAATAAGCATATATTTAAATTTCAAAGAATTGTAAACAGGCCACCAGCTATAGAATTACTAATAATTTTATAAATTGTCAAAATGCAGTTATTGCAATTTTCACTTTAAATAAGTTTATAATCGTAACTTTCATTTTAATTATTGTTTTCAATAAAGAAGAGAATTTTTGAGCAACCAACGAATAAACTTGTGTTTTTTTTATACTCGGATTACTACAAGAATTAACTGGCGCAGTCGGGTAGTTCTGGTTCCTGCGCTACAAAAAAAAAAAAAAAAAAAAAATTAAATAAGTGTTGTGACGGTTTATCGCAAACGAGAAAAAAAAAAAAGCGCACGGAATTACATAGAAGACGAAGGATAATCGTCTGAAAAGAACAGAACAGAACCAGCATCCGTGACGGATCATCACGAGGAAAAGCAGAACCAACAAGAGAGGACATCTGTACGGACATCTGCCAAGGAAAACTACTTTAAGGACAACCGATTCCAGTCAACGTTACCAACAATAATGTCAATAAGAACTATAATTTTAATATTGTAAGTGAAAATTTCTATTATTACCAAATTTATCGTGGAAAAGTGCTAGAAACAAGCAATACTATTAAATATTTTACTAAAAGATAAAATAGAAACATATTTTAAAGATTCAAGATTCAGTTTAAAGACTAATAAAAGTAAAAGTGAAAACTTATATTGTGAACAAATATAAAACAATTTAACCGTGTTTTTCAAAGAAAAGAAAAAATAGATAATATTTTAAATAATTTACCTATTAAATATTATTTAAGTGAATATATTTAAATATAAACATATATATTTCGATATTATAAAATAATTTTGCTTTCTAAAGAAAATAATTGATTGAATTAAAGAGAAAAAATAAGCATATGCGTAAATTTCGTCCTTATACTATCCCAAGAACCCTTATTCCTATCCCAGAATCTGAAACCGATATGAGTATCAGTCAAAATAATCAAAGTGGTGTAATGAATTCTACGAACAGTTCACCCTCGACAGAAAGAAATATACTGGATTCCTTAAGAATCCCAGATGCTGTCAAGGATCTTCCAAAATTTGATGGAAATCCGAGATTGCTATACGATTTCATAAGCAATGTGGAGGAAATACTTACAGTATTAACACCCATTGATGGCACCCCTCTTGGCAAGATGATTTTAAGGTCTATACGTAACAAAATTGAAGGAGAAGCAAATGAGATTTTGAATATGTATAGCACAGACTTGAGCTGGCAGAGCATTAAAAATAATCTCATATTACATTACTCTGATAAACGAAATGAAACTTCATTGATTCGAGACTTACACCTACTAAAACAAAATAATAAGACACTTGAGGAGTTTTATAGTTCAGTTGTAGAGATCCAAGCTTCAATTAACAATAATCTGATGATACACGAGGTAGATGCCAACATAATAAAAGCTAAACGAGATTTATTTGATAAAATGTGCCTTAACACATTTTTATCTGGACTTAGAGAACCATTAGGCTCTTCCATTAGGGCTATGAAGCCAGATACTTTACCGATAGCTTTTTCATACTGTATTACCGAACAAAACATGTTTTATATAAGACAAGAAAACAGGAACATTTTGAAAAGGCAAGAAACTCATAGACAGTACAATTCACAACATTCTTACCCTAACATTAAAAAACCATTCACTCCAAATCATTATAAACAACAAAACGCGATTTATAGTCCACCTATGCATTTCAATAGACCACAATTACCAATGAATCAACCATTTAATAGACCCCAATTAAATTTACCAACACCAATTAATAGACCTCAGTTAGCACAGAGTTTTTTACCAACACCTATGCAAACACAATACCCTACAGCCACAAACAATCAAAACCAATTTAGCAATTTTAGACAACAACGTTTAGACAGTAACACAAATCTTCCACCACCAGAACCCATGGACACTAGTTCAGGCTATACTCATCTAAGGAATAATAGTGGACAAACACGTAGATTTCCAAGAGAAGTACATCATATTGACCATAACTATAGGAACTTTAATACCTATTCAGATCCTGTAAACTATAACATTCCTAATTATTTACCTGAGTTGGACAATTACAACGAGATAGAGGATGTACAAAATTTTCAATTAGATGCCTCCAAAACCCAACAGGATACCTAGACATAAACAAACATGGCACTAACCTGCCTTACATAAACATTTCATCTCCATTTGGGCGTCCACTCCGTTTTCTTATAGACACAGGCGCATCAGCATCCTTTATAAACCCAGAATATACAGGAAAATTAAACATAGAAAACTGTGCACCAATAATCATAACCACTGTGTTAAACAAACACCAATTGAATACAAAAGTTAACATCCCTATGTTCATAGAATTCCGAGAATGTGGAATCCTGGAATTCTTTGTCTTTAAATTTCATAACTATTTCGATGGTCTCATTGGACTCGATATACTTACTAATTTAGGTGCAAAAATAGACCTCGAGAAAAAGCAATTAATTACAAACAATTGCTGCATCCCTTTGTCTTTTAAACCAAACTTAACTTCCGGTAAATTTCTTATATCACCAAAAACTAAAGCAATTATGAAAATTCCTGTAGATTTAGAAAGTGGCGATTTCCTAATCCCCGCAATATCAATTAACCCAGAAGTAACCATTTCACCTGGTATGTACAAGGCTGAAAACTGGTACAGCTTCGTTGAAATAAATAATAAGTCAAACTCGGACAAAATAATTTTAATCGAAAACCCAATTAAAGTAGATCCAATAAAAAATTCATATTATAGGGAAATTAATAATATAAGCTTCGAACATATTCCTGAATTTCAAAGCCCTCAGTTACTGGACAATCTTAGAATTGATCATTTGAATATGGAAGAACAAAAGGTTATCACAAAACTATGTAAAGAATTTGAAGATATTTTTCTTCAAGATAATCAGTCCCTTACCTTCACCAATAAAATCAAACACAACATTGTCACAAGAGACGACATTCCTATTTACACAAAATCATATAGATACCCCCATATCCACAAAGAAGAAGTAAAAAAACAAATTTCAGACATGTTAAATCAGGGTATCATACGGGAAAGCTACTCACCATGGAGTGCACCTGTTTGGATAGTCCCAAAAAAAGCAGATGCTAGTGGGAAAAAAAAGTGGCGTTTAGTTATTGATTACAGGAAACTAAACGATAAAACAATATCAGATAGATACCCAATACCAAACATAAATGAAATACTGGACAAACTTGGCAAGTGCATGTATTTTACCACATTGGACTTGGCTAGCGGATTCCATCAAATAGAAATGAATCCAAAAGATATTCCCAAGACAGCATTTACAGTAGAAAATGGGCACTACGAATTTGTGAGAATGCCCTTCGGCTTAAAAAATGCACCATCAACATTTCAACGGGTGATGGATTGCGTTCTTAAAGATTTGATAGGAACAGTGTGTCTTGTCTATTTAGACGACATCATTGTCTATTCAACCTCACTCCAAGAACATTCGGAAAATTTAAGAAAAGTTTTTGAAGCCCTTAGAGAAGCTAATCTTAAGATTCAATTAGATAAGTCTGAATTCTTACATAAGGAATGCGCATTTTTGGGCCATTTAGTGACCACAGAAGGAGTAAAACCAAATCCTGACAAAATAAAGGCGATCCAAAACTTTCCTATACCCACAAATCAAAAAGAAATAAAATCGTTTTTAGGTCTACTAGGTTATTACCGTAAATTTATTAAAGACTTTGCCAAAATAACAAAGCCATTTACAGCTTGTCTGAAGAAAAATAAAACTGTTATAGTCGACGATAACTATAAAAAAACGTTTGAAATTTGTAAACAACTCTTGGTAAATGACCCTATCTTACAATATCCAGATTTTTCTAAGCCTTTCAATCTTACGACAGACGCAAGTAATTTTGCGCTAGGAGCCATTCTTTCGCAAGGACCTATAGGGAACGACAAACCGATTTGTTACGCAAGTCGCACACTCACGACATCGGAAATCAATTACTCAACAATAGAAAAAGAGCTCTTAGCCATAGTTTGGGCTACAAAATATTTTCGACCATACCTATTTGGTCACCAGTTCAGAATCATAACAGATCATAAACCACTCACATGGATTATGAGCCTGAAAGAGCCAAACTCTAAATTAATAAGATGGCGACTGAAATTAGAAGAATTCGATTATGAAATTATATACAAAAAAGGCAAACTAAACACAAACGCCGATGCCCTTAGTCGCATAAAGACTGACACATCAGTCAATCTAAACATAAATGCATTTGATACAACGTCAAATCAAGCCACTTCTGGTAGTACTATTCACTCTGCAGAGGAAAACTGCGATGATGGTATTCCGATTTCGGAAAAACCAATAAATGATTTTAATTTACAAACATTATTTAAGACAGGAAACTCTAATTCTCACATAAAACAAGAAGTAGTTTTTAAAAACAAATATAGAAAAACATTTACATACCCCAATTATACAGAGGAAATTATAACACAAATTTTTAAAAATCATCTAGCGCCCAATAAAACCACGGCAATTTTTACAGATAATGAAACTTTTCGCATTATTCAAAATGTATATTCCAAACATTTTGCACAAAGCAAAATTTTTCGTTTAGTTAGGTGTACTGAAATAGTAAAGGACATAAAAGAAAACGATAATCAGGATAAAATCATTCAAGACTATCACGAAAACAATAATCACAGAGGCATACAAGAAACCTATGACCACCTAAAACGCGAATATTACTTTCCATACATGAAATCAAAGATAGCTCAAACAATAAATAATTGTACTTCATGCCAAAGACTAAAATATGATAGACATCCTCCGAAGAATAAGTTTGAAAAACCTCCCACACCTGTAAAACCATTAGATATAATACATATAGACATTTACACGATTAACAGCAAAAATATTTTAACCATTATAGACAAATTTTCCAAATTCGCCGCAGCATATACTCTAACAGCGAGAAACAGCCTTTGCGTTATTAAATCTTTAAAACATTTTCTTAGCCTGCATGGCATACCTAACAAAATAGTTTGTGACCAAGGAACCGAATTCACATCAAACATATTTAAAGACTTTTGTCAGCAATACCAAATTGACCTACACTTTACATCTTTTCAACAATCTTCTAGCAATTCCCCCGTAGAAAGACTCCATTCAACATTAACTGAAACTTACAGATTAATAGTCGAGAAAATTAAAGAAAAAAAGTTAGAAATGGATCATGACGACATCCTAACAGAAGTTCTTATAACCTATAATAACGCAATACATTCTTCTACTAAAATTACACCTTTCGAACTTTTCTATGGAAGAACCTATAAAATTAACCGTCAAATTACATTTAACAATGAACACGAATATCTTTCTAAAATTAATCAATTTCGAACACAACTCTACGAATCTATTAAGGAAAAATTGGAAACCGACACGGACAAACGCATAGAAAAACTTAATGCAGACAGACAAGATCCACTAAATTATGATGTAGATAACTATATATACAGGAAGGAATGTAGGAGAAACAAATTAACACCGAGATTTTCTAGGCACAAAGTGAAACAAAACAACAAAGCAACATTACTTACTACACAAAACACGAAACTTCACAAATCAAAAATAAGAAAAAAACAATTTTCATAATCTTTTATTTCAGATTAATACCCATGATACACACACAAACACTGGAGATACACAATTTAAAAGACACCCAGGGATTATTACAAATAAAACTGGGAACTGCTAAAACAATAATTGACTATATCAACCTTATACATATAATAAAATTAGATTCTTATAAGGATAATGTCATGAAAATTGAGGAATCTGTCAAACAATTTACTCCCACATATTACAACAGAGATTCCTTAAAGGTAACAAAATTTAAACTTAAAGACCTTAAGGATAAATTGAATTCAATAACTCCTAAATACCGCAGGAAAAGAGGATTATTTAATGGTATAGGTTCAGCAGTTAAATTTATCACAGGTAATATGGACGATAATGATGCTCTCCGTATTAACCAGGCTATATTTAATCTAACAAATAAATTACAAACTGAAACCAGTAAACAGAATATACTTAGTACTAGAATCATTGAAAGAATAGAAAATATCACAGACCACATAAATAAAGAACAAGATATAATAGTAGAGTCAATAAAGAATTCTCAAAATAGCATAAATTCCAACTCAAGACTTATAAATGATATGCAGTATTTAAATCAGATTAATTTCCACATTGATTTACTGACAAATCATATTAAAGATGTTTCTGAAGCGATGACATTGTCTAGCCTCGGAATTATACCCAAGATGATATTAAATACGCAAGAGTTAGAAGAAATAGGGAACAATTTAGAGAATCAGTCAATTAAAATTGATACAACAGAACATTTATATGAACTCTTACAATTACAGGCATTTTACAATGATACCAATATCGTTTTTAACATTCAAATTCCCCACATCCCATTAACCAATTACACAATTTCCCATACAATTCCTATACCAATTAATAAAACAAAAGAAATAGTTATAAAACCTTACACAATTTATAATAATAATAAAATTCAATATTTCGAAAATTTATGTAAGAAAATCGAAAACATATATTATTGTAAAGAAAGTTCACTACAAGAAACTATGGAAAATTCTTCATGCTTTGGAAAAATCATAAGTAATTTAGAAGCTAATTGTAATCTCAATAATATAGGCCAAATTACAGAAATATCACAACCTGAACAAGGACTTGTGTTAATAAAAAATTTACCGACCACAGAAATGAAAACATCATGTAACTCCGAAAAACATAATATTGAAGGCAACTTATTAATAAATTTTAAAAACTGTAATGTTATTATTAACGGAATTATCTACGAAGATAACCCAAACATATATTGGGACGATTTTATTGTAAAACTACCCACAGAAATAAACATAAAACCTTTGTCTACAATAGAAACTTTAAATATACCTAAACTCAAAGAGTACCATCTAGAAAATAAGTTAGCCATCGAAGAGTTATCAAACAATACAGAACTTCACAGACACATAAATTATGGAACTTTAATGTTAATAATTGGAATTGTAATTTTCACCTATATAATGAAACAGAAGACAAAATTAGTGGTAAATGAACTTCCCGCCAATACTGTTGTCGCTTCTGACCATCAATTCTTTTGGCCATCGCTCCATACTAAGGGGGGAGGAGTTACAGAAACAACATCAACAACAACAACATTAACACAAGCACCTACAAAGCCACCAAGGTTAAATCAAGCAAATAAATAATAAAAATTATTAAGAATTGCTAATAAGTCAATAACCGTATGAATTGCTACATATAAAATTAGTAAGAATTTTAAATAGTTCAACAGACCGAAAAAGAACTGTAAAATAAAGAATTGTTCAATAAAAGAATTGTTAAATAAGCATATATTTAAATTTCAAAGAATTGTAAACAGGCCACCAGCTATAGAATTACTAATAATTTTATAAATTGTCAAAATGCAGTTATTGCAATTTTCACTTTAAATAAGTTTATAATCGTAACTTTCATTTTAATTATTGTTTTCAATAAAGAAGAGAATTTTTGAGCAACCAACGAATAAACTTGTGTTTTTTTTATACTCGGATTACTACAAGAATTAACTCGGGCTTAGAACCGACCTTTTTTTTTCAAGGAAACCCGTGATCAGTACAGTTCGATAATATTAAAAAAAGTAAAATAAGTGAATATGGTGATAAAATAATAAAGTAAAAATATAGTATGTTTCAACGAAAAATAAGAATTTGTATAAAATCCGATTGGATCTCCTGCAACAAGCTGAATTTGATTGACGAATTTCTTTTTCTTATAAAAATCTTCTGGTGTAAAATATACTTGGGTTTGTGTGGTTAAAGCCGTGAAATATTGACAAACGGCATCAGTCCAGAAATTTTCCAAATTTAAGGGAATTATTCCGAAAAACGTGCCTGCGATTCCCACAAGAAGACTGAGGCATATGGTAACCACATTTTTCCCGAGGGAAATTATCATTAAATGACGCATTTATATGCCTCCAGGGTAAAATACAGTGAGTGCACAAACCTACCACAAACTGTACTGTATTGTAAACATTTTATAGAAGCATAAGACAGCAATGTAGAAATCACGTTAATTTGAGAAAATCTATACATTAAAAAAATACATGATCCTGTGCATGAAAACTATTTAAAGTAAAAATTTTAAGAAGTCACTTAAAGAGTAATCTTTCCTTTGGTTGTAAATTAAGAACACGTGTCTCAATGTAATATTTGAAATTAACCCTAAAGTAATGATGAATTGGAAATGTAATCTATACCCATTTCAAAGCAAACTTTTAGGCGTTTGCAATTTATACATCAAAAATAACAAAAACTTCATTATCTCGTTGTAGATATAAAGAAAGGAGAATTAAGCTAAACGTGTTAACATGTTTAAAGTTAAAAGAATGTGATATATAATACAAAATATACATAACCTAAAGACAAGCTATAAAGAATAAGACCGTGTAAAATACAACATAAAGTTAAAATCAGTGCATATATCATGCAAAGACTTAAGGTAAACGGAATATAAATATTGAAATACGATTTACATCAGCATCTTGATAAGATTAAACATTGATAAAATAAATATATATATATTATTCTAAAAATAATAAAAAAAATCATTCCTTCAGTTTCAGTAAAAAATTATTCATTCCTTCAGTTTCTGTATATACTAAAAAAATGCTTAAAAATTAAAAAAAATATACACGAAAAATTATAAAAAAACATACATGCATGCATATATGATATATGAAATATCGTAATATACACATAATTGTTAAAAAGAAAGAAACTAATTATTATTACACATATATAGATCTAAAGAAATATGTTAAAAATTATATTATTAAGTGAATTATCTCTAAGTTGAAACAAGAAAATATGTTTTGAATTTATTTAAAAGAATGGGCTGAATCTGATTATCAAATAGGTAGGTTTCAATAGGGGTATTTTCAGTAATATAATGTGGCTAGAAAATATCATGGATGGTTCTTGAGTCATATGGGGTGGGCAGCCACAGAGGTACACCATCTAGACCTCTACACAGTTGGAAATTATGCATTATTTTTTTTTTAAACTTGCACAACAGAAGGACATGAATTGAAATACATCCGTTGCGTAAAAGCTTTAATCTACCTATTTGTTTTAACTTTGCATATGGTGAATAAGCCCAATTACAGAATATTTAATTTTTATATGGTACTATGAAATTTTAAATGTACAATTTCGCGGAAGAAAAAACCCTCCCATCCGGCGAGCTTAGCCGTAGCAAAAAAATCACCTTGTACCAACTCCGCGTGATAGAAATTGTCACATTTATGGCGCCCAACGTCGAACGCATTTTTTTAATTTTTTTAAATAGCCCAAGCCCTTCTATTGGATGATATCATCTTGTCGGTATTCCAGAAGGTTATATCCAAAACCATGCTGTGTAGTAACGACACGTTGCTGTCTTGAAATAAAGGGTAACCAACCAAGTAATGTAGTAATTTATTCGAATGGAATCATGATGATGAGGCTATATAGCTTAAAACATATTTGTTCTTCTTTTGAAAAATATTGCAAAATCTTGTTTGGTAGGATACATATAACTATAAAAAAATGTATTTCAATACGTTCTTTCTAAAAATTGTATCTTGTGCATAAAATAACATACATAAAAAAAATCAAATTAAAATGAATTCTGTTTCTTTTTTTTTAGTTAATATAAAAAAAGGATAATCGAGCCGAATATATGAAAACGGCGAGAAAAAAAACTTCTATCATGACCACTAGATCGAATAGTAAACTAGTAGGTTCAGATAAACCAAGTACATCCAACTAAGCCACTAACAATTTTTCTGGTAATATTCCAACTCCGAACAATAACCAAAATATGAGTAGTATTGTGAATATCTCACAAGCTTCAGAACAAGAGACCAATAGAACCGTCATTCAATCTTCTATACCCCCCTTAATGTCGCTTGTAACGACGCAAGAAACAGGGCCCCAGACAACATCATCTCCAGTGTCAGGTAGCTCCATTAATAGAAAACAGTACAGTAGCATGGCAGCTCAAGAAATTAGGGACCAATTCGCCAGGAATATTCAGACGGAGTCCACACTTCCAGCTCTGAACGTGAATGTTAGATTAGAAGCGCCAATTAACGACACTGCTGGTCCAAGTCTGAGAGATTATATAGACGCATCTGTTAGAATAGCTCAATCATATGCAATAAAGGCTATAGAGGCCAAATTAAAAGCAATTATTCCTCAAGGTTGTCAGGAGCTCATTGTCAGGAGCTCATTAGAACACATCACCACACAAGAACAAATACAAAATGAGCAGGATCAATCTAGACCCCCCATCTAATCAACAACAACAGTATCAAGAGACAAATTATCCTCAAAGAAATTACGGAGAACCATATTCTCATAATGTACAACAAATTTCGCTTTTGGCTACAAACCCATGACCCCTTTGCAACTGCAAAAATGGGGTCTTAAATATGACGGCTCATCTAAATCGGTTAGTGTAGAAGAATTCATTTTTAGAGCGGAATCTTTGAGAGTAGACTACGTTTGCTCATTAGATGTCTTTATCAAAGGCTTCCATCATCTTTTGACTGGTAGAGCGTTCGATTGGACTTGGCAATTTCGCCAACAAAACCCCCTATGTGAATGGACCTATCTAAAATTCTGCTTTATCAAGAAATTTAGAACTTTCCAGAGCGACTTTGAGATACAAAGAAGAATCATTGAGCGTCGACAGCTTCAATCAGAATCTGCAGACGTATATATCTCAGCGATTATAAGGCTCAAAAACTAAATGAGAGTTCCCATTCAGGAATATGAAATTGTGGGGATTATTAAGGACAACCTGAAAGAGGGTCTGGTACAGTTTATATACCCTAAAAATATAGATACAATAGATTCCTTGTTGGAAGAGTGCAAACGTGCCGAATCCAACATTGCCAAACGCATTTCCTATAGACAACAACAGCAAACAAATTACAGACGTATACATGAATTGGAACTCCAACAAAGTGACGTTTTTGATCCAATGCATGAAATTGAGGCACTATGCAGTTCAACAGCTCCAGGCAGGCAAATAACCTGCTGGAAGTGCAAAAAGTCAGGCCATTCCTTTATCATATGCCCACTTGAACAAAGGAATATATTTTGTTACAGGTGTGGGTTCGATGGGGTTACATCCCCTATGTGCCCTCAGTGTGTGGGAAACCCAAACAAGAACATAGAGAAGTCTGGGACCCCATGTTCTCACAAAGATTCGACTCAGCAATAAAAACAGATGATAACTTCAAACCCACAAATCCGGCTGATGGCAACAAGCTACTTACTACAGGCAAAATTCTAGTTGAAGTACAATTTGGAAGTAAAATTAAAAATATGACGTTTTTCTTAGTTGCTAACCTTAAACAGAGCCTAATCCTAGGCTATAACTTTTGGCAAAATGATGACATCAAAATCTCTTTTCAACCGGAAGTCAGGGAAACAGTTTGTGGTATAGTAAATACGATGGAAGAAGATGACCAGGAAAAGCATAATTTGAACCATCAACAAAACGTTATTCTAGAAAAAGTGAAACTCTCTTTCTGCTGCTATACGAAATACGGTTTAGGCAAAACCCATCTAGAGCAACATGTCATAGACATTGGGAATTGAGCTCCGAAAAAGATGCGGTATTATCCGGTAAGTCCTGCCGTACAAAAATTAATTTATGATGAGTTAGATCGTATGCTTGATCTTGACGTCATAGAAATAGCACAGAACGCAGAGTGGAACAATCGTGTTACTTTAGTCATAAAGCCAAATAAAAATAGACTATGCTTGGATGCGAGGGAACTGAATAAGGTTACCCGTATTATATATCAGCCATTGATCTCAAGGACGCATTCTGGCAGATTCCTCTGGAGGAATCGAGTCGACCCCTGACAGCTTTCACAGTCCAAGGAAGGTCACATTACCAATTCAAGGTAATGCCCTTTGGACTGTGTAATGCTGCTCAAAGGATGTGTCGACTCATGGACAAAGTGATTCCTCCAGAGTTGAAGGACCGTATTTTTGTGTACCTTGATGATTTATTGGTGGTATCACAGAATTACCAAGTTCATATGGAGATGTTAGAGACAGTCGGAAAGAAGTTAACTGATACAGGTCTTACAATTAATATGAATAAGTCCAAATTTTGCTATAGGGAGTTACGGTATCTAGGCTATATTGTTGGCGCTGGAAAACTTAAACCAGACCCAAGCAAAATAGAAGCCATTATGAGTATAAAACCTCCAAAAATTCAAAAAGATGTTAGAAGGTTCCTCGGTACTTTTGGGTGGTACCGCAGGTTCATTCACGAATTCTCAACCCTAACTGCACCATTAACCGATACCTTAAAAAAGGCATCAAAATTCGTCATGACTCCTCAAGCCCTTGAATCCTTTGAGAAATTAAAAATGTGTCTCGTATCTAGTCCAGTCTTATCTAGTCCAAATTTCTCTAAACCATTCTTTGTTCAGTGTGACGCCTCTAACATCAGCGTTGGCGCTGTTTTGTTTCAAAGAGATGACGATGATGGAGAACATCCCATCGAATATTTCTCTAAGAAACTTAACAGTGCCCACCGAAACTATTCGACCACTGAAAAAGAATGTTTAGCAGTACTTTTGGCCATAGAAAGATTCCGTTAATATATAGAATTGACGGACTTTACCGTAATAACAGACAGCTCAAGCCTTCAGTGGTTAGTGCGGCAAAAAGATCTCAACGGGCGACTAGCTAGGTGGAGCCTTAAATTACAGGGTTATAGGTTCACAATAGAACACAGAAAAGGAACTAAAAATATTGTTCCTGACATGTTGTCTAGATTGGACATGGAGGAAATTGCTGTAGATGCCACTTCCATCATTAATTTTGACTCTGAGGAATTCAAAAAGTCATCATATCTAACGCTCATTGATACTGTCGAACAAAACAGTAATCGTTTACCAGATTTAAAAGTAAATGATGGCATTGTATACAAGAGTCAAATTTAACAGTATGGATGTGGGAAGTGAAGATGAATGCTGGAAGATATGGCTCCCAGAAGAATTAACTAAGGAAATCATGCAAAAATCCCACGACAGTAACACTTCTCATGGAGGTACGGCTAAAACCTTGCAAAACGTTCGGCAATATTTTTCTTTGGCCGTCAATGGCATCCCATGTAAAGGAATACATAGCCAACTGCAGTACTTGTAAGGAAATTAAACATCCAAGACAAGTGCTACGACCACCAATAGGGAACGAGGTAGTAACCCAACGCCCGTTTCAGAAGATTTATATAGATTTCATGGGACCATACCCAAGAACGAAAACAGGAAAATCCTTCATCTTCATTGTCTTGGATCATAAAACAAAATTTGTTTTATTGAAAACTGTGGCAAAAGCAACTGTGGCTCATGTGAATAAATTCCTTATAGAAGAAATTTTTTACAAATTTGGCGTACCTGAGTTTATCCATTCCGACGATGGTAAACAATTTACGTCACAGGCCTTCAAGGACTTACTACAAATCTTTGGCATTAGACATATTCGTACGGCTATACACTCACCGCAATCAAACGCGAGTGAACGTGTCAACCAAACGATATTAAGCAGTATACGGAGTTATCTAAAGACTGACCAGTCGAAATGGGACGAAAAGTTGCCAAAAATAGAATTCGCTTTAAGATCTATAATACATGCTTCCACTGGCACATCACCTTATTTCGCCTAAACAGGGTATAACATGATTACGCATGCGGATACATATACGATCTTAAAGAAATTAAATGCTTTTGAAGATGGCGATATGGTAGTATTACCAAAGTCTGACCATATGCAAATTTTACATCAGAGGATAGACAATAAAATTCACGAAGCCTATGAAAGGAATACAAGATCGTATAACAAGAGAAGCCGGGTCGTATCTTTCAAACCAGATCAGGAGGTGTACAGAAAGAATTTTGTACGAAGCAATTTTAAAAAAGGTATCAACTCAAAATTCGGTAAACCTTGGCTAAAGTGTAGGGTGACCCCTTCACTATACCTACTTTATATATTTCCATGGAAAATCCGTCTATACCACATTCAAAAGAATATATGACCCTTAAATTGTTTTGTTTTTATTTTTTTTATTTATTTCCAAAACACTATTATCATATTACATCCCATCATCTCATACAATACTCTTACACATTTATAAGGTTTAAGATAATAAACGCCAAATTCACCTAATTTTGTTACCACAGGTACAAGCCTCTTGATTTTTGTTGTCGATGAAAAGTTCCAAGAAAACCAAAGAAATTTGGAATACACTCTATTATAACCATATACGTAACGTGACCATACGTCCCGCTTTGGGCGGGACAGTCCCGTTTTGAGGTTATCTGTCCCGCTGTCCCCAGCGAGAGCAAAAATGTCCCGCTTTCGAAAATACTGGATATTGATATTGATGAAAAATACATGAGTTATTTTTTTCCCCGTGAACATATAATTTATTTGCATAGTTTTTTTCAAGCAACATTAACATTAAAATTAACTCGAAAGATTTTGTAATGCTGGAGTTAATGTCGACGTCGTCGTATGAAATTTTATGAGAGCAGTTAATCTTAACGCCGTAAGAAATTCGACGCCGAAAAAGTTCAATCTTTTTCAACTTTTTCGGCGTCGTCGACGGCGTTGACATTAACTCCAGCATAACAAGGGAAATCACCAAATTAAAAATGCTTATAAAAACAGAAAAAGTTTCTGTCACTCTGTCAGTACCCTAAGCATAGACGCTCTAAATTGTTCTGGTATCTTTTCATTGCGGAGTCGGAGAAGGCGAGCAAAGTCAAACAATTTATTTTCAATGTTAGTGATTGTAACATTACAATAATGCCTAAACGCAAGTGTACTTTTAACATTTCTTTGCAAAATAAGTATCCATTTATAAAAGAAGTGGTGAATCAGACGTTACGTTTGAAAAATGTCGTACTGATTTTAGTGTTGGACATGGTGGTGCCAGTGATATTGAGAAGCATTTAAAATCGGAAAAACACAAGCTTTCTGATCAAGCTGCCGCTTCAAGCTCGTCAATGCTTTCTTTTTTTAAAAGAACAAATTTTGCGACTTCCAAAGACTTGGATATAGCTGCAGCGGAGGGTGCGTGGGCGTACCACGCAGTGCAAGAAAACCACAGTTTTCGTTCGAATGACTGTGCTTCAAATCTAATACAAACATGTTTTGAGCAAAAATTTAGATGTGCCCGTACAAAATCACAAGCTATAGTTGTAAATGTGCTGGCACCTATGGCGATGGACGAATTGAAAGAACACCTTCACGAAGCCCACTGCATATCTTTATTAACCGATGCTTCCAATCATGGCTCAATAAAATTATTCCCTGTTTTAGTTCGCTATTTTGTACCATACGAAGGCGTGAGAGTCAGGATTTTAGAGTTTCAAAAGCAGCCAGGCGAATCATCTGATATAATTGTGGATTATTTGAAAGAAGTATTATCTTGCAATGATTTGAATAAGAAAATTGTGGCATTTTGTGCAGACAAACTGCAATTTCGGAGGAAAGAATAGAAAAGGGATAAATAATGTTTACGCGAAATTGAACCTATTCGTCGGAAGGCAACTCATTGGGATTGGGTGTGGAGCCCATATAATTCATAATGCTATTAAAACAGCCGCAGATTGTCTCCCTGTTGACTTCGAATGCATCATTGTGAAAATTTATTCATTCTTCTACATCTACAGCATTCGGGTAGAAGTTCTGAACGAGTTCTGTGATTCCACCGACACAGAGTATCAGAAACTGTTGGGCTACAGTAAAACAAGGTGGCTTGCTTTAATGCCGGCGCTTGAGAGAATTTTAAAAATGTTTCAGCCTTTGAAAACCTATTTTCTGAGCATAGATAGGTTAGGTTAGGTTAGGTTAAAGGACGCGCGATTGCCTTATGGCAACCGCTCCACTCGGAGACCTATAGGTCCATTGTGTTCATCCTAGAAAAGAGTTTGAGAGATAGAGGAAAAAGTGATTGATAGAGAAAGTGAAGATAAGGGATAGTGTAGTAGAGTGAGAATCTACGGCTGAAGAGTTTGCCGTGTCGTCTTAAGCCTTTTGAATCTTCTGGCTAGTTGAAGTATTACTACTGGGTCAGTGTTAGAAAAAGATGACAAGTCATGTGACACTAATTCTCCCATTAGCCTATGCCTCACATTAATAAGTGCTGGGCAGTGGCAGAGTTAGTGTTCGATTGTCTCGATTTCTTCTTCATCTTGACAGATCCTACAGTAGTCAATGCCGTCGCTATCCCATTTCGATGTCATAGCTCTCACCTTACAGTGACCTGTGATGATGCCCACCACGAGTTTTAAGTCAGGTTTTGACAATGACATCAGCGACCTTGTTCTCTTCTCCGAGAGCGTGGGCCAGATTCGTTTGGGGATGTTACAACCAATTTCATCCAGCCATTTTTGTTGGATCTTCTCAGAGTAGTGTTTGTGAATAACCTGCAGGAAATGGCACAGTGGTGGTTTAACCGAGTTGTCTACTTGAATTGTAGTTGATTCGGATCCTAATCTGGCCAGTTCGTCTGCAGTCTCGTTACCTGGGATGTTAAAGTGTCCAGGAACCCAACAGAGCTTGATCGATAACCCAGTGTTTTCCAAGGCTTCCCTGCAGTTCAAAACAGCCCTAGACTTGATTGTAAAGGAACTCAAGGCCTTCAGTGCCGCTTGACTATCGACATATATAGTCACCGGACTATTGACTTCAATGTTCCTCGTGACCAGCAGGTCAATGGCCTTTTTGACTGCAATGATTTCCGCCTGAAAAACGCTACAGTTGTTTCCAAGCTTGTAGGATTCACGAACGTTAAGAGTATCACAGAAGACACCAGCTCCCGTTCCACACTCCATCTTTGAACCGTCAGTATAGACAGCTATGCCGCGGAAAGGTGGGTTGTCTTGAGCCCAGGTGTCCCTGTCAGGTATGTGTATGTCAGATGGGTGGAAGCTTAGTCGTGGTGAAATATAGTCACTTGCAAAGTCTGTCTCTCCCACATTCCTTACACGCCTTAGAATCGCAGAATGTCCAAAGGGTTGGCTGCGCCATTCACCTAGTTCTCTGAGTCGAAGAGCACTCCTGGATGCCTGTTCCTCCACAAATAAATTCAGTGGGCCTAGACCCAGTAGAGTATCCAGTGCTGATTGAGGCGTGCTCCTGAAGGCACCCGTTATTAATAAGGATGCGGCTCGTTGAACTTTGTTAATATGTCGTAGATAAGTTAACTTCTTCAGAGAATGCCACCATACTAGAGCTCCATAGGTTAGAATGGGGCGAACGATTGACTCATACATCCATTTGATGATGTGTGGTTTGAGGCCCCAGCTTTTGCCTATAGAATTCTTGCAGGAATAGAGTGCAATTAAGCCTCTCTTAGCTCGTTCCTCGGTGTTCCTCTTCCAACTTAGTCGGTGGTCAAGGATAGTGCCAAGGTATTTGGCTTCTAGCGAAAGGTTTAATCTGACTCCATCTAGTTTCGGTGGTGTAAATGTAGGGTATTTACGTCTCTTAGTGAAAAGGACGAGCTCTGTCTTTGATGGGTTCACGCCTAGTCCATTGCGACGCGCCCACCGTGATAGGGTGACTAGAGCTCCTTGCATTAGATCCGAGATTGTTTGCACGAATTTCCCGGCGATTAACAGGACGACGTCATCAGCGTATGCGACTACTTTCGTTCCTGTTACCTCTAGATCCATAATAATATTGTTGATGACCAAAAGCCAAAGTAATGGTGATAGGACACCCCCTTGCGGAGTGCCCCTCGTGACCGATTTCCTGATGTGAATTTCCCCAATGCTCGAGTTGATAATTCTGCTGCTAAGCATGGTATCAATCCAGTCTATGAGGAGTTGAGGTATTTTAAGTTTTAATAAGGAATCATGAATGGATTCTAGCGTGACATTGTTAAAGGCTCCCTCAATATCGAGGAATGCAGCCAAGGTGAATAAGGAACCATTCATTTATTAGGATGTATATAATATATAAATAATATATATAATATATACTTTTTTTTATTAAATAGACAATGGTTTTTAATAAACCGTCTGTCGTATCTGATTACAAGTTAATTTATGTTTATACTGAGTTGTATTCAAATATTAGAAATTCTCTATAATTTAAACATATTTTTAAATATATGACCAGCTGTCTCCAATAATGTGCTTCACGACCATCCAGAATGTTAATCACATCTTCTTCGGATAGTATTGCGGATTGGAAAAAACTCGTCCTAAATTCTGCCAGGATAGGGCACTCTCCAATGAAATGCTGCAATGTTTCATCACGAATCAGATTACATAACGTACATTTACGTTCTGCATTTTCAGTGTTAAATCTGGTTGCATTCAAATTGATAAGTCCACATCGTGCTTTAAAGATCCATGAAATCTGATCGCTAGTAAAAGAGTCAGTAAAGTACATTTCTCCCATTCTATAGTCTAAATGTTTATAAATTCTATCTTGGCTTTGTTGTTTTAGCCTCAAGTTTTCCTGTAATAAATATGTTTTTTCTTTACCAATAATGCATTTGCTAAATAATGTCCATTCATCTTCATTTGCGGTATTTGGCCATTGAACGTTTAACCGATGAGCCATACTTTTAATATTTGCTACCCAGAATCCTTCTTTTTCTAGCAATATATTGGTTAATATTGTCGGTAACCGATGTTCTTGGTATCTGTACAATACTTGATGTATATACTTTAGATTTAGTTTGAGTGTATATAAGTGACAATTTTCGACATTGGTCTCAAGCATAAGAGCGTAGTTAGGTGTAAAACTTGGTACTTTGAGGATTTTCTTTAAAAAGTAACGCTGCAACTTATCGACCTCGTCAAAATACGAATATCCCCATACTTGTGCAGCATAAGTTTGTACTGATCTACAAACAGCCTCATAGACCTTCCATTTCATTTTCATATTTACATCTTTCTTCCCCAGGAAATCAATCCATGTAGAGTTTATTGCCATCTTTGACTGGCTAGTTCGTTTCTCAATGTGTTTTGAAAATGAAAGTTTCGGGGTAAAGGTGACTCCTAAGTATTTGTACTCATTTACATTTTTAATTTCATTTCCATTAAACTTCCATTTCTCATTTCTTTTCTGAATATGAGTATTTCAGACTTGCTCATATTGACTTTCAGATTCCACTTTTCACAATAGCTTTCCAGGTTTGAGATCATTTGTTGTAGCGTTTTTATATCATCTGACAAAATCACAATATCATCTGCATAGAGCAAAAGCCTAATGTTTATATTGTGAATATCAATACCTCCTTCTAGATGTTCGTGTAGATCATTTATATAGAGCGAGAATAACAATGGCGACAGGAGGCAACCTTGTTTCACTCCTGAACTGGTTTCAAAGTAGTCTGACAGTTCTTCGCCTGTCCAAACCGCATACTCTGTGTTGTTGTATATACTTTCAATCAGTTTTAGAAATTTATTCGAAACACCAAGTCGAGCTAGTTTATATATTAAGGATTTTCTGAAGACATTATCGAAAGCGGCTTTAAAGTCCACAAAGAAAGCATATACTTTCTTATTTTCGTTTTGTTTAATATTCACAATTGATGCATGGTTATATATATTATCCACCGTCGAATAGCCCTTTCGGAAACCTGCCTGGTATTCGCAAAGCACTTGATGATAGTCTACCCAATCATATAGTCTCTGATTTAAAATTCCCATCATTATTTTAGCAATACTATTCATAAAAGCAATTCCTCGGTAGTTTGATGGTTCTGACATATCTCCTTTTTTGTGGATTGGGAAAATTATGGTTTTCTTAAAAGCATTATCAATACATCCTTTATTTAAAATTGCGTTATATCTCCTGATCAATTGTTTGTGAAAATCATCAGTTGCGTATATAATGTGTTCATATGATTGCTTGCAGCGTCGATACAGCTTGGGAAGTGTGTGTTGGCTAGCAGGTTAAGAGTCTCTAGTCCAGAGTCAGTCCATGTGCCGTCAGTTCGTTTTATACTTCCTATGGATTTAGGATCCTTCGAAAGGACTTTACGAAATCTGGAGGCGTCGTTGACACTTTCAATAGACTCCGTGAAACATACCCAAGATGTGCGCTTGGCCTTCTTGATCTCACTGTTGTACTTGTTAAAGGATGCCTTATAGGCATCCCAGTCAGTACGTAGTTTGGTCTTGTTGGCCCTATTGTACAGTCGTCTACTATCCCTCCTTAAGTTGGCTAAATGCTTCGACCACCAAACTGGTTGACATTTCTTCCCTGGGTAGGTTAGCGGACAGACTTTTTCATAGCAATCAATCAAAGCACTCGTTATCGCATTTACGGAGTTGTCTATATCGAGGGTTGAGGTTAAGACCATGTTGTCGAAACAGTGAAGCCTGGGTATAGCCAGCTTCGTAAATTTGTCCCAATGTGCCTTTCTTGGATTCCTATGTGGTTTTTGAGGAATACCATCTACTAAGACTTTGAAAACTATCTTCCGGTGATCTGAAAACGAGCACTCAGGAGAGACTTTCCAGTCTTGTATTAGGGATTCATCCTTGTTAGTTAGGGTGAGGTCAATGACCTCTGCCCTGTCTTTGATCTGAAATGTTGCGTCATTGCCCCTATTACAAATTTTGAGGTTATATTTTAAGATAAAATCAAAAATCGACTCACCTCTGACGTTGGTATCGTTGCTACCCCATTGGAAGTGGTGTGCGTTGGCATCACAGCCTATAATTAGATGCCCTTTGTCCGCCAGATCTTCGAGCAGCTCCTCTACTTCATGTCCAGGTGGGTCAGGTCGCTCGTACGGTAGATATAGAGATATGAAAAAGTGAACCCTTCCGGATTTAGACTCCAATCTCGCTACCGTAACGTCTCCTCCACTGTTGTTGCTAAGGAAGATAAGATTTAAACTCTTTTTGGCAACAATACACGTCCTTACCTTATCACCATTGGAGACCGCGTAAGAGACATACTGCCCACTCCCTAGTCCAGTTACCCTATTATTGTAAATATAGGGTTCCTGAACCAGAGCTATGTCTACTTCAGCTTTCGAGAGGGATAGGAGGAGTTCTGCAGCAGCTGCTTTGCAGTGATGCAGATTAATCTGCATGATGCTAAGTAGCTGCTGTTTTCTTCCACCTAATGCAACGGCGTTAGACGGAAGCGGATCCATCCGGCGCCGAAATGCAGCTTTCCCCCACGAGCCTGAAGGTATTCCTGGCCATTCGTATCCATGGATACCTTGATGACCAGGCCCCCTCCCTCAGTGTTTGAACTGACAAGACGCCAGTTGTCCGTCTTGAGGTTGGGGTTTTGCTTGCCCAGTATTGTCAGGATGCGTGTCGGATCCACGGATGGTGGTGGCACCCAAGCTGTCAATACTTTACGGCAGGGGATGTCCTTCAAGGATACAGCCGCCAGATCGCATCCCTCCCAGAGATCGCGAAAGCCAGATACTGCGGTGACCAGGTAATCTTTAGATTCCTGGTTCTCGCAGCACATTACTTTCACGCCTTTGTAAAGGGTTGCACTGCCGAACTGCATACTTCGTGGGTCACCCTCTCCCGTGAAGACAAGCTCTCTCAGACGATCTTCGAATAGCAACCATCGACTGTCGCTGATTTTACCTTCCTACTGAAGACCGTTGGGTGGAGCTGTTTAAACACTTCCGTGCTAATAATCTCAACTGCACAAACGTTCGCACAATTATTGAGTATGTTTTATGTATGCCTGGAAGTAACGCACCTGTCGAAAGAGTTTTTTCCCTAATGAATAAAATATGGACAAGTGAAAAAATGCAGTTAAGTATGACAGTTTTAAAAGCTATTTTAATTACTAAAGGTAAGGTCACATTGGGCAAATATTTGACGAAAAATGTGAAATATTTCTTTGTCACAATCTGACCACCAAATATTATTTGACGGTAAATACAAAAACAGCTGATTTTGGGAAAACAAAATTATTTGCCAGAAAACAAAAATTTGACCAGTGTGTCCATAATGTGAACACCTATGATCAATTATTTTCCTCTTTTTTGGTCAAACATTTATTTGACGGTGCAAATGTTTTGTAAGGTCAAACAAGGAAAAATATTAGTTTAAAACATTGGGCAGCATTTTGCTTTAAGAACAGGAGCATTTGTAACATGATGTTTAATGAATAGAAAAGCAAACGAATACAGTAGGTGGTTTTGTTTATTTGATATTTTTGAATTAACTGAATTTGAATGTTTTGTAAAAATTTAATATATGGTCTGTTCCAGAACTGCAAGATGTAAAAGTTTTTACTACGATTACCGATTTTCCCTTTATTATATCGAAGAAAATTGACAAACTAGTAGATTCTTGCAGATTCAGGAATAGGATATAGGTACATGCATCAACGCTTGAAACATTGATATGTCAAACATTTTGAAATGTTTTGACAAAAATAAGAAGATTTTTTATGTTTTCTTTTACGTAATGATATGTATTTTTCAACAATTTTTACAAATTTCAATAATATTTCATTCATTATTGATTTGTCAGTTCATTGTCCCAGCAGCTATGTCGATGCGACTACCAGTATTCTTCTACCGTGATACAAACATACAAAAATGCAAAAAAAAAATGTTCTGACAAGGAATTTATTCCACAACAGCTGGTCATTTGCTTCCCTTCTCCAAATAAATTATACCCGAAACTCCATTCTCTTTATGTCTGTCTTTCACTCTCTCTGTCTATTTCTCTCGGCCAAATAAATTTATGTTTCCTCACAGTTTGATCAAACAATTTATTGGGAAAATATATTTTACGAATGTGAACATGTGTCAAACATGTTTCCCCATAGCACTATTTGACGCTATTTGGTGACTGTTTGAACAAACAAAATCTGTCAAATATTTGACTGTAATGTGAACATCGAATCAACTCTGTATGAATTTCACATTTGTTCAGTCAAATATGGGAAAACAAATTTCGATCAAATATTTGCCCAGTGTGACCGTACCTTAAGGTCAAACAAGGAAAAATATAAGTTTAAAACATTGGGTAGCATTTTGCTTTTTTGAATAGAACAACAAACGAATGCAATAAGTGGTTTTGTTTATTTGATATTTTTGAATTAACTGAATTTGAATGTTTAGTAAAAATGTTAATATATAGTCTATTTCAGAACTGCAAGAATGTAAATGTTTTATACTACGATAACCGATTTTCCCTTTATTATATAGAAGAAAATTGCGAAACCAGTAGATTCTTGCAGGTTCTGGAACAGGATATAGGTAGATACATCAACGCTTGAAACATATGTCAAAAATTTTGAAATGTTTTGACAAAAATAATTAGATTTTTCTATGTTTTCTTATACGATGCAAATCGTAGGTTGTAATGATATATGTGTTTTCAACATTTTTTTACAAATTTCAATAACATTTCATTCATTATTTTCAATTCCAAAATTGTTTTGACAGTTCATTGTCGCAGCAGCTATGTCGATGCGACTATCTGTATTCTTCTACGATGATACAAACATACAGAAATGCAAAACAATTTTTCGGACAAGGAATTTATTCCACAACAGTTGGTCTTTTGCCTCCCTTCTCCAAATAAATTATACCATTTTTTCATTTTCTTTATGTCTCTCTTTCACTCTCTCTGTCTATTTCTCTCGGCCAAATAAACGTATGTTTCCTCACAGTTTGATCAAACAATTTATTAGGAAAATATATTTTACGAATGTGAACATGTGTCAAACATGTTTTCCCATAGCACTATTTGACGCTGTTTGGTGACTGCTTGAACAAACAAAATCTGTCAAATATTTGACTGTAATGTGAACATCTAATCAACTCTGTATGAATTTCACATTTGTTCAGTCAAATATGGGAAAACAAATTTCGATCAAATATTTGCCCAGTGTGACCGTACCTTAAGTCGACACCAATCCATATTCGGTTCGATGTTGCCACAACGACTTTTTTGTGATTGGGGGAACTTGCCTCATTAATAGACATCCGTCAGCATACAGCGTATGAATTCTAAATCATTTACAGCCTGTTTCTGATGTCGAAACGAAAAGGCTTTCCAAATATCTTCACCTGTACTTTCTCTTTGAAGCAAATAAATTTAAATAAAACACATTTGAGTTTAGTGATATTTAATTTTTTTTATCGAACTAAGATGTTAAGGTAGAAACTCAAGCAGCTTATTGCTTGCTTTATAAATTTTAAATTACAATTTCGCCGCCGTTCTTCTTTATAATTTTGCTTCAAAAAGCGGCGTAGATTGATATAGTTTTGGTCCTTATTGCATTTGAAGAAATTTCAAATATAACGATAGAATTAGTACCAAATGAGTTTTTCTTTCACATGAAACAGGCAAATGTATGGTTGCGACATCTACACTCCCACCATCACATTACGTTACTATGATCTAAGGATACAACGATAAAAAAACGAGAATTTATCGATAATCTTCTTATGCTAACCTACATGAGGATTTTGACTTCTTGAGTACCACGCGGGCTTAGAATCGACCTTTTTTCTCAAAGAAACCCGTGATCAGTACAGTTCGAGAATATTAAAAAAAAGTAAAATAAGTGAATATGGTGATAAAATAATAAAGTAAAGATATAGTATGTTTCAACGAAAAATAAGAATTTTTATAAAATCCGATTGGATCTCCTGCAACAAGCTGAATTTGATTGACGAATTTCTTTTTCTTATAAAAATCTTCTGGTGTAAAATATACTTGGGTTTGTGTGGTTAAAGCCGTGAAATATTGACAAACGGCATCAGTCCAGAAATTTTCCAAATTTAAGGGAATTATTCCGAAAAACGTGCCTGCGATTCCCACAAGAAGACTGAGGCATATGGTAACCACATTTTTCCCGAGGGAAATTATCATTAAATGACGCATTTATATGCCTCCAGGGTAAAATACAGTGAGTGCACAAACCTACCACAAACTGTACTGTATTGTAAACATTTTATAGAAGCATAAGACTGCAATGTAGAAATCACGTTAATTTGAGAAAATCTATACATTACAAAAATACATGATCCTGTGCATGAAAACTATTTAAAGTAAAAATTTTAAGAAGTCACTTAAAGAGTAATCTTTCCTTTGGTTGTAAATTAAGAACACGTGTCTCAATGTAATATTTGAAATTAACCCTAAAGTAATGATGAATTGGAAATGTAATCTATACCCATTTCAAAGCAAACTTTTAGGCGTTTGCAATTTATACATCAAAAATAACAAAAACTTCATTATCTCGTTGTAGATATAAAGAAAGGAGAATTAAGCTAAACGTGTTAACATGTTTAAAGTTAAAAGAATGTGATATATAATACAAAATATACATAACCTAAAGACAAGCTATAAAGAATAAGACCGTGTAAAATACAACATAAAGTTAAAATCAGTGCATATATCATGCAAAGACTTAAGGTAAACGGAATATAAATATTGAAATACGATTTACATCAGCATCTTGATAAGATTAAACATTGATAAAATAAATATATATGTTATTCTAAAAATAATAAAAAAAATCATTCCTTCAGTTTCAGTAAAAAATTATTCATTCCTTCAGTTTCTGTATATACTAAAAAAATGCTTAAAAATTAAAAAAAATATACACGAAAAATTATAAAAAAACATACATGCATGCATATATGATATATGAAATATCGTAATATACACATAATTGTTAAAAAGAAAGAAACTAATTATTATTACACATATATAGATCTAAAGAAATATGTTAAAAATTATATTATTAAATGAATTATCTCTAAGTTGGAACAAGAAAATATGTTTTGAATTTATTTAAAAGAATGGGCTGAATCTGATTATCAAATAGGTAGGTTTCATTAGGGGTATTTTCAGTAATATAATGTGGCTAGAAAATATCATGGATGGTTCTTGAGTCATATGGGGTGGGCAGCCACAGAGGTACACCATCTAGACCTCTACACAGTTGGAAATTATGCATTATTTTTTTTTAAACTTGCACAACAGAAGGACATGAATTGAAATACATCCGTTGCGTAAAAGCTTTAATCTACCTATTTGTTTTAACTTTGCATATGGTGAATAAGCCCAATTACAGAATATTTAATTTTTATATGGTACTATGAAATTTTAAATGTACAATTTCGCGGAAGAAAAAACCCTCCCATCCGGCGAGCTTAGCCGTAGCAAAAAAATCACCTTGTACCAACTCCGCGTGATAGAAATTGTCACATTTATGGCGCCCAACGTCGAACGCATTTTTTTAATTTTTTTAAATAGCCCAAGCCCTTCTATTGGATGATATCATCTTATCGGTATTCCAGAAGGTTATATCCAAAACCATGCTGTGTAGTAACGACACGTTGCTGTCTTGAAATAAAGGGTAACCAACCAAGTAATGTAGTAATTTATTCGAATGGAATCATGATGATGAGGCTATATAGCTTAAAACATATTTGTTCTTCTTTTGAAAAATATTGCAAAATCTTGATTGGTAGGATACATATAACTATAAAAAAATGTATTTCAATACGTTCTTTCTAAAAATTGTATCTTGTGCATAAAATAACATACATAAAAAAAATCAAATTAAAATGAATTCTGTTTCTTTTTTTTTAGTTAATATAAAAAAAGGATTTAAATAGCCCAAGCCCTTCTATTGGATGATATCATCTTGTCGGTATTCCAGAAGGTTATATCCAAAACCATGCTGTGTAGTAACGACACGTTGCTGTCTTGAAATAAAGGGTAACCAACCAAGTAATGTAGTAATTTATTCGAATGGAATCATGATGATGAGGCTATATAGCTTAAAACATATTTGTTCTTCTTTTGAAAAATATTGCAAAATCTTGATTGGTAGGATACATATAACTATAAAAAAATGTATTTCAATACGTTCTTTCTAAAAATTGTATCTTGTGCATAAAATAACATACATAAAAAAAATCAAATTAAAATGAATTCTGTTTCTTTTTTTTAGTTAATATAAAAAAAGGATAATCGAGCCGAATATATGAAAACGGCGAGCAAAAAAACTTCTATCATGACCACTAGATCGAATAGTAAACTAGTAGGTTCAGATAAACCAAGTACATCCAACTAAGCCACTAACAATTTTTCTGGTAATATTCCAACTCCGAACAATAACCAAAATATGAGTAGTATTGTGAATATCTCACAAGCTTCAGAACAAGAGACCAATAGAACCGTCATTCAATCTTCTATACCCCCCTTAATGTCGCTTGTAACGACGCAAGAAACAGGGCCCCAGACAACATCATCTCCAGAGTCAGGTAGCTCCATTAATAGAAAACAGTACAGTAGCATGGCAGCTCAAGAAATTAGGGACCAATTCGCCAGGAATATTCAGACGGAGTCCACACTTCCAGCTCTGAACGTGAATGTTAGATTAGAAGCGCCAATTAACGACACTGCTGGTCCAAGTCTGAGAGATTATATAGACGCATCTGTTAGAATAGCTCAATCAAATGCAATAAAGGCTATAGAGGCCAAATTAAAAGCAATTATTCCTCAAGGTTGTCAGGAGCTCATTGTCAGGAGAATGTAAAAGTTTGTACTACGATGTGACAGCTGCCTGTTACATTTTTTTTTACATTTATTTTCACCAACTTAGCAAATTTAATTTTGCTGAACAGAAATGTTTTCCTTTTTGCATTGATAAATTTTTTTTATTATGAAAACTCAAAACAAAGAACTGTCAAATGCGGCTAGTGTTGTAAGTCGACACCAATCCACATTCGGTTCGATGTTGCCACAACGACTTTTTTGTGATTGGGGGAACTTGCCTCATCAGCGTATGAATTCTAAATCATTTACAGCATGTTTCTGATGTCGAGACGAAAAAGTGTGTGAATGAATGACCCCCAAACTTTAGCTTTCCAAATATCTTCATCTTTGCTTTCTCTTTGAAGCAAATAAATTTAAATAAAACACATTTGAGTTTATTGATATTTCATTTTTTTTATCGAACTAAGATGTTAAGGTAGAAACTCAAGCAGCTTATTGCTTGCTTTATAATTTTTAAATTACAAATTACGATTTCGTCGCCGTTTTTCTTTATAATTTTACTTCAAAAAGCGGCGTAGATTGATTTAGTTTTGGTCCTTATTGCATTTGAAGAAATTTCAAATATAACGATAGAATTAGTACCAAATGAGTTTTTTTTTTCACATGAAACAGGCAAATGTATGGTTGCGACATCTACACTCCCACCATCACATTACGTTGCTATGACCTAAGGATACAACGATAAAAAACGAGAATTTATCGATAATCTTCTTATGCTAACCTACATGTGGATTTTGACTTCTTGAGTACCACGCGGGCTTAGAACCGACCTTTTTTTCTCAAGGAAACCCGTGATCAGTACAGTTCGATAATATTAAAAAAAGTAAAATAAGTGAATATGGTGATAAAATAATAAAGTAAAAATATAGTATGTTTCAACGAAAAATAAGAATTTGTATAAAATCCGATTGGATCTCCTGCAACAAGCTGAATTTGATTGACGAATTTCTTTTTCTTATAAAAATCTTCTGGTGTAAAATATACTTGGGTTTGTGTGGTTAAAGCCGTGAAATATTGACAAACGGCATCAGTCCAGAAATTTTCCAAATTTAAGGGAATTATTCCGAAAAACGTGCCTGCGATTCCCACAAGAAGACTGAGGCATATGGTAACCACATTTTTCCCGAGGGAAATTATCATTAAATGACGCATTTATATGCCTCCAGGGTAAAATACAGTGAGTGCACAAACCTACCACAAACTGTACTGTATTGTAAACATTTTATAGAAGCATAAGACAGCAATGTAGAAATCACGTTAATTTGAGAAAATCTATACATTAAAAAAATACATGATCCTGTGCATGAAAACTATTTAAAGTAAAAATTTTAAGAAGTCACTTAAAGAGTAATCTTTCCTTTGGTTGTAAATTAAGAACACGTGTCTCAATGTAATATTTGAAATTAACCCTAAAGTAATGATGAATTGGAAATGTAATCTATACCCATTTCAAAGCAAACTTTTAGGCGTTTGCAATTTATACATCAAAAATAACAAAAACTTCATTATCTCGTTGTAGATATAAAGAAAAGAGAATTAAGTTAAACGTGTTAACATATTTAAGTTAAAAAAACATATATATATGTGTATATATATATATATATATATATATATATATATATATATATATATATATATTCTCGTTTTTTTATCGTTGTATCCTTAGATCATAGTAACGTAATGTGATGGTGGGAGTGTAGATGTCGCAACCATACATTTGCCTGTTTCTTGTGAAAGAAAAACTCATTTGGTACTAATTCTATCGTTATATTTGAAATTTCTTCAAATGCAATAAGGACCAAAACTATATCAATATACGCCGCTTTTTGAAGCAAAATTATAAAGAAGAACGGCGGCGAAATTGTAATTTAAAATTTATAAAGCAAGCAATGAGCTGCTTGAGTTTCTACCTTAACATCTTAGTTCGATAAAAAAATGAAATATCACTAAACTCAAATGTGTTTTATTTAAATTTATTTGCTTCAACGAGAAAGTAAAGGTGAAGATATTTGGAAAGCCTTTTCGTTTCGACATCAGAAACAGGCTGTAAATGATTTATAATTCATACGCTGTATGCTGACGGATGTCTATTAATGAGGCAAGTTCCCCCAATCACAAAAAAGTCGTCGTTGGTGTCGACTTACAACACTAGCCGCATTTGACAGTTCTTTGTTTTGAGTTTTCATAATAAAAAAATTGATCAATGCATAAAGGTAAACATTTATGTACAGCAAAATTAAATTTGCTAAGGTGGTGAAAATAAATGTAAATAAAATGTAACAGGCAGCTGTGTAGCACAAAAGAGTTGGGACTCTGTTTTGTGGAATGCCATTTTCTTCAGGTAAGAAATCATTTATAAATTTTACCAATATGTTTGAGTAATATATATTTATTGGTTTGTAGGTATGAAGCATGGTAGAATGATAGAGGTAGCCAATGTCAAAATAATGTCAAACGAGTTGTTGTAATTATAATTCGCCGCACATGCGCATAACGCATCATCAATTTCAAAGTGCAATCGTTAACGAGAAAAAGGAAAGGTTTTTTGTGGAAAAAAAAAAATGAGAGTTTGCTTTATTTGCAAAACAAAATATGTTGCTGGCAAAGTTACATTTTTTAGCGTTCCGCGGGATGAGAAGAAAAGGTTGGAGTGGGGTGTGAGTGGTGGAATGCATTTTCCAGCCGATCCGAAAATATGCTCTGACCACTTCAATCCTCAACACAAGACTGGTAATAGTTCGAAAATGAGGCTTCTACCTATTGTTGACATTGGCTATCTTCAAGAGGATGCCTTGGAATACGTATCCGGTTATGTTATTCGAAAGCTAAATCTTGAAAATTGTGAAGACAATTCCAATTCACACACATGGGTTGGTCAGATTTCAAAAGGCTCCCTAATAAAACCAACTCCACAATTTCTAAATAAAATAAAACAGTTGGAATTACATTTCAACAATTTTAATGGCTTGGAAATTTCGCCATCAACTAGTTCATAGTACCAAAGATATCGAACTGCCCGAGAAAGTAAAGGAGTTCTTTTTTAAATGTCGTATTTTTTTTTTTAAGTTAAAAGTTTGAATAGACGCCTTAAAATACAAAAAGCCAAACAAAGAATAATGGGCAACAAGAAAATGGTTAAAATTACCTTATAAACTTGTTACTAGTTTTTACTGATGTTCCTATAAAAAGTAGAAATGTGATATAAATCTTATCTGGGTCTAACCAATTATCATTACTTTTTTTGTTTATATCGCTGAACATAATTAATTTCGCACCAAACTTTGAGACGTTTTTATTTTAGTCCTTTTTATTTATCTATTTACTTATTTATTTTTTGTACTATTATCTTAATTTTGAACCCAAAGATAAATAAGAATATGGATCAAAATATAAAATATAAAATATGAATATATATATATATATTTATATATATATACATATATATATATATATATATATATATATATATATATATATATATATATATATATATATATATATATATATATATAAAGTAATAAGTCGTCTTAGCATTTTACGCTGATCAAGAATATATATACTTTGTTGGGTCTAAAATTATTACTTCCATGAGTTACAAACAGAATGACGAACTTAATATACCTGAATTTTGTTTACAAAAATACATAGACAGACGGACAGAGACGGACGGACATTCATAAATCGGCTCAAAATGTGATTCTTTGCAGATCAGCAAAAGGAACTATGTGTCTATCTCGTTTCCTTCGTTCACAAACAAATGCACAATGTTTTCAAACCATTACGCGCATGAGATCTTCGCGGTTAGATCAATTATCTGACCCAAAAAGCAAGGCCTGGGAAAGGAATGCTTAGCGACTTTCCACGTAATCCTATTATCGTCTTTTTTGTTTTGTTTTGAAGCCAGCATCTAAAAATCGTTGCCGTTGAAAATTCAATCAAATATTTGCCCGGTAAACTGGGCCCATACATTCGTTGAAACAACATTGCAGAAATATCCAAGCGATAATGGAAAAGAACCAAAACCTGTCTGTGCGAAAAACAAAAGTTGCGCCAATAAAATATAATACATTTGGAACATAGTCATCTCGTCAACTTACCTGTCTCAGTCTAAAATCATCTTAAGCGTTGCCTTCTTTAACAAAAGACCAACCGTCTTCTTGTTATTCAGGAAGCCGCACAGATGTTTTTCTATTATCTGGGCTCCGGTTGTTTTCACATTTTTCAAATTATGAATGTATGTTGATTCATTACTTTCATTTGTTGACCAACGACAACTCCTTCTGATTGGCTGAAAACAAATTTGCTTTAAATTTGAAACGTCAAGGCGAATCGATCTAAATTCGCTTGTGTACAAATTTTGACAGATCATTGTACCAGAAAAGTTGCTTTGTTGTAGACATTCGCCTTAGCATCTACCTGTTTCTTCTACCATGGTATGAAGCGTTCGTTCATCGTTTTGTGTACATGATGATATTCATCTGTCGATGGCTTAAAATGTTTCCAATTATAAATATTATTGGTTATGAACATTATAATTCATAAAAAAACAAACAGAATATAATGCCCAAGTTTCTTAGGATGAATCTGAAATTGAAATTGGCATCTAAAAAGTGTATGTAACAAAATATGAATGTACGTGTGTTGCATTTTTAAACAGTGTTACAAGATATTAACGTTTCATTTTTTAAGACGTTTAGGAATATTGTGCTGCAATATTGAATGACGTATATGTAATATGAACATTTATATTTTTCGTCAGAGCGGGACGCCTGCGGAATTTTGTAAAAAAAAAAAATTATGCATTTAAAAACAAATTTTATTCAAAAACGGAGAGAATACGTATAAATCAAATTTATGAAATTAAACTTATGTGTAAGTATTTGTTTTATATTTGTCAGCAGAGCAAATTAGTTTTAAAATATCGGGTCTAGTTTTCAAGTAGGAATGGAGCTGATTACATTGTTTGTTGATGTTAGTCTTAAACGTGTTAACATATTTAAGTTAAAAAAAACACACATATATATATATATATATATATATATATATATATATATATATATATATATATATATATATATATATATATATATATATATATATATATATATATATATATATATATATATATATATATATATATATGTATATATTATTCCAAAAATAATAATAAAAAATCATTCCTTCAGTTTCTGTAAAAAATTTTTCATTCCTACAGTTTCTGTATCTACTAAAAAAATGCTTAAAAATTAAAAATATGTATACGAAAAAATAAAAAAACATACATGCATGCATATAGGATATAAGAAATATCATTACATCACATAATTGTTAAAAAGAAAGAAACTAATTATTATTACACATATATAGATCTAAAGAAATATGTTAAAAATTATAAATTATATTATTAAATGAATTATTTCTAAGTTGGAACAAGAAAATATGTTTTGAATATATTGGTATAGTTGGAAATTATGCATTATTTTTTTAAACTTGCACATGAATTGAATTGAAATACATGCACATGAATTGAAATACATCCGTTGTGTAAAAGCTTTAATCTACCCTTTTTGTTTTCACTTTGCATATGGTGAATAAGCCCAATTACAGAATATTTAATTTTTATATGGTTCTATGAAATTTTAAATGTACAATTTCGCGGAAGAAAAAACCCTCTCATCCGGCGAGCTTAGCCGCAGCAAAAAAAAATCAACTTGTACCAACTCCGCGTGACTCCAACTCCGCGTGACAACGATAACCGATTTTTCCTTTATGATGTCAAAAAAATTGCAAAACTAGTAAATACAACTCTCAAAATTAAAAATGAAAATTTCCTCCTTTATAATGTGCGAACAACTTGTGTTTTGTGCCAAAATATATAAACATGTCATGGTAGAATTAAGAAGGTAAAGTTATGCAATCTTATGCAAGCCACACACGATACAACTGGTTGTACAACATGGAGAGTACTCAAATTGTGTGTTTTGGTCACAAACGATACAACTTAGTGTACTACTTCACTTTTCGTAGAGTTTGTTTGAGTTAAGATGACACCGAAAAAAATGCATGCTCTATAATGCACTCAATGAAATTATATTTTAAAAATTGAAATTCCATTTTATATACACATTAAAATCACACATTTGATTGGATTTCGTATTGTTGTGATGTGCGAAACAATGGTGTTGCCTCTTCAAAAACTAATCCAAAATGAAATTGTAAGCGACATGCCCACAAACATTACAATCGGTTGGTACAACATGCCAAATATCAAAAAATTTTGATTTTTTGTACAACCGAGACACAACTTCTTACAACCGGGCCAAAAACGATACAATCTGCAATACAACCTATCTAAGTTATACAATCAGTTGTATTGTGTGTGGCTTGCATTATGTTTACAAGTTTTTTTTTTTTTAAATTATTCACTTGGAAATTGTACATACACAAATCAGACATGGGAACCATTTTTCCATGCAATAACATTTGACAAGCTTTATTACAGAAAATGGAAAAATGGGAATGCTTATTTTAAATCACTTTACTTCCAATTTTACAATGAAAAGTGCGAATACATAGAAGGCTTTTTTATGGGATTAAATCTACGGCTGGCTTCTTCGTAAAAGAGCACCGGAGTTCTAGGTTAACTTAGTTCAATTTCAGAACCTAATTTTTACTTTCTCACCCTTCGCTCTCTTGTTTTTTACAAAAGCAGCCGTAAAACGCCTTAAGTCATCGGCTGGCTTCTTCGGAAAAGAACAAAGGAGCGTAGGGCCAAAATCGAACTAAATCAACATGAAACACCTTTGTTCCTCTACAAAGAAGTCAGCCAATTGACTTTAACCAATCAACAAAAGCGTTTTATGTATCCTCATCTTTTACGTGTAAATACACAAAAAATAAATAGAAATCCAAAAATTACCTATGAAAATACCTAATATAGAGAGAATTGATGTTGGAAAAGGTATTATCATATGTTTACCATTTTTTCGAAAATTATTAATTTGACATCTTATTGTCAAAATTTGTATTTATAAATCCATTGCAAATACACGAGGTATTATCCATGGTAAAACTAAGAAGGTAAAGTCATTTCAAATAAGCATTTCCATCTCTGCATTTTCTGTAATTTACCTTGTCACATTTCACTAAATAAAAACAGGTTCCCATCTCTGATTTGTGTATGGATTTATAAATACAAATATTGACAGTGAGATGTCAAATGAACAATTTTTGAAAAAAATGTAAACATATGATTGCATGACTTTACCTCCTTGATTCTTCATTTGTGTATACAATGGATTTATGTATATAGATTTTGACAATGAAATGTTGTCTAATGCAAAAATTTAAAAAAAAAATTAAACAAGTGTTTACATGGCTTTACCTTCTTAGTTCTACCGTGGGCATTGTTATGCTATGAAATAAAGGTAACCTCATTTCAAATTAGCATTCCCACATCTGAATTTTCTGTAATTTACCTTGACAAATTTCAATGCATAAAAAAACAGTTCCCATCTCTGATTTTGTGTGTATACAATGGATTAATCATGGCAGAAGAATACAGGTAGATGCATCAACGCATGGTAGAAGAATATAGGTAGACGCGTCGACACAGCTGCTTGGACAATGAACTGTCAAGCCAATTTTGGAATTGAAAATGTTGAATGAAAAATTATTTAAATTTATAAAAATTGTTGAAAAACGCGTATTATAATAGCCTCCAAATGACGTAGTATAAGAAAGTATATAAAAATTAACTTATATTTGAAAAAACCATTTAAATTTTTTAACATATCAATGCTCCCAAGCGTTGCTGCATCTACCTGTATTCTTCTGCCAAGCATCAACGCATGGGAGCATTGATGTGTCAAAAACAAATTAAACATTTTTTTCAAATATAAGTAGATTTTTATATACTTTCTTATGCTACGTCATTCGGATGCTATTATAATTCGCGTTTTTCTATTTTAAACAAGTGTTTACATGGCTTTACCTTCTTAGTTCTACCGTGGGCATTGTTATGCTATGAAATAAAGGTAACCTCATTTCAAATTAGCATTCCCACATCTGAATTTTCTGTAATATACCTTGACAAATTTCAATGCATAAAAAACAGTTTCCATCTCTGATTTTCTGTGTATACAATGGATTAATCATGGCAGAAGAATACAGGTAGATGCATCAACGCTTGGGAGCATTGATGTGTCAAAAACAAATTAAATATTTTTTCAAATATAAGTAGATTTTTATATGTTTTCTTATACTACGTCATTCGGAGGCTATTATAATTCGCGTTTTTGAACAATTTTTACAAATTTAAATAATTTTTCATTCAACATTTTCAATTCCAAAATTGGTTTGACAGTTAATTGTCCCAGCATCTGTGTCGACGCGTCTACCTATATTCTTCTACCATGTTTAAAAGTCTATTTGACACTATAAGACTCCAGCACAGAGTTGCATTTTTTTAGTTTCTTTGAAGTTGAGCAACCTTTTTATTGAGCCATGGGTGTTATCATGATCAAATAAAATTTTAAAGGGCTAAGTACATAAGAAGCTTGAAGTCATGGCTAGGCATATTTTGTAACATTTCATAAAGAGAGTAAAGAGCCGCACTAAAATCCTACCGTCGTTATCCATTATAACTTGACATTAATATGCCTAGCCTTGACTTCAAGCCTTTTATGTACTTGCACCCTAAGTTATTTTGTTTTTGTTCCAAAGCAAAATGTAAAGAACGCTTTTGTGGAAATATTGCCGACTTTGGAGTGTACGCGATACTAATGCCGTACAAATGCTGTACATAGAGATGCTTTACGTTTGTATTTAGTTGTATTGTAAATCTGGTTGAATAAATCCGGATGAAGAAATAAATCCTGGTAATGAAGTTTAATCCAGACAAAATTTTATATATAAACCTTAAACCAGTAAAAATTCCCGGCGTCTATATACTATAAAAATCTGTAATATAACATAATAAATCGCGAGGACAATGTAGCTCCTTGAATAGAGATAATTATCATTTTACTTTCACCGATATAGTGACCCGATAAGAATTTTTTAGTGCATTTATTACAATAGACACATGAACATGCAAAACAACGAAGAATTGTACCATGCAATAAGGGTGTAAGTACATAAGAAGCTTGAAGTCATGGCTAGGAATATTTAAATAAAGGGATTACAGAGCCGCACTAAAATCCTGTCGTCGTTTTCGATTATAATTTGACATTAATATGCCTAATATGAAAATACGCTTTAGTCATTAAAACAAAACATTATAGTTTTAAGCATTTCTTTCTTCACTTCAAATTGTAAATTTTCTTGTTAAAAAAAGACTCAATAAATTTGAATCAAAAAATATTGTTTTAGAAATTATTTTAAAATTGTTTGTTAATTTTGTCATGGTTAAAACCATGGTAGGTAGGTAGGTAGAAGAGCTTCGTAAAACTTTGTTGACATTGGCTATCTTCAAGAGGATGCCTTGGAATACGTATCCGGTTATGTTATTCGAAAGCTAAATCTTGAAAATTGTGAAGACAATTCCAATTCATACACATGGGTTGGTCAGATTTCAAAAGGCTCCCTAATAAAACCAACTCCACAATTTCTAAATAAAATAAAACAGTTGGAATTACATTTCAACAATTTTAATGGCTTGGAAATTTCGCCATCAACTAGTTCATAGTATCAAAGATATCGAACTGCCCGAGAAAGTAAAGGAGTTCTTTTTTAAATGTCGTATTTTTTTTTAAGTTAAAAGTTTGAATAGACGCCTTAAAGTACAAAAAGCCAAACAAAGAATAATGGACAACAAGAAAATGGTTAAAATTACCTTATAAACTTGTTACTAGTTTTTACTGATGTTCCTATAAAAAGTAGAAATGTGATATAAATCTTATCTGGGTCTAACCAATTATCATTACTTTTTTTGTTTATATCGCTGAACATAATTAATTTCGCACCAAACTTTGAGACGTTTTTATTTTAGTCCTTTTTATTTATCTATTTACTTATTTATTTTTTGTACTATTATCTTAATTTTGAACCCAAAGATAAATAAGAATATGGATCAAAATATAAAATATAAAATATGAATATATATATATATATATATATATATATATAAAGTAATAAGTCGTCTTAGCATTTTACGCTGATCAAGAATATATATACTTTGTTGGGTCTAAAATTATTACTTCCATGAGTTACAAACAGAATGACGAACTTAATATACCTGAATTTTGTTTACAAAAATACATAGACAGACGGACAGAGACGGACGGACATTCATAAATCGGCTCAAAATGTGATTCTTTGCAGATCAGCAAAAGGAACTATGTGTCTATCTCGTTTCCTTCGTTCACAAACAAATGCACAATGTTTTCAAACCATTACGCGCATGAGATCTTCGCGGTTAGATCAATTATCTGACCCAAAAAGCAAGACCTGGGAAAGGAATGCTTAGCGACTTTCCACGTAATCCTATTATCGTCTTTTTTGTTTTGTTTTGAAGCCAGCATCTAAAAATCGTTGCCGTTGAAAATTCAATCAAATATTTGCCCGGTAAACTGGGCCCATACATTCGTTGAAACAACATTGCAGAAATATCCAAGCGATAATGGAAAAGAACCAAAACCTGTCTGTGCGAAAAAAAAAAAGTTGCGCCAATAAAATATAATACATTTGGAACATAGTCATCTCGTCAACTTACCTGTCTCAGTCTAAAATCATCTTAAGCGTTGCCTTCTTTAACAAAAGACCAACCGTCTTCTTGTTATTCAGGAAGCCGCACAGATGTTTTTCTATTATCTGGGCTCCGGTTGTTTTCACATTTTTCAAATTATGAATGTATGTTGATTCATTACTTTCATTTGTTGACCAACGACAACTCCTTCTGATTGGCTGAAAACAAATTTGCTTTAAATTTGAAACGTCAAGGCGAATCGATCTAAATTCGCTTGTGTACAAATTTTGACAGATCATTGTACCAGAAAAGTTGATTTGTTGTAGACATTCGCCTTAGCATCTACCTGTTTCTTCTACCATGGTATGAAGCGTTCGTTCATCGTTTTGTGGACATGATGATATTCATCTGTCGATGGCTTAAAATGTTTCCAATTATAAATATTATTGGTTATGAACATTATAATTCATAAAAAAACAAACAGAATATAATGCCGAAGTTTCTTAGGATGAATCTGAAATTGAAATTGGCATCTAAAAAGTGTATGTAACAAAATATGAATGTACGTGTGTTGCATTTTTAAACAGTGTTACAAGATATTAACGTTTCATTTTTTAAGACGTTTAGGAATATTGTGCTGCAATATTGAATGACGTATATGTAATATGAACATTTATATTTTTCGTCAGAGCGGGACGCCTGCGGAATTTTGTAAAAAAAAAAATTATGCATTTAAAAACAAATTTTATTCAAAAACGGAGAGAATACGTATAAATCTATAGTTTTAAAATATCGGGTCTAGTTTTCAAGTAGGAATGGAGCTGATTACATTGTTTGTTGATGTTAGTCTTAAACGTGTTAACATATTTAAGTTAAAAAAAAACACACATATATATATATATATATATATATATATATATATATATATATATATATATATATATATATATATATATATATATATATATATATATATATATATATATATATATATGTATATATTATTCCAAAAATAATAATAAAAAATCATTCCTTCAGTTTCTGTATCTACTAAAAAAATTCTTAAAAATTAAAAATATGTATACGAAAAAATAAAAAAAACATACATGCATGCATATAGGATATAAGAAATATCATTACATCACATAATTGTTAAAAAGAAAGAAACTAATTATTATTACACATATATAGATCTAAAGAAATATGTTAAAAATTATAAATTATATTATTAAATGAATTATTTCTAAGTTGGAACAAGAAAATATGTTTTGAATATATTGGTATAGTTGGAAATTATGCATTATTTTTTTAAACTTGCACATGAATTGAATTGAAATACATGCACATGAATTGAAATACATCCGTTGTGTAAAAGCTTTAATCTACCCTTTTTGTTTTCACTTTGCATATGGTGAATAAGCCCAATTACAGAATATTTAATTTTTATATGGTTCTATGAAATTTTAAATGTACAATTTCGCGGAAGAAAAAACCCTCTCATCCGGCGAGCTTAGCCGCAGCAAAAAAAAAACAACTTGTACCAACTCCGCGTGACTCCAACTCCGCGTGACAACGATAACCGATTTTTCCTTTATGATGTCAAAAAAATTGCAAAACTAGTAAATACAACTCTCAAAATTAAAAATGAAAATTTCCTCCTTTATAATGTGCGAACAACTTGTGTTTTGTGCCAAAATATATAAACATGTCATGGTAGAATTAAGAAGGTAAAGTTATGCAATCTTATGCAAGCCACACACGATACAACTGGTTGTACAACATGGAGAGTACTCAAATTGTGTGTTTTGGTCACAAACGATACAACTTAGTGTACTACTTCACTTTTCGTAGAGTTTGTTTGAGTTAAGATGACACCGAAAAAAATGCATGCTCTATAATGCACTCAATGAAATTATATTTTAAAAATTGAAATTCCATTTTATATACACATTAAAATCACACATTTGATTGGATTTCGTATTGTTGTGATGTGCGAAACAATGGTGTTGCCTCTTCAAAAACTAATCCAAAATGAAATTGTAAGCGACATGCCCACAAACATTACAATCGGTTGGTACAACATGCCAAATATCAAAAAATTTTGATTTTTTGTACAACCGAGACACAACTTCTTACAACCGGGCCAAAAACGATACAATCTGCAATACAACCTATCTAAGTTATACAATCAGTTGTATTGTGTGTGGCTTGCATTATGTTTACAAGTTTTTTTTTTTTTTAAATTATTCACTTGGAAATTGTACATACACAAATCAGACATGGGAACCATTTTTCCATGCAATAACATTTGACAAGCTTTATTACAGAAAATGGAAAAATGGGAATGCTTATTTTAAATCACTTTACTTCCAATTTTACAATGAAAAGTGCGAATACATAGAAGGCTTTTTTATGGGATTAAATCTACGGCTGGCTTCTTCGTAAAAGAGCACCGGAGTTCTAGGTTAACTTAGTTCAATTTCAGAACCTAATTTTTACTTTCTCACCCTTCGCTCTCTTGTTTTTTACAAAAGCAGCCGTAAAACGCCTTAAGTCATCGGCTGGCTTCTTCGGAAAAGAACAAAGGAGCGTAGGGCCAAAATCGAACTAAATCAACATGAAACACCTTTGTTCCTCTACAAAGAAGTCAGCCAATTGACTTTAACCAATCAACAAAAGCGTTTTATGTATCCTCATCTTTTACGTGTAAATACACAAAAAATAAATAGAAATCCAAAAATTACCTATGAAAATACCTAATATAGAGAGAATTGATGTTGGAAAAGGTATTATCATATGTTTACCATTTTTTCGAAAATTATTAATTTGACATCTTATTGTCAAAATTTGTATTTATAAATCCATTGCAAATACACGAGGTATTATCCATGGTAAAACTAAGAAGGTAAAGTCATTTCAAATAAGCATTTCCATCTCTGCATTTTCTGTAATTTACCTTGTCACATTTCACTAAATAAAAACAGGTTCCCATCTCTGATTTGTGTATGGATTTATAAATACAAATATTGACAGTGAGATGTCAAATGAACAATTTTTGAAAAAAATGTAAACATATGATTGCATGACTTTACCTCCTTGATTCTTCATTTGTGTATACAATGGATTTATGTATATAGATTTTGACAATGAAATGTTGTCTAATGCAAAAATTTAAAAAAAAAATTAAACAAGTGTTTACATGGCTTTACCTTCTTAGTTCTACCGTGGGCATTGTTATGCTATGAAATAAAGGTAACCTCATTTCAAATTAGCATTCCCACATCTGAATTTTCTGTAATTTACCTTGACAAATTTCAATGCATAAAAAAACAGTTCCCATCTCTGATTTTGTGTGTATACAATGGATTAATCATGGCAGAAGAATACAGGTAGATGCATCAACGCATGGTAGAAGAATATAGGTAGACGCGTCGACACAGCTGCTTGGACAATGAACTGTCAAGCCAATTTTGGAATTGAAAATGTTGAATGAAAAATTATTTAAATTTATAAAAATTGTTGAAAAACGCGTATTATAATAGCCTCCAAATGACGTAGTATAAGAAAGTATATAAAAATTAACTTATATTTGAAAAAACCATTTAAATTTTTTAACATATCAATGCTCCCAAGCGTTGCTGCATCTACCTGTATTCTTCTGCCAAGCATCAACGTATGGGAGCATTGATGTGTCAAAAACAAATTAAACATTTTTTTCAAATATAAGTAGATTTTTATATACTTTCTTATGCTACGTCATTCGGATGCTATTATAATTCGCGTTTTTCTATTTTAAACAAGTGTTTACATGGCTTTACCTTCTTAGTTCTACCGTGGGCATTGTTATGCTATGAAATAAAGGTAACCTCATTTCAAATTAGCATTCCCACATCTGAATTTTCTGTAATATACCTTGACAAATTTCAATGCATAAAAAACAGTTTCCATCTCTGATTTTCTGTGTATACAATGGATTAATCATGGCAGAAGAATACAGGTAGATGCATCAACGCTTGGGAGCATTGATGTGTCAAAAACAAATTAAATATTTTTTCAAATATAAGTAGATTTTTATATGTTTTCTTATACTACGTCATTCGGAGGCTATTATAATTCGCGTTTTTGAACAATTTTTACAAATTTAAATAATTTTTCATTCAACATTTTCAATTCCAAAATTGGTTTGACAGTTAATTGTCCCAGCATCTGTGTCGACGCGTCTACCTATATTCTTCTACCATGTTTAAAAGTCTATTTGACACTATAAGACTCCAGCACAGAGTTGCATTTTTTTAGTTTCTTTGAAGTTGAGCAACCTTTTTATTGAGCCATGGGTGTTATCATGATCAAATAAAATTTTAAAGGGCTAAGTACATAAGAAGCTTGAAGTCATGGCTAGGCATATTTTGTAACATTTCATAAAGAGAGTAAAGAGCCGCACTAAAATCCTACCGTCGTTATCCATTATAACTTGACATTAATATGCCTAGCCTTGACTTCAAGCCTTTTATGTACTTGCACCCTAAGTTATTTTGTTTTTGTTCCAAAGCAAAATGTAAAGAACGCTTTTGTGGAAATATTGCCGACTTTGGAGTGTACGCGATACTAATGCCGTACAAATGCTGTACATAGAGATGCTTTACGTTTGTATTTAGTTGTATTGTAAATCTGGTTGAATAAATCCGGATGAAGAAATAAATCCTGGTAATGAAGTTTAATCCAGACAAAATTTTATATATAAACCTTAAACCAGTAAAAATTCCCGGCGTCTATATACTATAAAAATCTGTAATATAACATAATAAATCGCGAGGACAATGTAGCTCCTTGAATAGAGATAATTATCATTTTACTTTCACCGATATAGTGACCCGATAAGAATTTTTTAGTGCATTTATTACAATAGACACATGAACATGCAAAACAACGAAGAATTGTACCATGCAATAAGGGTGTAAGTACATAAGAAGCTTGAAGTCATGGCTAGGAATATTTAAATAAAGGGATTACAGAGCCGCACTAAAATCCTGTCGTCGTTTTCGATTATAATTTGACATTAATATGCCTAATATGAAAATACGCTTTAGTCATTAAAACAAAACATTATAGTTTTAAGCATTTCTTTCTTCACTTCAAATTGTAAATTTTCTTGTTAAAAAAAGACTCAATAAATTTGAATCAAAAAATATAGTTTTAGAAATTATTTTAAAATTGTTTGTTAATTTTGTCATGGTTAAAACCATGGTAGGTAGGTAGGTAGAAGAGCTTCGTAAAACGACAAAAATATAGCATTGCCAAACTCATGCAAAATTATATACCACAAGTTGTTTTCATTTTTTTCATATTTTTCCTAATTTTTAAAATAAGTTAATTATCGCGAAAAATGAAAGAAATGCCTGGATTTTCACTCAAAAATAAACTTGGCAGAAGTCGGGCAGACTCATAGTACAATAAAGGGGTAGAACAGCTTCATAAAACTACAAAAATACAGCCCTGAGGCTATCCCCGCTTCCGTCCGTCGAATATGGACAGCCCTGTATAAGAAAACATATAAAAATCTACAGGGTTGCCCATATTCGACGGACCCATCTGGCAACGCCATAACTTTTGACAGAGATGTCACATCGCTTAATAACATACCGCGTTTGAAGCGTCAGTCCAAGCCGATTTTTACCATGAATACAACAGAAGAAGTCAATTGTGAAAACTCAACGTGCTTTAAAACATTAAAAAATGTGAGAAGTGCGCCTTCTAAGAACACCATTAAGCGTTTATACGAAAAAATTTCGACTGGCAAGGCTCTTTCTAATCCGAAGAGGCCATATAATATCGCTGCCGTACGAGCCAGTGTTGAGAGGTCCCCAAGAACATCCCAAAAACGCCGTTCTCAGCAGTTGGTCATGGCTCGGTCCACTTTACAACGGATTATTCGCATTGATTTGCATTTGTTCCCGTACAAAAATCAATTGACGCAAAGAATGTTTTCTGCGGACAAGCCTCGTCGATTGGAATGGGCCCGTCGAATATGGGCAACCCTACGTATATTTGAAAAAAACATTTAAAATTTTTTGACATATCAATGCTCCCAAGCGTTGATGCATCTACCTGTATTCTTCTGCCACGCATTCAACATTATATATAAGTTGTTTTCATTTTTTTCATATTTTTTCCTCATTTTTAAAATTGTGTTAAATGGCGCGAAAAAATGAATGAAACGCCTGGATTTTCTATCATCAATATGATCTAAACTGTTCAATCCATTGTACAATAAGGAGGTAGAGCAGATTCGTAAATTTACCAAAACACCAACAAGCAGTCGCTCTTCAACTTTTGTTGACATTAGACTAATCTCTCGCGCTGGTCGCTTACCTTTCATTTTTAACGTCAACAACAACAAACCAAAACCTGCAAACACACACACACTTACAAATTGTTTTTCTCGGTCTTCTTTTTTAATTTAAAACAAGTGTTTCACACCATATTTAAATTAAAAATATAATTTAAATGAATTTAAAATGGGGGGGGGGGGGTAGGGGAACCTCCTCCACCGGGGGAGCAAAACAAAAGAAAAGCCAGCAGTATTGCTAAAGAAACAAAAGCCTTTAAAAACAATTATGGATCCCCAGTTAAGACTGTTAACACTAATGCAAACGCACAACTACTTACTAGCATTGAAAATGAAGATGAATACAACTACAATTCTCTAAACAAAGAATCCATTTTGTATCCCACGTATCATCCTGGCCCTTTTTTTGTTCTAGTTTCTTCAGAAACTTAAATAAGCACAAGGAGGAAAAATTGCGAATTGCACCTTTATGCCAAATTCCAAAAAATTAATATTACGGATTATGCCTGCAAAAACATTGGTTATAACACATTTAGAATAACCTTTAATAATGCTAACTCAGCGAACAATTTTGCGCAAAATAAGAACCTAAAGCAAATAGGCCTAAAAGCATTCATTCCTGAAGGTTTGTTCAGCGCTTTTATATCATTAAAAACGTACCAAAAAGTATCTCAGCCATTACTATTAAGCAACAAATAGAAGCTAATAACGATATGGATGTTGTCTCAGTTTGTCGTTTCACAAGAAAAAATGAAAATAATACTCTGGAATATACCGAAACTATCAAAATTGGTATCATATACGATGGTGTACCTACCGAAATATTCATGTGTGGAACCAAAATAACCCCGGAACTGTATGTGTCACTAGTACGTCTCTGCTTGAACTGTGGACGTCTAGGACACATAGCTATTCGTTGCAGGTCAATGAAAAAATGTTTAAATTGCGGTAAAACTATGATATGTCCCAACAACTGTCCAAAGGAACAAAAATGTCAAGATTGTCGCTCAAGTACTACATGCAAAGATATATGCAGCTCCCCGCGTTGCATCCTATGCAGCAGTATTGATCATTTCGCTACAGATTCCAATAAATGCCCAAAATGGAAATCCGAAAAAAATATAAGGAGTATCATGGCCCTCTCCAATCTGTCAAGAAAGGAAGTTGTTCAGAAGTACCCTGAAACACAAAATCGCTTCCAAATTCTTTCAGAAGAAAAATATAATAATACATTCCCCCCTCTAATAAAAAACAGTGCACCAAAAAGAAGTGTTTATGAGGAAATAAACAAAATAGTTACAAAAACAAAATATAGCCAAGTTGCTTCACCCAGAATCCAAATACGTCACGCCATTGCCGATCCAATCCAAATATCGCCTTCCAAACCCACCTTCAGCCAAGATAATTTCTCTAAAGTTACAGAATTAGAAAAAACTCTTAACCTTTTTGCAAAAGAAATGTCAAAGATACTCACATCTCTTAATAGCACAGAAGGCTTAAATGTACTAAAAAGTTTCCAGCAGTCACTGCTCCCATTTGCAACAAGCAGCTTATTAACAGGAACCAAAATCACAGTCCCCACAGACGACTCACATCCTGCAATTTTTAATAAATAAATAAATTAATATGAATCTACTACAATACAACGTACAAAGTTTAACAAAAAACAAAAACTTCCTTGAATTTCACCTAAAAAAGCTTAATATAGACATATGTTTTTTAAGTGAAATATCAACTTTTCAAGATTATAAAATAATGTCAAAAAAAAGAAGTGATAACTACGGGGGAGTAGCTATACTCTTTAAAAACAATATCCAATATAAAAAGATTCCTTTTGAAACTCCTCTCGACATACTAATTTGTCAAACTACCAACCTAACAAACAATTTAACATTAGTGTCTGTATACTTTCCACACTCTGTCAAATGTGCTACAATTAAAAACGAACTAGTGAAATTAATATCCTTGGTAGAAAATCGCCCAAATACTCTCATATGCGGAGACTTTAATGCCAGACATTCTGCTTATGGAGATATATATGTCTCACAACGTGGAAAGACTATAAAAGAAATCTTTGATGCTACGAATTTTCGATGCTTAAACGATGGAGGATATACGTTTAAAAAAATATTACGGATTTGAACGGTTCTGTTTTGGATCTTTCATTTTCCAATTCCAACCTTCAAATACAATGGAAAATCTTCAATGCTATAATTGGAGGAAGCCATCACTTCCCGATAACACTAACTTTCAATACTATCAAAAATAAAGGGCAAAAATTTTTAGCAAAAAAACAATTGTTACGAAACCTGGGGAAACTGTCTCTTAATGACAACTTCGATGAAATTCAATCCAAAATAACAGCGGAAATTAAGAATTCTACCTACACTTTAAAGGAAAACCAAAAAACACCAAAAATCTGGTGGGACCCATATGAAGAGAAACAATATCGTCTGCAATTAGCAGCTCAAAAAACTTACGATCTGCATAATAATGAGATCAATGCTAGAAATTTAATAAAAACGATCAAAAATTTTAAAAACGCCGTGCAATATGCCAAAAAACATTCCTTTAAGGAAAAAATACAAAATTTAAACAAAGAACCCAGTTCTAAATCACTTTTTCAGTTTGTTCGTGGCTGCAAAAATTTTCTATCATCTCAAAGCAAAGGCAAATGGTCTTCCGACAACAACAAGCGATTTTTATCTCAACTCAGAGAACAAGTCTCTGACAATCTTCCAATTAAATTTGCTGTATCTTCCGAAACAAATCGTACAGATCTAATAATCGATGAATTTCTCCTAGTCCTCAAAAATAAAAAGAAGCCGTCCGCTGCTGGTTTGGACGGTATTTCTTATAATATGATAAATCATTTATCAGACTCTGCGAAAGCCTCCTTTTTTAAAGCAATAAACCAGTTATGGAAAACATGTAAAATAAGAGAAGACTGGAGAAAAATCAAAATTGTACCAATACCAAAGAAAGGAAAAAATCTGGATGTTTTTACTAACTATAGACCAATAGCTCTCATCTCAGTTCCTCTAAAAATAATTAATCTGATAATTAAAGAACGTTTGCAAAAATTTATTGATGATAATAATATACTGCCCCACACAACTTATGCATATAGAAAACACATGTCCTCGTCTATGTGTATCAACAACATTCTGCACACTATTAATTATCACAAAAATATGGCTGAAAAAGTAATTATTCTTTCTTTGGATGTTGAAAAAGCCTATGACTGCGTCAAAATAGTAATACTTCACAAAATTCTGCAGGAGATCGAATGCTCACCCGAAGTTACAGATTGGATAATCAACTTTCTAAGTCGTCGAATACTCGTAATGGGAGATGATTCACTCGAAATATACAATGGACTACCCCAAGGCAGTTGTTTAAGTCCTTTTCTTTTCAACATATACACTTTGGGCTTACACGGAATTTCCAACATCAACACTTATCTTTTTCAATTTGCGGATGACTTTATTTTATTATCTGCTCACAAAGACTTTGATTCGGCAAATTTAAATCTACAACAAAAAGCCATCGAGTTTCACAACTTACTCTCACGACTTAATCTAAAATACAATGCTGAGAAAACTGCCGTCATGTACGTAGCCAAAGGCCCAAAAAAAGTTCCATACATCAGACTACAAGGCACACAAATCACTCCAGTTAACAGCATAAAATTTCTGGGAAGGCACATTAAAAACAGCTTATCTCTGAAAGAGCATTATGACGAAGTCATTTCCTCCTGTACAACGTCAATTAACGCACTAAAAATGATCAACAACAACAAACACGGCATGCTCCCCAATATCTCAATCAATCTAGCAAAATCACTAGTTTTCTCTAAAACTGAATATTGCATTTCATCAATGGCCCATATGCCTGTATATTTAAATAAGAAACTCACCACCTTTCAAAATCAATTATTAAGAAGGAATCTTGGCCTAACACCATCTACTCCTACACACACAATTTATGCTTTAGCACTTATGTTGCCACCCGAGCAACGAAGTCAATACTTAACTGCAAAAGAATTAATAAAATTTAAATGTCACAATCTACAACTGTACAACAGTATAACCAGAAACTCCTCAAACAAAACGAGCTTGGGACTAATTTACAAAAAGTTTAAACATATTTTTGATGAAATTGTGGTCAACAAAGCCGAATACCCCAGGAAAAATATAACCTTTTTTATGAATTTATTCAATTCCTCCAAAAATGCACAACCCAATGAATACTTTAGAACAATTTTGCAAGAAAAACTTCAAAATCTAATAAACACAGGTCACTCCATTTGGGCAACAGACGCTTCTGTTTCTATAAATGAGACCGGATGTGCAGTGTGCAATATCACCAAGGACCAAAATGTTCTATTTAAAATATCAAGAAAAATGTCATCCCTGATGGGTGAATTACATGCAATTAACAAAGCGATTGATATAATGATAGAAGACAAAGTCAATAAGGCAACCATACTAACTGACAGCAAGAATGCGTGTCAAATTCTCAAAAACAATTCGGTACAAAACTGCCTAGCCAACGATATCATCAAAAAGGTCAACAATAGTAAAATATCTCTACTCACCTTTATTTGGACTCCCTCGCATATTGGTATTCCTGCTAATGAACGGGCAGACTCCTTTGCAAAATGCGCAGCCCAAGTCGGGGCACCCATAACCACTAAGCTGGCCTTAAAGGATGGCTATTCATTAGTCTTTCAACACCTATGGAGAGAATGGAACGAAAATTACAAAAATATCATAATTACAAAAGGCACATACTTCTCCCAATTTTTTCCTGAACCGCCAACTCGTCACTGGTTTGCCGGCACTAACCTCACTCCTGGTAACATAAAACTCATTAATCGTCTTTTCACAGGCCACACCTATGGCAAAAATTACCTGTTTTTAATAAAAGCTGAAAATTCCAACATATGCGAAATCTGCAACATGGCAAACACCGACAATCATCAAATCTTTGTATGACCTAAATACAACAGTGAGCGGTTAAATTACAATTTTTTCAAAATTTTCTCGGACTTACCTGCGATTCTCAAAACTTTCTCCAGCGAACACTTTAATGAATTGTGCAAATTCATTAAGAAAAACAACATACGGCTATAATACGCACAAACCACTAGAAGAAAATATCAATAAAAGGAACTAACAATCGATAACCGATAACTTAGCAACTGGTACATGAATACTTCGGGTATCGGGTACCAACTACTTCTTGACGAAGAAATCAGCTATCGAGTCCAAAAAAAAAAAAAAAAAAAACACCAACAAGGAAAATCAACAACCAAGGAAAACTTATCAAAATATAAAAGATACTTTAAGATATATTTTTTCAGAACACACAACTTTGTATTCATAAAATAATTTTATATATATTCATTTTTTGAGGTTTACGACCGCACTTCCTTTATAATTGGTACCAATTTTTTCGGTATCTGCTTGGGTGCCTGGCCTATGTATTGTGGCCAAACTTAGAAAAACCTTGCTAGTGCACAATTAAGGCGGTGCTAACACTCTCGTGAGGCGTTTTGTTTATGACATAACAATTTTCCTTGATTTGGGAGAGTTGTGGAATGACTCGATGCTTAAAATTGTACCAAAATTCAACTTCTGCGCGATTATGGTTTATTCCATATCCATTTTTGACCAGCCATCTTTTTATATTTATCAATTCAAATGGTATCAATTTTAACATTTTTCTTTTCTGTTCAAAGAAAAATTTAATATATAAATTTAAATAATATATTTTATATTAAATAATATATTTTCAAAACAAAATATATCAAAACAAATCTGACAGAAGTCCGTCACTCTCAGGAAAAAAATTATAATCAGCTGATAGCTATGCAATACCTTTTTGTTGTACCATGGTTCAATCTTTCAATTTCATTACTAAACTCATTAATAGCATTAATGCGAGAGCCGCAATGTACGTGTCTTCCAATCATTGGTTTTGAAAATATTTTGTTTTCATTTTTTAAAACAATAAATACATACACAAAATTGACAAAAGTCGGGCACACTTAGAAAAAAATTGTAATCAGCTGGTAGCTCTACCTTACCTTTTTATTGTACTAGGGTTAAAACCGAATTTGGATATTTTCCAATATTGAAAAAAACACATACATACACAATTTTATATGACATGCTAAGCCAAGCAAAAGAAAAAAATTAAAATCGATTGGATGCTTTGCCCCACCTTATACCAGTTCAGCTGATTACCAAACGATCTGTCAATTAACAAGTAAAAAAGCTGTAAGTTCGGCCGGGCCGAACTTTTAATACCCTCCACCATTTGGTACAAATTTGGCAATTTTCAAAAAAAAATCCGTTTAAAATTCTGTTAAAATCTTAAAAATACCGAATGCCTATACGACGACGTAGACCTGCATAGGCAACTTTTGTCATAAGTTATTACAATATTCAAATGCGAAACTTGAAGAAAAATCTGTTTATAATGTAGCTAAAAATCATCAAAATACCGAATATAGTGGGTACCGTTATATGGGGGCTATACGAAGGCGTGGAGCTGCACAGACAATTTTCTGGTATGGGCTAAAGTATCCATTATGAACTTCACATGCGAAATTTGAAACAATCCCGGTAAATAATGTCGCTAATATCATCAAAAAACCGAATATCGGTGTATACGGTATATGTGGGCTATACGAATACGTGGACCTACATGGCCCATTTTCTATCTAGTATCTACTACGAAATTCAAATACCAAATTTGGAACGATTTCGTTAAATAATGTCGCTAAAATCATCAAGATACCGAATATCGGGGGTATCGTTATATGGGGGCTACATGAAGACGTGGACCTACATGGCTCATTTTTTGACTTAGGATGTAGTATCCATTACGAACTTCAAATACCAAATTTGAAACGATTCCGGTAAATAATGTCGTTAAAATCATCAAAATACCGAATATCGGGAGGTACCGTTATATGGGGGCTATATGATATCTTGGACCTACATTTTGCCTACTGGCAAAATATACATGTGTTCAAAATTTTAGCCTTCTATCTCAACTTGTTCGAAAGATAGCGTGATTACAACAGACAGACAAACAGGCTAAATCGTCTTAGAATTTTACGCTGATCAAGAATATATATACTTTGTTGGGTCTGACATGAGTATTTCGAGGAGTTACAAACGGAATAACAAAATTAATATACCCTCCATAGTATGGTGGAGGGTATAAAAAAGCGTCAAAACAAACGATATTTGTTTGGTAATAACAATTATGAACAGAAATAACTAGTTTTTATTTTAAAGTATACGTATATATGATGTAATGTATGATATGTAAGATTTGCAAAAAAGAGGTACCAGGGAAGAGTTAATTTTTTCCGTCCCCAAGAATGAAAAAATAGGGAAAATGGAGAACAATTTTTATAGTGATGTTTACACCCACATCAGAGGTGTGTTCGAACAACTTCAACATGGATCATGTGGTAAAATCCGGAAACAAATATAGATTATTGCCTATCGCTATTCCAGAATAGCAACCACAACTGAAGCACATAAGTAATACTTCGAATTTTAAATGAGGGACTATGGCACTACGTTATTCCGTTTCTTTGAAGCTTTATTGAGAGGTGTTCAATATTGTTACAAGCATTGTTTTCTGGCTACAATATCAATGTCGAAAAATTTAAGGCCTTTGCACTGGAAACTGCTATAGAGTTAACAAATAGATATCCATGGTACTATCTTCCACCCACAGTACATAACATTTTAATACATGCACCCGACATTATAAAATATGCCAGGGTATCGAGTGGAGAATTATCGGAGGAGACCGTGGAGTCTACAAACAAAGATACAAACCTTTTATAACGGGACAGCCAAAAATAAAAAGTCTAAATGCAAACAATAAAAAATCTATATTATTAAAACCTGTATTTGATTTACATGAATAACACTGAAATTTATAAATATACATTAATAACTTTGATCGAATTTTATATTGAATTGTTATTTTATTTTGTTTACAAAAAATGTGAAAATAATACAATTTGGAATTGATTTGTACAAAAAATACTTCTTTTCTTAGAGGTACCTGTACAGGCGGATTCTACCTAAAGACGGGCCGTTCCAAATAATTTTTAAAAAGATTCTTCTTTAACTCTATACAACGTAAAACGTTAAATAACAGAATAATCTGGTGTGGAAATGTGACAAGAATTGGGCAAATATATCTTATTCGGAAAGCACGTTGTGAGGGGACCATGCCAAAACATGCACCGACCATATCCATTTTGTCACATTTTTTATTTGTACCCTATCAAGGTACCATATTAATATCTGCAGTAAAAGTATTCTTGGCCGCTGTTCCCATACAAGGTCGACCACTGTGGATTGGTGTCGTATAAAATCCTATAAAAATCTACTTATTAAAAATAAAACATTTTAAAATATTCTTCTACCATGTAGTGGCGCTGTTATACATACATTTTCCAATCCAGCTGTCAAGGCGAAAAGCATGAATTTTGACATTTCATCTGATAAAATAACAGCTGTTTTTGGATCAATTCGCTCGAAGGAAGACCTTATAATTGGGTTGATGGTTGCTACCATGGTACAATGAATTCAAGGTAGGGCAGAACTACCATATGATTTCAATTTTTTTTTTTTATTTTTCTGGCTTAATATGTCAACTTCATTTGCTTATGTGGGTGTCTTCTTTTCAATAATAAAAAATTGTTCAGAAAATATTCAAATTCGGGTGTTTTCAAAATGCTTATTGCAACGTATGCATCGACAAAGTCTACAGTTTTTGTCGCGAAATAAACCATAAGAGATATATAGAACATGATTTTGAAAAGAAGTGTTGACCTTTCATTTAGTTATCGCGGTTTTCAATTATTTATTCCAAATAAATGCAACAAGTTGTTTGATTTTTTATTGTTTATTTCGCGACAAAAACTGAAGACTTTGTCGATGCATACGTTGCAATAAGCATTGTGAAAACACCAGAATTTGAACATTTTCTGAACAATTTTTTTATTATTGAAAAGAATACGCACACATAAACAAATGAAGTTGACATATTAAGCCAGAAAAATAAAAAAATTGAAATCATATGGTAGTTCTGCCCTACCTTGAATTCATTGTACCATGATTGTACCCATGGTACAATGAAGAGAAGGTAGGTCAACTTTGAAAAAATTGCAAGTATAGAGGTCTACCTGTTTGGCTTGTAATGTCAGAAATAGTATCAAAACAATAACAAAATCAAACAACTTGTTGCATTTATTTTGAATAAATAATTGAAAACAGCGATAACTGAATGAAAGGTCAACACTTCTTTTCAAAATCCTGTACTATATATCTCTAAAGGATTATTTCGCTACAAAAACTCTAGATTTGGTCGATGCATACGTTGAAATAAACATTTTGAAAACACATGAATTTGAATGTTTTCTGAACAATTTTTTTGTTATTGAAAAGAAAACACATACATAAACAAATAAAGATGACATATTAAGCCAAGAAAATAAAAAAATTGAAATCATATGGTATCATAGCCCTACCTTGATATCATTGTACCATGATTGTACCCATGGTACAATGATATAAAGGTAGGGCTATGATACCATATGATTTAAATTTTTTTTATTTTCTTGGCTTAATATGTCATCTATATTTGTTTTGTATGTGTTTTCTTTTCAATAACAAAAAAATTGTTCAGAAAACATTCAAAATCGGGTGTTTTCAAAACGTTTATTTCAACGTATGCATCGACAAAATCTACCTTCTCTTCATCAATCCCACGGCAGCGGGTTCTACGATACCGGATTGACCCGAAACAACAAGATTCCAGTTTCGGCCAGCGGCTGCCAACCCAGTATGTACATGTTTGTGTTTGTTTATTTTTCTGCATTGGGAGCAGCATATCCCGGAATGCTTGCTCCGGATTTTATTGGTCCGTGCCGGGATTGAGGAAAACCCCGGACCTTGGTTCTGCTCGGTTTGTCAGAACGTCATCCACCACAGATCTGTCTCGGTGCGATGTAATGGATGCAGAGAGTGGGTGCACTTCAAGAACTGTTCCGGATTAAGGCGTTTGCGAGACTACAGCGAAAGGGATTATGTTGCGACTTGCTGCAGTAACGTAGTCCCCAGCGAGTCCTCTTCTTCGTCGTCCTCGTCAGAGACGTCGTCGGAGTATGGCACTCCACCGCAGTCTCCAGAACAGCAACCAACACCGCAGCACCTAACGCCACATGTTGCTGTTCCAACTCCGGATTGTGCATCATTCTTGCAATTCAATTGCAACGGACTTCGAGGCAAAATAGATGAGATAGTGGAATTTATGAGTCGGAGGAATATTAAGATCGCAGCGGTGCAGGAAACCAAGCTGAATGAAAATTGCAGCCTACAACGTTGTTATGGTTACAACGTACTAAGGAAGGATCGCACCAGAAGTGGAGGTGGGGGATTAGCGTTCCTGTTACACCATTCTGTTCAGTACAGACCTATCTCGCTTGAGCTAGTCTCTAGTGACCCATACATGGAATGTATGGGGATAGCAGTCAAGTGTGGAACTGCCGAGGTAGAGGTGCTTAATGTGTATATCCCGCCGATTAATAGCTGTGAACCACGTTATTTGCCTGATATTAGCCCATTATTGGTAGGCAATAACCGCCTGGTACTAGGGGATTTTAATGCCCACCATGAGTTGTGGCATTCCGTCCTAGGTAATGACCAGAGGGGATCAGCGCTGGCAGAGCAGATTGACTGCTCCACATTCTGCACGGTTAACGAGGATGCCCCCACCCGAATAAGAGGAGAGTGTCACAGTTCGCCAGACTTAACCATAGTGTCAGCCGGTCTGATAAATGACGTGACTTGGCAACCCGTCATTTCTCTTGGCTCAGACCATCTCCCGATAATCGTCTCCATAAGCAGGTCGCCCGATTTCATAACCTCTGAACGCCGCACTTTCCTTAACCATGGGAAAGCTCACTGGCCAGAGTTCAGAGAATTCACCAACCGCCGCTTCAGAGAACTGCCCAACCCTTCTGATGTTCGGGTAGCAGAAAGGATTTTCCGAAACATCATCAGAGCTGCAGCCGCTCGCTATATACCTGCTGGTCGAATACCCGAGATAAGACCAAATTTCCCAGCAGAGGCAGCGGGATTAGCAAACGAGCGTGATGATCTCCGTCGTACCAACCCTACTGATCCTAGAATCAGTGATTTGACAGTGGAAGTCAACCGGTTGGTACAGGAGCATAAGAGGAAAAAGTGGCTAGACCATCTGAAGTGCTGCAACATTGGAACCGATATGAGTAAGCTGTGGGTAACGGTTAAGTCGCTCTCGAACCCTGGAAAAAAGGATGATAGGACCTCAGTCACTTTTAACGACGTAACGGTGACTGATCCGAAGAGGTGCGCGGAATATTTTAACCGACAATTTGTCGAGCACCCCGAGAGTGATAGGGCGAAGCGAAGAGTACTACGTCGTATCAGATCTCTTCCCGCCGAGGAGGAACCACCACAGTTTACGATGGGTGATGTTGCAAATGTCATCCGTAACGCTAAGTCATCCAAAGCGTTGGGCCCGGACGGAATCTCAATGGTAATGTTGAAGCAGCTGGATACGCCGGGAGTCGAGTACTTAACGAAAGTTCTCAATTTGTCGCTAGCCACCCACATAGTGCCCGAAACCTGGAAAATGGGCCGGGTGGTCCCGCTACTGAAGCCAGGCAAGGATGCCAGTAAAGGCGAATCGTACAGGCCGATTTCGCTATTGTCGCCAGTAGCAAAGACTCTTGAGGCTTTACTCCTCCCCAGCATTAGAGGAAGCTATGCAGCTGCCAACCACCAGCACGGATTCCGTCCACAACATAGTACCACAACAGCATTACACGCCATTTCCACACATATTAGTAGAGGACTAAACCAGAACAGGCCGTGTGACAGAACAGTGTTGGTAGCCCTTGACCTATCAAAGGCATTTGATACGGTCAATCATGCCACACTGTTTGAGGACGTACAGAGAACTACCCTCCGGACAAGTTTGAAACGTTGGATAATCAACTATATGTGTGGACGCCAGTCGTACGTGGAATTCCGGAACAAGAAGTCCAAAGCCCGTAGAGTGAAACAGGGAGTTCCCCAAGGCGGGGTGATATCTCCGGAACTGTTTAACCTCTACCTTTCCGGAATTCCTCGCCCTCCAGACGGCATTGAGATCGTAACGTATGCGGATGATTGTACGATCATGGCGTCGGGTCCAGTGGTCGATGACATATGCGAAAGGTTGAACCCCTATCTCGCGGAGCTTGCCGCATACTTCCACGCGAGGAATATGAAAATATCCGCCACGAAATCAACGGCCACACTCTTTACCACATGGTCTGCGGAGATGAGAACACAGCTGAATGTTCAGGTCGAGGGGAATTTAATACCGACCACGAACTACCCCAAGATTCTTGGGGTAACGTTCGACAGCATGTTCAAGTCGTCCGCGCAAGCCACAGCTATCTGCGACAAGATGAAAAGTAGGAACAAGGTCCTCAAGGCGCTAGCCGGCAGCTCTTGGGGTGCGGACAAAGAAACCTTGTTGACCTCTTATAACGCGATAGGTCGGTCTGTGGTCAACTATGCGGCTCCAGTGTGGTCTGCGAATACTAGTGCTACGCAGTGGAAGAATATCCAGACCTGCCAGAACGCTGCCCTGAGAACTGCGACAGGGTGCCTCCTCATGACACCAGTGGACCATCTACATGAGGAGGCGAAAGTCCTTCCCTTACGTCAGCATAATCATATGCTTTCGTTGCAGTACCTGCTTGGGTGTTACCGTGAGAGCCATCCCAACCATCATATGGTGGATAACTCTCCCCCACCCAGGCGTGTCAGGAAGGACATACATGATCTAGAGAGGGAGGTCCAGCGCTACAAGAGAGAGCCTCTAGATCAAGAAGCCTATCAGGCAGGTCTGAGTGGCATTCACACCGATGCAGTCGCGGATGCTATTAGCAGTTATAAAGTGAATGCCGTCCTCGGAGTCCACCCCCCATCCATTGCAGCCGAAGAACGTCAGCTGCCTAGACAAACCAGGGTAGTTTTGGCGCAATTACGTTCAGGATGGTGTAGTCGCCTCAATTCGTATTGGGCACGAATTGATGAAGATGTGCGTGACGCCTGCCCGGCGTGTGATACAGGCCCGCACAATACGCTACACCTTTTTAATTGCTCAGCCAAACCTACCCAACTCACTCCAGAGGATCTCTGGCTACAGCCCGTTAAAGTAGCCGAATTTCTAAACCTGGAGCTGGAACCAGATTAGCAGAACACAAACACACACATATACTACTGCTACAACAACAACAACCTTCTCTTCATTGTACCATGGTTGCTACCATGGTAGAAGAATATAGGTAGACGCGTCGACACAGCTGCTGGGACAATAACTGTCATACTAATTTTGTAATTGAAAATGTTGAATGAACAATTATTTAAATTTGTATAAAATCTTGAAAAATGCATATCATAACAACCTCTGATTGGCGTCGTATAAGAAAACTTATAAAAATCTAATTATTTTTGAAAAAAATAAATTTTTTTAACGTATCAATGTTCCCAAGCGTTGATGCATTTACCTGTATTCTTCTACCATGCTACGATCTATTAGAAAGATAAAAGTAGCCGCTTGTCAACAAAGTGGTCGGCGCGGCAACAAATGATGCGTCGTCGCCGTTTAGAAAAATTGTTGTCCTTCGTCGTGTATTTCTTTGTTTAAAATATTAAAATTAAAAAATGGAATATTTTCGTCCAATTTGGAGTTGCATGTCTTCACTTTTTTGCGGCTGTTTACACTGCAATGATGATTTAACAAATCAGGTAAGTCGTCCAATCAATCCTCTTCATGTTTACCTCGTATTGTGACAAAACTAAAAAACTCGGTTCCTCCAATTTGTAGCACAACGCCCAAAATAAAAATTATTATATTTTAGGGTTACGATCCCAGCGAGAGAACCCATTTGCTTTCGGACACTGTTAACAATAGTCCAGCTTTAAGAAGGACAAATTCTGAAAACATCAGTTCGGATTGTCAATCAGTTCCAAAAAAAGATGATCAACAAAATGCGCTATGTCGTCTTGTCCAAAACACAGCAATGTAATTTGAAAATTTTTACATTGTCATTTCATTTATATTTGTTTGATTTTCAGTAATATGATCGATGTTGGGGCAATGGATTCCCATAACTTAGAACATCAGGAATGTGACGTCCGGATCAAATTATATTCTCATCGCTTACAACAACAGTGGAGTAATATACAAAGTCCGTCAAAAAGGGTGAAGGGTAAGAAAGTTTTCTTTTTACCGTACAGTATATACTCAATACCTTTCAATTACTTATATTGTTCCATTTCAATTTTTTAACAGCGGTCTGTTTTCTATTATGTCATGCTATTGATTTTAATTACAAAAAGAAATGGCTTAACTCTAGTTTAGTAAAAACTCTTCAATTTTTTCCGAAAAAAATTCCAGTGGTAGGTATTTTTACCCTGGCCCCGGGAAACTATTTTTTTTTTGGGGGACGGACCCGGGACCCCAGATTTTCGACCCCAAATTCCGGGTTCAAGACCCCAACTAGACCCGGATCCAGTTAACCGGTATAGGCAATATAGGTGTCGTTGGAAATATAGTTGGAAATATATCCAACAAGTGGTCGCATTATGGGGTAAGTGGTCACGGTTCGGAAGTTATAGTAAAATTATCGATTTTTTGGACCCGGATTTTTTATAAAACCCCCAAAAAGTCCAAAAAGGGCCCATTATGGAGTCAACAAAATTGATGTCAAATTAAAGCTGGCACTCTTACCTTTCCAAAATGCTACAATTTGTGCTAATACCTTTACTGAGTCCAGAGATATGGGTCTGTCCATCCGCATAACCCGATTCTAACCAGTTCATTAAAGTTATGTTTTCAATAAAAAAAGGTTTATTTCGCGTAGCCGTTGTTGGATTTCAAAAGCACCACATTAAGAAAACTTTGGTTCGCGTTAGCCGGTGTTAGACATACTCAGAGGAGAAAAATTCAAGCCTCGGCCGAAGGCCGGCTACTTACAAATGGTATCAAATTTAGAAAACTTTGGTTCGCGTTAGCCGGTGTAGGACATACGCAGAGGAGAAAAACTAAAGCACAAATTGTAGCATTTTGGAAAGGTAAGAGTGCCAGCTATAATTTGGCATCAGTTGACACCCATAATGGGCCCTTTTTGGACTTTATAGGGGTTTTATAAAAAATCCGGGTCCAAAAAATCGATAATTTGACTATAACTTCCGAATCGTGACCACTTACCCCATCATGTGAACACTAGTTGGATAGGTATTTTCTAAGCTTTCCAACGATACCTATATTGTCTATATTGGGTAATAGGGGCCGTGTCAAAAATCTGGGGTACCGGGTCCGTCCCCCCAATAAAAAAAACAGTTCTAAAGCATTTGTTTGTGGAAACATTTAATTTCGAAAATCCATGAATTGCAATGCAATGCGCAATTTTCCGTACACCAAAGATTTACATATGTCAATTGCTGTATCCATTCTAATTTTATTTGTAACATTTTTGATCGAGGTACATAGAATTACATTGACCTCTTTTCCTGCGACATACGTAAAATAGAGCTTTTATTAGAATGGAGTACTACAAAATTTTCTCCACAATGTGCGGAATGTGGTTCTTGAAATTTATTCTAGTGTCAAGTATGATACCCAAGTATTTGACGTTGGTTTTCCAATTTATGCTCTGATTACTAAACAGGATTGGTATTTGTGAAACAAAACGTGAGCACCGCTCTCTCGTGAAAGAGATAGCTTCTATTTTATCTGTATTAAGTAGGATCTTCAATTTGAAGAAATATTTATTTAGCTCTGATAGTGCTTTCTCTAGGCTTTCAATGATATTGCAGGATAAAATTCCAGAACATAGTATTGCAGTGTCGTCCGCGAAAATTGAAGTGATGCATTCTCGTATAATTGGGATGTCTGATGTGTAGATGTTATACAAGATAGGCGAGAGACAAGATCCTTGAGGACAACCAGCAATCATCGATTTTCTGGCAGAGATAAATGGCGTTATCGAGACAAAATGATTTATCAGATAAGTTTGGTTTCATTTTTTATGATTTCCATGGGGAAATTAAACTTGTATAATTTAAATATGAGACCATTGTAAAGATTTTCCATTCCAGTAGATTTTTCAGCCGAAAATTTTTTATGAACGAACTCTCGAATATTACATAGAGGTTGTTGATGTTGTTGTTGTAGCAGTAGTGCATGTGTGTGTTTGTGTTCTGCTAATCTGGTTCCAGCTCCAGGTTTAGAAATTCGGCTACTTTAACGGGCTGTAGCCAGAGATCGTCTGGAGTGAGTTGGGTAGGTTTGGCTGAGCAATTAAAAAGGTGTAGCGTATTGTGCGGGCCTGTATCGCACGCCGGGCAGGCGTCACGCACATCTTCATCAATTCGTGCCCAATACGAATTGAGGCGACTACACCATCCTGAACGTAATTGCGCCAAAACTACCCTGGTTTGTCTAGGCAGGTGACGTTCTTCGGCTGCAATGGATGGGGGGTGGACTCCGAGGACGGCATTCACTTTATAACTGCTAATAGCATCCGCGACTGCATGGGTGTGAATGCCACTCAGACCTGCCTGATAGGCTTCTTGATCTAGAGGCTCCATATGATGGTTGGGATGACTCTCACGGTAACACCCAAGCAGGTACTGCAACGAAAGCATATGATTATGCTGACGTAAGGAAAGGACTTTCGCCTCCTCATGTAGATGGTCCACTGGTGTCATGAGGAGGCACCCTGTCGCAGTTCTCAGGGCAGCGTTCTGGCAGGTCTGGATATTCTTCCACTGCGTAGCACTAGTATTCGCAGACCACACTGGAGCCGCATAGTTGACCACAGACCGACCTATCGCGTTATAAGAGGTCAACAAGGTTTCTTTGTCCGCACCCCAAGAGCTGCCGGCTAGCGCCTTGAGGACCTTGTTCCTACTTTTCATCTTGTCGCAGATAGCTGTGGCTTGCGCGGACGACTTGAACATGCTGTCGAACGTTACCCCAAGAATCTTGGGGTAGTTCGTGGTCGGTATTAGATTCCCCTCGACCTGAACATTCAGCTGTGTTCTCATCTCCGCAGACCATGTGGTAAAGAGTGTGGCCGTTGATTTCGTGGCGGATATTTTCATATTCCTCGCGTGGAAGTATGCGGCAAGCTCCGCGAGATAGGGGTTCAACCTTTCGCATATGTCATCGACCACTGGACCCGACGCCATGATCGTACAATCATCCGCATACGTTACGATCTCAATGCCGTCTGGAGGGCGAGGAATTCCGGAAAGGTAGAGGTTAAACAGTTCCGGAGATATCACCCCGCCTTGGGGAACTCCCTGTTTCACTCTACGGGCTTTGGACTTCTTGTTCCGGAATTCCACGTACGACTGGCGTCCACACATATAGTTGATTATCCAACGTTTCAAACTTGGCCGGAGGGTAGTTCTCTGTACGCCCTCAAACAGTGTGGCATGATTGACCGTATCAAATGCCTTTGATAGGTCAAGGGCTACCAACACTGTTCTGTCACACGGCCTGTTCTGGTTCAGTCCTCTACTAATATGTGTGGAAATGGCGTGTAATGCTGTTGTGGTACTATGTTGTGGACGGAATCCATGCTGGTGGTTGGCAACTGTATAGCTTCCTCTAATGCTGGGGAGGAGTAAAGCCTCAAGAGTCTTTGCTACTGGCGACAAAAGCGAAATCGGCCTGTACGATTCGCCTTTACTGGCATCCTTGCCTGGCTTCAGTAGCGGGACCACCCGGCCCATTTTCCAGGTTTCGGGCACTATGTGGGTGGCTAGCGACAAATTGAGAACTTTCGTTAAGTACTCGACTCCCGGCGTATCCAGCTGCTTCAACATTACCATTGAGATTCCGTCCGGGCCCAACGCTTTGGATGACTTAGCGTTACAGATGACATTTGCAACATCACCCATCGTAAACTGTGGTGGTTCCTCCTCGGCGGGAAGAGATCTGATACGACGTAGTACTCTTCGCTTCGCCCTATCGCTCTCGGGGTGCTCGACAAATTGTCGGTTAAAATATTCCGCGCACCTCTTCGGATCAGTCACCGTTACGTCGTTAAAAGTGACTGAGGTCCTATCATCCTTTTTTCCAGGGTTCGAGAGCGACTTAACCGTTACCCACAGCTTACTCATATCGGTTCCAATGTTGCAGCACTTCAGATGGTCTAGCCACTTTTTCCTCTTATGCTCCTGTACCAACCGGTTGACTTCAACTGTCAAATCACTGATTCTAGGATCAGTAGGGTTGGTACGACGGAGATCATCACGCTCGTTTGCTAATCCCGCTGCCTCTGCTGGGAAGTTTGGTCTTATCTCGGGTATTCGACCAGCAGGTATATAGCGAGCGGCTGCAGCTCTGATGATGTTTCGGAAAATCCTTTCTGCTACCCGAACATCAGAAGGGTTGGGCAGTTCTCTGAAGCGGCGGTTGGTGAATTATCTGAACTCTGGCCAGTGAGCTTTCCCATGGTTAAGGAAAGTGCGGCGTTCAGAGGTTATGAAATCGGGCGACCTGCTTATGGAGACGATTATCGGGAGATGGTCTGAGCCAAGAGAAATGACGGGTTGCCAATCACGTCATTTATCAGACCGGGTGACACTATGGTTAAGTCTGGCGAACTGTGACACTCTCCTCTTATTCGGGTGGGGGCATCCTCGTTAACCGTGCAGAATGTGGAGCAGTCAATCTGCTCTGCCAGCGCTGATCCCCTCTGGTCATTACCTAGGACGGAATGCCACAACTCATGGTGGGCATTAAAATCCCCTATTACCAGGCGGTTATTGCCTACCAATAATGGGCTAATATCAGGCAAATAACGCGGTTCACAGCTATTAATCGGCGGGATATACACATTAAGCTCCTCTACCTCGGCAGTTCCACACTTGACTGCTACCCCCATACATTCCATGTATGGGTCACTAGAGACTATCTCAAGCGAGATAGGTCTGTACTGAACAGAATGGTGTAACAGGAACGCTAATCCCCCACCTCCACTTCTGGTGCGATCCTTCCTTAGTACGTTGTAACAATAACAACGTTGTAGGCTGCAATTTTCATTCAGCTTGGTTTCCTGCACCGCTGCGATCTTAATATTCCTCCGACTCATAAATTCCACTATCTCATCTATTTTGCCTCGAAGTCCGTTGCAATTGAATTGCAAGAATGATGCACAATCCGGAGTTGGAACAGCAACATGTGGCGTTAGGTGCTGCGGTGTTGGTTGCTGTTCTGGAGACTGCGGTGGAGTGCCATACTCCGACGACGTCTCTGACGAGGACGACGAAGAAGAGGACTCGCTGGGGACTACGTTACTGCAGCAAGTCGCAACATAATCCCTTTCGCTGTAGTCTCGCAAACGCCTTAATCCGGAACAGTTCTTGAAGTGCACCCACTCTCTGCATCCATTACATCGCACCGAGACAGATCTGTGGTGGATGACGTTCTGACAAACCGAGCAGAACCAAGGTCCGGGGTTTTCCTCAATCCCGGACCAATAAAATACGGAGCAAGCATTCCGGGATATGCTGCTCCCAATGCAGAAAAATAAACAAACACAAACATGTACATACTGGGTTGGCAGCCGCTGGCCGAAACTGGAATCTTGTTGTTTCGGGTCAATCCGGTATCGTAGAACCCGCTGCCGTGGGATATAGAGGTTAGGATGTGTTGTGTTCTTTTCTAAACCGGAATTATTGTGGAGGAATTGTATTGTTTTGCCCGGTGAACAGAACATTTTTTTCTTTTAAAAATTTCTCCAAAAGTTTGGTCATAGACTAGAGAAGACTGATCGGTAATCTGAGGTTGAGTGTCCAGATTTGTTGGTTTTTTGTACATTTCCATATATTAGGGAAATAGGAAAATTTTAAACAGGAGTTTAAAATGTGATTTTGGCGTTTTAACTCCATGGATAGGCAGATTCTTTAAGCATAGATTGTTTATTTCATCCATTCCTGGAGATTTGCCATTTTTCAATTGATTTAGTAGTACACGTACTTTTCCAGAGTTTATTAAAAATTGCTCAGGTGCTTCGGAACAATAAAGCAATTTTATTTAGCTCTTCGCAAGGTATAGCATCACTGAATTGACCGCCCGTTAAGTGGTTTTGGTAAAAATGTTCTGCTAGGACCATGCACTTTTCTATAGAAGTATAATAAACTATTTGTTTTTATATAGTTTAGCGTAGTGTTTATAGGTGTATTAAGTTTTTTGTTGGGATCGCTGTATTTAACAGCCGATTTAACAATTTCTGAAAATAGATAAAGACGGTGGTCGATTTCGTTGTTCTCGAGCATGGAGTTATTAGTATAATCTGACAGCAAATTTTTCTTTAGGTATCTTCGATACCGCTTCCAATTTGCTTTTCTGTTGTTGTAGGAAAATGTGTAATTTGTTTCCGGAATTGAGCCAATTTCGCATATAAGAGGCATGTGATCGGATCCGATATCATTTATTGTTTTAACATGCCTTATCTTAATACAGTTAGTGATAAATAGGTCTAAGTCCGAAGGTTGTCTCTTAGTGTTTGGAATATATGAACAATCTTGTGAAAAAATTAGTTAATTTCATTTATTTCATACAATTCAATATAAATAAGCCAACATGGCCAAAATCTTATATTAACATACAACAGTTTAAAAACAGCCTATAACTATATTAAACTTAAAAAAAACTAAATAAATAACAAAAATAATCAGCGAATAGTAATATATATACAAAAAATATATAATAATAATAATTTAAATTTAGTAGCAATTTAGTAATTAGACCTTCAGACACAACTCCTCTACCAAGCTGAACAACAGTTAAGCAAGGTAGAGAGGAAAAAGGCAAGAGGCATCAATACACTCAAGCGCTAATCATCGGTCGTTTCCAACCGAGCGAATGTAGCTACAACCATAAAAATGGCCCCCAGCCAATAACTAAAAGGAAATAACAAAAACTAACCCCCAACCAGAAACTCAATGAACAGACAACTATTCAAAACCCCTCTTCCTGTACATATCAAAAGAACATTTAAAATAACGCAGGGTCAGAGGGGATTCCACAATCTCGCAACTCTCACAACAAACGCCTTCTCACCAACTACAGACCAAAATCTTGGAAACAGCAATTGCGTATTTCGAGACGATCTACAAAACACAAACTTATTATATAAAGGAGAATTAACATATCAACATATCTGTCAAAGGACAGACCAAGAAACTTAATAACATACTGTGTTACACAATCACTACGGCGCAACCCAAACACTACCTGACAATAGAGTTAATAAGTTTGCGTACACGCAGAATTTGGCAAGCATTTGCCCCAGAGATGACATCCAAACAATAGTTGACATGAGACATTAATAAAGATCTAGCTACCATCATCCTAACACCAAGAGGCAAATGAGCTTGAAGACTATAGGGCCTCCGCAGCTGAAAACGCACACGAGATAGCAAAGAATCAACATGCGCTGAAAAATTAAGCTTAGTGTCAATGACTACACCTAAACATCTCATCTCATCCACAACATTAACCACAAAGGCGCCAACACAGATGCACGGCATAGGAACATAACGAGGACTATTAAACAGAACAGCTTCAGATTTATTCCAATTCACAGACAAACCATTAGAGGAGATCCACATAAAAAGCAACCCCAACGTAGTGTTTGCCACATTTTCCAACCCAAAGAGATCTTCACTTTTTTTTCGTTCCCACGCCTAAGTCTACTCACACCCGCCCCTGCGGGTTCGAAATTACGAGTTCTGCGAGAAGGAACATTATGGTATATTTCACATATAAGAAATGGAGAATCAATGAGACCGCGTACTAGTTTAATGATAAATAGTGCTCTTAACATAAAACGTGTTCTTTCAAGTGATGGAAGGTCAATTAACAATAACCGACTCTCATAAGGAGGAAGAGGTTCGGAAACGTTCCAGTTTAAACCACGTAAAGCGAAAATTAAAAACTGAATTTGTAATGATTCAATTTTATCAGAGTAAAATTTATAAAATTTATATACAGCCATATTCTAATACTGGACGCACCAAGCTAACAAATAATCTTTTAGTTACGTAAGGATCATCAAACTCTTTAGACCAGCGCTTGATGAATCCTAGTAATGATTTCGCTTTATTAACGCAAGAATCAATATGCAAATGAAACCAAAGCTTAGGATCTAATATTACGCCCAAATTAACGAAAGAATCAACATTATCCAATTTGTGGGAGCCAATAAAGTAATTAGATAATAAAGGTTGAGATTGAAAGTTTACGAGCGAGTATAAATCATATTGTAAAGAGATTCGATCGCTAAGTGAATTTGTGTGAAGAAAAAGCTTCACATCATCAGCGTACATTAAAATTTTGGAAAAACGAACTACGTTTGGAAGGTCATTTAGGTAAAGAATAAACAGTAATGGGCCCAAGTGACTTCCCTGGGGTACACCTGATGAAACATTCTTCGAAGGGACATCATTAAAAATAACTCTTTGTGTACGATTATGTAAGTAGGAGGATATCCAGTTTAAAAGTGATGTTGGGAAACCCATTAAGTCTAGTTTTTGAAGTAAGAGCTTATGAACTACCGTATAAAAGCTTTGCTAAAATCAGTGTAAATAACGTCAGTCTGTTGCTCATTCACAAAACCTTTTTGAACTTGGCAAACAAATTCTTATAGATTAGTAATTGTAGATCTACCTTTCATGAAATCGTGTTGGCAAGGTGAAATTATGCTTTTTATGTAGTGTAATATTCTTCGTGATACCAAAAGTTCGAGGAGTTTAGGAATGGCGCTTAATTTAGCGATACACCTATAATTATTGACGACACTCCTATTTCCTGATTTATGCAGGGGAATAACCAAGCTCGATCGCCAATATCCTTTAGATAGGGAGAAATTAAACATTTTAGTGAGAGGTACAGAAATTTCACTAGCGATAGATTTTAAAATGTACGTTGGAACGTCGTCAGGGCCTGGAGAGAATGGGGAGCGTAGTGTTCTTAACCCATAGAAAACCTCGTCATCTGTCAGGATAATACGGGAAAATTGATTTAATTTTTCAATATTATAGCTGTAAGAACCATTAAAAGTATTCTGGGTATAAGAAGATTGAAAAAATTCAGCAAGTAAATTAGAAATCACTAAGTTGTCAGAAGATTCACTACTGCCAAGTTTCATACTACTGGGAAATTTGCCTTCCTTTTGGAATTTACAAATTTAAAAAAGTTTTTGGGTTTATGTAGCAGGTTTTGTTTCATTTTTATTAAATATTGGGAATAACATTTACAGTTTTCAGAGTTGTATCTACTCCTTGCGGAAGAATACTTTGAATAGTTCAGTGCAGTATTCGACATTTTAAATTTTTTGAATAATCTGCTTTTCAAATTACGTAAACGTCTCAGTGAAGGGGTAAACCAAGCAGGACCCTGATCTAAATTTTGTTTTGCTATAGGTACAGAACTAGATAATGCAAAGTTAAGTTATTCATAAAATTTTGAGACACATAAGTCAATGTCATCACTTAGATGTCATATAGTGTTAGATAAAATAGACCGCAGTTTAATAAGGTTTGTTTTCCCAAAGTTACGCCTATCAATAGAAGCATTAACAGAATTAGAATTCAGGGAAGCGTTTCTTAATTCGAGGTTTATCGAAAGTGTAGGGTGATAACTGTCTTCAGGGAGTACATAGGGGGAGCATCTAGAAATCGAAATATTCAATGAAGACGAACAAATTAAGTCTAACAACCTGTCTTTAACATTTAATACATGGTTTACTTGGTACAGACAAAGCTCAAATATCTTATCCCAAAAGTTATCAAAACCTGTTGGGTAAGTCAGAGGTATGTAATCTAGAATATTGTCACCTGAGGTCCAAGATACCCAAGGAAGGTTAAAATCCCCTAAACAAATTAAGGCAGAATTATCTGCAAGCAACGAAGACAACTTTGCAAATACATCTGCATGGTTAAGATAAATTTCAAGTTCAGAATTAGGTGAAATATATGAACAAGTTAAGAAAATAGTATTACCAATGATATTTAATTTTGCGCAGATAAATTCGATATTAGGATCCGCTGAGACTTCTAAAGAAGACATGAATGTCATCCGCATACATAAAGACTTCACAACTGGAATTAGACACAGACCCCACAATGTCATTAATGAACATAATATAAAGCAGAGGGCCAAGCACAAACCCTTGTGGGACACCACACCGCACTGCACAAACATCATACTGAACACCCCTGTGACAACAAACTGAGATATTTCACTCAAATACGACGGTATCAATCTACATGAAGAAAGAGAGAAACAAAACTTGTCTCTCAGCTTACAGAGCAGAAGCGTATGATCCACAGAATCAAAGGCCTTAGACAAGTCAAGGCCAACAACCCAACCAAAATCAGAACTATTGAACACATCACGAATGAGATCAGTGAGGGCTAAAAGATGAACCGTGGTGCTAGAACCACGCCGAAATCCAAACTGAGAACTACTCAAATACTTACGGTCATCCAGAAACTCAACAATAGCATCCTTAATAACATGTTCAACTATCTTCGACATAGCCGGCAGAATGCTTATTGGTCGAAGATTAGTTGATCTGCCGATAAGAACTCCCCTGCTTCTGCACAGGCTCCACACGAGCAAACTTTCGCGCAAGTGGAAAGGTTGATGTCATAAAAATACAATTTACAAAATGCAGAAAGTGACTACAAATGTAAGGGAATACGCATTTAGAGAACTTAATAGTTATGCCATCAACACCCACATTTGACTTAATATTCCGCAAAGCACGAAACAAATCTTCCATGTACACTCAGTCAAATCTACAAGACCATCAAAACCATTTGCCTCACTAAGAACAAAATCCCGAGACGAACTTAAATTACCAACACAACAAAAATAATTATTAACAGCATTGACATTAATAAATGGGACATCACAACCATCACAACATCCCATCAAGACAACTCAACGACTTTAACGATTTCCATATCTGCACACTATTCATACGACCAAACATTTCCTCATAAAATTTCCTTCTTTCATTACGCATGACAGCTGTTGTACGGTTCGTAGGACGCCTACGCCACTCCAGATAAGAAGTTAGAAAAATCATGGAAAACAATAAAATAAGAATAAATACAATAAAATAAAAATATACTAAAATAAATATATAATAAAGGAAAAACAAAGGCAAAACTTATATTAACAATTCACTTGGCCAAAAAAAAAAAAGAAAAAAAAATCAAAAAATAGTGAGATCAACAAAACTAGCATACCTTAAAGGTCTAAGCAAACAACTATTATAAAGCACTAGCTGGCCCAGACCGCGTTGCCGGTCTGTAGTTTTAGTCTTTAACTCATAGTTTTTAAAGCATAATAATTCACACATCTGGTTCACATAAGTGGCACAATTTTTAGTATAAATAATGACTCGACTAAAGAGCAATAAATATGCATTTCAAAAATATCAATATAGGTTCACGTACCGGGCGATTTATAGTGTTTCAAAAAACCTGATCCTATTTTCCAGCCAGAGGTTTTAATTTGAGAGTTGGAAACCCAAATAATATAGCACATTTATTAAACAGTATACATCAACTGTTTATAATAGTCCCATGTAAGATGGTTTTCTACCAAAGTAGCCTAAACACACGTTTTAAGCCAAATCGATTCGAAAATATAACCAAAACCCTCGAAATAGGTAAAACCAGGAGGAACCTCTATATGAGCGCTACTCCAAAACATTGACATTGACAAAACATTGAGGTGACCTAGAATGTGACCAAGACCCTGGAAATAGTTGAAATTAGCGGATGCGGGTTATACCAAAGCTTGGTCCTATACTTATAATTATTTGAAAGAATGTTTTGTTCTTTCTAAAATCTCAAATAACCAACATTTAATTAATTAAAAAAGGGATATATCACAATGCAGACCAACCTGAAACATATTTTGTACAAATGATTCTTTATAACCCATAGAACTGCATCAACGTTTTCAGTGTAATTACAAATAAATAATAAGCCATCCTCAACTGAAATTTTACTATGCTTTTTTAAAAAATTTTACATATAGATCTATAAAAGTGGGTGTGTGCAGCTCCTCTGACCCACACAGATACCTAGGCTTGGAGGGAGAGTCAAGATTACGTTGTATACTAACTGTGTAGCAGATATCTTCATTATTTTGGCAAATAGGATTTTAGGTAAATCGAAAAATGGATGTAAAATTGGGCGTGGTCAAATAAATAAATCCCTAGGGTTGGAGGGAAAGTCAACAGCATCTTGTGTAATAATATCCAAATCGATATCTTCATTATCTGGCAAATATAAAGATTTTAAATAAATCAAAATAATTTTATTTATTTTTTTCTTTAAAAACCTAACTCAAAAAATTATGCAAATCGGTCCAGCCGTTCTCAACTGATTCCATTACCAACGAACAACAATTGATTTTTATATATATAGATATATTATATAAAAGTATATATTAAAAAGTATACATTAAATGTTTATAATAGGTCCATGTAAGATGGTTTTTTATCCCCAAAGTAGCCTAAATACACATTTTAACTCAAATTGATTCGAAAATATAATCACAACCCTCGAAATAGGTAAAATCAGGAGGTACTTTTATATGAGCGCTACTCCGAAACATTGACATTGAAAAATTTCCTTTTACATAAGAGTTATAATGAAACATGGTCCTATACTTATAATTATTTGAAAGAATTTGTTCTTTCTAAAATCTCAACATTTGAGGAATTTGAAAGGGGCTCTATCATTTGAGAGGGGCCTTATACATATTTTATACAAATGATTCCTCATGTAACCCCTAGGACTATATTTAAGATTTAATCGTAACTTTTGCGGAGTATAGGGCAAAATTTTAAGCTATATAAAATGGACTCTAAAAAAGTTAGATCCGGAACCCCTCTTTTGGGAATTTTTTTAACAATCGGAAAATTTCTAACCCCAAGATTGTCTGCGGCGCAGTATAATTACTGACAATAGCGCATAGTGCCCGTATAACGTTACCTATGATTTAAGGTTACTTTTAAGGGTTCGGAAGAATTTTCCGAGTATATGAATCCTTTTTTTACTATATTTTCAATTAACTCCAATATTTTGTGTAGTCCGCATATTACAGTGCCTTTCATATTCGGTATTTCACTGATTGAAGTCCCAATGAATTTTGCATTTTGAGTTCTCATTGGATGGATTATTTCCATATCAAATCAAAATTGAAAATTTTGATATGACAACCATATAACGGTATGTATTAAAAATGTGTAAAATTTCTCAATTTTTTCGTTTTTATACACTACAACACTATGTGTTGGGGGTATTATAAGTTTGATTGAGCCAAAAATTATGTAACATATCGAAATATTGGTTTCCCACATAGGAGGGAACCCCCCTTTGGTACGATCTAGCTATGTATGTCCGTCCGTCCGTCTGTCCATGTTAATTTGTAATCACTCTACAGGTCGCAACTATGGCCCGATCTTCACGAAATTTATAATGGAGGTAGGGTTTGGGTCAGAATAGAACTAGGAGTTGAAATGGACCAAAAACTGAAAAAATCCTGATTTTGTAGTTGCTCTACAGGTCGCAATTATAGACCAATCGAAGCGGAAGTTAGCACGGGGCTAGAGCTTAGGGCTGGGCAGAAGCCTTCCAATTTTAATGGTCATCGGGTAATATTTAGTAGGTGAAATAGACTATACATTTGTGTTAAATAAAAGTCAAAATTTCCATTAAACCGCGAATATTTTTAATCCCGGCGAAATCACAAATAGACGAACAGGTCAATCCTGACCGTTACGTAGATGCCGATAGTAAATATATTGGATGTATATAGCGAAATATATACAACACATGTATACAAAGGAAGGGGATGTTAGATAAAATGCTTCATCATTCATCTCCAGAATGGCTGGACCGATTTTGACAAATCGGTCAATTTTGAATTTTCACATGGTAAAAAGCATCCAAATGAGCTATAATTTGAAATTTGTATTTCCAACGTACTGCGTGGTATTCAGTTTTGTCCACCTCATACTTGAAAGGAGAATGTTGTCAGAATAGCCAAAAAATTACTCTTTTGCTCCGATTACCGTAAGATGGGCATTAATTGTTTGTCATTTAAATTGTGCGGTGGAGATCCAATAAAGTTACTTTATAATTTCGTTTTTTTCATGTTTCTGCCACAATTTCCGACTGAATGAGTCCCAGATTGACATTTCGGATTTTATTTCATATAGACGTACATCCCAAATCTACGTTCCCAACCAATATTCTTTTGGGGGTTACAAATTCAATAGAATACCAAATTTTCCTTTCTGACCACACATTGGTTGGGAAAGTGGACTTGGGGGTATACTAATGTGAGGACTATACTTAAATAAATTCCTATGAGGATAATTATCTGTAAGATGATTTTCTACCCCAGAGTTTTTTACCCCATGTAGCCTCAAGACTAAGATGCGCACTTTTCAGAAAAATAAAACTTTATAAGAAGAGGTTTCCTTCCCCCTTAGAAACAAAGATGTCAAATAAGGGCCAAAAAATGAAAAAAGTGGCCAAGACCCCGAAAATACCTTAAATCATATGATGGTGATACCAAAACGTGATAATTTTTGCAAAGATGGTTTCTTCTTAAATTATCAACATAAGCTAAAATTAGTACGAAAAATATGGTTAAAATGTAGAATATACTCAAAATCGGGTTGTTCCGTTATCAGGGGTTATGATTCATATCATGACCTGCCAAATCGATTAAAGGTATCTTGAATGTTTAGGTAGAATTTCTATTTTGCGTTCTTTATAGTAGGTATTTGACTGGTTGCAGTCCCAATGTATTTTGCATTTTGTGTTCTCAATTTATTGTCATATGAAAGAAGTAGGTCCACTTTTTGAAATTAACCCCATAACGCTTCTTCGGTCATTTTTGTTTGTTTAAATGTGTTCGCATCTTCCAGCTGTAGCACGATGTAGGTCCTGGAGTAGAAAGCATTTAACATCGAATTGCGCCCTCATTTCATTTTTTAATATTAATCATTCAGAATTCAAACCAAAAAATGTACACTTCGATATAGAAAAAAGAAAAAGAATCTTCAACTGGTTCGCTGTTTTTTTTTGCGGCAAATTTGTAAAGGTCCTTACGAAGATTGTCGGTAGAATGTACTATTATTTTGAAATTCGATTCCATTGAAAAATTGTCGATTTTTCCCGATTTTAGAATTTTCATATAAAGCGACAACGGATAAAATTGTTATTTATAGATTTTATGTATTTATCTTCTTCTTCTATATATATAAAAATCAATTGTTGTTTGTTGGTAACGGAATCAGTTGAAAACGGCTGGACCGATTTGCACAAACGTTCGTCATACCCCGAGTTAGGTTTTTAAAGAAAAAAAATATTGACCACGCCTCCTTTAACGCCCACTATTACGATTTATCTAAAATCTTTATATTTGCCAAAATAGTGAAGACATAGGTTTGAGAATAATTACACGAGATGCTGTTGGCTTTCCATCCAACCCTAAGTACTTATTGAGGGGCTGAGGAACGCGCCTACTTTTAAATCTATCTCTCTATATGTAAAAGAAAGTTGTGTTAGTTACTACTCCTATAACATAAAGACCGCCGGTCTGATTTAAACGATTTAGACAAATTCGGAATTGCCTCTTGGCAGAAAAGAATAAAATCCAAAAAAATCGCGTAAAAATGTGAAATTTGAACATTTTCATTTTGACTTTTAAAATGTACAATAGTAATGTTTTATATTGCATATTTTTTTCCATTTTGACTTACTATTTTCGAATGTACATTTGTAGTGTTTTTTTTTTTTTTTTTGAATTCTAATATAAATTTGAATTCCAATAAATACATAAAATCTATAAATAACAATTTTATCCGTTGTCGCTTTATATGACCTACATCGTGCTTCAGCTGGAAGATGCGAACACATTTAAACAAACAAAAATGACCGAAGAAGCGTTATGGGGTTAATTTCAAAAAGTGGACCTACTTCTTTCATATGACAATAAATTGTCAAATGAGAACACAAAATGCAAAATACATTGGGACTGCAATCAGTCAAATACCTACTACAAAGAACGCAAAATAGAAATTCTACCTAAACATTCAAGATACCTTTAATCGATTTGGCAGGTCATGATATGAATCATAACCCTGATAACGGAACAACCCGATTTTAAGTATATTCTACATTTTAACAATATTTTTCGTACTAATTTTAGCTTATGTTGATAATTTAAGAAGAAACCATCTTTGCAAAAATTATCACGTTTTGGTATCACCATCATATGATTTAAGGTATTTTCGGGGTCTTGGCCACTTTTTTCATTTTTTGGCCCTTATTTGACATCTTTGTTTCTAAGGGGGAAGGAAACCTCTTCTTATAAAGTTTTATTTTTCTGAAAAGTGCGCATCTTAGTCTTGAGGCTACATGGGGTAAAAAACTCTGGGGTAGAAAATCATCTTACAGATAATTATCCTCATAGGAATTTATTTAAGTATAGTCCTCACATTAGTATACCCCCAAGTCCACTTTCCCAACCAATGTGTGGTCAGAAAGGAAAATTTGGTATTCTATCGAATTTGTAACCCCCAAGAGAATATTGGTTGGGAACGTAGATTTGGGATGTACGTCCATATGAAATAAACTCCGAAATGTCAATCTGGGACTCATTCAGTCGGAAATTGCGTCAGAAACATGAAAAAAAAAAAAAACGAAATTATAAAGTAACTTTATTGGATCTCCACCGCACAATTTAAATGACAAACAATTAATGCCCATCTTACGGTAATCGGAGCAAAAGAGTAATTTTTTGGCTATTCTGACAACATTCTGCCTTCAAGTATGAGGTGGACAAAACTGAATACCACGCAGTACGTTGGAAATACAAATTTCAAATTATAGCTCATTTGGATGCTTTTTACCATATCAAAAATTGAGCTGAATTTTCACATGGGGCTAATGTATATGTTCTTTATCATATAGGTATTTAACACTCAAATTAAAGCCTATAGCTGAAAAATAAGATCAGGCTATTCAAAATATCTAAAACCGACGGTAATTATAATTTTTTCCATGAACATTAATTTATATTTAGTCATGGAGTCATTACTCATAATCAAGTCATTACTTATAATCAAAATTGTGCCGCCTACATAAGTAAGATCTGTGATTTATTATGCTTTAAAGACTAAAAGTACGGGCCGGCAACGCGGACCGGGCCAGCTAGTTGGGTATAGATACATAAAATCTATAAATAAAAGTTTTATCCGTTGTGGCTTTATACTACCCAAAAAAAAACCTACACATCGTATTAGAATTCAAAAAAAAAAAAAAAAAAAAAAACACTACAAATGTACATTCGAAAATAGTAAGTCAAAATGGAAAAAAATATGCAATATAAAACATTACTATTGTATTTTAAAATTTCACATTTTATATATATATATATATATATATATATATATATATATATATAGACTAGCTGGCCCAGCCCGCGTTGCCGGCCCGCAGTTTTAGTCTTTAATGCATAGTTTTTAAAGCATAATCGCGCTCATATAAGTGACACAATTTTTAAATGATAACTCGATTTAATGGAAATAAATACGTATTTCAAAAAACCTGATCCTATTTTTCAGTAAGAGGTTTTAGTTTGAGAGTTAAAAACGTTAATATAGCAAATATATTAAAAAGTATAAATTAACTGTTTACAATAGGCCCATGTAATAAAGTAGCCTAAACACACATTTTAAGTGAAATCGATTCTAAAATATAATCAAAACCCTCGAAATAGGTAAAATCAGGAGGTACTTTTATATAAGCACTACTCCGAAATATTAACATTGAGCAATTTTCGCGAAGAGGTCTTCTACCAGAAGCTAGATGCCAAATAAGGACAATGTCAATTAAAAAATGCGACCAAGACCTTGGTAATAGCTAGAATAACCGGATACCTTTCATAAGAGTTATTATGAAACAGGGTCCTGTACTTATAACTATTTGAAAGAATTTGTTCTTCTTTCTAAAATCTTAAATACCCACAACATTTGAGGAATTTGAAAGAGGCTATATCATTTGAGGGGGGCTATATCACAATGTAGACCAACCTGATACACATTATGTACAAATGATTCCTCATGTAACCCCTAGGACTGTATCAAATTTAAAACTTTATAGTAACTTTTGCGGAGTATAGGGCAAAATATTGCGGACCTTTTTGTATGGAAACATTTCCTAACCCCAAGATTGTCTGCGGCGCAGTGTAATTACTGACGATAGCGCATAGTGCTCATATAACGTTACCTATGATTTAAGGTTACTTTAAAGGGTTCGGAAGAATTTTCCGAGTATATGAATCCTTTTCTTACTATATTTTCAATTCACTCCACTATTTTGTATAGTCCGCATATTACAGTGCCTTTCATATTCGGTGTTTCACTGATTGAAGTCCCAATGAATTTTGCATTTTGAGTTCTCATTGGATGGATTATTTCCATATCTAATCAAAATTCAAAATTTGGGTATGGCAACTATATAACAGCATGTATAAAAAATATGCAAACTTTCTCGATTTTTTCGGATATTTTTCGATAACAATTTTCAATTCCAAAAGGAATTCTGAAACAATTCTACACAAAATTCCATATCATAATAGAACAGTCAATTTTATTTTAGTTCCGGGATTTTTCTCAAAATTTTCTTTAATGGCAACGTTTCCACTGTAACTACAAATAACCAAAAAAAATTTAGTCAAATCGGCCCAGCCGTTCTCAACTGATGTGTTACTATACTTTTTCAAATTGTTTACATATAAATTTAACGAAGTAGGTGTCGCCAGTTCCTCTGACCCCAAACAGATACCTAGGGTTGGAGGAAGAGTCAAGATTACGTCTTATACTAACTGTGGAACAGATGTCTTCATGATTCTGGCAAATATTAGGATTTTAGATAAATCGAAAAATGGGCGCAAAATTGGGTGTGGTCCCTTTTCCTTTGCATAAAAACCTAAATACGTGTAGGATACTTAGGATTGAAGGGAAAGCTTCATATTTGACTAATGTAAGGATTTTAGATAAATGGAAATAGTGGTCGTAAAAGTAGACGTGGTCAAAAAGTCGGCCCAGCCGTTCTCAACTGATTCCATTACCATTTCATATATATATATATATATATAAGTCAATTGTTGTTCGTTGGTAATGGAATCAGTTGAGAATACTATCTATTTAAAATCTATTGATCATTTAAAAACAGAATTATGTTAGATTTTATTGTATACCAAAATCTACATAAAAATATAAATACTTGAAATCGACAAGCATTTTACTGACAGGGTCACTCAGCGCATAGTTTTAGCGATGTAAGTTAGTAAGTTACATGTAAGCAAAGGCTATAGTCGTGCGGGACCGACCATGTGATACCCAATAACACTAGAATATGTTGAAAGGCCCCTAATATCCAATTCCATTTTGGAAGATTTCGTTCTGTTATCATGTCAAAAAGCCGTTCTCTTAACTTTTTGGCCGGTGCATTTCCAAAATATTTACGCATTTCCAAAATATTTAGTTATTCAAAACAATTTCACACAAACGTTGTCCGTTTTACAGCTAAATATAATCCAATGGTCATCCAAAATGCAAGACTTTTTCCAGGTGCTTAACTCTCTTCTACACACAATTCAAAATTGTAAGTCAAATTGAAAAAAATAGCATGCGATGACAAAAATTGAAAAAGTGAAACAAAAAATGTTCACTTCTTTATTGTCATATTTTACGCGATTTTCTTAAATATTATTCTTTTCTGGCAAGAGACCATTCCGAATGGATGAGAATTGTGAACAAAAACCGGTTCATGACTTATAAGGAGAATAACTAAGATATATTTCTTTTACATATTTATTGTACCTATTTTGCTATATATCCGATTTCTTGGTTATCAGCATCACTTTAATGGTCATATGTGACCCTTTAATGTATTTGTGATTTGGATGGGATTAAACATATTCACGGTTTAGTGGAAATTTTCGTATTTTCTTAAGAAAAGTTAGGATCTATATTTTCCGATGGCCGCCCAAATTGGTAGGATTCGCGTCGATTGGTTCATGATTGTGACCTATAGAGCAACTTTGCAGTCACGAAAATGTTCTTTTGTTTGGTCCATTTCAATCCAAATCTTTTTTTTGGTCCATTTCAATTGCAAATCATCTCCAAAAACAATAGGGTTTGTGAGGATCGGACCATAATTGCGACCTGTAGCTTGATTACAAATTAACATGGACAGACGGACAAACATAGCTAGATCGATTCAACTCAATGAGATAGGAAGATCCATTCATAGGTTTATATGTCGGGGACCAATATTTCGAGGTGTTACATAATTTTTGGCTCAATCAAACTTATAATACTCCAACACATGGTGTTGTAGGATATAAACATTGATAATATCTACTAGTTATAAAGAGGGCATTTATTCTAATAGACGAAATAAGAAAATCAGATGGTACAGTACCGTTAAACATTTTTAACATCATTATACAGTTAAACATAATGCGTCTACTTTTTAATGAAGATAATCGAATTAACCTGCTGAAATAACCTGCTTATATAAGAGGGTAAAACAAAATTATTATTCCAATTGAAACCTCATAAAGCAAAAAGCAGGAATTGCTTCTGTACGGACTCGATTTTATCGGAATAGAGAGTATATTGGGGATCCCACACAGAGGAACGATATTCTAATATTGGTTTAACAAGAGACGAATATATTTGTTTAGTTACATATGGATCAGAAAATTCTTTGGCCCAACGTTTAATAAAACCTAAGACACCGGCTGCTTTATTTATTATAGAAATAGTATGGTTATTTAAATTTAATTTCCATCCGTCCATAATTTCCGTCAATCAAAAGCCCGAGATCAGTGAATGAATTTACTGTTGATAACACATATCCAATTTTACTATAATGATTTAATATAGGGTTAGATCTGAAAAAAAAAAAAAACACATATGCTTACATGTTTTTAAATTCAACTCCATGCCATTGAGATGACACCAATTAAAAAGATATTTAAACCTCTTTGCAGTAAGTCAACATATATTTGAGATGTTAAGTCATGTCAAACCATGTTGAAATGGACGTAAGTTAGATTTGACTTTATGAGAAATTACATTAGTAATTAATTATTCAAACAACTTTGGAATGGCACTCAACTTTGCAATTCCTCTATAATTGGAAACTTCATGGCCTAGCACAAATAGCGTGGTATAAACAGAAAAATGTTAAGTGCCTTGTAAGCTTCCCTTTCTGTTATGAACACGTAAAATTTTGTTTCGATCTGGCAACTCCTTCATTTAGAAAGACGCATCCGCAATTTTTTTACAATTGAAAAATTAGAAATGCGTGCTTTTGTTAAATATTTATTTAAAAAATGTTTATCGGGACAAGAAATTCATAATGATATGGTGAATGTGTTAGGTGAAAGTGCTCCTTCATATGCAACAGTAAAAAATTGGATTGCTGAATTTAAACGAGGTCGTACAAGCATTGAAGATGAACCACGTAGTGCACGTCCACAAGAGTGTTTAAACAATGGCTAAAATCAACGAATTAAAGTACGAGTTGCTTGACCACCTACCTTATTCTCATGATTTACCTCCTAGTGACCTACTTGTTCCCAAACCCTTGCTGGCAAGCGTTTTACGTCAAATGAAGATGCAATTAAAGTTGTAAACCACAATTTTTTTAGACCTTGAGGAAAACTATTTTAATTAAGGGATAGAATTGCTAGAATAGCGTTGGTGTATTGAAGTTTCAGGAGATTATATTGAAACATAAAACTATTTTTGAGAAACTAACAATTCTCTTTCATTGATAGGCTACGAAGTTTCCGAACTGCCCAGTCCAGAGAATGTACATTTGTGTCCCATCCTTTTATCTATATTTGACTACTTTTTTATTCCAAAGTCGAAATTCGTGGGGTTGTAGTTAGCAACAAATTTATTTATTGCTCACACATCATTGTTATTGCCACATCATTATGTAAGATCCTAGTATATTCAATTCGGAAAGAATTCGACGAGCTTCAATGCATTCCTTGCCGCTTGAATGCTTTCCACAAGATACAGTGATTAGAGGTTGAGGATTACAGTTCAGCCGGGCTAACAACCGGATTATTGTAAGAAAAAAGATATGGATGCACTGCGTAATGCGCTTACTAACATTGGTTAACAAATCGATTTTCCGTTAAATAAATCGTTAAGTAATTCGTTACAGATTTCTAATTTCTTAATGGGATTCGAAAGTAAACATATTGAAAGTAGGGAAACCAAAAAATTAGCTCATAATATTAGAAGATGTCGGCGTGTCGTGCTCCTTAAAATTACATTTTTTATTAGGTAGGCTCCTTTTAAGAATTTTAATAAATTACGGTGGCGTTTGCTGCAGATTAAATGTATTATTTTTTCTTAGGTACTAAAATGTTATTGAAATTTCACCTGTAGAAATGTATGTTTTTTCTTAATGTTTTACCTGCATATGGTCTCATAATAAACCAACCAAAACAAAGGACGGGAAATACAAATCATGAGACTACAGCTAAAAGGTTATTTTCAGATACCACAAGGGCATCTGCATTAAATGAATAAAAACTACAACATAAAGAATCAAATATTCAATATTTTCAGGAAATACACTGAAAGAATGCTTGTTTTTGTAAATAAAACGTAAGAAAAAATCATCTGCAAATTTGAAAATATTAAAAAACTCAAAAGTCGAAATTTGGCCTTGAATTCTTCTGGAACTTTTAAACCGAATTTTATCGTTTTTCATTCAGTGGAAAGCTGAAGAAAAAAACATGCATTCGTTCAAAGTTTACAGAAAAATGATTTACAAGAAAAACGATTCTAAACAACTGGGCGGCGAACTTTTCAGTATAGTATGGTTGAAACTCCCAGCATTGTGCAAAAAATTAACGATATTGATTTTTGTCGCCCAAAAACTTTGTTTTAAACAATATTTTGCATAATTTACTCTTGTACATTTTCTAATAATATGTTTTGGTTCCTTTCATTCCTCTAATGTTGTCATACTAACACAGAATAATGAGGTCGAGGATTTCTTCACTTGTAACTCCAGTCCGTCTTTGTATACCACTGGCGGTTTCAATACCCTGGACTTGTCGATTATTAATAGCACTTGTAGCAGAAGCGACAAAAGCTTCCAACGCAGACACACCTGAGGTCGTGTGAACGCAATAGCTGGATATCTACGGTAGCAATCAGATATGCTCCCCGGTTCAAGTCTGTCTAATATCATCAGAATACAGAATAATAATATTCGGATATATCGCTATATGGGGACAATAAAAAACTAAATAATTATCTGCGAAGTGGTTGGTGTCTATTGAGAACATCAAAAATCGAATTGAAAAGTTCCATTACGAACTTATAATGACTAGACATAATTTATAATTTTGACTAGACATAATTTATGAATATTAAGTTTTGCATCACATAAGTGTATTTAGCGAGATATCTAATTGTGTACAAGATGGACATATTTATAATATTGTATTGTTTTAAATTGCAGGTATTTTAAAGGATATTCCGAAGCCTGATGTTTATTTGACGTTATCAGTGAATCCAGAAGATATTAATCAGGTATGTTATCTCGTGTTATTAAAACCTATCCACATCTGACACGTAATTTTTTCTATTAGAATAGTTTCTGAAAAATAATTGACCATGTGACGCCATATATGTTGAGTACTTTTATGTTGATTTCATTCTTTTCATATGACCAGAATTAATACAGAATTAATCAATATTAAAAGTGAAGGTTATGTATTCACGTAGAAAATGGCAGTTTCCAGGATGACATTTAGCCAGGTGGGAATACTTCTCCAATGCGAAGCCATACACCGCATTCGAGAGCTACTTTATATTTATATAATATAATGTTCGTCCTAATTTTTATTATGAAAAGGGCTTAGATTTTCAAAGTAATCTCCGTCATAATTTAAGCACTATTTCATGCATTAAAAAAATTGTCGCCACTGTGGTACATTTGCCACATGACGAGTTTGCTCGATGTGTTTTCATTAAACTTGCTTTTCACAGTGCTATAGGATGAAAATCCATCTTTTGATTGAAAAAAATTATCTCACGGATTTATTCGAAAGTTTATTCCACTTTTGTTCATAAATTAATTTTTTTAGTCTACTATATCGAAACAATATTTTGTATTCACATATTGATTGGCACATTTGTATGTGATTTTTTAGCTACTAACATGACTTTCATTTACTAAATAGATTTCATAACTATCCGAAATTTGCCAAGTTTCAAAACAAATTGTCTAATTTACATCTACCAAAAAAATCCTGCGAAAGGACGCAATTTTAATTTTTTTTAATATTTTTTCCACTAAGAACTATAAATTTTTCCATTCGAAAAGTTATTCCGATCCAATTCAAGACGAAATTCCAAATCAAATAGCAACTTGATATTTTTCTAATTTGCAATTTTTTGGAGGCTTTTTTTTTCCAAATTTTCTTTCGTAAGTAAGTACAAACAACTCAAAGGAACTTTAAATCAATTCTGTACAATAATTTGCAATTGATGCGTTACAATACCTGTTACCGATATAGAGTTCGCTTGTATTTTGCTAGATGTTTGATAATTTTTTTTTGAAAAATGTAAAACGATATTCTGTATCTTGTTTTTATACCCTCCACCATAGTATGGTCATTTTAGTCATTCCGTCTCATCGAAATAATGATCTTAGACCCAAAAAAAAAAAAAAAAAAAAAAAAAATGAAATGAAGAAATGTGTGTTTAGGCTACTTTGGTAGAGAACCATCTTACATGGGAGTATTATGAACAGTTGATGTATACTGTTTAATAAATGTACTATATTATTTGGAAAATCAGGATCAGGTTTTGTGCCATTTATGTGGGCCAGATGTGTGAATTATTATGCTTTAAAAACTATGCGTTAAAGACTAAAACTAAAGACTAAAACTAAAGATATATATATATATATATATATATAGCGACATTATTCACTGCAATTGTTTCAAATTTGGCATTTGAAGTTCGAAGTGGATACTACAGACTGAGACAGAAAATTGTCTGTGCAAGTCCACGTCTTCGTGTAGCCCCCATATAACGGTACCTCCCAATATTCGGTATTTTGATGATTTTAGCGTCATTATTCAGTAGTAGTTTCAAATTAGTATTTAGAGTTCGTAATGGGAACTACAGTCTGTGACAGAAAATTGCCTATGCAGGTCCAGGTCTTCGTATATGCCCCATATATCAGTACCTCCTTATATTCGGTATTTTGACGATTTTAGGTACAATACTCAACGAAATAGTTTGAAATTTCGTACTTAAAGTTCGTAATGGAAGCTACAGCCTGTGACAAAAAATTGTCTATGCAGGTCCAGGTCTCCGTATAGCTCCTATATAACGGTACCTCCCTATGTACGATATTTTGATGATTTTGGCTTCATTATTCACAGTTTATTTCAAGTTTCGAATTTGAATATGGTAATGGCTTGTGACAAACAATGCTTATGTGGGTGCACGTCGTACAGGCCCAAATATAAGGGCTATATTCGGTATTTTTAAAATGCTAACAGAATTCTTGGCGAATGTTATCTTTTTCGAAAAGATTCAAACTTACTGTTTTTTTACTTGTTGTTCTTAGATATTATATTTTAGTCAAATTTATCTAGTATATATTCTTGATCAACATAATATTCTAAAGTGACCACCGTTTTATCTGGCCGTCCGTCTGTGATAATCACGTTAGCTTCTAACGACTTATGAGATGTAGCTTAAATTTCGCACCAAGCTTATATTTCATCTGCAGCAGGTCAAATTCGAAGGTTGGGTTTATGAGGGCTATACGAAAACGTGGAAAGATATATCTCATTAATTACCACAAATTCTCATATCAATACAAATTATTCTGTCAAATTTTGAAGCTCTACGTCAAATAATACGGGGTTGTATCGTGATTTCAACAGACAACCATACGGACGGACATCGTTAAATCAACTTAGAATTTTATGATGATAATGAATATATGCAGGGTGAGATGAAAAATCTGCAACTAAATTCAGACTGCTATCATTTCTAAGCCACTCGTCCGACATCTGTTAAAATTATTCCGGTGACAGCTCATTATATTGTTTACAAGCGTAGAAAAGCATTAAGAATTTCAAATACGAAGTTTTATACAATTCTGCTATATAATGTCGCTAAAATCGTAAAAATATCAAATAAAGGGAGGTACCGTTATATGGTGGCTATACGAAGACCTGGACCTGCATATGCAATTTTCTATCATGGTCTTTAGTACCCATTAGGAACTTCAAATAAGAAACATGAAACAATTCCGGTAATAATGTCGCTAAAGTCATCATAATACCGAATATAGTTATATGGGGGCTATACGCAGATCTGGATCTGCATATGCATGTAGCACACATTAGAAACTTTAAATTCCAAATTTAAAGCATTTCCGGTGCCGAATACCGAATATCTGGGGCCTATACCTAAACTAAGACAGTTCTATGCAAGGATGTTTCTCACATAATGGGAACACATGCTGCGAAATTACAGCTAATTCAGATTAAAATGGCGACTAAAACACCAACAAAAAAGTAAAATTTTGTCAACTCTGTTTATAAGTGCGTTTGTAAGATTAAGTCTTCTTGCCCAAAGAATTTTAGTTTAGTATAATTTTTTTGTTCTTCTTCTATTGAGCTTACGATCTCGTCACTTGGTTAAAAAAGTTTTTGTCATAGGAGTTATTTTAAAATAACTCCTGGGGGAATATCCCCAGACAAAAACCAAGGGAACTGATGAGAATTGGTGGTTCTTTCCGAAACTAAGGTATTCTCTGTCTTGCCCCTTGTAAACATTACCATTTTTCTCCACTAATAAGCAAACGTTGGTTTTATAAAAACAACAATAATGGAATTAAGATTATTTTACCACAACATAACAATACGGTATCCCGAACAACCATGCCAACCATGTTCTAGAAAAAAGTGTTGTTTGTTTGTTGTGTGAAAATACATAAGATTAAATTTGCGGTATAAATTCATCACACAAGAACTAACACCACCGAAAACGTTTTCTTAAGATGAAGGATTTGATATCTTTATCGTTATATGTTAAAGTCCAAGAACAGATCAATAAATGTGGTATTCCTAAGATATGGAACGTAAAACTTTTTTTACGTGCCAATGAACGCCGACAATAAAATAATATTTGTTATTTTTGTAACATATTTTAGATAAGAAAATATATCTTACTTTCTGAACCCCGTGCGTTTCGCTACCACTTTGGATTTTATATGCATTCAATATTTTATATACGAATATTTGTTGGTTTTAAAAAAATAAAACAAACTTAAAAAATTTAAATACGTAATTATTGTAACATGTGAAAAGCAGGAACATGCGAAACTTAGTCCGCATACACGAAGGGTTTGTCCTTCGGATTTATTAATTTCATAGCAAATGCAAAGCGTGCATGAAACTGCAATCTTTTGAAGTTGAGTGGCATTTCTGTTGGAATTAAAGAATTCGAGGTAGCAATATACATCCCCATAATAATGGTATTGTAAAACCGGGATCATTAAAAGACGCAAAATCTTTTCCATTTGAGCGTTTGTAAGACACTGAATTTATTTATTAAAAACACATCTTAAGAACTAGTTGTGATAATATGACTTAACCTAAATTATAATTAAGTGAAAATGAGAGAAAGAGAGAGATACCAACCGTACACATACATATGCACCATGCCACCATAAACCTTAGGGGGAAGTCATACACACGCATATATATCTGACATGTGGCAAGCAAACATGCTGCACTTGCATATCAGTCTGAGTAAAGATTACATCTTATTTTATTTATTTCTAACTCGAAGGTCTGCTCGCCACATTTTCTTATCTTATTTCATGTGGACTGTATTAAGAAGATCCAAATTTAACAAATCCCTCTCATCTACACTAGGTAGCCCCGCTATTCTCTTTTATTATAAAAACATGTTCACTTATCCGTGAACATTCTTGGCAGGGGCAAAAATACATATAAAATATAAAAATTACAAATATGAACAATAAAACAGATCTAAGATAATTGACATATTAAGAGAAAAGAAGTTAAGTTATAGCACCCAAGTAAGTCCACCATCTTTCCAGCCTGTTTCTCTTAAAGGTTCCACCTCCCTTGTCTGCCGGCTTCAATTTCCAGGCTGAATCCATTTTATGTGTTGTTTTCTTTCTGTGACCAAAGTTCTCATCCTTCTCTGGCAGCGCCATCTTACCGACTTTGGACAGTTTATCGTTCCAGTGTTCATAATTTTCTGTCACTCCGGCTTGTATTTTATTCGCTGCACCACTTCCACTAGACATCTTCATCACAACTTGACCGTCTTCCAACATCTTATTATTCCAGCGACGCAGATTGCTTTTCTTCTTAGTTTTCATCTCGCTGTCAAATAGCTTATCTTCGACTTCTTCCAATCTCCCTGTGTCCAGTTTTCCAGGGAGCTGTTCATCTACCTTTTCCAAAGTTGATTCTCTTTCGGCAATTGGGTCTTCCATATAAACCTCTTGAACCATAATTTCTTCGTTGATATTGACCACTAATTTTGCAGCCAATTCATCAGCCTCGATTTTGGATTTTTTCCGCGATATGAGCAACTCTTCCTTAAGTTGCAATATTTCAGCCTCCAGCAGAAATATACTTCTTTCTTTTTCTTCACCAGCTTCTAGATTTGCAGCCAACCCGTCACGTTCGGTTGCAGCTGCAAGTCGTTCTCTTTTTGCACAAGACAACTCATCGCTAAGTTGTCTTATTACCGCCTTCAATGCCTTGCCCTCGCGTTCTGCCTCCTGGTTAGCCGCTCGTAATTTGTCCTTAGTATCCTCGGCTACACACACAACATTTTCGACTTCCTCCTTCAATTTGGAGACAAGTTTGAGGGCATCTTCTTTTTCATCTTTCTGTGAAATCAAGGCAAACTCCATTTCCTTAATATCACCTTCCATTTTTCTCATTGCGGCTACCGCTGCTTCGCGCCCCTCTCGCTCGACGTCCAATTTGGATGTTTTGCAGGCCACTTGTTTCTTCAAGCCAAGGACTTTCTCTTTGGTCTCCACATTAAGAGCCTGCGTGACTTTAAGGATGATCTTAACATCTTCTAAATACAGCCTCGCTGTCCCATTCGGCTGACTTGCTCTGATAGCAGCTGCTAGTTTGGACTTCTTTAGAAGCATCTCTAAAAAGCATCTCTAAAAAAAATATGAAGCCCCCTCGGTGTGCACCGCCACCACAGTCTTCCGTGCTGAAGTCTCCTTCTGACTCAGCATCCATTTATTTGGCTTATAAATTTCTTCTGTATGGGAACAATTCCAGCTGTATTTTAGCACGGTAATTTTCCACTCTTGAAGACCAATTTTAGCCTGATAGAATTTCCTCGATGTTAAGGCAAATTCTTCAACATTTATCCTCTACCGATCCGGCTCGATGGACCAATGTAAACCGGGATCAATAAAAAGACACAAAGTCTTTTCCGTTTGAGCGTTTGTAAGACACTGAATTTATTTATTAAAAACACATCTTAAGAACTAGTTGTGATAATATGACTTAACCTAAATTATAATTAAGTGTAAATGAGAGAGAGAGATAGATACCAACCGTACACATGCATATGCACCATACCATCATAAACCTTAGGGGGAGGTCATACACACGCATAGCTATCTCACATGTGGCAAGCAAACATGCTGCACTTGCATATCAGTCTGAGTAAAGATTACATCTTATTTTATTTATTTCTAACTCGAAGGTCTGCTCACCACATTTTCTTATCTTATTTCATGTGGACAGTATTAAGAAGATCCCAGTTTAACAAATCCCTCTCATCTACACTAGGTAGCCCCGCTATTCTCTTTTATTATAAAAACATGTTCACTTATCCGTGAACAGGTATCCTAAATTAAATTGTTGTGTAGTTGTTTACTTTTAGCCTAATATCATTGTAAAGACGTTACGGGTCAATGCTTCTTAAAAAAATCATACCCCAATCTGAACAGATTTCAATATAATTTGACAAAATTTACTTTTACACCAAATTCCGTCACACCTTCCATATTTCATTGAAATTGGAGGTACATACCGTGTTTGTTGCAAATATATGAAATCGGCCGAGAATATATATGGGAGCTATATTCAAATCTTAATTTGAATTAGTTTGTCAAATTTATTATTGTACCTAAATTCCGCCACACATTCTGGATTTCTTTGTTTGTTTCTCTTTCGAGACGAGCTTAATAATCTGAAATTTGCAGTGAAAAGGAAAGCCAGATAGACACTAACACACACTCACCACTATGCGACTCGTTTCGCCGTTGGTTAAGCGGCTCATCAGGCATATTTGGTGTGGATGATGGCTTACAAGGGCCGTTCTCTGGAAAGTAGTATATATTTCGAACTTATTGCGAATTAGCATATGCTAATTGAACACTAGAAACTCTCACAGTTCGACTCAAGTTCTATTAGCAGATCTTTTTCACAGCAAAGTTTGTTCTTGTAGTGATGGATTTTTTGTCCACAAAAACTACATTGCTTCCAATGTGTGTAACATACATGAAATCTGCCGAAATATATATACAGGGTGAGATGGAAAACTGCAACCAGCTTCAGAATGCTGTCATTTCTAAGCCACTCGTCCGATAGCTGTTAACATTAACATCATTATATTGTTTACAAGCGTACAAAACCATTTTGATGAGAATTTTCCACATAAAAAGTTATTCGTGATGGAATTCAAGCATGATAGTGTGATTTCTTTATATTTGGCTGGAAAACCACAAGTGGCTATCGTTAGAGCACTCCAGCATTTAAATGTGAATACATTTTTTGTGTCTCGTACCATCGATTGTTACCGTGATACTGGTAGCGTAGCCCAGCGTCAAGGAACTGGACGGAAGAAAACGGCAACATCAGCAAAAATGGTTCGAAAAGTAAAGAATCGACTTGATCGAAACCCGCGTCGCAGTGGCCGAAAAATGGCTCGTGATCTGAACATATCACAATATTCCATTCGGCAAATATTGAATAATAAGTCTTCGGTTGGCCACCAGAACTCAAACGCTGGCCTTGGTGATGGTGTGGGCCGCCATAAAAGCCGATGGTCGCTCTCCGCTCGTATTAATCGTTGCATCAGAATAAATGCCGAATATTATGGCGAAAAAAATTCTCGAGGGTGTATTAAAGCCTTGGATACGCAAACGTTTTTGGCCGCAGAGCTTGGACATTCTAGGACTCAGCACCAGAGGGCTGCAATGAGTATGATTGAGTGGGCTTGATCACACACAGTGGAAATACAATCAAACTCAATCAGTCGGTCAGATGCAACATGTTCATTCGAGTTACTCAAGCCAAACGAAAAAGTTGTGATCAAACATGTATTGATCGAAGTTTTGTGATCGCAATCAAACAGCTCACATGAGTTATTTGTTTACGAACTTATGTTGAATTGTTCATAACGGATCGATCATCTATGAGGAGTCTTGTCGATTTGATTCATCCCAGTTAAGTGAGTGATTTGATTTGATTAAAACACAAATGTTCGAAACTGAGCGAAATCATGATTGTAATTTTACAAAGGATATCATAACTAAAAGCTGTCCCCATAAAAAATTGGTGCAAATTATATTTAATAAACAGACAATGTTTTCATTTTATTTGGGTTTTTGGTGTGTTAGACTTCAGTGACTTATTTGAAAAAAAAATTAAATTTTTTAATAAAGAAACACATCAGTGGTATTTAGAAAACTAAAAATGTTTAAATATTTTTTTTATTTTACAATATTGGTCAAGATTTTTCACAAACTTCGACCTTTTCGTTTACCTACACCTGTGTAGTTTCTACTTGCAACAATTTCGTTCGCACTATCACAATATTCTTCCATTTCAAATATTAAAAAAGTCAAAATAAACTGTCCTAACTTGATTAAATGGTTGAATAAACAATGACGCTGAACGAACTCGATTCAAAGAAGGCAATCACGGTTGTGATTGCTCATTTACATTCATGTGTTCGATCAACTCATGTTGCTGAACACATCATCGATTCTATCCGAAGCGAAAACGGTCATTTCATTCAGATCAAACTAAACGACTGCATCAACAAAAATCAGTTAAGAAATCGAGTATGCTTGAATGTTTGCATACTGAACGTAATTGCGCCAAAACTACCCTGGTTTGTCTAGGCAGCTGACGTTCTTCGGATGCAATGGATGGGGGGTGGACTCCGAGGACGGCATTCACTTTATAACTGCTAATAGCATCCGCGACTGCATCGGTGTGAATGCCACTCAGACCTGCCTGATAGGCTTCTTGATCTAGAGGCTCTCTCTTGTAGCGCTGGACCTCCCTCTCTAGATCATGTATGTCCTTCCTGACACGCCTGCGTGGGGGAGAGTTATCCACCATATGATGGTTGGGATGATTCTCACGGTAACACCCAAGCAGGTACTGCAACGAAAGCATATGATTATGCTGACGTAAGGGAAGGACTTTCGCCTCCTCATGTAGATGGTCCACTGGTGTCATGAGGAGGCACCCTGTCGCAGTTCTCAGGGCAGCGTTCTGGCAGGTCTGGATATTCTTCCACTGCGTAGCACTAGTATTCGCAGACCACACTGGAGCCGCATAGTTGACCACAGACCGACCTATCGCGTTATAAGAGGTCAACAAGGTTTCTTTGTCCGCACCCCAAGAGCTGCCGGCTAGCGCCTTGAGGACCTTGTTACTACTTTTCATCTTGTCGCAGATAGCTGTGGCTTGCGCGGACGACTTGAACATGCTGTCGAACGTTACCCCAAGAATCTTGGGGTAGTTCGTGGTCGGTATTAGATTCCCCTCGACCTGAACATTCAGCTGTGTTCTCATCTCCGCGCACCATGTGGTAAAGAGTGTGGCCGTTGATTTCGTGGCGGATATTTTCATATTCCTCGCGTGGAAGTATGCGGCAAGCTCCGCGAGATAGGGGTTCAACCTTTCGCATATGTCATCGACCACTGGACCCGACGCCATGATCGTACAATCATCCGCATACGTTACGATCTCAATGCCGTCTGGAGGGCGAGGAATTCCGGAAAGGTAGAGGTTAAACAGTTCCGGAGATATCACCCCGCATTGGGGAACTCCTTGTTTCACTCTACGGGCTTTGTACTTCTTGTTCCGGAATTCCACGTACGACTGGCGTCCACACATATAGTTGATTATCCAACGTTTCAAACTTGGCCGGAGGGTAGTTCTCTGTACGTCCTCAAACAGTGTGGCATGATTGACCGTATCAAATGCCTTTGATAGGTCAAGGGCTACCAACACTGTTCTGTCACACGGCCTGTTCTGGTTCAGTCCTCTACTAATATGTGTGGAAATGGCGTGTAATGCTGTTGTAGTACTATGTTGTGGACGGAATCCATGCTGGTGATTGGCAACTGTATAGCTTCCTCTAATGCTGGGGAGGAGTAAAGCCTCAAGAGTCTTTGCTACTGGCGACAAAAGCGAAATCGGCCTGTACGATTCGCCTTTACTGGCATCCTTGCCTGGCTTCAGTAGCGGGACCACCCGTCCCATTTTCCAGGTTTCGGGCACTATGTGGGTGGCTAGCGACAAATTGAGAACTTTCGTTAAGTACTCGACTCCCGGCGTATCCAGCTGCTTCAACATTACCATTGAGATTCCGTCCGGGCCCAACGCTTTGGATGACTTAGCGTTACGGATGACATTTGCAACATCACCCATCGTAAACTGTGGTGGTTCCTCCTCGGCGGGAAGAGATCTGATACGACGTAGTACTCTTCGCTTCGCCCTATCGCTCTCGGGGTGCTCGACAAATTGTCGGTTAAAGTATTCCGCGCACTTCTTCGGATCAGTCACCGTTACGTCGTTAAAAGTGACTGACGTCCTATCATCCTTTTTTCCAGGGTTCGAGAGCGACTTAACCGTTACCCACAGCTTACTCATATCGGTTCCAATGTTGCAGCACTTCAGATGGTCTAGCCACTTTTTCCTCTTATGCTCCTGTACCAACCGGTTGACTTCCACTGTCAAATCACTGATTCTAGGATCAGTAGGGTTGGTACGACGGAGATCATCACGCTCGTTTGTTAATCCCGCTGCCTCTGCTGGGAAGTTTGGTCTTAGCTCGGGTATTCGACCAGCAGGTATATAGCGAGCGGCTGCAGCTCTGATGATGTTTCGGAAAATCCTTTCTGCTACCCGAACATCAGAAGGGTTGGGCAGTTCTCTGAAGCGGCGGTTGGTGAATTCTCTGAACTCTGGCCAGTGAGCTTTCCCTTGCTTGGTTAAGGAAAGTGCGGCGTTCAGAGGTTATGAAATCGGGCGACCTGCTTATGGAGACGATTATCGGGAGATGGTCTGAGCCAAGAGAAATGACGGGTTGCCAAGTCACGTCATTTATCAGACCGGGTGACACTATGGTTAAGTCTGGCGAACTGTGACACTCTCCTCTTATTCGGGTGGGGGCATCCTCGTTAACCGTGCAGAATGTGGAGCAGTCAATCTGCTCTGCCAGCGCTGATCCCCTCTGGTCATTACCTAGGATGGAATGCCACAACTCATGGTGGGCATTAAAATCCCCTAGTACCAGGCGGTTATTGCCTACCAATAATGGGCTAATATCAGGCAAATAACGCGGTTCACAGCTATTAATCGGCGGGATATACACATTAAGCACCTCTACCTCGGCAGTTCCACACTTGACTGCTACCCCCATACATTCCATGTATGGGTCACTAAAGACTAGCTCAAGCGAGATAGGTCTGTACTGAACAGAATGGTGTAACAGGAACGCTAATCCCCCACCTCCACTTCTGGTGCGATCCTTCCTTAGTACGTTGTAACCATAACAACGTTGTAGGCTGCAATTTTCATTCAGCTTGGTTTCCTGCACCGCTGCGATCTTAATATTCCTCCGACTCATAAATTCCACTATCTCATATATTTTGCCTCGAAGTCCGTTGCAATTGAATTGCAAGAATGATGCACAATCCGGAGTTGGAACAGCAACATGTGGCGTTAGATGCTGCGTTGTTGGTTGCTGTTCTGGAGACTGCGGTGGAGTGCCATACTCCGACGACGTCTCTGACGAGGACGACGAAGAAGAGGACTCGCTGGGGGCTACGTTACTGCAGCAAGTCGCAACATAATCCATTTCGCTGTAGTCTCGCAAACGCCTTAATCCGGAACAGTTCTTGAAGTGCACCCACTCTCTGCATCCATTACATCGCACCGAGACAGATCTGTGGTGGATGACGTTCTGACAAACCGAACAGAACCAAGGTCCGGGGTTTTGCTCAATCCTGGCACGGACCAATAAAATCCGGAGCAAGCATTCCGGGATATGCTGCTCCCAATGCAGAAAAATAAACAAACACAAAAATGTACATGTTTGCGCAGTTGTTGATTTTGATGGTTTTTGCCAACGCATTTTCTTAAAAGTTTCCTCTCGTAAGTTTCAATTTCTTTAGCGACTGTTGGTGAAATGGTGAACCAAATTGGGAATCCATAAACAATTATTGGTCGGATGGCAACTTTGTACAACATCAATTTGGTACTCATGGGCAGATGGGTATTGTGCATAATCTTAGAAAAACGGCCAGCAATCCTCTTAGCTCTATTTAATGTGGTTCTGACATGTCCATTAAATTTAAATAGTTTATTGATGTTTATTCCCAGATATCTAAATGTGTCCTTAAAAGGAATTTGCACTCCATCCAGTGTAAGATTTAGCGATTTCGATTCGGATACAAAATCGTTAACAACCACTGCAAACTTCCTATTGTTTAGAAAGCTTTGGAGTATTTTTACTAAGAATGGATCAACATTGAGTTGTATTAATTTGAAGATGATTCCCTTGTTTTAAACTGAATCAAAAGTTTTTTGTATGTCTAATGATATCGCGAATGTGCAGGTTTTTCCACTATGGGTTTTGGTTACATCGTGATGAAGCATTAATAAAGCATGATTCGTTGAGTGAGCAGGTTTGAATCCAAATTGGTATTGGAGATTGGATGTGTGATAAATTCATTTTCCAATTTATCTTTTAAAATACGTTCAAAAATTTTCCCAATGTTGGAAAGCAAAGAAATCGGTCGGAACTCTTCTGGGGCCAAACTAGATGCAGTTTTTTTAATTGGTATAATTTTTGCTACTTTCCATGCGTCAGGGAAATAACAGTTGTTGAGGCAGTTATTAAAAACTATTGTGAAAAACTGAATGGCAGCGTCTGGAAAATTCTTTATGACGTAATTAGATATGTCGTCAAAACCACAAGACTTTTCCTTATTTATATCAGCAAAGTGAGATTTAACAGTGGAGATCTTAGTGAAGTGAAAATTATCGGGATTATTGAGTGAGTCAAAATCGGAGTTAAATGTGTATATGTTACGGGGCGTAAGATCCAAATATATTGATATGCTATTGTCAATATTTGGATTAAGTCTTTCTGGGATATTCTCTTGAAATATACGAGAATATTGATCGTGGGAAATATTTGCAATATCCATGGAGTTAGTAATCGTTACATTATCCCTTTGCAGTTTTTTTGCAAAAAGGCGATATGACTTTGCCAATGATTTGATAAACCTGTTTAAAAGCAGCTGGACCTGGCTTTATTTCTTTCAATTTGTTATTGAAAATATTGAATTCTTCTTTGTTCATCAAATCCTTTATTATTATTTTCAGTAACTGTAGTTGTTTAGAAAGTTGTATGTACTCACTACTCTGCCGGTTACCATTCCTGTGGAAGATCCGTTTCAGTTCTCGCTGTCACTGATGTTTAACTTTGAAAAACTTATGTATATGTTCAGGAAGTATTACATGTCGTTCCTTGAGTTCAGTCTTTTGGCTGTGTTGGTTATGTACAAGATGAAAAGTATTTTGAAAATCGGTTATGCACTTATCTATCTCACAATTACTCAGGTTTCTGTTTGTAGGTGGTAATATATTGGGAACAGCAGAATCAAAATGTCGCCGATAACTTGCCCAATCAGTAGACTTGTAGGACGTGATTAGCCGACGAGGTTTAAGAATTATACTTTTAACATCAAAATGTATTTCCAATTTTAATGGAAAGTGGTCGGAGAATGAAAAAAGGCTTGTAACTGTGTGATTTTCATTATGGACATCAACTATATTTGAAGTAATTAGAAAGTGGTCCAAGGATGGTCCGTTAGGGTATGATGGAGATGTTCCACAGATACGAATGACGTTGGTAGAATTGTCTAATAGCCAGTTAGAAAGTACTCTTCCATTGGTGTTGTCGTTGAAGTCTCCCCAAGACAAGTTACGGGCGTTAAGGTCGCCTCCAAAAATAAAGCCATCATATTCAGTTGATGCTCACAAACAGTTATTCAACCCGTAATCGTAATTTGAATAATCGTAAATGAAATTATACCCATTGATGCTCACTTTTCTATGTCTACGGAGATGGCATTCCTGTATAAATGCTACATCGATGTTGTGTCTTGTAAGATACCTTTCTAACTCAATTTGTCGGCTGCGGTCAACTAATGACCGAACATTAAATGTTAAACATGATAGACAGTTACGGTCCATAGGTGGCTATAACTTTTTTAAGAGTCTAATAAATTTTTCCTTTTGACATGGTATTGAACTCTTCTAGAAATATTTTTATCTCATCATCGAGAGTAAGCTCCTCAGTTTGAAGGAAGGTGCTGGTAAGCTTTAAAAATTCTTTTATGACAGGCGGCTTTGTACTTTGGCTTGTGGTAGGATACAGTAGACTTGCAAATGTTTTATTTGGGCTTACAATTGACTGCGACACTACTTGTTTCACGTTGCGTCTCGCGTGTTCCTGGGCTTCGAGTGCAACTTGTATTTTCTCCCTGCGTTTAGCATCGTATTTTATAAAAGTGGGACATCCCCTCCAGTTGGCGGTGTGTCCTGCGGAATTGCAGTTTGCACAAAATGGTTCAGATGTATCTGCTTTTGACCTTTGACATTCACCAGGCTGGTGATTTTGGTCGCACTTCACACATTTATATTGTGAGCCACAGTTTTTAGAAACATGCCCCCAGCGCTGGCATCTGTGACATTGTATTTCTGAGTATTTCTTTTTGAGATTTTCCCAAAAAACGTCTTGTTTCCATATAGTCTTGATATGGGATATGTCACTGATGGTTTTTCCAGGATAAAGCGTAACTAGGAGAAGACCAGTTTAAAACCCGTTTTTTATAGACCTGGGGGTCGTGAATTTTGTAACGTTGAATACAACATCTGGAATCAATTCGTTCAGCGTTTACTGCAAGGTATAGTCCCCTCAGGATATATGACACTTGCTTCAACTCCTTGGGCGTGAAGGAGTAAGCGTGGATGGATTTCTGGCGTAGTGTTTCCAACATTGCATTGTGTGCATTGTGTGGATTACTAAAGTACAACTCACATTTGTTCGGACCAGTGTTTTTTATTTGGAAATCTAGCTTTGGCGTGTTTTCTTCTAATTGTTCAATGAGGCGTTTGGCGTTTATATTAAACAAAAAGATTGGCGGACAAAAGCGTTTCCTGAGATTTTGTGTCTCAGCAAACAATGAGAATCTATTCTGGTTGTTGGGATCATAATATGCAGATATGTCAATATCCGCAGGAGGAGTAGCACCATGCGTAAGTGTTTGTTATTGTTGTTGCTTTTTAGAACTTTTGTCGCAACAGGTTGATTTTGAGATGGAGGATTTTCAACTTCCATTGTCGATGATTCTTTTAAAGCAGGCATCATCAGCGTAGGTAACATCTGATTGATAACCTGCTTTCGGCGTAAAAATTGGCAAAATTACTTTTAATTCGGAAATAAAATAATGAGCGCGAGAAAAATTTAACTACATCGTTAGGGATCTCAAGACCGACTCACAGCTCCGTCTGATATAGGTTACCTACAGGGCTGCCAACAAAATTTCAAGAAAAATCGTAATTTTTTCAGAAAAAAATCGGCATAATCGGCATTTGCATTTTTAAAAATCGTCAAAAAATCGGCAACATCGCTACTCTGCCGGTTACCATTCCTGTGGAAGATCCGCTTCAGTTCTCGCTGTCACTGATGTTTAACTTTGAAAAACTTATGTATATGTTCAGGAAGTATTATATGTCGTTCCTTGAGTTCAGTCTTTTGGCTGTGTTGGTTATGTACAAGATGAAAGGTATTTTGAAAATCGGTTATACACTTATCTATCTCACTATTATGTGGCGTTTCCACTGCACTTGATTCGCTCTCTATTCGTTGTTTGACCCTTAACTATGAAAAAACTACTTAATTCTTCACACAAAATTTCCTGAGCGAACAATCATATTTGTACATTGTTCAAATCAAATCACTCTCGGAACAACGAAAAAATATGTCTCATCCCTAACAAATGAGAGCATTTATCGAAAAAATTAATTATGACATTTAAAAATTGAAAATAGAAAAATTTAATGAAATTTTGAAAAATTTTGTGAAGACTGAAATTTATGAATGAAAACTACAATGTAGAATAGCGTATGTACATTCAAACGAAAGTAAATTTTGTTTTCTCTCTCATCCGAGGTACGCGTTTTGTCCACGAGTTGAAATTACCACAGAAAACAGGAAACAAAAGAGGCAATATTTTCAAAATGTTTGTATCGGCAGAAAAAATGTTTGACAAGTGTCTCTCCAGCAGAATTTAAAAATAGAAAAATAGAAAAATATGTTCAAAATGTCAACATTTAAACAAAAAGTTGGAAACGTGAATGAAAATTATAAAATTAATGTTTTAATAAATCTTTGGGAGAAAAATAATCATTTCTTCTATCCATATTAGTGAGAATTTAATGTATTTTAGTATAAATTCCCATTAAAATCAACAAACAAAATTTTTGAAAAAAGGAATTATTTTACTATGAATTACGAATCGTGCCGTATGAACGGGTTAATTCGTGTACATAATTCTGAGAGCGAACAACGTTGTTCGGTTTCCAATGGAAACATGCTATTACTCAGGTTTCTGTTTGTAGGTGGTAATATATTGGGAACAGCAGAATCAAAATGTCGCCGATAACTTGCCCAATCAGTAGACTTGTAGGACGTGATTAGCCGACGAGGTTTAAGAATTATACTTTTAACATCAAAATGTATTTCCAATTTTAATGGAAAGTGGTCGGAGAATGAAAAAAGGCTTGTAACTGTGTGATTTTCATTATGGACATCAACTATATTTGAAGTAATTAGAAAGTGGTCCAAGGATGGTCCGTTAGGGTATGATGGAGATGTTCCACAGATACGAATGACGTTGGTAGAATTGTCTAATAGCCAGTTAGAAAGTACTCTTCCATCGGTGTTGTTGTTGAAGTCTCCCCAAGACAAGTTACGGCCGTTAAGGTCGCCTCCAAAAATAAAGCCATATTCATATTCAGCTGCTGCTCACAAACAGTTATTCAACCCGGACATGAGATGTTGGGAATTAAAGTTGTATGGAATGTAAAGCGATCCTAATAAATATTTACGTGCAAAGTGGTTTCTTTTTGTTTCCAATTCTAAAAATGTACCATAGAAATTGACGTTCTCCACAGGAATCCGCTTGAAGCAAAATGTATTTTTGACCAAAATTGCAACCCCGATGTTTGAATAATCGTAAATGAAAGTATACCTATTGATGCCCACTTTTCTATGTCCGGAGATGGCATCACTTTTCGGAGATGGCATTCCTGAATAAATGCTACATCGATGTTGTGTCTTGTAAGATACCTTTCTAACTCAATTTGTCGGCTGCGATCAACTAGTGACCGAACATTAAATGTTAAACATGATAGACAGTTACGGTCCATAGGTGGTTTTAACTTTTTTAAGAGTCTAATAAATTTTTCCTTAGCCTCGCTTTTATACATGGTATTGAACTTTTCTAGAAATATTTTTATCTCATCCTCGAGAGTAAGCTCCTCAGTGAGCTGGTAAGCTTTAAAAATTCATTTATGACGGACGGCTTTGTACTTTGGCTTCTGGTAGGATACAGTAGACTTGCAAATGTTTTATTTGGGCTTACAATTGACTGCGATACTACTTGCTTTACGTTGCGTCTCGCGTGTTCCTGGGCTTCGAGTGCTACTCTTATTTTCTCCCTGCGTTTAGCACCGTATTTTTTAAAAGTGGGACATCCCCTTCAGTTGGCGGTGTATCCTGCGGAATTGCAGTTTGCACAAAATGGTTCAGATGTATCTGCTTTTGACCTTTGACATTCACCAGGCTGGTGATTTTGGTCGCACTTCACACATTTATATTGTGAGCCACAGTTTTTAGAAACATGCCCCCAGCGCTGGCATCTGTGACATTGTATTTCTGAGTATTTCTTTTTGGGATTTTCCCAAAAAACGTCTTGTTTCCATATAGTCTTGATATGGGATATGTCACTGATAGTTTTTAGTTAGGATAAAGCGTAACTAGGAGAAGACCAGTTTCAAACTCGTTTTTTATAGACCTGGGGTCGTGAATTTTGTAACGTTGAATACAACATCTGGAATCAATTCGTTCAGCGTTTACTGCAAGGTATAGTCCCCTCAGGATATATGACACTTGCTTCAACTCCTTGGGCGTGAAGGAGTAAGCGTGGATGGATTTCTGGCGTAGTGTTTCCAACATTGCATTGTGTGCATTGTGTGGATTACTAAAGTACAACTTACATTTGTTCGGACCAGTGTTTTTTATTTTGAAATCTAGCTTTGGCGCGTTTTCTTCTAATTGTTCGATGAGGCGTTTGACGTTTATATTAAACAAAAAGATTGGCGGACAAAAGCGTTTCCTGAGATTTTGTGTCTCAGCAAATAATGAGAACCTATTCTGGTTGTTGGGATCATAATATGCAGATATGTCAATATCCGCAGGAGGAGTAGCACCATGCGTAAGTGTTTGTTATTGTTGTTGCTTTTTAGAACTTTTGTCGCAACAGGTTGATTTTGAGATGGAGGATTTTCAACTTCCATTGTCGATGATTCTTTTAAAGTAGGTATCATCAGCGTAGGTAACATCTGATTGATAACCTGCTTTCAGCGTAAAAATTGGCAAAATTACTTTTAATTCGGAAATAAAATGATGAGCACAAAAAAAAAATTTAACTACATCGTTAGGGTCTCAAGACCGACTCCCCACTTCAACAACGTACAACGTGGTCAGCTTACATCTCCCTCTGATATAGGTTACCTACAGGGCTGCCAACAAAATTTCAAGAAAAATCGTAATTTTTTCAGAAAAAAAATCGACATAATCCGCATTTGCATTTTTAAAAATCCTCAAAAAATTCACAACATATAAATTATTAAATTAATTCATATTTTTTGGGTTATAAAAAAATTAAAGAAAGTGAATGTGCACAACTATGCTTTTAAATAAAAAAAGGATAACATATTCAGTTTTGTATAAAAAATTAACATTAAAATAAAAACATAATAAAATAATTTTTATACAAAAATGTAGATTTTTCTAAAAAAAGTTATAAATTCATATTATTGTGTGCACATTTTTATTTAAAAATAAAAATTTCTATCTAAAAAAGACTCGTGTTTTCCGAAACGTGTATTTTTTTGCAGTTTATCTTTATGTAGATATTTTATATTTTATTTAAAACCAAAATGGAATGCCCTCGTTTGATTTCAAAACTTAAAAATTTTAATTTTAATAAGCTCGAATTCAGAAGATTGTTCTTCAGTTTCTAAAAATAAAGTTTTGAAAGTTTTAGAAATGTCTTCCAAAGATTTACTTCTCCTCTTATTACTCTTCCAGTATGTAACGTTCAGGGGCGTGTGTGAAACCGTAGATTGGTTTGACCATGGTGACAGGAGGCCTACTCTATCATTTTGTATCGGCTATGCTCAGTCGTCCACACACGGCTACGTACAAAAATATTTATGTATGTCACAAAGAAAATATCATCGATTATGTTTGTTGTTGTTGCAGACTCAAAATGTTGTTGTGGTGGGTACCCCTAGATGACAATGGGTACCCCTTATCCCTCCCATGGGTTCTGTAAGAACCCCCATATGGGCTTCAAAATATTTGAAGACCCCCAAAACTTTCGCTGGCTGTATCTCTTTCCTGCTTACATATCCTTCTTAAATAAATTTACTGGAACATTATTAATTTTCTTTAAATTCAGTCAAACAATTCATATTTATTCTTAAGAACAATTTATACTTAAGGATAATCTTTAGATTTACTTAAATCTATTTACATCCGTAAGTAGAATCAAATACACTAACAAAGAAATAGCAAAAATAAAGCACAATTTAATATTAGGATACATACAAAAATTATTAAGAGAATTTTTGTTTGTTAATCCCATTTCTTGTGCCAAAATGCACTAAATTTATACGCCGAATGATACCTAACACCTATTGAGCTCAATGGTTAAGGCTTAGCCCCTTTTAAATAATTTGGACTGTACCGCTTTTAAATAAAGGAAGTGGGATCAACAATTGACAAATTGAATAGAACAATTATAAAAAAAATATATAGATCTGTATGAATATATATAGGTATATATATATTTATATATACATATATATACAAAATTTTAGGTATAAGGATTTATAAATTTAAATTGGCTTTACAAATTACCCTTAAAGGTAAAAGAAAAAGAGATAAAAAAACTTAAACTATGATTTTTAAGAGTACGCCGTCTGCACTAACTACATCAGCTTATAAAGTTCCAAAATTGTTATGAATAAATTCATATTTGAATTTCAATTTAATTTAAAAAAAATATAGCCAAAAAGAAAGAAATCTGAAAAAAATCAGAAAATTCTAGGCTGCTAATTTAATTCCAATAAGAATGTAGTGGAATAATTTCTCAATTGGAACACAAGGTTCCGTTACCAAAAACAATTTCACAAGGGCACTAAACACGTGGCGAAGAACCGTTACTTTTTGTAGTAGCCAAAATTTAACATTAAAATTTATATAAGTCAACATGTATATACGTACATATGTACAAACTTATATACATATGAGGAAGGTTTTTTTAAAAAAATCGTTAAAACACAAAACTAGGAACACTGGATGTATCCGGAAAGTTTCTAAAACAGCTCGGCTGACCGTCGAGGAACAGGTTGCAAAAAAAACACAGGGCCCACCCCTCCCGTCTGTGACTGAAGGAGGTGGGTAACCCAGGGATGATGATTGACTGCTTCAACTGTACCCGTGTGATTGCGTACTTACTCCGTTATTCTCCTTTAGGCATATAGGATTTTCGGCTTACCACAATTTGGGAATATGTTGATATGGTCAGATTTTGGTCTCCTTAACAGTACCGATGGGATTTGTCCTTATATTAGGTAGCACTGCCCTTTAAAGATAGGGTACAAATTGACACGCAAAAATGTCCAATAACCTAACCTTTGGTCTTAGGCGGCGTGGTTGGCGGTCTTTCTTGGAACAGTGTCCAAGCAAAAATTCAGATTCTGCCAAAAAAGGAATTGAAAGAAACACGAAAAATGTTGGCGTTAAATTCCTGCTCACGATAAGGAATCTCCTTAAAATCTCACCTTTATTATTAATCAAAACGAATTTATTCGGCACACAAACACTACTTTATCCACAATGAGGGGTAACTTCAAATTATAATTGGAGAGGAGAGTACCGGCTCTGACTGGTGTTAAATTGAAATTAAACTTTTCTTTTCCTCTAATGGCTTTTAGTTGTGCTGCTTCAAAAAACTTTTCTGCAATAATGCAATTTTTAAAAGTTGGCTGCAGTGCGCCATCGAATTGATAGGTTGCCATAGATCGAATAAAGTTGACACCTGATGCCAGGGCTACCAACGACTGCGCACAATGAGGACGTTTTTACGCCGTCGCTTGCGTCGTCGGGTTGTGGTAGGTTAACACAACAAACCCGAACAGTCTACGAAGACCAGTCGGAGTAACGCTGATTCGGGACGTTAACCTAACTTTAAAGATCGGGTGGGGAAGAACCGCGACCCTGATATCATAAAAAAACAACAACAAAAATACAACAGCGGGGTAACTACTTCAAAGGTACTATATGTTGGAGGTCTTTCGAGTGATAGACCCCTATCTTACGTCCTTGTAGATCCTCTATTTCATAAAGTGAGGTCCCTACCTTTTTGACAACTCTACATTTGACAAATTTCCGACAGAGCTTTGAATTAAGATGGCGGGCAGCGTCACTTAATACAAAGTTGCGTCGAAGTATTTCCTGTCCGGGCTTGAAGTGAACTTCACGCGATCTGGTGTTATAACGTGCCGCTGACCTTTCGTAGGAATCGTGGAGTTTCTCTTTAATCGTGTTTCGGATTAAATCGTGTATACTGTGTTTAGGAATAATTTCGACCGATCCGTCTTCTAAAGTGCCTAGTTTACTCGCTAAGGTATACGCGCTACCGTGTGTGATCATGTGTGTTCCGAAAAGTGAAAAATACGGTGAACATCCTATGGATGTATGGATTGTGGATCGAAGTGAACACTCTATAGCTGATAAATATCGATCCCAATCCTTCTGATCTTCGGATACATAAGTTCGAATCGCCGCAATAATTGTTCGGTTGACTCTCTCCGATGCGTTCGCTTGCGGAGAATATACCGCGTTTCGGATCTGAGTACAGCCGTATCGGTCTAAAAATGAAGTGAATTCGGAAGAAATGAACTGTTTTCCGTTGTCCGAATGGACGGTTTGTGGTACTCCAAATTTGTGAAAAACTTCACTTTCCAAAAATCGAATGACGTTTCTCGAGTTTGCTTTCGCTAAAGGCTTCAAAAGAACGAACTTTGTTAAGTGATCTAATACGATAAAGACGTATGCGTTACCTAACTTAGACCTCGGGAAGGGTCCTATAAAATCAATGAAAATTTTCTGAAAAGGTCTATCAGTGACGGTCTCGTTTCCCATTTTCGGTCGTAACACCTTGTTTGGAGCTTTCGTCTCTTTACACAAAACACATGAGTTTATATAATCTCGAACTTGCTTCGCCATTCTCGGCCAATAAAAATATTGTCGAAGTGCAGCTATAGTTCTGCCAATACCACAGTGACTCTTTACTATTGACTTGTGAGCATTTTCTATAAGTGATTCGGTCAATTCGGATGGAATCCAAAGTTTCCATATAAAATTCTCATGTATCTGTGTGCCATCAGACGGAAGTGTCTTTTTATAAACAAATGAATCTAAAATTTTTAAATCCGGAAGACTGTCTTGGTTCTCACGCACCATTTCAACTAATTGTATATATTCTTCATTCTTGAATTCGGGCGAGTTTAAATCAATCAAAGGCTTTTCATCAGTGAACATGTTGATTTCATCCATGTGTATGCGGGATAAAGTGTCCGCAACTACATTTTGCGACCCCTTACGGTGCTGAATATCGAAATTAAAAGCCTGTAGTTTTAAACTCCACCTCGCTAAACGACCACTGAGATCTTTCTGTCCCATCAGCCATTTCAACGCACTATGATCAGTAACAACAGTAAACGGCATCATCTCAATATATGGACGGAATTTCTTTATTGCACTGATGACGGCTAAGCACTCTCGCTCAGTGACACTATAGTTCCTTTCGGCCTTCGTCAACTGGGCAGAATGAAAGGCGATGGGACGTTCCAAACCTTCAGCGTCTAGCTGGAACAACACTGCGCCTAACCCTAAATTGGAGGCGTCACACTGGACATAAAATCTTTTGTCGAAAACTGGATGATTCAATACGGGACTTGTGGTTAGAGCTACTTTTAATTTGTTAAAAGCCTCGATTGCATTTTGATCGAAAGAGAAAACTTTGCCCTTCTTCAAGGTGCTGGTTAAAGCAGCTGTAATCTCAGCATAATCTTTAATAAATCGCCTGAACCAAGAGGCCATCCCTAGAAACCTACGTACGTCTCTAGTGGACTTCGGAATCGGAATATCAGTAATTGAGTTAATTTTGGACGGATCTGGTTTTAATTTACCTTCGCCAACAATATACCCCAAATATTTAAGTTCTCTGCGGCAAAATTTCGACTTCTTCAGATTGATGGTCAGGTTCGCTCTGGACAACATTTCACCTACCTTACGAAGCAGCTCGACATGTGAATCAAAGTCTGGAGAGACTACTAGCAAGTCGTCGAGGTATACGAAAACTTTGTTCTTCAGTTCCGGTGAGATCACTCTATCCATTAACCGACATAACCGTTGGGCTGCATTGCATAACCCAAACGGCATGACAGTGAATTGATAGTGTGGTCTCCCCGGCACTGTGAACGCAGTCTTCGGACGGCTTTCTATTGCCAGAGGAACCTGCCAGAATGCATCCTTCAGATCGATGCTCGATATGAAGTACGTGTCTTGCAGTCGGCCTAACAAAGCATCAATAAATGGCAGCGGATATGCATCTTTCACCGTGACTTCATTCAACTTACGGGCGTCTAAACATAGTCGATTTTTTTCGCCTCTACGCACTAAGGTGACTGGAGAATTCCATGGGCTTGTACTTGGTTCAATAACACCTAGACTCAACATGCGATCAAGTTCCTGATATATAAGATTTTCGACAGCTGGAGAAACTGGATAATGTCGCTGCTTTATTGGGACAGCATCCCCTGTATCAATCACGTGCTCTTCCAGATTTGTCTTTCCGAGACCATGCTTATCGGAATCAAGGAAACTTTCTTTAGCTTTCTCAAGTAAAGCTAATTCATCATCGGATAAGATATGCATATCAGAATCTACTTCTTTAGAACTGATCTCTAAGCTGCTAATAAGTTTTGGTGCTACACTGAATTCTTTCCAAAAATCTATACCACAATACATTGAATTCTCTAAGCCAGGTACAAGATAAACCTCCATGGTTTTCGTCTTACCATCGTACGAGAGCTCAACACTAACTTTTCCACAACAAGAAACTCGTTGACCATTCGCTGTACCAACGCTACACTTATATACAGGATTAATATTCAATTTTAATTCATCAATCAACGAAAAACAATTTTTGCCTAAGCAAGTTACCGTGGCTCCACTGTCAAAAAGAGCTAACACTGCTATGCCATTAACAAGAACTTCTCGAAAAGGTCGGGGATCATTTGATTTATTTTCGGAAAATGTGGCAGAAGAAATCGATAGTCTTTTGAAACGTCTAAGCCTATATCGTTCACGTGCCTTCAAGATACGTTTGGAAACACAAACACCAGTATTTACAGAAATTTCGCAATTAAATATTCGTTCTCGGGTCTTTAAATATTTTGCCATGCGTACGTGAAATGGTAACGTCAAATCAGGTTTGGATCTAATCAGAGGTTCAGATTGTTTTGGAGTTACTAAATTGTCAACAATAGGTGGATTTTCGGGAATATGGTCTGAATCTAGTCAGTCCACGGTCTGTGTAGAAACTGATTCAGATTTAAAAGGATTGGATGGACGAGTACTCTTCTTGCAATTATTGCACTGAGGAGCTGTTATTCCTGGTGAACCGCATTTAAAACAAAACAAAGATCGTTGTGAACTGGTACATTGTTTGAAAACATGACCGTTGTCACCACAGTTCCAACAACGAGAAGTTTCAGTTTTGGGGAAACTAGTTACCTTCGGTCGCAGCTTCAACTCATCAACTTCCTTAGTGATTTCTTTATAATCGGAATCGAAAATTTCATTAACCATGCGAGATGGTGCGTTCGTCCTAACCCTAGCAACTGACTCCCTGTCTAGAAACTCTTCAGCCTTCCTACATTCATTGCGGAGCTGTTCCACAGAATAAATATCAGCACTAAACAACAGATGAGCAATTCTGGGTTTTAATCCTGCCTTTATAATATCGATAACCTCATAGTCTTGGAGTGATTGCCTTAATTGGGTGCGCAAAATAGTGATGGCGTCTATATACTGAGTCACAGTTTCATCGCGACCTTGTTTCCTATCCATCATCTGCCTCAACACATCCAAGTTTGATTGGTATCGCTGAAATTCACGGGTCATATTCAATTTTACATTTTTCCAGTTCATGTCTGGATATTGCCGAGTTTGAGCCCAGTACCACTGGTTAGCACGGCCTTCTAACAACAAATGAAAACCTTCTAATAATTCTCGCTCTGAAAATCCATAACTCTTCCGCAGTCTCTCAACTCTGAATAAAAAATCCTCAATCTGTGGAGTTTTTGTAGTACCGTCAAATTTTACGCCCCATTTGCTGATGTATGGGTATTTGGGTCTACTAAAACAATTCCTATTATCAACATTAATAAAATCATCATTTGGAATATTCGAAACGGTTGATGCATTAGTATGAACAGGTGCAGTAGGCATTGATGGTAATTCATGCGGCCAATCAACGCTCTGGGCTGCAGGATTGGATGAAGGACCTGCATGTGGACTCGATGTTTGCGAAAGGGCGGTCTTAACAGCTATGGATACAGCTTTCTGCATCTCCTTCCTCATCAGTTCAAGCATCGATGCTTGTGTCGCTTCCAGTGCCGACTCAACTACCTCAACAATTCCTGTACTATTAATTCTCTCAACCTGCTCACCACTGTTACCAAGCATAGTCAGGGGACTAAACGATGGCGTAGTGATCGTACTACCATCTTCAGTTACCTTATTTGGATTTGGCGAATCTTCAACATCACTAGATACTGTTCGATTATTTGCTTCTACACTGGCAGTATTACCAGAGGGTACCTCATCTTGCGTTTGGATTACCTGACCTGTTCGGCTATTCGACCTGGTACTAATACCATAAGTTTTTGGCTTTGCTCCAGTGCCTTGGTGCATGATGTCCAATCAAAAACAAAACGAATAAAAATTTTGAAAATCTAAACTATGTAATAAATTACTTGATCCGAAAAATAGAATTTTAATAAAACTCAAAAAAAAATGGAAAAAAATTTTGCAACAGTGTCTATATTCAATCCAAGAACCAATAGATGTGTTACTGTTAATCCGTAACAAAAGCTTATAATAAAAAAAAAACAAAATTATAGTCAAAACTGATTACCGATTCACAAAAATCGAAAGATCTCAAATAAATTCAAAATCACAAAAAAAATCAAAACTTGAAAATCAAATATGATCAAAATGTTTCATAAACATTTGGTTTCTTTTTTTCTTCAGAAAATCAGATCATACAAATTCAAAAGGATATTATAAGCAGTTTTGGTATCAGCCATATAAATCAACAACAACAATAAAATGAGTATATAACTATGATTAGTTATTTGCAACGCAATAATTTTCTTTTCAGAAAAAGGGAAAAAAAATAAGTGAATATCTTCAATATGTCATAAAATCACAAGCCAAATAAAATATCGCAAATTGTCTTTGACCATAAATGTCAATGACTAATGACCATATATCTTCTATGACTTGTATTTAAATATACGATTTTGATATAATATTTTATCGCAAATTGGATATTATCATAAATACAATACTCCAATGACATATAAAATACCTTTCTATAAGGTGAAATTCTAGAAAATCATTATAATTAATTATGTTGAATCACTATTGACTGTCGTCATCTAACAACAACTCAAGACAGATTCAAAGAAATCAATACAAATCAAAAAAAAAAAAAAAACAAAATATGATACACCAGGATTAAACCGGGCCCCACGTTGGGCGCCATTTTGTAACGTTCAGGGGCGTGTGTGAAACCGTAGATTGGTTTGACCATGGTGACAGGAGGCCTACTCTATCATTTTGTATCGGCTATGCTCAGTCGTCCACACACGGCTACGTACAAAAATATTTATGTATGTCACAAAGAAAATATCATCGATTATGTTTGTTGTTGTTGCAGACTCAAAATGTTGTTGTGGTGGGTACCCCTAGATGACAAGGGGTACCCCTTATCCCTCCCATGGGTTCTGTAAGAACCCCCATATGGGCTTCAAAATATTTGAAGACCCCCAAAACTTTCGCTGGCTGTATCTCTTTCCTGCTTACATATCCTTCTTAAATAAATTTACTGGAACATTATTAATTTTCTTTAAATTCAGTCAAACAATTCATATTTATTCTTAAGAACAATTTATACTTAAGGATAATCTTTAGATTTACTTAAATCTATTTACATCCGTAAGTAGAATCAAATACACTAACAAAGAAATAGCAAAAATAAAGCACAATTTAATATTAGGATACATACAAAAATTATTAAGAGAATTTTTGTTTGTTAATCCCATTTCTTGTGCCAAAATGCACTAAATTTATACGCCGAATGATACCTAACACCTATTGAGCTCAATGGTTAAGGCTTAGCCCCTTTTAAATAATTTGGACTGTACCGCTTTTAAATAAAGGAAGTGGGATCAACAATTGACAAATTGAATAGAACAATTATAAAAAAAATATATAGATCTGTATGAATATATATAGGTATATATATATTTATATATACATATATATACAAAATTTTAGGTATAAGGATTTATAAATTTAAATTGGCTTTACAAATTACCCTTAAAGGTAAAAGAAAAAGAGATAAAAAAACTTAAACTATGATTTTTAAGAGTACGCCGTCTGCACTAACTACATCAGCTTATAAAGTTCCAAAATTGTTATGAATAAATTCATATTTGAATTTCAATTTAATTTAAAAAAAATATAGCCAAAAAGAAAGAAATCTGAAAAAAATCAGAAAATTCTAGGCTGCTAATTTAATTCCAATAAGAATGTAGTGGAATAATTTCTCAATTGGAACACAAGGTTCCGTTACCAAAAACAATTTCACAAGGGCACTAAACACGTGGCGAAGAACCGTTACTTTTTGTAGTAGCCAAAATTTAACATTAAAATTTATATAAGTCAACATGTATATACGTACATATGTACAAACTTATATACATATGAGGAAGGTTTTTTTAAAAAAATCGTTAAAACACAAAACTAGGAACACTGGATGTATCCGGAAAGTTTCTAAAACAGCTCGGCTGACCGTCGAGGAACAGGTTGCAAAAAAAACACAGGGCCCACCCCTCCCGTCTGTGACTGAAGGAGGTGGGTAACCCAGGGATGATGATTGACTGCTTCAACTGTACCCGTGTGATTGCGTACTTACTCCGTTATTCTCCTTTAGGCATATAGGATTTTCGGCTTACCACAATTTGGGAATATGTTGATATGGTCAGATTTTGGTCTCCTTAACAGTACCGATGGGATTTGTCCTTATATTAGGTAGCACTGCCCTTTAAAGATAGGGTACAAATTGACACGCAAAAATGTCCAATAACCTAACCTTTGGTCTTAGGCGGCGTGGTTGGCGGTCTTTCTTGGAACAGTGTCCAAGCAAAAATTCAGATTCTGCCAAAAAAGGAATTGAAAGAAACACGAAAAATGTTGGCGTTAAATTCCTGCTCACGATAAGGAATCTCCTTAAAATCTCACCTTTATTATTAATCAAAACGAATTTATTCGGCACACAAACACTACTTTATCCACAATGAGGGGTAACTTCAAATTATAATTGGAGAGGAGAGTACCGGCTCTGACTGGTGTTAAATTGAAATTAAACTTTTCTTTTCCTCTAATGGCTTTTAGTTGTGCTGCTTCAAAAAACTTTTCTGCAATAATGCAATTTTTAAAAGTTGGCTGCAGTGCGCCATCGAATTGATAGGTTGCCATAGATCGAATAAAGTTGACACCTGATGCCAGGGCTACCAACGACTGCGCACAATGAGGACGTTTTTACGCCGTCGCTTGCGTCGTCGGGTTGTGGTAGGTTAACACAACAAGTATCAAAAAAGTTAAACTATTTGATTTGCAAATTCTATATAACAATTCAAGCGCTAATTTTGCGGTGAAGTTTTGTTTAGGAAATAACATATTTTGTATCTAAAACTAAATATACTTAATCATATTATAAAACTTTTTTGTGTCTTTAAAGTCAATTATGAAATTACTTAATACGCTTCTAAATATTAACTCCATTTGATTATTTATATTGTGAATTTAGGTCGATTCTTTTTTTAAATAATTTTTTAAATAATGAAATAAAATCTTATTATTAACATTGAGAATATACCTAAAAAGAGACATATATTTTTTATTCGATTCATTTAGAAGTTCTATTATGCATTTAGCAACGTTTAGTTCCGTATTAAATTTAAATGGGAGACAATTTGTGTCGATCGTTAACAAAATATCGTCATTTTTGAGGCAAAATCGGGTTTTTCCATTTTTAGAGTGAAAAATCGTCAAAATGTCGATAAATCGATAAAAATGGCAGCCCTGGTTACCTATTCCTTTCGGCTTTTCGAGTTTTTTACTCTCTTTTTCCGAAATAAATAAATATACATTAACAAACGAGCGGTAATTGCAGAAAGTACGTTTATCTCTGGCTGCACTTGTTTTTTTAAACTAGGGTTTCAAAAAAAAAAACATACTTACTGTTCATAACACTCAGATTTTTTGTGGATTGTTTTGAACCTTGCAGATACAAGTCGTTTTCAGAAAAATATCCCCAAATATGTTAACTAGATCACGAACTCTTCGCCCAGTGGATAAGTCGCGACCCGTACTTTTGAAATACTAACACTTAGCAAAGCGGGTCGAGTGAGCTTGTATACAAATAAAATTAACATGAATAAAAACGTAACGAACATTTCTCAAAAAAAAAAAAAAACATTTTCAACCAACAACTATTAACTATTTTCCACAATTGATTCGCTGGGTATATACATATATAAAAGAAAGTTATGTTAGTTATTACGCTTATAGCTCAAAAACGGTGGTCTGATTTTGGCAATTCATACCATTTCGAATAGGTCTATTGTCTGAAAAGTATGAAAAATACACCAATAATATATTAATAACTAGCTGGCCTGGTCCGCGTTGCCGGCCCGTACTTTAAGTCTTTAATGCATATTTTTTAAAGCGTAATAAATCACAGATTTGACTTAAGTAAACGGCAAAATTTTTGGTATTGTAAAGAGCTTGGCAAAATTTTCCATTAAAATTAGCAGTAATTTGGAATTTTTATTTGCAACGTTGAGAATACCGTGCTGCGTGCTATTTAGTGTCCACTAAAGGGCTGTAAGTGTGACATATTTCTCTATTTATGCCATGGGGAGAAAACGCTCGTCATGTTGCGCCCTGTTTGATCAAACGCATAACAGTACGTGACATCCAACCAAATGCTCGATGTCTCGTTATGTCGGTCAGACTCAAACCCATCATCATAACATGTAATGGCCAATAAAAGGGGATGTTGAATAGTGTGTCATACAAAAATGTTCTACCACAAAAATTACAACAATAATGAAACAATTACCAACGAAAAAGACACACACGTAATGAAGGCAAAGCGCAATCGCTACCTGTTTTCCGATATGTGAAAAAATACATTATTTGTAATAAAGTATTTCATGTTCAATAATAACATATTTCAGGTACTTATAATTGGTCCACACAAAATGTTCACATTTTGGTTATTGACGAAACAATCCAAAATGTCAATCCTTATTAAAAAAAACTGATAAATTTTCTTAATATCTCTGCCCTCAACTGCGTCATAAAGAATATTTTTTAATTATTGATTTCGTACTCACTTTTATATGTATTTTACTTCAAAATTACAGCACACACAAAAACATATTCTCATCGTCGAAAGTAACACACACACACGCACTCTCAATTTAAGCACACGTACACAAATGACACACAATTTGACGATGACATGGTTCGATGTTATCGTCGACACCCTGCATTTATGGAGAACACCATGCAAATATTCGAGTCAGCCATGCCACGATCGAACCTTAGACAATGGCACACACGATTCAAAATGGGGTATGTTGTTCGTTGTCATTGTCTATCAAATACATAGCACATGATTGAATAGACAAAGTCAGTGTGTCAAAAAAGCATAATTCATACAATTTTTCTTGTGCAGGCCTTTATTGTCCACCTCATGATTGAGGGCAAAATGACTTCGGAATGGTCAAAGACAATTACTCTTTTATACCCATTACCGTAAGATGGGAATTAATTTTGTTGTCATTTGAATTGTCCATATTTTTCATCATATTATAATTCAATGACAGTTAAACAAATGTTCGGCCTCGTGCTACTTTCCAATATTCGTAATTTTTCACGACGTGCATCCCAAATCTACGCTCCCAACCAATATTCTCTTGGGGGTTGTACCCTTTTGCGGGGGTTATGACCCATATCATGACCTGCAAAAGGTCGGTATTTCAATGATTGCAGTCCCAATGAATTTTGCATTTTGAGTTCTCATTGGACGGATTATTGTCATGTGAACGAAGTAGGTCCACGTTTTGAAATGAGTCCCATAACGCTTTGTCGGTAATTTTTGTTTTTTTTTTTTTTTTTTTTAATGTGTTTGCATCTTCCAGCTGAAGCACGATGTAGGTCCTGGAGTTGAAAGCTAGATGCCAATTTTAGACATGAAAGATCGCTATTCAATATCGTATTGCGCATGAAAAAAAAGAGAAAAATATATTGAAAAAAATCTTCAACTTGTTCGCGGATTTTTTCAGCAAATGTTTACGAAGTTTTTCAATAGAATGTACCATAATTTTGAAATTAGATTCCATTAAAAACTGTTTCTCGATTTTTCTCGATTCTAGAATTTTAGCAATGAGGTAGTCTCTTTTTTATTTTTTAGCGATTTTGAAAAAGGAATTATTTTTTAACTATGCTGTGACCGCGTTAAATTATTTCGACATCATATACTCAGTTTCGCCACCACATGATTCGGTACTACACTTCTGTGTAGCCCGCCTGCAATTGTCTTGTTTATAGCTTATTCTCTTCTGAAATGATTTTAATCGGATAGTTTCACTTACCCAATAAATACATAAAAACTATAACAACCATTTTTGTACGTTGCCGCTTTTAACTCCCCAAAAAGACTACATATCATATTAGAATACAAAAAAAAAACACTACAAATGTACATTCGATAATAGTAAGTCAAAATGAAAAAAAATCATGCAATCAAGGATTGAAATTGACCAAAAACAGAAAATTTTCTTGATTTTGATGTTGCTCTACAGGCTACAATTACAAAAAAGGCATATAGTTAGAGTTTAGGGCTGGGCAGAAGCCTACCAATTTGGAGGTCATCGGACAATTTTTAACAGGTAAAATAAACCATAACTTTTATGTAAAAAAATACGAACATTTCCGCTAAACCGCTAATATTTATTTTTAATCCCGGCTAAATCACAAATACATCAAACAGTCACTACTGAACATTACAGTGATGCTGATAGCTAAGATATCGGTTATATAGCAAATTAGGTACAATATATCTAGATCTTAGTTATTCCCTTATAAGTCAAGAACCGCTGGACTGATTTTCACAATTCTCATAAATTGGTAAGAAAAGGATAAAATCTAAGAAAATGGCGTAAAATATGACAATGAAAAAGTATTTTATTATTTTTTTTTGTTCCTCTTCAATTTTTGTCATATTTTTTATCGCATGAGATTTTTTTCAATCTGACTTTGAATTTTATAAAATTGTATAAAGTTTTTCTACATCCCGCAACACTATGTATTGAGAGTATTATATATAGGTTGCAATTATTGTCCGATTCTCACGAAATTTTACATGGGGGTAGGGTTAGGGTCAGAATAAAAGCCCATTGTTTTTGAAGATGTGCAACCCCTAAGTGTACATCTTCAAAGACAAACAAATGGACCAAAAAATCTTGATTTTGCAGTTGCTTCACAGGTCGCAATTGAAAACCAATTTACACGAAATTTCGCATGAGAAGAAAGTTAAGGGCCGGGAAGAAGTATAACATTTTGGATGACCATTGGATTATATTTAGCTGTAAAATGGACCACAACTTTCATATGAAATTGTTTTGCAAAATGGTCAGGTTTTATCCCTTTTTTGTTGTTTTTATAAAAACAACACCAATCCTCATCAGTTCTCTTGTTTTTTGTCTGGGATATTCTCCCCAGAAGTTATTTTAAAAATAACTTCTATGACAAAATTCTGTTCTATTTATAATTACCATTTTGGTAGCAGACTTTTAAGGCAACAATCTTAAAATTTAACCGAAACGCTACACTATATAATATATGCAGTCCAATGTTATACAATATACATATATTATATTTATCTTACTCTAATTCTGTGCGTACAAAGCGTTTACTTTTAGATAACAAATTGTGTGAAGCGCGTAAAGTCTGTTATAAAAATGCTTAACAGAAATGTAGAAAAAGTAGCTTTACATATAGATCTAACATTATGTGAATCTGGCCTTAATCAAATGTGATCAAATATGTGGAACAAAAATATTTGCAAATTGGCAAAAAATGTATAAGAGCAACGAGAAAAGTTTCTGTGGAATAGGGCCCTGGGTTACATTTATATATATTCCCCACATATTTGAGCAATTTTTTTTATCACATCTTTGGTGTTTGGAGTTCTTAATAGGTGCCACCTAGTCTAGCGAATAATTGCTTATACAGTTTTACGTTTTCGTTTTTTTTCGAGTTCATTGTCGAATCATCATAAAAAAACCGGCATTAATATAGCATGTTTCGAATAAGAGATTCATCATACACCGCTCAACTATAGCACCTCGGCACTGATAGACATATTATGTGTAACATATAACGTGTAACTTTCCAAATGTTATTATTTTAATCTTTATTGAAATGTGATTTCTTTAAAAATTTATTTTTTATGTAAGTTGCAGCTTAAAAATAAAAATATAGAAAAAGTAACGATCGTAAGTCCAAACAAATCCTATTTCCCACCATAAAAATATATTTAATGCAGAAGACGCTAGAATGGGGTTTCCTCTACCTAAAAAGCTTCTGAAAATTACGCCTTACCTGCCTTTGCTTGCGAGAAAACGAAAATCTAGCAAATAAAAACAAATATTCTAAACTTATCTATTTACCAGTCGTCATAAAAATCATTTATTGTAACTTTCTTTTGCGCTGGTGCATATGATAGTGTGTATATAATGACCCACTCACACAACTTTCTATGCTCAGTAAGAGACCACCCTGCGAATGCCCTGCAAATAATGCGACTACTCCTCGACCACTCGTGTAAAATGTGGACCATAACAGACCGGGACTAGACCAAAACTAACCCAAATGCATTGATAAAACCTAACCGATTTAACAGTACCATGTCCTAAGGGCGGACAGTGTACTTGAATGAAGGGACCAACAAAATGCTCGATGTCTCGTTATGTCGGTCAGACTCAAACCCATCGTCATAACATGTAATGGCCAATAAAAGGGGATGTTGAATAGTGTGTCATAGAAAAATGTTCTACCACAAAAATTACAACAATAATGAAACAATTACCAACGAAAAAGACACACACGTAATGAAGGCAAAGCGCAATCGCTACCTGTTTTCCGATATGTGAAAAAATACATTATTTGTTATAAAGTATTTCATGTTCAATAATAACATATTTCAGGTACTTATAATTGGTCCACACAAAATGTTCACATTTTGGTTATTGACGAAACAATCCAAAATGTCAATCCTTATTAAAAAAAACTGATAAATTTTCTTAATATCTCTGCCCTCAACTGCGTCATAAAGAATATTTTTTAATTATTGATTTCGTACTCACTTTTATATGTATTTTACTTCAAAATTACAGCACACACAAAAAGATATTCTCATCGTCGAAAGTAACACACACACACGCACTCTCAATTTAAGCACACGTACACAAATGACACACAATTTGACGATGACATGGTTCGATGTTATCGTCGACACCCTGCATTTATGGAGAACACCATGCAAATATTCGAGTCAGCCATGCCACGATCGAACCTTAGACAATGGCACACACGATTCAAAATGGGGGATGTTGTTCGTTGTCATTGTCTATCAAATACATAGCACATGATTGAATAGACAAAGTCAGTGTGTCAAAAAAAGCATAATTCATACAATTCGTCTTGTGCAGGCCTTTACTGTCCACCTCATGATTGAGGGCAAAATGACTTCGGAATGGTCAAAGACAATTACTCTTTTATACCCATTACCGTAAGATGGAAATTAATTTTGTTGTCATTTGAATTGTCCATATTTTTCATCATATTATAATTCAATGACAGTTAAACAAATGTTCGGCCTCGTGCTACTTTCCAATATTCGTAATTTTTCACGACGTGCATCCCAAATCTACGCTCCCAACCAATATTCTCTTGGGGGTTGTACCCTTATGCGGGGGTTATGACCCATATCATGACCTGCAAAAGGTCGGTATTTCAATGATTGCAGTCCCAATGAATTTTGCATTTTGAGTTCTCATTGGACGGATTATTGTCATGTGAACGAAGTAGGTCCACGTTTTGAAATGAGTCCCATAACGCTTTGTCGGTAATTTTTGTTTTTTTTTTTTAAATGTGTTTGCATCTTCCAGCTGAAGCACGATGTAGGTCCTGGAGTTGAAAGCTAGATGCCAATTTTAGACATGAAAGATCGCTATTCAATATCGTATTGCGCATGAAAAAAAGAGAAAAATATATTGAAAAAAATCTTCAACTTGTTCGCGGATTTTTTTCAGCAAATGTTTAAAGGTCCTTACGAAGTTTTTCAATAGAATGTACCAAGAATGTACACAACAAGTATCAAAAAAGTTAAACTATTTGATTTGCAAATTCTATATAACAATTCAAGCGCTAATTTTGCGGTGAAGTTTTGTTTAGGAAATAACATATTTTGTATCTAAAACTAAATATACTTAATCATATTATAAAACTTTTTTGTGTCTTTAAAGTCAATTATGAAATTACTTAATACGCTTCTAAATATTAACTCCATTTGATTATTTATATTGTGAATTTAGGTCGATTCTTTTTTTAAATAATTTTTTAAATAATGAAATAAAATCTTATTATTAACATTGAGAATATACCTAAAAAGAGACATATATTTTTTATTCGATTCATTTAGAAGTTCTATTATGCATTTAGCAACGTTTAGTTCCGTATTAAATTTAAATGGGAGACAATTTGTGTCGATCGTTAACAAAATATCGTATGTTGTTCGTTGTCATTGTCTATCAAATACATAGCACATGATTGAATAGACAAAGTCAGTGTGTCAAAAAAGCATAATTCATACAATTTTTCTTGTGCAGGCCTTTATTGTCCACCTCATGATTGAGGGCAAAATGACTTCGGAATGGTCAAAGACAATTACTCTTTTATACCCATTACCGTAAGATGGGAATTAATTTTGTTGTCATTTGAATTGTCCATATTTTTCATCATATTATAATTCAATGACAGTTAAACAAATGTTCGGCCTCGTGCTACTTTCCAATATTCGTAATTTTTCACGACGTGCATCCCAAATCTACGCTCCCAACCAATATTCTCTTGGGGGTTGTACCCTTTTGCGGGGGTTATGACCCATATCATGACCTGCAAAAGGTCGGTATTTCAATGATTGCAGTCCCAATGAATTTTGCATTTTGAGTTCTCATTGGACGGATTATTGTCATGTGAACGAAGTAGGTCCACGTTTTGAAATGAGTCCCATAACGCTTTGTCGGTAATTTTTGTTTTTTTTTTTTTTTTTTTAATGTGTTTGCATCTTCCAGCTGAAGCACGATGTAGGTCCTGGAGTTGAAAGCTAGATGCCAATTTTAGACATGAAAGATCGCTATTCAATATCGTATTGCGCATGAAAAAAAAGAGAAAAATATATTGAAAAAAATCTTCAACTTGTTCGCGGATTTTTTCAGCAAATGTTTACGAAGTTTTTCAATAGAATGTACCATAATTTTGAAATTAGATTCCATTAAAAACTGTTTCTCGATTTTTCTCGATTCTAGAATTTTAGCAATGAGGTAGTCTCTTTTTTATTTTTTAGCGATTTTGAAAAAGGAATTATTTTTTAACTATGCTGTGACCGCGTTAAATTATTTCGACATCATATACTCAGTTTCGCCACCACATGATTCGGTACTACACTTCTGTGTAGCCCGCCTGCAATTGTCTTGTTTATAGCTTATTCTCTTCTGAAATGATTTTAATCGGATAGTTTCACTTACCCAATAAATACATAAAAACTATAACAACCATTTTTGTACGTTGCCGCTTTTAACTCCCCAAAAAGACTACATATCATATTAGAATACAAAAAAAAAAACACTACAAATGTACATTCGATAATAGTAAGTCAAAATGAAAAAAAATCATGCAATCAAGGATTGAAATTGACCAAAAACAGAAAATTTTCTTGATTTTGATGTTGCTCTACAGGCTACAATTACAAAAAAGGCATATAGTTAGAGTTTAGGGCTGGGCAGAAGCCTACCAATTTGGAGGTCATCGGACAATTTTTAACAGGTAAAATAAACCATAACTTTTATGTAAAAAAATACGAACATTTCCGCTAAACCGCTAATATTTATTTTTAATCCCGGCTAAATCACAAATACATCAAACAGTCACTACTGAACATTACAGTGATGCTGATAGCTAAGATATCGGTTATATAGCAAATTAGGTACAATATATCTAGATCTTAGTTATTCCCTTATAAGTCAAGAACCGCTGGACTGATTTTCACAATTCTCATAAATTGGTAAGAAAAGGATAAAATCTAAGAAAATGGCGTAAAATATGACAATGAAAAAGTATTTTATTATTTTTTTTTGTTCCTCTTCAATTTTTGTCATATTTTTTATCGCATGAGATTTTTTTCAATCTGACTTTGAATTTTATAAAATTGTATAAAGTTTTTCTACATCCCGCAACACTATGTATTGAGAGTATTATATATAGGTTGCAATTATTGTCCGATTCTCACGAAATTTTACATGGGGGTAGGGTTAGGGTCAGAATAAAAGCCCATTGTTTTTGAAGATGTGCAACCCCTAAGTGTACATCTTCAAAGACAAACAAATGGACCAAAAAATCTTGATTTTGCAGTTGCTTCACAGGTCGCAATTGAAAACCAATTTACACGAAATTTCGCATGAGAAGAAAGTTAAGGGCCGGGAAGAAGTATAACATTTTGGATGACCATTGGATTATATTTAGCTGTAAAATGGACCACAACTTTCATATGAAATTGTTTTGCAAAATGGTCAGGTTTTATCCCTTTTTTGTTGTTTTTATAAAAACAACACCAATCCTCATCAGTTCTCTTGTTTTTTGTCTGGGATATTCTCCCCAGAAGTTATTTTAAAAATAACTTCTATGACAAAATTCTGTTCTATTTATAATTACCATTTTGGTAGCAGACTTTTAAGGCAACAATCTTAAAATTTAACCGAAACGCTACACTATATAATATATGCAGTCCAATGTTATACAATATACATATATTATATTTATCTTACTCTAATTCTGTGCGTACAAAGCGTTTACTTTTAGATAACAAATTGTGTGAAGCGCGTAAAGTCTGTTATAAAAATGCTTAACAGAAATGTAGAAAAAGTAGCTTTACATATAGATCTAACATTATGTGAATCTGGCCTTAATCAAATGTGATCAAATATGTGGAACAAAAATATTTGCAAATTGGCAAAAAATGTATAAGAGCAACGAGAAAAGTTTCTGTGGAATAGGGCCCTGGGTTACATTTATATATATTCCCCACATATTTGAGCAATTTTTTTTATCACATCTTTGGTGTTTGGAGTTCTTAATAGGTGCCACCTAGTCTAGCGAATAATTGCTTATACAGTTTTACGTTTTCGTTTTTTTTCGAGTTCATTGTCGAATCATCATAAAAAAACCGGCATTAATATAGCATGTTTCGAATAAGAGATTCATCATACACCGCTCAACTATAGCACCTCGGCACTGATAGACATATTATGTGTAACATATAACGTGTAACTTTCCAAATGTTATTATTTTAATCTTTATTGAAATGTGATTTCTTTAAAAATTTATTTTTTATGTAAGTTGCAGCTTAAAAATAAAAATATAGAAAAAGTAACGATCGTAAGTCCAAACAAATCCTATTTCCCACCATAAAAATATATTTAATGCAGAAGACGCTAGAATGGGGTTTCCTCTACCTAAAAAGCTTCTGAAAATTACGCCTTACCTGCCTTTGCTTGCGAGAAAACGAAAATCTAGCAAATAAAAACAAATATTCTAAACTTATCTATTTACCAGTCGTCATAAAAATCATTTATTGTAACTTTCTTTTGCGCTGGTGCATATGATAGTGTGTATATAATGACCCACTCACACAACTTTCTATGCTCAGTAAGAGACCACCCTGCGAATGCCCTGCAAATAATGCGACTACTCCTCGACCACTCGTGTAAAATGTGGACCATAACAGACCGGGACTAGACCAAAACTAACCCAAATGCATTGATAAAACCTAACCGATTTAACAGTACCATGTCCTAAGGGCGGACAGTGTACTTGAATGAAGGGACCAACAAAATGCTCGATGTCTCGTTATGTCGGTCAGACTCAAACCCATCGTCATAACATGTAATGGCCAATAAAAGGGGATGTTGAATAGTGTGTCATAGAAAAATGTTCTACCACAAAAATTACAACAATAATGAAACAATTACCAACGAAAAAGACACACACGTAATGAAGGCAAAGCGCAATCGCTACCTGTTTTCCGATATGTGAAAAAATACATTATTTGTTATAAAGTATTTCATGTTCAATAATAACATATTTCAGGTACTTATAATTGGTCCACACAAAATGTTCACATTTTGGTTATTGACGAAACAATCCAAAATGTCAATCCTTATTAAAAAAAACTGATAAATTTTCTTAATATCTCTGCCCTCAACTGCGTCATAAAGAATATTTTTTAATTATTGATTTCGTACTCACTTTTATATGTATTTTACTTCAAAATTACAGCACACACAAAAAGATATTCTCATCGTCGAAAGTAACACACACACACGCACTCTCAATTTAAGCACACGTACACAAATGACACACAATTTGACGATGACATGGTTCGATGTTATCGTCGACACCCTGCATTTATGGAGAACACCATGCAAATATTCGAGTCAGCCATGCCACGATCGAACCTTAGACAATGGCACACACGATTCAAAATGGGGGATGTTGTTCGTTGTCATTGTCTATCAAATACATAGCACATGATTGAATAGACAAAGTCAGTGTGTCAAAAAAAGCATAATTCATACAATTCGTCTTGTGCAGGCCTTTACTGTCCACCTCATGATTGAGGGCAAAATGACTTCGGAATGGTCAAAGACAATTACTCTTTTATACCCATTACCGTAAGATGGAAATTAATTTTGTTGTCATTTGAATTGTCCATATTTTTCATCATATTATAATTCAATGACAGTTAAACAAATGTTCGGCCTCGTGCTACTTTCCAATATTCGTAATTTTTCACGACGTGCATCCCAAATCTACGCTCCCAACCAATATTCTCTTGGGGGTTGTACCCTTATGCGGGGGTTATGACCCATATCATGACCTTCAAAAGGTCGGTATTTCAATGATTGCAGTCCCAATGAATTTTGCATTTTGAGTTCTCATTGGACGGATTATTGTCATGTGAACGAAGTAGGTCCACGTTTTGAAATGAGTCCCATAACGCTTTGTCGGTAATTTTTGTTTTTTTTTTTTAAATGTGTTTGCATCTTCCAGCTGAAGCACGATGTAGGTCCTGGAGTTGAAAGCTAGATGCCAATTTTAGACATGAAAGATCGCTATTCAATATCGTATTGCGCATGAAAAAAAGAGAAAAATATATTGAAAAAAATCTTCAACTTGTTCGCGGATTTTTTTCAGCAAATGTTTAAAGGTCCTTACGAAGTTTTTCAATAGAATGTACCATAATTTTGAAATTAGATTCCATTAAAAACTGTTTCTCGATTTTTCCCGATTCTAGAATTTTAGCAATGAGGTAGTCTCTTTTTTATATTTTAGCGATTTTGAAAAAGGAATTATCTTTTAACTATGCTGTGACCGCGTTAAATTATTTCGACATCATATACTCAGTTTCGCCACCACATGATTCGGTACTACACTTCTGTGTAGCCCGCCTGCAATTGTTTTGTTTATAGCTTATTCTCTTCTGAAATGATTTTAATCGGATAGTTTCACTTACCCAATAAATACATAAAAACTATAACAACCATTTTTGTACGTTGCCGCTTTTAACTCCCCAAAAAGACTACATATCATAATAGAATACAAAAAAAAAACACTACAAATGTACATTCGATAATAGTAAGTCAAAATGAAAAAAAATCATGCAATCAAGGATTGAAATTGACCAAAAACAGAAAATTTTCTTGATTTTGATGTTGCTCTACAGGCTACAATTACAAAAAAGGCATATAGTTAGAGTTTAGGGCTGGGCAGAAGCCTACCAATTTGGAGGTCATCGGACAATTTTTAACAGGTAAAATAAACCATAAAAAAATACGAACATTTCCGCTAAACCGCTAATATTTATTTTTAATCCCGGCTAAATCACAAATACATCAAACAGTCACTACTGAACATTACAGTGATGCTGATAGCTAAGATATCGGTTATATAGCAAATTAGGTACAATATATCTAGATCTTAGTTATTCCCTTATAAGTCAAGAACCGCTGGACTGATTTTCACAATTCTCATAAATTGGTAAGAAAAGGATAAAATCTAAGAAAATGGCGTAAAATATGACAATGAAAAAGTATTTTATTATTTTTTTTTTGTTCCTCTTCAATTTTTGTCATATTTTTTATCGCATGAGATTTTTTTCAATCTGACTTTGAATTTTATAAAATTGTATAAAGTTTTTCTACATCCCGCAACACTATGTATTGAGAGTATTATATATAGGTTGCAATTATTGTCCGATTCTCACGAAATTTTACATGGGGGTAGGGTTAGGGTCAGAATAAAAGCCCATTGTTTTTGAAGATGTGCAACCCCTAAGTGTACATCTTCAAAGACAAACAAATGGACCAAAAAATCTTGATTTTGCAGTTGCTTCACAGGTCGCAATTGAAAACCAATTTACACGAAATTTCGCATGAGAAGAAAGTTAAGGGCCGGGAAGAAGTATAACATTTTGGATGACCATTGGATTATATTTAGCTGTAAAATGGACCACAACTTTCATATGAAATTGTTTTGCAAAATGGTCAGGTTTTATCCCTTTTTTGTTGTTTTTATAAAAACAACACCAATCCTCATCAGTTCTCTTGTTTTTTGTCTGGGATATTCTCCCCAGAAGTTATTTTAAAAATAACTTCTATGACAAAATTCTGTTCTATTTATAATTACCATTTTGGTAGCAGACTTTTAAGGCAACAATCTTAAAATTTAACCGAAACGCTACACTATATAATATATGCAGTCCAATGTTATACAATATACATATATTATATTTATCTTACTCTAATTCTGTGCGTATAAAGCGTTTACTTTCACATAACAAATTGTGTGAAGCGCGTAAAGTCTGTTATAAAAATGCTTAACAGAAATGTAGAAAAAGTAGCTTTACATATAGATCTAACATTATGTGAATCTGGCCTTAATCAAATGTGATCAAATATGTGGAACAAAAATATTTGCAAATTGGCAAAAAATGTATAAGAGCAACGAGAAAAGTTTCTGTGGAATAGGGCCCTGGGTTACATTTATATATATTCCCAACATATTTGAGCAATTTTTTTATCACATCTTTGGTGTTTGGAGTTCTTAATATGTGCCACCTTGTCTAGCGTATAATTGCTTATACAGTTTTACGTTTTCGTTTTTTTTCGAGTTCATTGTCGAATCATCATAAAAAAAAACCGGCATTAATATAGCATGTTTCGAATAAGAGATTCATCATACACCGCTCAACTATAGCACCTCGGCACTGATAGACATATTATGTGTAACATATAACGTGTAACTTTCCAAATGTTATTATTTTAATCTTTATTGAAATGTGATTTCTTTAAAAATTTATTTTTTATGTAAGTTGCAGCTTAAAAATAAAAATATAGAAAAAGTAACGATCGTAAGTCCAAACAAATCCTATCTCCCACCATAAAAAATATATTTAATGCAGAAGACGCTAGCATGGGGTTTCCTCTACCTAAAAAGCTTCTGAAAATTACGCCTTACCTGCCTTTGCTTGCGAGAAAACGAAAATCTAGCAAATAAAAACAAATATTCTAAACTTATCTATTTACCAGTCGTCATAAAAATCATTTATTGTAACTTTCTTTTGCGCTGGTGCATATGATAGTGTGTATATAATGACCCACTCACACAACTATCTATGCTCAGTAAGAGACCACCCTGCGAATGCCCTGCAAATAATGCGACTACTCCACGACCACTCGTGTAAAATGTGGACCATAACAGACCGGGACTAGACCAAAACTAACCCAAATGCATTGATAAAACCTAACCGATTTAACAGTACCATGTCCTAAGGGCGGACAGTGTACTTGAATGAAGGGACTAACATCCATGCAGTGCAGTGCGATTAGGTCAATTAAAGTTAGTTTAACTAGTTCTTAATGAAAATATTAATTAATAAAATTAGATTTGAAACAGCACCCGAACTGACAGTTGGTTTCATTTCTCAAAATCATAACGTGGTTATTGTATATTATACACACTTTATACATGCTTATCTTTCACCCTATTTACGTTTGATTTTATTTTGTTTCAATTTTCAGATGACTGCTGCGATCGAGAGGGTCCATCGTGCCTTGGCTAACATTAAAATAGATCACAAAGAAGCAATTGTTGTGCCATTTAGAATTCCCTAATTTCAGTGTAAATAAAAGATTTTTCGCAAAAATGTTTGTTTCAGTGCAAGGTCAATTTGAAAGGAAGCGAAATCGTGGAAAGTATGGAGAAAGAACTAACTTTTTTAGAAATGTTAAATATTAACGTTTAACATGTTCATATTTTCATAACAGAATTATTTTATTTGAATGAAGATCCTAAAAGCTGGTATTACTGTATTACCTATTCATACATACATCATGGAGGAGGAACGCATAATACTAACATTTGGCGAAATTAAATTAAAGATTTGACTAAAACGTTTTTTAAACCAAATTGAAGTAATCCAAATTTTTTTGTGTATGGTGAAGGCTTTATACAGGTCCCAAAGAAATTTGGGCAAAGTGAAACAAGTTATATATTATAAAGTGCGCATAATACAAATCAAGTTATATGTTAATATGTGCGTCTAAAAGTATGCCACAATTTATGTGAATAAAGTCTGTAGTGAGATTAGGACTAAATTAAAAAAGAGGAAACAGTTTGTAAGTTTGATTGTTTGTAAATTATAGACTCACAAACTGCTGAAAAAATTTTCCTGAAAATTTCCAAATATACTACAGCATAGCCTGAAAGTGATATAGGCTATATAAATTTTTGAAGTTCCACTTAGAACGGGAGATAAAGCATCAGAATCGGGGGTACCTCCAAAAAAAATAGTTTTTTATGCACATATCTATTGATCCATTACAGATATCTTCTTCAAATTTGGAGTGCGTAACGGAATTTGGAAAAATATTTTTTTTAGATTGTATTGAAATAGGTTCAGATTTGGATGTAGCTTCCATTTATATTTTCAAACTTTTTCGTTTATTTGAATCACCAAACACCTTTATGTCCTATTCCATTGAAATTCGGCATGTGTGACGGGATCTGATCAGAAAATATATTTGCCAAATTATATTGAAATCGGATGAGGTTCGGATATAGCTCCCATAAATCTTTTTTGGCTATTTTTCTGCCGATTTTTCACATCTGATGCACCAAACACGATATATGTGTCTGATTCCAATGAAATTCGGAATAGGTGACGGAATTTGTTACAATAATAAATGTGTCAAATAATATTGAAATCCGTTGATATTCGGATATAGCTCCCATATAGCTGATTTCCTGTATTTTGTGCTCGAATATATTTCCGAATCCAACGAAATTCAGAATGTGTGGAGGAATTTGGTATTAAAACTAATTTTCCAAATTATATTGAAATCGGTTGAGGCTTCAATATCATCCCATACATGTTTTCGGCCGATTTCGTATATTTGATGCACCAAATATGCTATGTATCTTCTATTTCGATGAAATATGGAAGGTCTGACTGAATTTGGTCCAAAAATAGATTTTATCAAATTAAATTGAAATCGGTTCAGATATGGATATATTAGGCAAACAGTAAAAAACTACACAAAAATTTAATTGAGGATACGATTATTACGGGGAAGTATTTGCTACCTCGAATTCACTAATTGCAACAGAGATGCCACTCAACCTCAAAATATTTTAGTTTCATGGCTTTTGCTATGAAATAAATAAATCCGAAGGACAAACTCTTCTAAATTTGGTCTGTTCCTGCTTTTTTCATGGCCTGGCATGTTTACACGTTGGTAGACCGAACGATTTGTTTGTTTACCATTAAAGTATTACAATAAAGAAATTTTTTAAACTCTTGAATTTGTTTTATTATTTTTTTAAAACCAAAAAATATTCGTATACATTATTTTGAATATATATAAAATCAAAGGGGTAGCGAAGCGCATCAGGTTCAGCTAGTGAATATATAAACCACAAAAGCTTTCAATATCAGTTGCTAACAGAAGTCGCAACAACAGTCTTCGTGCGGTCTAATAGACTAATAAAAGTTTTTTTTTTTTGAAAGTTAGTTTTGCATTTTTATGCAAGTGGATCTCAGCACGCTTTAGTCAATATGCTTAATCACGCAGTCGAACTACTCGACTTCCGAAGACACATTTCATCGTTTTTCAAGCATTTCACTCGATTATTCCCGTATTTCTAGATGTCATCACATATTATATTTTATTCTGTAATGGGTTTTAACTTTCAAATAGTATGGAGGTTTTGTTAATTTTGTCATGTCAATTTAGCGATGTCTTTCCGTCTGATATGCTTTTACTCAGATATGTTTTAGGTGTGCAGAACTTTGCAGGAATATGCTATATAGGTCCATGTTTTGCTATAGCCCAGATAAAGCTGTAGCGACAGATTTAATTTTTTTTGTAGTTTTGGTCCCAATTTTAACCCGATATTGCTGGCAGCATGTGTTCCCATTTTATAAGAAATTCTTTCATAGAACTGTCAATATAGATCGTAGGTTTGATATAATACCTATATATGTAACTGTACCTCAGGATATTCGGTATTTTTATGAATTATGTCACACTCTTTACAGTTCCTAATGGGTAATACATCCTACGACAGAAAATTGTCCATGCAGGTCCGCGTCTTCGTATAGCCCCCATATAATGATACCTTTCTATATTCAGTATCTTGATCATAAACATTACCATGATTTTCCACTAAAAAACAAACATTGTTTTTATAAAAACAAAAATGATGGGATTAAGCCTAACTATTTTGCAACATAAAAATAACTACGGTAAAAACTACTTTGTACATTCTTTAGAACGTAGTTTAGACTGGGAAAAGCTAGCAATTTGCAAGTAAAAAAGCAGCGAAGGGCAGGCCGAACTTTTAGTACCCTCCAACATTTAAAAGGAACTTAAAAAAAATGCCGTCCAAAAATACTGTTTAAGTGAAAACCGATATATGGGAGCTATACGAAGACGTGGACCTACTTAATTAATTTTATGCCATGGGCTGCAGTACCGATTCCCAACCTCAAATACGAAACTAGATACAATTCCAGTGAATAATGTCGCTAATATCAAAATACCGAATAAATGGAACAAAGTGAGGTACTGGTATATGTGGGTTTTATGAAGACGTGGACCGGCATAGACAATGCCAAAGGAAGTAGTACCCATTAGGAACTTCAAATACTAACTTTGAAACATTTCCCGTAAAGAGTGTAACGCAATTCATCAAAAGACCGAATATTCTAAGGAACAGTTATTTGGGTACAATATCCAAACTTCGACCTATATTGACAGTTCTATGAAAGGATTTTTTACATAATGGAATTTGGACTAAAACTCTCAAAAAAATCTTAAATCTGTCGGATATACCAAAACGATGACCTATATAGCTTATTTCTGCAAAGTTCTGCAGACCTAAAAAATATTTGAGTAAAATTTTATAAACTACTTAGTTTCGTTCGGAAACTAGAGTGATTTCCACAGACGGACAGACATTGCTAAACCGACATGACAAAGTTAACAAACCTTCCATACTATTTGAAAGTTAAAGCCCATTCCAGAAATAATCGAGTGAAATGCTTGAAAAATTATGAAATGTGTCTTCGAATGTCGAGAAGGTCGACTGCGTGAATAAGCATATTGACTATGCATAAGCGTGCTGAGAGCCACTTGTATAAAAAGGCATATATATTCATTAGTCTATGACCTACCTACCTGACCGCAAAAGGCTGTTGTTGCGACATCTGCTATTTTTAAAGTTTTCTTGGTTTTTAAAGTCTTAATTTGAGTACAGACTTCAAACACATAATTTGGGGCATACTTTTAGACGCATTATAATAATCAGTTATATTTTTATTCGTATTATGCGTTTTATACAAGCATACTTGTACATCAGTATAAGATAATGAAGGTTATAACTAGACATCGGGTTTTTACATTTTTTTAGTATTGGAATGATTTTAGAAACCTTATAAATATAAACCGAAGTATCAATAACCAGCATTTCTTAGGAGTTCTCGTTTTACAACCTTACTAATATTTCTAAAAAATTTTCAATACCTGAATATGTGCCTTTGTCTTCTTCTTAGCAAAATCTTCTTCGGTTTCCAAAGTGGTAAAGATTTTTATGATACATTAAGTTTTCGAACTCCTGCAAAGAACATAATTACTTTTCATCGTAAAGACGTTTATGCATTGGGAAAAATAGTATGCGTATGTGTCATGTCAACATTTGCATTTCCACGCAGTTGCATATTTCAAAAATTGTTGCTTATCATTATCATGTATCAAATTATAGTCAAGCTGACGAAATAATCTACTAGAGCTTTCCTTTTGTGCCAAAATCCGGTTCAAGTACCGGACGATTTAAAATGTATAAATAATATAGCTCATATATAAGAAAGTAGTTATCTAATGTTTATAATGGCCCCATGTAAGATACTTCTCTACCCCCAAAGTAGCGTAAACAAACATTTTAAGCCAAATCGATTCGAAAATATAATCAAAACCCTCAAAATAGGTAAAATCTGCAGGTACTTTTATATGGGCGCTACTCCGAAATATTGACATTGAAAAATTTCCGCGAAGAGGTCTTCTACCTCTTTAGAAGCTAAGATGCCAAATAAGGGCAAAATCAATTGAAAGATGTGACCAAAACCCTGAAAATAGCTGAAATCAGCAGATACCTTTATAAAAGCGTAATACCAAAGCATGGTCCTATACTTATAATTATTTTAAAGAATGTGTGTTTCTTTCTAAAATTTCAAATGATCCACATTTGAAGAATTTGAAAGGGGCTTTATCATTTGAGGGGGTGGGGCTATATCACAATGTAGACCGACTTGATACATATTTTGTACAAATGGTTCTTCATGTAACCCCTAGGGCTGCATCAAATTGAAAACTATCGTAACTTTTGCGGAGTATAGAGCAAAGTATTTGAGGGCATTTGTGTATGGCTAAGCTATATAAAATGGACCCTAAAGAAGTTTGACCCGGGAATCCCCCCTTTGGGATTTTTATCTGCGGCGCAGTTATTTCTAAATTGAAATCCTGGCAATATGACTTTAATTTAACTATCATAAATAAAGTTTCATCGGTTTATAAAAGTTAGGGACGCCATAAAGAATTTTAAAAAGTAGGAATCTTTGTCGATTAAATTATGTCCGTGAGCCTCTCCGTTCGCCATTTGCAATTACGATAGAGGTCACAAAATTTAATATGCGTCTTTCAAAATTTGCACCGGTTGATTGATGTTAGAAAAGGTTTATATTTTTGTTCTCATTTAAATAAAGCTTCATATAATATTATCTCGTCATATTGGTCGGCCAAATGTGCTCTTATTTGGCCGATTGGAAGTATTTTGAAGGGCTCAAAAGCATTTTAGAGGCTATAAATCATTTGTCAAAAAATTACAACAAAAGTCCACTTTATGATTTATTTTCTATCCCCCAGTACCTCTTTATATTTGTTATATCATCGTATTTAACTAAATTTTCAATATTTTCCAAATCAAAAGTAATTTTGAATTCGTAACTATTAGAAGACCATATTGTAAGGTATTTACTTTATACCAGTGTAAAATCCTATGTCAATTAATCTATATACGCCTAGGCGGCCGTTCATTGAAATCACTATAATGGGGAAATATTTAGGTTAATCGTCGAACTCTTATTCAATATTCCTAGGAAGTTCGAATATATCCCTTTCCACTAAAAAATCGTCCTTTTGCATGTTTTTGTTACAATTTCTACCGAATGAACTGTAATTCGACATTTTAAGTTTTCAGTATTGTGAAATCAATACCGGCGATATCTGTTTACTATTGGTTCCTCATTAGGCATAGGCTCTAAAGTACGTTCAGATTTAAAATGTTGTTGATGATTTGAGAAGTATTTTTTAATACAAATTGAAAATTTTGATATGACAGCCATAACGTCATGTATTAAAAATGTGTAAAATTTCTCAATTTTTTCGTTTTTATACCCTACAACACTATGTGTTGGGGGTATTATAAGTTTGATTGAGCCAAAAATTATGTAACACCTCGAAATATTGGTTTCCCACATAGGAGGGAACCGCCCTTTGGTACGATCTAGCTATGTATGTCCGTCCGTCTGTCTATGTTAATTTGTAATCACTCTACAGGTCGCAACTATGGCCCGATCTTCACGAAATTTATAATGGAGGTAGGGTTTGGGTCAGAATAGAACTATATTGCTTTGAGAGATTATCGCATTATATCTAGGAGTTGAAATGGACCAAAAACTGAAAAAATCCTGATTTTGTAGTTGCTCTACAGGTCGCAATTATAGACCAATCGAAGCGGAAGTTAGCACGGGGCTAGAGCTTAGGGCTGGGCAGAAGCCTTCCAATTTTAATGGTCATCGGGTAATATTTAGTGGGTGAAATAGACTATAACATTTGTTTTAAATAAAAGTCAAATTTTCCATTAAACCGCGAATATTTTTAATCCCGGCGAAATCACAAATAGACGAACAGGTCAATCCTGATCGTTACGTAGATGCCGATAGTAAATATATCGGATATATATAGCGAAATATATACAACACATGTATACAAAGGAAGGGGATGTTAGCTAAAATGCTTCATCATTCATCTCCAGAATGGCTGGACCGATTTTGACAAATGTTGTCAATTTAGAATGCCCTCTTGGCATAAAAGTATAAAATCTTAAAAATCGCATAAAAATGTCAGTAACGATGTTAATATAGATTTTGTAGTATTTTGTGACATTTTTTATTTTTTCATATTTTTTTATCACATGCGATTTCTTCAATTCGACTTATAATATTGAAATGTATAATTTGTAATATTTTTTCACCTTACAACACAGATTGAGGTTATTATATACAGATTGCAATTATCGTCCGATCCTCAAAGGTAGCTAGGCCTATTGTTTTCAAAGGTGTCCGCAATATATTTAGGGGTTGAAATGGACCAAAAACTAAAAATGTTCCTGATTTTGCAGCCGTTATAAAGGTCACAAATAGAAAGCGAAGGACACGAAATCTCGCATGAAGTTAGAGTTTAGGACAGCGGGTAGAATGGACCACTACTTTTGTGTAAAAATTCCAGCATTATTTACAGGCGATATCCGAAATACACGAAAGGCGAACTTCTCTCTTTTTTATGCTGATATCGTTGACGAATATAGCTAAATATCGTAGATGATCGCAAAATAGAAAAATTCCTGATCACACAATTGAAGCCAATGGACACGCCTGAAGAGAGAGCACGACGGAGTTCGTAAATATTAGGCAAATGTCCCTGGTCAAAATGCTAAGAGTAATATCTGGGCAGTGCTCCGTGATCTAATTTCAAAAGTGAAATCTTCCAAACTGGTTTTCGACATAAGGGGGCTTCTAAAATATTGTTGTGTTGTAGGGTATCACATGGTCGGCACCGCACGTCTATAGCCTTTGCTTACTTGTTTTCAATTAGAATTTTCAATTCCAAAAGGCATTCTGAACAGTTGTACACAAAATTCCATATCAATATAGAACAGTAAATTTTTTCAGTTTCTCGATTTTTCTGGAGGCTTTTCTCAAAATTTTCTTTCAGAAAAGGAAGATTCGGAAGGAAGGAAGGAAGGAAGGAAGGAAAGGAAGATCGGTCCAGTCGTTCTCGATTGATGTGTTACTATACTTTTTTAAATTTTTTACATATAGATTGAAAGAAGTTGTGGCCAGTTCCTCTGACCACAAACAGATACCTAAAGTTAAAGGGAGAGTCAAGATTACGTCGTATACTAACTTTGGAAAAGATATTTTCATGATTTTAGCAAATATTATAATTGGGCGTGGTCACTTTTTCTTTGCATAAAAACGGGGTAGAACAAACATTTTGAATTTTTTTTTTTTAATTTTAGTCTTTAATGCTTATTATATCCATCGATACAGCCCACATTATTTGACGTAGAGCATCAAAATTTAGCAGAACAATTTGTATTGTGTATAGGATGGTTGGTATTGAAAATGAGATCTATCGGTCCACGTTTTGGTATAGTCCCCATATAACGGTATCTCTCGAAGTTCTGTATTTTGATGATTGCCACATTTTTCTAGGATTTGTCTAACGCATATAACGATACCTACCGATAATGGGTATGTTGATAATCCTAGTCACATTTACGTACATAATTGTTTCAAATTTGGTATTTTAAAAGGTTTGATAGATGACAATCCTTGAAGTATAAAATTGTCCACAGAGGTTCCCGTCTTGGTATGGCCCCATATAACGGCCTTATTCCCTTTATGGGTTTGTGATAAGTTGACTGCATTATCCAAACAGTCTTACTGGTATATGAAGTTTAAAGTGAAACAAGCTTGAATTCAGATACTTTTATATAAAAATGTTTCTTTTATCCTAAGGTGGATGATATTAATAGTTCTGCCCAGCCGAACTTAATTTTTTTACTTGTTTTTAAAGTAATATGTAATATTTGTCATTAAAATCGCGCGTTGGAGACCCCATAAGACGATTAAACAAATGTCCGGTTCCTTAAATCATATGATGGTTATACAAAACGTGATCAGTTTTTGCAAGGATATTTTTTTTCCCAAATTACCAACATTTGCCGAAATTAGTATGAAAATATTGTTAAAATGTAAGATATACTTGAAATTGGGTTGCATCCTTATCCGGGGGTTATGACCCATATCATTAACTGCAAAAGCGATTTAAGGTATCGTGAAAGTTTATGAAGAATTTCTGAAAGAATAGAAATCCTTTTCCCTCTTCTTTTTTGCGACCTTTATATTAGTCCCCGACCTGATTGCAGTCCCAATGAATTTTGCATACTGAGTTCTCATTGGACGGATTATTGTCATGTGAAAGAAGTAGATACGTCCACCTTTTGAAATGAGCCCTATAACGTTTTGTCGGTTATTTTTGTTTGTTTAAATGTGTTCCAGCTGAAACACAATGCAGATCCTGGAGTTGAAAGCTAAATGCCAATTTCAGACATGAAAGATCGTCATTTAACATCGTATTGCGTACTACTTCATTTTTGATATTATTCATACAGAAGTCAAAACAATAAAAACTGTACACTTCTATATAGTTTTTAAATTGAAAAGAATTCACGCCAAAAGGATTTTTTCTTTTATATTTTAATTGGCATATTTTACGCATTTTTTTGCCGAAATTCGCTGGTTTTTTACAGCGAATGTTTAAAGGTCCTTATGAAGTTTGGTCCTTGCTATTATTTTAAAATTTGATTCCATTGGAAAAATGTTCTCTATTTTTTCCCCGATTTTAGAGTTTTTGCAATGCAATAGGCTCTTTTTTTTTGATTTTTTAGCAATTTTGAAAAAAGTTGTTATCCTTTAACTTTGGTTTGACCACGTTAAATTATTTTGACATCATCTATTTAGGTCCCCCACTCTATAATTGTCGTCGCTTTATATTACTCAAAAAGACTACACATCATATTAGAATTCAATTCAATTCAAAAAAAAAAAAAAAAAAAAAAAACGCTACAAATGTACATTCCAAAATAGTAAGTCAAAATGGAAAAAATCATGCAAAATAAAACATTAGTATTGTACACCACAAAAGTCAAAATGAAAATTTAACATTTTTACGAGATTTTTTTGGATTTGTGTAATAATATGTGTAATTCGTGTAATAATTTTCAAACCGATATCTTCATTATTTTGCAAACGTAAGGATTTTAGATATGACGAAGGATTTAGATGACGAACGTTTGTAGAATTATGCAATTCGGTCCAGTCGTTTTCAGCTGATTCCATGACACAACAACAATTGTTATATATATATATATATATATATATATATATATATATATATATATATATATATATATATATATATATATATATATATTTCTACCCCGAGTTAGGTTTTTATGCAAAGAAAAAGTTACCACGCCTAATTTACGCCCATTTGTTCGATTTACCTAAAATCCTAATATTTGCCTAAATCATGAAGATATCTGTTCCTCAGTTATTGTACGACGTAATCATGACTCGCCCTCCAACCCTCGGTATCTGTTTGGGGTCAGAACAACTGGACATATCTGCTTCTTTAAATCAATATGTAAATATTTTAAAAAAGTGTAGCAGTTGTAAATAAAAATACTTGTAAATAAAGTGAAAACGTTTTCAAGAAAGAAAATTTTGATAAAAATCGCGGAACTGAAATAATTGACTATTCTATTTTGATATGAATTTTTGTGTAGAATTGTTTCAAAATGCATTTTGGAACTGAAAATGCTTAAAATTCTTAAACATATATTGCCGGTATTGATTTCACAATACCGAAAACTTTAAATGTCAAGTTACAGATAATTCGGTAGAAATTGTAACAAAACCATGCAAAAGGACGAATTTTTAGTGGTATTATTATATCTAAACGAAACGGACATATTCTAACTTCCTAGGAATGTTGTATAAAAGATCAAAGATTAACCTAAATATTTCACACGCAAACGGCCGCACTCACAGACGGATATAGTTTAATTGACATAGGATTTTACACTGGTAAAAACTAAATACCTTACAACACGATCTTCTAAAATTAACGTATTCATAATTACTTTTGATTTGGAAAATATTGCTAAGACCTTAATAATACTGATAATTGAGGTTTGAAAATTTAATTAAATACGTTGAAATAACGTGTATAAAAATAAAAATGCACGGGTGAATAGGAAATAAATCATAAAGTGGACTTATGTTGTAATTGTTTTGACAAAAGATTTCTAACCTCAAAAATGCTTTTGAGCGCTTCAAAATACCTCAAATCGGTCAAATTAGAGCACGTTTGGTCGACGAATATTAGTATAGAATATTATATGAGGGCTATATCTAAATGGGAACAAATATATTCCTTTTGCAACATCAATCAAACCTAAGAATAATATAAAAACCTGTGCAAAGTTTGAAAGACACATTAAATTTGGTGACCTCTATCGTAATTGCAAATGGTGAACGAAGAGGCTCACGGACATAATTTAATCAACAAAGATTTATACTTTTTAACATACTTTATGGTGTCCTTAACTTTTATAAATCGATGAAGCTTTATTTATGATAGTTAAATTAAAGTCACATTGCCAGGATTTCAATTTAGAAATTACTATCGATCCTGAGGTCCAAAACTCCAAAGAATTGACTAGATATGGAAATAACCCGTCCAATGAAATTCCGAATATGAAGAGGCACTGTAATATGCGGACTATACAGAATAGTGGATCGAATTGAAAATTTAGTAAAAAGGGATTCATAACCTCGGTAAATTCTTCCGAACCCTTAAAAGTAACCTTTACTCCCATGTAATATTATACGGGGACCATGCGCTATCGTCAGTAATTACACTGCGGGAAATTACTCTAGGGAAATTGTTCGGGTCAAACGGTTTTAGGTTCCATTTTATATAGCTCAACCATACACAAAGGGCCTCAAATGTTTTGCTCTATACTCCACAAAAGTTACGATAGAGTTTTAAATTTGAAGAATAATTTGTACAAAATATGTATCAGGTAGGTCTGCATTGTTGTATAGCCACCCTTTAATGATACAGCCCTATTCAAATTCTTCAAATGTTGTTAATTTGAGATTTTAGAAAGAGAAACACATTCTTTCGAATAATTATAACCATGCTTTGGTATGACACTTCTATGAAGGTATCCGCTGATTACAGCTATTTCTAACATTTTTCAATTTATTTTACCCTTATTTGGCATCTTAGCTTCTAAGGGGGTGGTAGACCTCATCGCGGAAAGTTTTCAATGTCAATGTTTCGGAGAAGCACCACAGAAAAGTACCTCCTGATTTTACCTATTTCTAGGGTTTTGATTATATTTTCGAATCGATTTGGCTTAAAATGTGTGTTTAGTCTATATTAAAAATAAATTTCTGTTAGTTACTACGCTTATAACTCAAGAACCGCCGGTCTGATTTTAACGATTCAGACAAATTCGGAGTTGTCTCTTGGCAGAAAAGGATAAAATCCAAAAAAATCGCGGAAATTGTGAAATTTGTGTAGTCTTTTTACGGTAGTATAAAATGGCAACGGACAAAAATGCTATTTACAGATTTAAGGTATTGAGAACGGGATACAAAATAAAGAATTATTTCCACCATATAAAAGAAAGTTATATTAACTACTACGCTTGTAACGCAAGAACGGCTTGACGGACTTTGACATACAAGTTCATACAATTTCTGTTGGTATCTTGCCAAAAAAAAAAAAACAATAATAATAATAATAAAAATTTCCCAATAAAAATGTGAATGGCGGTTGCTCATGTCTAAAAGTGGCATTTAGTTTTCAATTCTAGAACCTACATCGTACTTCAGCTGGAAGATGCGAACATACTTTAACATACAAAATTGACCGACAAAGCGTTATGGGACTCATTTCAAAACATGCTTCTATCTACTTCTTTCACGCTTTTGCAGGTCATCATATGGGTCATAACCCTATTTCTATTCTATTTCTATTTTGAAATTACTGTGGATTCATTACTCATTATATACAAACCAGTAAAGAAAGTCTTAAAGTCGAGCGGGGCCGACTTTATGATACCCTACACCACTTTGCTAATTTAGTAGAGCTCCGAATAACAATTAAACGTTTAATGGGAGAATTCAACATAAACGCTATAATTATAATCATAATTATAATTTAAAGTTCAAAGGACTATATATGTCAAAGCAATTGTATCTTTTAAATTCGGACTTGTATTGCCCATTTGGTGCACAATGAATTTGAAATCGGATAAAGATATATATGGGAGCTATATCCAAATCGGAACCGATTTCAATAAAATTTGGCAAAGATATTTCTGAGCTGTATTTGATATATTTCCCTGAATGTCGTTGTTACGGAGTGCATATTACGGCTGTGGGTAACAAATATAACAAATCGAATGAACAGTATATATAAGAGCTATAGCTATATCTGAACCGATCTCGATAAAATTTGGCATACTTATTTTCAGGCCTAATTTGGTTGTATGTGCAAAATTTCATATTATTCGGGCTGATATTACACGTTTGGTGTACAATAAAAAGCAAATCGGACGAAGATATCTTGTATTCTCTTGAATTTGTAACCCCCAAGAGAATATTGGTTGGAACGTAGTTTTTGGCATGTACATCTATAGGAAAAAATAAACTCTGAAATGTCAAACTGGGATTTATTCAGTTGGAAATTGTACCAGAAACATGAACAAAATTGCGAATATTAGAAGGTAGCACGGGACCTAACATTTGTTTAATAGTTATTGAATTATACTATGATATGGACTTTATGCTGTCTCTAACGGCCAATTTAAATGACAAAAAAATTAATTCCTTTCTTACGGTAATGTGTGTAAAAGAGTAATTTTCTTTGACTGTCCTGTAGTAGAATTCTTTAACTCATTTTTCGAGTTACCGCCAAAAGTCGGTTAAATCAAAATGCTTATAATTTCGTTAATTTACGAAATTTATCGGTAAGTTAACGACGAAATCAAAGTAGTCGCTAAGACCTACCGATAGATACCAATGTTGTCAACTTTAACTTATTTTTTATATCGAAATGTTAGGTTTCAAAGTTACCGATTTTTGTCGGTAACTCAAAAAATGAGTTAGAGAATCCCACTACTGAAATCACTCACTAATGCTGATAAAATTGAGCTGGGTTTTCACCTGAGGCTATTATGGATGTTCTACATCTACAACAATCAAATTAAAACCTATGGATGAAAAGTAAGATTAGGCTTTTCAAAATATGTAAAACCGACGATACGTGAACATTTATTATAATTTTTGCATGAATTTGGTTACAATAATAAATTTGAAAATTGATTGGAAATCAGTTAAGATTTGGATATAGATTTGGAATATAGAAGGTGTGACGGAATTTGGTGTATAAGTAAATTTCGTCAAATTGTTTGAAATCGAATCAGATTGGGATATGATTTCATAAAGAACCAAAGACCCACAACTCTTTTAAAATGGACGAAGCTCGCCGGGCTCAGCTAGTATATATATATATATTATGCGTATTTCTCAAAGCATAATTATTCACAGATATGACTGATATAAGTGTTCACGATTAAAAGTGTACTCATATTTAAGCCGTGGGCTTCAATATTTAAACCCTGGGCTTTAAATGTGTGGATGTGCTACACAAATCTATTAAAAAGTATATAACAATCTTATCCCCATGTAAGGGATCAAATTAAGTTTTAGTATGGTAAAAATCGTAGCAAAATTTTACTATCAAATGAACAGTAATTTGCAATTTACTGTATTTTGTACACCTCATAATTGAGGACTGAATGATTAAAGAATATCCAAAGTTAATTACTTTTTTAAACCGATTAACAGCTCAGATTGTGCATTATAGTCTTCCATGTCGGTCTGTTTGTCCGCCAAAAGATGTACTTGAGGGGGTACTATTACATGGAGAACATTCTAAAATTTGTAGAAATTCTAAATATTGTAGATATGTTGAAATTTTTGTGTAAGATTTTCACCCCCCAAATACACATTTTTAGCCAAATCCTTTGAAATATGGTAAAATCAGGAGATATCTTTATATGGGCACTACTCCGAAACATCGACCTACATCGAAGCATGTCAAACTGAAAAAAATTCGCGCGATTCAAATAAGTAAAAATAGTTTTATCCACCTCATAATTGAGGGCAGAATGATTTCAGAATAGTCAAATATAATTACTATTATCTTTTTTAATTTTATTTGACATTTAAATTGTAAGTTGGAGACCCAATAAAGTCCATATTTTTCATAATAGTATAAATCAATAAAGATTCAACAAATATTCTGTCCCGTGCTCCTTTCTTATATTTGTAATTTGTTCATGTTTTCATAATTTATTTCATATAGATGTACATCCCAAATCTACGTTCCCAACCAATATTCTCTTGGGGGTTACAAATTCAATAGAATACAAAATTTTCTTTTCTGACCATACATTAGATGTGAAAGTGGTCTTGGGGATACTCCAATGTGGGGACTTTACTTAAATAAATTTCTATATGGCAATTATCTGTATGATGGTTCCCTAAAGTCAATTATATAAATTGGTATTAATATTCGAATTCAAAAATAAAATATAAAAAACACTACAAATATACATTAGAAAAAGGAAAGTCAAAATGAAAAAAAATCATGCAAAATAAAATATTACTATAGTACATTTCAAAAGTCAAAATGAAAATGTTAATGTATAAGTTCGATACGTTCCACCACAACTTTCCAATACTCGTCAATCACGGATGCTGATTGGCACACTGGCATCTCCTCTACAACTCCCTTGGCGGATACCGTAGTGAGCGGATCGCCGCTGGCGGTAGGCTCACCTTGCTCTAATTGGAAGTAGTTGTAATAATATACAGACATGGGACCCTCAGCGGTCACTCAGAACCTCTGCGTTCACTTGTCTGTATTTGCATATGTATTAGAAATAGACAAGGGATCCTCTGCGATCACTTAGAACCTCTGACTTCACTTGTCTAATAGAAACGAAAGCACACAGGCCTCTGTCACCACCCCAAATTACATAAAGGTAATTTTGATTGTTTATACGAAAAGAGAGAATACGAATAAAACTATGAATTTATATTAAATATACTAATTCTACTATTGTGTCTTATTTCTTATATTTTCTCTTTCTTTTTACACCACACGCGCGAATCACCGTCGCCTCATCTCTCAACTACGCATCACTCTCACATAATAACTCTGGGGAGTTATCGAAGCCTTACCCACACTCCTCTGAGTTAAACATTGGTCGCATCGAGCCGGATAGAAGCCATCCCCTAGTCGTTGCTCCCTGTATTGCATGAAGAAATCATTGGATTATCTTTCATCATTATCATCAACTCTAAGAACCAGGTACGTAAATTCAGATTATAATTTGAAGTGAGCTACCCGCGGTTTCTTAGTGAATATTTAAATTGTTTCGGTTTGGTCGAATCTCAATTGCTCTACGCGCGTTTTACATATCAAATACAGTCCACCTCTCGTCTTTGCATAAAAATATTACTTGTTGTACTGATCATCCAACATCGCGGTGATCATACATTTGCTTTTCGTTTAAGAACAAGTCAGTTGGTCGACTCGTATTAACACTTCTTGTGTTAATCAATTGTATTCTCCTACAACAATTAGTTCTGTTGTTGTGAAAATAATTAGCTTTCACTGTACTGATCATCCGTCGTCGCGTTGATTCGCTTCGTTCATTTCTAACCCTCATTTTAAATGTTAAACTCTTGGTGAGAATAAAAAGTGTCCCCCTCGTTGTTGCTCTACTCCTTCGCCTTAATTGAAGAAAAATTTGCATCACCACATTGGTACATCACCACAGCATACATGCACATTCTTTTATATTAGGTCGTTTGGCTTATTTGTTGTTCATTTTCTCACCAACCAAACGTTCGCTGTTGTTATCCCCCTTCACGTTTTAAAGGTTGAGCCCTTTAACGAGAATTGTTTGTTTCTGATTAACAATAACAACACACTTGTAATAACAGTGCATCCATCTGTCGATTGGTTACTTTGTCGTCGTCGCCTTTATTGATGTTGCAGTTCTTCGTTTGTTTCTAATCGTCGATCAATTCTCACTTGAGAATTTGCATTGCCAAAAATTGCAACAAAAATACTTCATCATTCCATGCGCCCTTTTTAGCGTCGGTTTGATATACAGTAAAACTAACAACAAATTGTTTTGATCTGCAACTCTCACTGTTGGATCGTTTGTGGTGTCGCTTGTTGTGTGGGTGCGTAGCTGCTTACGCATAGTCATTTCTCTGCCGTCGTCGCTTGTGTTTTATTCCTCTTTGTGCGATATCCGTTGTTGGTTCGGCACAGAGGGGTAAAACAGCACAAATTGTGAATTTTTTGTAATTTATTTTAGAAATTATTTTTCGATAATTTTCTGAAATATTTTTGAGTAGTAGTATGGTTTTTGGAATTTTTGGACAAATTCACCCTACCTTCGGCATTCTTTGCAGAAATATATAGCAACACAAATTGGTGAAAATTAATCGTTTTTTGGCAAGCTTTGAAAAAAAAAATTAAAATATTATTTATTGTTTGCTTGATTAATTGCATCTCTGCGTAGGAAATTTGGATTTTTTGAACAAATTCAACCTACATTCGGCATTCTTTGCACATATTTTAGGAACATATGTTAGTTGAAACTTTTCGTTTTGATGCTTTTCTGGAAATTGTTTAGGCAATTTAGTAATAGTTGTTGGTACTATTTGTTAATCTCTATAGAGTTTGGTTGCTTTTTGGAAGAATAAGCCCTATTTTCTGCATAAACTGAAAAACAAAAATAACAAATTTAGCATTAAATATTTCGAAGAGTTACTCTATTTCGAACGACACGTTTTAAACCTTTGTACAAATATTTGTCGTGCAGTTGGTAACATTTTTTGGAAATCTGTCATAAGTACCCTACAGTTGGCATTACTAAATCAACTATTTTCCTAATTTTATATTGAATCCATTTTAGTAGAAACGTAAGACTAATTTTTAATTACAAGTAGTTCTATCATCTTGGAAAAGTTTCTCTCCACTTTTCTGCTTTTTAGCTCTACTAGCTCTACTTTAATTCAAAAATTTCTTCACCTAGCAGATTTTCTTCCGCAGTTTCGGAGCTTTTGTGAATTATTGCAAAATACGTTTTCGCGGGCATTCTAATTTCCTTTGAGAGTTAGCCGTCCTTGTTCGAAATTCCAAATTTATTTTTGTTCCAAATTCTGTTGTTGTTAGCCTGCTTTCTTTTAAAATTCGCTTTAAAATGTCGATCACTCCCCTTACACGTTTCACGAGAGCCGCTGACATTGTTCTTAAAAGCGTAGCACATTTCGAACAAATAGAAGAATCAACACTCGCAACATTCAATCTGAAGATTCGCAATACAGAGATTAAAGAATTGTGGGTAAGGTTTTGTGCACTTATGATGAGTGCAAAATCTACCTTAAGACATCTGAGAATGCACAGGCTAATAGTATTGATGCCGTTGAGGGAAAATAAGCACGACTTGCCTTGCATATCTTCGGTGTTTATCCACCATTAACAGGCATCTTGATCGACTCAATTCATCTACAAATGAAAATGGTTGTCCTACTATTCGAAATTCCCTCTTTTAAAAAAGAAACTAGTCATTCTTTGAAAACAATTCAACGTGGAATAAATAGTTTTCTCGCTGCAATGGCCGTCTATGACGTCGCCACGGATCAGTGCGATCCAATCATTGTGTATATTTGTTTGCAGCGTTTGCCTTTTACCACCTTGGCTTTGTGGGAGCAAAGTATCAAAAATAAGTCGTTGTTGCCTTCCTGGCCGGACTTAGATGCTTTCCTCACAGATAGAATACAAACTTTGCAATGTATTCAGAGCATACATAACAAGCCGCCTACAGGAAAGTCCTTGTCCAAAATTGCCTCTTTTCCTAGTCTCTCGATTAAATCGTTGTCGCCAAAAAATGTTACTCCTCCCAGACCTGCAAAGAAATCATTGTCATCAAAGAACGTTTCACCTCATCGCTCCTCCACTAGATCGTTGGCATCCAAGCATGTTCGTACATTTAGTTCAATCATTAAATAGCCATTGGTGCATGAGCCAAAATGTGTTGCTCCATCTCCTCAGCCAAACACTTATTGTCCAATTTGTCCTAAACAAAGTCATATTCTCCGACTTTGCCCACAGTTTGAAAAACTTTCGTTTGAGGACAAATTCTTAATTGTGAAAAAAACTAAGTGTTGTATAAATTGTCTTTCGCGTGGCCATGTAGCTAAAGATTGTGACAGCACAAATAGTTGCAAATCTTGCAAACAAAGGCATCACTGCCTTCTCCACCGGCCACAAATTAGTAGTTTTGTTGGATCACCTTGTTCAAAACAATCTCAGGTATCTGCAAATCTTGAATCTTGCCTGTCTTCACAAACACACATTGTGCAATCTAAGAAATCCTCTCCGGCTTTTACTCAGTCAACAGTCGAGATTCGATGTCCAAACAGACTTTACCTCCGGCATTTACTAAAGTCAAAAGCCGAGGCTCAAAGTTCCCTCCTACTTTTACGAAGGTCAAAAGTCGAGGACCTAAGCCTTCTAAAACACACCCACCCTCTGCTAAAAATAATTCTAACAGTCAGTCTCCCAACACCATTGGGAAAAATGTGCTCTTGGGAACTGCACTAGTAAACATTGTTCATAATGGCAAATCGTAAACTACTCGAGCAATTGTAGATCCTTCTTTCAAGGCATCAATTGTTAGTAATAGACTTAAAAATAAACTTGGCATTTTAACTAACTCTGAGACTACTTGTTCTAAAGCTGTTGCACCAAGAGAAGTTTGTTCTCTTCAGTTGTCTTCCCCTAAAAATGCATCTAGAATTTTCAAAACTAAAGCTTTAGTCTTACCTAAAATCAAGGGAAATTTGTTCCCGTCACCATCATTTTGTAATTTAAAGACTCGAATTCCTAACCTTGATTTAGCGGATTCTTTCGATAATAGCCCTATAGATTTGCTACTTGGCGCTGACTTGTATCCAAAAGTTCTAGAAGCTGAACCTCCAAAATTGTTTCGGATTCTTTGCTGGCCAAAAGTCTATTTTCGGGTACATTCTCACCGGTTCAGTTCCTCCCGCTACAGGCACATAATCTCGTAAGAATTGAAATCGACCAATCAAGAAAACCATTGTATCTTTTAAAATCCAATTTTTGTTGAAATAGTCACTTGCGCTAAACACGGAAATTGTAAACCGAATCTATCGGCAATTCGTCAAATTGATATGATGAAAATACGAAAATCTGCAACTATAGCTCACAAAGGAATCTGAATTTACGTTCTCTCCGAACTTATACACTTTATGATATAGATTGCTAGACTCTTAGTTCTAGCAAGGGGCCGGAATGTATAAGTTCGATACGTTCCACCACAACTTTCCAATACTCGTCAATCACGGATGCTGATTGGCACACTGGCATCTCCTCTACAACTCCCTTGGCGGATACCGTAGTGAGCGGATCGCCGCTGGCGGTAGGCTCACCTTGCTCTAATTGGAAGTAGTTGTAATAATATACAGACATGGGACCCTCAGCGGTCACTCAGAACCTCTGCGTTCACTTGTCTAATAGAAACGAAAGCGAAAGCCCACAGGCCTCTGTCGCCACCTCAATTACTGAAGGTAATTTGTCGTTGAAAAGAAAGAACACCAATAAAACTATGAAATCATGTATTGAATTACACTAATTTTATTTCTTGCATTTGCCTTTGTTTTTATCCTTCACCACACACGCGTATCACCCGCACCTCACCAAACCTCTCACCTACACATCGCGTACCTCACATCATAATAATAACTCTGGGGAGTTATCGTTGTTGTTGCTGCCGCTGTCGAAGCCATTCCCCCACTCCCTTGAGTTAAACAGTTAATATATCACATTTTTACACGATTTTTTAGATATTATCCTTTTCGGACAGGAAACAATTTCGAATTTGTATGAATCGTTAAAATCAGTCCAGCGGTTCTTAAGTTATAAGCGTAGTAACTAACACAACTTTCTTTTATATAGGTGTAAAAAAGTAATTATATTGGACTATTCTGAATTCATTCTGCCCTCAATTATGAGGTGTATAAAACTATTTTTACTTATTTAAACCACGCGATTTTTTTTTTCAGTTTAATATGCTATATTGTTTTGCTATATTTTTAAGGGGTAGAAGAAAGTTTTCGATGTAGGTCGATGTTTCGGAGTAGTGCCCATATAAAGGTACCTCCTGATTTTACCATATTTCAAAGGATTTGGCTAAAAATGTGTATTTGGGGGGTGAAAATCTTACACAAAAATTTCAACATATCTACAAATTTTGGAATTTTCTCCATGTAATAGTAGCCCCTCAAGTACACCTTTTGGCGGACAAACAGACCGACATGGTTAGGGGGACTTATGAGAACTCTAATGCACAATCTGAGGTGCTAATGGCTTTAAAAAAGTAATTAACGTTGTCTATTCTTAAATAATTCAGTCCTCAAGTATGAGGAGTACAAAATACAGTAAATTCCAAATTACTGCTCATTTGACTGGAAAATTTTGCTACGATTTCTACCATACTAAAAATTAATTTGATATCTTACATGGGGATAAGATTGATATATACTTTTTAATGGATTTGTATAGCACATCCACACATTTGAAGCCCAGGGTTTAAATATTGAAGCCCACGGCTTAAAACACTTTTAATCGACCAGCACGTGAACTCTTATATCAGTCATATCTGTGAATAATTATGCTTTGACAAATATGTATAATAGACAAAAACTACGCGGACCGGGTCAACTAGTATATATATATATATAAAAATCAATTGTTGTTCGTCGGTAATGGAATCAGTTGAGAACGGCTGGACCGATTTGCATAATTTTTTGTACAAAAGGTTTTTAAAGAAAAAAATATTGACCACGCCTACTTTTACGCCCACTATTTCGATTTATCTAAAATCCTTATATTAGCCAAATATGAAGATTTTCCCTCCAATCCTAAGTATGTATTTGGGTGCTGAGGAACTGACCACGCCTACTTAATCTATATATAAACCAATTGTTGTTTGTTGGTAATTGGCTAGAACTATTTATATATATTTTTAAATGTTCGTCCTACCCCGATTTAGGTTTTTATGCAAAGAAAAAGTGACCACGCCCAATTTTGCGATTTATCTAAAATCCTAATATTTGCCAAAATCATGAAAATATCTGTTCCACAGTTAGTAAACGACATAATCTTGAATCTTTCCCTTCAAACCTAGGTATGGGGTCAGAGGAACTGGAGACGCCTACTTCTTTAAATTTATATGTAAAAAATTTGAAAAAGTATAGTAACACATCAGTTGAGAACGGCTGGGCCGATTTGACTCAAATTTTCTTTTGGTTGTTTATAATTACAGTGGAAACGTTGTCATGAAAGAAAATTTTGAGAAAAATCGCGGAACTGAAAAATTGACTGTTCTATTATGATACGGAATTTTGTGTAGAATTGTTTCAGAATGCCTTTTGGAATTGAAAATTCTTATTAACAAAAATCGAGAAAGTTTGCATATTTTTTGTACTTTTTTTGCACCGCAGACAATCTTGGGCTTAGACATTTTTCGGTTGGTAAACAAAATTCCCAAAAGAGGGGTTCCGGATCTAACTTTTTTAGAGTCCATTTTATATAGCTTAATATTTTGCCCTATACTTCGCAAAATTTACGATAAAGTTTTGAATATAGTCCAAGGGGTTACATGAGGAATCATTTGTACAAAATATGTATCAGGCCCCACTCAAATAATATAGCCCCTTTCAAATTCCTCAAATGTTGGTAATTTGAGATTTGAGACAAATTCTTTCAAATAATTATAAGTATAGGACCATGCTTCATTATAACTCTTATGTAAAGGGAAATTTTTCAATGTCAATGATTCGGAGTAGCGCTCATATAAAAGTACCTCCTGATTTTATCTATTTCGAGGGTTGTGATTATATTTTCGAATCGATTTGACTTAAAATGTGTGTTTAGGCTACTTTGGGGGTAGAAAACCATCTTACATGGGCCTATTATAAACAGTTAATGTATACTTTTTAATATATCTATATATATAAAAATCAATTGTTGTTCGTTGGTAATGGAATCAGTTGAGAACGGCTAAACCGATTAGCATAATTTTTTGAGTTAGGTTCAAAAAAAAAAAAAAAAATATTGACCACGCATAATTTTAAGCTCATTATTTTGATTTATTTTAAATCTTTATATTTGCCAGAGAATGAAGATATCGATTTCGAAATTATTACACAAGATGCTGTTGACTTTCCCTCCAACCCTATGGATTTATTTATTTGACCACGCCCAATTTTACATCCATTTTACGATTTACCTAAAATCCTATTTGCCAAAATAATGAAGATATTTGCTCCACAGTTAGTATACAACGTAATCTTGACTCTCCCTCCAAGCCTAGGTATCTGCGTGGGTCAGAGGAGCTGCCCACACCCACTATTATAGATCTATATGTAATTTTTTTTTTTTAAAGCATAGTAAAACTTCAGTTGAGGATGGCTTATTATTTATTTGTAATTACACTGAAAACGTTTTCAAGAAAGAAAATTTTGAGAAAAGTCTCTAGAAAAATTGCAGAACTGTATTAACTGTTCTATTTGGATATGGAATTTGTGTAGAATTGTTTCAGCATGCGTTTTGGAATAGAAAATTCTTATTGAAAAAAAACCCGAAATTTTGCATATTTTGTGTACATGCCGTTATATGGTTGCCATAACAAAATATTCAATTTTGATAAAAAAAAGTACTTCTCGCAGCATCAAAACATTTAAAGCTCAACGTGCTTTCAAACACTTATTGCCGTTAAAAGGTGGGGTTCCCGGGTAAAACTTTTTTAGGGTCCATTTTATATAACTTAAACATACACAAAGGGCCTCAAATATTTTCCTCTATACTACGCAAAATTTAAGATAGAGTTTTAAATTTGATGCAGTCCTATGGGTTAAATAGAGAATCATTTGTACAAAATATATTTCAGGTTGGTCTGCACTGTGATATAGCCCTTTTTTAATTTCTTAAATTTTGGTTATTTGAGATTTTAGAGAGAACAAAACATTCTTTCAAATAATTATAAGTATAAGACAAAGCTTTGGTATAACCCTTTTATAAAGGGATCCGCTAATTTCAACTATTTCCAGGGTCTTGGTCACATCCTAGGTCACCTCAATGTTTTGTCAATGTCAATGTTTTGGAGTAGCGCCCATATAAAGGTTCCTCCTGATTTTACCTATTTCGACGGTTTTGATTATATTTTCGAATCGATTTGGCTTAAAATGTATCTTAGGATAATATATGGGTAGAGAACCATCTTACATGGGAGTATTATAAACAGTAGATATATACTGTTTAATAAATGTGTTATATTATTTGGGTTTCCAACTCTCAAATTAAAACCTATGGCTGGAAAATAGGATCAGGTTTTTCGAAACACTATGAATCGCCCGGTACGTGAACCTATTATGACATTTTTGAATTGCATATTTATTTCTCTTTAGTCGAGTCATTATTTATACTAAAAATTGTGTCATTTATGTGAGCCAGATGTGTGAATTATTATGCTTTAAAAACTTTGCGTTAAAGACTGAAACTACAGACCGGCATCGCGGTCTGGACCAGCTAGTCTATATATATAAAAATCAATTGTTGTTCGTTGGTAATGGAATCAGTTGAGAACGGCTGGCTCGATTTGAAAATTATTACACGAGATACTGTTGACGTTCCCTCCAACCCTAGGGATTTATTTGGGGGCTGAGGAACTGACCACGCATGCTTTTAATCTATGTATATATAGACTAGCTGGCCCTGACTGCGATGCCGGTCTGTAGTTTCAGTCTTTAACGCAAAGTTTTTAAAGCATAATAATTCACACATCTGGCTCACATAAATGACACAATTTTTAGTATAAATGATGACTCGACTAAGAGAAATAAATATGCAATTCAAAAATATCAATATAGGTTCACGTACCGGGCGATTCATAGTGTTTCGAAAAACCTGATCCTATTTTCTAGCCAGAGGTTTAAATTTGAAAGTTGGAAACCCAAATAATATAGCACATTTATTAATCAGAATACATCAACTGTTTGTAATAGTCCCATGTAAGATGGTTCTCTACCCCCCATATTATCCTAAGACACATTTTAAGCCAAATCGATTCGAAAATATAATCAAAACCGTCGAAATAGGTAAAATCAGGAGGAACCTTTATATGGGCGCTACTCCAAACATTGACAAAACATTGAGGTGACCTAGAATGTGACCAAGACTCTGGAAATAGTTGAAATTAGCGGATGCCTTCATATAAGGGTTATACCAAAGTTTGGTTCTATACTTATAATTATTTGAAAGAATGTTTTGTTCTCTCTAAAATCTCAAATAACCAAAATTTAAGGAATTAAAAAAGGGCTATATCACAGTGCAGACCAAACTGAAATATATATTGTACAAATGATTCTCTATGTAACCCATAGGACTGCATCAAATTTAAAACTCTATCTTAAATTTTTCGTAGTATAGAGGAAAATATTTGAGGCCCTTAGTGTATGTTTAATTTATATAAAATGGACATGGATATCGATAGTAATTTCTAAATAGAAATCCACGAAATATGACTTTAATTTAACTATCATAAATAAAGTGCCATCGGTTTATAAAAGTTAGGGACCCCATAAATTATATTAAAAAATTGAAATCTTGGTCGATTAAATTATGACATGTTTTTGTTACAATTTCTACCGAATGAACTGTAATTTGACATTTAATGTTTTGAGTATTGTGAAATCAATACCGACAATAACTGTTTAAAAGCACGCTGAGCTTTTAAATGTTTTGATGCTAGTATTTTTTAATCAAAATTGAACATTTTGTTATGGCAACCATATAACGGCATGTACACAAAATATGCAAAATTTCGGATTTTTTTCAATAAGAATTTCCAATTCCAAAACGCATTCTGAAACAATTCTATACAAAATTCCATATCCAAATAGAACAGTTAATACAGTTCTGCAATTTTTCTAGAGATTTTTCCCAATTTTTTCTTTCTTGAAAACGTTTTAAATGTAATTACAAATAACCAAAAGAAAATATGAGTTAAATCGAGCCAGTTATCCTCAACTGAAGTTTTACTATGCTTTTTTAACAATTTTTACATATAGATCTAAAAAAGGGTGTGGGCAGCTCCTCTGACCCACACATATACCTAGGCTTGGAGTGAAAGTCAAGATTACGTTGTATACTAACTGTGGAGCAGATATCTTCATTATTTTGGCAAATAGGATTTTAGGTAAATCGAAAAATTAACGTAAAATTGGGCGTGGTCAATTTTTGTTTGCATAAAAACCTAACTCGTGGTAGGACGGACATTAAAAAAATATCCCAATCCTTCCAGCCGTTCTTAACTGATTCAATTACCAACGAACAACAATTGGTTATTATATATATAGATTAGAAGTATGCGTGGTCAGTTCCTCAGCCCCCAAATAAATCCCTAGGGTTGGAGGGAACGTCAACAGTATCTCGTGTAATAATTTTCAAATCGATATCTTCATTATCTGGCAAATGTAAAGATTTTTGATAAATCAAAATAGTGGGCGTAAAAGTAGGCGTGGTCAATTCTTTTTTCTTTAAAAACTTAACTCAGGGTATGACGAACGTTTTTAAAAAAAATATGCAAATCGGTCCAGCCGTTCTCAACTGATTCCATTACCAACGAACAACAATTGATTTTCATATATATAGATTTACGGTATGAACCTCCTATTTCAATGAAATATGGACGGTGTGATGGAAATTGTTGAAAAAGTAAATATATATTGAAATCGGTACAGATTTTGATATAGCTCCCATATATATTTTCGGGTAATTTTACAAATATGGCAGCAAAAAAAAATAAATTGCCAAATTAAATTGAAATCATAGATGTTATGCACTAAACACGATATATATGACCGATTCCAATGAATCTCAGAATGTGTGGCGGAATTTGGTTACAATAATAAATTTGCAAATTAATTGAAAATCAGTTCAGATTTGGATATATCTACCATATTAATATTCTTGGCCGAATATAGAAGGTGTGATGGAATTTGGTGTAAAAGTAAATTTTGTTATTATATTATTATTATTGTTATTATATTGAAATCGGATCAGATTGGGATGTGATTTTATTAAGAAGCATTGACCCACAACGCTTTTGAAATGGTATTAGGCTAACAGTAAAAAACTACACAACAATTTAATAGAGATACGCTTATTATGGGGAATTATGTTGCTACCTCTAATTGTAATAGAAATGCCACTCAATTTCAAAATATTGCAGTTTCCTGCACGCTTGGTATTTGCTATGAAAATAATAAATCTGAAGGGCAAACCCTTCGTGTATGCGGACTAAATTTGTGCATGTTCTTACTTTTTTCGTGGTCAGCTGCTTCTGTCATTCACGCGTTTGTAGACCGAATATCGGTGGATATAGTGGCTATGCGAAGCCATTACCCTGCACAGATAATTTTCTGTCATAGGCTGTAGCATCCATTACGAACTTTAAATACCAAATTTGAAACAATTCCGGTGAATAATGCCGCTTAAAAAATCAAAATATAGAATATCGGGATGTACCGTTATATGGTGGCTATACGAAGACGTGGACCTGTGCAGACAATAATCGATCACAGGCTGTAGTATTCATTTCGAACTTCAAATACCAAATTTGAAACAATTCCGGTGAATAATGTCGTTAAAATCATCAAAATACCGAATATCGGGAGGTACCCCTATATGGGGGCCATACGAAGACGTGGACCTACATAGACAGTTCTCTGTCATAGTCTGTAGTATTCATTTCGAACTTTAAATACCAAATTTGAAACAATTCCGGTGAATAATGTCGCTAAAATTATCAAAATACCGAATATCGGGAGATACCCCTATGTGGGGGCCTTACGAAGACGTGGACCTGCACAGACAGTTTTCTTTCATAGGCTGTAGTATTTACTACGAACTTCAAATACCAAATTTGACACAATTCCGGTGAATACTGTTGCTAAAATCATCAAAATATAGAATATCGGGAGGTACCGTTATATGGTGGCTATACGAAAACGAGGACTTGAGCAGACAATATTCAATCACAGGCTGTAGTATTGATTTCGAACTTCAAATACCGAATTTGAAACAATTCCGGTGTCGCTACCCCTATATGGGGGCCATACGAAGACGTGAACCTGCACCGACAGTTTTCTTTCATAGGCTGTAGTATCTTTTACGAATATTGAATACCAAATTTGAAACATTTCCGGTAAATAATGACAGACATAATATTCGTTTGAATAAAATTTTATTAGCCTACTTCATTTCGTTCGGAAGCTGGAGTGATTTTGCACAGTCGAACAGACGGATGGACATCGCTAATAGAATTATATATGCTGATATGTATATTTATGGGGTCTAAATTGTATATTTCGATTTATTATAAACGAAATGACGAACTGAATATACCCTACATATTATGGTGGATGGTATAAAAAATTGAAAAAATATATACATGTGTACCTGCAAAATTTCCTTTATTCACCATAAATATTGTACCCCTTAAACAAATGTTTTGAAAAGAATACAACAATAAACCACAAAACAAGGAAAACATCAATAAGCGTTAACCATGAAAACCCGCAAATTTGTAAATTGACTACAGTTAAAAGCATGGTAGAATAATTCAGGTAGTCGCATCGACCCAGCTGCTAGGACAATGAACTGTCAAACCAATTTTAGAATTTAAATTTTGAATAAAGAATTATTAAAATTTATAAAAAAAAAAAACAATAAAGAAGGTCTTAAAGTCGGGCGGGGCCGACTTTATTATACGCTACACCACTTTGCATATTTAGTAGAGCTTCACATAACAAATAAAAGTTTTGATGGGGAATTTGTGAGAATTAAATCATACCAACTATGTTTATAGTAATAAATATAAGTCCAAAGGAACAAATATATGGGAGGAATATCCTCCTCTGAATCGATTTCTACAAAATTTGTCGAGGCATTTCCGCCTTTTCAATTCGGACTTGTATCACCCATTTGGTACACAATTAACATGAGAGCTTTATCAAAATCTGAACCAATCTCGATAAAATTTGGCAAAGGCATTTCTGAGATGTATTCGATATATTTACCCGAATATCGTTAATACGGAGTCCATATTACGGCTATGCAGGGCAAATTCAGCAAATTGAATGAACAATATGTATGGGAGCTATAGCTATACCTGAACCGATTTCCACCAAATTTGACATAGTGGTTTCTAGACTCAACTTGGTCGTAAAAATAAAATTCCAAATAATATAACACGTTTGGTGCCCAATAATAGCCAAATCGGACGAAGATATATATGGGAGCTATATCCAAATGTTAACCGATCTCGATAAAAATTTAGCAAGAGTATTTCTGAGTTATATTTGTAATATTTCCCCAAATATCGTTGTTACAGAGTGCATATTATGGCTGCGGTGGACAAAAATAACAAATAGGATGTACAAGTTTGGTGCACAATATAAGGCAAATTGGACGAAAATATATATGGGAGCTATACCTAAAATGGCCGATTATCTCCAATCAAAAGGGTTCGTCCTTGGATCAAACAAATTATTTGTGCAAAATTTCATCTGAATCGGGCAATAAATGCTACCCGTACTTTGTTTATAAAAATACATGTACAGACGGACGGACAGACAGACGAACATGCATAAAACGACTGATTAACGACTGATATGCAGATCATCAAAAGGAACTATGGGTCTATCTCGTTTCCTTTTGCCTGTTAGGAACAAATGCACAAAAACATAATACCCAGACCACCTTGTGGTGTAGTGTATATAAAAGTAAAAACTGGATATCATTACAACCTCCGATTGGTGTCGTATAGGAAAGCATATAGATTCTACTTATTTTTGAAAAAAAATTTAAATGTTGACATATTAATGTTCCCAAAAGTTTGTACATCTTATAGCATAGTTATAAGACAAGATTTATGTCAAATTTATGTTTATTTTTTCAAAGAGAAAAGCTCAACTTTACATCTTATATTAGGTTCTTAAAAATATGCATTACACACTAATACGCCAATATATATATATATATAGCTCCCATATATATTTTCGACCGATTTCGTTCAGTTGATGCCTCAAACACAATATGAATGATCGATTCCTATGAAATTTGGAATGTGTTAATGCCAAAATCGTGGGAGAAAGGAAAATTAGGATATTTTCTTTTCTCCTTCTGGCATCTCAGGTTTTCCTGATTCTTTTTCAATGATTTTTCTCACATACACTTTGACATTGCCGCTTACTTATTCTTATATGTATGCGTTCTGCTTTCATTTTCGAAACATGTCGTCTGTGCTTTCACGGACTTTTTCCTTTTTTCTCTTTTTATTTACTTTCAATTCAACCATTGTTACAAGCGGTAAGAATTCGTTTCAAAAAACCTAAAATTTTCTTTCAATAAAGGATATTTCTATATTGTTTAATTCAACACTCTAATCCTTTTGTGTTTTTATTCCATTCTTTTTTTTCCTATACATCCTGAAATCCATCTGGGAGAAATATTGTGTTTCCACCAATATTTCTTTGGTTCGGTTTCTAAGCGCCTTCATTTTCTACAGGAAAATTACCGACGAATCCCTGGTATTTTCATTTGGTCCTTCGAGCCGGATTTTAGCTTAAACCGAAAGTTCTGTTCCAGTTTGGATTAAACTTCGTTTTCTTTTTCTTCAACATTAAGGTAAGTTTGTGCCTTCGTTCTTTTACTATAAAAGTGCAAATTTTTCTGAAAATAAAAGTGATCCGTTGAACCGATTAGTAAGCGGTTACCTTCATTCGAATATTTTTATTTTTTGCTTTCTGCATTGAATTTAATAGTATTTTACGTGAATAATTATATTACATTGATACTGTAATATTGTTTCTTCAAAACAATTATTTATTTTTCTAAACGATTTATTCATTTCGTCATTTCGTTCGTTGAAAAAAGATATATCTGTTAAAGTAAATAATATTATAAAAATTGAATAATAATCGTTTTTTTTTTTAAATAAGAACGAGGAAAAAAAATTGCGTACTTTTTCTTGCCACCTTCTATCTTGTTTGAACATTTTTCGAGCTTTTGGTTTGAAATTCAGTTTATTGTGAAATTTATCGCAGTTAATTTTTTCTTGCCCTAAATTTAATATTCCCAGAAAGCTTTCTGTTCTGTTTTGCGATTTGGATTTTTTTTTATTCGATTCTTCATTTCAGTTATTCTCCTCGTATATCTAATTCGAAGTTACTTATTCCAAAATGTCTCTCGACTCTTTCATTCGTCTTGCCGACACGATCGTTGGATTTGATTCGGATATTATTGATAATCTCCTTCCAGTCAGCTCCATTCATTCTATCAATGTTCACATTGAAGAAATTAAGTCCATATGGGTAAGATTCAAGTCCGAGTATGATACATACATCCGAGATCGTGAATCCGAGAGCAATGGAGACGAAGAGTCGGGTGATGAAGACACAGCTTCTGAACTAGAGACAATTCGAGCTAAGTATAAGACAACGTACCTTACTTACTGTAAGTGTATATCCCAGCTGTCTCAGTTATCCGAGGAACTACAATCGGCTTCAATTCCAAAAGAGTCTCCCGTGGCTCCCAGCCCAGTTCCTCCATCCAATCCTGAACAGGCGAACTCAGGATATTCTTTCAATTTACCGCCATGTGATACAGAGGTCTTCTCCGGGGATTATATGTCATGGCCCACATTCCGAGACATGTTCACGGCTGTGTACATAAACCAGTAAGGAAAGCTCAAAAGTCGGGCGGGGCCGACTATATGATACCCTACACCACTATGTATATTTAGTAGAGCTCTCGTAAAAAGGTTTATACAGGACATTTCAGAGCTCTATAAGATATTTGGTACAAAATCAAAATCTATCTAATTCTATCGTGCATTTTACGAACTATAGCTATCTCTGAACCGGGTTTCTCCAAATTTGACGTATTAGCTTCTTGACTGAATTCGGTCTTATGTACGAAAATTCAGGTGATTTGGGCTGATATTGACCATTTGATGCACAATTAATACAAAATCGGATGAAGATATATATGGGAGGCATATCCAAATCGGAACAGATTTTAATAAAATTAAAATCAACTAATTTTGGGCTTTATCTGATATCTGGTACCAAATATCATTCCTGTGGAGTGCATATTACGAATGTGAGGGACTTAAAGAACAAATCGGATGAAAGATATATATGGGAGCTATAGCTATATCTGAACCGATTTTTACTAAAATTGGTGTACTTGCTTCTAAGCTGTTTTCGGTCGGATTTGCCAAAATTGATGCTATTACGGCCATTTGGTGGTCAATCACCCGAAATCGGATGAAGATATATATGGGAGCTATATCCAAATCTGAACCGATTTCGATAAAATTTAAAACAGCTATTCCTGTGCTCCATCTAATACCTGGTACCAAATATCACGGTTGTGGAGTGAATATTACGAATGTAAGGGACTAAAACACTAAATCGGATGAAACATATATATGGTTGCTATATCTGAACCGATTTTCACTGAATTTGATATACTTGCTTCTAGGCTGAATTTGGTCCGATGTACTAAAATTCAGTCCATTTGGACTTATATCGGCCATTTGGTGCACAATTAACCCGAAATCGGATGAAGATATATATGGGAGCTATATCCAAATCTGAACCGATTTCGATAAAATTACAAACAGCTATTTCTGGGCTGTATCTTATATCTGGTACCAAATATTACGGTTGTGGAGTGCATAGTAGGAATGTGAGGGACTTAAAGATCAAATCGGATGAAAGATATATATGGGAGCTATAGCTATATCTGAACCGATTTTCTCCAAATTTGTTGTATTTGCTTTAAAGCTAATCTCGGTCACATGTGCCAAAATTCGGGCCATTTGGGCTGATATTGGCCATTTGGTGGTCAATTAACCCGAAATCGGATGAAGATATATATGGGAGCTATATCCAAATCTGAACCGATTTCGATAAAATTTAAAACAGCTATTTCTGTGCTCCATCTAATACCTGGTACCAAATATCACGGTTGTGCACATTTAACCCGAAATCGGATGAAGATATATATGGGAGCTATATCTAAATTTGATCCGATTCTCACCAATTTCAATAGGGTTCGTCCTTGGGCCAAAAAAATATTGTTTAGAAAATTTCATCTCAATCGGATAATAAATGCGACCTGCATTTTGTTCACAAGAATACATGGACAGACGGACGGACGGACAGACGGACTGACATGCATAAATCGACTCAGAAAGTGATTCTATGAAGGTTCTCAAAAGTAACTATGGGTCTATCTCGTTTCCTTCTCCATGTTACAAACAAATGCACAAAGACATAATACCCTTACCACTATGTGGTGTAGGGTATAAAAATCCTCGCCTCAGTCCAGTTGAGAAATTATTTCATTTAGTTCACAAGACCAAAGGCGAAGCAAAAGAGATAGGTCAGAAGAGTCCTCTTACTAATAGTGGTTTCAGCCAAGCCTGGTCCAGCCTGTGCGATCGCTACGAAAATAAGCGAATTCTCGTAAATGGCCAGCTTAAAGTTTTATTCAACCTTCCTTCAGTTCCTTCTGAATCTGCTCAGAGTTTAAAACGCCTCCAAAGAGACATAAATTCATGCATCTCTGTTCTCAAGACCTACGATATTGACGTGGCGAGCTGGGATCCAATTTTTATCTATCTCTGTTCTAATCGTCTACCTGATTCCACACTTACTCTTTGGGAGCATACCCTCTCGGACAAGTCTAGTATTCCACGGTGGACGGAATTGGACACATTCCTAACAAATAGATATCGCACTCTAGAGTCTGTTTCAGAGATGCGAAAAGGTGTTTCAGGTTCAAGTCAAAAGGAAAGTTCGGTCGATATAAAGTCTAAAGTTTCCAAAAAGTTTAGTTCATTCCAGAGTAAGGTCTTTGATCCCAAATGTCCGTTGTGTCCAAACGAGGCTCACATAATTCTCAAATGTCCGAAGTTTTTAAAAATGAATTATGAAGCGCGCATTTCTGAGATCAAACGGCAAGGACTGTGTCTCAACTGCTTTTCAAAAACGCATTCCGTGAAAAACTGTCCTATCAAACATAGTTGCTATACATACAATAAGCGGCATAATACTCTTCTGCATAGAAACTCTGTTCATTCTTCTTCCTTCTCAGCACCATCCAAATTCAAACCTCAATCCCAGCTCCGCTCCATTTTCACATTCTGGAATACAGTCCACTAGCAGCGGAGTGGGGACTGTACAAAATTATTTTTCGGCTAGTGTTCAGGGGGTATTACTAGACACGGCGATGGTACAAATTGTTCATAATGGTGTGACATATTCGGCTCGCGCGCTCTTCGATTCTGGATCCGAGGGAACTTTTATTTCAGAATCATTGTTTAATAAACTTTAATTGCCTCATAAGCGCACGAGAGCTCAAATTTCAGGTTTGAATGATTCTAATTCTGTCAGCGTACATAAACAGTGCTCTTTCATTCTTTCTTCGCAATTTGACCACAACTTTGAATTAACAATTACTGCCTTTGTAATTCCTACACTTTCGGGGAATCTGCCAAGTCATTCTATTCCGACTGCTTCGTTCAAAGATCTTCCAAATATTTCGTTGGCTGACCCTAACTTCTACAAGAGCTCACAAGTTGACCTACTTTTTGGCAGCGATGTGCTGCCAGCCCTAATGCTTTCCAATTCAAGATCAGGTATATGCGGCTCTCTTCTGGCCCAAGAGACAGTCTTCGGATGGATCTTGACGGGCCCCATAGGTAAGAATTCGTCCAGGGTCGTCAACATAATCTCTAATTTTTGCGAAATCTCTTTGCATAAAGAGATTTCACGCTTTTGGGAGGTGGAGAATCTTCCAAGGAAGAACTTCTTGTCCCCACCCGATAAATTTTGCGAAGAACTATTCAAATCAACTACAACAAGAACTAATGACGGTAAATACATGGTTCGTTTGCCTTTAAGATCCAGTGCTTTGGCCCAGTTCTATAGGAACGAAGCTCGACTCATGCGTACTCCCGATTTAAAGAAGGAATATGATCGAGTCGTTCGGGAATACTGTGATCTAGGCCGTATGCGCTGTATTCCCCGTTCCAACGTTTCATCCGGTCCTAGTTATTATTTACCTCACCATGCCGTCATCAAACCTGAGAGCGTATCTACAAAGGTTCGGGTAGTATTTAATGCCTCCTCTCCTACTTCCAGCGGGTTAAGTCTCAATGATATTCTTCATACGGACCCAATTCTGCAATCAGACCTAACCTTGTTAATTTTAAGGTGGAGATTCTATCGCTTCGTTTTCAATGCCGACATTGAGAAAATGTATAGGCAAATATTAATTCATCCAGATCATGCTAAATTCCAGATGATCTTATATCGTTCAAGCCCAGATGAGGAAATTCAAGACTTTCAATTACAGACAGTGGCATTTGGGGTCAATTCCGCACCTTATCTGGCGATTCGAGTACTTCATCAGCTAGCTGAGGATGTTCGTTCAGAACTTCCTAGAGCTAGCGACATTCTTCGCAATTTTATGTACGTTGACGATGTACTCGGTGGGGCTCATTCTATTCCTTTCATTCTATTCAGGAGTTGCAATCAGCTTTGAAGTCCGCTGGATTTTCTTTACGAAAGTGGACATCCAATTTGAAAACAATTCTGGCCGATATTCCGCCTGAGCATCTCCTTCGACAGGACTTTCTTGAGTTCGAAGAAAGTAGTACGGCCAAAATGTTAGGCATACGATGGGATGCTCATTCAGATTCTTTCTTTTTTACTGCCAAACCATTTTCTAATCCGTCCACATATACCAAACGTGTACTTCTGTCGCATATAGCGAAATTGTTCGATCCAGCCGGTTGGTTATCTCCATGTGTGGTTTTGGCAAAAATTATGATGCAGAAGATTTGGGCCTCTGGTATCAGTGGGATGATTTATTATCTCGTGATATCGTTTCCGATTGGTTGCAATTCCAAAATGATTTTCCGTCCATTGATAAAATTCGAATTCCGCGCTGGATAGATTTCACGCCTACAAGCGATATTCAATTTCATGGCTTCTGTGACGCGTCAGAGAACGCGTATGCAGCGGCCTTGTCAATTCCGTCAATTCCGAGACTTGAGTTATGTGGTGCTGTACTTCTAGCTGAGATGATCGATAGTCTTCTTCCGTTATTGGATGTCCCGTCCTATTCCATATTCTGCTGGACGGACTCCACAATTGTTCTTTCGTGGTTGGCTAAAGCACCTTGCTTCTGGAAAACTTTTGTGGCGAATAGAGTTTCCAACATTACTCAAATTGTTGATTCATCCAAATGGCATCATGTTTCTTCTGAGACAAATCCAGCAGACCTGGCAAGCAGAGGCGTTTTCCCGTCAGATTCATCTCTCGCACGCATCATGGATTTCGTACCAATTCTGTTCGCGTATCGGGCCCCTTGACTAGCGATGAGCTGAATCTAGCTAGAAATCGGTGGATTCAGTTGTGCCAAAAGGCATTCTATCCAAATGAATACCACGCACTATTTGCCAAACTTCCAATTCTTGCTTCCAGTTGTATCCGTAATTTAAATCCTTTCCTAGATGCTGATGGAATAATTCGTTCATGTGGCCGCCTTTCATCCTCTCCGGGCCTATCTTATAACGAGAAACATCCCATCATTCTTCCGTCCAATTGCCATTTCTCAAATTTGCTGGTTTCTTTCGTTCATTCGGTTACTCTCCATGGTGGTAACCAGCTAGTTCTGAGAGTAATTCGCTCTCAATATTGGATTCCCAAGGTGAAAAACCTCATCAAGACCACAATTAACAAGTGTAAAGTTTGCATCCTTTACAAAAAACGTTGTCAGAAGCAACTAATGGCTGCCCTTCCTCCAGAAAGGACCGAGCTTTCTCGCCCATTCGCACGAACTGGTCTAGATTTTGCTGGACCATTCGATTTAAAAACATACAACGGTCGGTCTTGTCGTATCACTAAAGGATACGTATGCGTTTTCGTGTGTTTCGCAACGAAGGCTATCCATTTAGAACTCACTTCGGATCTTTCCACATCCACGTTTCTTTCAGCTTTTCATCGCTTTGTTTCACGCAGAGGTTGTTCGTTGCATTTGTATTCCGACAATGGGACAACATTCGTAGGGGCTTCGAAGATCTTAGCCCGAAACTTCTTGCAAGCCTCTCGTGACGGAGTCACAGCCTATTATGCTCTACAAGGACTAACTTGGCATTTTATACCTCCGGGTGCTCCCCATATGGGTGGATTGTGGGAAGCCGGAGTTAAGAGCTTCAAGGCTCACTTCCGTAAGTTCGCAGGTTCAATGAAGTTTACATTCGAAGAATTTTCCACTTTGTTGTCCCGCATAGAAGCTTGCCTTAATTCCAGGCCATTGTCACCAATTTCGCAGGATCCTTCTGACTTTGCTGCCTTAACTCCCGGGCATTTCCTTATTGGGACTCCTATTCTGGTTCCCGTCGATCCTCAAATTGATAATTCTTCCACTTCCATTCTCAATCGTTGGGAAAAACTGAAGGCAATTCACCAGACGTTATGTTCACGATGGAAAAACGAATACTTGCGTGAGCTTCAGAAACGCAATAAATGGCAAACTTCTGAACCTAACGTCATCGTCGATTCGTTAGTAGCCGTCATCTATGACAATCTTCCACCGAACGCGTGGCGTCTAGGACGCATTTCGAAAGTATATCTGGGTTCAGACGAACGTGTACGAGTCGCGGATATAGTTACCCAATGGGGAACTATCACCCGACCAGTCACGAAACTCGTCGTATTATCCGCCCAAAACTAATACTTTCTTCCATCCAATCTGTTCCTGATGTCTAATCTGTAACAATCCGTTATATTCGTTCCTTCTACGCCAAGTAGAACAATATGTCTAACCGATCGCCATCCCGTGCTCGTTCAATCATCCGCTCCAGCGTGGAGAAACAGCGTCTGGCATATTCTTGCCATATTTGTCACACCCGACATCCATTGCGCCTATTCCGGAAATTTATGGGGATGAGTACATCTGGTCGTCTGAGTGTCGTGGAGAAATACAAATATTGCAAAAATTGTCTCGCACACGAGCATTCCCACGGCAGCTGCTTTTCATCGCAGGGTTGCAAAAAGTGCCACAAGCGGCACCACACCTTACTTCACCCATCGACTGAACGCACTCAACATCAACGACGTCCTCAACCCGAAGGTCATGCCCAGCCCACAGATCGCGCGCATCCCGAAGCTACACCTTCAGCTACCAACGGCATTAGTGCCAAAACACTATCATCGCTGATACGCCAAAATACCATTGTTTTGGTTCCGACAGTGGTCGTTCGGATTTCGGATGGGAAAGTGAAGTTGACAGCACGATGCCTGCTGGATTCAGGTTCAACTGTCAGCAGAGTATTAAAAAGGTTGACCGACTCCAAGAATTTGACGACGCTCACCTTGGACAAGGAATCGTTGTGCTCTCTAACCCTGACATCCCGGTTTGATTCTGCACGGAAAGTCGATGCGATGATGAAGGTAGATAGTCGGGTAAACATTAAAACTCCTTCCAAAGACTTGCCTGCAGACTTCAAGGACAATTATGTCAACTTATGCCTGGCCGACTCAAAATTCTATGAGCGTTCTACCATCGACATAATTATTGGAGCTGACTTGTATACTAAAATAGTCATAGAAGGTACCATTTCAAGACCAGGACTGCCAACTGCCATCAACACCATATTTGGCTGGGCAATTATGGACCTTATTCGTCCTAGTTTCTATCCTGAAACAAACATCCTATCTTCTAAAATAAACCAAAACTGAATTACATTGAAAAATTTGCACTATTTATTTTTATTCTTGTGAACGAAACACAAACTTTCCTTTTCAGCTACATATATTCTTTCCTTCAACGTTTTTTTTTCTGATAACGTAACTTCCATTCAGATTACGTTGTAATCCGGAAAAGTACACACGACATGAACTTGTTTTTATTTCTTTCATTGCAGTGTAACTGCAAGGTGGGCGGCGATGTTAATGCCAAAATCGTGGGAGAAAGGAAAATTAGGATATTTTCTTTTCTCCTTCTGGCATCTCAGGTTTTCCTGATTCTTTTTCAATGATTTTCCTCACATACACTTTGACATTGCCGCTTACTTATTCTTATATGTATGCGTTCTGCTTTCATTTTCAAAACATGTCGCCTGTGCTTTCACGGACTTTTTCCTTTTTCCTCTTTTTATTTACTTTCAATTCAACCATTGTTACAAGCGGTAAGAATTCGTTTCAAAAAACCTAAAATTTTCTTTCAATAAAGGATATTTCTATATTGTTCAATTCAACACTCTAATCCTTTTGTGTTTTTATTCCATTCTTTTTTTTTTTCCTATACATCCTGAAATCCATCTGGGAGAAATATTATGTTTCCACCAATATTCCTTTAGTTCGGTTTCTAAGCGCCTTCATTTTCTACAGGAATATTACCGACGAATCCCTGTTATTTTCAGAATGTGTGACGGGATTTAATCCGAAAATAAATATGTCAAATTATATTGAAATCGGTTCAGATTTGGATATAGCTCCCATATATATTTTCGGCCGATTTCAAGCATTTGATGCACCAAACACGCTATGTATCCCCAATTTCAATGAAATTTGAAACGTGTGATAGATTTTCTCTAAAAAATTGATTTCCCAATTTATATTGAAATCGGTTCAGATTTGGATATAGCTCCCATATACATTTTCGGCCGATTTCACGTATTTGGTCTACCAAACACGATATGTATCTCTAATTTCAATGAAATTTGGAATGTGTAGCGGAAATTAAAACAAATATACATTTGTCACATTATATTAAAATCGGTTCAGATTTGGATATAGCTCTCATATATATTTTCGACCGATTTCATGTATTTTATGCACCATACACGATATGTATGTTCGATTCCAAAGAAATTTGGAATATGTAACGGGATTTTGATTAGAAAATAAATTAGTCAAATTATATTAAAATCGGTTCAGATTTGGATATAGCTCCCATATATATTTTCGGCCGATTTCAAGCATTTGATGCACCAAACACGCTATGTATCCCCAATTTCAATGAAAGTTGACACGTGTGATAGATTTTATCTAAAAAATTGATTTCCCAAATTATATTGAAATCGGTTCAGATTTGGATATAGCTCCCATATACATATTCGGCCGATTTCCTTTCCTTTTCAGCTACATATATTCTTTCCTTCAACGTTTTTTTTTTTTCTGATAACGTAACTTCCATTCAGATTACGTTGTAATCCGGAAAAGTACACACGACATGAACTTGTTTTTATTTCTTTCATTGCAGTGTAACTGCAAGGTGGGCGGCGATGTTAATGCCAAAATCGTGGGAGAAAGGAAAATTAGGATATTTTCTTTTCTCCTTCTGGCATCTCAGGTTTTCCTGATTCTTTTTCAATGATTTTCCTCACATACACTTTGACATTGCCGCTTACTTATTCTTATATGTATGCGTTCTGCTTTCATTTTCAAAACATGTCGCCTGTGCTTTCACGGACTTTTTCCTTTTTTCTCTTTTTATTTACTTTCAACTTTTTATTTCAATTCAACCATTGTTACAAGCGGTAAGAATTCGTTTCAAAAAACCTAAAATTTTCTTTCAATAAAGGATATTTCTATATTGTTTAATTCAACACTCTAATCCTTTTGTGTTTTTATTCCATTCTTTTTTTTCCTATACATCCTGAAATCCATCTGGGAGAAATATTGTCTTTCCACCAATATTTCTTTGGTTCGGTTTCTAAGCGCCTTCATTTTCTACAGGAATATTACCGACGAATCCCTGGTATTTTCAGAATGTGTGACGGGATTTAATCCGAAAATAAATATGTCAAATTATATTGAAATCGGTTCAGATTTGGATATAGCTCCCATATATATTTTCGGCCGATTTCAAGCATTTGATGCACCAAACACGCTATGTATCCCCAATTTCAATGAAATTTGAAACGTGTGATAGATTTTCTCTAAAAAATTGATTTCCCAATTTATATTGAAATCGGTTCAGATTTGGATATAGCTCCCATACACATTTTCGGCCGATTTCATGTATTTGGTCTACCAAACACGATATGTATTTCCAATTGTAATGAAATTTAAAATAATTAACGGAAATGGGAGCCAAAATGAATTTGCAAAGTAAATTGAAATCTGTTCAGATTTGGATATAGCTCCCATATATATTTTCGACCGATTTCATGTATTTGATGCACTAAACACGCTATGTATCTCTAATTTCAATGAAATTTGGAATGTGTAGCGGAAATTAAAACAAATATACATTTGTCACATTATATTAAAATCGGTTCAGATTTGGATATAGCTCTCATATATATTTTCGACCGATTTCATGTATTTTATGCACCATACACGATATGTATGTTCGATTCCAAAGAAATTTGGAATATGTAACGGGATTTTGATTAGAAAATAAATTAGTCAAATTATATTAAAATCGGTTCAGATTTGGATATAGCTCCCATATATATTTTCCGCCGATTTCACATATTTGATGCACAAAACACGATACGTATTACCGATTCCAATGAAATTCGGCATGAGTGTATGACCGATACCAATGAAATTCAGAATGTGTGGCGGAATTTGGTTACAATAATAAATGTGACAAATCAATTGGAAATTAGTTAAGATTTGGATATAGCTCCCATATATTCGCTACCCCTTTTGATTCGCTACCCCTTTTGATTTTATATGCATTCAAAATTTTATTTACGAATATATGTTTGTTAAAAAAAAAAAACAAATTTAAAAAATAAAAAAATAAATTATTGCACTACTTTAATGCGTGCAGTAAACTGCAATCTTTTGAAGTTGAGTGGCATTTCTATTGCAATTAGTGAATTCGAGATAGCAACATACTTCACCGTAATAAGCGTATTTCAAATCAATTGTTGTGTTGTTTTTTAGTGTTAGCCTAAGGCGTTGTGGGTCAATGGTTCTTATTAAAATCATATCCCAATCTGATCCGATTTAAATATAATTAAAAAAAAAAATACTTTTACACCAAACTCCGTCACACCTTTCATATTTCATTGAAATTGGTGCGTCAAATATGTGAAATCGGCCGATAAAATATATATGGGAGCTATATCCAAATCTTAACTAATTTCCAATTAATTTGTCACTTTTATTATTGTAACCAAATTCCGCTACACATTCTGAATTTCATTGGTATCGGTCATATATATCATGTTTGGTGCATAACATATATGAAATCGGCCGAAATATATATGTTAGCTTTATCCAAACCTCAACTGATTTCAATATAATTTGGCAATTTTTTCTGGTGACAGATTTGTCTCTCTCGCTTTGGGTGCATCAAATATGTGAAATCGGCTGAGTATATATATGGGAGTTATAATCAAACCTGAGCGTATTTCAATATAATTTGACAAATTTATTTTCGAATTAAATCCCGTCACACATTCCAAATTTCATTGGAATCGAACTTTCATATTGTGTTTGAGGTATCAAATGAACGAAATCGGTCGAAAATAAATATATATCATTGAAATTAGAGATACATAGCGTGTTTGGTGCATCAAATACATGAAATCGGTCGAAAATATATATGGAAGCTATATCCAAATCTGAACCGATTTCAATTTAATTTGACAAATTCATTTTGGCTCCCAATTCAGTTACTTATTTTAAATTTCATTACAATTGGAAATATATATCCTGTTTGGTCTACCAAATACATGAAATCGGCCGAATATGTATATGGGAGCTATATCCAAATCTGAACCGATTTCAATATAATTTGGGAAATCAATTTTTTATATAAAATCTATCACACGTTTCAACTTTCATTGAAATTGGGGATACATAGCGTGTTTGGTGCATCAAATGCTTGAAATCGGTCGAAAATATATATGGGAGCTATATCCAAATCTGAACCGATTTTAATATAATTTGACAAATTTATTTTCGGATTAAATCCCGTCACACATTCCAAATTTCATTGGAATCGAACATTCATATTGTGTTTGAGGCATCAAATGAACGAAATCGGTCGAAAATATATATGGGATCTATATCCAAATCTGAACCGATTACAATATAATTTGGCAAATTTATTTTTGTTACAAATTCCGTTACGTATTCCAAATTTGGAGACTGTATCTTCAACCAATCAATAGATATGTGCATATAAAATCTAAATTTTTGGGAGGTACCTCCGATTCTGATGCTATATCTCCAGTTCCAAGTGGAAATTCAAAAATGTATATAGCCTATGTTACTTTCAGCGATGTTGCAATATATATGGAAATTTTCAGGGAAATCTATTCAGCGGTTTTCAGGTCCATAAATTACAAACATACAAACATTTTCCTCTTTTATAGATATAGAAGATTATCGGCCGATTTCACATATTTGACGCACAAATTTCAATGAAATATGAAAGGTGTGGCGGAATTTGGTGTACAAGTAATTTTTTTAAAATTATATTTAAATCGGATCAGATTGGGATATGATTTTAATAAGAACCATTGACCCACAACGCCTTAGGCTAACACTAAAAAACAACACAACAATTGAATTGAAATACGCTTAATACGGCGAAGTATGTTGCTATCTCGAATTCACTAATTGCAATAGAAATGCCACTCAACTTCAAAAGATTGCAGTTTACTGCACGCTCGGTATTTTCTATGAAATAAATAAATCCGAAGGACAAACCCTTCGTGTATGTATGTCAGGGTACTGCTTTTCTAATGGTTTTGGTTATTTACGCATTAAAGTAGTGCAATAATTTTTTTTTAATTTTTAAATTTTGTTTTTTTTTAACCAACATATATTCGTAAATAAAATTTTGAATGCATATAAAATCAAAAGGGGTAGCGAAGCGCACCGGGTTCAGCTATCAAATATAAAACTTTATCTTAAATTTTGCGGAGTATAGAGGAAAATATTTGAGGCCCTTTGTGTATGTTTAAGCTATATAAAATGGACCCTAAAAAAGTTTGACCCGGGAACCCCCCCTTTTTGGTATTTTTATCTACCAACCGAAAAATTTCCCAACCTCATGATTGTCGATGGCGCAGTGTAATTACTGGCGATAACACAAATTCCCCGTATGACATTACCTATAAGTTAAGGTTACGGGTTTGTTTAAGGGTTCGGAAGAATTTTCAGATGATATGAATCTTTTTCTTACTAAATTTTCAATTCGCTCCACTATTTTGTACAGTACGCATATCACATTGCCTCTTCATATTCGGTAGTTCACTGATTGCAGTCCCAATGAATTTTGCATTGGATGGATTATTTCCATATCTAGTCAATTTTTTGGAGTTTCCGACGTCAGGATCGATATAAATAAGGTGTCATCGGTTTATAAAAGTTAAGGACCACATAAATTATGTTAAAAAGTAGAAATCTTTGTCGATTAAATTATGGCATGTTTTTGTTACAATTTCTACCGAATGAACTGTAATTTGGCATTTAATGTTTTGAGTATTGTGAAATCAATAACGGCAATAACTGTTTAAAGCACGTTGAGCTTTAAATGTTTTGATGCTTCGAGAAGTATTTTTTTTTATCAAAATTGAACATTTTGTTATGGCAACCATATAACGGCATGTACACAAAATATGCAAAATTTCGGGTTTTTTTTCAATAAGAATTTCCAATTCCAAAACGCATTCTGAAACAATTCTATACAAAATTCCATATCCAAATAGAACAGTTAATACAGTTCTGCAATTTTTCTAGAGACTTTTCCCAAATTTTTCTTTCTTGAAAACGTTTTAAGTGTAATTACAAATAAATAATAAGTCATCCTCAACTGAAGTTTTACTATGCTTTTTTAAAAAATTTTTCATATAGTTCTAAAAAAGTGGGTGTGGGCAGCTCCTCTGCTATATATATATATATATATATATATGTATATATATATATACATATATATATATATATATATATATATATATATATATATATATATATATATATATATATATATATATATATATATATATATATATATATAGATTAGAAGTATACGTGGCCAGTTCCTCAGCCCCCAAATAATTCCCTAGGGTTGGAGGGAACGTCAACAGTATCTCGTGTAATAATTTTCAAATCGATATTTTCATTATCTGGCAAATATAAAGATTTTAGATAAATCAAAATAGTGAACGTAAAAGTAGGCGTGGTCAATATTTTTTTCTTTAAAAACCTAACTCGAGATATGACAAACCTTTGTACAAAAAATTATGCAAATCGATCCAGCCGTTCTCAACTGATTCCATTACCAACGAACAACAATTGAATTTTATATATATAGATTTAAGCTATTTTTGGGGTCTTGGCCACTTTTTTCATTTTATGGGCCTTATTTGGCATCTTTGTTTCTAAGGGGGTAGAGAATCTCTTCGCATAAAATTTAAACATTTTCAGAGTAGGGCCCATATTGGTCTTGACCACATTCATCAATTGATTTGGCTAAAAAATTGTGCTTATGCTACCCTGGGGTAGAGAACCATCATACAGATAATTGCCACATAGGAATTTATTTAAGTAATGTCCCCACATTTTAGTACCCCAAGTCCACTTTCACATCTAAAAAGAAAATTGTGTATTCTATTGAATTTGTAACCCCCAAGAGAATATTGGTTGGGAACGTAGATTTGGGATGTACATCTATATGAAATAAATTGTGAAAACATGAACAAATTACAAATATAAGAAAGTAACACGGGACCGAATATTTGTGAATCGTCATTGAATTATACTATGATGAAAAATATGGACTTTATGGGGTCTCCAAGTTACAATTTAAATGGCAAGTAAAATTAATTCCCATCGTACGGTAATGTGTGTAAAATAGTAATTATAATAATTTAATCACGCGAAATTTTTTTCAGTTTGACATGCTATGTTGTTCTGCTATATTTTTCATTTGGCCTCTATTTGTCATCTTGGATTATAAGGGGTAGAAGAAAGTTTTCAATGTTTCGATGTTTCGGAGTAGTGCCCATATAAAGGTACCTCCTGATTTTACCATATTTCAAAGGTTTTGGCTAAAAATGTGTATTTGGGGGGTGAAAATCTTACACAAAAATTTCAACATATCTACAAAATTTAGAATTTCTACAAATTTTAGAATTTTCTCCATGTAATAGTACCCCCTCAAGTCCATCTTTTGGCGGACAAACAGACCGACATGGTTAATCGGACTTATGAGGACTATAATGCACAATCTGAGGTTTTAATCGGTTTAAAAATGTAATTAACTTTGGATATTCTTCAATCATTCAGCCCTCAATTATGAGGTGTACAAAATACAGTAAATTCCAAAATTACTGCTCATTTGACTAGAAAATTTTGCTACGATTTAGATTTGTTAGCACATCCACACATTTGAAGCCCACGGCTTAAAAATGGGTACAGGTATTTTAAAATACTTTCAATCGACAAGTACGTGAACTCTTATATCGGTCATATCTGTCAATAATTATGCTTTGACAAATACGCATAATAGACAAAAACTACGGGCCGGCAACGCGGACCGGGCCAGCTAGTATATATATGTATATATTAGTTCCAAATGCATTTACATTTGCTATACACTTCTGCACAAATGTTATCTTTGTGTTTGACCGAGGCATTTGTCTATATGTACCTCTCTCTGTCGTGCTGAATGGTATTCAAACAAAAAAAAAAAAAACAAAATGCTAGACTTCCGCCCCGTCCTTACCTTTCTCCTCATGCAAAATTCTGTGTCATTGGTTTTTAATTGTGACATATGGAGCGACTGCAATCAGGTAAAATTAAATATACATCTTCAGAGCAATTGGCTTTTATTCTGACCCTAACCCTACCTCCATGATAATTGCGACCTGAATATAATACCCACATAGTACTGCAGGGTGTAAAACATATTACAAAATATGCAAATCAAAATTGAAAGTCAATCGCATACGATAAAAAAATGATAAAAAATATGCCCTTTTTATTGGCATATTTTTGGGAGATTTTCTTAGATTATATCCTTTTCTGGCAAGGGGCCATTTCGAATTGGTGGGAATAGTCAAAATCAATTTTTCAACATTGTCCGATGACCAAACAAAATGTTAGGTTTATATCCAACCCTAAACGCTAGGCCCAGCTAAATTCCGCGCCAATTGGTTTATAATAGCGAATTTGTGAGAATTAAATCATGACAATTATGTTTATAGTAATAATTATAAGTCCAAAGGAACAAATATATGGGAGGAATATCCTCCTCTGAATCGATTTCTACTAAATTTGTCGAGGCATTTCCGCCTTTTCAATTCGGACTTGTATTATCCATTTGGTACACAATTAACATGAGAGCTTTATCTATAATATTTATAATAATTATAAGTCCAAAGGAACAAATATATGGGAGGAATATCCTCCTCTGAATCGATTTCTACTAAATTTGTCGAGGCATTTCCGCCTTTTCAATTCGGACTTGTATTACCCATTTGGTACACAATTAACATGAGAGCTTTATCTAAATCTGAACCAATCTCGATAAAATTTGGCAAAGGCATTTCTGAGATGTATTCGATATATTTACCCGAATATCGTTAATACGGAGTCCATATTACGGCTATGCAGGGCAAATTCAGCAAATTGAATGAACAATATGTATGGGAGCTATAGCTATACCTGAACCGATTTCCACCAAATTTGACATAGTGGTTTCTAGACTCAACTTGGTCGTAAGAACCAAATTCCAAATAATATAACACGTTTGGTGCCCAATAAAAGGCAAATCGGCCGAAGATATATATGGGAGCTATATCCAAATGTTAACCGATCTCTATAAAATTTAGCAAGAGTATTTCTGAGTTATATTTGTAATATTTCCCCAAATATCATTGTTACAGAGTGCATATTATGGCTGCGGTGGACAAAAATAACAAATAGGATGAACAATATATATGGGAGCTATATCTATATCTGAACCGATTTCGATCAAATTTGGCATACTTTATATTACAAGTTTGGTGCACAATATAAGGCAAATTGGACGAAAATATATATGGGAGCTATACCTAAAATGGCCGATTATCCCCAATTTCAAAAGGGTTCGTCCTTGGGTCAAACAAATTATTTGTGCAAAATTTCATCTGAATCAGGCAATAAATGCTACCCGTACTTTGTTTATAAAAATACATGTACAGACGGACGGACAGACAGTAGAGCGGACAGACAGACGAACATGCATAAAACGACTGATATGCAGATCATCAAAAGGAACTATGGAAGGAAACAAATGCACAAAAACATAATACCCAGACCACCTTGTGGTGTAGGGTATATAAAAGTAAAAACTGCATATCATTACAACCTCCGATTGGTGTCGTATAGGAAAGCATATAGATATCTACTTATTTTTGAAAAAAAAAATGTAAATGTTGACATATTAATGTTCCCAAAAGTTTGTACATCTTATATCATAGTTGCAAGACAAGATTTATATCAAAGTTTTGTTTATTTTTTCAAAGAGAAAAGCTCAACTTTACATCTTATATTAGGTTCTTAAATGCATTACACACTAATACGCCAATATATATATATATATATATATATTATATGATAATTACTTTTACAAAATCGCTAAAAAATCACGAAAAAGAAATCTCATTGCAAAAATTCTCAAATCGGGAAAAAATCGAAAAAAAAGTTCAATGGAATCGAATTTTGAAATAACTTTGTAAGGATCTTTCAGCATTTGCTGTAAAAAATCAGCGAACAAGTTGAAGATTTTTTCAATTTGTTATTCTTCTTTTGTCAATTTTTTTCAATTTGTATTATCGTATTGAAATCAGTGGATTTTTTGTGAACAAAATATAGAATAATTTTTTACTATATACAATTTTTCACCAAAAAATGAAATAAGTGCGAAATACGATGTTAACTGACATCTACCTTTCAACTCCAGGGCCTGGTTCAGCTAAAAAATGCGAACACATTTAAACAAACAAAAATGACCGAAAAAGCCTAATAGGGCTTTTTTTAAAGCGTGGACCTACTTTTTTCATGTGACAATGATCCGTCCAATGAAAGCTCAAAATGTAAAATTCTTTGTGAGTACAATCAGTAAAATACCAAATATAAAGGGTGCAAAATAGTAGAGCGACTGGGACTTTTAGTAAGAAAAGGATTTCTATCCTTCCATAAATTCTTCCCAAACATTCAAGATACCTTAAATCGCTTTTGCAGGTCATGATATCGATCATAACTCACGGATAAGGGTACAACCCGATTTCATATTTATATATGACTAGCTGGCCCAGACCGCGTTGCCGGTCTGTAGTTTTAGTCTTTAACGCATAGTTTTTAAAGCATAATAATTCACACATCTGGCTCACATAAGTGGCACAATTTTTAGTATAAATGATGACTCGACTAAAGAGTAATAAATATGTTTTTTCAAAAATGTCAAAAATGTTCACGTACCGGGCGATTTTCAGTGTTTCAAAAAACCTGATCCTATTTTCAGCCAGAGGTTTTAATTTGAGAGTTGGAAACCCAAATAATATAGCACACTTATTAAACAGTATACATCATAACACATCATATACACATTTATAATAGTCCCATATAAGATGGTTCTCGACCAAAGTAGCCTAAACACACATTTTAAGCCAAATCGACTCGAAAATATAACCAAAACCCTCGAAATAGGTAAAACCAGGAGGAACCTTTATATGAGCGCTACTCTAAAACATTGACATTGACAAAACATTGAGGTGACCTAGAATGTGATCTGTAAATAGTTGAAATTAGCGGATGCCTTCATATAAGGGTTATACCAAAGCTTGGTCCCATACTTATATTTATTTGAAAGAATGTTTTGTTCTTTCTAAAATCTCAAATAACCAAAATTTAAGGAATTAAAAAAGGGCTATATCATAATGCAGACCAACCTGAAAAAAACAAATGATTCTTTATGTAACCCATAGGACTGCATCAAATAAAACAATAAAACTCTATCTTAAATTTTGCGGAGTATAGAGGAAAATGATTTGAAGCCCTTTGTGTATGTTTAAGCTATATAAAATGGACCCTTAAAAAGTTTGACCCGGTAACCCCCCCTTTTTGGTATTTTTATCTACCAACCGAAAAATTTCCCAACCTCATGATTGTCGATGGCGCAGTGTAATTACTGACGATAATACAAATTCCCCGTATGACATTACCTATAAGTTAAGGTTACGGGTTTGTTTAAGGGTTCGGAAGAATTTTCAGATGATATGAATCTTTTTCTTACTAAATTTTCAATTCGCTCCACTATTTTGTACAGTACGCATATTACATTGCCTCTTCATATTCGGTAGTTCACTGATTGCAGTCCCAATGAATTTTGCATTGGATGGATTATTTCCATATCTAGTCAATTTTTTGGTGTTTCCGACGTCAGGATCGATATAAATAAGGTGTCATCGGTTTATAAAAGTTAAGGACCACATAAATTATGTTAAAAAGTAGAAATCTTTGTCGATTAAATTATGGCATGTTTTTGTTACAATTTCTACCGAATGAACTGTAATTTGGCATTTAATGTTTTGAGTATAGTGAAATCAATAACGGCAATAACTGTTTAAAGCACGTTGAGCTTTAAATGTTTTGATGCTTCGAGAAGTATTTTTTTTTATCAAAATTGAACATTTTGTTATGGCAACCATATAACGGCATGTACACAAAATATGCAAAATTTCGGGTTTTTTTCAATAAGAATTTCCAATTCCAAAACGCATTCTGAAACAATTCTATACAAAATTCCATATCCAAATAGAACAGTTGATACAGTTCTGCAATTTTTCTAGAGACTTTTCCCAAATTTTTCTTTCTTGAAAACGTTTTAAGTGTAATTACAAATAAATAATAAGTCATCCTCAACTGAAGTTTTACTATGCTTTTTTAAAAAATTTTACATATAGTTCTAAAAAAAGTGGGTGTGGGCAGCTCCTCTGACCCACACAGATACCTAGGCTTGGAGGGAGAGTCAAGATTACGTTGTATACTAACTGTAGAGCAGATATATTCTTTATTTTTGCAAATAGGATTTTAGGTAAATCGAGAAATGGACGCAAAATTGGGCGTGGTCACTTTTTCTGTGCATAAAAACCTAACTGATTCAATTACCAACAAAAACAATTGGTTATTAAGTCCACTTATATATATATATATATATATATATATATATATATATATATATATATATATATATATATATATATATATATAAATGTAAGTTGTGTTAGTTACTACGCTTATAACTTAAGAACAGCTGGACTGATTTTATCGATCCACACAAATTCGGAGTTGTCTCCTCTCCGAAAAGGATAATATCCAAAAAAATCGCGTAAAAATGTGATGTATTAACATTTTCATTTTGACTTTTCAAATGTACAATAGTAATGTTTTATTTTGCATGATTTTTTTCTATTTTGACTGGCTTTTTTCTAATGTACATTTGTAGTGTTTTTTATATTTTATTTTTGAATTCGAATATTAAAACCAGTTTATTTAATTGGCTTGATTTCTTGAGAACTGAAATTGATGGCGGGTTACATGGAAGTGTAATACCGAATTATATGTTGGCGAAACGGAATAGATGATATCGAAATAATTTAACGCGGTCACACCAAAAGAAAGATAATTATTAATTAAAAGATAATAACTTTTTCAAATTCGCTAAAAAATCACGAAAAAGAGATCTCATTGCAAAAATTCTCAAATCGGGAAAAAATCGAAAAGATTTTCAGTGGAATCGAATTTTAAAATAATAGTAAGGGTCTTTAAACATTTGCTGTAATAAAATTCTCAAATCGGGAAAAAATCGAAAAGATTTTCAGTGGAATCGAATTTTAAAATAATAGTAAGGGTCTTTAAACATTTGCTGTAATAAATCAGCGAACAAGTTTAAGATTTTTTCAATTTGTTATTCTTCTTTTGTCATTTTTTTTTAATTTGTATTTGCGAACACATTTAAACAACCAAAAATGACAGAAAAAGCCTAATGGAGCTCATTTCAAAGCGTGGACCTACTTCTTTCATGTGACAATAATCCGTCCAATGAGAGCTCAAAATGCAAAATTCTTTGGAAGTACAATCAGTAAAATACCAAATTTAAAGGGTGCAAAATAATAGAGCGAATGGGAGTTTTAGTAAGAAAAGGATTTCTATCCTTCCAGGAATTCTTCCCAAACATTCAAGATACCTTAAATCACTTTTGCAGGTCATGATATCGATTTAAGCTATTTTTGGGGTCTTGGCCACTTTTTTCATATTTTGGCCCTTATTTGGCATCTTTGTCTCTAAGGGGTTAGGGAACCATCATACAGATAATTGCCACATAGGAATTTATTTAAGTAAAGTCCCCACATTGGAGTATTTTCCTAAGTCCACTTTCACATATAATGTGTGGTCAGAAAAGAAAATTTTGTATTCTATTGAATTTGTAACTCTCAAGAGAATATTGGTTGGAAAGGTAGATTTGGGAAATACATCTATATGATAATATGGTGGATAAAACTATTTTTACTCATTTAAATCACGCGGAATGTTTTTCAGTTTGACATGCTATGTTGTTCTGTTAAATTTTTGATTTGGTCTCTATTTGTCATATTGGATTATAAGGGCTAGAAGAATGTTTTCAATGTAGGTCGATGTCTCGGAGTAGTGCCCATATAAAAGTATCTCCTGATTTTACCATATTTCAAAGGATTTGGCTAAAAATGTGTATTTGGGGGGTGAAAACTTACACAAAAATATGAACATATCTACAAATTTTAGAATTTTTTCCATATAATAGTACCCCCTTTAGGGGGACTTATAAGAACGCTAATGGACTATCTGAGGTGCTAATGGCTTAAAAAAGTAATTAACTTTGGCTATTCTTATTTCATTCAGCGCTCAATTATGAGGTGTACAAATTACAGCAAATTCCAAATTACCGCTCATTTCACTGGAAGATTTTGCTACGATTTTTACCATACTAAAAATTAATTTGATCCCTTACATGGGTATAAGATTGATATATACTTTTTAATAGATTTGTATAGCACATCCACACCTTTGAAGCCCACGGCTTAAATATGGCTACAGCTATTTTAAAACACTTTTAATCGAACAGTACGGAAACACTTATATCAGTCATATCTGTGAATAATTATGCTTTGACAAATATGCATAATAGACAAAAACAACGGGCCGGCAACGCGGACCGGGCCAGCTAGTATATATATATATATATATATATATATATATATATATATATATATATATATATATATATATATATATATATATATATATATATATATATATATATATATACTAGCTGAACCCGGTGCGTTTCGCTACCCCTATTGATTTTATATGCATTCAAAATTTTATTTACTAATATATGTTGGATAAAGAAAAACAAATTTAAAAATTTAGAAAAAATATTGCACTAATTTAATGCGTTAATAAACAAAATCATTACAAAAGCAGTAACATGACATGCATACACGAAGGGTTTGTCCTTTGGATTTATTTATTTCATAGCAAATACCAAGCGTGCAGGAAACTGCAATTTTTTTTAAGTAGAGTGGCATTTCTATTGCAATTAGTGAATTCGAGATAGCAACATACTTCGCCGTAATAAGCGTATTTCAAATAAATTGTTGTGTTGTTTTTTAGTGTTAGCCTAAGGCGTTGTGGGTCAATGGTTCTTATTAAAATCATATCCCGATCTGATCCGATTTAAATATAATTTTAAAAAAATTACTTTTACACCAAACTCCGCCACACCTTTCATAATTCATTGAAATTGGTGCGTCAAATATGTGAAATCGGCCGAGAATATATATATGGGAGCTATATCCAAATCTTAACTAATTTCCAATTAATTTATCACATTTATTATTATAACCAAATTCCACCACACATTCTGAATTTCATTGGGATCGGTCATATATATCGTGTTTGGTGCATAATATGTATGAAATCGGCCGAAATATATATGTTAGCTATATCCAAACCTTAACTGATTTCAATATAATTTGGCAATTTTTGCTAGTGCCAGATTTTGTCTCCCTCGCTTTGGGTGCATCAAATATGTGAAATCGGCTGAGTATATATTTGGGAGCTATAATCACATCTGAGCGTATTTGAATATAATTTGTCAAATTTATTTTTGTACCAAATTTAGCCACTCATGCCGAATTTCATTGGAATCGGAAATACGTATCGTGTTTTGTGCATCAAATATGTGAAATCGGCGGAAAATATATATGGGAGCTATATCCAAATCTGAACCGATTTTAATATAATTTGACTAATTTATTTTCTAATCAAAATCCCGTTACATATTCCAAATTTCTTTGGAATCGAACATACATATCGTGTATGGTGCATAAAATAAATGAAATCGGTCGAAAATATATATGAGAGCTATATCCAAATCTGAACCGATTTTAATATAATTTGACAAATGAATATTTGTTTTAATTTCCGCTACACATTCCAAATTTCATTGAAATTAGAGATATATAGCGTTTTTGGTGCATCAAATACATGAAATCGGTCGAAAATATATATGGGAGCTATATCCAAATCTGAACCGATTTCAATTTAATTTGACAAATTCATTTTGGCTCCCAATTCCGTTACTTATTTTAAATTTCATTACAATTGGAAATACATGTCGTGTTTGGTCCACCAAATACATGAAATCGGCCGAAAATGTATATGGGAGCTATATCCAAATCTGAACCGATTTCAATATAATTTGGGAAATCAATTTTTTAGATAAAATCTATCACACGTTTCAAATTTCATTGAAATTGGGGATACATAGCGTGTTTGGTGAATCAAATGCTTGAAATCGGCCGAAAATATATATGGGAGCTATATCCAAATCTAAACCGATTTCAATATAATTTGACAAATTTATTTTCGGATTAAATCCCGTCACACATTCCAAATTTCATTGGAATCGAACATTCATATTGTGTTTGAGGCATCAAATGAACGAAATCGGTCGAAAAAATATATGGGAGCTATATCCAAATCTGAACCGATTACAATATAATTTGGCTAACTTATTTTTGTTCCAAATTCCTATACGTATTCCAAACTTGGAGACTGTATCTTCAACCAATCAATAGATATGTGCATATAAAATCTAAATTTTTGAGAGGTACCTCCGATTCTGATATATAGATATAGATATAGATATATATATATATATATATATATATATATATATATATTTTTTTTTTCCTCTTTTATAGATATAGATATATATATATATATATATATATATATATATATATATATATATATATATATATATATATATATATATATATATCTATATATATAAATGTAAGTTGTGTTAGTTACTACGCTTATAACTCAAGATCCGCTGATCTGATTTTAACGATTCATACAAATTCGGAATTGTCTCTTTTCCGAAAAGGATAATATTCAAAAAAATCGCGTAAAAATGTGATATATTAACATTTTCATTTTGACTTTTGAAATGTACAATAGTAATGTTTTATTTTGCACGATTTTTTTCCATTTTGACTTACTTTTTTCTAATGTACATTTGTAGTGTTTTTTTATATTTTTTTCCAATTCGAATATTAATACCAATTTATTTAATTGACTTGATTTCTTGAGAACTGAAATTGATGGCGGGTTGCATGGAATTCAGTCAGATGATATCGAAATAACTTAACGCAGTTAGACCAAAGTTAAAAGATAATTACTTTTTCAAAATCTCTAAAAAAACACGAAAAAAGAGATCTCATGGCAAAAATTCTCAAATCGGGAAAAATCGAAAAAAAATTCAATGGAAATTGACTAGATATGGAAATAATCCATCCAATGAGAACTTAAAATGCAAAATTCATTGGGACTGCAACCAGTGAAATACCGAATATGAAGAGCACTGTTATATGCGAACTATACAAAATAGTGGAGCAAATTGAAAATTTAGAAAGAAAAGGATTCATATCCTCGGGAAATTCTTCCGATACCTTAAAAGTAACCTTAACTCCCATGTAACGTTATACGGTGACTATGCGCTATAATCAGTAATTACACTGCGGGAAATTACACTTGGAAAATTGTTTGGTTGGTACATAAAAATCCCAAAAAGGGGTTTCGGATCAAACGTTTTTAGGGTCCATTTTATATAGCTTAACCAAACACAAACGGTCGGCCTAAATTGATGTAGTCCCTCAAATGATGTAGCCCCTTTCAAATTCCTCAAATGTTGGTAATTTGAGATTTTAGGAAGAACAACACATTTTTTCAAATAATTATAAGAATAGGACAATGCTTTGGTATAACCCTTATATGTGGACCTATTTCTTTCATATTACAATAATCCGCCCAATGAGAACTCAAAATGCAATTCATTGGAACGGCAATCAGTGAAATACCGAATATAAAGGGTACAAAATGGTAGAGCGAATTGGACATTTAGGAAAAAAAGAAAAAAACTTCCTAAACTTTCAAGATATCTTAAATCGCTTTTGCAGGTCATGATATATGACCCCCGGATAAGGGTACAATCCTTTTTCAAGTATAGTTTACATTTTAACCATATTTTACTCATACGCATTTTAGCAAAAGTTGGTAATTTGAGAAGAAACCATCCTCGCAAAAAATTATCACGTTTTGGCATAACCATCATATAATTTAAGCTATATTATATGCTCTTGATCACATTCATCAATTGATTTGGCTAAAAAAATGTATTTAGGCTACTCTGGGGTGGAGAATCGTCTTACAGATAATTGTCCACATAGGAATTTATTTGAGTATAGTTCCCACATTAGTGTACCCGCAAATCCACTTTCCTAACCAAGGTTTGGTCAGAAAATAAAATTTGGTATACTATTGAATTTTTAACTCTCAAGAGAATATTGGTTGGGAACGTAGATGTGGGATGTACGTCTACATGCCATAAACTCCGAAATATCAAATTGTGGCAGAAACATGAAAAAATTACGAATATTATTTTTTTGGATCGTTATTGAATTATACTATGAAGAAAAATATGGACTTTATGGGTTCTCCAACGCACAATTTTAATGACAAAAATAAATTAATTCCTATATAACGGTAATGAGTGTAAAAGACCAATTATCTTTGACTATTTTGAAATCATTCAGATCAGTGTTCTATAATGCTTTAAAAATTATGCATTAAAAACTAAAAGTAGGGGCCGGCAACGCGGACCGGGCCAGCTAGTATATATATATATATATATATATATATATATATATATATATATATATATATATATATATATATATATATATATATATATATATATATGTATAATCAAATAAATCCCTAGGGTTGGAGGGAACATCAACAGTATCTCGTGTAATAATTTTCAAATCGATATCTTCATTATCTGGAAAATATAAAGATTTTAGATAAATGAAAATAGTGAGCGTAAAAGTAGGCGTGGTCAACATTTTTTTCTTTAAAAACCTAACTCGAGATATGACAAACGTTTGTACAAAAAATTATGCAAATCGATCCAGCCGTTCTCAACTGATTCCATTACCAACGAACAACAATTGATTTATATATATATATATATATATATATATATATATATATATATATATATATATATATATATATATATATATATATATATATAGATTTAAGCTATTTTTGGGGTCTTGGCCACTTTTTTCATTTTATGGCCCTTATTTGGCATCTTTGTTTCTAAGGGGGTAGAGAACCTCTTCGCATAAAATTTAAACATTTTCAGAGTAGGGCCCATATTGGTCTTGACCACATTCATCAATTGATTTGGCTAAAAAAATTGTGCTTATGCTACCCTGGGGTAGGGAACCATCATACAGATAATTGCCACATAGGAATTTATTTAAGTAATGTCCCCACATTGGAGTATCCCCAAGTCCACTTTCACATCTAATGTGTTGTCAGAAAAGAAAATTTTGTATTCTATTGAATTTGTAACCCCCAAGAGAATATTGGTTGGGAACGTTGATTTGGGATGTACATCTATATGAAATAAATTGTGAAAACATGAACATATTACAAATATAAGAAAGTAACACGGGACCGAATACTTGTGAATCGTCATTAAATTATACTATGATGAAAAATATGGACTTTATGGGGTCTCCAACTTACAATTTAAATGGCAAGTAAAATTAATTCCCATCGTACGGTAATGTGTGTAAAATAGTAATTATAATAATTTAATCACGCGAAATTTTTTTCAGTTTGACATGCTATGTTGTTCTGCTATATTTTTCATTTGGCCTCTATTTGTCATCTTGGATTATAAGGGGTAGAAGAAAGTTTTCAATGTTTCGATGTTTCGGAGTAGTGCCCATATGAAGGTACCTCCTGATTTTACCATATTTCAAATGTTTTGGCTAAAAATGTGTATTTGGGGGGTGAAAATCTTACACAAAAATTTCAACATATCTACAAAATTTAGAATTTCTACAAATTTTAGAATTTTTTCCATGTAATAGTACCCCCTCAAGTCCATCTTTTGGCGGACAAACAGACCGACATGGTTAATCGGACTTATGAGGACTATAATGCACAATCTGAGGTTTTAATCGGTTTAAAAAAGTAATTAACTTTAGATATTCTTCAATCATTCAGCCCTCAATTATGAGGTGTACAAAATACAGTAAATTCCAAAATTACTGCTCATTTGACTGGAAAATTTTGCTACAATTTAGATTTGTTAGCACATCCACACATTTGAAGCCCACGGCTTAAAAATGGGTACAGGTATTTTAAAATACTTTCAATCGACAAGTACGTGAACTCTTATATCGGTCATATCTGTCAATAATTATGCTTTGACAAATACGCATAATAGACAAAAACTACGGGCCGGCAACGCGGACCGGGACAGCTAGTATATATATGTATATATATTTTAGATATATTAGATATATTAGATCCAAATGCATTTACATTTGCTATACACTTCTGCACAAATGTTACCTTTGTGTTTGACCGAGGCATTTGTCTATATGTACCTCTCTCTGTCGTGCTGATTGGTATTCAAAAAAAAAAAAAATGCTAGACTTCCGCCCCGTCCTTACCTTTCTCCTCATGCAAAATTCTGTGTCATTGGTTTTTAATTGTGACATATAGAGCGACTGCAATCAGGTAAAATTCAAAGCAATTGGCTTTTATTCTGACCCTAACCCTACCTCCATGATAATTGCGACCTGAATATAATACCCACATAGTACTGCAGGGTGTAAAACATATTACAAAATATACAAATCAAAATTATAAGTCAATCGCATACGATAAAAAAATTGATAAAAATATGCACTTTTTATTGGCATATTTTTGGGAGATTTTCTTAGATTATATCCTTTTATGGCAAGGGGCCATTTCGAATTGGTGGGAATAGTCAAAATCAATTTTTCAACATTGTCCGATGACCAAACAAAATGTTAGGCTTATGTTCAACACTAAACGCTAGCCCCAGCTAAATTCCGCGCCAATTGGTTTATAATAGCGACCTGTAGAGCTGCTACAAAATCAGGCATAATCAGTAAAGAAAATCTTAATGTCGGGCGGGGCCGAATTTATGATACCCTACATCACTTTGCGTATTTAGAAGAGCTTCACATAAGAGCATTATAAGTCCAAAGGAACAAATATGTGGGGGGAATATCTTCCTCTGAATCGATTTCTACTAAATTTGCCGAGACATTTTCAATTCGATTTGTTCACATTTAAATGCTGGAGTGCTCTAACGATAGCCAAATATAAAGAAACCACAATATCACGCTTAAATTCCACAACGAATAACTTTTTTCTTGAAATTTCTTACCAAAATGCATTTGTACGCTTGTAAACAATATAATGAACTGTCACTGGAATAATTTTAACAGCTGTCGGACGAGTGTTTGTGTGTGAGTTTTTTTATCTCACCCTGTATTTGACTGGAAGACCACAAGTGGCTCTCGTTAGAGCACTCCAGCATTTAAATATAAAAAAATAAATCTTTCGTGTCTCGTACCATCGCTCGTTACCGTGATACTGGTAGCGTAGCCCGACGTCAAAGAAGTGGACGGAAGAAAACAGTAACATGAACAGAAATGGTTCGAAAAGTAAAGAAGCGACTTGATCGAAACCCGGGTCGCAGTGACCGAAAAATGCCTCGTGAGCTGAACATATCACAATATTCCATTCGGCAAATATTGAAAAATGAGCTCGGGGCAAAGCGATTAAAATTCCAAAAAGTGCAAGAACTTACAACGCAACAGAAAGAAAATAGACTCAAAAGAGCTAAAGAGTAGCTTCGCTTGGCCGAAAGCGGTGAAATGTCGAATTTGGTTTTCTCCGTTGTCCAGCAGTTTGTAAACAAACAAAATGATCGTGTTTACTTGCCAAAGAGGTCAACTGCAATGGTTGGCTCAAACGCCGGCCATGGTGATGGCGTTGGCCGCCATAACACCGATGGTCGATCTCCGCTCGTATTAATCGACCGTAACACCAGAATAAATGCCGAATATTATAGCGAAAATATTCTGCAGGGTGAATGAAAGCCTTGGGCACGCAATCATTTTGGACGCAGACACTCAGCACGCGCCACTCAAAAATGGTTACAAAATGAGGTTCAACCCTTCATATATATATATATATATATATATATATATATATATATATATATATATATATATATATATATATATATATATATATATATATATATATATATATATATATATATATATATATATATATATATATATATATATATATATATATATATATATATATATATATATATATATATATATATATATATATATATATATATATGGGAGATATACATATCTAAATTTTGACCGATTATTTATTACATTATTATTTTTTATTATATATAAATAGGGTTCATCCTTGGGCCAAACAAATAATTTGTGCAAAATTTCATCTAGATCGCAATAAATGCAATAAATGCGACCTTTACTTTGTTTACAAAAACACATGGACATACGGACAGACAGACGGACGGACATGCATTAATCGACTCAGAATGTGATTTTATGCAGATCATTAAACGAAACTATGGGTCTATCTCGTTTCCTTTTGTCTGTTACAAACAAATGTACAAAGACATAATACCCTAACCACCTTGAGGTGTAGGGTATAAAAAGGACGTATTCGATGTTATATACTTTAATGCAAAATTCAACTATTTAAACAAAATTTACATTTGACAATTTATGGATAATTTTTAAATAAAAAATTGCAATCGTATGAAGTTGGAAATTGTGTCATGATTATAAGCTTTGAGTCAAAGATATTTTCATTAGTTGTAGTACATATTTTTTATTTATTTAATAAAAACAACTAATCTTATTAATCTATGTCTTTTAAGCATTATAAATAGAATATGTTTACTAAATTTATACTTTGTATTGAAAAATTAAAATAGTTTCTAATCTGGATTATATGTATATATATATATATATATATATATATATATATATATATATATATATATATATATATATATATATGGGAGATATACATATCTAAATTTTGACCGATTATTTATTACATTATTATTTTTTATTATATATAAATAGGGTTCATCCTTGGGCCAAACAAATAATTTGTGCAAAATTTCATCTAGATCGCAATAAATGCAATAAATGCGACCTTTACTTTGTTTACAAAAACACATGGACATACGGACAGACAGACGGACGGACATGCATTAATCGACTCAGAATGTGATTTTATGCAGATCATTAAACGAAACTATGGGTCTATCTCGTTTCCTTTTGTCTGTTACAAACAAATGTACAAAGACATAATACCCTAACCACCTTGAGGTGTAGGGTATAAAAATGACGTATTCGATGTTATATACTTTAATGCAAAATTCAACTATTTAAACAAAATTTACATTTGACAATTTATGGATAATTTTTAAATAAAAAATTGCAATCGTATGAAGTTGGAAATTGTGTCATGATTATAAGCTTTGAGTCAAAGATATTTTCATTAGTTGTAGTACATATTTTTTATTTATTTAATAAAAACAACTAATCTTATTAATCTATGTCTTTTAAGCATTATAAATAGAATATGTTTACTAAATTTATACTTTGTATTGAAAAATTAAAATAGTTTCTAATCTGGATTATATGTGGAAAAAACTTTTACCATTATTATATCTTTGCTGAGATATACTGTTGGCGTTAAATCGATATCTTAACAATAGACCCTATAGTGTGGATGTGTGTGTTCTATATTTATGGTAGATTGTGATTTTGTACACTGTCTGGAAATAAACAGCATACGCTTTCTGATATTATATTCACTACTTATTGTATTAAACAAATGAGATTTTTGATTCAAAATTAAACTATTATGTTACATGGACACTTGTGTACACAAATACGTTCTTATCAACAATGCTGGGTAATTACATATCCGACTTACTCCTACATACTTATGTATATTTACATACAAAAAACAAAAAGAAGATATATATTTTTAGCCTAGAGAATTACTATGAAATGCAATTACAATGTACTGTTCGGACTTAGCCCCCGTGTATGCAATGGGGCATAAGTAAGCATTTGAAACGCTAATGTAGATGGGAATGTTGCCGGTTTTATCATTTTTTATCGTTGTCCAATTTGTTTTTGTCCAAAGACGAGGAAACCATTCCACCTCCATTGGATGGATACAATTTCTCCAAATAATTGAGAGATTCGTTGAGGAAAGTCTGAAAGTAAAAGAGTACATATTTCATATTGCAGGAATGTGGTATAACAATGCAAGTTACCTGGAAGGCATGGAGAACTGCCATAATGGCAGGTGAACCAAATCCATGTGTAATTAATGAAAAATGTGTTAAATGTCGTTGCATTGAGGGCTCTAATAGATGCTGCGATCGTGTTCCGTATTGTGTCGTGCGATCCTGGCTAAGAACTTGCATGAGTTCCTTAGTAATCTGCGGGAAAGTACTTATTATTGTTGGAAACGATATAATTATTTCTATCTATAAACTAAATATTTCTTTTATACCCCTCATTATAGTATGCAGGGTATATTACGTCTGTCATTTCGTTTGTAACACATCAACATATACTCTTTAGACCCTACAAAGTATATATATTCTTGATAAGATTTATAGTCTTTTGGTTGTATTAGTCATGATTTTAACCCGAATTTGCTGTAAATTGGCAGTTTGTGTTCCTAGTATGTAGGAAACATCCTTTCATAGAACTGAGTTCCTATATAACCCTAGGTAGAGTCCCCATATAACACTACCTCCAGACATTTCTTTTGGTGTTTTGAGTTCGTAATAAGCACCATCTTATCTGAAAGATAACTGGATATATAGGCCCATGTTTTAGTATAAGTCCTGTAAAAATGTATAATTTAGATAGTTTTTAAAAAGTGACGCAAATCGAAACGATGTATATCGAGTTTCGAATGCACATGGTTTGTAGTTAATAAGCACATATATATTTTTTGAAAAATATTTTTAAGGTTAAAAAAAGTTGAAAGCACAAAAATAATTTCATGATAACATGATCAATGTTATCTTTTACAAAATAAATAAATGAAAAAATAAATTAAAATAATAATTCATAAGGCATTTCAATGATATTTTAGATGTCCAGTATATAGTATATGCAATTTCAACTTAAAATGTATGTACAAGATCCAACATAATCTAATGTGTAACACAGCCTCAATTGATCAAACATATATATATATATATATATATATAATTATATATATATATATATATATATATATATATATATATATATATATATATATATATATATATATATATATATATATATATATATATATATATATATATATATATATATATATATTTCTTGCCATGAAATATATTGAATAATTAAAGTCTAGTTTTAATATTATGAACATTTTAACGCAGGTGTAAACCAAAGAGGGCCTTAGTCAGCCAATCGTTTTAACATTGGTACGGAGCTATTTAAAGCGGAATTGTGCTTTTCAACTAATATATGGAAAACACATCTATCGCAATAAAGTAATTGGCGGAAAAATCAAGCTGTTCGAATTCAACCGAGAATATTGCTATTATTGTTATCCTCAACATGTGACTGTTTGGTGCCATTTATAGTCCGGTTGGGTCATTAGATCTTACTTTTTATACCCTCCATCATATTATTAACATAGTCATTCCAGTTGTACCTCCTCGAAATACTCCCCTAAACCCTACAACGTAAAATTCGTGCATTTTGTTATAGAACAGGTCAAGTTCGTAAATGAGCAACATCGGTACAACCCGAAATAAGCCTTTAACAGAATTGTATATCGGTATATTGAGTTCGTAATGGGTTCTTCCTCCTGCGGCATAACATTGTCCGTTTTCTTATAGCCTCAATATAACGGTACCTCCACATATTCGGTATTTCGACCGGTATTTAAACCACGTTTTCTAACGGATTTGTCTAAAATTTGATATTTATTCTTCGTAATGGTAGTTCGTAGTAAAGGCCTGCACAAGACGAATTGTATGAATTATGCTTTTTTCGACACACTGACTTTGTCTACTCAATCATGCGCTATGTATTTGATAGGCAATGACAACCAACAACATCCCCAATTTTGATTCATGTGTGTCATTGTCTAAGGTTCGATCGTGGCATGGCTGACTCGAATATTTGCATGGTGTTCTCCATAAATGCAGGGTGTCAACGATGACATCGAACCGTGTCATCGTCAAATTGTGTGTCATTTGTGTACGTGTGCTTAAATTGAGAGTGTGTGTGTGTTACTTTCGACGGTGAGAGTGTGTTTTTGTGTGTGCTGTAATTTTGAAGTAACAAACACGGCGTAAATATAAAATTGAGTACAATAACAAAAAATGCATAGACATCAACAAATGAATAGAAAAAATGAAATATATACTTAATAATCCCAATTTATTGGTGATTATCATAAAATGTTGGTCATAAAATAGAGGTAAATATTGTTTGCCTATTTTCTATCTACATATAGTGTTCTTTTAAAATTAAAGTTTGTGGCAGAGATTTGACTCTCATTCAATAACAGAATATGCACAGAATTGAACAATGCAAGTATATAGTGTTGTTACGTGAATTACAGTAGCACTCATTCTCATTTACACCTCAATACCGGCGGCAAACATTTATGAAATTATAATCAAAATAAGAAAAATTTTCAGGGGATTATTGTTTTGTAATAAGGATTAACATTTTAGATTGTTTCGTCAATAACCACGAAATGTGAAAATTTTGTGTGGACCAATTAGAAGTGCCTTTAATATTTTTGTATTCGCCAAGAAATTCTTTATTACAAAAAAATTATTTTTTCACATATCGGAAAAGCAGGTAGCGATTGCGCTTTGCCTTCATCACGTGTGTGTCTTTTTCGTTGGAAATTGTTTCATAATTTTTTTTTTTTTTTTTGATAGAACATTTTTGTATGACACACTATTCAACATTCCCTTTTATTGGTCATTACATGTTATGACGATGGGTTTGAGTGTGACCGACATGACGAGACATCGAGCATTTGGGTGGATGTCACGTACTGTTATGCGTTTGATCAAACAGGGCACAACATGACGAGCGTTTTCTCTCCATGGCATAAATAGAGAAAATTGTCACATTTGCAGCCCTTTAGTTCGTAGTTCGGTGACAGAACATTGGCCCAGTTTTATGGCCCAGATTTATGGCGCTTCACTGTATACTCCAACTGATTTCATTTGAAAAATTGCAGCAAGCTCGAATATGAAATCCCTATATTTATTTTAATGGTATTGTATCAATTTAATTCTTCTTTAATAAATTTCTTCTTTGGTGAAAGATAAGGTATACGCCAACAGCCCAGTGTCTATTCAAGTCATCAAATATGGAATTCGTCAGGCTATCTCGGAAATAATCACTTTGCGATAAGGATTTCCAAAAATTCAAGAAAACAAGTTAAAAAGCAGTAAGTTCGGCCGGGCCGAACCCTTACCATTTGGAACGAATGTGGAAATAAAATCCTTAAAAAATTCTGTTCTAATTTTAAAAATACCGAATATAGCCGTTATATTGGTGTCAATACGACGTGGAATTACATAGGTATTGTACCAAATTCAAATTCGAAACTTGAAATAAACGGTGAATAATGTAGCTAAAATCATGAAAATATCGTATATAGGGAGGTACCGTTATATCGGACCTGTGCGAAGACCTGGACCAGCATAGACAATTTTCTGTCATATGCTTAGCATCCAATACGAACTTCAAATACGACATCTCAAACAATTTCGTTGAGTATTGCACCTAAACTCGTCAAAATACCGAATATAGGGATGTACAATTCAATTCTGGTGAATAATGACGCTAAAATCACCAAAATTCCGAATATAGGGAGGTACCGTTATATGGGGGCTATATGAAGACGTGGACAGACAACTTTCTGTCTTAATGTCGTACATGGCCCATTTACGAACTTAACCTGCCTACTGAAAAATAAACATATGTGCAAAAATTTTGCCTTCTATCTCAATTCGTTCGAAAGATAGCGTGATTACAACAGACATACGGACATCGCTAAATCGACTTAGATTTTTGCGCTGATCAAGAATATATATACTTTGTTGGGTCTGACATGAGTATTTCGAGGAGTTACAAACGGAATGAAAAAAAGTATGTCTTAAAGCGACTTCTTGGCTTATATTGTTTACCATTATGAACAGCATTCGCCCCTCTTATTCAAATATCTAATCGTTTATTTCATAAATAATGTTTTTCTTTAAATGTTAAAATAACATACATTATTTTCTTCTGTCATCTGATCGCATTGAAATGTTTCTCTTTTAATAACAACTACTTACGCCATTCTTCAGGTTGAGTTTTGTTGGTACGTGCTTGATTTATTATTTACCTGTTGTGAGTGTAGTAACAGTTCCTTCCTTCTATACGAATCTTGGGGTTCTGTGTTGTGTCTTACAATGTACTCCGCAAGTTGTCGGGCAGGAAATTCCGTTTCACACACAAAGTGAAAATCCTTCGCTAAATGCGCCGCTTCTCCTTCCACTAATGATGTCAACAGGGTTACGTTTGCTGCTTTGCGTCTCCCGGCAGGTAGATTCAATCCAATTTTCTCCAGTTTTTCTCGCAGAAGCCTGCCACCATTCTTACTCTTAGCTCTATAACGCAGATGGAAATGTTATGGTAATACATGATTCTGTATAATATAGACATGAATCTAGTACAACATACCTCCTTAAAACACCACCCAGCAGGGATGCATTAAGACATTCAGGGGGAGATAGCCTTCTTTGCACTTCAGCAATTGTTACCTTATATTTCGAAGTGCTGGACAAAAGACTCAAACGACCGGGGACGGCGCAAAACACCTCGCTGGGCGAACCTGAGCTAATATTTCCTACATCCTTCCCACTTTTCATACCTACAAAAGAAATACAATTCCAATGTTTTCACTCGCACATACTAAAATGGTCTATTATTACGGAAAACAGCATTGACGATCATGTCGAGCAATCCTGCCAATTAGAGGTCATGTTACATTTCACAAATTTTAAGATCTTCCTCTCGCAATGTGTTGTCACACAAATTAGATTTATACTTTCTATAGTTTGTTGACTGGCTGAAGTAAATTCAATCAACCCCAAAAACACATCCGGTTGTTGATTTATAAACGCCCATATTTTCTTGCTCAAATTTTCTCACAACGTGAATAAAACCACAACAATGACTGTTTTTAGGTGATCGACATGGAGAAAAAAAGTAGCGGAGTGAATAATAAGGTATATATATATACTTACTTTTAATTAGAGGTAGATCTGACATAAAGGCTACATTGTCATCCATTCCTGGGTTTTGGCCGTCGTCAACGGCATTTTGAAGAGCTTGGTGTAAAGCCAGGGGGTCATGATCATGTGCGAGTCGTCCTCCATGTGCTCCACCAGTTGATATCGAACCTCCGTAATCTCCACGACGGTCTGAATATGGAAATCCATGCGATAGTTGTGTCTACAGAAAATGATTTGACAGAATAAATCAATATACCTTCATTAAGTCATTAAGGATAAGACATTTTCTAAAACAATAATGACATAATGATGCAATTTTTCTGACTAATTTAAAATGTTCTATAACTTTAGATGAAACATTGTAATCTTAAGTCTTACATAATGTTATTAAAATTCTATATTTATAATAATAACAAACAAGTCTCAACAAATGGAACCTTAGAAGATTTATACTCAGAAATTGTGACGTATATGACATACTTTTCCCACAAATCATACATACGTCGAGAAAGTCGTAAACCTAGGCATATAATAAAAGTTTTTTGACAAAAACGCGGTGATTGAATATTTGCCAACTTGAGAAATCGTTTCACATGTTTCATAAACAGCAGCCTTCTGGCAGTGAAACTAGTTTGGTTGCATTGTTTAAAGCTAGAACGACAATCAATTAATGCAGTTATTCTTTATAATAAGTAAAACAGCTGTAAGTTCGGCCGGTCCGATCTTTGAATATCCTCCACCATTTGGAAAATCTTAAAAATACCGAATTTATTCGTCATATTAGGGTCTATACGACGACGTGGGCCTCCTTAGGCAACTTTTGTCATAAACCATTACAATACTCAAATGCGAAACTTGAATAAAAAATTCAGTGAATAATGTAGATAAAATCATCAAAATACCGAATATCGGGAGGTACCGTTATATGGGGGCTATATAAAGACGTGGACCTGCACACACAATTTTCTGTCATAGGCTGCAGTATCCATTACGAACTTAAAATACCAAATTTGAAATATTTCCGGTGAATAATGTCGCTTAATCACCAAAATACCGAAAAAGGGAGGTGCCACTATATGGGGGCTATACCAAAACGTGGAGCTGATCAAGAATATATACTTTGTGGGGTCTAAAATGTATATTTCGAGGTGTTACAAATGGAATGACAATATTAATATACCCTCCATTCTATGGTGGAGGGTATGAAAAGAACAACAGTTTCAAGCTGGGCTAATTTGCAACAAAAACAAAGGGGCTCAATTCTTGCTCTATGAAAATCATAATAAAGGTGACAAATGTCAATTGAAAAATTCGATAAAGAAAATATTTTTCATATTTTCATAGAACAAAAATCCAGTCTCCGGTTTCAAACTTTCGGGTGTAACTTAGCTAGATTTGGAAAATATACCCGAGGAAACTATTATTATTATGGTCAGCGTTTATCAACCAACTTGGGACGTATTATGTGGGATATTAAAATATTTTAGAAATTTATGACGTTATATACTTTTTCTACGTTTTATACAACTTTTTTATTTTCGAAAACCTAAAAAAACTGTCAAAATGGTAATTTATGATTGAGACTGTTTGCATAACTAAATATTCTTTATTAATTTGTCTCCAATCATTATTATTTGAACAAGACATATCGTATGAATTAAGTGGTTATTTTCTGACCACTCGACCACAGATCGATAACTAAGTTCTTTAATCGAATTTTTGTACCCAGATAATTAAATATTTGGTTGTTAACCACACTTGAAATGAAAAATGGTTTTGAGAATATCGATAAAAGAAAACTATTTAGGTTTCTACAATATTGAAAACAACAACTATAAAAATAATTTTAAATTTCAGAATTATTTTAATTTAAAGGTTAACCAAAGAATATTCAGGATCTCGGTAATCCTGCTCCATCGGTCGAACTCCATTTTGGTGTCATAAAAATGTAGATCTAGTGTTTGTTTCAGCCATTCTGTCTTCCGACTTGAGATACGGTCTTGAAAATGAGCAAATATATGCCTTTTGATTGCCCTCATATTTGTGTACAGAATTTATTCTGTTTTGTACTTGAGATTATAAAGGGTAAGCAACTAGAAGCTGGCACACTGAGTATGTTTTTAAAGTTCACGTTTTGAAATATCCCCCATGAAACGTTACCTCCTCATATAACATGTAAAGGTACCTCGTTATTTTTATAGTTTTCGCAACAGTTTTGAACGAAATTGTCTGAAACTCGATGTATACTTTATATTGATGTATATTTTAAATTCACAATAAACAAATGAAAGGAAATGCATAATTCAATGGTCCATTTTCTAAAGCAACTAAATAATGGTGTCTTTCATTCGCTAATTAGATAATTTAGATAGCAATGGCACATTTTCGACGGAAATGTCAGGTAGTCAGCGGATTCTTCGCTATTTCAAAATTTTAATCGGTAACTGATCTTCTGGAATAGTCTTAGTATAACGTTATCAAATATTCATGTTTCTCCCCACATTCCTCATTTTTCTATGTATTTTGGTATTCAGATTTTATTGGCTTTAATTGGCATTAAGGATTTTTAGAGAACAAAAATGTATCTATTTCGTTCGATAGTTGGGATGTACTATTTAACTAATGGCGTTAACGCCCTATATAAGGGGTAACCCTATTACGCGGTTGAGATATTTGCTGTTAATTGCCGTAATTGGTATGTAGTTCATACACACACTTGAAAAAGTGTCCTTAGATATATTAAAATCATATGAAATTTGAATGCTGTACGACATTGCTTCTGCATTCAGAATGGTAACACTGTTTCATTCAAAATTCCCTATATTTAAAAAAACAAGTTAAAAAGCAGTAAGTTCGGTCGGGCCGAACTTTGAATACCCTCCACCATTTGGAACGAATTTGGAAATAAATCCTGAAAAAATTTTGGTAAAATTTTAAAAATAACGAATATTGCCGTTATATTGGTGCCTATACGACGTGGACCCACACAGGCATTATTTGTCAAGAGTCATTACCAAATTCAAATTCGAAACTTGAAATAAACGCGAATAATGTAGCTAAAATCATCAAAGTATAGAATATAGGGAGGTACCGTTATATCGGAGCTGCGCGAAGACCTGAACCTGCGTAGACAATTTTTTGTCATATTCTGACATTTCAAACAACTTCGGTGAGTATTGTACCTAAACTCGTCAAAATACCGAATATAGGGAGGTACTGGTATATGGGGCCTATACGAAGACCTGGACCTGCATAGACAATTTTTTGTCACAGACTGGAGTTTCCATTACGAACTCTAAATGCGTAATTTGAAAAAATTTTGGTAAATAAAGACGCTAAAATCACCAAAATACCGAATATAGGGAGGTACCGTTATATGGGGGCTATACGAAGACGTAGACCTGAACAGACAATTTTCTGTCTTAGGCTGTAGTATCTATTGCGAACTTCAAATACCAAATTTTGAACAATTCCGATTAATAATGTCGCTAAAATCATGAAAATACCAAATATCGGGAGGTACAGTTATATGGGGGCTATACGAAGACGTGGACCTGCACAGACAATTTTCTGTCTTAGGCTGTAGTATCCATTTCGAACTTCAAATACCAAATTTGAAACAATTCCTGTGAATAATGTCGCTAAAATCATCAAAATATCGAATATCGGGAGGTACCGTTATAAGGGGGCTATATGAAAACGTGGACCTACATGGCCCATTTACGAACTTAACCTGCCTACTGTAAAAATAAACCTGTGTGCAAAATTTTAGCCTTGTATCTCAATTCATTCGAAAGATAGCGTGATTTCAACACACAGACAGACGGACAGACGGACAGACGGACAGACAGACAGACAGACAGACAGACAGACGGACAGACAGACGGACATCGCTAAATCGACTTAGAATTTTACGCTGATCAAGAATATATATACTTTGTTGTGTCTGACATGAGTATTTCGAGGAGTTACAAACGGAATGACAAAGTTAATATACCCTCCACAGTATGGTGGAGGGTATAAAAATTATTTGATCAAAAAGATAATATTCCTCAACATTGTCTCTGTATAATAAACAGGCATTAAGCTTATGTTCAAGTTTATGTGTATGATAAGATGTGAAATATTAAGGGATAGCATAAAGTTAGAACAAGAATGTCTAAAGAAGCAAGAGGGATGCAAGCAAGACAAGAATAACAAATTACTCAAATATTTCTTACATCGATTTTTATGCTAAAGTTTGCTTATTACAAGCCAGCAAAGAACATTTTGCCTTTGGAGCTCAGAGCTTGTGGTGTTTAAGGGTTGAATTATGTTTCGGTTAGACCAATCCCAAGTACGTTGAATACAAACAGGCACATCATTGCAGGGTCATTATGACTATGTAATAAAAGGGACTGGAATCGGAGTTTTTAGCAGGCAACTCTACTAATAAGTGAAATATCTTAACAGACGACTACGCATACACGAAGGCTTTGTTTTTGTTTGAGAGAATATTTCAAATTCTTGGCACAAAGATTATCCCAAGAAAATGTAAAGAATGTTGGCAAAAATGTTAACTCAATCTACATGGGATGCAGGCATGTGCTTAAGACTATAGCCCATATAATATAGCTTGTTTGAGGTTTGCTAGCTATAACAAGAAAGCAAATAATAAATTGTTTAGCGAAATATCTTATGACGTGAAACTGAAAATTGACAATGGCATTTTTATAGTGAATAAATAAGAATGTCTTATACATACCACATGTCCTTGGAGTTCTGCCTCTCTGTGAGATCTGTGTATGCCCAATTGATCTTGAGTAGACCTTAGACCAGCTAATTGGTTGTAATGGTGCAGGGGTGTGTGGTGTAGGGTAGGCAACGGTTGCCCGTACGGATCAGTTCCAAGGTACTCCAGAGCTCCATGGTTCTGTAAATATGCAGGTATCTAATCATTGTTAGTATAGTCTTTGATGTTTTTTCAATATGTAGACGTAACAGTGGTAATTTAAAATTAGCAATAATTACCTGTTGTTGTGGTGGGCTTTGTGTGGAGTGATGAAAAGGAGGTGGAAAATACGGGGGCTGAAAATCGGACTGCAAGGATTGATGGTGCATTGTAGCTGTCGAACTGTGAGTTCCACTATGACCACCGTGGCCTGTTGCTGGACCGCCTCTAGTAGCATGACTTCCAGTGTGAGTTGTATATGCAGGACTATTGCTCGACAATCCCAAACTGCCGTGACTAGTCAAACGTTCCTAGAATTAAATAAATTCATAATTTAGTTAACTATTTCTTATAAGCAATAAAAAAGTTTTAGGTGTTTTCGGTCTCCGTAAAAAGAAATAGAACGAAAACCACAATTCTTAGAAACGAAAACATATTTGTATCTTGGACGCCATCCTTGCAACAAATATGCCTATTTCGAGCTTCTTACTGTCTATTTTGTTCTATTTTTTATGAATTCAATGATTTAGGTTTTCAGAATGTTCTTACACAGTAATGCCTGTTTATATGAACTATTAATGGATGCATTTTCCAAACATTTTAGCAACTTATGACTAAGTGGCCCTTAGTAAATTGCATTTCAGTGATTTATTTATAGCTACATTAATTTGACTGCAAAAATTGATATAAACTGCACAGACATTATATCTATAGGAATGCTTTTAATTTAGCAATGAATTGGTGTACTTCAAACCAATTTTCCACATGTACCATAAAATCGACCCAGTCTGGAAAAGGCAATGTGATACCCCACACCACAATTTGTCTTTAGCAGACCTTCCCGTAATAAATATACATTTATTTTAATAATTTGTGTAAAGAAATTTGGAATTGAATGAAGCATATGCCTGCTTGTTATCTAACAATCTGAATTGATTTTCACTACATTTGACAGCGGCATTTTGTATGCTACATGTGACCTCTCGTTCCAAAACATTGCTATAGACCGCATATAATGACTTTAGGATGACTTAAATATAACCTCGAATGAGATATATTTTGGATCTATAGCTATATAAACCAATTCGGTGCAAACTCGGCGCACTCGTATCGTTTTATCTAAAATTGAACCTAGTAGCAAACACGGTTGGTGCATAATTTACCTCAACACTGGCATGTACATATATACATCAGTCTGAAGTTGGTTGAATTTTTTTCATCTCACCCAGTATATATATATATATATATATATATATATATATATATATATATATATATATATATATATATATATATATATATATACTGGGTGAGATGAAAAAAATTCAACCAACTTCAGACTGATGTCATTTCTAAGCCACTCGTCAGACAACTGTTAAAATTAATTCAGTGACAGCTCATTATATTGATTACAAGCGTATCGTTAGAGCTCTCCAGCATTTAAATATAAAAAAATAAATATTTCGTGTCTCGTACCATCGCTCGTTACCGTGATACTGGTAGCGTGGCCCGACGTCAAAGAAGTGGACAGAAGAAAACAACAACATTAGCTGAAATGGTTCGAAAAGTAAAAAAGCGACTTGATCGAAACCTGCGTCGCAGTGGCCGATAATTGCCTCGTGAGCTGAACATATTGCAGTATTCCATTCGGCATATATTGAAAAATTAGCTCGGGGTAAAGCGATTGAAATTCCAGAAAGTGCAAGAACTTACACCGTAGCAGAAAGAAAATAGACTCAAAAGAGCTAAAGATTTGCTTCGCTTGTCGAAAGCGGAAAACTGCCAAAATTTGGTTTTCTCCGATGAGAAAACATTCGTTGTCTAGCAGTTTGTAAACAAACAAAATGATCGTGTTTACCTGCCAAAGAGGTGAGCTGTAAATGCACACCTTCTGTTGCCCACCAGAACTTAAGCGCCGGCCATCGTTCTCCGCTCGTATCAATCGACCGTGACATTAGAAAAAATGCCGAATATAATCGCAAAAATATTCTGGAAGCTGTATTAAAGCCTTGGGCTCGCAAACATTTTGGGCGCAAACCTTGGACATTCTAACAGGCATAAATCGACTGAGAAAGTGATTCTATGAAGATCCTCAAAAATAAATATAGGTCTATTTCTCTTCCTTCTCCGTGTTAGAAACAAATGCACAAAGACATAACACCCTTTACACTATGTGGTGTAGGGTATACAAAATTAAATAAAAATATTATAATATATATTGTATAATATTATAAGAATGTGAATAATAATTATTTTAGTTACATTTTGTGATAATTGTAATTTTTATATTGCTCGCCTTTTTTATATGACCTACTGTATTGAATTGACTATTTAGTGCGTATGTGTTCACGTACAAAAACATGTAAAATTTACGATAGTAGATGGGACTTCGATTTTTTTTAGTATAAGAGGAAATCGAACCATTTTGGCAAACGGTTGTTAGGAGATGTTTTTTTGGTATGTGGGGCTATTAGAATAGAACAAAGAATAATTTTAAAACAATTCGGAAAATTTCGCAAATTGATTGAAGAAAATTAATGTATATATCGGATTCAACTCTTTTCCAGCGTCAAAATTCCATGTTACAAACAAATGCACAAAGACATAATACCCTTTACACTATGTGGTGTAGGGTATAAAAAATTAAATAAAAATATTATAATATATGTTCCATAATATTATAAGAATGTGAATAATAATTATTTTAGATACATTTTGTGATAATTGTAATTTTTATATTGCTCGCCTTTTTTATATGACCTACTGTATTGAATTGACTATTTAGTGCGTATGTGTTCACGTACAAAAACATGTAAAATTTACGATAGGGACTGTTAGGAGATGTTTTCTTTTTTGTATGTGGGGCTATTATAATAGAACAAAGGATAATTTTAAAACAATTCGGAAAATTTAGCAAATTGATTGAAGAAAATTAATGTATATATCGGATTCAACTCTTTTCCAGCGTCAAAATTCATATTTGCTATACTAAATTTAATAGCTTGATTGGTATCCCTTATGGGTGTCCAAGGAATATTTTGCGGATTTTCGATAAAGGTGCTATATAAATTTCAATTCAAAACTACTAGAAAATGTGATTAGGACCTTCAAACCACTTGAAATATACTGGAATTACATGAAAATACTAAGTTACAAGCACTTCAAACTACATAAAATCGGTCAGTGCCCCTACTATATAACCAAGTAAACGTTTACAATTTTTACATTACCATTCTCAGTTGGAACCATGAATACTAAATTGCAGCCGATTCGGTCAGGAAATGTGTCAAGAAACTCTACGATAACTAAAAAAGACCAATATCAAATTATAGGACCTATACCTAAACATCAACTATATTGACATTTTTACTATTGAGACAATTGCTTGATGAGCCAAATATCAGACTATTACTTTAAACAGAAAATATAGTAATTTTGGCTAACGAAGAGGAAGTTTTGCAAAAAATTATATTTGGACTAGTTGAGTACTGTTATATGTGAAATATTACGGAAAATCTAGATGAGTCAAATCCATTTTCAGAAGAGGTGGCATAATTTCATGAAATGAAAATGGCAATACAACAGTTAAACCATATCAATTATCTGGGAATACACATATCTTAAAATATTATTAACGCCAAGCAAAACAAGAGAGCAATAGTATTTACAGTGTTACCTCGTAAATACCGCTTGACACCAACATACATAAATTAGCAAAAAGAGATTCTATTCGATTACCAAACAATATTGCACCACTTGATTTGAACAATACTAATGGTCAATTCGTGGAAAAAACAGGCAACTTCATACGATCTTTGAGTCTTGAATATTGATATGACACTGTCGAATCGAAGTAGACAACTCAGATCTATTCAAAATCGAATCCGTATGTAGGTCATAACTATACAAACTCTAGAATGACGTTAGAGGAAAAATATACTAATAGTAAGGTATTAAATAAATTAGAACCAAACTTTTATCCACCTCATTATGTAACTTGATGGAAGCAGAGAACCTTAAATACCTTATTTATTATTTACTTCTAAAAACAGATGAAATTTCAAAAAAAAAAAGGAAATACTACTACTACCAGCTATTTGCCTTCATTTGCCCTTAAACATTGTGGATTTAAGAGAAATTGATTGAACAAGCTAACATATTTGAGCAAATTATACTTCTCTAAAACTGATCAGCAACGCGAGTCAGCTAGTATGATATATATGGGAGTTATAGCTATACCCGAACCGATTTTCACCAAATTTGATAGAAGAACTTCTATCACTAGTTTAACTTCCTGTCCTCAACAAAAAATATTCGGCAATTGGTGAACAATAAACAAGAAATTTTTTCTGGAAAATTCTCAACAAAATGCGTTTGTACGCTTGTAAACAATTTTGTTGAGAATTTTCCAGAAAAAAAGTTATTCGTGATTCAAGTGGCTATCGTTGGAGCACTCCAGCATTTAAATGTGAATAGATCTTTTGTGTCTCGTACCATCGCTCGTTATCTTGATACTGGTAGCGTAGCCCGACGTCAAGGAAGTGGACGGAAGAAAACAGCAACATTAGCAGAAATGGTTCGAAAAGTAAAGAAGCGACTTCATCGAAACCCGCATCGCAGTGGCCGAAAAATGCCTCGTGAGCTGAACGTATCGCAATATTCCATTCGGCACATATTGAAAAATGAGCTCGGAAAATTTTGAGAAAATCCTCTAGAAAAATCGAGGAACTGAAAATATTAACTGTTCTATTTTGATATCGAATTTTGTGTAGAATTGTTTCAGAATGCCTATTAGAATTGAAAATTCGTATTGAAAACAAGTAAAAAAGCTGTAAGTTCGGCCGGGCCGAACTTTTAATACCCTCCACCATTTGGTACAAATTTGGCATTTTCTAATAAATAAAATCCGTTAAAAATTCTGTTAAAATCTTAAGAATACCGAATGCTTATACGACGACGTGGGCCAGCATAGGCAACTTTTGTCATAAGTTATTACACTATTTAAATGCGAAACTTGAAGAAAAATCTGTTTGTAATCTAGCTAATATCATTAAAATACCGAATATGGGGGTACCGTTATATGGGGGCTATACGAAGACATGGACCTGCACAGACAATTTTCTGGCATGGGCTGAAGTATCCATTCCGAAATTCACATGCGAAATTTGAAACAATCCCGGTAAATAATGTCGCTAAAATCATCAAAATACCGAATATTGGGGGTTACGGTATATGGGGGCTATATGAAGACATGGACCTATATGGCCCATTTTCTGTTTTATGCTGCAGTATCTATTACGAACTTCAAACACCAAATTTGGAACGATTTCGCTGAATAATTTCGCTAAAATCATCAAAATACCGAATATCGGGGGGTACCGTTATATGCGGGCTATATGAAGATGTGGACCTACATGGCTCATTTTTTTACTTTGGATGTAGTATCCATTACGAAGTTCAAATACCATATTTGCCTACTGGCAAAATATACATGTGTGCAAAATTTTAGCCTTCTATCTCAATTTGTTCGAAAGATAGCGTGATTACAACAGACAGACGGACAGACAGACAGACAGACAGACAGACACACAGACAGACAGACGGACATGGCTAAATCGTCTTAGAATTTTACGCTGATCAAGAATATATATACTTTGTTGGGTCTGACATGAGTATTTCGAGGAGTTACAAACGGAATGACAAAATTAATATACCCTCCATAGTATGGTGGAGGGTATAAAAAGGAAAAAAAAATTGAGAATTTTTGCATATTTTCTATACATGCCGTTATATGGTTGCCATACCAAATCTTTAAGTTTTGATAAAAATACTTCCTAAATCATCGAAACATTTAAAATCACAACGTACTTTTAAAATGATGCTATGCCTAATGGGGAACCAATAGTAAACAGTTATTATTCCAAATTACTTTTGATTTGGAAAATATTGCTAAGATCTTTATAATACTCATAATTGAGGTTTAAATTAAATTCGATTATATAACGAGGGAATATTCGAGGGAATATAAAATAAATCATAAAGTGGACTTTTGTTGTAATTTTCTGACAAATGATTTATAACCTCGAAAATGCTTTTGAGCCCTCCAAAATACCTCAAATCGGCCAAATTAGACGCACATTTGGTCGACCAATATTAGAAGATAATATTATATGAGAATAAATATATACCTTTTGTAACGTCAATCATTCTACGAATAATATATAAGCCTATGCAAAGTTTGAAAGACGCATATTAAATTTGGTGACCTCTATCGGACATAATTTAATCAACAAAGATTTTTACTCTTTAATATACTTTACGGGATCCCTAACTTTTATAAACCGATTAAACTTTATTTATAATAGTTAAATTAATGTCACATTGGCAGGATTTCAAGTTTGAAATTACTATGAGTTCTGAGGTCAAAAACTACAAAAAATTGACTAGATATGGAAATAATCCATCCAACCATACACAAAGGCCCTCAAATACGTACTCCCAAAAAGTTACGATAGACTTTTAATTTGATACAGTCCTAGGGGTTAAATGAAGAATCATTTGTACAAAATATGTATCAGGTCGGTTTTCCATTTTTGTTTTTTGATTATTTGTCATCTTAGCTTCTAAGGGGTAGAAGAAATTTTTCAATTTCAAAGTTTTGGAGTATCGCCCATATAAAGGTACCTCCTAATTTTACATATTTCGAGGGTTTTTATTTTGATTAAACAGTAGATGTATACTTTTTAATATATGTGCTATATTATTTAGGTTTTTAACTCACAGATTAAAACCTCTGACTGAAAAATAGGATCAGGTTTTTTGAAACTCTATAAATCGCCCGGTACGTGAATCTGTATTGACAGTTTTGCAATATGTATTTATTTATATTAAGTCGAGTCATCATTTGTACTTAAAATTGTGCCACTTATGTGAGCCGGATCTGTGAATTATTATGCTTTAAAAACTATGCATTAAGGACTGAAACTACGGGCCGGCAAAGCGAACTTGTCCAGCTAGTAATATATATATATATATATATATATATATATATATATATATATATATATATATATATATATATATATATATATATATATATATATAATACAGTAATGTTAGTTATTACGCTCATAGCTCAAGAACGGATTGGTCTCTTAGCAGAAAAGGATAAACCAACAAAATCACTAGAAATATTCCAAATATTAACGAACATTTCCGGCAAAAGGTTTTATTGCAGATACTATCTTTTAATATGGTACGTGGGAGTATTTAAAAAATCTGATTGCAAAAAAAGAAAAAAAGACAAAACCTAAAAATAAATTCGAACTCGTGATCTTAAGTTCGCAAGAAATGATGTGTTCTAAAAAAATGCTAATACGTAAATGTTAAAAAGGGAATCTTGCAAGGGATTTACTTTGTCCACCTCATGATTGACGCCATTCTATAACCTCTTTACAAAGGGGATATATTTTCTTTACCGCTATTTAAAAAGCGATTAAAGCAATTGTATAATTATTGTTGCAAGCAAAAATTAATATTAACCAAAAAATAAATAAGCATAAACACTAAAGCGAAGGGCCTGCAGTACATTTGAAAACACAAGTTGAAAACCTTCAATCGGTGTTCAAACAGATGCATACCCTTAGCATTTGTTTATTTTTTATACATATATATACATATATGTATAAATACCCTCTTTGGGCCAGATCTTTGCGCTAGATCTAATATTAGTAGAAATATGCGTGAACTTTTTATGATAGTTATGATTATTTACAATGTTGGCTCACTTTGGTAGAGGTACCAGAAAGATTGTCTAATCCTCAAGCGAGATCTTATAATATTGGTATATGCGAAGCTTGGAGAGAATTGGACACTAATTTTAGATTTTATGAAATTATTAGCATTAAAATTTGTTCCTTTTGGTAGGAGCTACGAGAAGCAGTGGATCAATATTTTCATATTCCCTTCTGACCTTAGTATGATATAAATATTACAGCTGACCAATTTCAAACTAAATTTAGGAACTCGGTTCTCCTTATGTAAGATGTATGTATGATTTTTCGTTAATTTGACATTTTGTGGTGAAGAACCAGAGAACTAATATTGCCCATACCCTAGCTACGTTTGGTACACATATTTCCATACGTGTTTGGATCAAATTAGATACTATTTCCGAGAGTTTTCGTGGACACAGTTATATAGGCGGACATGGCTAAATCGACACCAAATGTTCTCAAATAGATTTCGTTAAAAGAAAAATACATTTTGGTCGTATGTGAAATGTGTCTATGCTGTAGGAATTACCCAAATTACAATTCTTTTTCTATATTTGCATATCTTTCCAAACTTGTGTATACTTTTTGCATGTTTGTTGTACATTTTTTGCATATGCATTGCATACAGACATGAACAAAAATTGAAAATACGTTTATGTCTTTTAATTCTACTTTCAATTATAGAGACTTTGGTATGATTTGTTATGTACATGCAAATTTACTAAATATGCCAATACGGAGGCAAGACAGTTGCGTAAATTCTACAATATGTAATATGGTCTACTACCTGTGGGAGATCATTGTCTACATAGGTTTACGTTTCGCTAGATATTTTGACGATTTTAGACACATTTTTTAGCGAAATAGATTACAATTCGGTGTGTAGAGTTTGTCATGTGTTCAATCTTCTGTGACAGAAGACTGCTGGAGTAGGTCCATAATTTCTGATATATCCAATTTAGAAGCAAGTAAAAACGCTGTAAGTTCGGCCGGACCGATCTTTAGAACGCCAGTTAGAACGATTTTGGCAATTTTCAAAAAAAAAAATAAATAAATAAATAAAATGCGTTAAAAATTCTGCTAAAATCTTAAAAATACCGAGTGTAGCCGTTATATTAGGGTCTATACGACGACGTGGATCTGCATGGGCAACTTTTGTCATAAACCATTACAATATTCAAAAGCGAAACTTGAATAAAAAAATCGGTGAATAATGCCGCTAAAATCATCAAAATACCGAATATAGTAGGATGCCGATATATGGAGGCTGTACGAAGACGTGGACCTGCACGGACAATTTTCTGTCATAGGCGGAAGCATCCGTTACGAACTTCAAATACCAAATTTTAAATAATTCCGGTTAATAATGTCGTTAAAATCATCAAAATACGAAGACGTGGACCTAGACAGATAATTTTCTGTCATATGATATAGTTCCCATTACGAACTTCAAATACCAAATTTGAAACATTGCCGGTTAATAATGTAGCTTAAATCATCAAAATAACGAATATCGGGATGTATCGTTATATAAGGGCTATACCAAAACGTGGACCTACATGGCATTTACAATACCAAAAGTCCTGCAGACATAACATACATTTGAGTAAAATTTTATCAACTTTCTTCATTTCGTTCGGAAGCTAGAGTGATTTCCACAGACGGACAGACGAACAGACGGACCGGCATCGCTAAATCGACATAGAATTTTATGCTGATTAAGAATATATATACTTTGTGGGGTCTAAAATTTATATTTCGAGGTATTACAAACGGAATCACAAACTTAATACACCTTCCATCGAATCAACCCTAAACTACAAAATATTATGAATGTTTCAATACGTTTATCATTGTAATCATACTTCTGCTATTTCAGGATATTCATTCTTCCGTAAAATTAATATAACAATGAACAAAAACCTGAATACAAATATGTGAATCTTAAGATCCAAGTGTAATTCATCATTATCTTTCAAAAGCGGCAATTGAATTCTCATACCAGTTCCATATGAATGGAATCACCACAGATCATCTTTTTAAACGATGCTTCAATACATTTCTTTATTTTTGATAGAAAATTGTGTGAATTGCAAAAGCTTAGACTGACGAAAAAAATTATCGAAACTTCCAAAAAATTCGCCCATTATCTTTGTTATATCTATTCTACGATACATTTTTCCGCAACGTAACCCGTTGTAATTGACAATTTTTTGGTCGATTCATTGCAAAATGTGGCAACTTGAATACTAATTTTTTCATTAGGTTTTCATTCTCATTTAGCCTAATTTAAAAAATTTTGTGCCGTTAAATCGAAGTATCTAGTATATTTGTAAGGAAGGACGTTCCTCTTTCAAAATCTGTTTCTAAAACACACCACATATGTAAAAATATCCATGCAATTTTTTTTTTAAATTTTGACAAATGAATATTTTTTTATTTTCACCGATTCTATACTAACCGAATATTCTCATAACAGTTGGCGTAGTCCGTTTTTTCTTTACGCTTGATGAAGTTGTATACATCTTAAAACCTATTAAGAACAGCAAATTATCATCTTTTCATTGTTAATTTATATGCCGATGGCGTTTTAAGTTTTACCTCTGGCACCTCTGACGAGTACGACCTATTTGTGGAAATAGATCGGTGTATTTTATTTTATTTATTTTAATTAGACTAGCTGAATCCTGGAATTTTGTGGAATTTCAAACATTTATATAGCCTATGTTACTTACAGGCGATGTTGTAGTATACTTAAAAAAATTCAGGAAAATTTGTTCAGCGGCGTTCGAGTCCATAAATTACAAACAACATTTTCCTCTTTTATAGATATAGATTTATTAACGGTTGAAATAATGAAAAATACGAGTTTCAAAAAAAAAAAAAAAAAAAAAAAATTAACTTGTTTTGCTATTGTAAGAATTTTAACTATCCACAATTTTGACCTTCGTGGGGTTTTACTGGAAGGATGGGTTGTTAGGACCCATATTCACTCTATATTTAATGCAGGTGAAAGTATTTGGCTATGCAAAGTTATGGGAATAACAACCATTTTGGCAACTTTTTTATTAATATCTTCGGTAGTTTGTAAATAATATTAATGCTATTTATATTGATGTATCCAGTGTTGTCAGCCAAGTTTTCTGGCTTGTACGCATCACAACTCTCGAAGGAGTATCCGAAGGAGTATCCAACATGTACACGTAATAATTTTATCACAATTAGATCAAGTTTGGAGATGTGCAACATTGGTCCTCTCCTTCTGCTACTTCGCCCATGATTAATTATAATTTTGCATAAAATAAAAATCTTGAGAAAAGCTTAGGTACTACTCCATATAGTCCAATCTTGGAAAATCGTTGTATATTTACCAGACTTAGGTCAAGTACGAAAATGGGAAATTCTTTTTGTACTTTCCCCACAATATATAAACATTCAGAAATCGTAGATGACACTTCATGAATAGAAGTGAAATTGCGATGAAATAGGTTCAGATTGGGATATAGCTACCATATTTCTTTGTGCGATTTCAAGTTTATTGTGCACCAAATATGTAATATCAGCCTAAATTAAATGGATTTTGTAGTTTTCGATCAAATTTAACCTAGAAGCGAGAACCTCAAATTTGTTAAAAGTTGGTTCAGATATATATGTATGGAGTATTCGCAAATATTCATATTTTGTAGTTAGAGGTCATATAAAACATAAAAGTACCTCCGACAAGGGTAGAGAAAATCGATTAAGATAAAGTTTCCATATATTGGCTCCAATCGATTTAAATTTACATTAAGTTGGGTAAATTTTAATTTTGGTTAAAATATAGTCGTTTTTGCCATAAATATTTATTAATTATTTAGAAATTACTATGGAGTCATTACTTATTATAAAAATTGTGCCGCTTACATAAGTCAGATCTGTGATTTATTATGCTTTAAAAAATGTACATTAAAGACTAAAAGTACGGGCCGGCAACGCGGATATTTGGCCGAAAATATGGGAGCTATATTCCAATCTGAATCGATTTGAATATCATTTGACAAATTTATATTCTGATCAAAATCCCGCCACACATTCCAAATTTCATTGGAATCAAATATACATATCGTGTTTGGTGCATCAAATAAAAGTAATTGGTCGAAATTTATATGGGAGATTTATCCAAATCTGTACCGATTTCAATATAATTTGGCAAATTTATTTTCTTACAAATTCCGCCACTCATTTCAAATTACATTGAAATCGAACATACATATCGTGTTTGGTGTATCAAATAATCGAAATCGCTGGAATATATAAATGGGACCTATATCAAACCTGAACCTATTTCAATATAATTTAGCAAGTGTATTGTCGTTTTGAATTCCGTAACACATTCCAAATTTCATTGAGATTAGAGATACATAGCGTGGTTAATGCATCCGAAATTTCTGTATCTGTAATCGATCAAAAGATATGTGCATATAAAATCTGAATTATTGGGAGGTACCTCCGATTCTGTTACTTTCGGATAATAATGTAGTATACTTGGAAATTTTTAGGAAAATTTGTGCAGCGGTTTTCATTAAATTACAAACAAACATACAATAAGATGTCGATAAGTGCCAGGTAACATATACTTACATAATAATTATATTTGTTTCCTAATATGTAACGAGCAAAGAAAAGACGATAGACAAGATAAAACCATGGTAAATGCAATTTACACTACTGTATGTGCTAAACTTAATTAAGTCAGAGAAGATATTGCAGAATTGCTGCTCAATAAATATGAGCAACATGAAATCAAAACAGATTTTCGCAAAATTAAATATAATCTGTTAACAAGTCGAATCATTTTCTACGAAGATAATGTGGATTTATCTCGTCATCTTTAAACCCACAGCGATGTGGTGCAGGGAATGCGAAGGAATAATTGGCTTATAAATATATTATTTACTGCAATCTTTATATTACCTGAACATCGATAACTGTTGCCATATCCACATATGAGAGTGTCATGGCACACAATTTTCAAAAAATTACGTCTAATTTTTCATGATTTTTACAACGTATATTTCAAATATAGTGAACACATTTCATATTATATTTCAGCGGTCTTATCATATCGTTATTATTTTATTATTCTTTATAAAAATTTTTTGTTGCGAATGTTGTTTTGATATTTATATAACACATCAATACTTTTGGTTTTGGTTGGGGAAAAAAGTCGATTTGGCACTTTAATGATTTAACACCGTTGAAAGCTACGCAAGAACTAACCGTTGAATGAAAATGTTTGCCATCTAACACCAATGGTAGGCAAAAAGAAGTAAAACAACAACAATATTGTTAACCTTAACAATAGATGGCGAAGGGAAGCTGGGCATAGCTTCGACGACGTCAACGGCATTGTTGCCGTAGTCGACGATGTTGACGATTGCAAACCCGATGTAAGAACAAAATGAAGTCCGAATTTCCAAGGAGCAGCAAGGAATAAAATGTCACGATCTCACAGTGGTTTATATGGGTATTATGAGCAACAATTCTCACCCCTACAGTATGTCTATAATTTCATTTATGTCTCATCATTGCAAAACCTGCCTTACCTACATATACATATGTACATCTGTACATTTATGTCATTCAAGCAGTATGGAGTACGAGAAATTCGTTGCAAACAGTTATAATTACAACTAGGCTTCCTTTGCTCCTATAGAGCAAAAACGCCCCTCGGCGATGTTAGTAGCTTTGCCATTGGTGGTTGCAAAAACATGTCGATAGTAATAAAAAATTGAAAACTGAATTCCATTTACATCCAGAGAATATTTATGTGTGTGTGTTTGAAGACACTTTAAGAACTAACCCATCAAAATGGGTGCAAGTACAAAACATTACAGTTTTATACTCTATACCCCCATTCGGGAAGAGAGATAGTGTTAACACCTTGAAATATTTGGTATAGATTATTGATGAGTGTATTAATGTTCTAGATCCGTCTTTATACCTCTATGAACAAAGTCAATCTAGCTATGCGTGTCCTTCCATTCGTGTTTCCATTATAAATCGCTACGACGCAAGGAGGTCGAGGTGCAACTAAAAAAGAAAACACATTACTTCCTGATCATGATCACAATTTCTGTTAATATCGCTACAAGAATAAATATTAAATATAGAAAAAATGCATAAAAATTTTTCAATGTATTCAATGCGGGAACTTTTTTCAGAATAGAGAGAAAAATTATACCGTATTTCTCATTTCATGACCTAAGTTAAGTAAAAAGGTAATATTGTATTTGATGCCTTCAAAGATTAATAACCCTTTAAAGTCTTCTGTCAGTGTATTCGCCTTAGCATAAAATTAATTTAAAATGAGACTTGGGCTGTAAATTAATACGGCTTCAAGCCAAAATCAAAAGAGATAACATAAAACTCGGACGAAATGTTTTGCAAAAGCCCTAAAAATACCTAATATAAGACATATTCCCATATGGGGAAGAAAAGTTGTTGTCAAAAATACATGTTTTTATTAACAGTTCAGCACCTGTAATAAAAAATCAATTAGAATTCCAACAATTATGAGTTGTTAATGGAATTTTATAAAATTGAAAAATGTGGTATATATATAATTTGGTATCTTTTGTGAATATAATATCTGAAACAATTCCGTTGAAAAAATTGGATAAAATCATTAAGAAAATAACAAAATTATATATATTTAAAACAATGTCATATGGCAACATCCCCATTTGGCCACGTCTATGAAAACTTTACTCCACCATTAAAATTTCACAAAAGGAGTGATTTAAAGCACACACACGCACACATATAAATGGATATTCATTCACAGGTTAAAATCCTTAAAAAGCACGGCTAACAAATCTTGTCGTTAGGGTTATCGAAAAACCATTTTGACTTCCGGCAAATATGTTTTGTTGTATTTTGCATTTGCGAGGACAATACAAGTTGAAATTTTCCGCTTTCAAGCACTTGCTGATGAGCTTGGTTATCGTTGTCTAATGTCGCGATTGTTATGATCCATGCTGGCTGGTAGACAACAGCAACAATATATCAACCAACATCTTAAGCGTCTAAAGTATGCTAATACAAGTTTGGCCGTTTATGAGCAAGACAAGGCGCTGATTCTGATGTAATATGTTTACGGCTTAAGCATCGCGGCATGTACAGGAAATGCGAGAATTTTTTCGAAAGGACTATTTTTAAATTTAACAGCAAACGTATTGTAAATATTTATGTACAACTGCTATATATTTCGTCTGTGCGTGTGTACTACTTAGTGAGGCAGATTGGTATGTTTGAATGCATGCCGCACTCCTGTTTCTGTTGTAGCCAAAGGGATTGACAGTAATTTGACATAAACGCTGGCATTTAGTGGTGAATAGCATTTAAAGACAACAAGTTTATTATTACGTGTGTCCAATAGGCTACTCATAGTCATTGTGATCCTAATATGGTTGTTTATAACAAGTGAAAAATGGAAACAAAAGAACGCATCCATTCAACAAATTCTGTCGGACAACGTTTTATTTTTGGGAGAAAAGTGGAGTGTTGACTTTTATCCAACTATGTTTGGCATTGAACAAATGTAAATTTGTGTGTACATATTTGAATGTTCATATTTTAAAATACATTTGTGCTATAAAATGCCTAGCTTGAAGAAGGATATGAAGCATCAATGCGAAATGAATGTTTTGATAATAAACGAACTTTTGACTATACTAGAAAAGTAAATACTTAGTTGAAAATATGTAAGCATGTGATATCAAAAAGCATGACATCACTTGAAATGCTAACTGCTACCTTATATATGATATCCAGCAAAAATCTGGTGTATTAAAACATAGGGCAAACATTATAACAACTACATATCTTTTGCATTACCAATACCCAAAAAAGGAACGATATGTATATTAAATGAAAAAGGTAAGCTAGGGTTCCCTAGTTAATTTTTGGTAAATCAGCATACTTCGGGCACTATCTCATTTTTCCACTAAAAGTCTAGTGAAACAGTTTCGTGGGTAAATGTGACTAGAATTATCAAAATACCGTATATCGGTGGGTATCGATATATATGCGCTATAGGAAAACCTGGACCTAAATATATAATGTTCGGTCACCGGAGCTAGAACCCATTATGACCTATAAATAACAATTTTTAGACAAATCCGTGAAAAAAATGTGGCAAAAGTCATCAAAATACCAAATATCGGGAGGAATTACGATAACGTGTACCGATTTATCTCATTTTCAATAGCAGTCATTTTAGACACAATACAAATTATTCTGATTTCAACAGATTTTTGCTGATCATGATCCTGTACATTTATAATTTATACAGTCGGGCGGCTGTCAATGGCATAATACTGGAACCAATATTTTACAAAATTGGCAATTGGATTCAAACGGAAAAACGTAAATTTGAAATCCAAAATTTTTTCTTCAAGCTTAATAAACATTTCATATATTTTATATTTGCTGAAGTTTTTGGTCTATTTCAATCATGAAATAATGTCATATGGACATGCAGAAGGGTTTCAGTCAGGTTCTGACTGAAGACACGAGACTATGCGAAATTATGTGGCATCTTTATTTACACCTACCTTTGTGAAAAGATAAATTCAATATCTATATAAAAAATCGACCACTATTTTGAGGTGTTACAAACTTTTTGGTCCAAATAATACGTCTTCACATAATGTTGTAGGGTATAAATAAAGAAAATATTTCTAATCAAAATAATCTGCATTCAATAGTTGAACGAGTTCCATTAAAGTTAAAGTTTTCAAAATAACAAAAAAAAAAAAAAAAAAAAAAAAAAAAAAACGTGAACCTGTATAGATAAATTTGTACTGAAAGGTTTGGTGTTTATTGCGAGTCTTAAATACCAATAGTGGATACATGAAAAAATGTGGCTAGAATCATTAAAATACAGAAAATTAGTTGGGATCAGAACCGGTAGGGGAATCCAGAATTAAAATAAAACAAGTAAGCAAGAGCTATAGTCGTACAACACTACAATATAGTAGAGGTCCCCTTATGTCCAAATCCATTTTGGAAGATTTCGCTTTTGAAATTATGTCATAAAGCACCTTAGCTTTTTAACCAAGAACATTTGCCAAATATTTACGCACTCCGTCGTGCTGTTAGTTACAGCTAAATATAATCCAATGGCCAAAATGCTACACTTCTTCCCTGTCCTCAACTCTCTTCTCATATTAAATTCCGTGTTGATTAGTTTCAATCGTGTGATCAGGAAATTTTGTCTGTTTTTGGTTCATTTAAACCCATAAATATTTTGCAAGAGGCCCTCTGTATCTCCAAATTTAGACTCATCTATATGATTTGCTAGTCTACGATATTTGGCTATATTCGTCAACGAAATCAGTATAAAAAAGCCAGTAGTTCGCCATTTGTGTATTTTCGATTTCGTCCGTAAGTTATTTTCAATGTTTCGGTAGAATGGAAATGTGATATTTTTTTCATGCAAGTGTAGTGGTCCATTCTAATCGCTGTCCTGAACTCCAACTTCATGTGAGATTTCGTGTGCTTTGGTTTCTGATTGTAACCTCTACAACGGCTGCAAAACCAGGAACATTTTCAGTTATTGGTCCATTAAAACCTAAATAAATTAGGGATATAGGCCTAGCCCTTCTGAGCCTAACCATACCTTTATGGTAGTTTTCGTGAGGATCGGACGATAATTGCAATCTGTATATAATAACCCCAACCTGTGTTGTAAGGCGAAAAAATATTACAAAATATATACTTCAATATTATAAGTCAAATTGAAAAAATCTATGCGAAAAAAGTACTACAAAATCTATATTAACATGCGATTTTTTTAGATTTTATTCTTTTATGCCAAGAGGGCAATTTGAATTGAACAAATTTGTCAAAATCGGTCCAACCATTCTTGAGATATAATCATTATAGCTATCATTGTATATATTTCACTATATATATCTGATATATTTGTCATTGGGATCTACGTAAAGGACAGAATTTACCTATTTGTCTATTTATAATTTCGGTATTAAAAATATTCGCGGTTTAATGAAAAGTGAATTTCCGCGTCGATTGGTCTATAATTGCGAGCTATAGAGCAACTACACAATCAGGAAATTTTTCAGTTTTTAGTCCATTTCTACCCCTAGTATTATGCGATCATCTTCAAAAGCATTTCTGACCATAACCCCACCTCCGTGCAAAATTTCGTGAGGATCGGGCCATAATTGCGACCTGTAGCGTGATTACAAATTAACATGGACAGACGGACGGACATACATACATAGCTAGATCGACTCAGCTCGACGAGATAGAAATCCATACATACTTTCCTATGTGAGAAACCAATATTTCGAGGTGTTACATAATTTTTGGCCCAATCAAACTTATAATACCCCCAACAACAAGACTATGTTGTAGGGTATAACAACGATAAAAAATCGTCATAACACCAAAAAGAAACTAAAGACAGCCACATGGGGCCGTGCCGTTCAAGGGAACGGCACTATTCATTTGGTTTAAATAATAAATGTCGTGTATATAAATCAGTGATCAGTATTCTATTCGTTATAAATCAGATTTTTTTCATTTGTAATTTTTATACCCTCCACCTTGAAAAGGAGGGTACAGTAATTTGTCATTTCATTTGTAACATCATTAAATATTCGTCGTAGACCCCATAAAGTATATTTATTATTTAACGATTTAACGATGTCTGTCTGTTTGTCTGTTTAATCACGATACAGCTCTCATTATTTGACGCAGAGCTTCAAAATTTGGCAGAACCATTCGTATTGTGTCTAGGATGATTGGTACTGAAAATTAAATATCGGTCCACATTTTGGTATTTTTATGATTTTCGTCACATTTTTGCACGAATTTGTCTACAAATTGGTATTTGTAGGTCATAATGGGTTTTAGCTTCGGTGGCAAAACATTGTAAATATAATTCCACGCTATATATATATATATGACGGTTCCTCCCGATATTCGAAATTTTGATGATTTTAGCGACGTTATTTAACGAAATATATTCTACAGCCTAAGACAGAAAAATTTCTGAGGTCCACGTCTTCGTATAGCCCCCTATAACGGTACCTCCCAATATTCGGTATTTTGATGATTTTATCGTCATTATTCACCAGAATTGTTTCAAATTACGTATTTGAAGTTCGTAATGGGAACTACAGTCAGTGACAGAAAATTGTCTATGCAGGTCCAGGTCTTCGTATAGGCCCCATACATCAGTACTTCCCTATATTCGGTATTTTGACGATTTTAGGTACAATACCCACCGAAATTGTTCGAGATGTCGTATTTGAAGTTCATAATGGATGCTAAAGCCTGTGACAGAAAATTGTCTATGCTGGTCCAGATCTTCGCACAGCTCCGACTAACTGTACCTCCCTATATACGATTTAGCTATGATTTGATGATTTTAGCTACATTATTCACCGTTTATTTCAGGTTTTGAATTTAAATATGGTAATCGCTTATGACAAACAAAGCCTATATAGGTCCACGTTGTATAGACCCCAACATAACGGCTATATTCGGTATTTGTAAAATTTTAACAGAATTTTTAAGGATTTTTTTTCAAAATTTCCAAATTTGTTCCAAATGGTGGAGGGTATTCAAAGTTCGCCCCAGCTGAACTTACTGCTCTTTAACTTGTTTTTTTTTTTTGAGAGAGAGGAAGAGAGAAAAAGAACTTACGTAAGAAAATTGCAAAAGTAGTCGATTCTTGCAGGTTGTGGAACAAAGTAAATAAGATTACCTTAACATTTTGTAACCTTGTGAGGTGTGTACATAAAAATCGACCGATTTTAACTTGAGGTATGTCTTGTGATCGATGGTCATCTGCAAAGCATGGTCAACATGTTCCGGAAATACTTCTATCTAAATAACGAAGTTTGTAAAATTTTTAAAATTCGGACAAGCATTTTCCATGTTGGTATCTAAAACACTATACTCGTATATTGGTATATAGTTGAAGTGACTTCATAGTAAATTAAGAACGATTTTACCGCTAGATTGTTGTGAAGAATATTAATAGTTTAAATCGCTATTTTTTGGTCTTAAAAAAACAACAAAAATATTTAATTTCATTTAAACGGAATAAAATTAATATGTGTTGTTTTTATAGATGTCAATTCTACGATAAAATCGACAGCTATAAAGAAAGAAATTTACTCGGATTCGAATGTCAAATTGAGTTACTCAATTTTATGTTGTCGAATTTAGAGTATTTCAATGCTATTTTGATTCAAGAGATTTAACATGAAATAATACAAACTATTACGCAATCCATCTTTAAAATTGTGAAGGATACATCCATTGATAAGCTATGCAATTTTGAGTTGGGATTGTTCTTGGTATTTTCGGAAATAAAAGTGTTAAAGGACAGAAAATTTTAAGTCGTTATTATAGAGCGATAATCAGAACTACAAATTGAAATTTCTAGTGGAATTTTCGTATTCCCTACTTAAAGGCCACCAACATTTTTATAAGTTGAAAATTAGTTCAATATTGTAATTGACCAGTCGATTGGAGCTATAGCGTCACTCTTTATGTATATAAGCGAAATACTGCAGGATTTTTAGAACCTCATAGCATACTGAATACCGAAAGTATAAAATTGTTATTGCTCAAAACGATACACAATTTTTATGGTCATTGTATTGCCCAAAAGTAGCCAATTTTTGGTTACTCTTTTTGTAGGAATTGTCCACCAACTTCTTTCTATAATAAGGTAGTTTTATTTTCTCTTGCAAGAAAACGATGAAACATAGGCAGGCGGAATTCATACAAATACTTGGAAGCAATCAAAACACAACCATTTGTCAGCCATAAAAACAATGCACGCAAATATATTGTATTTTTTAATGAACAAGAAAATGACCCGAATAAGGACATATTTTCCCCTTTTTGCTACTTTTTTCCCTAAAAAACAAAACAAATAGTCTACCAAATTCCAAAATAAACATATTTAAAATTGTTTGCACAAAGAGAAAAAGAATGAAGTTTGCAAGTGATTGCAGGAAGAATTTGGGAAATAGATTGTTTAAGAGAATATTAAAATTGCATTTTTCATTATAATACATTTGCACCATAGTATGGAAGGTATATTAATTTTGTCATTCCGTTTGTAACACCTAGAAATATACATTTTAGACTCCACAAAGTAAATATATATACTTGGTCACGATAAAATTCTATGTCGATTTAACGATGTCCGCCTGTCTGTCTGCCCGTCTGTAGAAACCACTTTAGCTTCCGTAAGAACTGAAGTAGGTTGATAAAATTTTACTCAAATGTGTGTATTTCCCTATATTCGGTATGTTGATGATTTTAGCTGCATTATTCACCGTATTTGTTTCAAAATTCGTATTTAAAGTTCCTAACAGTTACTACAGCTTGTGAAAGAAAATTGCCTATGCGGGTCCAGGTATTCGTAACGGTACCTCCCTATATTCGGTATTTTGATGATTTTAGCTACATTATTCCACGTTTATTTCAAGTTTCGAATGTGAATATGGTAATGGCTTATAACAAACAATGCCTATGTAGGTCCACGTTGTATAGACCTCAATATAACGGCTATATTCGATATTTTTAAGATCTTAGCCTATAATCTATCTAATAGTATGAAACATTTAAGTAAGTATGGCAATGAGTGCCAGAAGAGGGCACAAAATAAATCCAAAGTTACCTTTATATTGGATCTATTCCAAATATTAGACCTGTGCCGAACATTATTTGTAAGCAGAAAATGAGCGAAATTATATCCAAAATGTCAAGATTCAGTATATTTGGTGTTTTGTGTATGCCTATAAGTATTACATTATTTTTGATAAAGAAACAACCAACAAAACTGTCCTATGGCAGAAGCACAGCTAAGCCATCAATAGATTCATAATTGTTTTTTTGTTCGTAAAGCTAGACGGCAACAGTAAGAGCAAGAGAATCCAAAATAAACCAAAACCAACAAACAAGACTTAAACCGTTCTAAATGTGGCCTATGAGCTGGACACGCACCATCACACAAACAGATTCGACTTGATTGCGACTTACGAATTCTAATAATTTTGATTGATTACTTTGGATTATCTTGTCATTTACCAACATCAAATAAAATATTTATCAAAACAGAAACTGGTTTTCCAGGCATAGATTTGTTCCCGTATACATCGCTGGTATTTTTTCTATGTTTGCATAGACGCTGGGCGCTTGTATAATTTAAAAAAAAATATATATATATATGTAAAAACAAAAAAAAAAAACTTAATATATTATAGATTCGGAGTAACACAGTCTTGGGCACATAATTACTGTACACGGTAGTATCGCATATCATCCAGCATCACCCAGCCGGCTGCCTGGCTAACTCACACAGTTAGGTCAACAATTTGATTCATTCTATCGATTCTTTTTTCTCTTGATCGTCTTGCGTTTCGTGTGTTTAAAACGCACGCCGACTTCGATATTAGACTATAGTACGGCAGGCCGAACCGTAAGTATGATATTTATTAATTTGATTTGTGATTTCGAAGATTTTGATTTGTTTTGTTGGCGGTGATGGTGGCGACGGCGTTTCTTATTTAAAATAAGTGTGTATTGATGTCAAAATCAACGTCGCAGCTACTGCGCCCAATATTGGTACCTCACGTTTGTGGAGCTGCTGAGCTTTTGAAATTTAATGTTGACCCTTCCACTCGACTGAAACACTATTGGCACTTGTAGCCGTGTCTGCATATGTGCTTGTTTTGTTTTAAATATACTTACTGATACTTTACACTTATACATATATAATCAACTTCACATATTTGTACTTTTGTTCCCTTGCCTTTTGTACGAAATGGTGGATAATTCATGATTTTTCAATTCTATTGTTTGGAATGAATATGCCGAAATTAAAGAATTTACACTGTGGTCAATACTCCCGTATTTCTATTTTTGTTTTTATTCGAGCCATTAAAGCTGTCGAACAGCCATAAGAGTTATTCAAATAGTTCCATACCCACTTCTGAAGCACATACGCGCAAACTTATCAATGTACAGGTTTGCGAGTTTCTATATATTTCTAATTGTGTGTATTTTTATAAGTTTGGAATCAGAAATGTGAAATTTTTTCCACTTTAGAACTGATCAGTCGTCATTAAAAGTATTTTGACTTCCAAATTTCGTTCAAGTACTGCGAAAATATTTATTTTAATGAAATGAAGAAAATGTCATGACTTTTTGCCAGACTCAGTGTTGTTTATATGAAGCTAACTTTCAACTATTTTTGGCTTTGAATGCATATATAATTATAAATATGTGATACCATTGAACTAATTCCAGTTGCGCAGGAACTGGTTAAAAGTGGAATTAAAATACAAAATGAAGTTTCATTCTTACAAGAACACTTCGTAAAGACCAAACGAATTGGAACTACATATTTTTTTTATCGATAAATATAAATACAGACGTGTATAGATCAGTGTTGGCTTATTTGTTCGGGATACCATAGTATTTTGTTGTTGCAAAATGGTCAGGCTTAATCCCTTTATTGTTTTTTTTTTATAAAAACAACATTTGTTTATTAGTGGAGAACGATGGTAATGTTCACCAGGGGGTAAGGCAGGGAATACCTAGGTTTCGGAAAGAGCCACCAATCCTCATCAGTTACCTTGTTTTTTGTCTGGGACATTCTCGCCAGAAGTTATTTTAAAAATAACTTCTAAACGTTGTTTTTATAAAAACAACAATAAAGGGATTAAGTCTGATCATCAAACCATCAAAGAAAGGCTTAAAGTCTAGCGGGCCGACTTTATGATACCCTACACCACCTTGTACATTTAGTAGAGCTAGCCATAATAAATAAACGTTTTTATGAAGAATTTATTAAAAATAAATCATACCAACCATAATTGTTTTCGAGTGCGTGAAGTCGAAATTAAACAGTATATGCTAGAAATCTGTCCTTATCTGAATTGGTTTCTACCAAATTTGCGGTGGCAATATTCATCAAAATCCAACCTATTTGAGCTGATACTATTATATTTTTAGGTCCAATAAACATGAAATCGGATGAAGATATGTAGGGGAGCTATATCCAAATTTGAAAAAATGAAATTTAGCAGAGATTTTTATTTGCTGCATCTGATAGCTGGCGCTGTTGTTGTGGTGAGCATTTTACGGGTGTGTGGGACTTATTAGTATTAATACAAAATCGGACGAGCTTAATATTCTATGCAGATCATCGAAAGCTTACTTCTCAATATTACAAACAAATCCACAAAGATATAATACCCTGACCACAGTGTAGGGTAGAAAAATTGTGCATGAAGAACAAATTATAATACTGCAAACGATTGTTAAAAGAATAAAACAAAAGACTTCACAACCAAACACAGTGAAGGAATGACATAATTTCAATTATAGATGGCGCACAATTATTCTGTTAGCGAAGTTTAAAACCATAACCTAAAATGCGTTGCCAATTACATTAAAATGCATGTGTGTTAACATACTATTATTTTTTTAATATAACCTATATAAAACAGAGCAAAAATGATTTTTAGTTAGTTAGTCTTTGTTTTACATCCATGAAAATTTTGTAAATTTAAAAATAATATATAACGAATATATGGCAATGAAATTACGATACATAAGATAGTGAGGAAAGATAAAATCAAGGAACCTAGACAAGAAGAAATAATTTAATGCTGTTCATCATATATAAATCCCAGAAAGACTCCATATATTAAAAATCTGCAATATCAAGTTTTCATTGATATTTGCACTTCATTGTTCGCTCTCAGAATTAGGTAGACAAACTATGGCGTTCATATGACACGTTTGTCAATCCGTTTGTAACTCCCCGAAAGAAGCACAAAGTGTATATTTTCTGCATCAGCTTTAAATACTAAGCCGATTCATCGACGTCTGTTGGATGATGATAATGATGAGGTTTAAGGCAAATAATTTGGATACAAGTGTATTTTATCAGTAGGTAGGTTCGTAATTGAGCCACGTCTTTTCTGTATAGACCCTATTCAAGGCACATTTTCTAACGAAAATGTTGTAAATTAAGTTGTAAATTTGGTAAGGTTGTACCTCCTGTGGCAAAACGGTGTCTATATTGGTCCAACTTTTTCGACACCCTCCATATAACTTTACCTTCAGTTATTCAGAATTTTAGTGATTACAGCCAACTTCCAACAGATTTGTTAAAAATGTAGAACTTGTGGTAGTTCTATAAAACATAGTATTTTAATGATTTTCAGAAAAGTGCTCCAAATTTGATATGTAATTCTCACAACAGATACCAACCACCATAACAGACAACATATCTTCATGTTTTCCTATAACATCCATATAATAAATAATACCTGTCAATACTAGGTAATTTATTGATAATAGCTTATTTTTCAACGGAATTGTTTCAAATGTGGGATATGAAACTCGCCTACAGCGGAGTAGTGCCTTGTTATACTTTCAAAAATGGTTTCAACTAAATAGGATCAAGTTTAAGATATAAAATAGCAACCTAAATACTTTCAAACATACATAGAAACATTTTTATTGGAAAGCAAAGTGGACGAATGTTTTTAATTTAAATGACAAACGGATAAAGAAGTAACATTTTAATTTAAATTTGCCATTTAATCATCAAGAAGTTTAAAAACCTAATCAAAAAATTATACTTGGAATCACAAACGAAAACAACAACTTCCGATTAACTCGATTTCCGCACCCACTCGCAGTGATTCTGTATTTAGTGCGTAAGTGTAGATATCGAGCCAAGGCTTTCAGTCTTTATGTGCCAGAACAACACTAAGGTTAAAATATTCAAACAGATTATTGGGATGCCTCAATGATTTGAATATGCAGATCATTTTTTCTTTCATACCAACGAGTGTAAGACATAAAATGGGCAAACAACAATTTGCTGAACGTCGTAGATGGATTGTAAAAAATAATCTCAATGCTGCCACAACAAAAGAAGGCCTCTTTCAATTTTCTCAGCAGCTTTAAATTAAATGAGTCCGAAAAGACAGCTTAAGGTTTAGATACAAAACAAAATCATAACAGTAATGAAATGAAGATGCCTTTTGCAACGATAATCGATTTTTGTTTATGCTCTTTACACTTGATTTCCTCGCGTTCGGTTTTCCATTGAATGATGCATTTCTTCTCCTCCAGTACGTTATTCTTAAGGTTGTGACTGCATGCCACTAGTATGTATTTTGCAAAGAATATAATGAAGTAGTAAACCTCCATTCATAAACACAACTATCGTACCTATATTGCAAACTGGCGTGCAGTCCATGCTGTCTCTGCCATATTTTAATGGATGTAGAGAGGCCAGTATCAACAAGCCGTAACAAAATTATTGCATCCGTTTCTTCCATGATTTTCATCTACAGTCTTTAGACTTCAGCATTGATGTTGAATACGTTGCATCAGCAAGTGACCGGCAGTAAGCGACCAACGTCTAACACGTTTATTCCTTTGCGTCCATGTTGATATGAGTCTGACTGGAATGCAGGTATTTCGTACAAATATACGTTCATCCATTTGTATATATCACTATCCCTGTCGTACAAAAAACCAATCGCAAAGACATGAGTTTGGCACGAGCCAATTACTCGGTACTCCTAAACATAAGAAATTGTATTTGTACTTATGTTCGTGCGGGGTACATATATATTAATGGAATTAGTTTATGCCGTAATAAAACTTAAAAAGATGTCTATGTTGGGAAATATAAATTCTAATATTTAAAATCAGATTGAGTATATATTTTTATATCTACATATATAAAAGGGGAAATGTTTGTATGTTTGATTGTTTGTTTGTAATTTATAGGCTCAAAACTGCTAAACAGATTTTCCTCAAAGTAACATAGACTACATAAATTTTTGAAATCCCAGTTGTAACAGGAGATGTAGCATCAGAATCGGTATATATATATATATATATATATATATATATATATATATATATATTGTTGTTCGTTGGTAATCAGTTGAGACCGGCTGGAAACATTTGGATATTTATTTTTAAATGTTAGGACGAACATTTAGGTTTAGATTTTTATGCAAAGAAAAAGTGACGCCCAATTATGCGCCCATTTTTCGATTTATATAAAATTCTTCTATTTGCCAAAATCATGAAGATTTCTGTTCCACAGTTAGTATACCACGTAATCTAGATTCTCCTTCCAACCCTAGGTATCTGTTTGGAGTCAGAGGAAATGGCTACATCTACTTATTTAAATTTATATTTAAAAAAATGTAAAAAAGTATAGGACCATATCAGTTGAGAACGACTGGGCCGATTTCACTCAAATTTTCTTTTGGTTATTTGGAAACGTTGTCATGAAAGAAAATGTTAAGAAAAATCGCGGAACAGAAAAAATTGACTATTATGATATGGAATTTTGTGTAGAATGTAGAATTTTGTAGAATTGTTTCAGAATGCCTTTTGGAATTAAAAATACTTATTGAGAAAAAAAACCGAAAAAATCGAGAAAGTTGGCATATGTTCTAACATACTGTTATATGGTTGCCATACCCAAATTTTCGATTTTGATTAGATATGGAAATAATCCATCCCATGAGAATTAAAAGTGCAAAATTCATTGGGACTTCAATCAGTGAAATATGAAGAAGCAATGTAATATGCGGACTATACAAAATAGTGGAGTGAATTGAAAATATAGTATGAACAGTATTCATATGCGCGGAAAATTCTTCCGAACCCATAAAATTACGTCAGTAATTACACTGCGACGCAGACAATCTTGGGGTTAGGAAATTTTTTGGTTGGTAAATAAAAATCCGAAAAAAGGGGTTCCCGGATCTAACATTTTTAGAGTCCATTTTATATAGCTTAACCATACACAAAGGGCCGCAAATATTTTGCCCCTTACTACGCAAAGGTTACGATAAAGTTTTAAATTTGATACAGTCCTAGGGGTTACATGAGGAATCATTTGTACAAAATATGTATAAGGTTGGTCTACATTGTGATATATCCCCCCTCAAATGATATAGCCCCTTTAAAATTCCTTAAATTTGAGATTTAAAAAAAAATTCTTTCAAATAATTATAAGTATAGGACCATGCCTAATTAAAATTCGATGAAGATGTATATGAAAGTGTATATATATATATATATATATATATATATATATATATATATTTATATATATACATATATATATATATATATGTATATATATATATATATATATATATATATATATATATATATATATATATATATATATATATATATATATATATATATATATATATATATATATATATATATATATATATATATATATATATATATATATATATATATATATATATATATATTGATATAAATTTTTGAACTTGCTTTATTTATATTTTTTAATCAACAAGTATTCATATTTAAAATTTTGAATGCATATAAAAGCGAAAGGAGTAGCGAAGCGCGCCGGTTTCAGCTATTATATATATATATATATATATATATATATATATATATATATATATATATATATATATATATATATATATATATATATAAATAAAACCGAGGGGGACTTCAATTGCATATGCATATTGTAAAGAATTAACGTGCCACACGGTTTCATTTTAGTGATGTCTATGCATTGAGAAATGTAAAACGATATCCTGAATCTTGTTTTTCTTCTTAGATATTATATTTTAGTCAAATTTATCTAGTATATATTCTTGATCAACATAATATTCCGTGACCACCATTTTATCTGTCCGTCCGTCTGTGATAATCATGTTAGCTTTTAACGACTTATGAGATGTAGCTTCAAATTCGCACCAAGCTTATATTTTATCTGCAGCAGGTCAAATTCGAAGGTTGGCTTTATGAGGGCTATACGAAAACGTGGACAGATATATCTCATTAATTACCACAAATTATTATCTCAATACAATTTATTCTGCTAAATTTTGAATATGGGGTTGTATCGTGATTTCAACAGACAGTCATACGACAGACAGACGGACATCGTTAAATCAACTTAGAATTTTATGATGATAATGAATATATGCAGGGTGAGATGAAAAAACTGAAACCAAAATCAGACTGCTATCATTTCCAAACTACTCGTCAGACACCTGTTAAAATTATTCCGGTGACAGCTCATTATATTGTTTACAAGCGAAGAAAAGCATTTTGGTGAGAATTTTCCACAAAAAAAGTTATTCGTGATGGAATTCAACCGTGATAGTGTGATTTCTTTTTATTTGGCTGGAAAACTACAAGTGGCTATCGTTAGAGCACTCCAGCATTTAAATGTGAATAAATCTTTTGTGCCTCGTACCTTCGCTCGTTACCGTGATACTGGTAGCGTAACCCGACGTCAAGTGCACGGAAGAAAACAGCAACATCAGCAGAAATGGTTCGAAAAGTAAAGAAGCGACTTGATCGAAACCCGCATCGCAGTGACCTAAAAATGGCTCGTGAGCTGAACATATCGCGGTATTCCATTCGGCAAATATTGAAAATGAGCTCGGGGTAAAGCCATTGAAATTGCAAAAAGTGCAAGAACTTACACCGCAACAGAAAGAAAATAGACTCAAAAGAGCTAAAGAGTTGCTTCGCTTGGCCGAAAGTGGTGAACTGCCGAATTTGGGTTTCTCCGATGAGAAAACATTAGTTGTCCTACAGTTTGTAAACAAACAAAATGATCGTGTTTACTTGCCAAAGATGTCAGCTGAAATGTGCACCTTCGGTTAGCCACCAGAACTCAAGCGCCGGTCATGGTGATGGTGTGGGCCGCCATAACAGCCGATGGTCGCTCTTCGCTCGTATTAATCAACCGTGGCATCTGAATAAATGCCGTGTATTATCGCAAAAATATTCTGGAGGGTACGCAAACATTTTGGCCGCAGACCTTGGACATTCCAACAGGACTCAACACCATCGCACTCAGCACGCACCACCAAAGAATGGTTACAAAATGAGGTTCCTCGATTCATTTCCAGCACGCAATACCCTCCTTTTCAAGGTGGAGGATATAAAAAGCCCCATCTGTCCCACGGAAGGGGCGGAGACTCAGACAAGAGGAATGTATATTTCACTTACTAGCTGGCTATTATTTGGTTCAAATGAACCAAAAACAGAAAAAAATCGACACGCCTGAAAGGAGAGTTAAGGACAGAGAAGAATTATAGCATTTTGGATGACCATTGGATTATATTTAGCTATAAAATGGACCACAACAACTTACAGCACGACGGAGTGGCAAAATATTGGGCAAATGTCCCTGGTCAAAATGCTAAGGTTAATATCTGGGCAGTGCTCGGTGACATAATTTAAAATTAAAAATAATTTAAATGTCTAAATGGATTTGGACATAAAGGGGCTTCTAACATATTTTAGTGTTGTAGGGTATCACATGGTCGGCCCGGTACGATTATAGCCTTTGCTTACTTGTTTTTAATATAATTCTTTTCGAAGTCATATAATGAACTGTACGGCAATATTATTTGGTACTAGAGGTACAAAAGCCTCCGTCAAATTTGTTGAAAATCGATTCTGAGTTGGATATAGTATAGATATGAGTATAGGTACGTTATAGGTATGATCTACTTCACATAAATTCCCAATATAAACTACACTACACTAGTGGTGTAGGATATCATATAGTCGGGCCACCCGACTTTTCACCTTTATTTACTGGTGTTATCTGTATTAGATGAAGTATGAAAATGAAATACTTCTGTCTACTATATTTGGTACCTCTCGCATATTTCAAAGTTTTCTAAAAATTATTAAATATCTCGTGTAAAGTAAAAGAAGCAGTCGATTTTGTTCAAACCTGGTACGTCGCAATATTTATATCATATTTATTTAGGTCTGATACGAAATGGACAATATTGCCCGCTTCTTCGGAATATACTCCATAGAGGGTCTACAGTTTGAACAATCAAAACAAAAGACAAAATATTTTTAAATAATGGAACATTGGCTGAGGGTATATATCTGTCGGCAAAACCGACTAATACTTTTTCAATTGTTTAATGTTATTTATGAATCAATTGGGATATAGATATAAATCTTGATAGCTAATAATACTGGCTAACTAATAATAATGTCTGGAAGTCCTCATTTATTTCTATTTAAACTTCGTCAGGAATCTGAATATTAATATGTGGTTGATGGTAGCACCGTCCAATTTAACCCACCCTCATTAAATTAGGAAAATTATAATTTTCGCGCAATTGTTTAAGAATGTTTATAGGACTGTTTGTTTATTTTTTCCAAAAGGCTCTTCTCCGTGTTGACTTTCTTGTTCAATATAAGATAGATATTTTGAATGAATAACAACACTGCAAACCAACAGTGGAAAATAGTTCATAGTTGCTGGTAGCAAATGTGTGTTACTTCAAAACGTATAAATGTTTTTTTTTTGCAACATATAAATACGTAAAAAATCGTAATCTTAGGAAACCAATTGCTGCCAGAGATAAACGTACTTTCTGCAATTGCCGCTCATTTGTTAACTTCTATTTATCTATTCCGAAAGAAGAGAGGAAAAAACTCGAATGGTAAGCAATTTAATCACATTGATTTATCGGAAGATACATCTCTGAAAAACATTTTCAATAGCAAAAAATCGACGAAATCTGGCTCTCTGTTGCTGGGAAGTATCCTTGCCTGTTTGATGAAGCTATCAAAGCCTTTTTCCCTCTTACAACCTCTTCGGTTATTAAAATCATTGCGAATTAAAGTTAAGCCTATAACGGCAAAAAGTAAAAAAAAAACAAATTTCCATTGAAGTAAATAGGTTGAAGGCTATTTTTGCATTGAATAAGTCCTCACTAATATTGTAAACTGATACTACAAGAACGTATGCCACATTTTTCTATAACAAGGCAAATATTGAAGCTTTTGTTAGATTGGCCGAAATTCGGTAAACTATTTTCATTTCTATTTAAAAAATAACGTGCTGCAGTAGATCGGACTGATGTAGTCTTTTGAACCCATTCCTCTATAAGGCTCACTATGCATAGCATGTGAATCAAGTGTCGAATGAACTTCTGTATAAAGTTGTCTTTTTATTAGATAATTTTTGTAGTTTGATGGAATCGTTCGCTGAATCGGTAGTAACTCCTAAATAGAAACAAACATCTAATTTCTGATAAAGGCCTATTTTATGTTCTTGGTCCTTCCCAGGTATTAATTTCTAAATACAAATAAACAGCTAATTTCTAGTAAAGACCTATTTTATGTTCTTAGAAGGACCTAATCACATTTTCCAACTCCTCTTTCATGCCCACAATCATCAGATGGAGGTACATTATTTTGTCATCAGTTTGTAGTACCACAAAATATTCTTTCTAAATATTAAACTAAGTCATCTGCCTGACCGCACGTCCCTTGGAATCATGACATTATTTAAAAGATATATTTGAAACTTTGCACAGCCGTTATACATTATACTTACGATGATTGATATTGATGGAGGCATGTCAGTCGTCGTTCAGCTATATCATTTATGTAATTTCACTACCTGACACTGAACATTTTGCATATTTCTTCCACTCTCGACGGGATGAGCTCTAATATATAGATTTGTGAAATCTTTTCCATCAATAAATGTATAAACTGGCTAACCAACGTAGCCAGAAATGACTTCCACGACCATTACAGCGGGCCCAACGGAAAAAAAAATATTTTTTTAAGATAAATATAATATATATGTGCCCCACATAGAATACATAGATGTGTTGGTCGATTTAGGATCAAAGTCGCAATTACCTGCATATTGGGCAAATAAGATTGCCTTCAGAACTTCCCGGGAATATCCCTCAGAATACTACTACCTTTGTTCTGAAAATGTGGCAAAACTTCAGACTTCGGTCAGAGAGCACATCAACCACTCCATATAATTTTCGTTTAGCCTACTTTCGGACTGAACTCGGAGAAATCAATACGATGGGAAACGGTAACCTAAGTCACAACTGCACAAAAAAAAAAAACGGAGCAGAAAATAATCAGAAGTCATCGCCCACAAAATGATTACTACGTAGCACACCAACATCGTCAGATTTGTAGAAAAAGTCATCGAAAAATGTTGCATGATGCGTTGCCAAAAAATAATTTATGAGAATTAGCCACATTCAGTCACAGACTTATTTATATGTGCACGCCGATTCCGACACACATACATAGTGCCTTGCGTGCGGTGGAATTTTGTCTGCAAGATGCCAAACACACAAATTCATCCATTTTTTGTTTCATTCTTAATTTACGTTAACCGGAGCACCAAAAATTCCCACCACAATTCGAGACTGGAATATGAAGAAGATTTAAAAAGCGAATACAAATCAATTTTGTCTAAATTACTCAACAATCATTATTTTGCAATCCATATAGTCCGATAACTGACAAAAAGAGCGTAGCTCAAACAAAATCGCATAAGTTCAATGCATTTTCAGTACCAAGATTTTATCGATCTAGGAATTTCGACGCGTCAATCAAATCAATCAATCAAAAAGAAGACTCTGGATCTTAAAAATACCGAATGTATACGAAGAAGTGAACCTCCACAGAAAATCTTCTGTCATAGGCTGTAGTATGCATTACGAACTTCAAATACCAAATTTGAACCAATTCCGGCGAATAATGTCTATAAAATCATCAAAGTACCGAATATCGGGAGGTACCATTATATGGGGGCTGTACCAAAACGTGAACCTACATGATCCATTTTATATTATATTATGTTCTGCAGACATAATATACATTTGAGTAAAATTTTATCAACCTACTTTATTTCGTTCGGAAGCTAGAGCGATTTCCACAGACGCTAAGGCGACATAGAATTTTATGCTGATCAAGAATACATATTTTGTGGGGTCTATAATGTATATTTCGAGGTTTTGCAAACGGAATGACAAACTTAATATACACTCCATACTATGGTGGAGAGTGTAAAAACTATACAAAAATTTAATTGAGGGTATGATTATTACTGGCAAGTATGTTGCTACCTCGAATTCTCTAATTTCAACAGTAATGCCTTTCAATTAAAAAGATTGCAGTTTCCGGCACGCTTGGCATTTGCTATGAAATTAATAAATCCAAAGCATGTTCCTGCTTTTCTCATGGTCAGCTGTTCCTGGTATGTTCACGCGTTATAATAATAACGGTTTTAAATTTTTTGAATTTGTTTTATTTATATTTTTTAACCAACAAAAAGACCAAATATATGAATAATATATAAAATTTTGAATGCATATAAAAGCGAAAGGAGTAGCGAAGCGCGTCGGGTTCAGCTAGTACTTTATATTTTCCGTTTAATATATTGGTTTCACTATTTTGATGATAGAAAGTCTACATTATTTTCGACACTAATTTAGCAACAATACATAACAAGAACTCTGGAGTAGAAATGTGAAGAATATCGAATAATAGTTAATATCGTGTTGTCTGTCTGAATGACAACGAGATACTTATTGATGTCTAAAGGAGGCGGCAAACAAATGACAACTAATTACTCGTTAAAATGTTAAAGGTGCTATAAATAAATTAAGTAATATATAAATTAATTCTAAATTAACTAGGAAAGAGGAGTAAGTTATGGTAGAAATTAAGAAACAAACATTTGTTTTATTGTACACGGAATATTTTAATGTCTACCGTGGCAAAATCGTTTCAAAATATGGCTTATCCGCCACAGCAGAAGAGTGTCTTCCTTTTAAGAGTCTGTGAACCACCGACAAAAGAATATTTAAATTTTATGCGTCTCACTATTAAAATATTGTAAGCAATAACATATTTAAATATATAATTGACTAGCTGGCCCAGTTCCGCGTTTTGTTGCTTCCTAGACGCATTTTTATTGTTCATGAGTTTTTGGTGCTCGTGCATCTAACATGTTCTTGCTGTTAGATAAAGGCGTGTTTGTGGTTGTTTTTTTTTTTTATTTTCTGATGCTCCAAATTCCTTCCGTTTTCTAATGTCTTGGAAACGTTCTTCCATTCCCAAATCTTTATTACCTAAGCAAATTTATGGATAGACACAATAAAGACCGTAGGACATTGTTGTGTTCATCTCCACTAATACGTCCATTTGTTTCTTATAAGGGTTTTAAACTGTGAACGAGGTCGGTAATTCTACTCATCAAACCCATTAGGATTACGTAGTATCTTGTCCATACCCAAAATTATGAAAACATTCCCGACTAAATAAATTGTCCTTGGCTTCTAAAACTGAACGTGGTTGTTTATGAACCATGTAAAGATTGAGAAAACTATGTTGAAAGCTCATAGTCGGTCCATTCACGACCTAAATGAAATGATCGATCCATTGTAAAAGTTCCACAGTATCGTATGCAAATTCTTGAATAGATATGGTCATTAGTTTGGAAAGGAAAAGAGAAAGGGTTTTTTGGAAGGTATCACGCCCACTTCGAACTTCAAATTATTAGTCTAAATTCCATAATAGATTCCTGAATAAAATTTAAAAATTCAGGAAAATTGGTTTATCCGTTTTCGAGTATATAATCAACAAAAATGCAAACAATAAAACATAATGACACACAATACAAAAATATATAGACATGGATAGGTGTCATTGTGGTATTTCAGGCAGACACAAGACAGACACATTTTTTGCAATTTCATGTTCGAAGCTTTAAATATTTTGGTATTTCTTTTAACCTTGTTGGAATTTATTACTTCTTGAATTCCATACATAGATCGATGGACTCTTATATAGCCTTAAAATGTTCCAATATTAACAAGTTAAAAAGCAGTAAGTTCGGCCGGGCCGAACTTTGAATACCCTCCACCATTTGGAACGAATTTGGAAATAAAATCCTGAAAAAATTTTGGTAAAATTTTAAAAATACCGAATATTGCCGTTGTATTGGTGCCTATACGACGTGGACCCACACAGGCATTATTTGTCATGAGTCATTACCAAATTCAAATTCGGAACTTGAAATAAACGCGAATAATGTAGCTAAAATCATCAAAGTATAGAATATAGGGAGGTACCGTTATATCGGAGCTGTGCGAAGACCTGAACCTGCGTAGACAATTTTTTGTCATATTCTGTAGCATCCATTACGAACTTCAAATACGACATTTCAAACAACTTCGGTGAGTATTGTACCTAAACTCGTCAAAATACCGAATATAGGGAGGTGCTGGTATATGGGGCCTATACGAAGACCTAGACCTGCATAGACAATTTTTTGTCACAGACTGGAGTTTCCATTACGAACTCTAAATGCGTAATTTGAAAAAAATTTGGTAAATAAAGACGCTAAAATCACCAAAATACCGAATATAGGGAGGTACCGTTATATGGGGGATATACGAAGACGTAGACCTGAACAGACAATTTTCTGTCTTAGGCTGTAGTATCCATTGTGAACTTCAAATACCAAATTTGAAACAATTCCTGTGAATAATGAATTTTGAACAATTCCGATTAATAATGTCGCTAAAATCATGAAAATAAAAAATATCGGGAGGAAAAATATCGGGAGGCTATACGAAGACGTGGACCTGCACAGACAATTTTCTGTCTTAGGCTGTAGTATCCATTTCGAACTTCAAATACCAAATTTGAAACAATTCCTGTGAATAATGTCGCTAAAATCATCAAAATATCGAATATCGGGAGGTACCGTTATAAGGGGGCTATATGAAAACGTGGACCTACATGGCCCATTTACGAACTTAACCTGCCTACTGTAAAAATAAACCTGTGTGCAAAATGTTAGCCTTGTATCTCAATTCATTCGAAAGATAGCGTGATTACAACAGACAGACGGACAGACAGACAGACGGACATCGCTAAATCGACTTAGAATTTTACGCTGATCAAGAATATATATACTTTGTTGTGTCTGACATGAGTATTTCGAGGAGTTACAAACGGAATGACAAAGTTAATATACCCTCCACAGTATGGTGGAGGGTATAAAAAGTGTGCAAAGCCGTTATTTATTTGAGACAATTTGGCTGGAGAGTGAGAGTGGTTTGAACATGGACTTAATCAAGAGTTCGCTTACTTTTAATACAATCATCCCCGTTCTAATTAATTTCTGTGTAAATAAATCTTAAATATTGTAATCGAATTTTGTACGATTTTTTTAAACAAAGTAAACTTAATATGCCCTTTAATTCATCATTTGTGAAATCGTTCCTAATTACAACTTATGTCTGGGAAGTAATGCAAAATAAACATTATTATTTAAATATCACGTGTAGATTTTAACGTGAACTCATGACGTACCGACGGGAAATGGCAATTTGATCGCAGATGAAAAACGTTTGCGCGGAATAATTTGGTTCGTTTGTCTGTGTACTTCTCAACTTCGTTGGTGTACTTCCTTCACTTACCATCATAAATTTTTGATCTTCGAATTGATGATCATTGCTTCTGTGTAGGATGTGCATTGATACTGATATGTTGCACTGTTGTTGCTATCTTCAAACTATTTGCTATAAGACTATGATAGCAACTAAACCGGTTTGCTGATTTAATTATTTAAAAAATATATACAATGGTGTGTGTATATGAATACAATTGTATATTTTTATTTACGAATGTAAAATATCACAATGACACATTCTTTTTGTTTTGGTCACAATCTAAACGGTTTAAGCGACCCGAACTGGATTAGAAGACGTAAGTTTTTACTGTTTTAGGTTTCCTATTTGAACTTGGTAGGAGCAGAATTAACAGGTACTCTCTTTGTTTTGGTTAACTAAAATGTTATGGTTGCATATATTTTGTTTCATTTACTAATTGTGACGGAAATTGAAAATGTTTAAGGCAACTTCGTGTATACTGGGGCCGTAGTTAAACAAATAAAAATTTTGATTTTTTACTACGTATAATTTCGAATTCTTTTTTCTATGCGTTTGTGAGTCCTTTTCAAGGTTAATTGAAAGCGGGTGTGAGTTAATATTTTTTGTTTATGTTATTATTTTATGTCAGCTTCATTTCCTTCGGCATATTATAGAGGAATACACGAATTTGTTTATTTTGGTCTCGTGACAAGTAAGATTGCGACGTATTCCTTACTTATGCCAAGAGGGCTTTTAGTCAGTCTTTACAGTACTATTTTTGGTTGATTGTTTTATTTTCAGTTGCTGTTTTTGTTATGTATCGTTTGATTTTATTTCACTGATTCAAAAACACAGCAGACACATGCGATGCGATGACGACGATACGACCCGAGACCGAAATGCCCTTGCGCAGCCACAGACGGTAGTTTTCGACTGAAGCTTAGTTTTCTGGTTGGACGCTAAAACCTTTAGGGTATGTAAGCGAAGGCTGCTTGATTTGTTTGCTGACTACCGAACACTCACACTTATTCAGGTAACTGCCGAAAGTTACTCACACAAATGTACAAGGCAAAAATTTGGGCTGGTAAGACATAATAAACAAGCCTACACCTACCCTCACACTGTAAATCAGCATCAGCATGGGTTTCAGATTGGTGGTAGTTTTACATCTTTTAAGGATGAGAATAGTCGTATGCATAGTTGGCTTGGTTACACTCTCTTAACTTTAATGTTTAAAGAGCACTGTTATATATTACTCCGTAGAAGGGAAAAATGATGAAAGAGAAATTCTGAAGAGAAATTTGGGTCGAAATTAGCTAAAGAACGAAATAGAGAAACAATTCTTGAAACTATCCGCATATGTCTGTTATTCGATGTTTCATGACAGAGAATAAGAGAAACAATCGTTAGAGTGTATGTTTAAACTTTACAACATCTAATTAAGAGTACCTATTTTATATTTGTATATCACTGCAATAGTCCACATAAATTTTCTTATTGTCAGCTATCGTTGAGCTAAATCTAAACAATGTATGCCTATGAATATGTGCACATATTACACTATTTTAATGCCACTAGGGGCAATTAGGATTTTCGATACCTAAAATGCAAAAAAAAATTGGGCGGTAATGAAAATATATGACAAGAACAAAAATCGAACGCGCCGAATTTATGATAACCTACACCACTCCAAATATTTAACATATCTGTTCCTTGAAATAATAAGCTATTCCCTGCCAGTCGTTAAATAAATAGTTTTTTGAAATTGCCACATTTGTTTGGCATGCTCCTGTTGAAATGATTTTTTTTTTGCTTGACTGGGTCTTTGTGTTGATTAAATGCGAAATAAACATATGTAAATATAATATGAAACAAGTAAAAAAGCTGTAAGTTCGGCCGGGCCGAACTTTGAATACCCTCCACAATTTGGTACAAATTTATTTCAAAAAAAAAAAAAAAAAAAAAAATCTATATATATAAAAGAAAGTTGTGTTAGTTACTAGGTTTATAACTTAAGAACCGCTGAACTGATTTTAATGATTCATACAAATTCGGAATTGTCTCCTATCCGAAAGGGATAATATACAAAAAAATCGCGTAAAAATGTGATATATTAACATTTTCATTTTGACTTTTGAAATGTACAATAGTAATGTTTTATTTTGCATGTTTTTTTTTTTTTCATTTTGACTTACTTTTTTTCTAATGTACATTTGTAGTGCTTTTTATATTTTATTTTTGAATTCGAATATTAATACCAATTTATTTAATTGACTTGATTTCTTGAGAACTGAAATTGATGGCGGGTTACATGGAAGTGTAGTACCGATTTATGTGGTGGCGAGACGGAATAGATAATATCGAAATAATTTAACGCGATCACGCCAAAGTTAAAAGATAATTACTTTTTCAAAATCGCTAAAAAATCACGAAAAAAGAGATCTCATTGCAAAAATTCTCAAATCGGGAAAAAATCGAAAAAAAAATTCAATGGAATCGAATTTTAAAATAATAGTACATTCTATTGACAAGCTCTGTAAGGATCTTTAAACATTTGTTGTAAGAAAAAGCGAACAAGTTGAAGATTTTTTCAAATTGTTATTCTTCTTTTGTCAATTTTTCTCAATTTGTAATATCATATTGAATTCAGTGGATTTTTTGTGAACAAAAAAATGAAATAAGTGCGAAATACGATATTAACTGACATCTACCTTTAAACTCCAGGGCCTACATCGTGCTTCAGCTGGAAGATGCGCACACATTTAAACAAACAAAAATGACCGAAAAAGACTAATGGGGCTCATTTCAAAGCGTTGACCTACTTCTTTCATGTGACAATAATCCGTCCAATGAGAGCTCAAAATGCAAAATTCTTTGGGAGTACAATCAATAAAATACCAAATTTAAAGGGTGCAAAATAGTAGAGCGAATGGGACTTTTAGTAAGAAAAGGATTTCTAACCTTCCAGAAATTCTTCCCAAACATTGAAGATACCTTTAATCGCTTTTGCAGGTCATGATATCGATCATAACTCACGGATAAGGGTACAACCCGATCTCATATTTATATAACCATCGTATGATTTAAACTATTTTTGGTGTCTTGGTCACTTTTTTCATATTTTGGCACTTATTTGGCATCTTTGTTTCTAAGGGGGTAGAGAACCTCTTCGTATAAAATTTTCGGAGTAGGGCCCATATTGGTCTTGACCACATTCATCAATTGATTAGGCTAAAAAAAGTATTTATGCTACCCTGGGGTAAGGAGCCATCATACAGATAATTGCCACATACGTAAGTAAAGTCACACATTGGAGTATCCCCAAGTCCACTTTCACATCTAATGTGTGGTCAGAAAAGAAAATTTTGTATTCTATTGGTTGGGAACGTAAATTTGGGATGTACATCTATATGAAATAAATTATGAAAACATGAACAAATTACAAATATAAGAAAGTAGCACGGGACCGAATTTTTGTTGAATCGTCATTGAATTATACTATGATGAAAATATAGATTTATGGTGTATCCAATTTACAATTTAAATGACAATTAAATTTAGTTCCCATCTTACGGTAATGGGTGTAAAATAGTAATTATATTTGACAATTCTGAAATCAGTCTGCCCTCAATTATGAGTTGAATAAAACTATTTTTACTTATTTAAATCACGTGAATTTTTTTTTTTTTTCAGTTTGACATGCTATGTTTTTCTGCTATATTTTTGTTTTTGTTTGGCCTCTATTTGTCATCTTTGATTATAAGGGGTAGAACAAGTTTTCAATGTAGGTCGATGTTTCGGAGTAGGGCCCATATAAAGGAACCTCCTGATTTTACCATATTTCAAATCTTACACAAAAATTTCAACATATCTACAAATTTTAGACTTATTTGATTAAAAATTAAAAATTAATCGACCAGTACGTGAACACTTATATCAGTCATATCTGTGAATAATTATGCTTTGACAAATATGCATAATAGACAAAAACTACGGGCCGGCAACGCGGACCGGGCCAGCTAGTAATAAATAAATAAATAAAATCCGTTAAAAATTCTGTCAAAATCTTAAAAATACCGAATGTAGCCATATATTAGGGTCTATACGACGACGTGGACCGGTATAAGCAACTTTTGTCACAAGCTATTACAACATTCAAATTCGAAACTTAAAAAAAAAAAAAACAAATCTGTTTATAATGTAGCTAAAATCGTCAAAATACCGAATATTGGGAGGTACCATGGGGGTTATAAAACGTGGACCTGCACAGACAATTTTCTGTCATAGGCTGTAGTACCAACTACGAACATCAAATACCAAATTTAAAAGAATTCCGATAAATTAAACTTAAATTTTGTAGTGTTTAAAAATATAAATTGACATATAATACACAACATTCAACAGCAATCGTATAACGACTTTATCCTTTATAAGAGCGTTTTCCGATTTTGGAATTTAGAGGATATCATCAACAATTTACAACAGAACTAGCTACAATATGACATTTCGGCATTTTGTGGGTATTTGGCACAGTTTCCAATAAAATGAGTTGTAACTTAACATTTCGGGGTTTCGACACAAGTTCCCTATTTGGTAAAGCTTCTATGTGAATGAAAGCTATTTCGGAGGTTTCTGCCTCAATTTCCAACTGATTCAGCTGTAATTTGAGTTTTTATCAGGCACGATTTCTCCCACAAAAAAAGGGATATAGGTTCACCATACATGTTTTGAGGTACCTATCACGACTTCCAAGCAAGTTTCGCCAAGCGAGTTTCGCCTTTTCGGGTTCACGAGGAAAACCAACAATTCCATCTTATAGCCCAGACGAAAAATTTTTCCCCCTTTTTTAGACTTGTACTGAAATAGAATGAAGAAGAAAGCTCATCTTTTCTACTTAAAATTTGCATAATTCATTTTAAATTTAATTTTCATTCATGCGTTCTTATGCTGAGAGATGAGTTGCATTACAACTCTGAGGGCGATTTAAAGTAAACTATGTTACAAAATCTTTATTAATTTAAAATATAAAAGAAAAGAAGGGCTAGAATGTTTTGACAACTCACAACAGTTCGGAATGGCCTCTTGGCAGAAAAAGTTAAAACCTTAAAAAACGCAAAAAATGTATGTATATATATATATATATATATATATATATATATATATATATATATATATATATATATATATATATATATATATATATCTTCCTATCTCGCCGAGCTGAGTCGATATAGCTATAAATGTCCGTCTGTCTGTCCATGTTCATTTGTAATCACGCTTCAGTTCGCAATTATGGCCCGAACCTCACGAAATTGAAAATGGAGGCGAGATTAGGGTCAGAATAGAATTTTCCTGATTTTTCAGTTGCTCTGTAGGCCGCAATTATGAACTAATCGACGTGGAAATTGACATGGAGTTAGAATTTAGAATTTGGGCGGTCATCGGACAATATTTAGCGGGTAAAACAGACCCTATTTTTTCTGTAAGAAAATATTTCCACTAAACCGCGAATATTTTTAATCCCAGCCAAATCACAAATACATTAAAAGGTCACTTCTGACCATTAAAGTGATACTGATAGCCAAGAAATGGGATTTGGTATATATATTGTGTAGGTACAATATATATGTTAAAGAATAGATTTTAAGTCAAGAACCGCTGGGCCGAATTACACAATTCCCATCAATTTGGAATGGTCTCTTGCCAGAAAAGGATAACATCCAAGAAAATCGCGGAAAATAAAATAGCGAATATCTTTTGTTCCATTTGTTCAATTTTTGAGATATATTTTATCTCAATACTACGTTTTATATGCATGTCCCAATTATCGTCTGATCCTCACGACATTTTGCATGGGGTGTCTGAATTAAAGCCTATTATTCTTAAGATGTACATTCAAGTTCAAGTTCAAATGGACTAAAAAAATTAAATTTTTATAATTTTGTAGCCGCTCTATAGACCACAATAGAATACTAATTGACACGGAATTTCGCATCAGAAGAGGTTTCAGGACAGGAACATTATTATTGACATTATTTCAAGAACGAAATCTTCCAATTGGGCATAAGGGGGCTTCTAACATTGTAGTGTTGAAGGGTATCACATGGTCGTCCCCGCACGACTATAGCCTTTGCTTACTTGTTTTTTTTTTTTTTTAATTTGGATTGAAAGAGTGTAGAGAATCAAATTAGAGTAGAATATGAAGGTAAGTGTGAAATTGTGTCCTTTCCTAAATTGTGCAGTTGTTATCCCTTCAGTTGGAAGAAACGGCTAAGACATTTAAAGTAACTAAAATGGGGTTACTATCGAAACGTGGTTCTACAACTTTCGTATGAAAATATATATATTTGTTTATCATCCTAGTAATAATATGAAAGACTGTGCAAAGTTTCAAGACACAGCGTAAATATGTCGGACATAATTTAATCGACATTGTATTGTACATACTTTGGGCATTTGTGTCACAAACTGAATGACAAAGTAAGTTCGATGTGGACCAAAGGAAATCCTTAAAAATGAGCTCGGAAATTCCAAATGACATGTAAATGTTTATAAGCACTACTTAATGATAATTATTGAGTTGAGCGGTTACATGGGAGTAGTATAAACCGATGATGTTTATTTGTAATTTATAGACTCAAAAACTGCTAAACAAATTTTCCTGAAAATTTCCATATATACTACAGCATCGCCTGAAAGAAACATAGGCTATATAACTAGAGATATATCTTCAGAATCGGAGGTACCTCCAGAAAATGTAGTTTTTGAATGCACATATCTATTGATCGGAATTAGAATGGGTAATGGAAATCGGTACAAAAATAAATTTGCCAAATTAGATTGAAATCAGTTCAGGTTTTTATAAAGCTCCCATATAAATTTTGAGCCCACTTCATGTATTTTGTAGACCAAACACGATATATATGATTGGTTACAATGAAATTTTGAATAAGTGACGGAATTTGGTACAAAATTTAATTTGTCAAAGTATATTATACGTGACAAGAAAAAACTTCACAACTCATTCTGGACCCATTGGCGTTGTATTCCATTAATGGGAATCCAATGTTCCAATCTTTACATTTTATCTCATAGAAATAATTAAGATTTGTGAATCGGTAAAACCATTTAAGTTTGTGATGTTGCTTTAGTTCTTAAGGTAGTTCCCGTTTTAGTCTTCACAACAGACACAATGACCTGAATTTATATATTCCTCTGTTTTTTCCTACAATATTTTACAAAAACAACTTAAATGCGTCAGGTAAGCAACAGAAAAGTTGCTTAACTCCAAAGGAAACTAAGAGATATTATGTCAAATAGACTTTTTAAGCATACAACAATTTTATTTAGCATTTTTTCACAAAATGTATTATATTGGGCAAAACCCACAAAACTTGAATGGAATATTGGAGTTTCTTCATAAAATTGAATCCTGGATAATAGGGCAAAATTATTTTATCTCAAAATATGAATTTTTGTTGTCTTTATATATGAAATTAATTTAAATTATTTTCACTTTTATTCAAAACGGTTCACACATATATACAAAAAGAATACGGAAAAATTGTATTTAGGCGGTAGCTTTGTTCTACCTTCTGTAATTCTGTCATGGTTAGAGATTCGATATATACAATTGTTTGCATTTAATCTCTACTTCATATCATTGCTGAAGTATTGTTGGACAATATTATGACGAAATTTGTGGAGACAAAACTTACATTATTTGAATAATGTAGAAAACTATCAGTAACACTCTGGCTGAACCAAATCATTAAATTTACAATAGAAGTAAAAAATTAAATCTATGTTGGTGACAAGGTGACAGTCTGATTATTGTAAGTTAGGATATGACATAAATTGTTATGACCTTAGTTTTCGTATATTGTAGTGTTAATCATGGACTCCACCAACAAGGATTTTAATCGATATATCCAATCTTCACATTTTATTTAATATGATGTGGTATATTGGCATGTGCGAAGTTTTCAGCAAATCGTGCGCTAATGTTACGTTTTATGGGATCTGCAAAAAAGAGTAGACCAATATTGCTGTTATAACTGCTGACTTTTGTGTGTGGGTACCTGGAAAAGTGGACCAGCATATCTTATCTCCCTTCTACAGCTAATAAAGGCTTCTAAAGCTAATAGACGGAAATTGGACACTAATTTCTCATTTTGAAAGTATGTTTATATAGCCATTAAACTTTTTTAAAACTCCTCTTGATTTTAAGAATGGTACTGGTTGACCGCGAAGATTTAAAAATCGTTAAACCTGAAACAACAACTTTGTATACCCATTCATTTAAGAGAGTGTCTTTATTTTTACTCTTAAACTGTACGTCTATGTTGTGGCTCTTTTCACTGAATATTATGTTACTGTGTGAGTATCGTATCTTTTCTTGCTATTGTGTACTCTGTACTCTCGCAGCCATTTATTTTTTTATTCACAGGCCACACCTCCCTTTCAGATTACATACCAATGGGTTGGACCAAACACAAAATTGTGCCAGCATTTGTTGACAAAAGGCGCACAGTCGTTCGCTAGTTCGTCGTTTGTTCGTGCTACCGAACAATTTTTACTGCACAAGAAGCACCCAGGCAAAATAACATCCAAGGCATGCCCTTAAGGGAGGAGGCTCTCGCTAATGGCTAGATTTCAGGCAATCACACAATTCGATGCTATGGCTGTTTTCTTTCTGTTTTACATAAGCACTAAATTGCTTCACGATATTACGCATACACGTGCATACTTACCTACATATATACAGAATCAGACAATATAAATGAATGCCCAGAATTCATTCTGCGTCGTCAATTGTCAGATGTGGTCTTTGTCATGTTTTTTATCCTAAGTAAATATTAAACTAATGTAGATGAATTCGAACAAATACATATTCACATACGCCTTGTTCTTAAATACATAGCTACATGCAAATAAAATCGTTCTACCACCACTTTTGCGACATTTCAGCCGAGGGATTCTAAATAATTAATAATGATTATTCTCAGCAAGCAGTTGTCCTCAAGGAAAATCAGCGGAGAAATTTAATGCGACTCGTGCTGTTTGCACTGGTTTTCTTGTAAACTTTTTAAGGATTGTTTTCATGTTATAACAATAAATACCAATATCTTTTACTCTGTTTCAGAACTGCAAGAATGTACAATTTTTTACTACGATAACCGATTTTCCCTTTATGATATCGAACAAAATTGCAAAAGTAGTCGATTCTTGCAGGTTGTGGAACAAAGCAAATAAGATTACCTTAAAATTTTGTAATCTTGTGAGGTGTGTACCTAAAAATCGACCGATTTTAACTTGAGGTATGTCTTGTGATCGATGGTCATCTTCAAAGCATGGTCAACATGTTCCGGAAATACTTCTATCTAAATAAAGAAGTTTGTAAAATTTTTAAAATTCGGACAAGCATTTTCCATTTTGGTATCTAAAGCACTATACTCGTATATTGGTATATAGTTGAAGTGACTTCATAGTAAATTAAGAACGATTTTACAGCTAGATTGTTGTGAAGAATATTAATAGTTTAAATCGCTATTTTTGGTCTTAAAAAGACAACACAAATATTTAATTTCATTTAAACGGAATAAAATTAATATGTGTTGTTTTTATAGATGTCAATACTACGATAAAATCGACAGCTATAAAGAAAGAAATTTACTCGGATTCGAATGTCAAATTGAGTTACTCAATTTTATGTTGTCGAATTAAGAGTATTTCAATGCTATTTTGATTCAAGAGATTTAACATGAAATAATACAAACTCTTACGCAATCCATCTGTAAAATTGTGAAGAATACATCCATTGATAAGCTATGCTATTTTGAGTTGGGATTGTTCTTGGTATTTTCGGAAATAAAAGTGTTAAAGGACAGAAAATTTTAAGTCATTATTATAGAGCGATAGTCAGAACTACAAATTGAAATTTCTAGTGGAATTTTCGTATTCCCTACTTAAAGGCCACCAACATTTTTATAAGTTGAAAATTAGTTCAATATTGTAATTGACCAGTCGATTGGAGCTATAGCGTCACTCTTTATGTATATAAGCGAAATACTGCAGGATTTTTAGAACCTCATAGCATACTGAATACTGAAAGTATTGTTGCTCGAAACTGCTTACTGCTTTTTAACTTGATAAATTTTGGAGGGTATTCAAAATTCGGCCAGATCGAACTCACTGCTATTTTACTTGTTTAAACGCAATTGTTGTATAAAATTGTTATTAAAACCGCATTTTTAAAGAATTAAGTGACAAATGCAACGACATTGATTTGTTTGGTTGTTTAACAAAAATGAAGAGAAATTAGCAGCTTTCGCTGGAACACCTTCTTACTCAGCATTGTTATAAATGCAGATGGGAATTAGAATTTGAAAATGAACTATTTTTATCAATAGAGAAGTTTTTCATTGTTAAGTTCCGCGAAGTAGCTGGCGCTGCAAGTCATAGAAAGTCATTTTAATATGGTAATGATCCGACAACAGAATAGATTTTCGCCATTATATTGATGTCACAAACTTCGATGTAGCCCAATAAAACCTTATTTGCATTGCCTTTTAAGCGCAGATGAAGTAGTGTAGGACATTAAATGGTGGGGATGTCAAACTATAGCCTTTTACCTGTTCCTTTTTTGGCGAAGTGATGTGGATTTTCTTTAGCTTTATCTTAGCTTGATGCATATGCACTTTGTCTGTTTCTGTCAATTATTGTACTTCGAAACTTTCCACTTGCTTGAATTTAATTTTAGGAAATTAAATATAATATCGTAGTTTTGTTACTCAAATCAAGGCTCAAACACATACCTCGATGAAACGTTCCTGATATCCACAGGCATTTTAACAATCACGAATTACCTTGAGGTAATGTTAGGTAGAACACTTCAGGAACAGTATTTCAATAGAGGTTATGCCAGCATTCGTATCAAATAATTTGGTAGTTTGGTTCATATAGTCAGGCAATGCACGTATACAGTTCGTTCACATTTCTTACTTCTTTGACGACAGCAATGCATTTTGAAGATACCGTATATTGCATGATACGTTCGATTGCAATGCAGAATAGAAAAAAATAAAAATACAAACGTGTCACAATGTTGTGGGTTGAAAGTCGGTCTGTCAGTCTCGATATGAAAATGAAACAAATTGTGACTGCTGAATTGCGGTGTGCGTGTTTATGCAACTTTAGCCTCTGGATTGTGGTGTAATAAAGACGCGTTGCAAACATATCTATACATATATACATCTCCAGCAATGTAAAGGTTAGACGTGCCCTTATCATGTATATGTGATTGCGCCAGATAGTGACTTTCAACAATGATTATATTTATGGTTGAATAAAAATTTTGATATTTTTCAGATAAATATACGTATGTTATCAATTTCAGTTGACCGCCACACAAACATTAAGATATATGAACTGATTCACTCTCTATGTTTCACAAGAATTTATGGGTCTTAACAATGTTACAGTGGGGATACCTATTATATTTTGGCGTCTTTCCTTTTGTTTTAGAGTGGTTCTATGTAAAATATATAAAGAGAAAAATGTTAGTATTTCAAGAATTAGATTTTTTATATTTTATTAATTGTAGGCACTTTCAGGAAGCTTTTATATTTCCTAGACAATTGTATTTGATATGGACTGTCAAATACAGCCAGAAACACCTCGGGGGTTTGATTGCAATTGCTAACATGCGTATGTTTCAGACGATTTTATAATAAGGAATATAAATTTCCCCAATTTAATTTTATTCGTTTCATTGCATGAAATGTTTAATTCATACTGCGGAATCAAGTTTTTACTAACAAGACGTTTACCAAGTTTGGTTTACATCGAATTCAAGCTTCTCTAAAGACACAATGCGAGGGCGGTTCGGAAACTTCTTAGCCTATCAATGAAAGAGAATAGTTTTTAGTTTTTCAAAAATAATTTATTTTTCAATATAATCTCCTAAAACTTCAATACACTTAGTCCAACGCTTTTCTAGCAATTCTATCCCCTGAATAAACAACTGTAATTGCATCTTCATTTGAGGTAAAACGCTTGCCAGCAATCAGGAAAACAAGGTAGTTGGTCCATCAAAAAAAAAAAGTCTTGTGCGAGTTGTCTTGCGAAAAATTCTTTATGAAAAATTATTTTTTGTGTTGTGAGCCAGGACGTTTTTCTCGAATTTGTTCATTTAATTTATCTAAAAGGTTGCAATAGTACTTTGGCAGATAGTCAATCAATAAAACACCTTTGAAGTCCCAAAAAATCGTTGCCATAACCTTACCAGCCGATTGAATTGTGTTTGCCTTCTTTGGTGCACTTCCTTCAGCTTCAGCCCATTGTTTGGAATGTTTTTTGTCTCTGGATCATAGTGGTGGATCCATGTCTCATCAACAGTTATTAAATGACGCTTAAAATCCATTTTATTTTGTTTAAAAAGATCCAAACAAGCTTGAGAAATTTTCATTCTTATGCGTTTTTGATCGACTGTTAATAAATGCGGCACCCATCTTACAGAAAGTACTGATAGCGTAGCCCGACGTCAAGGTAGTGGTCGGAAGAAAACAGCAACATTAGCAGAAATTGTTCGAAAAGTAAAGAAGCGACTTGATCGAAACTCGCGTCGCAGTGGGCGAAAAAATGGCCAACGGAAAGTAAATAGACTCAAAAGACTTATTATTATTATTATTATTATTATTATTATTATTATTATTATTATTATTATTATTATATTATATTATATTATATTATATATTATATTATATTATATTATATTATATTATATTATATTATATTATATTATATTATTATATTATATTATATTATATTATATTATATTATATTATATTATATTATATTATATTATATTATATTATATTATATTATATTATATTATATTATATTATATTATATTATATTATATTATATTATATTATATTATATTATATTATATTATATTATATTATATTATATTATATTATATTATATTATATTATATTATATTATATTATATTATATTATATTATATTATATTATATTATATTATATTATATTATATTATATTATATTATATTATATTATATTATATTATATTATATTATATTATATTATATTATATTATATTATATTATATTATATTATATTATATTATATTATATTATATATATTATATTATATTATATTATATTATATTACTAGCTGAACCCGGTGCGCTTCGCTACCCCTTTTGATTTTATATGCATACAAAATTTTATTTACGAATATATGTTGGTTAAAAAAAAAACAAATTTAAAAATTAAAAAAAAAATTTTTCACTACATTAATGCGTAAATAACCAAAACTATTAGAAAAGCAGTAACATGACATACATACACGAAGGGTTTGTCTTTCGGATTTATTTATTTCATAGCAAATACCAAGCGTGCATTAAACTGCATTCTTTTGAAGTTGAGTGGCATTTCCATTGCAATTAGTGAATTCGAGATAGCATCATACTTCGCCGTAATAAGCGTATTTCAAATAAATTGTTGTGTTGTTTTTTAGTGTTAGCCTAAGGCGTTGTGGGTCAATGGTTCTTATTAAAATCATATCCCAATCTGATCCGATTTAAATATAATTTTACAAAAATTACTTTTACACCAATCTCCGCCACACCTTTCATATTTCATTGAAATTGGTGCGTCAAATATGTGAAATCGGCCGAGAATATATATATGGGAGCTATATCCAAATCTTCACTAATTTCCAATTAATTTATCACATTTAGTATTATAACCAAATTCCGCCACACATTCTGAATTTCATTGGAATCGGTCATATATATCGTGTTTGGTGCATAATATGTATGAAATCGGCCGAAATATATATGTTAGCTATATCCAAACCTCAACTGATTTCAATATAATTTGGCAATTTTTTCTGGTGCCAGATTTTGTCTCTCTCGCTTTGGGTGCATCAAATATGTGAAATCGGCAGAGTATATATATGGGAGCTATAATCAAATCTGAGCGTATTTGAATATAATTTGTCAAATTTATTTTTGTACCAAATGCCGAATTTCATTGGAATCGGAAATACGTATCGTGTTTTGTGCACCAAATATGTGAAATCGGCGGAAAATATATATGGGAGCTATATCCAAATCTGAACCGATTTTAATATAATTTGGCTAATTTATTTTCTAATCAAAATCCCGTTACATATTCCAAATTTCTTTGGAATCGAACATACATATCGTGTATGGTGCATAAAATACATGAAATCGGTCGAAAATATATATGGGAGCTATATCCAAATCTGAACCGATTTCAATTTAATTTGACAAATTCATTTTGGCTCCCAATTCCGTTACTTATTTTAAATTTCATTACAATTGGAAATACATATCGTGTTTGGTCCACCAAATACATGAAATCGGCCGAAAATGTATATGGGAGCTATATCCAAATCTGAACCGATTTCAATATAATTTTGGAAATCAATTTTTTAGATAAAATCTATCACACGTTTCAAATTTCATTGAAATTGGGGATATATAGCGTGTTTGGCGCATCAAATGCTTGAAATCGGCCGAAAATATATATGGGAGCCATATCCAAATCTGAACCGATTTCAATATAACTTGACAAATTTATTTTCGGATTAAATTCCGTCACACATTCCAAATTTCATTGGAATCGAACATTTATATTGTGTTTGAGGCATCAAATGAACGAAATCGGTCGAAAATATATATGGGAGCTATATCCAAATCTGAGCCGATTACAATATAATTTGGCACACTTATTTTTGTTCCAAATTCCGTTACGTATTCCAAATTTGGAGACTGTATCTTCATCCAATCAATAGATATGTGCATATAAAATCTAAATTTTTGGGAGGTACCTCCGATTCTGATGCAATATCTCCAGTTCCAAGTGGAAATTCAAAAATGTATATAGCCTATGTTACTTTCAGGCGATGTTGCAGTATATATGGAAATTTTCAGAAAAATCTATTCAGCAGTTTTCGAGTCCATAAATTACAAACAAACAAACAAACAAACAAACAAACAAACAAACGTACAAACATTTTCCTCTTTTATAGATATAGATATTATATTATATTATATTATATTATATTATATTATATTATATTATATTATATTATATTATATTATATTATATTATATTATATTATATTATATTATATTATATTATATTATATTATATTATATTATATTATATTAAATTATATTATATTATATTATATTATATTATATTATATTATATTATATTATATTATATTATATTATATTATATTATATTATATTATATTATATTATATTATATTATATTATATTATATTATATTATATTATATTATATTATATTATATTATATTATATTATATTATATTATATTATATTATATTATATTATATTATATTATATTATATTATATTATATTATATTATATTATATTATATTATATTATATTATATTATATTATATTATATTATATTATATTATATTATATTATATTATATTATATTATATTATATTATATTATATTATATTATATTATATTATATTATATTATATTATATTATATTATATTATATTATATTATATTATATTATATTATATTATATTATATTATATTATATTATATTATATTATATTATATTATATATTATATTATACTAGCTGAACCCGGTGCGCTTCGCTACCCCTTTTGATTTTATATGCATACAAAATTTTATTTACGAATATATGTTGGTTAAAAAAAAAACAAATTTAAAAATTAAAAAAAAAATTTTTCACTACATTAATGCGTAAATAACCAAAACTATTAGAAAAGCAGTAACATGACATACATACACGAAGGGTTTGTCTTTCGGATTTATTTATTTCATAGCAAATACCAAGCGTGCATTAAACTGCATTCTTTTGAAGTTGAGTGGCATTTCCATTGCAATTAGTGAATTCGAGATAGCATCATACTTCGCCGTAATAAGCGTATTTCAAATAAATTGTTGTGTTGTTTTTTAGTGTTAGCCTAAGGCGTTGTGGGTCAATGGTTCTTATTAAAATCATATCCCAATCTGATCCGATTTAAATATAATTTTACAAAAATTACTTTTACACCAATCTCCGCCACACCTTTCATATTTCATTGAAATTGGTGCGTCAAATATGTGAAATCGGCCGAGAATATATATATGGGAGCTATATCCAAATCTTCACTAATTTCCAATTAATTTATCACATTTAGTATTATAACCAAATTCCGCCACACATTCTGAATTTCATTGGAATCGGTCATATATATCGTGTTTGGTGCATAATATGTATGAAATCGGCCGAAATATATATGTTAGCTATATCCAAACCTCAACTGATTTCAATATAATTTGGCAATTTTTTCTGGTGCCAGATTTTGTCTCTCTCGCTTTGGGTGCATCAAATATGTGAAATCGGCAGAGTATATATATGGGAGCTATAATCAAATCTGAGCGTATTTGAATATAATTTGTCAAATTTATTTTTGTACCAAATGCCGAATTTCATTGGAATCGGAAATACGTATCGTGTTTTGTGCACCAAATATGTGAAATCGGCGGAAAATATATATGGGAGCTATATCCAAATCTGAACCGATTTTAATATAATTTGGCTAATTTATTTTCTAATCAAAATCCCGTTACATATTCCAAATTTCTTTGGAATCGAACATACATATCGTGTATGGTGCATAAAATACATGAAATCGGTCGAAAATATATATGGGAGCTATATCCAAATCTGAACCGATTTCAATTTAATTTGACAAATTCATTTTGGCTCCCAATTCCGTTACTTATTTTAAATTTCATTACAATTGGAAATACATATCGTGTTTGGTCCACCAAATACATGAAATCGGCCGAAAATGTATATGGGAGCTATATCCAAATCTGAACCGATTTCAATATAATTTTGGAAATCAATTTTTTAGATAAAATCTATCACACGTTTCAAATTTCATTGAAATTGGGGATATATAGCGTGTTTGGCGCATCAAATGCTTGAAATCGGCCGAAAATATATATGGGAGCCATATCCAAATCTGAACCGATTTCAATATAACTTGACAAATTTATTTTCGGATTAAATTCCGTCACACATTCCAAATTTCATTGGAATCGAACATTTATATTGTGTTTGAGGCATCAAATGAACGAAATCGGTCGAAAATATATATGGGAGCTATATCCAAATCTGAGCCGATTACAATATAATTTGGCACACTTATTTTTGTTCCAAATTCCGTTACGTATTCCAAATTTGGAGACTGTATCTTCATCCAATCAATAGATATGTGCATATAAAATCTAAATTTTTGGGAGGTACCTCCGATTCTGATGCAATATCTCCAGTTCCAAGTGGAAATTCAAAAATGTATATAGCCTATGTTACTTTCAGGCGATGTTGCAGTATATATGGAAATTTTCAGAAAAATCTATTCAGCAGTTTTCGAGTCCATAAATTACAAACAAACAAACAAACAAACAAACAAACAAACGTACAAACATTTTCCTCTTTTATAGATATAGATTATATTATATTATATTATATTATATTATATTATATTATATTATATTATATTATATTATTATAAACATTGTTATTTTACATCGTATTGCTCACTCATTTCATTTTTAATATTATTCATTCAGAATTCAAAACAATAAAAAATGTACACTTCAACATAGTACGTCAAATTAAAAAGAGGTTTTTTTAATTCAAATTTTTATTGGAATATTTTCACGCTATTTTGTTTTGCCAATATTCCATTCCGAAGTTGTATGAATTGTTAAAATTGGTCAAGCCGTTATAAGCGTAGTAACTAAAATAACTTTCTTTAATATGATAAATAAAATATTTGGTATCATACTTTCGGTACTACACTTCAATGTAACCCGCCTGCAATTTCCGTTTTCAAGAAATGGAGTCAATTAAATAAAGTTAATCGACTTGAAAACCCGTTCGTACATGGCAAAATATTGATGTTTTCAGTTAATTGGAATCGAACATACAAATCGTGTTTGGTGCATCAAATAAACGAAATCGATCAAAAATTTATATGGGAGCTATATCCAAATCTGAACCGATTTCAATATAATTCAGCAAATTTATTGTTATTCCATACCTCCGATTCTGATGCCATATCTCCAGTTCCAAGTGGAATTTCAAAAATGTATATAGCCTATGTTACTTTCAGGCGATGTTGTATTATACTTGGAAATTTTCAGGAAAATCTGTTTAGCGGGTTTATTATTATTATTATTATTTTTTGGTAGGACTGGCTTTTTGGAAATTCATACTTAAAGGGTACGAAAAGTATTAAAAACTTAATATTTTGTATTCAACAAACGGAATAACCTAGAATTTGGAATATAAGTCACTGAGGGAATGTAGGATAAATGTACTGAATGGTTCTATGATTTTCGAACTTGAAATTACGAAATGTTCTAAAATGGTACTAAATTTCCTAAATAGTACCATTTGGTATTATTTGAAATTCGTAATAGATACTACATCCTATGACAGAAAATGGATGATTTTAGCTATATTATTCACCGGAATTGTTTTAAATTTGGTACTGAAGTTCGTAATGGATATTACAGCCTAAGATAGACAATTGTCTGTGCAGGTCTACGTCTTAGTATAGCCCCATATAACGGCACTTCTCGATTTTCGGTATTTTGAATCTCGAAATATACATTTAGACCCCACAAAGTATATATATTCTTGATCACCATAAAATTCTATGTCGATTTAGCAATGTCCATCCGTCTGTCCGTCTGTGAAAATCACTCTAGCTTCCGAACGAAATGAAGTGGGTTGATAAAATTTTACTCAAATGTGTATTATGTCTGCAGGACTTTTGGTATTGAAAATGAGCCATGTAGGTTCACGTCTTCGTATAGCTCCCATATAACGGTACCTCCCAATATTGGGTATTTTGATGATTTTAGCAACATTATTTACCGGAACTATTTCAAATTTAATATTTGAAGTTCATAATGAATACTACAACCTATGACGGAAAATTGTCTGTGCAGGCCCACGTCTTCGTATAGCCCCCATGTAACGGTACCCCCGATATACGGTGTTTTGATGATTTTAGCGACATTATTTACCGGAATTGTTTCAAATTTCGCATTTGAAGTTCGTAATGGATATTACAGCCTATGACAGAGAATTGTCTGTGCGATCTTTGTATAGCCCCATATAGCGGAACTTACGATATTCGGTATTTTGATGATTTAGCGACATTATTTACCGGAATTATTTCAAATTTTGTGTTTGAAGTTCGTAATGAGAAAGAAAATTGTCTGTGCAGGTCCACGGTTTATAACCCCCATGGTACCTCCCTACATTCCGTATTTTGACGATTTTAGCTACATTATAAACAAGTTTTTTTTTTAAGTTTCGCATTTGAATTTTGTATTGACACATGACAAAAGTTACGTATGCTGGTCCATGCCGTTGTATAAACCCTAATATAACGGCTATATTCGGTATTTTTAAGATTTCAACAGAATTTTTAATGGATTTTATATTTTTGGAAACTGCCAAATTTATACCAAATGCTGGAGGGTATTCAAAGTTCGGTCCGGCCGAACTTACAGCTTTTTTACTTGTTATTTCTCATTTCATTGGGAAATTGTCGTGACATTTTTCAATTTTCAAGGCTCTTGTCAAAAACCAAGATAATCCTTTTGTAAGGTTATATACTTTTAAGTACTTCAATTTTGTATTACAATAGCTTAAGTATGCAGATTTTAGAAGGCTTTATTAGGATATCACATGATTGGCCCCGCCCACATACGTTCATGGCTTACTTTTTTATTTTTTTTCGATCGTTCGATATAAAGACATTATATTGTATAATTTGTTATATTCACCACAAAGACCGCAGAGGATTACACAGTTCGTAATTAGTTTTTGCTGTCGTTAATTTAAGAGGTTTGTTATTTTCGCGCGCAATGCGAAGGGACATTAAAGTTTATTTCGCTTAGTAAAAACTCAGATTGAATTTGCCCACACAAGAGTTTTATTATAAAAATGCATATAAGCATTTGACGCCTTTTGTGCAGTGACGGAAGATCCATAAGTTTTAAGAGATTTTTAATAAGGTGGAAGAGTTTCGTTCGAATTCCACCCTAATCTTCTAAGAACAAACAGAAGAAATTGAATCTGTACAGATTCTATCTTGTCAGAATATAATTTATAGAAGGGACTCCAAAGTATACAACCATGTACCAAAGTTGGTCGAGCAAGGCTAATGAATAAACGTTTAGTAACATCATCAAATTCTTTAGACCAACGTTTGATAAATCCAAGCAACGACTTGGCTTTATTAACACAAGAATCTATATGTAAATTGAAGCTAGGTTTTCTATCCAGAATAACTCCCAGATCTACCAAGGAATCTTAATTATCCAATTTATATGAGCCAATGAAATAGTCACTGGTAACAGTTTGGGATCTATAGAAGGATAGTAATTCCCCTGCATGGGAAACTTAAGTGGGGTTAGTGGTAGGGACACTGCATGGATGATGCTGAATTGCACAAATCTATATTTAATCATTACCTGCATAAACAAGACACTAAATCTTGGCAAGATGATTGCTTGTGAGCGTTTATGGTATACTAGACGAACCAGGTTCTCTTCGCTATTCCTTTTGATTTTATATGCATTCATATCGCATTTATTGTTGTTTTCCTTCAGGAGCGAAAAAAAAACAAACAAATCCCTCGGTTAACCAACGAGTGCACATGTCAGGTAAAAACGGACCATTAGAAAAACAGTCTGCATACACGAATAGTTTGTACTTGGGATATATTGAGTGTCATAGCAAATGTCCTGCGTACAGGAAACTGCATTCCTTTAAATTTGAACGTCAATTCTGTTGCTATTAGAGGGATTCGAGGTAGCAGTACAACTGAACCTTCATACTTCCCCGATAAAATCCTAGCATCAATTAAATTGTTGTGTAGTTTTTCTGCAGATAGCCTAATTCCTGTGGAAAGGGGTGTTGGGTCTATATATCCTAATTAAATTAATAATCAAATAAAACCGACTTCAATATAATGTGAACATTTTGTTTAAGACCAAATTCCGTCACACATTCAAAACTTTTTGAAATTTGACATACATAGCGAGTTTTGTGCATCAAAATTGGCCGACCGATTTCAATGTAATTTGAAAAATTAATTTTTGAACAAAAATTCCATCTCTCATTCCAAATTTCATTGGAATCGGATATACATATCGTGTTTGGAGCATCAAATTTTTTAAACCAAATCTGACCCGATTTCAATATGATTTAGCCAATTTATTTTTGTATTAAATTCTGTTACACATTCTAAATTACATCATCAAGTATATAAAATCGGCCGGAAAAATATATAGAAGCTATAGTAAAAACTCATCCGATTTTAATATAATTTGGCTGATTATTTTTGTATAAATTTCATCACTTATTTTAAATGTCTTTGAAATTGGAGATACATAGCGTGTTTGGTCCATCAAATACACGAAATCGACTAAAAATATGTATATAGCTCCCATACAAATTTGAACCGATTTCAACATAATTTCAAATTCATTTTTGTACCAAATTCCGTCACTCATTCCGAATTTCATTGGAAGAGGACATACATATCGTGTTTGGTGCATCAAATATGTGAAATCGGCCGAAAATATATATTGGAGCTATATCCAAATCTGAACCTGTTTCAATATCATTAGGCAAATTTATTTTCTGATCAAATTCCATCACTTATTCCAAATTTCATTTTAATCGAACATACATATCGTGTTTGGTGCATCAAATAAACGAAATCGGTCGAAAATATGTTTAGGAGCAATATCCAAATCTGAACCGATTTCAATATAATTTGGAAAATTTTATTTTGTTCCAAATTCCCTCACTCATTCCAAATTACATTCGTACCGAACAAACATACAGCGTTTGGTGTATCAAATATGTGAGATCGGCCTAAAATATATATCGGAACGAATTCAAAATAATTTAGCAAATTAATTTTTTGTACCTATTTTCATTAATTTGGAGACTATATCTATAACTGATTAACAGATATATGCATTCAAAAACTAATTTTTTTGGAGATACCTTCGATTCTATATAGTATTATAACCAGTTCCAAGTGAAATTTCAAACATTTATATTGCCTATGGCGATGCTGTAGAACATGCAGAAATTTTCAGGAAAATCTGTTTAGCAGATTTTGAGTCTATAAATTACAAACGCAGTATGCAGTATGTAAAGAAGCCGAGAAAAACATTGTGATTTCCAATTGAGCAAAAGCAAACGTCCGACTTACTAGACATAGAAGTTGTCTTTATCAGTGTTAATTCTTCAACTATTGAAAATACTTCTGATTACTTCTGCATATAGACATTCTTTGCTCACTAGAAAACCACTATGATGGGAAGGAGGGTCATAAAACTACAATGGACAAAGCAAATTTTTTTCATTCATCGTTAAGTAAGAGTCAATGCTAGAATTTTTTCAAGAGTGTGCTCGCGTTTTATTAAGATGCACTCCTTCAATTTTAATAAGTTCCAAAATATGACAAAACAATTTGGACGACGATTTTGGATTTTTTGTTGGTTTTACTGTTTAAACAATTCGTGACGCAGTTAATATATTTTATTATTCCCTATCTAACTCTTCGATTTATTTGTACTACCTGTCCGTCTATTTGTTTTAATCATTTTAGCTTCCAAACATTGCACCGAAAGCGTTGCAAACCTTTTTCTTTTTCAAGTCATGTCGAATGTAAAGGTTGTCTATTCCAAGTGAAGATTGGATATAGCCCCAATAAGGTAATTTACACTGATTTTTGGTATTATTAATTTTGTAAACCTACATTTGCTACATTTCCACCTTGGGCTTCATTTGGCATTTCTATTCTGTAGTGGTTAGAACGTTCCTGCAGAAATGTAATAGACGTTTTTTTTGGATCAAGGGTTTTTATAAGATAAAAAATACAACCGTTATTTATATCCCATTTTAAAAAATCCGAACCAATACATGTGCATTTTAATTGAAGTTAAGAGGAAAGTGTTATAAATGGTACGACTTTTTCTATGCACCCCACAATCTATGGTATGAGACTTGAAATGAAAATGGTAACAGCATGTACAGTGGACGTTCGATTTTTTTTATCCTAATCCTTATTTTTGCAGAAATGTTATAACGCACAATGATTTGTTGTGGCCAGAGACTCGTTGTACAGAATAAAACAATTACAACAAAAACTAAAGCCAAACATTTTAAACACGAACGCTTAAATTAAGCAGCAGAAATAGCGAACCCAAGGCGTTGCACGAGTTCTCTTCGAGGCATTGTATTTATGCCACATCCCTAATAAGATACCCAGGCTGTGATCCACCAAAATGTATCAATGCAGAACAACAATTCACGATTGTTCATTATTCCAAATTGATATTGAACAGCAGCCCCACTGGATTGCAGCAAATGCTGAAAATGGCGAATAATGCCACTGCCACTGGTGGTAGACTCACACCCATCAGCAAAACGATTTGAGTTTGTATACATATATTTTGAGCTTGTATTTGTTTGAGGGGTGGGAGGAAAAAAAAAAGCGATGAGTATAGTCATGCAAAAGTCGATATAGAAGAGAGTATTTTCAATAATAATGGACTTTATGCACATTGCACGAACACATACAAATGCCGGTTCATTGCTTGATTAGAGTTGCATTGCAATTTTTCAACGATGTAGCTAATAGCCGCCTTGGCCGATTTGTCGTGACTTTATCATAATTTTTGGAATATTTTATTGTGCAGATGTGTTTTAGCTACTACCAGCAGCAAGACTTCTAATAATTGCGTTAAAACTACAGAAAAATTAAAATCATTATATAATGATACTATGGAGGATATATTAACTACGTCGTTCCATTTATAACTTCTCGTAATAATTATGTTTGATCCTACAACGTGTATTTACCTCCCAATATACCGCATTTTTTATAGTATCGTTTCTTCCCCATTTTTAAATGGAACTTTTTGCTATTTGATATTCGTAATGGATGCCTAACACTCTGAATGTAAGAGGTGTTTATCGGTCCCATATAATGTTACTACTCTATATTTGGTATTTCAAAGAGAGCCAAAGCAAACGAAGGTTAGTCGGTCCCGGATATCCTACAATTCTTGGGTCGTAGTAAAAAAGAGAAACACGGAAAAGGTCTGTCATGTTACTCTATGTTTGCCTCCAACTGTGTTCCCAGATAATTAAATAAGAACCACTTGAAGCACAACAAGTAAAAAAGCAGTAAGTTCGGCCAGGCCGAACTTTGAATACCCTCCACCATTTGGAACGAATTAGGACATTTTCAAAAAATAAAAATAAAATCCATTAAAAATTCTGTTAAAATCTCGGAAGGTGCCGATATATGGGGGGATAAACGATATTGTCGACCTATATAGACAAATCTATGTCTAGGGATAAAGTACTCACAAATAATTCCTTGTATAGAATTTAAGACAATTCCGTTTAAAAATGTGGCTAAAATCATCAATATACCGAATATCGGGGGGTACTGTTATATGTGGACTATATAAAATCGTGGACCTATATAGATAATTCTCTTTCAATAAATCAAGTGCTCACAAGGAACTCGTTGTGTGGATTTTCAGACCATTCCATTGGAAAATGTGGCTAAAATTATCAAAATCGTGAATATCTGGGGATACCGTTATATGGGGTTTATACGATATCGTTAACCTATATAGAGAACTCTATGTCAGGGGGTTAAGTGCTCACAAATAACGCCTTGTGTAGAATTTTAGACAATTCCTTCGAAAACTGCGGCTAAAATCATCGAAATACCGAATATCGGGGGGTACCGTTATACGGGGGATATACGATATCGTGGATCTATATAGACAATTCTCTTTCCACAAATAACTTCTCGTGTGGATTTTCAGACTATTCTATTAGAAAATGTGGCTAAAATCATCAAAATACAGAATATCGGGGGGTACCGTTTTATGGGGGCTATACGATATCGTGGACCTATATAGACAATTCTCTTTCAGGGGGTAAAGTGCCCACAAAGAACTCCTCGTGTGGATTTTTATACAAATTCATTAGAAAATGTGGCTAACATCATCAAAATACCGAATATCGGGGGGTACCGTTATATGGGGAATATACGATATCATGGACCTATATAGAGAACTCCCTGTTAGGGGGTAATGTGTTCACAAAGAACCCATTGTGCAGAATTTCAGAGAATTCCGTTGAAAAATGTGGCTAAAATCATCAAAATACCGGATATCGAGGGTACCGTTATATGGAGGCTATACGATATCGTGGACCGATATAGCTCGAACTTGACCCGCCTGCAGACAAAATAAAGATCTGGGCAAAATTTTAGCTTTCTATCTTAATTCGTTTAGCCTGTAGCGTGATTACAACAGACGGAAAGACGGACGGACAGGGCAAAATCGTCTTAGAATTTTACGCTGATCAAGAATATAAAGTATATATATATTGGGTCTAAAATGATTATTTCGATGAGTTACAAACGGAATGACGAACTTAATGTACCCTCCATACTATGTATGGTGGAGGGTATAAAAAGGATCTCGTAAACGTAAATGGATAGAAATCGGTAACTTTCGAATACATTTTTATGTGAAAAGAAACTTAAATATTAGCCACTGCTTTATTTTCGCTAACTTTCGTTAACTAGCTGTAGAGTCGCACTAAGCGGCTCGATAAGCCTACCGTTCAACCCTCCGAAAGCGAAACCTGAAAAACAGGTAGTGAATTGCTAATATATAGTGACGTTAACTTACACAACATTGCATGGCGTTCTACTAATTCTAATAGGATAAAAAAGATGCAAAAAAAGAGCACGCTATGGAAACCTATGACAAAAATTACTTATGCAGGTCCACATCCTCGTATATCCCCTATATAACGGTACTTCCCAATATTAGGTATTTGGATTTTAGAGACATTATACAGCGGAATTGTTTCAGATTTAGTATTTAAAATTGCTAATGGGTACTACAGTCTATGACAAAAAATGCAGGTCCACGTCTTCGTATAACCCTCATATATTTATATCCCGATATTCGGTATTTTTAGGATTTTAGCGACATTATTCACCGTAATAAATTTCGTATTTGAAGTTCGTAATGGATACTATAACTTAAGACACGACTTCGTATAGCCCACATACAACGGTACCTCCTTCGATATTTTAATAATATTAGCGATATAATTAACGGGAATTGCTTTAAATTTCGCATTTGAAGTTCGGAATCGGCAATTCAGCCTATGACAAAAAAATAGTTATGCGGGTCCTAGTCTTCGTATAGGAGCCATATAAAGGTTTTCTTTTAAACGGTGTTTTTAACGAACTCATACGCTTATTTACTTTCCCGCGAGGCTTAAGGGAATTTCCGGATATAATGGGTTGACGGAACACATATCTACCGAGTAGAATGTTAGACTCCTCTATTGTAACATAGAATACCATCCCTGATTTGCATTCATTATTGACAATGATTTATTGTAAAAAAACATATCACTACACAAGGATACATTGATAATTCTACAACGGTACAATGCAGAAAGGTACAGGGCTTGAGGATGAGAATAAGGTAGGATTTCTACACCATATTTTAAAGATTGTTTTCTTTATATTGGAAAAGTAAACAATATATGTAATACAAATGTATACATATGTAATTTATCTTGCATTTTCATTGCTATATATTCATAGTTATATACATCTATAATTCGCATAGCTATTTTATTGTTACCCATTTAATGAGTAAACACGTTAATTTTTTTATAATTCTTGTAAATTCATTTAGTATGATATTTCTATATTTAATGCAGAATGTAATATATTTGAACAAAGTAGAATAATTCGTACCATTTAAATCATCGATTACTTCACTTTCCGAAAGAGATTTTTTTCACAAAGTGTATAGTTCTAAATTCTGCATAAATAGGGCATACTCCAATGTTCATTGCATACTATTCACAACATATTACTTTTTCTTTGCAACGGATTGGACTTTTAGTGAAGACACCTGTGGATTTGGATTATTCACCAACTCGTAGCATATGCTAACAATTATTTGGTAAGGTATTTTACCACACTTTTGCTCAATAAATAACCTTTTCTACGACTACAACTGCTAATATTATTGGTAGTGTGTTGGGATTCAAACGCAATACCCCTTGTATATAGAAAAAAATGTATTTTCATAGTATGAGAATATAATGAACGAATGAAGTTTCTATATGTAACAAACAATTTGGTGTATTGTTGGCGAGGTATAACTTTTTTATTAACAAACCAGTTAAGAAAGGTCGAAAGTCGGGCGGCTTTATCTACACCTACACCACTATGCTTATTAAGTGCAGCCATCCGCAATGTAAATAACATTTTATATAAATTTATAAATTTATGAGGAGTAGATCATACCAAATATGATCATTTTTGAATGACTTAGGAACAGTTTAGTGTGGAACGTATATCCTACTGTGAATCGGTTTTCGCAAAATTAGACGGAGGCATTTGTGACTAAACTGATTTTCACCAAAATCCATCCTATCGGATGAAGATATATATTGGAGCAATTCCAAATCGGAACTAATGTCTGTCAATTTAATGAAGTGTTTATATTTTGTATCTGAAAGCTATCACTAAATATCATTTATGTGGAGTGCACTTTACGAGTGTGAAGGACTTAAAAATAAAATCAGATGAAACATATATACGAGCCTTACCTATATCTTTAACTGATATTCGGTCGGATGTGCTGAAATATATCCTATTTGGACCAATATTACATATTTATTGGACGAATATTACAAAATTTAAATCGGAGGAGGATATATATGAAATCTATATCTCAATCTGAACCGATATCGATAAAATTTGGCAAAGGTATTTCTGAGCTCTATGACCAAATATCATTGTTATAGATTTCATATTAGGAATGTGAGGGATTGAATAAATGATTAAATAAATGCGACCTCCATTTGAATCACAAAAATTCATGGACAAAGGGACAGACGGACTGACATGCATATATCGTCTCAGAAAGTGATTCTATTACACTGAAAGAAAAAGCTTCATATCATAAATGAATTCTTAAGTTCCGTCAATGAAATTTGTCATTGATTTTGAACCAACGTAGAGGTTCATTGAATGAATTAAAAAAGTTTCATTGAGTTTCATTAAGGTAAAATTAACGAAATGGTTCATTAATATAATGATATTCTTCATTTGATTATTTTTCTACAGATTTGTCCAAAAATTGGTATTTGTAGTTCGTAATGGGTTGTAGCTCCTGTGTCGGAACATTATTGATATAGGTCCATGTCTTCGTATAGCCACATTTTTCAATGATGACAAAAAAATACTTTTCTAGGTCGAGATCTTCGTATCCCCCATATAAAGGTTTTCATTTAAGTGGTATATTTCGAAGGATTTTTAAAATTTTTCGAAATCCTTCAAAATGGTGGAGGGTATTAAAAATTCGGCGCGGCTTAACATTGGTGTTTTTTTTTTACTTCTTAATACCTACACCACACTGTGATAGAGGGTATTTTGTCGTTGCGCATTTGTTTGTAATATCATTTATAAAATCAAATTCTGAGTGTCTGACCGTCTGCCCGCGTATTTTTATAAACAAAATGCAGGTCGCCTTTATTGCCGCCTTGTTTGGCCTGGAACGAACTCCATATCGTAACGTTTCATTCATTCCATGAAACGGGTTCATTAAATTGGTGCACAAATGTAAACATAACAATTATCACAATTTCCCTCAAAATATAAATACTTTGGTTGCGTACTTGTTTGTATCAGACAGCGCGGTAATGTATCATTTCTATATTCACATTTTTTACTGAATTTTGTAAAAATAAGTAGCTTCGTAACATTAATGAAATTCGTTTCATATATTCAATGAAATCAAAAATCATTGAATTTTAAAGCAACGTAAGTTTTCATTGCATGAACAAAATATTTATTATATTTATGTAGCTTTTCATTGAATCAATGAAAAAAATCAATGAAACCAGTTCATTTATACAACGAAGCATTTTTCTTTCAGTGTAAGATCCTCAGAATTAACTATGGGTCTATTTGATTCCTTCTCCATGTTACAAAGAAATGTACATAGACTTCATACCATCCAATATGATCCGATATTACATACTTGGTGCACAATAACTGCGAAATCAGATTAAGATAGAGTGCATATTACGAATGTAAGGGACATAAACACTAAATAGGATGAAACATATATATGGGAGATGTAACTATATCTGAACCGATTTTGACCAAATTTGCTGCACTTGCTTCTAGACTTAATTCGGTCGGATGTGCCAAAATTCAAGGCATATGATATTGACCATTTTGTGTACAATAAACCCGAAATCGCTGTAAAATATATGTGGGTGCCGTTATATGGCTGCTATACGTGACCTGCGCATTTTGTCATAGATTGTAGTATCCATTAGGAATTGTAAATACTAAATCTGAAACAATTCCGGTCTATAATGTCTCTAATGTATAATGTCTCCATGTAATGTATATATATATATATATATATATATATATATATATATATGTATATATATATATATATATATATATATATATATATATATATATATATATATATATATATATATATATATATATATATATATATATATTTTTTATTTTTTTATTTATTTTTTTATTTATATTTGATTTTTTTAGTTAGGATTTTCATTCATTAGTACACGTGACAGATCACGTGGGATTTCAGACATGGTGTCAAAGAGAAAGATGCTCAGTATGCTTTGACATTTCATCATGAATAGACTTACTAACGAGCAACGCTTGCAAATCATTGAATTTTATTACCAAAAAGTTGGCAGAAAATCCGCTTTTTTATCGACAAATTTTGTTCAGCGATGAGGCTCATTTCTGGTTGAATGGCTACGTAAATAAGCAAAATTGCCGCATTTGGAGTGAAGAGCAACCAGAAGCCGTTCAAGAACTGCCCATGCATCCCGAAAAATACACTGTTTGGTGTGGTTTGTACGCTGGTGGAATCATTGGACCGTATTTTTTCAAAGATGCTGTTGGACGCAACGTTACGGTGAATGGCGATCGCTATCGTTCGATGCTAACAAACTTTTTGTTGCCAAAAATGGAAGAACTGAACTTGGTTGACATGTGGTTTCAACAAGATGGCGCTACATGCCACACAGCTCGCGATTCTATGGCCATTTTGAGGGAAAACTTCGGAGAACAATTCATCTCAAGAAATGGACCGGTAAGTTGGCCACCAAGATCATGTGATTTGACGCCTTTAGACTATTTTTGTGGGGCTACGTCAAGTCTAAAGTCTACAGAAATAAGCCAGCAACTATTCCAGCTTTGGAAGACAACATTTCCGAAGAAATTCGGGCTATTCCGGCCGAAATGCTCGAAAAAGTTGCCCAAAATTGGACTTTCCGAATGGACCAACTAAGACGCAGCCGCGATCAACATTTAAATGAAATTATCTTCAAAAAGTAAATGTCATGGACCAATCTAACGTTTCAAATAAAGAACCGATGAGATTTTGCAAATTTTATGCGTTTTTTTTTTAAAGTTATCATATATATATATATCATATATATATATATATATATATATATATAAGTAGAAATTGGCCCAAGGACAAACCCTATTGAAATTGGAGATAATAGGTAAAAAATTAGATATAGCTCCCATATATATCTCCGTACGATTTGCCTTTTGTAAGTATGCCAAATTTGATCGAAATTAGTTCAGATTGTTATTTTTGTCCTCCGCAGCCGTAATATACCCTCTGTGATCGAGATCGGTTCAGATTTGGATAAAGCTCCCATACATAACTTCGTCCGATGTACCTTTTATTGTACACCAAACGTCTTATATTTGTCCAAATGGGATGGAATTTGGCACATGCGAATTGAGTCTAGAAGCTAGCATATCAAATTTGGTGACATGCTAGCAACTTTCTTTTTCTTATATATATACATATATATATATCTATATCTATAAAAGAGGAAAATGTTTGTACGTTTGTTTGTTTGTTTGTTTGTTTGTTTGTTTGTTTGTAATTTATGGACTCGAAAACTGCTGAATAGATTTTTCTGAAAATTTCCATATATACTGCAACATCGCCTGAAAGTAACATAGGCTATATACATTTTTGAATTTCCACTTGGAACTGGAGATATTGCATCAGAATCGGAGGTACCTCCCAAAAATTTAGATTTTATATGCACATATCTATTGATTGGATGAAGATACAGTCTCCAAATTTGGAATACGTAACGGAATTTGGAACAAAAATAAGTGTGCCAAATTATATTGTAATCGGCTCAGATTTGGATATAGCTCCCATATATATTTTCGACCGATTTCGTTCATTTGATGCCTCAAACACAATATAAATGTTCGATTCCAATGAAATTTGGAATGTGTGACGGAATTTAATCCGAAAATAAATTTGTCAAGTTATATTGAAATCGGTTCAGATTTGGATATGGCTCCCATATATATTTTCGGCCGATTTCAAGCATTTGATGCGCCAAACACGCTATATATCCCCAATTTCAATGAAATTTGAAACGTGTGATAGATTTTATCTAAAAAATTGATTTCCAAAATTATATTGAAATCGGTTCAGATTTGGATATAGCTCCCATATACATTTTCGGCCGATTTCATGTATTTGGTGGACCAAACACGATATGTATTTCCAATTGTAATGAAATTTAAAATAAGTAACGGAATTGGGAGCCAAAATGAATTTGTCAAATTAAATTGAAATCGGTTCAGATTTGGATATAGCTCCCATATATATTTTCGACCGATTTCATGTATTTTATGCACCATACACGATATGTATGTTCGATTCCAAAGAAATTTGGAATATGTAACGGGATTTTGATTAGAAAATAAATTAGCCAAATTATATTAAAATCGGTTCAGATTTGGATATAGCTCCCATATATATTTTCCGCCGATTTCACATATTTGGTGCACAAAACACGATACGTATTTCCGATTCCAATGAAATTCGGCATTTGGTACAAAAATAAATTTGACAAATTATATTCAAATACGCTCAGATTTGATTATAGCTCCCATATATATACTCTGCCGATTTCACATATTTGATGCACCCAAAGCGAGAGAGACAAAATCTGGCACCAGAAAAAATTGCCAAATTATATTGAAATCAGTTGAGGTTTGGATATAGCTAACATATATATTTCGGCCGATTTCATACATATTATGCACCAAACACGATATATATGACCGATTCCAATGAAATTCAGAATGTGTGGCGGAATTTGGTTATAATACTAAATGTGATAAATTAATTGGAAATTAGTGAAGATTTGGATATAGCTCCCATATATATATTCTCGGCCGATTTCACATATTTGACGCACCAATTTCAATGAAATATGAAAGGTGTGGCGGAGATTGGTGTAAAAGTAATTTTTGTAAAATTATATTTAAATCGGATCAGATTGGGATATGATTTTAATAAGAACCATTGACCCACAACGCCTTAGGCTAACACTAAAAAACAACACAACAATTTATTTGAAATACGCTTATTACGGCGAAGTATGATGCTATCTCGAATTCACTAATTGCAATGGAAATGCCACTCAACTTCAAAAGAATGCAGTTTAATGCACGCTTGGTATTTGCTATGAAATAAATAAATCCGAAAGACAAACCCTTCGTGTATGTATGTCATGTTACTGCTTTTCTAATAGTTTTGGTTATTTACGCATTAATGTAGTGAAAAATTTTTTTTTTAATTTTTAAATTTGTTTTTTTTTTAACCAACATATATTCGTAAATAAAATTTTGTATGCATATAAAATCAAAAGGGGTAGCGAAGCGCACCGGGTTCAGCTAGTATATATATATATATATATATATATATATATATATATATATATATATATATATATATATATATATATATATATATATATATATATGTATATATATATATATATATATATATATATATATATATATATATATATATATATATATATATTTTTTTTTTTTTTTTTGATTTTAACGATTCAGACAAATTTGGAATTGCCTCTTGGCGGAAAAGGATAATATCCCAAAAAAATCGCGTAAAAATGTGAATCTAAACGTTTTAATTTTGATTTTTGAAATGTACAATAGTAATGTTTTATTTTGCAAGATTTCTTTACATTTTGACTTACTTTGTTCGACTGTACATTTGTAGAGTTTTTTTTTTTTTGGAATTCTAATATGATGTGTATGATGTCTTTTGGGGTGGCTGAACTTTTAATACTCTCCACCTTAGGGTAATGGAAATACTAGAACCAATAATGAGCCAAAAATACCAATTTTTAGATATATTCGTGGGAAAATGAGGCAAAAATACCGAATATCGGGAGGTTCCGCTATATAGGGCTATACAAAAACGTGGATCTATACATACAATATTTCGCCAACGGAGCTAGAACTCATTATGACCAACAAATTCCAATTTTTAGACAAATCCGTGATAAAATGTGACAAAAATCGAATATCGGAAGATACCGTTATATGGAAACTAAACCAAAGCGTGAACCTATACATACAATGTTTCGGCGCACGAACTAGGACCCATTATTACCTACAAGTACCAATTTTCATACAAATCCGTGAACAAATGTGGTAAAAATGATCAAAATACCGAATATCGGGATATACCGTTATATGGGGGCTATACCAAAACGTGGACCAATACATGCAAAGTTTCGCCACCGGAGCTAGAACCCATTATGAACAACAAATACCAATTTTTAGACAAATCCATGAAAAAATGTGGCAAAATCATCAAAATACCAAATATCGAGAGGTACCGTTTTATGGGGGTTATACCAAAGCGTGGACCTACACATGCAAAATTTAGCCACCGGAGCTAGAATCCGTTATGACCAACAAATACCAATTTTTAGACAAATCCCGGAAAATCTTGAACCCAGGCAAGTGGGCTTTCCCACGGTTAATGAAAGTGCGGCGTTCAGAGGTTATGGAATTGGGCGATCTGCTGATGGAGGCGATTATCGGGAGATGGTCTGAGCCAAGATAAATGGCGGCAAATTAGGCAAGTAACGCGGTTCACAGCTATTAACCGGCGGGATATATACATTAAGCACCACTATCTCGGCAGTTCCACACTTGAATACTACCTCCCTTCGTTTCATGTAGGGGTACCACTAGAGACTAGCTCAAGCAAGATAGGTCTGTATTGAACAGAATGGTGTAACAGGAATGCTAATCCCCCACCACAACTTCTGGTGCAATCTTTCCTCAATCCGTTGTAACCATTGCAATGTTGTAAGCTACAATTTTCATTGAGCTTGGTTTCCTGTACCGATTCATAAAATCCACTCTCTCATCAATTTTATCTCGGAGTCCGTTGCAATTGAATTGCAAGAATTTGAATAGCAACATGTGGCTGCGGGGGAGTTTCATACACCGACGACGACTCGGAAGTTAACGACGAGGTCGTGGACTGGGAACTACGTTGGTATGGCACGATGCAACATAGTCCCTATCGCTATAGTCTCGCTACCGCATGTATTACATCGCACCGCGACTGATCTATGGGGGATAATGTTTTGGGAAACTGAACAGAACCATGGTCTGGGGTTTTCCTTAACTCCGGCACGGACCAAAAGAATTCGGAGCAAGCATTCCGGGATGTTCTGCTCCCAATACAGAAAAGTAAAGAAACACGAATATGTATACACTGGGGTGGCAGCCGCTGGCCGAAATTGGAGTAATCCGGTGTAGTAGAACCGTGGGATCGACCGATGTCTGTCTATCTGTCTGATCGTCTGTTGTAATAACGCTATCCTTGAAACGAACTGAGATAGAAGGCTAAACTTTTGCACACTGTAGGCAGGTTAAGTTTGTAAATGTATCATGTCCGTTTTCGTATAGCCCCTGCTAACGGTTCCTCCCGATATTCGGTATTTTGGTGATATTAGCCCCATTATTCAACGGATAACGGAATTCAAAAAAAATTTCGTATTTAAAGTACGTACTACAGCCTATGACGAAGTATTTCGTATACAGGTCCACATCTTCGAATGCAGGTCCACGTCTTCGAATGCAGGACCACGTCTTCCATACAACGATACCTACCGATATTCGATATTTTGATGATTTAGCGACATTACCCACGGGAAGTGTTGTAAATCTCATATTTGAAGCATTTAATGTGTACTACGTATAAGGCAAGAACATTTCGCATACAGGCTAAAATCGTCAAAAATCGGAATATGAAGAGGTACAATAATGCGGGGGCCATACGAAAAAGTGCATTTATAAAGACAAAGTGCTGTCACATGAGGTAGGACATATTTTGAACTATAAATACAGCATTTTGAACTATTCCGTTAGAAAATATGCCTAAAATCGTCAAAATAACGAATATGGGGAGGTACAATTATATGGGGTTTATACGGAAACGTTGACCGATATAGCTCATCTTCGAACTTGACCTGACTCTGCGAAAGACAAAAGACAACTCTGCGCACAATTTTCGATTTCCATCACATGCCGTTTAGACTCTAGCGTGATTACAAAAAAAAAAAAAAAAAAAAAAAAAACGGACGGACATGGCTAAATTTAGAATTTTTCGATGATCAATTAGTCACAACAAAAACATGACTTCTTTATTTACATTTATCAACCATTGGAATATTCAATCAATTTGGATTCAACTGAAATTGGAGACCTACATGCTGTGTGGTCGAGTTATTACGTGCATGTGTGGAATTAAAATTGTGTTGATATGACACTTTATTGTTACGGGGGAAACATATATTAAATATCCTTAGCCTTACAACTTCGAAGGGTTTATATAAATTCATTCTCCCAAAATGTACCTCATAGAAATAATGGTTTCAGTTCATTTGTAGTCCATCTAAACATGTCCTCAATTCGTCTTTTTGATCTGTGTGGTGAGCACCATAAATCTTAAAGAGTGCATCAGATTTAATCCTACCATTTGTACTAAATTTTTATCGTGTTTACCACCGAGAGATTCAAATCCTGCGACATGGGGTTCCAAAAATGTACAAATAACTCCTTTTTGATTCGCGCAACAGTTGCTGAACATACCGCGGTAAAAAAATCTTAAGGACCGATGACCGGCAGTCTAAATAATTATCAAACTAAGAAAAGCTTGAGTTCGCACAGTGGTGATGGACACATCCCAAATGAGAAAATTATCAAGTAAAAAAGCAGCTAAATTCGACCGGGCCGAACTTTTAATACCGTCCACCACTTGGAAAGAACTGGAAAAATTAAAAAAAACTTCCGGAAACAACCACTTAAACGAAAACTGTTATTTGGAGACTATACGAACACGTGGACCTGCTTACGAAATTTTTTATCATAGGCTGTAGTACCCATTACGAACTTCAAATACGAAATATGTTACAATTCCTACATTCCTATACGAAGACATGGACCTGCATACAAATATGTTTGTCATAGGCTATAGTATCCATTACGAACTTTAAATACGAAATTTGAAAGAATTCCGGTAAATAATGCCGCTGAAATCATGAAAATACCGAATATTGGGAGATACCATTATATGGGGTCTATACGAAGATGAGGACCTGCATACATACATTTTTGTCATAAGCTGTAGTACCCATTACGAACTTTAAATATGAAATTGGAAATAATTCCGGTAAATACTGTCGCTAAATTCATGAAAATACCGAATATCGATATGGGGGCTATACGAAAACGTGGACCGACATGGCCTATTGACAACCATAACCTGCCTACTAGTAAACTATGAATACATGCTATTTTAGCCTTCTATCTCAATATAATTACATAGCGTAATTACAACAGATAAACAGACATCGCTAGATCGTCTAAGAATTTTACGCTGTTTCAGAATATATATACTTTTATAGGGTCTATTATGAATATTTCGAGGAGTTACAAACAGAATGACAATGTTAATATACCCTCTATAGAATGGTGGAGGGTATAATAAAAATATCGAACAAAGCGTATAATATTTACACCCACAACCTTGGAAAGTGGGAATTGTTAAATTAGACATTCCGTTTGTAACACCTCTAAATATTCGTCGGAGACCCCATGAAGCATATATATTCATGATCAGAATAGAGGTCTAACGATCAAGATTTAATGTTCGTCTAATTATCCGCCTGGCTAGTGCGTAGGATTATCAAACGTAGATTGAGTTCGGAGTGTGCAATATCGCCACACTCCTTCTATTACTTTTCTCACAAAAGGTTACAACTTTGAATAATCATATTTCTTATAATTTGTGAAGTACTATTGTAAACTATGGTCTTCAAATTTCGCAGATCCCAGTAGTTTGGCATATATCGGTTCACATCTTCCCCACAAAGGGTCAAAATTTTTAAAAATTACGACACCGATAAAAACTGAACTGGATCAACTATATTCTTTAAACATTGCGTATCACATTTTTTGAGGAAATTTATAGACCAACACTTTCTGGTACCTTCCAAACAAGGAATCAAATAGAAAATCTAATAGTCCCATATGGAAATTCAGCTCAATTGTTTGATGTTTTTTTTTTGCAAATTACAAGCCTTTGCTGAAATGAGTATGCAAAATATGTTTAAAATGTAAACTATACTCGAAATCGGGCTGTACCCTTAACCGAGGGTCATATATCATGACCTGCAAAAGCGATTTAAGATATATTGAAAGTTTAGAAAGAATTTCTGGAAGGATATAAATCCTTTTTTACTAAATGTTCAATTCACTCTACCATTTTGCACCCTTTATGTTTGGTGTTTCACTGATTGCAGTCCCAATGAATTGCATTTTTTGAGGTCTCATTGGACGGATTATTGTCTTATGAAAGAAGTAGGATGTACGTAGGTCAACATATTATGTCAAATTGAAAAAAAAAAAAAAAATCACACCAAAAATATTTTTTTTCATTCACATTTTTATTGACATATTTTACCGGGAGTTTTTTTTTTTCCAGGATACCATTTTGTATGAATTGCCAAAATCTGTCAAGCCGTTCTTTAGTTATAAGCGTAGTACCTAACATAACTTTCTTTTATATTGTGAAAATAATTCTTTTTTTAAGTGTTTGCTTTCTCTTTCGAGACGAGCTTAATGATCTGAAATTTGCAGTGAAAAGGAAAGCCAGATAGACACTATCACACACTCACCACTATGCGACGCGTTTCGCCGTTGGTTAAGCGGCTCATCAGGCATATTTGATGTGGATGATGGCTTACAAGGGCCGTTCTCTGGAAAGTAGTATATATTTCGAACTTATTGCAAATTAGCATATGCGAATTATACACTAGAAACTCTCCAGGTTCGACTCAAGTTCTATTGGCAGATCTTTTTCACAGCAACGTTTTTGTTTTTGTAGTGATGGATTTTTTGTCCACAACAACTACATTGCTTCCAATGCATACACTTGTTTTAGTGCTGCTTTAGGAAGACGGGTTAATGGCTCTAAACGTAGAGACGGCAACTTCTAGTTGGCTGCACACAGAGGTCCGCGGTTCAAATCCCACAGCCAGGCTCGGCTGAATTTTTGAGTTTTGCCTTTATTAAGGCGAAGATCATATGTTTTATGATTTAAGTGTTTGCTTTCTCTTTCGAGACGAGCTTAATGATCTGAAATTTGCAGTGAAAAGGAAAGCCAGATAGACACTATCACACACTCACCACTATGCGACGCGTTTCGCCGTTGGTTAAGCGGCTCATCATTTTTTGTTTACAAACAATCGATTGAATTCAATATGATAAGCCAAATTGAAAAATCATTTAAAATTTAATCGTACATTATATAAAATTGGCAAAAAAAAACAAATGAAAAAGAAAAAAGTCTTCTCATTGTTCAATGATTTTTTACAGCAAAAGTTTAGAGGTCCTTGCGATGTTTGTCAATAGAATGTACCGATTTGAGAATTTTGGCAATGAGATCTCTTTTTTCGTATTTTTTTAGCGATTTTGAAAAAATCTTTTATTTTTGGCGCAAAATTGTATCGTAAATTGGTATTAATATTCGAATTTAAAAATAAAATATAAAGAACAATACAAATGTACATTAGAACAAGTAAAAAAGCAGTAAGTTCGGCCGGGCCGAACTTTGAATACCCTCCACCATTTGGAACGAATTAGAAAATTTTCAAAAAAATAAAATCCAATAAAAATTCTTTTAAAATCCTTAAAATATCTAATATAGGAAGGTGCCGATATATGGGGGGATATACGATATTGTGGACCTATAAAGACAAATCTATGTCTGCGTGTAAAGTACTCACAAGGAACTCCGTGTGTGGATTTTCAGACAATACGATTTGAAAATGTGGCTAAAATCATCAAAATACCGAATATCGCGGGGTACCGTTATATGGGGGCTATACGATATTGTGGACCTATATAGATAATTCTCTGCCGAGGTATTAAGTACCCACAAGGAACTCCTTGTGTGGATTTTCAGACAATTTCGTTGAAAAATGTGGGTAAAATCATCAAAATACCGAATATCGGGGGGTACCGTTACATGGGGGCTATACGATATCGTGGACCTATATGGACAATTCTCTGCCGAGGTATAAAGTACGCACAAGGAACTCCTTGTGTGGATTTTCAGACAATTCCGTTGAAAAATGTGGCTACAATCATCAAAATACCGAATATCGGGGGGTACCGTTATATGGGGGCTATACGATATTGTGGACCTATATAGATAATTCTCTGCCGAGGTATTAAGTACCCACAAGGAACTCCTTGTGTGGATTTTCAGACAATTCCGTTCAAAAATGTGGGTAAAATCATCAAAATACCGAACATCGGGGGGTACCGTTATATGGGGGCTATACGATATTGTGGACCTATATAGATAATTCTCTGCCGAGGTATTAAGTACCCACAAGGAACTCCTTGTGTGGATTTTCAGACAATTTCGTTGAAAAATGTGGGTAAAATCATCAAAATACCGAATATCGGGGGGTACCGTTACATGGGGGCTATACGATATCGTGGACCTATATGGAAAATTCTCTGCCGAGGTATAAAGTACCCACAAGGAACTCCTTGTGTGGATTTTCAGACAATTCCGTTGAAAAATGTGGGTAAAATCATCAAAATACCGAATATCGGGGGGTACCGTTACATGGGGGCTATACGATATCGTGGACCTATATAGATAATTCTATGCCGAGGTATAAAGTATCCACAAGGAACTCCTTGTGTGGATTTTCAAACAATTCCGTTGAAAAATGTGGGTAAAATCATCAAAATACCGAATATCGGGGGGTACCGTTATATGGGGGCTATACGATATCGTGGACCGATATAGCCCATCTTCGAACTTGACCTGCCTGCAGACAAAAGAGAGATCTGTGCAAAATTTTAGCTTCCTATCTTAATTCGTTTAGACTGTAGCGTGATTACAACAGACGGACAGACGGACAGACGGACAGACGGACGGACAGGGCTAAATCGTCTTAGAATTTTACGCTGATCAAGAATATATATACTTTGTTGGGTCTAAAATGATTATTTCGATGAGTTACAAACGGAATGACAAAGTTAATATACCCTCCATACCTTTTTTGGTGGAGGGTATAAAAAAGTAAGTCAAAATGGAAAAATCATACAAAATAAAACACTATTATTGTACATTTCAAAAGCCAAAATGAAAATGTTAATATATAACATTTTTACGCGATTTTTTTTGGATATTATCCTTTTCGGACAGGAGGCAATTCCGAATTTGTATGAATCGTTAAAATCAGTCCAGCAGTTCTTAAGTTATAAGTTAGTTATAAGTAGTAACTAACACAACTTTCTTTTATATATTTAGATTAGCCGCATTATGAACTAACCTTTTACACTGATCTATGACTCAGCTGAGTATATAAAAAAGAGTAAGAGTAAAAGAATGTTTTATTTATTATTTAAAAATATTTTGAAGACATCTACGTATATGAATTATAAGAGTATATGCGATATTGTATAAGAATGTGTAAAGTAGCAAAAATTGAATGAAAATGAAGAAGAAAAAACATAAATAAATACATAAAATAAGAAGAAACAGAAATGTAATGAATATTCATTCTTAAATATCTGTATTTTCTGCACATTAAAATTTTGGGGGTGAAAATGGTGAAGATGAGTTCTATTAGATATCTGGTATCAAATATCATTGATATAGATTGCATATTACATATGAAACATATATATGGAGCTATAGCTATATCTAAACCGATTTTCACCAAGTTTGATGTACTTGCTTCTAAACTGAAATCGGCCGAATGTGCCAAAATGCAGATAATTTGAATTGATATTGGTCATTTAGTGCATAATTAATCTGAAATCCGTTGAGCTTTATTGTTTGGAAAATGTCATCTCAATCGGATAATAAATGCTACCTACATTTTGTTCAAAAAAAGACATGGACAGGCGGACTGACACGCATAAATCGACTCAGAAAGTGAAGTGAGTGAAGTATGGGTCTATCTCGCTTCCTTCTCCATGTTACAAACAAATGCTCAAAAACATAATACGCTTACAACTATTTTGTGTAGGATGTAATGATTGCAGAGCTCTCGGAAAAGTAAACAAATACATAAGTTGAGATTGTATGTAAAGAAAATGGACACATATAGAGCTCGCTTTTCACTAAAGTCGTTATATCAAAAAGCTAAAAAAACCAAGTGGTCGTTCCCATCGCCGGGATGAAATCATGATATTGGTAGCGATCAGCAAATATCTCTGTGTGATAAAGAGGAATATTAAGTTAAGGCAATTCCAGACTTAAGCAATCAACTGATTTAATCTTCAACAAAAACAAAGCAAACATGATATAATAATTTTAAATGAAGAATGTAATGTTTCGTGTCATCTGAAACTTTTTAGAAGGCCAAAATGACTCTTTTATGTTGATTAAGCACGGAGGTTTATGTGGTCATCTGGTTGACCAATGGGATTTGCAAATTATAGAGAAGCTACTTCACTACATTATTGCCAGAGACCCCTCTACGATAATTTATAGGGGATTTGAATGAGTCGAAAATGGACACAGCTATGGGCAACCTCTGAAATACGTGAACACATTTATCAGAACACTATAAATCAGATGTAGCCAGAGACTGAAAGGGAAAACATTCATTCATAAAAAAAATGTTAAAGTGTCTTATTAAAATTTTTGATTAAAATGGCTATGCAGAAATTTGATTCTGGCGAGAAAACATCACTTGCAAAATGTGACGAGGTGAACGTAGTAATTCCGTGTTTCATACACTTCGAATGGATTAACACACATGTAATGTAATTCAAACATCAATTGGTATAATGCATCTTTGAAAAAATTAGTGAATCGTGGGATTTGGATTCAAAATGGACAATTGATTGTAGTTAATAAGCCGGCACACTTGCATTCATAGTACCCAGAATTGAATGTCCTTTTACGTCTTACTGTGGGAGCCTCTAAAGTATTTGCCATCTGCGCCATATTTGCCATCTGAATTATAATTCATTGATGTATTGCTAGGGCCACGGTATAATAAGAATTTGGAACATATTCCCATATATGCCCATATGTCCGTTTGAGACCGTCAACATCTGTTACCGTTTTAAGTGGATAGCACAGAATAGGATAGATAGATAGGATAGTAGGATGTTCAGAATATAATGCAATGCAATAAAGAATACAGAAAGAATTTCGACTGTTTTATGAGTTGTTGCAAATTATTATCTGGCAAATAATACATAAAGACTTCTCGTATTTACTCTAATTTTTTTATATGCATTCAAAATATTATGTTCAAAGGGTTTTTCCTTCGGATTTATTAATTTCATAGCAAATGCCAAACGTGAAGGAGACTGCATTCTTTTGAAGTTGAGTGGCATTTCTGTTGCAATTAGTTAATTCGAGATTGCAACATACTTCCCCGTAATAATAACAAGTAATAATCTGAACCGCTTTAAATATAATTTGACAAAATTAACTTTTACACCAAATTCCGTCACACCTTCCATATTTCATTGAAATCGGAGGTATGTACCTTCTATGGTACATCAAATATTTAAAATCGACCGGGAATATATACGGGAGCTATTTTCAAATCTTAACCGATTTCTAATTAATTTGTCAAATTTATTATTGTAACCAAATTCCGCCACACATTTTGAATTTCACTGAGATCGGCCGAATTATATATATGGCTCCAACACGTAAACCTCAACCGATTTCAATATAATTTGCCAATTTTTTTAGTACCAAAGTTCGTCTCTCTGTCCCAATTTCATTGAATTCAGAAATACATATCGCTTTGGGTGCATCAAATAAGTAAAATTTCGCAGATCCCAGTATTTAGATCTAGTGTGGGGATAGCATATATCGGTTCACATCTTCCCCACAAAGGGTCAAAATTTTTAAAAATTACGACACCGATAAAAACTGAACTGAATCTACTATTTTCTTTAAACATTGCGTATAACATTTTTTGAGAAAATTTATAGACCAACACTTTCTGGTACCTTCCAAACAAGGGATCAAATTTTAGAATATGTACAGGTCGGTACCTTCCCCATAAACGGCCAAAATTTTGAATGATCATAACGCATGTAAAAATATATTTTTATAAACAGACATATGTCTGTAAAACCGACTGTCACTTTTCAAATTCTTTTCTTTTTAGTGTTTACGTGTAATTAAGTGTAACTTTGACTCAAAAATTCTTCAACAAATTTCGAACTTTACTAGCTGGCTTTTATACTAGCTGGCCTGGTCCTCGTTGCCGGTCCGTACTTTTAGTAATGCATATTTTTAAAAGCCTAATATAACACAGATCTGAATTATGTAAGCGGCACAATTTTTATTGTAAGTAAAATAACTCTATAGTAGTTTCTAAATAGAAATAAACATTCATGGCAAAAATTATAATAGATAATCACCCACCGCCGGTTTTCGATATTTTGAAAAGTCTGACCTTATTTTTCAGCAATAGGCTTTGAGTGTTAAAAACCTATATGATATATATGGAAATTCAGCTCAATTTTTGGTATTGTCTACCCAAAGTAGCCTAAATATAATTTTTTAGCCAAATCAATTGATGAATGTGGTCTGGACCAAGATGGACCCTACTCCGAAAATGGAAAAATTCATGAGAAGAGGTTTTCTATCCCCTTAGAAACAAAGATGCCAAATAAAGGCCTAAAAATGAAAAAAAAATGTTTAAGACCCTAAAAATTGCTTAAATCATATGATGGTTAAAAAAACGTTATCATTTTTTGCGAGGATGTTTTTTTTTCTCAAATTACGAACCTTTGCAGAAATGAGTATGCAAAATATGTTTAAAATGTAAACTATACTTGAAATCGGGCTGTACCCTTAACCAAAGGACCTGCAAAAAGGATTTGAGATATCTTGAAAGTTTAAAAAGAATTTCTGGAAGGATATAAGTCCTTTTTTAAATGTCCTAAATCCTAAAAATCTTAAATGTTCAATTCACTCTACCATTTTGCACCCTTTTTGTTTGGTGTTTCACTGATTGCAATTCCAATTAATTGCATTTTTTGAGGTCTCATTGGACGAATTATTGTCTTATGAAAGAAGTAGGATGTACGTAGGTCACTCATTTCATTTTTAATATTATTCATTCAAAATTCAAAATAATAAAAAAATGTTCTCTTCAATATAGTATGTCAAAATGAAAAAAAAAATCACACCAAATATATTTTTTTTCATTCACATTTTTATTGACATATTTTACCGCGATTTTTTGCCAGGATACAATTTCAAAATTGTATGAATTGTCAAAATTTGTCAAGCCGTTCTTTAGTTATAAGCGTAGTACCTAATATAACTTTCTTTTATATTGTGAAAATAATTCTTTTTTTGTTTACAAACAATCGATTGAATTCAATATGATAAGCCAAATTGAAAAATCATTTAAAATTTAATCGTACATTATATAAAATTGGCAAAAAAAACAAGTAAAAAAACATTAAGTTCGGCCGGGCCAAACTATTAATACCCTCCACCTTAGGGTAAAGGAAACATTAGAAGAAATGTGGCAAAAACCATTAAAATGCCGAATATCGGGAGGTGCCGTTATATGGGGGCTATACCAAATCATGGACCTACACATGCAATTTTTCGCCAAAGGAGCTAGAACTCATTATGACCTAGAAGTACCAATTTTCAGACAAATCAGTGAAAAAATGTGGCATAAATCACCAAAATACCGAATATCGGGAGGTACCGTTATATGGGGACTATACCAGAACGTGAACCGATATATCTCATTCAAGACACAATACAATTGCTCTGCTAAGTTTTGGCTCTCTACGTCAAATAATGTGGACTGTATCGTGATTTCAAGAGACAGACAGACGAACAGACAGACAGACGGACAGAGAATTTTATGCTGATTATGAATATATAAACTTTATGGGGTCTACAACGAATATTTAAGGATGTTACAAACGGAATGACAAAGTTAATATACTCTCCTTTCCAAGGTGGAGGGTATAAAAAGAAAAACAAATGAAAAAGAAAAAAATCTTCACATTGTTCAATGATTTTTTACAGCAGAAGTTTAAAGGTCCTTGCTACGTTCGTCAATAGAATGTACTATTTTTTTAAAATTCGATTCCATTGAAAATTTTTTTCGATTTTTTCCCGATTTGAGAGTTTTGGCAATGAGATCTCTTTTTTCGTGTTTTTTTTAGCGATTTTGAAAAAAGATTGATCTTTTAACTTTGGCGTAAAATTGTATCGTAAATTGGTAATAATATTCGAATTTAAAAATAAAATATAAAGAACAATACAAATGTACATTAGAAAAAAGTAAGTCAAAATGGAAAAATCATACAAAATAAAACACTACTATTGTACATTTCAAAAGCCAAAATGAAAATGTTAATATATCACATTTTTACGCGATTTTTTTTTTTTTGGATATTATCCTTTTCGGACAGGAGGCAATTCCGAATTTGTATGAATCGTTAAAATCAGTCCAGCGGTTCTTAAGTTATAAGCGTAGTAACTAACACATCTTTCTTTTATATATACTAGCTGGCCCGGTTCGCGTTGGCTGCCCGTAGTTTTTGTCTACTATGCATATTTGTCAAAGCATAATTATTCACAGATATGACTGATATAAGTGACTGATTGGTCGATTAAAAGTGTTTTAAAATACCTGTGCCCATATTTAAGCCGTGGGCTTCAATACTTAAAATGTGGGCTTCAAAGGTGTGGATGTGCTATACAAATCTATTAAAAAGTATATATCAATCTTATCCCCATGTAAGGGATCAAATTAATTTTTAGTATGCAACATTTTCCAGTCAAATGAGCAGTAATTTGGAATTTACTGTATTTTGTACACCTCATAATTGAGGACTGAATGAATTAAGAATAGCCAAAGTTAATTGCTTTTTTAAAGCCATTAGCACCTCAGATTGTCCATTAGAGTTCTTATAAGTCCCCCTAACCATTTCGGTATGTTTGTCCGCCAAAAGGTGAACATGAGGGGGTACTATTATATGGAAAAAATTCTAAAATTTGTAGATATGTTGAAATTTTTGTGTAAGATTTTTTTGAAATATGGTAAAATCAGGAGGTACCTTTATATGGGCACTACTCCGAGACATCGACCTACATTGAAAACATTCTACTACCCCTTATAATCCAATATGACAAATAGAGACCAAATCAAAAATATAGCAAAATAACATAGCATGTCAAACTGAAAAAAAATTTCGGGTGATTTAAATGAGTAAAAATAGTTTTCTCTACCATATTTTTGATCATAGTATAATTCAATGACGATTCAACAAATATTCGGTCCCGTGCTATTTTCATATATTTGTAATTTGTTCATGTTTCCACAATTTATTTCATACAGAAAGTGAAAGTGGACTTGGGGATACTCCAATGTGGGGACTTTACTTAAATACATTTCTATGTGGCAATTATCTGTATGCTGGTTTCCTAACCCCTTAGAGACGAAGATGCCAAATAAGGGCCAAACAATGAAAAAAGTGGCCAAGACCCCAAAAATAGCTTAAATCATATGATGGTTATATAAATATGAAATCGGGATGTACCCTTATCGTGAGTTATGATCAATATCATGACCTGCAAAAGTGATTTAAGGTATCTTGAATGTTTGTGAAGGATTTCTGGAAGGATAGAAATCACTTTATTACTAAGAGCCTCATTCGCTCTACTATGTTCCACCCTTTTTATTTGGTATTTTACTGATTGTACTCCCAAAGAATTTTGCTTTTTATGTCATTTTTGGTTGTTTAAATGTGTTCGCATCTTCCATCTGAACCACGATGTCGGCCCTGTAGTTGAAAGGTAGATGTCAGTTAACATCATATTTCGCACTTATTTCATTTTTTTGGTGAAAAATTGTATATATTGAAAAATTATTCTTTATTTTGTTCACAAAAAATCTACTGAATATAAATTGAAAAAAAATGAAAAAGAAGAATAACAAATTGAAAAAATCTTCAACTTGTTCGCTGATATATTACGGCAAATGTTTAAAGACCCTTACTATTATTTTAAAATTCGATTCCACTGAAATTTTTTTTTTCCATTTTTCCCGATTTGAGAATTTTTGCAATGAGATCTCTTTTTCGTGATTTTTTTTATCGATTTTGAAAAAGTAATTATCTTTTAATTAATAATTATCTTTCTTTTGGTGTGACCACGTTAAATTATTTCGATATCATCTATTCCGATTCGGCACCACATAATTCGGTACTACACTTCCATGTAACCTGCCATCAATTTCAGTTCTCAAGAAATCAAGTCAATTAAATAAATTCGTATTAATATTCGAATTCAAAAATAAAATATAAAAAACACTACAAATGTACATTAGAAAAAAGTAAGTCAAAATGGAAACAAAATCATGCAAAATAAAACATTACTATTGTACATTTGAAAAGTCAAAATGAAAATGTTAATATATCACATTTTTACGTGATTTTTTGGATATTATCCTTTTCGGAGAGGAGACAACTCCGTATTTGTGTGAATCGTAAAATCAGTCCTGCGGTTCTTAAGTTATAAGCGTAGTAACTAACACAACTTACATTTATATATATAGATATTAGCCGCATTTGAACTAAACTTTTTCACTGATCTATGACTCAGCTGAGTATATAAAAAATAGTAAGAGTAAACGAGTGAGTATATAAAAAAAATTGTCATTGTTTGCTGAAATATATACCAATGTTTTTATTAAATAATTAAAAATCTAATATGCACAAAATACATTGTGCTACATTGTAAGAATGTTTTATTTATTACTAGCTGGCCCGATCCGCGTTGCCGGTTCGTAGTTTTAGTCTTTAATGCATAGATGAATCAGAAGGCACTTTTATATGGGCGCTTCTCCGAAAAATTGACTTTAAAAAATTTCCGCGAAGAGGTCTTCTAGCCCCTTAGAAGGTAAGATGCCAAATAAGGGTAAAATCAATTGAAAAATGTGACCAAGACCCTGGAAATAGCTGAAATCAGCAGATACCTTTATATAAGGGTTGCACCAAGACATGGTCCTGTACTTATAATTATTTGGAAGAATGTGTTGTTCTTTCTAAAATTACAAATTACCAACATTTGACGAATTTGAAAGAGGCTATATTATTTGAGGGGGGCAATAACATTTGAGGGGGCTATATCACAATGTAAGCCGACCTGATACATATTTTGTACAAATGATTCTTCCTGTAATCCCTGGGACTGTCACAAATTTAAAACTCTATCGCAACTTTTGCGGAGTATAGAGCAAAATATTTGACACGAAACACCCTTTTGCGATTTTTATCTACCAACCAAACAATTTCCCAAGTTTAAATTTCCCGCAGTGTAATTACTGACGACATAGTCCCCGTATAAAGTTACATGTGAGTTAAGGTTACTTTTAAGGGTTCGGAAGAATTTTCCGAGGCTTTGAATCCATTTCTTATTAAATGTTCAATTCGCTCCACTATTTTATATAGTGCGCATATTACATATTCGGTACTTCACTATTTGAAGTCCCAATGAATTTTGCATTTTGAGTTCTCATTGGATGGATTATTTCCACATCTAGTCAATTTTTTGGAGTTTTGGACCTCAGAATCGATAATCATTTCTAAATTGAACTCCTGGCAATATGACTTAAATTTAACTATCATAAATAAAGGTTCATCGACTTATAAAAGTTAGGGACCCCATAAAGTATGTTAAAGAGTAGAAATCTTTGTCGATTAAATTATCTCCGTAAGCCTCTTCGTTCACCGTTTGCAATTAGGATAGAGTTCACCAAATTTAATGTGTGTCTTTCAAACTTTGCACAGGTTTTTATATTATTCTTAGGATTCTTATTGATGTTACAAAGGTATATATTTGTTCTCAGTTATATATAGCCCTCATATAATATTATCTCCTTATATTCGTCGAAAAATGGGCTCTGATTTGGCCGATTTGAGGTATTTTGAAGGGCTCAAAAGTATTTTTGAGGTTATAAAACATTTGTCAAAAAAATTATAACAAAAGTCCACTTTATGATTTATTTTCTATTCCCCAGTAGTGGCTACTATTGGTTCCCCATTAGGCATAGCCTCAATTTAAAATTACGTTGAGATTTTTAATGTTTTGATGCTTTGAAAAGTATTTTTTAATCAAAATTGAAAATTTGGTATGGCAACCATATAACGGCATGTATAGAAAATATGCAAATTTTCTCGATGTTTTCGGTTTTTTTCAATAAGAATTTTCAATTGCAAAAGGAATTTTGAAACAACTCTACACAATACTCCATATCAAAATAGAACAGTGATTTTTTTCAGTTCCGCGATTTTTTTAGAGGCTCTTCTTGAAATGTTCTCTCACGAAAACGTTTCAACTGTAATTACAAATAACCAAAAGAAAATTTGAGTCAGATCGGCCCAGCCGTTTTCAACTGATGTGTTACTATGATTTTTTAAATTTTGGTGTGGCCAGTTCCTCCGGCCCCAAACATATACCTATTATTGGAGGGAGAGTGAAGATTACGTCGTATACTAACTGTAGAACAGACATCTTCATGATTTTGGCAAATATTAGGATTTTAGATAAATCGAAAAAATGGGCGTAAAATTGGGAGTGGACACTTTTTCTTTGCATGAAAACCTTACTCGGGATAGAACGAACATTTAGAAAAAAAAAATTATAAAAATCGTTCCAGCTGTTCATAACTGATTCAATTACTAACGAACAACAATTTTATATATATATATATATATATATATATATATATATATATATATATATAGAGTAGTCGTGGTGAATATTTTTCCTTTAAAAACCTAACTCAGGGTATGATGAACGTTTGTAGAAAAAATAACGCAAATCGGTCCAGCCGTTTTCAAGTGATTCCATTTCCAACGAAAAACAATTGTTTTTTACATATATACTAGTAGTTTTTGTCTATTATACATATTTGTCAAAGCATAATTATTCACAGATATGACTGATATAAGTGTTCATCATCAAGTGTTCGTACTGGTCGATTAATTTTTAGTCAAATGAGCAGTAATTTGGAATTTACTGTATTTTGTACACCTCATAATTGAGGACTGAATGATTAAAGAATAGCCAAAGTTAATTACTTTTTTAAATTAGCACCTCAGATTGTGCATTAGAGTCCTCATAAGTCCCCCTAACCATGTCGGTCTGTTTGTCTGCCAAAAGGTGGACTTGAGGGGGTACTATTACATGGAGAAAATTCTAAAATTTGTGTAAGAAAAAATGAAAAAAAAATCACGTGATTTAAATAAGTAAAAATAGTTTTATCCACCTCATAATTGAGGGCAGACTGATTTCAGAATAGTCAAATATAATTACTATTTTACACCCATTACCGTAAGATGGGAACTGATTTTATTTGTCATTTAAATCATAAATTGGAGACCCCACAGAGTCCATATTTTTCATCATTATATAATTCAATGACGATTCAACAAATATTCGGTCCCGTGCTACTTTCGTATATATGTAATTTGTTCATGTTTTTACAATTTATTTGATATAGATGTACATCCCAAACTTATGTTCCCAACCAATATTCTCTTGGGGGTTACAAATTCAATAGAATACAAAATTTTCTTTTCTGACTACACATTAGATGTGAAAGTGGACTTAGGGATACCCCAATGTGGGAACTTTACTTAAATAATTTCCTATGTGACAATTATCTGTATGATGGTTCCTTACCCCAGGGTAGCATAAATACAATTTTTAGCGAAATCAATTCATGAATGTGGTCAAGACCAATATGGGCCCTACTCCGAAAATTTTATGCGAAGAGGTTCTCTACCCCCTTAGAAACAAAGATGCCAAATAAGGGCCAAAAATAGAAGAAAGTTTCGAAGACCTCAAAAATAGCTTAAATCATACAATGGTTATAATGATCGATATCATGACCTGCAAAAACGATTTAACGTATCTTGAATGTTCGGGATGAATTTCTGGAAGGATATAATTCCTTTTCTTACTAAAAGTCCCATTCGCTCTACTATTTTGCACCCTTTATATTTGGTATTTTACTGATTGTACTCCCAAAAAAGTTTGCATTTTGAGCTGTCATTGGACGGATTATTGTCACATGAAAGAAGTAGGTCCACGCTTTGAAATGAGCTGCATTAGTCTTTTTCGTTAATTTTAGTTTATTTAAAAGTGTGCACATCTTCCAGCTGAACCACGATGTAGGCCCTGGAGTTGAAAGGTAGATGTCAGTTAACATCGTATTTCGCACTTATATCATTTTTTTATGAAAAATTGTATATAGTGAAAAATTATTCTCTATTTTGTTCACAAAAAATCCACTGAATTGAATATGATAATACAAATTGAAAAAAAAATTGACAAAAGAAGAATAACAAATTGAAAAAATGTTCAACTTGTTCGCTGATTTTTTACAGCAACTTTAAAGATGTTTAAGATGTTTAAAGATGTATGTACTTTTATTTTAAAATTCAATTCGATATTTTCCCGATTTGAGAATTTTTGCAATGAGATCTCTTTTTCATGATTTTTTAGCGATTTCGTAAAAGTAATTATCTTATTACTTTGGTGTGATCGCTTTAAATTAATTCGATATCATCTATTTCGTTTCGCCACCACGGTACTACACTTCCATGTAACCCGCCATCAATTTCAGTTCTCAAGAAATCAAGTCAATTAAATATAAGGATTTTAGATAAATCGAAATAGTGGTCGTAAAAGGAGGCGTGGTCAATATTTTTTTCTTTAAAAACCTAACTCGGGGTATGACGAACGTTTGTACAAAAAATTATGCAAATCGGTCCAGCCGTTTTCAACTGATTCCGTTACCAACAAACAATAATTGATTTTTATATATATTGAAGAAGAAGAAGAAGATATATACTACCTGGCCCGGTCCGCGTTGCCAGCCCGTTGTTTTTGTCTATTATGCATATTTGTCAAAGCATAATTATTCACAGATATGACTGATATAAGTGTTCACGTACTGGTGCTATACAAATCCATTTTCAAGTATATATCAATCTTATGTAAGGGATCAAATTAATTTTTATTCAAATGAGTAGTAATTTGGAATTTACTGTATTTTGTACACCTCATATTTGAGGGCTGAATGATTTAAGAATAGCCAAAGTTAATAACTTTTTTAAGCCCATTAGCACCTCAGATTGTGCATTAGAGTCCTCCTAACCATGTCGGTCTGTTTGAGGGGGTACTATTACATGGAGAAAATTCTAAAATTTGTAGATATGTTGAAAATTTTGTGTAAGATACACATTTTTAGCCAAATCCTTTGAAATATGGTAAAATCAGGAGGGACCTTTATATGGGCACCAATGCCAAATATCGATCTACATTGAAAACTTTCCTCACCCCTTATAATCCAAGATGGCAAATCAAAAACATAGCAGAACAACATAGCATGTCAAACTGAAAAAAAATCACGTGATTTAAATAAGTAAAAAAATTGTATCCACCTCATAATTGAGGGCAGAATGATTTCAGAATGGTCAAATATAATTACTATTTTATACCCATTACCGTAAGAAGGGAATTAATTTTTTATTTGTCATTTAAATTGTAATTTGGAGACCCCATAAAGTCCATATTTTTCATCATAGTATAATTCAATCACGATTCAACAAATATTCGGTCCCATGCTACTTTCTTATATTTGTAATTTGTTCATGTTTTCACAATTTATTTCATATAGATGTACACCACAAAATCTACGTTCCCAACCAATATTCTCTTGGGGGTTACAAATGCAATAGAATACAAAATTTTCTTTTCTGACTACACATTAGATGTGAAAGTGGACTTGGGGATGCTCCAACTTGGGGACTTTACTTAAATAAATTCCTATGTGGCAATTATCTGTATGATGGTTCCTTACCCCAAATTTTTTAGCCAAATTAATGGATGAATGCTGTCAAGACCAATAAGGGCCCTACTCTGAAAATTTAAAATTTTATGCGAAGACGTGTTCTACCCACGATCTTCCTATCTCGCCGAGCGGAGTCCATCTCACGTATGTCCGTTCGTCCGATCGTACAAATGTGGCAATGTTAGTAATTTAGGGCCAGAATTGAAGCATATTGATAGAGAAATTGTCTCAAAACATCTTCTATATATATAAAGAAAGTTGTGTTAGTTACTACGCTTATAACTAAAAAACCGCTGATGTGATTTAACGATTCAGACAAATTCGGATTGTGTCTTGACCGAAAAGGATAAAATCCAAAAAAAATCGCGTTAAAATGAAAGATTTTAAATTTTTCATTATGACTTTTGAAATGTACAATAGTAATGTTTTATTTTGCATGATTTTTTTCCATTTTGAATTACTGTATTCGAATGTACATTTGTAGTGTTTTTTTTTTTTTTTTTGAATTTTAATATGATGTGTTGTCTTTTTGGGAAATATTAAGCGACGACAATTATGGGATGGCGAACCTGAATAGATGATGTCAAACAAATTTATCGCGCTCAAACTAATTACTTTTTCAAAATCGCTAAAAAAATCAAAAAAAAAAAAAAGAGCCTTGCAAAAATTCTAAAATCGGGGAAAAATAGAGAACATTTTTTCAATGGAATCTAATTTCAAAATAATAGTAAGGACCAAACTTCGTAAGGACATTTAAACATTTGCTGTAAAAATCCAGCGAATAAGTGAAGATTTTTTTCCTTTTTTCAATTTGTTTTTCTTTTCTGTCAATTTTATATAATGTACTATTTTTATTTTTAATTGGGCTTATCATATTAAATTCAATCGTTTTTGGTGAACAAAATAAAGAATTATTTTCACCATATAAAATAAAGTTGTATCAAGAACGGATTGTAACAATTCATACAATTTTGGAATTGTATCCTGGCAAAAAAAGAAATATGCGTAAAAATGTGCCATTCTAGTGTGATATTTTTTTCATTTTAACAAACTGTATAGACATGTATTTATTTTTAGTTTTTTTTTTCATTTTATTATTATTATTATTTTGAATTTTGAATGAATAATATCAAGAATGAAATAGTGCGCAATATGATGTTAAATGGCGATATTTTATGTCTAAAATTGGCATCTAGCTTTCAACTCCAGGATCTATATCGTGCTTCTGCTGGAAGATGCGAACACATTTAAACAAACAAAAATGACCAAGCGTTATGGGACTTATTTCAAAATATAAAGGGCGTAAAATAAAAATAGAAGTAAGAAAAAAAGGATTTCTATCCTTTCAGAAATTTTTCCCAAACTTACAATATCGCTTTTGCAAGTCATGACATGGGTCATAACCCCCGGATAAGGGTACAACCCGATTTCAAGTATATTTTTCATTTTAACCATATTTTCATACTAATTTCGGCAAATGTTGGTAATTTGGTAAGAAACCATCCTTGCAAAAACTGATCACGTTTTGTATAACCATCATATGATTTAAGCTATTTTCGGGGTCTTGGCCACTTTTTCATTTTTTGGCCCTTATTTGGCATCTTTGTTTCTAAGGGGTAGAGGACCTCTTCGTATACAATTTCAATTTTAGAAGCAGCACCCATCTTGGTCTTGACCACATTTATCAATTGATTTGGCAAAAAATGCATTTAGGCTATTCTTGGGTAGACAACCATCTTAAAGACCATTTTCCACGTATGCATTTTTTAAGTATAGTCCCCACATTATGTATACACACAAGTCCACTTTGCTAACCAATGTGTGGTCAGAAAACAACATTTTGTATTCTATTGAATTTGTGATCCTCTAGAAAATATTGGTTGGGAAATTAGATTTGGGATGTATGTCTATACGAAATAAACTGTTAAAAATTTTAAATTGGGACTCATACAGTCAGAAATTCTGTAAGAAACATGAAAAAATACGAATATTAGAAAGAAATATGGAACGAACATTTGTTTAATCGTCATTGAATTATACTATGATGGGTTCTCCAACGCACAATTTCAATTACAAAACAATTAATTTCCATCTTACGCAATGGGTGTAAAAGTGTAATTATCTTAATTATCTATTCCTAAATCATTTTGCCCTCAATTATGAGGTGGACATATATATATATATATATATATATATATATATATATATATATATATATATATATATATATATATATATATATATATATATATATATATATATATATATATATATATATATATATATATATATATATCTATATATATATATATATATATATATATCGCCTGAAAGTAACATAGGCTATATACATTTTTGAAATTCCACTTGGAACTGGAGATATAGCATCAAAATCGGAGGTACCTCCAAAAAATTTAGATTTTACATGCACATATCTATTGATTGGTTAAAGATACAGTCTCCAAATTTGGAATACGTAACGGAATTTGGAACAAAAATAAGTTTGCCAAATTATATTGTAATCGGTTCAGATTTGGATATAGCTCCCATATATATTTTCGACCGATTTCGTTCATTTGATGCCTCAAACACAATATGAATGTTCGATTCCAATGAAATTTGGAATGTGTGACGGTATTTGATCCGAAAATAAATTTGTCAAATTATATTGAAATCGGTTCAGATTTGGATATAGCTCCCATATATATTTTCGGCCGATTTCAAGCATTTGATGCACCAAACACGCTACGCATCCCCAATTTCAATGAAATTTGAAACGTGTGATGGATTTTATCTAAAAAATTGATTTCCCAAATTATATTGAAATCGGTTCAGATTTGGATATAGCTCCCATATACATTTTCGGCCGATTTCATGTGTTTGATGCACCAAACACGATATGTATGTTCAATTTTAATGAAATTTAAAATAAGTAACGGAATTGGGAGCAAAAATGAATTTGTCAAATTATATTGAAATCGGTTCAGATTTGGATATAGCTCCCATGTATATTTTCGACCGATTTCACGTATTTGATGCACCAAAGACGCTATGTATCTCTAATTTCTGTGAAATTTGGAATGTGTAGCGGAAATTAAAACGAATATACATTTGTCAAATTATATTAAAATCGGTTCAGATTTGGATAAAGCTCTCATATATATTTTCGACTGATTTTACATATTTGATGCACAAAACACGATACGTATATCCGATTCCAATGAAATTCGGCATGAGTGACTATATTTGATTATAGCTCCCATATATATTCTCGACCGATTTCAAGCATTTGATGCACCAAAAGGGAGAGAGACGAAATCTGACACCAGAAAAAATTTCCAAATTATATTGAAATCAGTTGAGGTTTGTGTACAGCTAACATATATATTTCGACCGATTTCATACATGTTATGCACCAAACACGATATATATGACCGATTCCAATGAAATTCAGAATGTGTGGCGGAATTTGGTTATAATAATAAATGTGATAAATTAATTGGAAATTAGTTAAGATTTGGCCGATTTCACATATTTGACGCACCAATTTCAATGAAATATGAAAGGTGTGGCGGAATTTGGTGTAAAAGTAAATCTTTTAAAATTATATTTAAATCGGATCAGATTGGGATATGATTTTAATAAGTACCATTGACCCACAACGCCTTAGGCTAAAACTAAAAAACAACACAACAATTAATTTGAAATACGCTTATTACGGGAAAGTATGTTGCTACTTCGAATTCACTAATTGCAATAGAAATGCTACTCAACTTCAAAAGATTGGAGTTTACTGCACGCTTGGTATTTGCTATGAAATAAATAAATCCGAAGGACAAACCCTTCGTGTATGCATGTCATGTTACTGCTTTTCTAATGGTTTTGTTTATTTACGCATTAAAGCAGTGCAATATATATATATATATATATATATATATATATATATATATATATATATATATATATATATATATATATATATATATATATATGTATATATTTTTTAATTTTTAAATTTGTTTTGTTTTTAACCAGCATATATTCGTAACTAAAATTTTGAATGCATATAAAATCAAAAGGGGTTGCGAAGCGCACCGGGTTAAGCCAGTATATATATATATATATATATATATATATATATATATATATATATATATATATATATATATATATATATATATATATATATATATATATATATATATCGGATTTATTTATTTCATAGCAAATACCAAGCGTGCAGTAAACTCCAATCTTTTGAAGTTGAGTGGCATTTCTATTGCAATTAGTGAATTCGAAGTAGCAACATACTTTCCCGTAATAAGCGTATTTCAAATTAATTGTTGTGTTGTTTTTTAGTTTTAGCCTAAGGCGTTGTGGGTCAATGGTACTTATTAAAATCATATCCCAATCTGATCCGATTTAAATATAATTTTAAAAGATTTACTTTTACACCAAATTCCGCCACACCTTTCATATTTCATTGAAATTGGTGCGTCAAATATGTGAAATCGGCCAAATCCTAACTAATTTCCAATTAATTTATCACATTTATTATTATAACCAAATTCCGCCACACATTCTGAATTTCATTGGAATCGGTCATATATATCGTGTTTGGTGCATAACATGTATGAAATCGGTCGAAATATATATGTTAGCTGTACACAAACCTCAACTGATTTCAATATAAATTGGAAATTTTTTCTGGTGTCAGATTTCGTCTCTCTCCCTTTTGGTGCATCAAATGCTTGAAATCGGTCGAGAATATATATGGGAGCTATAATCAAATATAGTCACTCATGCCGAATTTCATTGGAATCGGATATACGTATCGTGTTTTGTGCATCAAATATGTAAAATCGGTCGAAAATATATATGAGAGCTTTATCCAAATCTGAACCGATTTTAATATAATTTGACAAATGTATATTCGTTTTAATTTCCGCTACACATTCCAAATTTCACAGAAATTAGAGATACATAGCGTCTTTGGTGTGCTTGAAATCGGCCGAAAATATATATGGGAGCTATATCCAAATCTGAACCGATTTCAATATAATTTGACAAATTTATTTTCGGATCAAATACCGTCACACATTCCAAATTTCATTGGAATCGAACATTCATATTGTGTTTGAGGCATCAAATGAACGAAATCGGTCGAAAATATATATGGGAGCTATATCCAAATCTGAACCGATTACAATCTAATTTGGCAAACTTAGTTTTGTTCCAAATTCCGTTACGTATTCCAAATTTGGAGACTGTATCTTTAACCAATCAATAGATATGTGCATGTAAAATCTAAATTTTTGGGAGGTACCTCCGATTTTGATGCTATATCTCCAGTTCCAAGTGGAATTTCAAAAATGTATATAGCCTATGTTACTTTCAGGCGATGTTGCAGTATACATGGAAATTTTCAGGAAAATCTGTTCAGCGGTTTTCGAGTCCATAAATTACAAACAAACAAACAAACAAACAAACAAACATACAAACATTTTCCTCTTTTATAGATATAGAAGAAGATATATATATATATATATATATATATATATATATATATATATATATATATATATATATATATATATATATATATATATATATATATATATATATATATATATATATATACATATGTATATATATATATATATCAATTGTTTTTCGTTGGTAATGGAATCAGTTGAGAAAGGCTGGACCGATTTGCATGTTTCACGCACGTTCGTCATACCCCGAGTTAGGTTTTAAAAAAAAAAAAATTGACCACGCCTATCTTTACGCCCACTATTTTGATTTATCTAAAATACTTATATTTGCCAAATTATGAAGATCTCGGTTTAAAAAATTATTACAGGAAATACTGTTGGCTTTCCATCCAGCTCTAAGTATTTATTTGGGCGCTGAGGAACTGACCACGTCTATAAAAAAATTTTTGTTCGTTGGCAATTGAATCAGTTGAGAAGACCTGGAACGGTTTGGGTAATTTTTTTAAAAATGTTTGCTCTACCCCGAGTTAGGTTATATTATATTTATTTATTTCTATTTATTTCATATTTATTTCTATTTAGTCGTGTCATTATACTAAAAGTTGTGAGCCAGATCTGTAAATTATTATACATTAAAAATGCAATGCATTAAAGACTAAAACAACGGACCGGGCTATGTAGTATATACAGGGTTGCCCATATTCGACGGACCAATCTGGCAACGCCATAACTTTTGACAGAGATGTCACATCGCTTAATGACATACCGCGTTTGAACCGTCAGTCCAAGCAGATTTTTACCATGAACCAATACACGCCACGCGAGCGCTTTGAAATAGTTGAAATTTACATTCAACAGAAGAAGTCAATTGTTAAAACTCAACGTGCTTTTAAAACATTAAAAAGTTCGCCTTCTAAGAACATCATTAAGCGTTTATACGAAAAATTTTCGACTGGTAAGGCTCTTTCTAGTCCGAAGAGGCCATATAAAAGTCGAACAAGGCGATCGGCCGAGAATATCGCTGCCGTACGAGCCAGTGTTGAGAGGTCCCCAAGAACATCCCAAAAACGCCGTTCTCAGCAGTTGGGCATGGCTCGGTCCACTTTACAACGGATTATTCGCATTGATTTGCATTTGATCCCGTACAAAATTCAATTGACGCAAAGAATGTTGCCTGCGGACAAGCCTCGTCGATTGGAATGGGCCCAAAGAGTCATCGAAATGGCCGAAGATGACGAGCAATTTTGGAACAAAATTATCATGTCCGATGAAGCCCATTTCACATTAAATGGGACCGTAAAAAAGCAAAATTGCCGTTTTTACGCCACTGAAAATCCTCAGGAGATTCAAGATTCATGACGAAAAAGTCACAGTTTGGTGCGGCGTTAGTGCGAAAACGGTCATTGGGCCGTTTTTCTTCCAAAATAAAAATGGCCATGCTGTTATCATCAATCAGCAGCGTTATCGCGAAATGACATTTTGTGATGCCAATTATTCGTCGAAAGCGTATGAGGCAGTTCTGGTTTCAACAAGACGGCGCTCCACCGAACACAAGTCGCATAACAATCGATTTTCTGAAGAATTTGTTTCCGGGCCGTTTGATGTCGAAAAGTGGTGATTTGGACTGGCCACCGCGTCCGCCCGATTTGACGCCGCCTGACTTCTTCTTGTGGGGATATTTGAAGTCAATGGTTTACGTTAAGAAGCCAAGGACCGTAGAAGAGCTCAAGGACAACATTCGTGAAGAAATAGCCGCTATTCCGGCCGAAATGTTGGCAAAAACGATGGGAAATGCAGCAAAAAGGGCACAATACGTCATCAACACCAGAGGCGGCAATTTGAGAGATATCATATTCAAAAATTGAAGTAAACAAATGTACTTGGAAGAAATTAAACCGCCAAATTGTTATTTTTTTCTTTGATTTTTTTAAAAAAATATGGGCAACCCTGTATATATATATATATATATATATATATATATATATATATATATATATATATATATATATATATATATTTACACTACATTTTTACTCGTTCGTAGTTGATAATTCTATAGTTGGCATTTTTATAAGAACGACAATTACTTACAATAAGCAAATGCGAAATATAAAAAATTCTGTTTATAATGTAGCCAAAATCATCAATATACCGAATATAGGTAGGCACCATGGGGGTTATAAAACGTGGACCTGCACAGACAATTTTCTGTCATAGGCTGTAGGATCCATTACGAATTTTAAATACAAAATTTGAAACAATTCCGGTAAATGTTGTCGCAAAAATCCGAATATCGGAAGGTACCGTTATATAGGGGCTATACCAAGACGTGGACCTACATGGCCCATTTTTTGTCTTAAGCCGTAGTATCCGTTACGAACTTTAAATACCAATTTTTAAACAATCCCGATAAATAATGTCGCTAAAATCATCTAAATACCACATATCGGAAGATACCGTTATAGGGGGCTATACGAAGACGTGGACCTACATGGCATATTTTTAATACCAAAAGTCCTGCAGACATAATGCACATTTGAGTAAAATTTTATCAACCTACTTCATTTTGTTCGGAAGCTAGAGTGATTTCCACAAACGGACAGACGACGGATAGACGGACGGACATTTATAAATCGACATAGAATTTTATGCTGATCAAGAATATATATACTTTGTGTTGTATACTAAAATGTATATTTCGAGGTGTTACAAACGGAATGACAAACTTAATATACCCTCCATACTATGGTGGAGGGTATAAAAACAAGTAAGCAAAGGCTATAGTAGTGCGGGGCCGAATATGTAATACCCTACAACACTACAATATGTTAGAAGCTCCCTTATGTCCAAATACATTTTGGAAGATTTCGCTTTTGAAATTATGTCCCATTAGTATTTTCACCAGGGACATTTGCCCAATATTAACGCCCTCCGTCGTGCTGTTAGTTGCTGTGGTCCATTTTACAGCTAAATATAATCCAATGGTCATCCAAAATGCTAGAACTCTTCTTTTTAGTTGTTGGTCCATTTCAACTCCTAAATATATTGCGGACATCTTTCAAAACAATAGGCCTAGCCCTTCTGAGCCTAACTCTACCCATGTGAAAATGTTCGTGAGAATCGGACGATAATTGTAATCTGTACATGATAAACCAACCTGTGTTCTAAGGTAAAAAATATTACAAAATGTACACCTCAATTTTATAAGTCAAATTAAAAAATCGCATGCAAAAAAAAAATAAATAAATAAAACGAGTAAAAAAGCAGTAAGTTCGGACGGGCCGAACTTTAAATACCCTCCACCATTTGGAGCGAATTAGAAAATTTTCAAAAAAAAAAAAAAATAAATAAAATCCATTAAAAATTCTTTTAAAATCTTTAAAATATATATATATATATATATATATATATATATATATATATATAAATATATATATATATATATATATATATATATATATATATATATATATATATATATATATATATATATATATATATGGGGACTCCATTTGTGGAATTTCAGACAATTCCATTGAAAAATGTGGCTAAAATCATCAAAATACCGAATATAGGGGGTACAGTTATATGGGGGCTATACGATATCGTGGACCTAAATAGATACTTCTCTGTCGAGGTATAAAGTACCCACAAGAAACTCCTTGTGTGGATTTTCAGACAATTCCGTTGAAAAATGTGGGTAAAATCATAAAAATACCGGATATCGGGGGGCACAGTTATATGGGGGATGTAGGATATCGTGGACCTGTATAGACAATTCTCTCTCAGGGGGTAAAGTACTCGCAAGGGACTACTTGTGTAGATTTTAAGACAATTCCATTGAAAAATGTGGCTAACATCATCAAAATACCGAATATCGGGGGTACCGTTATATAGGGGCTATACGATATCGTGGACCGATATAGCCCATCTTCGAACTTGACCTGTCTGTAGACAAAAACGAGATATGTGCAAAATTTTAGCTTCCTATTTTAATTCGTTTAGACTATAGCGTGATTACAACAGACGGACAGACGGACGGACAGGGCTAAATCGTCTTAGAATTTTACGCTGATCAAGAATATATATACTTTGTTATACCCTCCACCAAAAAAGGTATGGAGGGTATATTAACTTTGTCATTCCGTTTGTAACTCATCGAAATAATCATTTTAGACCCAACCAAGTATATATATATTCTTGATCAGCGTAAAATTCTAAGACGATTTATCCCTGTCCGTCCGTCTGTCCGTCTGTCCGTCTGTCCGTCTGTTGTAATCACGCTACAGTCTAAACGAATTAAGATAGGAAGCTAAAATTTTGCACAGATCTCTCTTTTGTCTGCAGGCAGGTCAAGTTCGAAGATGGGCTATATCGGTCCACGATATCGTATAGCCCCCATATAACGGTACCCCCCGATATTCGGTATTTTGATGATTTTACCCACATTTTTCAACGGAATTGTTTGAAAATCCACACAAGGAGTTCCTTGTGGATACTTTATACCTCGGCATAGAATTATCTATATAGGTCCACGATATCGTATAGCCCCCATGTAATGGTACCCCCCGATATTCGGTATTTTGATGATTTTACCCACATTTTTCAACGGAATTGTCTGAAAATCCACACAAGGAGTTCCTTGTGGGTACTTTATACCTCGGCAGAGAATTTTCCATATAGGTCCACGATATCGTATAGCCCCCATGTAACGGTACCCCCCGATATTCGGTATTTTGATGATTTTACCCACATTTTTCAACGAAATTGTCTGAAAATCCACACAAGGAGTTCCTTGTGGGTACTTAATACCTCGGCAGAGAATTTTCCATATAGGTCCACAATATCGTATAGCCCCCATATAACGGTACCCCCCGATGTTCGGTATTTTGATGATTTTACCCACATTTTTGAACGGAATTGTCTGAAAATCCACACAAGGAGTTCCTTGTGGGTACTTAATACCTCGGCAGAGAATTATCTATATAGGTCCACAATATCGTATAGCCCCCATATAACGGTACCCCCCGATATTCGGTATTTTGATGATTGTAGCCACATTTTTCAACGGAATTGTCTGAAAATCCACACAAGGAGTTCCTTGTGCGTACTTTATACCTCGGCAGAGAATTGTCCATATAGGTCCACGATATCGTATAGCCCCCATGTAACGGTACCCCCCGATATTCGGTATTTTGATGATTTTACCCACATTTTTCAACGAAATTGTCTGAAAATCCACACAAGGAGTTCCTTGTGGGTACTTAATACCTCGGCAGAGAATTATCTATATAGGTCCACAATATCGTATAGCCCCCATATAACGGTACCCCGCGATATTCGGTATTTTGATGATTTTAGCCACATTTTCAAATCGTATTGTCTGAAAATCCACACACGGAGTTCCTTGTGAGTACTTTACACGCAGACATAGATTTGTCTTTATAGGTCCACAATATCGTATATCCCCCCATATATCGGCACCTTCCTATATTAGATATTTTAAGGATTTTAAAAGAATTTTTATTGGATTTTATTTTTTTGAAAATTTTCTAATTCGTTCCAAATGGTGGAGGGTATTCAAAGTTCGGCCCGGCCGAACTTACTGCTTTTTTACTTGTTGGGTCTAAAATGATTATTTCGATGAGTTACAAACGGAATGACCTGTTCGTCTATTTGTGATTTCGCCGGGATTAAAAATATTCGTGGTTTAATGGAAAATTTTATGGTCTGTTTCACCCACTAAATATTATCCGATGACCATAAAAATTGCAAGGCTTCTGCCCAGCCCTAAGTTCTAGCCCCATGCTAACTTCCATATCGATTGAGCGACCTGTAGAGCAACTGCAAATTCAGGAAATTTTTCAGTTTTTGGTCCATTTTGACCCCTAAATATTACGGGATCATCTCCAAAAGCAATACGGTTCTATTCTGGTTCTAGCCCCACCTCCATTCTAAATTTCGTGGTCGGGACATAATTGCGACATGTAGAGTGATTACAAATTAACATGGACAGACGGACGGACATACATAGCTAGATCGACTCAGCTCGGCGAGATAGGAAGATCCATATATACTTTTCTACGTGGGAAATCAATATTTCGGGGTGTTACATAATTTTTGGCCCAATAAACTTATAATACCCCCAACACATAGTGTTGTAGGGTATAATTAAGGAGTCTGCCAAATTTAAGGAAGGAAATACCATGATTTCGGGATATTTTATTATGTGTAGAAACCACACAAATCTCACTGTATTTCAGTGTTTTGTTAATTAATATATTTAATTTACGGAATAATTAAGTTTTATTTCCGTATATTTGTTTACCAACTCAAAGAAATATTAATTGCATTGACAATTGAAATTATATAATTTATTAAACATTGTAGTAAGGTGTGAATGCGGTATACACCATAGCATTGTTTGGTTAAGAGGATGCCTATATTTAAAGTAAAGAAAATAATCTCCTTGGAAATCTCCCTGCTGGCAATAAATGAGTTACGCTAACATTTACCATTGGAACGCTCTCGTTTAAATAATCCAATTGTTTACCAGTCAACAAATTAACCTGGAAAAACTTTTTAAAACAGAATGCCTTGACAGGTCTCTTTGGAAGTGGATAATTTAATTTATTAACGGTTGTCTGGGTTCTGCTCAAGTAGAAACAAAATTAACTTAAAAGACAATAAAACTGAGCACCAGTAACTTCTGTGAGAAATACATTTAAGTTGTTACCAAAATAGTTGTTGTATGTACGATTTCAAACACTACAAAAGATAACTACCCGTAGTATACAAAATATTTACTCATATACTATTGCGTATGAAAAATAAATTTACAATTATTCAACTTTGAATTTTTGTTTTTTTTTCCAATTAATATTTTTTACAGTTTTTATTCCACTTCGATACATTTGAATACTCAAACCCTTCCTCGTGCTTTTCCAAACCTTTCTATATATATTTTTAATTGATTGACTGTTGATCTAATCAGATTGGGACCGGTACAATTTTATACATTTATAGAGAATTTTGATAACGACAAGTATGTTATTTGATTACGGCAAGTCCCAAAAACAATTTTTGAATTCCGCTTATTTTTTTTTCTATTTCGGAAATGTGTGATATTTCTTGCAGAAATTGGAACAACTCTTACATATTGGGAGAACTGACACCACTTTATTTAGGAACATTCAATTTCGCATACGATAAACTTATGTTCGGTACTCTATGATGCAAGATTTCCTGCTTTATTGCATCGAACACATCTGCATTCTGGCCCAAAGGCACTGTTAAGAATTTTGGGACAGAATATGTGGATTGCAACAAATTAAACATTTTAAAACAATAACACTTAAAAAAATACACACTTCTTCTAATGTTTCAATTATGGTTTGTGGGTGCCCACAGATGAAGAATATGTCCTTGGTTTTTTTTGGGTTACTTCGAAATTTTATTATATAACGGTAAGTATAGAGAAAATCCGAGTTTCTTGAATTTTCAACTTTAAAAAGGGAATTTTATAAGCTTTCAAAGCCCGGAAAGATCTTTAGAATCAGTTGAGTTATAATTTTTAGTGGTTTACTTTTTTGTTCTTTATTTAAAAACTAGCTTAAACCGATACGCCTTGCCGGCCCGTACTTTTAGTCTTTAATGCGTGTTTTTTTTTTTAAACATAATAAATCGAAGATCTTATTTATGTAAGCGGCAAATTTTTTTATTATAAGTAATGACTCCATAGTAATTTCTAAATATAAGTAACTCCCTACTCCGAAAATTGAAAATTTTATGCTAAGAGGTTTCCTACAACCTTAGAAACAAGGATGACAAATAAAAGACAAAAAAATGAAAAATAGTGGCTAAGACCCCGAAAATAGCATATATCATATGATAGTTATACCAAAACGTGATCATTTTTTGCAAGGATTGTTTCTGCTCAAATTACCAACATTTGCCGAAATTAGTATAAAACCAGTAAAGAAAGTCCTAAAGTCGGGCGGGGCCGACTTTACGATACCCTACACCACTTTGCTAATTAAGTAGAGCTCAACATAACAATTAAAAGTTTTTATGGGAGAATTTAATCATACACACTATGATTATAATGATAATTTAAAGTTCAAAAGACTAAATATGCCGAAACATTTGTATCTTTTAAATTCGGACTTGTATTGCCCATTTGGTGCAAAATTAATTTTAAATCAGATAAAGATATATATGTGAGCTATATCCAAATCTGAACCGATTTCGATAAAATTTGGCATACTTATTTTCAGGCCTAATTTGATATATTTCCCTGAATATCGTTGTTACGGAGTGTATATTAGGGCTGTGGGTAACAAATACAAAAAATCAGATGAACAATATATATGGGAGCTATAGCTATATCTGAACCGATAGCTCCCATATATAAGTTAACGACCGGAACATAATGCATTTTTAACAAACAACACAAAGTCAAACCAACCAAACGTGCCAATGCTAAATCTGCCGATTTAGCAACATCAAATTGTCGAATGATGTTCCCAGACGAAATATGATCCACACAGACAGCAAGAAGTCCAAATGAAATTTGTATCCTCAGGTGCATGAGTGAGCTGATGGTGGGAAATGCAGATTAAGCAGTTTGGAAGTTTAGGTAGTTGTCATTAAGAATCAAAATTGTAAATTCATTGCAGTCGGTTTTGGAAATTCATAAATAAAGGTTGTGTTAACAACCATAAAAAAATATATTTTTTTAATCTTTAAACATTTAACAAGTTAAAAAGCAGTAAGTTCGGCCGGGCCGAACTTTTAATACCCTCCACCATTTGCAACGAATTTGGAAATTTTCAAAAAATAAAATCCTTAAAAAATTCTGTTAAAATTGAAATAAACGGTGAATAATGTAGCTAAAATCATCAAAATACCGAATATAGTGAGGTACCGTTATATGGGGGCTATACGAAGACCTGGACCCGCACAGACAATTTTCTGCCACAGACTGTAGTTCCCATAACGAACTTCAAATACCAATTTTAAAACAATTCCGGTGAATAATGTCGCTAAAATCATCAAAATACCGAATATAGGGAGGTACCGTTATATGGGGGCTATATGAAGACGTGGACCTGCACAGACAATTTTCTGTCTTAGGAAGTAGTATCCATTTTGAACTTCAAATACCAAATTTGAAACAATTCCCGTGAATAATGTCGCTAAAATCATCAAAATACCGAATATCGGGAGGTACCGTTATATGGGGGCTATACCAAGACGTGGACCTGCACGGATAATTTTCCGTCTTAGGGTGTAGTATCCATTTTGAACTTCAAATACCAAATTTGAAACAATTCCCGTGAATAATGTCGCTAAAATTATCAAAATACCGAATATAGGGAGGTACCGTTATATGGGGGCTATATGAAAACGTGGACCTTCATGGCCCATTTACGAACTTAACCTGCCTACTGGAAAAATAAACATGTGTGCAAAATTTTAGCTACCTATCTCAATTCATTCGAAAGATAGCGTGATTACAACAGACAGACGGACAGACAGACGGACAGACAGACAGACAGACGGACAGACAGACAGACAGACAGACAGACGGACATCGCTAAATCGACTTAGAATTTTACGCTGATCAAGAATATATATACTTTGTTGGGTCTGATATGAGTATTTCGAGGAGTTACAAACGGAATGACAAAGTTAATATACCCTCCATAGTATGGTGGAGGGTATAAAAACTTAATTGGCGCCCGAGCAGGGACCCTTAAAAAAGGTCCTTATTCGTAAAAAAAACCCTCGGGAAAAGGGTTTTCCGGAAAAAAATTAATAGATCACGTATCGCGCCCTAGTAACCCCTTCGGAAAATAAGAGGTAAACCGGAGATCTTAAAATAGATCAGCGGTCGTGATGTAGTGTAAGGAACTTAGTGAAACAATTTTAAGTACAATTTTTAAGTGAACAGTAAAAAAATTAAAAAGGCAAAAGTGAACAAAAAAGAATTATAAAAAAATAAAAGAAACAGTTTTCTAGAAAGTGAATAGTAAAACAAAATTTAAGTGAACAAATAGAAATTATAAAAAATTAAAAAATTTGTACAAGGTGAAAAAAAAGAAATTTTTAAAAAACATACAAAAATAAAGGGAAAAGAGAAACGTTTTAAAATAACAAAAAAAAAATAAATGATGAAAAAAATAAATGAAAACAATAAATTAAAGAAAAAAGTCAAGGTAAATCAAAACTTAATTGATAAAAAAATGAAATAATAAATATTCGAGTGTGATTAATAATATAAAAAAGATAAGAAAAAATAAACGGAAACAATAAATCAAATTTGAAGAAAAAAATAAAGAAACAGTTACAATTTAAAAAAAAAATTATAATAATAGGAAAAAAATATAAAGAAAAGAGAACCATATAGTGAACATTTATAAAATAAATAAAAGAAATACAAAAAAAAAAAAATAACTGTTAATAAAAAAAAAACAAACATAAAGAAAAACCAGTAAAGAAAGCTCAAAAGTCGGACGGGGCCGACTATATGATACCCTACACCACTATGCATATTTAGTAGAGCTCTCGTAAAAAGGCTCTCGTACAGGGCATTTCAGAGCTCTATGAGATATTTGGTACAAAATCAAAATCTATCTAATTCTATCGTGTATTTTACGAACTATAGCTATCTCTGAACCGGGTTTCTCCAAATTTGACGTATTAGCTTCTAGACTGAATTCGGTCTTATGTACGAAAATTCATGCCATTTGGGCTGATATTGGCCATTTGCTATTATATATGAGAGCTATAGCTATATCTGAACCTATTTTTACTAAAATTGGTGTACTTGCTTCTAAGCTGGTTTCGGCCGGATTTGCCAAAATTGATGCTATTACGGCCATTTGGTGGTTAATCACCCGAAATCGGATGAAGATATATATGGGAGCTATATCCAAATCTGAACCGATTTCGGTAAAATTTAAAACAGCTATTCCTGTGCTCCATCTAATACCTGGTACCAAATATCACGGTTGTGGAGTGAATATTACGAATGTAAGGGACTAAAACACTTAATCGGATGAAACATATATATGGTTGCTATATCTATATCTGAACCGATTTTCACTAAATTTGATATACTTGCTTCTAGGCTGAATTTGGTCCGATGTACTAAAATTCAGTCCATTTGGACTTATATCGGCCATTTGGTGCACAATTAACCCGAAATCGGATGAAGATATATATGGGAGCTATATCCAAATCTCAACCGATTTCAATAAAATTACAAACAGCTATTTCTGGGCTGTATCTTTTATCTGGTACCAAATATCATTCTTGTGGAGTGCATATTACGAATGTGAGAGGCTTAAACACCAAATCGGATAAAACATATATATGGGAGCTATAGCTGTTTCTAAACCGATTTACTCCAAATTTGTTGCATTTGCTTTAAGGCTAATCTCGGTCACATGTGCCAAAATTCGGGCCATTTGGGCTGATATTGGCCATTTGGTGGCCAATTAACCCGAAATCGGATGAAGATATATATGGAAGCTATATCCAAATCTGAACCGATTTCGATAAAATTTAAAACAGCTATTTCTGTGCTCCATCTAATACCTGGTACCAAATATCACGGTTGTGGAGTGCATAGTAGGAATGTGAGGGACTTAAAGATCAAAACGGATGAAAGATATATATGGGAGCTATAGCTATATCTGAACCGATTTTCTCCAAATTTGATATACTTGCTTCTAGGCTGAACTCGGTTGGGTGTGCCAAAATTCAGGTAATTTGGACTGATAGTGGACATTTGGAGCACATTTAACCCGAAATCGGATGAAGATATATATGGGAGCTATATCTAAATTTGATCCGATTCTCACAAATTTCAATAGGGTTCGTCCTTGGCCAAAAAAATATTGTTTGGAAAATTTCATCTCAATCGGATAATAAATGCGACCTGCATTTTGTTCACAAGAATACATGGACAGACGGACGGACAGACGGACTGACATGCATAAATCGACTCAGAAAGTGATTCTATGAAGGTTCTCAAAAGTAACTATGGGTCTATCTCGTTTCCTTCTCCATGTTACAAACAAATGCACAAAGACATAATATCCTTACCACTATGTGGTGTAGGGTATAAAAAATAAACAAACTAACAAAAAAAAAAAAAATCACTGAGAAGCAAAAATTATTGAACAATCAACAAGAAGAAAACAGAACAACATCGGAATCGCTCAGAAATCAACAAATATCCAGCTATGTTCCAGATATTGGCGTAAGATCATAAGAATAAGTTATTATTTTGCTTATATTAAAATAAATAGAAAGAATTAAGATTGTACAATTTTTTTTATCACACAAAGTTTTTGTGACACTTAAATATTCATTGTTTTGCTTCCTCATTCCTTAAAACTGATTGTCCTTTTATTACAATGCCTGACGAAACGATCAATAATCTTACGGACAGACTAAATAGAATGACAATGACCCAACCAACGTTACAAACAACAGGATCATCAACGGGTTTTACCACATTACAAATGGAACAGATATCTCTAATGATAAAAGAAGCTTTGCAGATATCGTCTGATCATTTGGCTGACGAGGGAGCTGATCACCCCATAGGGACAGTCACTGCAAGGTTAGAAGAATTAGATAAGGTTCCCGACATAGTTAGGTCCTTGAGAGAGTTTTCTGGTAGGCCGGGAGAGTTTAACTCTTGGCGAAAGTCCGTAGAAAGAGTTTTGAAGCTCTATGACTCTGTAAAAGGAACTGGAAGATACTACGCAATTCTTCATACAATTCGCACTAAAATCGTAGGTGATGCAGATACCGCCTTAGAGTCGTATCGGACACCACTAGATTGGTCACGCATTAAAAGGTGTCTTTCAATGCATTATTCGGACAAAAGGGACATTGGAACGCTGGAATACCAGATGATGACATTGTGTCAAGGTAATAGGAGTATAACAGAATTTTATCAAGCCGTTTACCAGCACCTTTCTCTATTACTTGACAAAGTCTCTTCCCTAGATCTGGAAGAAAGTAGCCTTCACGCCATGACAAACACCTACAGAGAAAAAGCATTAGATACGTTTGTAAGGGGTTTGAATGGAGATTTGCCGAAATTATTAAGCGTACGCGAACCAACATCCTTGCCACAAGCATTACATATTTGTCTAAAGTTGGACAATATGACATTTAGGAGAAATTATGCCCATGGACAATCAATCCATCAGAAATAATGTACAAAAGGATAAGATCGGTGCGACGACTTTTACAAATGGGAGAATATTTTATCCCGAACTTGCCTATGTTGGTGGAACACCGTCCTTGAGACCACCTCTTCCACCTAGACGTAATATGATCCCAAACTTTAACCGTAACCCAGACAATCGTTTGAATTTTAATCCGACTTTAAGTCGCAATCAAAATTTAAACCACAACCCAAACTTTCATCCTAACGTTAATCCAAATCTCAATAGTAATATTAGTTTCAATCACAACCGTAACGTTCCTGAAAACTTTAGAAGGAATTCAGCTTTCACAAATAATCTTCAAAATCGGCGACCAGAGCCCATGGATGTAGATAATTCAATCCAAACCCGCCAGGTCGATTACATGAACAGACCACCTAACAATTTTGCAGTAAAAAGACCAGCAACATATTTTCAAATTCCAGCGAGTAAATTTCAGCGAAATTTCCATATAAATGCTGATTGTATGACGAGGGGAAACCTTCTATGATTACTATCGGCCGGAAGATGGTAATATGAACCATCATAACCAGAACGTGGATTTTGAATATGATGCTGATTACTTTCATCAAATTCCTGAGGAAGTAACAACGCTCGAAAAGAAGGAAGAAGAAACTGATGATGTTCAGCTTGCTGTTAATTTTTTAGATTAAACTGTTCCTCATTACCATATTTCGAAGCAAAAATGGGAAACGACAAAAAATTAAAAATATTACTAGACACTGGCAGCAATAAAAATTACATTAACCCAAAATTTATAAAAAGTCCGAAACAAAACGAAAGAAATTTTAAAGCAAAGTCCATTAAGGGTGATATCGAAATAACACAGCATAAATTTATAAAATTGTTTGATGATACTTCCATAAAATTTTTTCTTCTACCAGAATTAGGAACATTTGATGCAATAATAGGAAACGATAGTTTAAAAGAATTCTCAGCTGTGATTCATACAGCCGAGGATTATTTCACCGTTAAAGGAGGTAGAAAAGTCCCAATTAAACAGTACATTTCTCAGAGCGTAAACAATATCGAAATTAGGACAAACCATCTTTCGGAATATAAGAAGAAGTTATTGGAGAACATCGTCAATCGGCACAAGAGTTTATTTGCAGACCCTGACGAAAGCCTTACGTACACGACTAGGGTCGTAGGCGAGATAAGAACAACAACTAAAACCACCGTTTATTCAAAAAATTACCCCCTATCCAATGGCTATAATTCACCAATTTGGATTGTTCCAAAAAAACAAGATGCATCCGGAAAAGACAAATATAGAGTTGTTGTGGACTTTAGAAAACTTAATACAGTAACTATCGCAGATAGGTATCCAATTCCCGAGATAAATGACGTTCTTTCTCATATGGGAGGAAATAAATATTTTACAGTTATCGACTCAAAGAGTGGTTTCCACCAAATACCCCTTAGGATGGAAGATGTAGAAAAAAATGAATTTTCTGTAAATAATGGAAGATATGAATTCTTGAGGTTACCGTTCGGACTTAAAAACGCGCCATCGATATTCCAACGTACTTTAGACGACATTTTAAGGGAACATATAGGTAAGAGATGCTTTGTTTATATCGATGATATTATTATCTTTAGCAAAGACGGAGATTCACATTTTAAGGATCTAGAAGCCATTTTTGAAGCACTTAATAGTGCAAAGATGAAAGTACAACTTGACAAATGTGAGTTTTTCAAATAAGAAGTGGAATTCCTTGGGTTTATTGTTTCACATAACGGTATAAAAGCTAACCCAAAGAAAGTTCAGGCTATCGTGGATTTCCCTTATCCTAATAATGTAAAGGAACGTCGATCTTTTCTTGGTATTTCGGGATACTACCGAAGATTCATAAAAGGATATGCAAACATAGCAAAGCCACTTACGAAACTCTTACGAGGAGATGGGGGATTAATATCTAAAAAAGAATCAAGCAAGAGGAAAATAAAAATGGACATGGAAGCGAAACAAGCTATAGACAATTTGAAAAATGCCCTTATATCCCAGGAAGTCATTTTGTCATATCCCGATTTCCAGAAAGAATTCCATTTGACGACAGATGCATCCAATGTTGCCATTGGAGCTGCATTAAGCCAGGATGACAGACCTATTTCCTTCATTTCAAGAACACTAACAACAGCAGAAGAGAGTTATGCGGCAAATGAAAAAGAGATGTTAGCTATAATCTGGGCTTTAACCCATTTAAGAAACTATTTATATGGATCAGCTAAGGTTATAATTTACACTGACCATCAACCGCTAACTTATGCTTTGAGCAATAAAAACAACAACGCGAAAATGAAAAGATGGAAAGCAATACTGGAAGAATACAATTATGAAATGAAATATAAACCAGGTAAAAGTAATGTTGTGGCTGATGCACTTTCTAGACCCCCTGGAACGAATATTAACTCTTTAACGGGAACAGTGCATAGTAGCGACAGCTCACCAGAAAAACTTATTCCTAGTGTTGAAGTGCCAATAAATGCATTTAAAAATCAAAATTTTCTTGAAATCAACGACACCCCAAATTACAATTTTCAAATAATTTTTCCAGGATATCATAGACATTCGATATCGGAACCAGAATATGATACTGAAAGACTTATTTTAATTTTGAAAAGATACTTTAACCCATCGGTCATTAATTGCATTAAAACTCCAGAGTTTATTATGGGAAAAATTCAAGAAATTTATCCACATCATTTTGTAAATTTTAAAATTCGTTTTACTCAACTTTTTGTAGAAGATATTTTGTCGGAATCTGATCAAGAAACGATTATAATAGAAACTCATAATCGTGCGCATAGAAATGCTGTAGAAAATAAAATGCAAATATTGAAAAAAGCATATTTTCCCAGTATGTTTTCTAAAATTAAAAGAATATTAAAATTGTGCTCCACATGCAAAAGAAATAAATACGACAGGCATCCAAGTCAACCAAGACTGAATGCCACACCAATACCAAACTACCCAGGTCAGGTTATTCATATTGACATTTTCTCAACATATAGAAAATTAGTTTTGACGGCCATAGATAAGTTCTCGAAATACGCTCAAACCAAGATTCTCCAAGGAAATCAATAGAGGATATTAGGAGACCTTTGAGAGATATTCTGTTTTTCTATGGAGTTCCCAAAACGGTTGTCATGGACAACGAAAAATCATTGAATTCTGCAACCATACTTTTTATGATGAAAGATGAATTGGGAATAGAGGTGTTTACAACTCCACCATACAAAAGTGAAGCCAATGGCCAAATCGAAAGATTTCACTCAACATTGGGCGAAATTTTGAGATGTCTCAAGGAGGAAGGTATTTGTAGGAATTTTGAGGAGCTTTTGGAACGATCCGTAAACGAATATAACCACTCAATACATTCTACAATCGGTAAGAAACCAGTAGATATGTTTTTCGGGAGGACTGTGGATTTTTCCCCAGGAAGCTATGAAAGAACAAGGGAAAATAATATTAAGATGCTGAAAAGGAAACGGGAAAAGGATTTAAACTATCACAACAAAGACAAAGACGAAATCAAACAATACATACCCGGACAGGAGATTTTTGTCAGAGTTAACAAAAGACTTGGAACAAAATTATCCGAAAAAATCAAACGAGAGCTAGTAAAGGAAAACAGACATTCAAATGTAGTGACCGAAAGTGGGAGGGTCGTTCATAAGAAACATATTAAGAACTAAGTTTTATTACATTTATTTACAGATTTTTTTCTGCTGCTTGGTTACTCTAAAGGAGAGTTCCAGATAATGGATTACTCTAACTCTAGACTAGTAGTGATCAATACAGGGACCGCGAAAATTCAGAACGGTGTTTTCAAACTTGTCCATACAATTGACTTGAATGGAATGGACATACGTGACAACAACAATAACTCATTATTACCGTACCTATCCTATTCCATATCCCAAATTAAATCCTGTCTATCTAGACTTAAATCCAAAACAATGAAAAAAAGATCTCTGGACTTTATTGGTAGCGCCTGGAAATGGTTAGCCGGTAGTCCGGACCACCATGATTTCGAAATAATAGAAAATAAAATAAATAATGTCCTTGTTAACAATAACAATCAAATTGTAATTAACCAATTGACAATAGAGAAAGTAAACCAAATTTCAAAGATTACCAACAATATTTCTAAATTATTAGAGAGTCAAGATATGCAAGAAAAATTGTTAGATTTTAAGTATAAGTTGGAAATTATTAAAGAAGAACTGTCTAATATAGAATATGCCATTCATTGGGCCAAATCAAACATTGTAAATTCATTCATTTTTTCTAATACAGAGGTAAACATTTTAAGAGATATTTTTTATAATGATAACAAACCATTTGCTAATATGGATGAGCTATTAAATTTTTCAAAAGTTAAAGCCGCTTCAAATAATAATGAAATAATTTATATTGTTAATATTCCTACAACTAATAATGAAAATTGTGACAATTTGCTAATTAAACCCACATAATCGATAGACTAAAAATCGAAAATAAAATAAACCTTTCCATCAACATTGGATTGCTAATAATCTTTATAATTTTGGCTACCATCATCTACTTAACAAAAAGAAGGAAAAGAAATGAAACTCCCAAAAATGAAAATAATTCACCCAAAAGTAAACCATTCAAAATCAAACCTATCATTACCATTAAGAGGTCCTAACAGTAAGAAGATTCACGACCTTCCATTCTTCTAATATGTGACTTATCATGCGAGGACGCATGAACTTAGAGGGGGGAGGAGTTAACGACCGGAACATAATGCATTTTTAACAAACAACACAAAGTCAAACCAAACAAACGTGCCAATGCTAAATCTGCCGATTTAGCAACATCAAATTGTCGAATGATGTTCCCAGACGAAATATGATCCACACAGACAGCAAGAAGTCCAAATGAAATTTGTATCCTCAGGTGCATGAGTGAGCTGATGGTGGGAAATGCAGATTAAGCAGTTTGGAAGTTTAGGTAGTTGTCATTAAGAATCAAAATTGTAAATTCATTGCAGTCGGAAATTCATAAATAAAGGTTGTGTTAACAACCATAAAAAATATATTTTTTTTAATCTTTAAACATTTAAAAACTTAATTTATATCTTCGTCCGATTTTCCTTTTATTGTGCACCAAACGTGTAATATCAACAGTATGGAATTTTGCACATACAACCAAATTAGGCCTGAAAATAAGTATGCCAAATTTGATCGAAATCGGTTCAGATATAGCTATATATATATATCAAATTTGGCATACTTACGATTTCGATCAAATTTGGCATACTTATTTTCAGGCCTAATTTGGTTGTATGTGCAAAATTCAATACAGTTGATATTACACGTTTGGTGCACAATAAAAGATAGGGTTTGTCCTTGGACCAAACAAATGATTTGTGAAAAATTTCATCTCAATCGGATAATAAATGCGACCTGCATTTTGTTCACAAGAATACATGGACATACGTACGGACAGACGGATCTCAAAAGTAACTATGGGTCTATATCGCTTCCTTCTCCATGTTACAAACAAATGCACAAAGACATAATACCCTTACCACTATGTGGTGTAGGGTATAAAAATATGGCTACAATGTAAAATATACTTGAAATCGGTTGTAACACCCATATCATGACCTGAAAGAGCGATTTAAAGTATCTTGAAAGTTTAGGAAGATATCCTTCTCTTACTTTATGTCCAGTTCGCTCTACTTTGAATTGTCAAAATCCATCAAGTCGTTCTGGAGCTTTAAGCGTAGAAACTAACATAACTTTTTTTATATGGTGAAAACAATTATTTATTTTCACCATATAAAAAAACGATGGGATTCAATATGATAAGCTAAATTGAAAAAAATCTTACATTATACAAAATTGACAAAAAAGAGAAACAACTTGAAATGAAAATCTTCAGCTTGTTCGCTGATACAAATGCAAATGTTTAAAGGTCCTTATGAAGTTTGTCAATAGATAGTACTATTATTTTGAAATTCGATTCTATTGAAAAAATGTTCTCGATTCTTTCCTGATTTAAGAATTTTTGCTATGAGGTCATTATCCATCAAGTTTAGTGTAACCGAATCAAATTATTTCGACATCATCTATTCAGTTTCGCCACCACATAGTTCGGTACATCACTTCAATTTAATTTAACCTGCAATTTCAGGTTTCAAGAAATCGAGTTATTTAAGTTAATCTTATTGAAGAAAGCGGTTCGTACATGGTGATATATTGATTTTTTGTTCATATCTCATCCTCTTTGGAATGATATTATTCCAATAGTTCCACTTGCCCAATGAATACATAAAATCTATAAATAACAGTTTCGTCCGTTGTTGCTTTATGCTCCCCAAAAAGAATTCACATCATATTAAAATTCAACTAGTTAAAAAGCAGTAAGTTCGGCCGGGCCGAAATCCTTAAAAAATTTAAGAATACCAAATATAGCCGTTATATTTGGGTCTATACGACGTGGACATACATAGGCATTGTTTGTCATTAGTCATTACCATATTCAAATTCGAAACTTAAAATAAAAGGTGAATAATGTAGCTAAAATCATTAAAATATAGTATATAGGGAGGAGGCTGTGCGAAGACCTGGACCTGCATAGACAATTTTCTGTCACAGGCTGCAGCATCCATTACAAACTTCACATACGACATCTCAAACAATTTCGGTGGATATTGTACCTAAAATCGTCAAAATACAGAATATAGGAAGGTAATGATATATGGGGTCTATACGAAGACCAGGACCTTCATAGACAATTTTCTGTCACAGATTGTAGTTCCCATAACGAGCTCTAAATGCGTAATTTGAAACAATTCTGGTGAATAATGACGCTAAAGTCACAAAATACCGAATATAGGGAGGTACCGTTATCTCGGGGCTATACGAAGACGTGGACCTGCACAAACAATTTTCTGTCCTAGGCTGTAGTATCCATTTCGAACTTCAAATACCAAATTTGAAACAATTCCGGTGAATAATGTCGCTAAAATCGTCAAAATACCGAATATCGGGAGGTACCGTTATATGGGGGCTATATGAAAACGTGGACCTAAATAGCCCATTTACGAACTTAACCTGCCTACTGGAAAAATAAACATGTGTGCAAAATTTTAGCCACCTATCTCAATTCATTCGAAAGATAGAGTGATTGCAAGAGACAGACAGACAGACGGATTTTGCAAAATCGACTTAGAATTTTACGCTGATCAAGAATATATATACTTTGTTGGGTCTGGCATGAGTATTTCGAGGAGTTACAAACGGAATGACAAAGTTAATATATCCTCCATAGTATGGTAAAAGAGAGTAAATAAAAAGTGAACACTACAAATGTACATTCGAAACAAGTAAGTGAAAATGGAACCCGTAAGGAAAAGTCAAAAGTTGGGCGGACCCGACTACATGATACCCTTCACCGCTTTGCATTTTTGTAAAGATCGCGTATCAAAATTACAGAAGGTAGGAAGGAAGGAAGGTTACCCCCTGAATAAATTTTTTTATATGGTGCCCTTATTCTGTCAAAACATTTACAAATTTTGGGCATATGTGCGTATTGTTCTGAATACACTATATGAAACTATTCCAAATTTGGGTAACAAATTGTACAAGTTTGTGAAAAAAAAAATTATTGTCCCACTATTTTAGATTCAATCCGAAATGCTGTCGGACGAGTGGCTTAGAAATGACAGCAGTGTGAAGTTTGTTGCAGTCTTTTCATCTCACCGTGTATGTGGAAGCTACATGCAAATCTTAGCCGATCTCGATAAATTTGGCAAAAGTACTTCCGAGCTTTATAAGATATGTAGTACCAAATATCATTGTTGTCGAATGCGTAGTACAATTAACCCGAAATCGGTTGAAGATACATATGGGAACTGTATCCAAACCCGATCCGATTCTCACTAGTTTCAATAGGGTTCGTCATTGGGCCCAACAAATATTGTTTGGAAAATTAAAATTTGGAAAAATAAATGCGCCCTGCATTTTGTTTGCATAAATCGACTCAGAAAGTGATTCTATGAAGATCCTCGAAAGAAACTAGACATAATACCCTTACCACTGTAATACCCTTACCACTATGTGGCATGTAGTTTTGTGAACATACATACATCTGTCAAATTTTATCGCGATCGGATCAGATGTGGATATAATTCCCATATATCTTTATCCGATATCAGGTTTATTGCGCACAAAATAGCTCATATCAACCTAAATGAAATGAATCTTGGCAATTCCGACTGAATTCGTTCTAGAAACAAATATTTCAAATTTGGTGAAAATCGGTTAAGATATAGCTATAGCTCCCATATATATGTTTTACCTGCATTGGACTTTTAAGTTCCTCATATGCGTAATATGCACTCCACAAGAATTATCTGAATTTAGCCCATAGCAAGTACTTCAAATTTGGTGAAAATCAGATCAGATATAGCTATAGATCCCATATACACATTTCATCCGATTTGGTGTTTTGGGTTTAAAGTCCCTCACATGCGTAATATGCACTCCACCAAAATGATATTTCATATCGGACTTCAGATACAGCTCGAAAATACCTCTGCCAAATGTTATACAGATCGTTTCAAATTTTTATATACCTTCGATATAAATCTTTATCCGATGTTACGGTTATTGTCGACCATATATGTCAAATCAGCGCAAATTAGATAAATTTTTTCAATTCAACCGAATTTTTCAACTTGATGAAACGGTCCGGTATATCTATTGCTCCAACAAATATTTTTATACCCTACACCACAAGGTGGTCAGGGTATTATGTCTTTGTGTATTTGTTTGTAACAAGCAAAAGGAAACGAGATAGACCCATAGTTCCTTTTGATGATCTGCATAGAATCACATTCTGAGTCGATTTATGCATGTCCGTCCGTCCGTCTGTCAATGTATTTTTGTAAACAAAGTACAGGTCGCATTTATTGCCCGATCCAGATGAAATTTTGCAAAGATCTTTTGTTTGGCCCAAGGACGAACCCTATTGAAATTGGAGATAATCGGTCAAAATTTAGATATAGCTCCCATATATATCTTTGTCCGATTTGCCTTTTATTGTGCACCAAACGTGTAATATCAGTCCGAATAGTATGGAATTTTGCACGTACGATCAGATTGACCCTGAAAATAAGTATGCCAAATTTGATCGAAATCGTTTCAGATATAGCTATAGCTCCCATATATATTGTTCATCCGATTTGTTATTTTTGTCCTCCGCAGCCGCAATATGCACTCTGTAAGAACAATATTTTGGGAAAATATATCAAATACATCTCAGAAATACATTTGCTAAATTTTATCGAGATCGGTTTAGATTTGGATATAGCTCCCATATATAACTTCGTCCGATTTACCTTTTATTGTACACCAAACTTCTAATATTTGCCCGAATTAGATGAAATTTAGCACTTGAATCACGGCCGAATTGAGTCTAGAAGCTAGTATGTCAAATTTGGTGAAGATCGGTTCAGTTATAGCTATAGCTCCCATATATACTGTTCATCCGATTTGTCATATTTGTTACCCACAGCCGTAATATGCACTCCGTAACAACGATATTCAAGGAAATATATCAAATACAGCTCAGAAATATCTTTGCCAAATTTTATCGAGATCGGTTCCGATTTGGATATAGCTCCCATATATATCTTTATCCGATTTCAAATTAATTGTGCACCATATGGGTAATACAAGTCTGAATTAAAAAGATACAAATGCTTGGCATATTTAGCCCTTTGAACTTTAAATTATAATTATAATCATACCGTTATGTTATGCGCAGCTCACAAATTATAGCTAAGTGGTGTAGGGTATCATAAAGTCGGCCCCGACCGACTTTAAGACTTTCTTTACTGGTTTAATATAATTCTTATCGAAGTCATATCATACACTATACAGCAATATAATTTGGTACGAAAGCCTCCGTCAAATTTGTTGATATAATTCCCATATATGTCTTTATCCGATATCAGGTTTATAGCGCACAAAATGGCTTATATCGGCCCAAATGAACTGAATCTTGGCATTTCCGGCTAAATTCATCCTAGAAACAAGTACTTTAAATTTGAAAATCGGTTCAGATATAGCTATAGCTCTCATATACAGGGTGAGATAAAAAAACTGCAAAGAACTTCAGACTGCTGTCATTTCTAAGCTACTCGTCCGACAGCTGTTTTGTTTCAAGCGTGCAAAATCATTTAGGTGAAAATTTTCCAGAAAAAAGTTATTCGTGATGGAATTCAAGCATGATAGTGTGATTTCTTTATATTTGGATGGAAAACAACAAGTGGCTATCGTCAGAGCACTCCAGCATTTAAATGTGTCTTTTGAAATCGCTTGTTACCGTGATACTGGTAGCGTAGCCCGACGTCAAGAAAGTGAGCGGAAAAAAACAACAACATCAGCAGAAATGGTTCGAAAAGTAAAGAAGCGACTTGATCGAAACCCGCGTCGCAGTGGCCGAAAAATGTCTTTTAACATCGCTCGTTACCGTGATACTGGGAGCGTAGCCCGACGTCAAGAAAGTGGGAAAAAAACAACATAATCAGCAGAAATGGTTCGAAAAGTAAAGAAGCGACCCAGTGGCCGATAAATGGCTCGTGAGCTGAACATATCGCAATATTCCATTCGGCAAATATTGAAAATGAGCTCGGGGTAAAGACATTGAAATTCCTAAAAGACCTAAAGAACTGCTTCGCTTGGCCGAAAGTGGTTAACTGCCGAATTTGGTTTTCGCCAATGGGACAAAATGATCGTGTTTACTTGCCAAAGAGGTCATTTGAAAATGTGCACCTTCGGTTGGCCACCAAAACTCAAGCGCCAGTCACGGTGATGGTGTGGGCCGCCATAACAGCCGATGATCGCTCTCCGCTCGTATTAATCGCCCGTGGTATCTGAATAAATGCCAAATATTATCGCGAAAATATTCTAGAGGTTGTATTAAAGCCTTGGGCACGCAAACATTTTAGCCGCAGATCTTGGACATTCCAACAGGACTCAGCACCATCGCACTCAGCACGCGCACCCAGCACACAATGGCCAACAAAATCTCTAAATACCAATCCGTTGGACTATTGTGTCTGGAGTATTTTGTTTCATTCGTGCCAATGGTGTCCAATTCGAACAAATCTAAACTTATTCTAAAATTTGATGCTATTTCCGACATTTTGTGCTTTCATTTAATAACATTTGCTTTGTTGGTTCTGTTTGAAATACCCACATTAACATGTCATCATATTTATTAGGGTAGCAAAGGTATAAGCAACATTTTTCAATCAAATGGGCTGCAACTTGGAATTTTGGGCACGATTAATATTAAAAATGGTATAAATCGCTAATCGTTTAGGTATAACTCTCCCATAAGTATCGTAACATTCGTCGACATAATGACAAACATATTAGTCGTTCTACCCTGATTCGATTACCAAAAAAGGCTGGCTAAATTTTGAAAATATTGAAGCGAAGTAAATATTTTATATTTTACTAGCTGGCCCGGTCCGCGTTGCCGGCCCGTACTTTTAGTCTTTAATGCGTATTTTTAAAAGCCTAATAGAAACAGATCTGAATTATAGTAATTTCTAAATAGAAATAAACATTCATGGCAAAAATTATAATAGAAAATCACCCACCGCCGGTTTTCGATATTTTGAATAGGCTGACCTTATTTTTCAGCAATAGGCTTTAATTGAGTGTTAAAAACCTATATGATATAGAACATCTATAATAGCCCCATATGGAAATTCAGCTCAATTTTTGGTATAGTCTACCCAAAGTAGCCTTAATACAATTTTTAGCCAAATCAATTGATAAATGTGGCCTGGACCAAGACCGACCCTACTCCGAAAATTGAAATTTTCATGAGAAGAGTTTTTCTATCCCCTTAGAAACAAGGATACCAAATAAAGGCCTAAAAATGAAAAAATATTTAAGACCCTGAAAATTGCTTAAATCATATGATGGTTAAAAAACGTGATCATTTTTTGCGAGGATGTTTTTTTCTCAAATTACCAACTCTTGCTGAAATGAGTATGCAAAATATGTTTAAAATGTAAACTATACTCTAAATCGGGCTGTACCCTTAACCGAGGGTCATATTTCATGACCTGCAAAAGCGATTTAAGATATCTTGAAAGTTTAGGAAGAATTTCACTCTACCATTTTGCACCCTTTATGTATGGTATTTCACTGATTGCAGTCCCAATGAATTGCATTTTTTGAGGTCTCATTGGATGGATTATTGTCTTATGAAAGAAGTAGGATGTACGTAGGTCACTCATTTCATTTTTAATATTATTCACACAGAATTCAAAATAATAAAAAAAATGTCCTCTTCAATATAGTATGTCAAATTGAAAAAAATTACACCAAAATGTTTTTTTTTCATTCACGTTTTTATTAACATATTTTACCGCGATTTTTTGCCAGGATACCATTTCAAAATTGTATGAATTGTCAAAATCTGTCAAGCCGTTCTTTAGTTATAAGCATAGTACCTAATATAACTTTATTTTATATTGTGAAAATAATTCTTTATTTTGTTTACAAACAATCGATTGAATTCAATATGATAAGCCGAATTGAAAAATCATTTAAAATTTAATCGCACATTATATAAAATTGGCAAACAAAAAAAAAAAAAAAAACAACCGAAAAAGAAAAAAATCTTCACCTTGTTCAATGATTTTTTACAGCAGAAGTTTAAAGGTCCTTGCGATGTTTGTTAATAGAATGTACTATTATTCCATTGATTTTTTTTTTCGATTTTTTTCCACATAATTCGGTACTACACTTCCATGTAACTCGCCATCAATTTCAGTTCTCAAGAAGTCAAGTCAATTAAATAAATTGGTATTAATATCCGAATTTAAAAATAAAATATAAAAAGCACTACAAATGCACATTAGAAAAAATTAAGTCAAAATGGAAAAAAATCATGCAAAATAAAACACTACTATTGTACATTTCAAAAGCCAAAATGAAAATGGATATTATCCTTTTCGGACAGGAGGCAATTCCGAATTTGTATGATTCGTTAAAATCAGTCCAGTGGTTCTGATGTTATAAGCGTAGTAACTAACACAACTTTTTTATATATATAGATGTAATGTGATATATAAGTGTGATGTGATGATAAATGGTGAACTTCCCTGCATTCCAACGCATAACCGATATTGTAGATCGACTGAAAGATGCGAACGCATTCAATGCAACAAAAAATGGCCTATACAGCTGTATGGGACACATCTACTCTTTTCATGTTTGCAAATATCCGTCTAATGAAACTTCAAATGCAAAATCATTGGGACTGCAATTAGTAAAATCAGGCCGATATACACCAAGTATAAATTGTTCCGCACAGGCTATAGTATAGGTGCACAATTGCAGAGATGTATCTTAAAAAATGCGATTTATAGTGATTCCAACCGATGAGCGAACAACCAGTTGGTCGTAGTTTAATTAAAAAAATATGCAGTTATGGGGTCTCCAACGAACAATTGAGGAGCTACAAACTGCATGACAAAATATTATTTTGTCAGCCACCATTATATGATGGTAGGTGTTTGAAGGAAGAATTAAGATTGACTGTTTTGAAATCATTCTGCCCATGGGACTATTGTGAACTGTTGACATATACATTTTAACAGATATGCCTAACATTTAGGTTCCAAACTATCAAATAAAAGCCTATGGCTGAAAATCTATATATTATAAATAAAAGAGAAAGTTGTGTTAGTTACTACGCTTATAACACAAGAACCGCTGATCTGATTTTAACGATTCAGACAAATTCAGAATTGTCTCTTGGCAGAAAAGGATAAAATTCAAAAATATTTTAAAAATACCGCGTAAAATGTGAAATTTGAAAATTTTCATGTTGACTTTTGAAATGTACAGCATTAATATTTTATATCGCATGATTTTTTCCATTTTGATTTACTGTTTTTAAATGTACATTTGTTGTTTTTTCTTTTTTTTTTTTTTGAATTTTAATATGATGTATGCGTCTTTTTGGGAGTATAAAGCGACAACGGACAAAACCGTTATTTATAGATTGTATGTATTTTGGCTAAGTGGAACTATGCGAATAATATTATTTCAGAAGATGATAAGCTATGAACAAACAAAATCAATATTTTACCATGTATGAACGCCTTTTTCAATTTGTTTAACTCATTTTTATTGACTCTATCAGATTAAACTTAAAAATATTCCTAAATAACCTGGATCCCACAGAGAGAACTGACTACAGATTATGGAAAACCACAAAAACTTCAATGGACCTATCGCCCACGAATCTCCGATTCGCCTAGAAAATGGGACTTGGGCAAGAACTACAGAAGAAAAAGTAAACGCATTTGCCAAACACCTTGGATCTGTATTTACCCCAAATCCCGGACCATCGACTGTTGTTCAACCTCTAATTGACGACATTGTTCCGAATCCAATACGATTTTCTCTAAAAGAAATCGAAAGTTCTATAGCCTCGACGAAACTAAAAAATCCCCGGGTAAAGATAGAATTACTCCAAACATGTTCAAGAAATTACCAACACCGGCCGTTAAACTATTGTTATTTACATTAAACAACATTCTTCGAGTAGGGTACTTCTCGTCTGTATGGAAAGAATCTGAAATAGTAATGATTCCGAATCCTGGAAAAGATCCAACGGAAGTCAAATCGTATAGACCCATCAGTCTTCTATCTATACTCTCAAAGTTGTTCGAAATAACATTATACTAAGGAAGTTAACTCCCCATATTACAAGTAGCAATATTATCCCCGACCACCAATTCGGCTTCCGTAAGAACCACAGTACTTTTGAGAAAGTGCACCGCATAGTCACAAACATTATAACATTTCCCAAGCGTTTGACAGAGTTTGGCCTCTTGGAATTCTATTTGTTATTTGTCAAATCTTATATTTGTTGTTAAATCGAAAGACGTATTTACAAATTCGAAAAAAATGTTGGCTGGTGTCCCAAAGGGTAGTTATCTTAGGCCCAATTCTGCTGATATGCCCACAACCAATGAAACTCTAACCCAACGTTTGCTGATTATACTGCTTTCATTAGCATACAAAGGATCCTATGATAGCGTCGGAAAAACTAAAAAACCATGTAGATCTTCTCGAAAATTGGCTGACAAAATAGAGAATATTGGTAAATGCAAGCAAGTGCATACACTTTACTTTTGCTCTAAGACGTGAACTTTGTTCAACAATAAAAATCTTTAATACTCAAGTTCCACAGGCAAAAAAATCGCGTCAAAATATGCCAATCAAAGTGTTAAGTAAAAAAGTATTTTTGGTGTGAAATTTCCTTTTGACTAGTGAACGTGTTTATTGTTTTGAATTCTGAATGAATAATATTAAAAATGAAATGAGTGGGCAATACAATGCTAAATGGCGATCTTTCATGTCTAAAATTGGCATCTACCTTTTAACTCCTCCTTGTGCTTCAGCTGGACGATGCGAACACATTTTACTTACAAAAATGACAGACAAAACGTTGTGGGACTCATTTCAAAACGTGGACCTACTTCTTTCATATGACAATAATCCGTAAAATGGGATTTCAAAATGGAAGACTCATTGGGACTGCAATCAGTGAAATACCGCAAAAATAGTAGAACGAGTTGGACATTTAGTAAGAAAAGGATTTATATTCTTCCAGAAATTATTCCTAAACTTTCAAGATGGGTTACATTTTAACCATATTTTTCATACTAATTTCGGCAAATGTTGGTAATATGAGAAGAAACCATCCTTGCAAATAATTATCATTTTTTGGTTACACCCATATATCTATATGATTTAATCTATTTTTGGGGTCTTGGCCATTTTTTTCATTTTCTGACCCTTATTTGGCATCATAGGGGTTAGAAAACCTTTTCGTATAAAAGTTTCAATTTTCAGATAAGGTTTCATTTTGGTCTTGACCACATTCATCAATGATTTGGCTGAAAAATTGTATTTAGGCTACTCTGGGGTAGAGAACCATCTTGCAGATAGTTGTCCACATAGGCATTTATCAAAGTATAGTCCCCACGTTAGTGTATCTCCAAATAAGCTTTCCCAACCAATACGTAGTCAGAAAAGTAAATGTTTTATTCTATTGAATTTGTATTCCTCAAGAGAATATTGGTTAGGAACGTAGACTTGGGATGAATAAACTCCGAAATGTCAAACTGGGACTCATTCAGTCGGAAATTGTGGCAGAAACATGAAAACAATTACGAATATTAGAATGTAGCACGGGTACGAACATTTGTTTGATCGTCATTGAATTATACCATGATAAAAAATATGTACATTATGAGGTCTCCAACGCACAATTTAAATGACAAAAAAATTATTCCATTTTTACGGTAATGGGTGTAAAAGAGTAATAATCTTTGACTACTCTGAAATCATTCTGCCCTCATTTATAATGTGGATAAATATCTAACACTGACAGAATGTGAACATCTATTATAATTTTTGCCATGAATACTATTTAATATTTATTTCCATTTAGAAATTATTATGTAGTCATTATTTATAGTAAATATTGTGCCGCTTACATAAGTCAGTTCTGTGACTTATTATGGATTAAAAAATATGCATTAAAGTCTAGAAGTACGGGCCTAAAGTACGGGCATTAAAGTCTAGAAGTACAGCTGCTAGAAGATTTCCGAGTAATTATGATATTTTTATATCCTCTACCTCCAAATATTCGCCGTTGACCCCATACAGTATATAAATTTATGATCTGCATTAAATTCTAAATGGTTTTAACGATGTCCGTCTGTCTGACAAAATGGTATTTGTAATTCGGTATAAATGGTATCCACCGATATTCGGAATTTTAAAATTCCTACTCAAATATATCCCCGATTTTTTTTTAAATTTGGTATTTAAGACTCCACTTAGTTTGTTGTATGTGAAAACTTTATCGCATTCTTCAACCGATTTTGCTGGTATTTTTAGTTTAAATTAGAATACGTTAAATCCAGTTATTTAATGTTTTACTTGCTCTTGCTGTTATAGTATCGCATAGTCGTATATTGCGTAGCACAATATGATTGGAAATTCGAAGTGGTATTTGAAAATTCAATATTTTGTGAGACAATTAGTTTACATGTATAACTTGAGATTATTCGATTGGGTTGCGGACATAGATTGCGAAACATTCATTGGGTGTATTTTTTATTTGTTTGAAGAGAAAAATCTTAATATTAAGATTAATTAAGACGTTTTTGTACGACTAATGCGTCATATTAGATGGATAAACCTTGGACTAGAATGACCTAGAATGGCTGTGATTCTCAACCGATAGAGAAACGTGAAACGCAGCTATATTGAATAGGTTCGTGCTGCATTAACAGAACCTCAAAATTCGACGAAATGTTACTGGAGGAAGACCAGTCATAAATGTGGACCTAAAAATTACATTAAAAAATATTTAGGAAAAAATAATATTATTAACTTATTAGAAGCGATGTCTGTTCAAGAACAAAGCTGAGAGAATTATATTTTCAAAAGAAAACACTTTTATATTTGAAAACCCAAGCCTAAGTCTTTTGCTTTTTATTTGAAATTGATTCGATCCCACACAGCAAGGATAATAACAATATAAAAACCTTTTTAATTAATAGTAAACAAAACATTAGTTCGGCCTATTCAAAAGTGACGATTTGTGGCATTCTTAATGCGGCGAAACACAAGATTCATTCTAATCGTTCGAACCCGTAATGAAAGTAGTAAAGGAAATTATATCAAGAAATCATACAAGAACAGAGCAGTTTTAGTATGCATTTATCACAAATAAAAGAAGGGATATAGACGGTACTAAAGTATACAATATCAACACGATATGAGTGAGTGCTCAAATTGTTGATGTGAATGGAGGTGTTTATAATTATGATTTTACATATGATTACAACTGCTGGAAGATTTTTGGGCGTTTATATTACCACCTAACTTAAATCTGTTTCTAAGTATCCAACTATAGCCATGTGTCTTGAAATTGTTGTCCGAAAACCCTTAAGTGAATCTATATTAACATTTTTGATATTACTACCGATTGTGTGGACCAAAATTCCAAAATACCCTATATATAGTAATAAGGAGACCTTAAATAGAAAACGAAGTGGTGATACAAGTGTGTATTCAAAATTTCCTTAATTCACCATTAATATTTTGCCCCTTGAAGAAATCGGTTTGAAAACCCCACTATACAATAAAAGCATCAAAAATCTTAAGCCATGGAAACCCACATTCGCAATCAATGCAAAGTAGAAGATAAAAACTAGGATGATGGTGGAAATGGGTTGCAATAGGATAACAAAATAACAAACTATGGAATATTTGCAGACAATTTTTAAACCGTACTAATAAACATTAAATATGCTCTTGTAAAAAAAAAAATTAAGTCCTGGAAGTTAAATACATGTTTTTCAATAAGAGTTAACCAAATATACACTCCGTATGAAAAATAATCCATTTCAACGTTGACAGAGCAGCTGTTGGTTGTTTGAGTTGAAGTATTTAAATTGGAAAATAAAAACATAATATTGAAACCGGAGAATATTTGATTTTTTTAACAAAGCACTGTAATATTTTTCCACTTTGGTTGATTCCATGCGCATTTGGGTAATGACAATTTTCTGTCATAAGAAGTAATACCCATTCGAACTTCTAATATCACATTTGTAATAATTCCGGGGAAGAGTGTGACTTAGAACTATATGGGCAGTTCCATGCAAGGATGTTTTCTATTTGGAACAAGGATTTCTGGTACAATATATTAGGTACATTGCAAAGATACATTTGCTAGGTTTTGAGATAAACTTTTCAGGTTAGTTTTAACATATTTCAAAGCTATATGAACGATTATTTGCTACACGTGACTCTATTAAATATCCGAAGTGGTGTTGGGTATCATTAAGTCGGCAGCCCTGGAGTTTTGTCTTTCCTTACTGGTTTAAATTTGGCTTACTATATTGACTTGCACAATTTCGAATGATTTATGTTTACACCCTAATCACTATGTATTTTAAAAACTCGAAATATTTGTCTTAGTCCATTTCACGTGTGTCCGTTCGTCCGATCGTACACATGTTGCAATTATAGTAACTTAGGGCCAGAATTGAAGCATATTGATAGAGAAATTGCCTCAAAAAATCTATATATATAAAAGAAAGTTGTGTTAGTTACTACGCTTAAAACTCAAAAACCGCTGATGTGATTTTAACGATTCAGACAAATTCGGAATTGTGTCTTGGCCGAAAAGGATAAAATCCAAAAAAATCGCGTTAAAATGAAAGATTTCAAATTTTTCATTTTGACTTTTGAAATGTACAATAGTAATGTTTTATTTTGCATGATTTTTTTCCATTTTGAATTACTATTTTCGAATGTACATTTGTAGTGTTTTTTTTTTTTTTTTTTGAATTTTAATATGATGTGTTGTCTTTTTGGGAAATATAAAGCGACGACAATTATGGGATGGCGAACCTGAATAGATGATGTGAAAAAAAATTATCGCGCTCAAACTAAAGTTAAAGGATAATTACTTTTTCAAAATCGCTAAAAAAATCAAAAAAAGAGCCCATCGCATTGCAAAAATTCTAAAATCGGGGAAAAATAGAGAACATTTTTTCAATGGAATCTAATTTCAAAATAATAGTAAGGACCAAACTTCGTAAGGATCTTTAAACATTTGCTGTAAAAATCCAGCGAACAAATGAAGATTTTTTTCTTTTTTCAATTTGTTTTTCTTTTCTGTCAATTTTATATAATGTACTATTTTTATTTTTAATTGGGCTTATCATATTAAATTCAATCGTTTTTGGTGAACAAAATAAAGAATTATTTTCACCATATAAAAGAAAGTTGTATCAAGAACGGATTGTAACAATTCATACAATTTTGGAATTGTATCCTCGCAAAAAAAGAAATATGCGTAAAAATGTGCCATTCTGGTGTGAAATTTTTTTCATTTTAACAAACTGTATAGAAGTGTATCTATTTTTAGTTTTTTTTTTTTCATTTTTTTATTATTATTATTTTAAATTCTGAGTGAATAATACCAAGAATGAAATAGTGCGCAATATGATGTTAAATGGCGATATTTTATGTCTAAAATTGGCATCTAGCTTTCAACTCCAGGATCTATATCGTGCTTCTGCTGGAAGATGCGAACACATTTAAACAAACAAAAATGACTAAGCGTTATGGGACTTATTTCAAAATATAAAGGGCGTAAAATAAAAATAGAAGTAAGAAAAAAAGGATTTCTATCCTTTCAGAAATTCTTCCCAAAATTTCAAAAACGCTTTTGCAGGTCATGTCGGGGTCGAAGTCTTGGCCACTTTTTTTTAATTTTTGGCCCTTATTTGGCATCTTTGTTTCTAAGGGTAGAGGACCTCTTCGCATACAATTTCAATTTTAGGAGCAGCAACCATCTTGGTCTTGACCACATTTATCAATTAATTTGGCAAAAACAGGTATTTAGGTCTTACAGACCATTTTCCACGTATGCATTTATTTAAGTATAGTCCCCAAATTATGTATACACACAAGTCCACTTTGCTAACCAATGTGTGGTCAGAAAAGAACATTTTGTATTCTATTGAATTTGCGATCCTCTAGAAAATATTGGTTGGGAACTTAGATTTGGGATGTATGTCTATACGAAATAAATTGTTAAAATGTTAAATTGGGACTCATACAGTCAGAAACTGTGTCAGAAACATGAAAAATACGTATATTAGAAAGAAATATGGGACGAACATTTGTTTAATCTTCATTGAATTATACTATGACGAAAAATATGGACATTATGGGTTCTCCAACGCACAATTTCAATTACAAAACAATTGATTTCCATCTTACGCAATGGGTGTAAAAAAGTAATTATCTTAATTATCTATTTTTAAATCATTTTGTCCTCAATTATGAGTTGGACAAAACTAAATACAACGCATCACGGTATTCTAAACGTTGCAAATACAAATTCCAAATTACAACTCATTTGAATGAATGAAAGCTCATTACAATACTAAGAATTGAGCTGAGTTTTCACATTATAGATTTTCTATATCATATAGGTTTTTAACACACAAATTAAAGCCAATGGCTGAAAAAGAAGATCAGACTATTCAGAATATCTGAAACCGATGGTAGGTGAACATCTATTATAATTTTTACCATGAATATTTATTTCAATTTAGAAATTACTATGGAGTCATTACATATAATAAAAATTGTGCCGCTTATATAAATCAGATCGGTGATTTATTATGCCTTAAAAATATACATTAAAGACTAAAAGTGCGGGCCGACAACGCGGACCGGGCCAGCTAGTTATAAATATAAATTATATACATATAAAATGTACCTAAAACTGATTTTTCAATAGGTTTCAATCAAAGCGTACTTTTGCATGCGTTTAGAGCAGAGCATAAGACCACACTTCCGATGGTCATCGGATAATATTTAGCGACTGAAATGGACTATAATTTTTGTGTGAAAAAAAAAAAAAATTTAATTTCAACCGCTGTTGGTGTTCCTAGTTCATAACACCGATAAGCCTCAACGATTACATGTCGTCATCATGGAAGACCGATCGGTAAGAAAAAAGAAACACATTTTCAAACCAGTAAAGAAAGTCCTAAAGTCGGTCGGGGCCGACTTTATGATACCCTACACCACTTTGCTAATTTAGTAGAAATCGGCATAATCATACATGCCATGATTATAATTTAAAGTTCAAAGGAGTCAATATATGCCGAAGCATTTGTATCTTTTAAATTCGGACTTGTATTGCCCATTTGGTGCAAAATTAATTCTAAATCAGATAAAGATATATATGGGAGCTAAATCCAAATCGGAACCGATCTCGATAAAATTTGGCAAAGATATTTCTGAGCTGCATTTGATATATTTCCCTGAATATCGTTGTTACGGAGTGCATATTACGGCTTTGGGTAACAAATACAACAAATCGGATGAACAGTATATATGGGAGCTATAGCTATATCTGAACCAATCTTCACCAAATTTGACATACTAGCTTTCAGACTCAATTCGGTCGTAAGTGCCAAATTTCATCGCATTTGGGCAGATATTAGACGTTTGGTGCACAATCAAAGGTAAATCGGACGAAGTTATATATGGGAGCTATATCCAAATCTGAACCGATCTCGATAAAATTTAGCAAATGTATTTCTGAGCTGTTTTTAATATATGTCCCCAAATATTGTTGTTACAGAGTGCATATTACGGCTGCGGAGGACAAAAATAACAAATCGGATGAACAATATATATGAGAGCTATAGCTATATCTGAACCGATTTCGATCAAATTTGACATACATATTTTCAGGTCCAATCTGATCGTACGTGCAAAATTCCATACTATTCGGACTGATATTACACGTTTGGTGCACAATAAAAGGCAAATCGGACAAAGATATATATGGGAGCTATATCTAAATTTTGACCGATTATCTCCAATTTCAATAGGGTTCGTCCTTGGGCCAAACAAAAGATCTTTGCAAAATTTCATCTGGATCGGGCAATAAATGCGAACTGTACTTTGTTTACAAAAATACATGAACAGACGGATAGACGGACGGACGTACGGACGGACAGACGGGCGGACGGACATGCATAAATCGACTCGTTTCCTTTTGCCTGTTACAAACAAATGCACAAAGACATAATACCCTGACCACCTTGTGGTGTAGGGTATAAAAAGAATGGTTTTGCTATTTATTGTTATTCGATTTCGTGGAACAAATATTTTTGGCTCTAAAACTTGAAGCTTAAGAACGGCTATAATTCCATACGCCAAGATCCTTCGGTCCTTTATACAAATGATAAGCTGATTTTCAAGAAAAAAAATTAATTAGTTATAAATATAAATTATATACATATAAAATGGACTTAAAATTGATTTTTCAATAGGTTTCAATCAAAGCGTACTTTTGCGTGCGTTTAGAGCAGAGCATAAGACCACACTTCCGATGGTCATCGGATTACATGTCGTCATCATGGAAGACCGATCGCTAAGAAAGAAGAAACACATTTTCAAACAAAAAAGAATTGTTGTGCTATTTATTGTTATTCGATTTCGTGGAACAAATGTTTTGGCTCTAAAACTTGAAGCTTAAGAACGGCTATAATTCCATACGCCAAGATCCTTCGGTCCTTTATACAAAGGATAAGCTGATTTTCAAGAAAAAAATTAAACAAGTAAAAAAGCTGTAAGTTCGGCCGAACTTTGAATGCCCTCCACCATTTTTTACAAATATGGAAATTTTCAAAAAAAAAAAAAAAAATTAATAAATAAATAAATAAATAAAATCCGTTAGAAATTCGGTTAAAACCTTAAAAATACCGAATATAGCCGTATATTAGGGTCTATACGACGACGTGGACCTGCGAATGCAATTTTTGTCACAAGCTATTACAATATTCAAATGCGAAACTTGAAAAAAATCTGTTTATAATGTAGCTAAAATCATCAAAATACCGAATATAGGAAGGTACCATGGGGGTTATAAAACGTGGACCTGCACAGACAATTTTTTTTGGCATAGGCTGTAGAATCCATTACGAACTTCAAATACAAAATGTGAAATAATTCCGGTAAATAACCTGCACAGACAATTTTCTGGCATAGGCTGTAGAATCCATTACGAACTTCAAATACAAAATGTGAAATAATTCCGGTAAATAATGTCGCTAAAATCATAAAAATACCGAATATCGGGGGTTCCGTTATATGGGGGCTATACAAAGACGTGGACCCGCACAGACAATTTTCTGTCATAGGCTGTAGTATCCATTACGAAATTCAAATACCAAATTTGAAAAGTTCCGGTAAATAATGTCGCTAAAATCATGAAAATACTGAATATCGGGTGGTATCGTTATTTGGGGGCTATACGAAGACGTGGACCTACATGGCCCATTTTCTGTTTTATACTATTACGAACTTCAAATACCAAATTCGAAACAATTCCGGTAACTAATGTCGTAAAATCATCAAAATACCGAATATCGGGAGGTACCGTTACGTACGAAGACGTGGACCTACATGGCCCATTTTCAATACCAAAAGTCCTGCAGACATAATACACATTTGAGTAAAATTCTACTTCATTTCATTCGGAAGCTAGAGTGATTTCCACAGACGGACAGACGGATAGATGCACAGACGGACGGACATTGATAAATCGACATAGAATTTTATGCTGATCAAGAGTATAAATTAAATTAAATTTATATTTCGAGGTGTTACAAACGGAATGACAAACTTAATATACCCTCCATACTATTGTGGAGGGTATAAAAATATTGTTTAAAACAATTTATTTTTTCAGTGTTGAATAGGCTCAGTATTTGTTGCCAAGTAAACTAAAGAGCAATTTCAAAGGGAAAAACTCATAGCCTATTGAAATCATTGAAAATATATAGCTCCAATATATATGGTCGCCTGATTTCAGGTTTATTGTACGAAAAATGTGTTATAAAAGCCCAGCTAGGATGGTTTTTAACATATAGAATCGTGTTCAGCCTATAACTAAATTAAATTTGGTAAAAATCGGTTCACATTTCAATATAACTCCCAAAAAATATGTTTCATTCGATTTTAAATTTAGGTCCATCACAGTCGTAATATTTACTTCATAATAATGATACTCGGTACATACAGCCAAAAAAACCCTTGACTATTTTTGTCGAAATCGGTTCAGATTTGGATATAGTTCCCCTCGTTCGATATCGAGTATATTGTTCGATTTATGGCCGATTTTTATGGCAGAGATTACAAGATTTAGGCTAGAATAAAGTATGTTAAATTTGGTGAAAATTGCTTCAGATTTAGCTTAAGCTTCCATGTATGATTTTCATCTGATTATATCGAATAAGATAAAGTTTATATTGGTTTGTTTCAAACGACTTCAAATTTAAACAGCTCTTAAGCATTAATACCAAATTAATTAGAAATTGCCAATATAAACGTTTATATGCCACAAGTGACTCTACTAAATATTAATAGTGGTGTTGGATATCATAAAGTCGGCACTGCCCGTCATTTGCCTTTCCTTACTGGTTCTTTGCCTTTTTAGATCGATTTGTAAACTGTAATTGTTCGACTATCAATTATCTGATATGGTTTCAATGAATTCTGTAAGTAATGTGCAAGTTAAAGGATAGTGCATAAATTGAATACCACAGTTATAATAATAATAATAAATAACATGTAAGCAAAGGCTAGGACCGGCCATAAGATACAAGATCAAGGATATAAATATATACTTGTAGTGTCTAACATCAGTATTTCGAGGAGTTACACACGGAACGGCAAAATTAATATACCCTTCATAGTATTGTGGAAGGTATAATAAATAAATACTTGAATAATAGTACGAAATGAATGAATATGAGCAAATAAATAATAATAAAACTAATTAAAACAAGTAAGAAAAGGCTATAGTAGTGCGGGCCGACCATGTGATACCCTACAAAACCATAATATATTGGAAAACTTCATTAGGTCCAAATACATTTTAGTCGATTATTTGAAATAATGCTATACTGTCCTGCACATATGTTGCCTTTCCTTATGTTTACACTTTATGTCGTGCTAATAGGTATCCAAAAGAATTTCACACAAAAGTTGTGGTCCATTTCTCCCGCTAACTATAATTCACGGATCGTCCAAAATGCTACACTTCTACTCTGTGCTAACCCCTGACTTAATGCAAAATTGCGTGTCGATTGGTTATTAATTGTGATCTGTAGAACCTCTTCAAGATCAGGAAAGTTTTAATTTTTGGTCCATTTAATCCCCTAAATATATATCTTGAAAAATAATTGGCTTTAATTCTGACCCTAATTCTATCCACATGCTAAATTTCTTGAGAATCGGATGACAACTTCGACTTGAATGTAATAATCCAAAAACATAGTGTTATAAAGTGAGAAATATTACCAAACGTAAAATTCAATATTGTAAGTCAAATGTAAAAAATCGCCGATTTTCTTATGTTTTATTCTTTTCTGACAAGAAGACATTCCGAATTTGTGAGAATTCTTGAGTTATAAGCGGATTAACTAAAATCCCCTTCATTATATATGAGATTGTAGATATTTTGCTATATATCCTATATCTTGAATATGGACATCAATGTAACGGTCAGAAGTGACATTTTTGTACATTTGTGATTTCGGCAGAATTAAAAATATTCGCGGTTTAGTGGAAATTTTCTTATTTTTTACATAAAAGTTATGTTCTATTTTACCCGCTATATATTGTCCGATGACCAAACAAAATGATAGCCTTCTGACAAGCCTTAAACTCTAGCCCCATTTTTCTGTTTTTGGTCCATTTCAACCCCTACATATTATACGATCATATCTCAAAACAATAGAGTTCTATTTTGACCACAACCCCACCTCCATGCTAAATTTCGTGAAGATCGGACAATAATTGCGACTTGTATAGTGATTACAAATTAACATGGACAGACGGACGGACATAGACAGCTAGATCGACTCAGCTCAGCGAGATAGGAAGATCCATATGTACTTTCCTATGTGGGAAACCAATATTTCGAGGTGTAACATAATTTTTGGCCCAATCGAACTTATAATACCCCCAATACATAGTTTTTGTTTTTTAATATATTTTTCTTCAAATAAGTTTTTCTTTGAAACTGTCACATTCAGAGCTACCCAAACCAGACATCGAGTCTAGGAGATAACATATTGCTTTAGAAAAATTAATCATTCATTTCAGGTTCATCATTATGTGTAATAAAAATCATACACTCGAAAATTGTTCCGGATTTAATAGAAAGTGTGTCCATCAGAGAGTTGCATTCATAAGTGAACACAAGGGAATGTTTCAGTGCACAGAGAATTTATCAATTAGTGAAGTTGATGTTTTGGCACCAATTGCACTTGTAAACAAGAAAAAACAATGAGTTCGGCCGGACCGAACTTTTAATACCCTCACCTTAGGAAAACATTTCGAGCGTTTTTCAGTTTAAACATCATATATCAGTAAGACCGTTTGTACAATGCAGTTAAACTTATTAAAAAACCAGTGAGCGAGGTCGTAATATGGGGCCATACCAAAACGGGAACCTCTATAGACTATTTAATGTTCAAGGATTGTCATCTACCAAATCCTCTAAAATACCAAATTTGAAAATGTGTCTAGGATTATCAAAATACCAAATATCGGTGGGTATCGTTATATGTGCGTTATAGGTAAACGTGGAACTAAATATTCAATGTTCTGCCACCGGGCTAGAACCAGTTATGACCTACAAATACCAATTTTTAGACAAATCCGTGGAAAAATGTGACAAAGTTAATATACCCCTCCTTCTATGGTGGAGGGTACAAAAATCAGTTAAAAATTACCGCTCAAATAAAAATCATTAGATGGGGCCCTGCATAAGTAATTTTTATACCCTCCACCATTGTATGGAGGGTATATTAAGTTTGTCATTCCGTTTGTAACACCTCGAAATATACATTATAAATATTCTTGATCAGCATAAAATTCTATGTCGATTTAGCGATGTCCATCCGTCTATCCGAATGTCCGTCTGCGGAAATAACACTAGATTTCGAACGAAATAAGGTAAAGAAGACTTTTGGTATTGAAAATGGGCCATGTAGGTCTTCGTTTTGGTATAGCCCCCATATAACCGTACCTCCCAATATTCAGTACTTTGTTGATTTTAGCGACATTATTAACCTGAATTGTTTCAAATTTGGCATTTGATGTTTGTAATGAATGCTACAGCCTATGACAGGAGATTGTCTTTTCAGGTCCACGTCTTCATATATATTACGGTATTTAAAGTTGTAGGGTTCGTGAGGAGACCACTAATCCTAATATTTAGGGGTTTTTGTCTTTTTGTTATTTTATTAAAATATCCTATATTATATCGTAGATATAACGAGACAGACGTTTCCGTCTAGAAACGTTATTTATCCAGTTTATAATATTTTTAGTATCAAGGGTCAACACAGGCACAAAAAGTCCAATGTCGTCCACCTAATACTATAGAATATTTTATTAAATAAAAGACGATGATATTCTTGTGTTTGATACTTTATTTCTAAAAGCAACTCGAAGAATGACAAACTTAGCCTAATGCGTGTACTTAATAGGCGAGATCATAAACACGTGGAATGGTTAATACATGACATTGAGAGTGATTGAGTGTTAACAAACTAATCACAACAACAATATCACTTGTAAAAGATTGAAAGAAAAAAAAAACAATCACTCAATCTCTCATAGGTATTTTACAATAATGTCAAGTTAAATTCATTTCAGTGAACTTATGCGAGAGCACTAGAGACCAATTAGAGTATCACTCAATAATCATCAACGAACTGCAGAAATTCAGTTACTTAACACAAAACAACATATTCTGTTATTCTTGGTATAGAACAAAATTAATTATCCGAACACTCGAGCAAAATTACAGTTCAAGTTAATGTAAAATAATTGATGTCATTCTATATATGTATAATAATATTAATATAAACAAATCATGATATGAAAGCAAATTAACACATAAATATATAAATAACTAGCTGAACCCGGCGCGCTTCGCTACTCCTTTCGCTTTTAGATGCATTCAAATTTTATATATGAATATTTGTTGGTTAAAAAAAATAAATAAATTTTCAATTCCGGTAAATAATGTCGCTAAAATCATCAAAATACCGAATATCGGGGCGTGCTGTTACATGGGGGCTATATTAAGACGTGGACCTGCGCAGACAATTTTCTGTCTTAGGCTGTAATATTCATTACGAACTTTTAATACGAAATTTGAAACAATTCCGGTAAATAATTACGAACTTCGAATACCAAATTTGAAATAGTTCCCGTAAATAGTGTCGCTAAAATCATCAAAATACCGAATATCAGGGGGTACCGTTATATGGGGGCTATACAAAGACGTGGCCGAACTTACAGCTATTTTACTTGTTTACTGTTAGCCTTATACCATTGTAAAGGCGTTGTGGGTCAATGCTTCTTAATAGTTCTCTTCCGAACGTAAGATATGCAGGTGTATAATTGGTTGTGGAACATTTCGCAGTGTTCATGGCGAATCTGTTTGCTGGAAGATTTGTATCTCATAATGTGTGATCTTTCCCAACGTGAATAGATAACTGCACTTTTAACGTTCTGGGGTTGAATAATTTCTTTCAGCCGGAAGTAAGAACCTGCTGGCATATTCTGTAGGATGTTCCCAAGGCATAATTACTTGCATCGGTCATTATTTTAAAAGGCTTTGTCTCATTAATTTGCTTCGAAATTAGAGGTGAAACTAGGAGATGTTTTAATTTTTCAAACGCAGTTTGCTCCCTTTCTGTCCATATCCACTTAGCATTTTTCTTTGTGAGATCAGATAGTGGTTTCGCCACGTCTGCGAAACTTGGAATAAAACGTCTATACCACGAACATGTTTGCAAAAAGGATGTGACTTGTTTAGGATTCAAAGGTCTGGGACGTTTTATAATAGCCTGAGTTTTCTCGGGGTTAACTTCAGTTGTTAATATATGACCGAGATATTTAACTTCCGGTAAACAAAAATTACATTTAGCACGATTTAAATCGTGCCCAAAAAATTCGAATCCAAAATTTAGAAGTCTTTGGAATGTTTTCTTCAAATCGATTATGTGACCTTCAAGGCATCTTGAGCATATGATTATATCATCGAGATAAGCCAGAATTGTAATATTGGGTAAACCAGTGCGAAATTTGTCTATCAAGCGTTAGAAAGTCGCCGGAGCATTCTTTAACACGAACGGCATTCTACTGAAGATGAAAATTCCAAAAGGTGTAGTAAATGCGATTTTTAATTTCTCACTTTCTGCTATTTTAATTTGCCAATATCCGGGTCTCAAATCAAGGGTGGACATGAATGGAGTTGTCTTCGCAGTATGTAAAAGATCATCCATTCTTGGTAGAGGATACGTATCAGTTACTGTAATAGCATTCAGGCGTCGGTTTCCGTTATTATATTTTTCTTCAACATTTCATCCAGCTCTTGTCTCAGCAACGTTTTCATTTTGGGGAATATGCGATATGGCGCTGTTGAAACTGGACTATGACTGCTAGTGATAATATAGTGCTCTACCTCCGATATCGGCACATCTATATCTTCAAATATTTGACTCTCTTCCTTAAGCATACTTTCAATAGATTCTTTTTCCGAATCATTAAGAAGAATTGCCTCATTATGCCTCAGAGTAAAATCTATGGCATTATGCTCCAAAGACTCAAAAATTTCCTTACAGTAGTCTTCCATCTTTTGTTTTTTCATAGGAGGAAAAAGATTTGAGGGCTTGTCTACAATTACTCCTTCAGGCAGCGAATCAGCAAATAACTTGTTTGTATATCCTGGAGAGTAGTCATTATTGTTAGAATTCAGGTTCTCAAAATTCTTGAAAAAAATTTAACATCATCTCTGTACTTTTTCTGGGGATCTTCGACCATTATGTTGTTCATTGGAGAAGCTTTTTGCATTTTGAAAAGAAAAAAAATTTCAGGCTCATCTTTAAAATACCATGCTCGTTGTGAAAGATCTAGAACAATACCGCATTCTTCGAGGAAGTCTATACGGAGAAGAGATCTATTTCCTTTTGCTTTAGGCAGGCATATGATTTTAATACGCTTAAACCTTTTTCCTATTATAATACTAGCTGTTGTTGAAAAAAAGTTTCATTGCGGACGATTCCGTCAGCTAGGACAATTTGAGCAATACCTTTTTCGAATGGCAATCCGATTGCCTTAGACTTTTCAAACAAAATTTGTCCTGCTACACTTGTCATTGCAGCTGTATCAAAATATGCTTCTCCCTGCATGGCTTGTATATTGACACCTACAAGTGAAATATTTCATCCTGCTACTCCGACACTTAGAGAATTAAAATCCAATTTTCCAGTACTAGCGCGGGGTTTATCTTTATTAAAGAAAGGACAATTAGATCGGTAATAACCAGCCGCGCCGCAACCGTAGCAATTCAGCTTTGTTTCTGGGGCTTTAACATTAGAATGCTTATCTGCCTCCATTTTCTTATAGCAATTTCCAACAGTGTGATTCTTTTTACGGCAGTATGAACATTTCACTTACTGGGATTTTCAATGTCGAGTTTTCGATCAATTTTCTTCTCTCTACTTTCGTTGGCTAACATCTCTACTTCTCTGGCCTTAGCCAGCAGTTCTTGAAATGATTAAACACTGTTAGGGGGTATTCTTAACCTGATGTGTATATTTAGCTGTGAAAAAATCATATCTATCATCATCTTCTCTAGAAACTTGTGAGACAGATGAGCAAACAACTACATCTGTAGTTTCAAACATTTTTTGTTTGTCTTGAAAAATCTCGCTATATATGCGCCAATCTGGCTTTGGCGGAGCAAACGCTTTTCTTAAAAGATCAATTGCTTCTGGGAACGTTTTAGCTTCATCTTGTACACCTTGCCACCACGTGGAAGCATAACCCTCTAAAAGTAACGGGAGGCTATTAATTGCATGGAAATCAGTGATATTTTCCGATTCTTTATATAACAATATGGTCGCAATAAAGTCTTCAACTTTGGTCGAAATTCTGTCTCTATTAAAACGAGATGTGCATGTACTATTCCTTGGTCTTTCCCTGGCTGCTAAACCACCTAGAAGATTTCTTAACATTTCCTCCGTAACATTGAAAAATATTGGGGAATGTGTTGGAGTTCGAGCTTCATTTTGCCAGGACACATTGGGATTTCCACTATTTCTAATGGGGTCTGAATTTTGTCGAGGAACAGGGTTTTGAACATTACCTGACACACCTGGTAATTCACCATCTATATGATTCATAGTACCTTGTCGGACTGGTGGTGTATTTCTGGAAATTCGTCTCATATTCCACACTTATTAAAACACAGACTTGGTAACCCTTTTTCACAAAACTGGAGCAACTTCTCTCACCACCATAAAACTACATATTCTATTATTCTTGGTATAGAACAAAATTAATTATCCGAACACTCGAGCAAAATTACAGTTCAAGTTAATGTAAAATAATTGTTGTCATTCTATATATGTATAATAATAATACAAACAAATCATGATATGAAAGTAAATTAACACATCTATATCTATAAAAGAGGAAAATGTTTCTACGTTTGTTTGTTTGTAATTTATGGACTCGAAGACCGCTGGAAAGATTTTCCTGAAAATTTCCAAGTATACTATACATGGCCTGAAAGTAACATAGGCTATATATATTTTTGAAATTCCACTCGGAACTGGAGATATAGCATCAGAATCGGGGTAACTCCCAATAATTTGGATTTAATATGCACATATCTATTGATCGATTACAGATACATTCTCCAAATTTGGAATAAATGATGGGATTTGATTAGACAATATATTTGACATTATATATGGAAATCGGTTCAGATTTGGATATAGCTCCCATATATATTTTCGGCAGATGTTGATGCAACAAACACGATCCGTATATCCGATTCCAATTAAATTCGGCATAAGAGGCTTAATTTGGTACAAAAATAATTTTTTTTTTTAAATTTTTAGCTCCCATATATATTTTCGGCAGATTTCACATATTTGATGCACCAAACACGAAACGTATGTCCGATTCCAATAAATTCGGCATGAGTGACTAAGTTTGGTACAAAAACAAATTTGCCAAATTATATTGAAATTGGTTGAGGTTTGGGTACATCTCCCATATATATTTTTCGGCCGATCTCATGAGTGTTGTGCACCAAACACCATATGTATGTCCTATTCCAATGAAATTCAGAAAGTGTGGCGGAATTTGGATACAATAATAAATTTGACAAATTAATTAGAAATCGGTTAAAATTTGGATAGGGTAAGTGTACCAGTAGTCGGCACTTTTAGGCTTTTCAATACTTCAATCTTTCGACATTCTGAATGAAATCTTTCAATTGCAGAAAAATAAAGTTGTTCAGATTCCAAATTTTGTTTAGTTTTCGAAATAATAAAGAAAAATTGAATTTGTTTTTATTAAAGTGGCAAAATTTGCAATTTTACTCAAATAGTAGTTTTTTGCCAGTAGTCGGCACCATTTTCCAATGCTCGACATGTCTATTTGCCAGTAGTCGGCATATGCTATTTCTTTAAAAAAAATTTATTTTGTATATTTTTTTATTTCAAATAGTATAATACAATGCTGTAATACTAATTCACAGTTTAATTAACTTATTTCGTTTTTAAATAGTGTTTTATTTAATTATCATTCTAAACCAAATATAGGTAGAAAATAAAGAATAGTATGGTCACCTTCGGTAACGTATGGATTTTCAATTAAAATAAAAATGAGACTAAATAATAAAAGAATAAAGTACCTTTCTTATATTTGGAATTTGTGAATTGATCTTTTTCCTTTAGATAACCAACATTTTTTAAATGTCACCGCTATCTAAAACGTCAAATAGCCGATTAAAAAAAAACTACTTAATTTAGAAAAGTTGGTCAAAAAGCACAAAAAAAGCAACTGCTGACTCAAAACTATTTTTTTATTTGAGCAGTTTTTGGATTATCTTTTTTAATACTTTTCTCAAGTTTTGGTGAAATAGGATAGTTTTCTAGTAATCGGCACCCCCTGCCGACCACTGGCAAATCTCTTTTTTCTGTTCCTAATGTCGGCATTAAATAATATTAGAGAAAAATGCTTGATTATGTATGTTTTTTAAGTTATAAAATGATCTTTAGGCTGTTATTATACCCTACACCATAAGGTGGTCAGGGTATTATGTCTTTGTGCATTTGTTTGTAACAGGCAGAAGGAAACGAGATAGACCCATAGTTCCTTTTGATGATCTGCATAGAATCACATTCTGAGTCGATTTATGCATGTCCGTCCGTCCGTCTGTCCATGTATTTTTGTAAACAAAGTACATGTCGCATTTATTGCCCGATCCAAATGAAATTTTGCACAGATCATTTGTTTGGCCCAAGGAATATTGAAATTGGAAATAATCGGTCAAAATTTAGATATAGCTCCCATATATATCTTCTTCCGATTTGCCTTTTATTGTGCACCAAACGTGTAATATCAGCCCGAATTGTATGGAATTTTGCATATACACCCAAATTAGGCCTGAAAATATGTATGCCAAATTTGATCGAAATCGGTTTAGATGTAGCCATAGCTCCCATATATATTGTTCATCCGATTTGTTATTTTTGTCCACCGCTGCCGTAATATGCACTCTGCAACAACAATATTTGAGGAAATATATCAAATACAGCTCAGAAATGCATTTGCTAAATTTTATCGAGATCGGTTCAGATTTGGATATAGCTCCCATATATAACTTCGTCCGATTTACCTTTTATTGTACACCAAACGTCTACTATTTGTCCAAATGGGATGGAATTTGGCACATACGACCAAATTGAGTCTAGAAGCTAGTATGTCAAATTTGGTGAAGATCGGTTCAGATATAGCTATAGCTTCCATATATATTATTCATCCGATTTGTTATATTTGTTACGCACAGACGTAATATGCACTCCGTAACAACGATATTCAGGGAAATATATCCAATACAGCTCAGAAATATCTTTGCCAAATTTCATCGAGATCGGTTCAGATTTGGATATAGTTCCCATATATATCATTATCCGATTTCAAATTAATTTTGCACCAAATGGGCTATACAATTCCGAATTTAAAAGAAATGCTTCGGCATATTTAGTCCTTTGAACTTTAAATTATAATTATAATCATAGCGTGTATGATTGAATTCTCCCATAAAAACTTTTAATTGTTATGCGGAGCTCTACTAAATTAGCAAATTGGTGTAGGGTATCATAAAGTCGGCCCCGCCCGACTTTAAGACTTTCTTCACTGGTTTACTATTATAAAATATTTCTGATTCCAGTATTAAAGTATTAAATTTAATTCACTTAAATCGATTATAAGTTGACGCCACCACTATTCGTGGCATGTTCACGCGTTGCAATAATAATGGTTTTAAATTTTGTGAATTTGTTTTATTTACATTTTTAACCAATGCATGTATAAAATTTTGAATGCATATAAAAGCGAAAGGAGTAGCGAAGCGCGCCGGGTTCAGCTAGTAAATATATAAATAATAATGGTGTGTCCGCTACAAAGTTCGTTTTTCCATCCCACACTGTATAATAAGAAATCTGAGACATAGCACATTCGATTTTAAATTGGGACCAAAAGTTGTGGCAGAAACACGTTAAATGTCGGTTGTAGCGTTATAAGGAAGCTATGCCTAAACGGGGACGTCGAGGAAGTTGGCGGAAGAAAACAGCAACATTAGCAGAAATGGTTATAAAAGTAAAGAAGCGACTTGATTGAAATCCGCGTCGCAGTGGCCGAAATATGGCTTTTGAGCTGAACATATCGCAATATTCCATTCGGCAAATATTGAAAAATGAGCTTAGGGTAAAGCTATTGAAATTCCAAAAAGTGCAAGAACTTACACCGCAACAGAAAGAAAATAGACTCAAAAGAGCTAAAGAGTTGCTTCGCTTGGCCGAAAGTGGTGATATGCCGAATTTGGTTATCTCCAATAAGAAAACATTCGTTGTTCAGCAGTTTGTAAACAAACAAAATGATCGTGTTTACTTGTCAAAAAGGTCAGCTGAAAATGTGTACCTTCGGTTGGCCACTAGAACTCAAGTGCCGTTCATGGTGATGGTGTGGGCCGCCATAACAGCCGCTCTCCGCTCGTATCAATTGACCGTGGCGTCAGAATGAATGCCGAATATTATCGCGAAAATATTCGGGAGAGTGTATTAAAGCCTTGGACACGCAAACATTTTGGCCGCAGACCTTAGACATTCCAACAGACATTCCCAGCCACCAACATCTCCGGACTGTTGTGTCTGGAGTATTTTGGGAAGCAAAGTTGGCACTAGAAAATACCAAAGTGTCGATCACCTAAAGCAAGCGCTTCGCCGGAAATGGGCCAAAATACCGCAGAGCAACATTCGGGCAGCGTGTGCGGTGACGTTTGATTCAGTAAAATTAAAAATAAAATGTAAAAATTATGGCATTTGACTATGTTGCAGTTTTTATATCATTAACTTTGTCATTCCGTTTGTAACATCCCCAAATATTCGTCGTAGAAATATTCATAATCAGCAAAAAATTTTAAATCGATTTAACGATGTTCGCTGTCTCTTTGTTCGCTTATCTGTCTGTCTGTTGAAATCACGATACAGCCCAGATTATTTGACGTAGATCGTCAAAATTTAGCAGAACAATTTGTATTATGTCTAGGATGGTTGGTATTGAAAATGAGATATATCGTTCTACGTTTTGGTATAGTCCCCATATAACAGTACACCTCCCGATTTTTGGTATTTTGATGATTTTTGCCACATTTTTTCACGGATGTGTCTAAAAATTAGTATTTGATGGTCATAATGGGTTATAGATGCTGTGGGTTTGGGTCCAGGTTTTGGTATAGCACCATAAAACGGTACCTCCCGATATTCAGTATTTTGATGGTTTTTGTCAAATTTGTTCACGGATTTGTCTAAATATTGGTTTTTGTTGGTCATAATGGGTTCTGGCTGTGGTGGCGAAACATTGTATGTATAGGATTACTTTTTTGTATAGCCCCATGTAGCGGTACCTTCCGATCTTCGATATTTTGATGATTTTTGCCATATTTTCCTACGAATATGTCTAAAAATTGTTATTTTAATTTGGTATATATTTTGATGATTTTTGCCATATTTTCCCACGAATATGTCTAAAAATTGGTATTTGTGAGTCATAATGGGTTCTAATGTTTCCTTTACCCTAAGGCGGAGGGTATTAAAAGTTCCGCCCGGCCGAACTTAATGTTTTTTTACTTGTTTTATCTCACCCTGTACCTTCAATAGCAATCAGCAAAGTTAAATTCTTCCAAAAAATATCGAAAATCTACATTAATTTAATCTGGTGAAGAATATTGTATTCTGATCAAGAATTCATTTTTATGCTTCCCCAATAAATATCTTGTGATGTTACAAACTGATGACAAAATAATGAATCTCATCTTATGATGGAGGGCATAAAGAGGTAGTTTAATTTGGCTGTCCTGGACTATTTACACCCTCTATCTATCAAACTTGTGGCAGTATAACAGTAACAGTGAGATGTGGGGTTACGTGGGGACTGCCATTAACCGTTGACATATATTGTTTGATACAATATATTACAGTCATGTCTCTGGAAAATGCGAGTAGGAAATCGATGAAGACATAGCTTCTATGTGTTGGTTTCATCCAATTTCAAATTTAAACCAAACGCGATCAAAAACTGTTTTTTTTTATCGGGTATCGTATTGTTGGCCCAGCCCGGCTTTTGCCAATGAAACTGTCACATGCTGCCAGAATGTTGCTCTGCAGTATTTTGGTCCATTCCCGGCGAGGCGCTTGCTTGAGCTGATCGAAACTTTTGTATATTTTTTATCCAGACACAATAGTTCAACGGATTGGTATCCGGAGATTTTGGTGGTCATTGTGCGCTGGAAATGAAGCGAGGAACCTCATTTTGTAACCATTCTTGGGAGGCGCGTGCTTGAGCTGATCGAAACTTTTGTATATTTTTTATCCAGACACAATAGTTCAACGGATTGGTATCCGGAGATTTTGGTGGTCATTGTGCGCTGGAAATGAAGCGAGGAACCTCATTTTGTAACCATTCTTGGGAGGCGCGTGCTGAGTGCGATGGTGCTGAGTCCTGTTGGAATGTCCAAGGTCTGCGGACAAAATGTTTGCTTGGCCAAGGCTTTAATACACCCTCCAGAATATTTTCGCGTTAATATTCGGCATTTATTCTGATGCCACGGTCAATTAATACGAGCGGAGAGCCCACATAGTGATCCCGGTCCACACCATCACCATGGCCGGCGCTTGAGCTCGGGTGGCCAGCCGAAGGTGCACATTTTCAGCTGACCTCTTTGGCAAGTAAACACGATCATTTTGTTTGTTTACAAACTGTTAGACAACGAATGTTTTCTCATCGGAGAAAACCAAACTCGGCAGTTCACCGCTTTTGACAAACGAAGCAGCTCTTTAGCTCTTTTGAATCTATTTTCTTTCTGTTGCGGTGTAAGTTCTTACACTTTTATGGATCTTCCTATCTCGCTGAGCTGAATCGATCTAGCTATGTATGTCCATCCGTCTGTCCATGTTAATTTGTAATCACTGTACTGGTTGCAATTATGGCCCGATCTTCACGAAATTTAAAATGGAGGTAAGGCGAGAGCTAAAATAGAAGTTTATTGTTTTTGGAGATGATCCCATAATATTTAGGGTTTGAAATCTGAGAAAACCCCTACTGAAAAATTTCCTGATTTCGCAGTTGCTCTACAGATTGCAATTATTATGGAATTGAATTTCAAAATAATAGAACATTGTATTGACAAACTTCGTAAGGACCTTTAAACATTTGTTGTAAAAAACCAGCGAACATGTTTCTGTCATTTTATATAATGTACAATTTTTTTAATTTAGCTGTAGTCATTATTTGTTATAAAAATTGTGACTTATAGTCAGATCTGTGATTTATTGTGCTTCAAAAAAATCTGTTAAAGACTAAAAGTAAGGGCCGGCAACTCGGATCGGGCCAGCTAGTAAAGTATATATATTCATGATCAGCATAAAATTCTGTGTCGATTAACAATGCCCGTGTGTTTGGCACAATAGTTTTATTGTGTCTATCGTTTTTGATAATTTTTGCCACAATTTTCCACGGAATTGTTCAAAAATTTATAAAAAGAAGTGTTACTAAGGTGCTACTTCTGGTAGCAGAACACTGTATGTATAGGTACACGTTTCACTAAAGCCTCTGATATAACTGTACTTCCCGATATTCAGTATTTTGATAGTTTTAGCCACATTTTTCACATATCTACTGATCGATTACAGATACAGTGTCCAAATTTGGAATGCGTAACGAAATTGGAAACAAAAATAAATTTGCCAAATTATTTTGAAATCGGTTCAGAGTTGGATATAGCTGCCATATATATTTTCAGTCGATTTCATGTATTTCATGCATTAAACACGCTATGTACGCCACGTTTCAATGAAATTTGGGAAACGTGATGGAATTTGTCCAGAAAATTATTTTGCTAAATTATATTGAAATCGGTTCAGATTTGGATATAGCTCCCATATATATTTTCGACCGATTTCGTTTATTTGATGCACCAAACACGATATGTATGTTCGATTCCAATGAAATTCGGAATGTGTGATGGAATTTTTATCCGAAAATAAATCAGTCAAATTATATTGAAATCGGTTCAGATTTGGATATAGCAACCATATATGTTTTCGGCTGATTTCATTTGATGCACAAAAGACGATACGATATGGCTCCCATATGTATATATATATATATATATATATATATATATATATATATATATATATATATATATATATATATATATATATATATATATATATATATATATATATATATATATATATATATATATATATATATATATATCGGCCGATTTCATGTATGAGGACACGATTATTACGGGGAGTTATGTTGCTACCTCTAAATCCGAAGAACATGCCATGTTTTTTAAATCAAAATATTTTCATATATAAAATTTTGAATGCATGTAAAATCAAAAAGGGTAGCGAAGCACACCGGGTTCAGCTAGTTATGGTATAAAATTGTCTATATAGGTTCCCGTTTTAGTATGGCTCCACCCATTTTGTTATTTTTTGAAAACTTTACAGCATTCTCCAACCGATCTTACTGATATTTGTAGTTTAAAGTGGAATACGTTCGAATCTATATACTTTTATATAAAAATGTATTTTCTTTTTCAAAATATAATAATGACATTTGTCGAATTTCAAATGGTATTTGCGACTGCTTCTACACTCTCTTTCTCTAATTATTCTATTTTCTGAAGTTTATGTATGAATAGTCGGTTCGTCAATGCGAGTATATTACTTGCTTTGAATTATCTTCTGCGACTGACAACATGAATAGGTCTGTCCGTCAGTTTGTAGATAATACCCAACGCAAGTGTTCGAAGTTCGTACGTTTTTATATGGTTTTTAAGCTGTCGTGGCTAAGACATGTATAGGATGTTTCAGAATATTCAAATGGAGTAATGTTTTTTTTCATGTCCCGAGGCTTTTTCGTTCATATTCGTTATATTTGCAGATGCAGACAGATTCCAAAATGTAAGCTTCCCCGGCAGTTCATTCGGTCACTTTGTTAATCCCTTTGCGAAAGTTTTAACAACGCGTGCTCTTGTGTGAGTCGGATTATGTGAGTGGATACGGTTTCAATACCATAGGAAGGAGTTGTTCTTATTGCTGCCTCTGCTATTGTTGTCGTTTTGCCATTCATTACTCGCGTATTGATCGTCTCGCTGATATGCAGCAGCATTGGTTAAAAGTACAGCGCACTGAATGTATGTATGTATTTGCATCCCCACATTCATCCGTATAAAAATGTACTGTGGTAGAGATGTATGTGTTTACTCGCATACTTTTAATTTTGCCGAAGGGGATGTGTCTTCAATGGTTGTTGGTCGGCATTTGAAGCAGTTGCAGCAGGCGGATGTTTACGGTAGGTTCCAACATTTTTAGTTTATTTTTTTATTTTGTTTTTATAGTTGCATATTGCACCTTTACTGCACTCGAATTGAATTTGAGGAATTAAGGAATAGCCATGAAAATAATTCACTTTTATATGTGTATGTAAGCCAATGAGATATTAACTCTCTTCATACAAACAAAACGTATTACAGTAAAAAATCGAATCAAGGTATGTTTTTAGAAAGAGTGTACAATCTGTAATTTCATAAAAAAATGGCATGGAAGCAAAGAGATCAGCAGACCATCTGCACTTACACCTATAGCATAAAGGAATATAAATCAATAATTAATAAAAGTTGATAATATGAATTTCATTAACCTACCGCCTAACGTTTGCGAAAGCCTATATAGCGCCAAATGCATATTTTCAAGTGTGATGAAGACTTTAAGATTTACTTGATAAAAATGATTGCGTTTATCTTATGTACAATAGGTTTATAACATTTTTCCCTTTGCCTTAAAAAAGATTCCGCAACGACCTGCTGGTCCACTCTTTGTATAGCCCCCATGCAACGGTATCGCACTTTATTGTACCGTTGTAATCACGCTAGAGTCAATACGAATAGAGATAGAAAGCTATGACGGAAAATTGTCGATGCAGGTCCAGTCTTTGTACAGCCCCCATAAACAGTACATCCCTTTATTCGATATTTTGGTGATATTAGCGATATTATTCACGGGAATTGTTTGAAATTTCATCGTTACTACTAGACAAAAAATTATTATTATTTTTAAATGTTCAAGTTCTTTCCGAATAGTGGAGGGTATAAAAAGTTGCATGTTTTTACTTGTTTCTCTTAGTTTTTCAAAACCACAGAAAACGAAGTTTTCGCCTCACTGAAAGAAAAAAATCGTTCAACATTGTCACGGAATTCACTCAATACCAATCACTCAATGATGTTTTCATTAGTTTTCATCATTATCTCTACAATGAAATCCTGATTAATATTTTTTATAATACTTTTTTTGTATTAATAAAGTTCTTTATTGATTCATGCCGTGTTCATATATGTAGGTAATCATACTGTGGTATATTTATGTTTTCATATAACATAATTATCAGCACATAATTATTAGTATAGTTTCCATGAGTGCTTATTCATTTAATATTGGACAGAGGTTGAAGTCGATAGCACTCGTCTATAAAAACTGAGTAAAATAAATTGTGAAATTAAAGTAGTTTTTATAGTAAGAGAATTTAACTTTTAAATGTGTTATCCGAAACTACACTGTAATTAATATGTATGTTTTAACAAATATAAACTATGGGTAATCAAAAAGAATCTGTATTTCATGCAAAATGTCTGATTTTATATTTATTATAATCATAGTGCACATATAACATTTCTATTCTTTAAACAAAAATGTATGTGTATTCAACGATGTTATTAAATGCAAACATAGGGTAAGTGCGCCTAAGTTCGGCATGTCCCAGTAGTCGGCAGTTTTGAAATTTAAACTTAAATAACTAAGAATTGAATTGACCCAATAATGAAATAATTGCAAAACAACGTCAACAGTGTTCCCTGCTCTCTTTCTGTAAAAAACAATGAGCTCCGATCATTTCTTACAAGAGAATAACGGCTTTCGTCTGTGAGAGTATTCCAACTCATGCGATGGTGCTTGTTTGTAAAGAAAAAATTAGTTGTGGCGTCAACTTAATAATCGATTTAAGTAAATTAAATTTAATACTTTTGGAATCAAAAATATTTTATAATAGTAAATAATAATCTGAAGATCATTTTATAACTTAAACACATACAATTCAAGAATTTTTGTGTTATATTATTTAATGCCGACACTAGGAACAGAAAAAAAAAAGATATTTACTAGTAGTCGGTGGGGGGTGCCGATTACCAGAAAAATATCATTTTTGACCAATTTCAACCAAACTTGAGAAAATTATTAAAAATAATCCAAAAATTACTCAAATAAAAAAATAGTTTTGAGTCGGCAGTTGCTTTTATTTGTGCTTTTTGACCAACTTTAAATTAAGAAGGTTTTTTAAATCAGCTATTTGACGCTTTAAATAGCGGTGGCATTTTTGAAAAAATGTTGGCTATCTAAAGGAAAAAGATCAATCCACAAATTCCAAATATAAGAAAGGTACTTTATTCTTTTATTATTTAGTCTCATTTTTATTTTAATTGAAAATCCATACGTTACTGAAGATAACCATACTATTCTTGATTTTCTACCTATAGTAGGTTTAGAATGATAATTAAATAAAACACTATTTAAAAATGAAATTAATTTCAAATTCTGGATTAAATTAATATAGCATTGTTTTATACTATTTGAAATTAAAAAATGTACAAATAATATTTTTTTACTGAAATACCATATGCCGACTACTGGCAAATAGGCATGTCGAACATTGGAAAATGGTGCCGACTACTGGCAAGAAACTACGATTTGAGTAAAATTGCAAATTTTGCCAATTTAATAAAAAAAAAAATTCAATTTTTGTTTATTATTTCGAAAACTAAACAAAAAAAACTAAAAATTTCGCTCAGAATATTGAAAGATTGAAAATCCTAAAAGTGCGGAATACTGGTACACTTACCCTATATGTACAAAGAATATATGAAAACAACTTTTATTCGTGTATACATAAGCAAAGTTTTTCAATCAAGTCGGCTGTAATATTGATTTCGTAACGTTTAGAAATCACGCTTAGCGAAATCGGTTGAGGTTTGGGTATAGCTAACATGTAGCATTGTGTGTCGTTTGTGTATGTGTGCTTAAATCGTGTGTGTGTTAGTCCGATGGTAGAGTAGAGTTTGTGTTATTGTGAAGCAATAAACTCATTTAGAAATATAAAATGAAGAACAAATTCATATTTTTCTTGTAAACTTGCGTATTCTAGTTATTTTGGACAAAGATCTGACACTCACTGAAGAAAAAGGTTTCAATTCTTAATTACGAAAATATGCTGAAAAGTTCTATTTTGTTAGCATCTTCATAAAATTCTGATCATAAAATAGTAGATAAATTTTAAATTGAAATTTAACGATGTCCGTCTGTCTGTCTGTTAAAATCACGATACAGCCCACTTTATTTGACGCAGAGCGTCAACATTTAACGAAGCAATTTGTATTGTGTCTAGGATGGTTGTATTGAAAATGAGATATATCGGTCCACGTTTTGGTATAGTCCACATATAACGCTACCTGCTGATATTTGATATTTTGATGGTTTTTGCCACATTTTTCCCACGGATTTGTCTAAAAATTGATATTTGTAGTTCAAAATGGGTTCTAGCCCGGTGGCAGAACATTGAATATTTAGTTCCACGTTTTCCTATAGCGCACATATAATGATACCCACCGATATTGGGTATGTGGATAATCCTAGTCAAATTTACGCACATAATTGTTTCAAAATTTGGTATTTTAGAAGATTTGATAGATGACAATCCTGGAAGTATAAAATTATCCATAGGGGTTCCCGTTTTGGTATGGCCCCATATAACGGCCTCATTCATTTTATGATTTTTGATAAGTTTAACTGTATTATACAAACGGTCATACTGGTATGTGAAGTTTAAAGTGAAACGCGCTTGAATTCAGATGCTTTTATAATAAAATCTTTCCTTTGCCCTAAGGTGGAGGGTATTAAAAATTTGCCCCAGCCGAACATAATGTTTTTTTACTTGTTTTTAAAGTAAGATGGGAATTAATTGTTTTGTCATTGAAATTGTGTACCGCCTTGGAAACTAAGATGCCTTATAAGACCCCGAAAATAATTTAAATCATAAGATGGTTATACAAAACGTGATCAGTTTTTGAAAGGATGGTTTCTTCCCAAATTAACAACATTTGCCAAATAAGTATGGGAATATGTTTTAAATGAATAATATACTTGAAATAGGGTTGTTCTCTTATCCACGGGTTATAACTCTTATCATGACCTGCAAAAGCGATACCTAAGTATCGTGAAAGTTTAGGAAAAATTTCATGCCAAAAAGATTTTTTCATTCATATTTTTATTGGCATATTTTTACGCAATGTTCTTTTATGCAAAGATACCATTTCGAAATTGTATGAATTTTGAAAATCCGTCAAAATGGTCTTGAGTTATAAGCTTAGTATCTAATAAACAAATTGAAAAAAGAAAAAAATCTTCACCTTGTTCGCTGGTTTTTTACAGCAAATGTTTAAATGTCCTTACGAAGTTTGGTCCTTACTATTTTTTTGAAATTTGAATCTATTGATAAAATGTTCTCCATTTTTTCTCGATTTTGAAATATTTGCAATGCGATAGGCCCTTTTTTGATTTTTTGCGATTTTGAAAAAGTACTTGCTTTTTAACTTTGGTTTGACCACTTTAAATTATTTTGACACCATCTATTCAGGTCCAGCAACCCATAATTGTCGTCGCTTTATGCTTCCAAAAAAAACCTACACATCATATGAGAACACAAAAAAAAAAAATCACTACAAATGTACATCCGAAAATAGTTAGTCAAAATGGATAAAATCATGCAAAATAATACATTACTATTGTACATTTCAAAAGTCATAATGAAAAATGTTAAATAATTCAGTTTTACGCGATTTTTTTGGATTTAATCCTTTTTTGCCAAGAGAATTCGAATTTGTTTGAATTGTCAAAATCAGATCAGCGGTTCTTGAGGTATAAGCGTAGTAACTAACACAACTTTGTTTATATATATTGATTCATAGCGCAATCATAAAAACAGGTAACGTTGATTTACCTCCCCATTATGAGAATGCCCGTTTTCGGTGATAATTGTATCATGTTGTTGCTATTTTTTGAAAGAACACATTTGTATGACACACTATTCAACATTCTCATTTATTTGTCAATGAGTGTTAACGTTGGCTTTGAGTCTGACAGACATGACGAGATCGAACATTTGGTTGGATGTCACGTACTGTTATGCGTTTGATCAAACAGGGCATAATATGACGAGCGTTTTCTCACCATTGCATAAATAGACCAATATGTCGCATTTGCAGCCCTTTATATATATATATATATATATATATATATATATATATATATTTGATGCACCAACGAGAGAGACGAAATCGGGCACCAGAAAAAAATTGCCAAATTATATTGAAATCGGTTGAGGTTTGGGTATAGCAACATATATATTTCGGCCGACTTCATATATGTTATGCACCAAACACGATATATATCACCGATTCCACTGAAATTCAGAATGTGTGACGGAATTTAGTTATAATAATAAATGTGATAAATTAATTGGAAATTAGTTAAGATTTGGATATAGCTCCCATATGTATATTCTTGGCCGATTTCACATATTTGACGCACCAATTTCAATTAAATATGAAAGCGGAATTTGGTGTAAAAGTAAATTTTTTAAAATTATATTTAAATCGGATCAGATTGGGATATGATTTTAATAAGATTTTGATTTTAATAAATAAAAATATAATATATATGTATATATATATATTTATATATATATATATATATATATATATATATAGATATATATAGATATATATATATATATATATATATATATATATATATATATATATATATATATATATATATATATATATATATATATATATATATATATGTATATATATATATATATATATATATATATATATATATATATATGACTCTTACATCACATTTTATGGGAGTTGTAATGATTCAAAGTTTTGACCATTTGTGGGGGAGGTACTTCATGGGGTGGTCCGACATTGTCCATTTTCGCACTGAAATACAAAAGCAGTTATAATTTATAGCCGAAAGGAACTAATATATGGGTGGTATGCCCTCCTCTGAGTTGATTTCTACTAAAGGGCTGCAAATGCGACATATTGGTCTATTTATGCAATGGTGAGAAAACGCTTGTCATATTATGCCCTGTTTGATCAAACGCATCATACAAATGTGTTCTTTCAAAAATAGTAACAACATGATACAATTATCACTGAAAACGGGCATTCTCACGCGCTATGAATCAATATACATAAACAAAGTTGTGTTAGTTACTACGCTTATACCTCAAGAACCGCTGATCTGATTTTAACAATTCAAACAAATTCGAATTCTCTTGGCAGAAAAGGATAAAATCCAAAAAATCGCGTAAAACTGAATTATTTAACATTTTTCATTATGACTTTTGAAATGTACAATAGTAATATTTTATTTTGCATGATTTTATCCATTTTGACTTACTATTTTCGTATGTACATTTGTAGTGATTTTTATACCCTACAACACTATGTGTTGGGGGTATTATAAGTTTGATTGGGCCAGAATTTATGTAACACCTCGAAATATTGGGTTCCCATATAGGAAAGTATATATATTGATCTTCCCAGCTCGCCGAGCTGAGTCGATCTAGCTATGTATGTCCGTCCGTCCGTCTGTCCGTCTGTCCATGTTAATTTGTAATCACTCTACAGGTCGCAATTATGGCCCGATCTTCACGAAATTTAAAATGGAGGTTGGGCTAGGGTCAGAATAGAACCCTATTTCTTTTGGAGATGTTCGCGTAATATTTAGGGGTCGAAATGGACCAAATACTGAAAAATATCGGATTTTGCAGTAGCTATACAGGTCGCAATTATAGACCAATCGACGTGGAATTTCGTATGTAGCTAGAGTTTAGGGCGGGGAAGAAGCCTACCAATTTGGGTGGTCATCGGATAATATTTAGCGGGCAAAATAGACCATATATTTTGTGTTGAAAAAATTCAACATTTTTCATTAAACCGTAAATATTTTAAATCCCGGCGAAATCACGAAGCCATGACAAGGTTACTTCTGACCTTTACATTGATGTTAACATCCAACAAATCGGATATATAGCTAAATATGTGCGATATATATGTCTATCAAAGAAGATATGCTTGAAAGATCTCTTATATGTCGAGAACGGCTGAACTGATTCAGAATGGCCTCTTGTTAGGAAACAAAAATCGTATAAAAATATCTCTCTAAAGATGAAAATATTGATTTTGTAACATTTTCTCATATTTTTTCAATTTTGTCATATTTTTGGCATATTTTCATTTTGAATTAAACATTTGGTAATATTTCTACAGCTAACAAAACTAAGTAGTTAGGATATCAGGATATCATATACAGATCGCACTTATGGCCCGATCCTTATGAAATTTTGCATGGGGATAACATGAGGGTCAGAATAGAAGCCTACTCTTTTTGGAGATAATCGCCATATATTTAGGGGTTGAAATGGACAAAAAAAACTGCAAAATTGTCAGCAAGTCGTAATTATCGCCCGATCCTCACGCGCATTTGAATGGAGGTTACCGGACATTGCAAAAACCAAATAGCTTTAGATGGCCATCCAAAAATATTCAATGTGTGAAATAGTTTGCCAACTTTTGTAGACAAAATACGAAAATATCCATTCCAGTGACTTTTTGGAGAATTCACAAATACAGGAAAGACGCACTTCTGACTATTTCGTTAACGCTGATTTCGTTGAAGAATATAGTCAAATGTCTGTATCTCATATAGATGCGTTTTAGTCAAAAATCAATAATAAATGTTAATCTTTTGCCACTTCTGGGAGATTATAGGTCTTTGAGAAATATTGGTTTCAGATCTAGGAAGACCATTTAAGTGCAACATCTACCAATAAATTGGAAATGAGCAAATTAGTTTAAGTTGCTATTATTCGAAAATTAGAGAACGAAACCTGATGGTTTTCTTTTATTATTTGTCACAATATCTTGCGGAATTCTGTCGAGTATTTCGCCTATATAAACTGTATGGTTTATTATAGTGTTGTAGGGTATTCAACGGTCGGCCCCGCTCGACTGTAGCCTTTCCTTACTTGTTTTTTTTTTTGTGTTCTCATATGATGTGTAGGTTTTTTTGGAAGCATAAAGCGACGACAATTATGGGTTGCTGGACCTGAATAGATGGTGTCAAAATAATTTAAAGTGGTCAAACCAAAGTTAAAAAGCAAGTACTTTTTCAAAATCGCAAAAAATCAAAAAAGGGCCTATCGCATTGCAAATATTTCAAAATCGGGAAAAAATGGAGAACATTTTATCAATAGATTCAAATTTCAAAAAAATAGTAAGGACCAAACTTCGTAAGGACATTTAAACATTTGCTGTAAAAAACCAGCGAACAAGGTGAAGATTTTTTTCTTTTTTCAATTTGTTTATTAGATACTAAGCTTATAACTCAAGACCATTTTGACGGATTTTCAAAATTCATACAATTTCGAAATGGTATCTTTGCATAAAAGAACATTGCGTAAAAATATGCCAATAAAAATATGAATGAAAAAATCTTTTTGGCATGAAATTTTTTCAATTTGACAACTACATAGAATTGTACATTTCTTATGACGATCTTCCATATCTGAAATTTAGCTTTCAACTCCTTGATCTACATCGTGCTTCAGGTGGAAGATGCGAACACATTTAAACAAACAAAAATAACAGACATAGCGTTAAGGGGCTCATTTCAAAACGTGAACCTACCTACGCACACATGAAAATAATCCGTCCAATGAGAACTCAAAATGACCGAATATAAAAGGCTCAAAATAGAAGTAAGAAAAGGATTTCTATCCTTACAGAAATTTTTTCTAAACTTTCACGATACTTAGGTATCGCTTTTGCAGGTCATGATAAGAGTTATAACCCGTGGATAAGAGAACAACCCTATTTCAAGTATATTATTCATTTAAACCATATTCCCATACTTATTTGGCAAATGTTGTTAATTTGGGAAGAAACCATCCTTTCAAAAACTGATCACGTTTTGTATAACCATCTTATGATTTAAATTATTTTCGGGGTCTTATAAGGCATCTTAGTTTCCAAGGCGGTACACAATTTCAATGACAAAACAATTAATTCCCATCTTACTTTAAAAACAAGTAAAAAAAACATTATGTTCGGCTGGGGCAAATTTTTAATATCCTCCACCTTAGGGCAAAGGAAAGATTTTATTATAAAAGCATCTGAATTCAAGCGCGTTTCACTCTAAACTTCACATACCAGTATGACCGTTTGTATAATACAGTTAAACTTATCAAAAATCATAAAATGAATGAGGCCGTTATATGGGGCAATGGCCTATGGACAATTTCATACTTCCAGGATTGCCATCTATCAAATCTTCTAAAATACCAAATTTTGAAACAATTATGTGCGTAAATTTGACTAGGATTATCCACATACCCAATATCGGTGGGTATCATTATATGTGCGCTATAGGAAAACGTGGAACTAAATATTCAATGTTCTGCCACCGGGCTAGAACCCATTTTGAACTACAAATATCAATTTTTAGACAAATCCGTGGGAAAAATGTGGCAAAAACCATCAAAATATCAAATATCAGCAGGTAGCGTTATATGTGGACTATACCAAAACGTGGACCGATATATCTCATTTTCAATACAACCATCCTAGACACAATACAAATTGCTTCGTTAAATGATGACGCTCTGCGTCAAATAAAGTGGGCTGTATCGTGATTTTAACAGACAGACAGACGGACATCGTTAAATTTCAATTTAAAATTTATCTACTATTTTATGATCAGAATTTTATGAAGATGCTAACAAAATAGAACTTTTCAGCATATTTTCGTAATTAAGAATTGAAACCTTTTTCTTCAGTGAGTGTCAGATCTTTGTCCAAAATAACAAGAATACGCAAGTTTACAAGAAAAATATGAATTTGTACTTCATTTTATATTTCTAAATGAGTTTATTGCTTCACAATAACACAAACTCTACTCTACCGTCGGACTAACACACACACGATTTAAGCACACATACACAAACGACACACAATTATGATTTTATTATTATTTTTTCACGGATTTGTCTGAAAATTGGTATTTGTAGGTCATAATGGTCCCCAGCTCGTGTGGCGTAACATTTTATGTATAGGTTCGGCCCGGCCGAACTTATGTTTTTTTACTTGTATTTTTTTTTTTTTTTTGGAACACCATGCAAATGGTCGAGTCGTTCATGCCACGATCGAACCTTTGACAGTGACAGACATGAATCAAAATGGGTATTGTTGTTGAGTGCCAATGTCGATCAAATACTTACCACATGATTGAGTAGGCCAAGTCAGTGTGTCGAAAATAACACAGATCGTACAGTTCGTCTTGTGCTACCCTTTAATTTCTATTAAATTTGATGGAGGTATTTCTGTCTGAACCGATATTCATCAAAATTCATCCTATTTCCGCTGATATTACACATTTAAGAGCAATAAATTAAGCAGAGGTATTCCTATCCTGTATATGACAGTGGGCACCAGATAACGTTGTTGCGGTGAGCATTTTACGGGTGTAAGGGACTCAAATTCAACATCAGATGAAACATACATATGGGACCTATAGCTGATTTTGACCAAATTTGATACATTTTCTTCAAGGATAAATTGGTTTGTATGTGCCAAAATCCATTCAATTCAGACTTATATTAACCATTTAATGCTCAATAATGGAATGGAATAATGGATTGAAAAAAAATCTTAACTTATTTCGATGAAATTTTGCAAAGGTATTTCTGAGTTGTATTTCATATATTTCCCCGAATATCGTTGGTACGGAGTGCCTATTATTACACATTTGTGTAGAATTAAAGGCAAATCGGACGAAGATATATGGGAGCTATATCAAAATTTTGACCGATTATTTTGAAGGCGGGTCGTCCTTGGGCCGTCAAATGATTTGTGCAAAATTTCATCTCGATGGGGCAATAGATGCGGCCAGTGCTTTGTTTACAAAAATACATGGACAGACGGTCTGATATGCACACATCGTCTCAGAATATGATTCTATGTAGATGATCAAATTGCAAATAGATGATCGATCTGGCTTCCTTCTCTATGTTACCATCAAATGCAGGATGACATTATAACCTGGCTACAGTGTGATGTAGGGAAATAAAGTCATGGTAGAATAAGTGTTGTTGTACAACAAACGTAACAAAAACCACATACAAATTTGTTTTCGTACGTAATATTAGTGTCAGAGCTATATGTTCATAAATGAAAGTAAAACAATAAAATTTCAGAGATTATTTTAATTTCAAAATTTTCAAACTTTGGAATTTGAAATACTTAATTAAAAATGCAAAATAATTATTTCTAAAATATTACTTTGAAAGCTTTCAAATATTTTCTCTCAAGGTATAGCTGCAGGTAAAATCTGAAACACATCAAGGAATCATGGAAAAGATATTTTCTCTTCAAATTGAAACGAATACAACACTTCATTTTGGAAATTTAGAAAACACGAAAATGTTTCGTCGTTTTGATCCGTAGTTTGAAGTTGTCTATACATTTTATAACGAGATTTGGTCTTTATATTACATCATGACATTGACATTTTCGGGTGAAAATTCATTGAATGTGTGTTTACATGATTTATACTCTATTTTACTTATGAAGATATTAGTTATTATTAAGGTTTTCCAGTAAGCTCTTTCAGATGTTTTTTGTTACCCAATACAAAGGTAAAAGCAGTTAAAAGTAAATAAAACATTTGTGACATTCTCAGTGCAGCGAATTACTGGATCTAATCGTTTGCCTCAAACACTTAACGAAAGTCGTAAAAGAAAATAAATCACGGAAGAACAGAGCAGTTTCCGTATGGCTAATTATTTCATGAGTTTAATTAATCCCTTGGTTCTCCAGTGTATCAACTTTAAACTAACCCTCATTTCGAGCTGCCTGCTTACCTACAACACATATGATCTATGTTTAATCTATAAGATCGATAAAATTTTGGTATCGCGTAGTTTGATGTTTGGATATTAAAACTACCCTTGCCTCTTGCGAGGCTTTAATAGTATACGCCAACTTCAACCAAAAAGGTGAGAAACTCTTGATTGTTTCTTTTACCATCGAGTCGGCACGCTATATATATATATATATATATATATATATATATGTATATATATATATATATATATATATATATATATATATATATATATATATATATATATATATATATATATATATATATATAAATATATATATATATATATATATATATATATATATAGCGTGCCGACTCGATGGTAAAAGAAACAATCAAGAGTTTCTCACCTTTTTGGTTGAAGTTGGCGTATACTATTAAAGCCTCGCAAGAGGCAAGGGTAGTTTTAATATCCAAACATCAAACTATGCGATACCAAAATTTCAACCAAAAAGGTGAGAAACTCTTGATTGTTTCTTTTACCATCGAGTCGGCACGCTATATATATATATCTATATATCTATATATATATATATATATATTTATATATATATATATATATATATATATATATATATATGTATATATATATATATATATATATATATATATATATATATATATATATATATATATATATATATATAAATATATATATATATATATATAGATATATAGATATATATATATAGCGTGCCGACTCGATGGTAAAAGAAACAATCAAGAGTTTCTCACCTTTTTGGTTGAAATTTTGGTATCGCATAGTTTGATGTTTGGATATTAAAACTACCCTTGCCTCTTGCGAGGCTTTAATAGTATACGCCAACTTCAACCAAAAAGGTGAGAAACTCTTGATTGTTTCTTTTACCATCGAGTCGGCACGCTATATATATATATATATATATATATATATATATATATATATATATATATATATATATATATATATATATTGGGTGCATCAAATATATAAAATCGCCAAAATATATATCCAAATCTGAACCGATTTCAATATCATTTGGCGAATTTATTTGTTTACCAAATTTAGACACTCATGCCGAATTTCATTGGACTCCCACATACGTGTCGTCTTTTGTGCATCAAATGAAATCAGCGGAAAACATATATGGTACCTATATCCAAATATTAACCGATTTCAATATAATTTCACTACTTTATTTTCGGATAAAAATTCCATCACACATTCCAAATTTCATTGGAATCGAACATACATATCGTGTTTGGTGCATCCAATAAACGAAATCGGTCGAAAATATATAGAGGAGCTATATACAAATCTGAACCGATTTCACTATAATTTGGCAAAATAATTTTCTGGACAAATTCCATCACGCTTCCCAAATTTCATTGAAACGTGGCGTACACAGCGTGTTTAATGCATCAATTACATGAAATCGGCTGAAAATATATATGGTAGCTATATCCAAATCTGAACCAATTTCAAAATAATTTGGCAAATTTATTTATTTATTTAATTATTTTGAATTCTGAATAAATAATATTAAAAATTAAATGAAATGAAAAAAAAATCCCGGTAAAATATGCCAATAAAAATGTGAATGAAAAATCTTTTTGGTGTGATTTGTTTTCAATTTGACATACTATATTGAAATGAACATCTTTTATTATTTTGAATTCTAAATGAATAATATTAAAAATGAAATGAGTGACCTACGTACATCCTACTTCTTTCATATGACAATAATCCGTCCTATGAGAATTCAAAAATGCAATTCATTGCGACTGCAATCAGTGAAATACCGAATATAAAGGGTGCAAAATGGTAGAACTATTAAACATTTAATAAAAAAGCATTTATATCCTTCCAGAAATTCTTCCTAAACTTTCAAGATATCTTAAATCTCTTTTGCAGTTCATGATATATGACCCTCGGTTAAGGGTACAGCCGGATTTCGAATAAAGTTTACATTTTAACAATATTTTGAATACTCATTTCAGCAAAAGTTTGTAATTTGAGAAGAAACCGCAAAAAATAATCACGTTTTGGTATAACCATCACCATTTTTTTTTAATTTTTAGGCCTTTATTTGGCATCTTTGTTTCTAAGGGGGTAGAAAACCTCTTCTCATTAAATTTTCAATTTTTTGGATTGGGGTCAATCTTGGTCTTGACCACATTCATCAATGGATTAGGCTTAAAAATTGTATTTAGGCTACTCTGGGTTAAAGAATCATCTTACAGATAATTGTCCTTATAGGCATTTATTTGAGTATAGTTCCTACATAAGTGTACCTCCAAGTCCACTTTACCAAACAATGTGTTGTCAGAAAAGAAAATTTTGTATTGAATTTGTAACCCCCACGAGAATATTGGTTGGGAACGAAGATTTGGGATGTACGTCTTTATGACATATACTCCGAAATGTCAAACGCTTTCAGTCAGAAATTGGGGCAGAAACATGAAAAAAATACGAATATTAATTTCTTTGATCGTCATTGAATTATACTATGCAGAAAAATATGAACTTTATGGGGTCTCCAACGCACAATTTAAATGACAAAAATAAATAAATTCCATTCTTATGGTAATGGGTGTAGAAGAGTAATTAACTTTGACTATTTTGAAAACATTCTGCCCCTAACTATGAGGTGGACAAAACTAAATACCACCTAGCACGGTATTCTAAACGTTGTATATACAAATCCCAAATTACACCTCATTTGAGTGGAAAACGTTGCTAAGCTCTTTACAATACCAAAATTGGGCTGAGTTTTTAACACTCAATTAAAGCCTATGGCTGAAAATAAGATCAGCCTATTTAAAATATTTAAAACCGACGGCGGGTGATTATCTATTATAATTTTATCCATGAATGTTTATTTCTATATAGAAATTACTATGCAGTTATTTTACTTATAATAAAAATTGGTCCGCTTACATAATTCAGATCTGCGTTCTATTGAACTTTAATAGATATGCATTAAAGACTAAAAGTATGGGCCGGCAACGCGGGCCGGGCCAGCTAGTATCTATATCTATGAAAGAGGAAAATGTTTGTTTGTTTGTAATTTATGGACTCGGAAACCGCTGAAACGATTTTCCTGAAATTTTCCAAGTATACTACAACATCGCCTGAAAGTAACATAGGCTATATAAATTTATGAAACTCCACTTGGAACTGGAGATATAGCATTAGAATCGGAGGTACCTTCCAAAAATTTAGATTTTATATGCACATATCTACTGACCGATTACAGATACAGTGTCCATATTTGGAATGCGTAACGGAATTGGAAACAAAAATAAATTTGCCAAATTATTTTGAAATTGGTTCAGATTTGGATATAGCTACCATATATAATTTTCTGGACAAATTCCATCACGCTTCCCAAATTTCATTGAAACGTCGCGTACACAGCGTGTTTAATGCATCAATTACATGAAATCGGCTGAAAATATATATGGCAAATTTATTTTTGTTTCCAATTCCGTTACGCATTCCAAATTTGGACACTGTATCTGTAATCGGTCAGTAGATATGTGCATATAAAATCTAAATTTTTGGAAGGTACCTCCGATTCTAATGCTATATCTCCAGTTCCAAGTGGAGTTTCATAAATTTATATAGCCTATGTTACTTTCAGGCGATGTTGTAGTATACTTGGAAAATTTCAGGAAAATCGTTTCAGCGGTTTCCGAGTCCATAAATTACAAACAAGCAAGCATTTTCCTCTTTCATAGATATAGATACTAGCTGGCCCGGCCCGCGTTGCCGGCCCATTCTTTTAGTCTTTAATGCATATCTATTAAAGTTCAATAGAACGCAGATCTGAATTATGTAAGCGGACCAATTTTTATTATAAGTAAAATAACTGCATAGTAATTTCTATATAGAAATAAACATTCATGGATAAAATTATAATAGATAATCACCCGCCGTCGGTTTTAAATATTTTAAATAGGCTGATCTTATTTTTCAGCCATAGGCTTTAATTGAGTGTTAAAAACTCAGCCCAATTTTGGTATTGTAAAGAGCTTAGCAACGTTTTCCACTCAAATGAGGTGTAATTTGGGATTTGTATATACAACGTTTAGAATACCGTGCTAGGTGGTATTTAGTTTTGTCCACCTCATAGTTAGGGGCAGAATGTTTTCAAAATAGTCAAAGTTAATTACTCTTCTACACCCATTACCATAAGAATGGAATTTATTTATTTTTGTCATTTAAATTGTGCGTTGGAGATCCCATAAAGTTCATATTTTTCCGCATAGTATAATTCAATGATGATCAAAGAATTTAATATTCGTATTTTTTTCATGTTTCTGCCCCAATTTCTGACTGAAAGCGTTTGACATTTCGGAGTATATGTCATAAAGACGTACATCCCAAATCTTCGTTCCCAACCAATATTCTCGTGGGGGTTACAAATTCAATACACAATTTTCTTTTCTGACAACACATTGTTTGGTAAAGTAGACTTGGAGGTACACTTATGTAGGAACTATACTCAAATAAATGCCTATAAGGACAATTATCTGTAAGATGATTCTTTACCCCAGAGTAGCCTAAATACAATTTTTAAGCCTAATCCATTGATGAATGTGGTCAAGACCAAGATTGACCCCAATCCAAAAAATTGAAAATTTAATGAGAAGAGGTTTTCTACCCCCTTAGAAACAAAGATGCCAAATAAAGGCCTAAAAATTAAAAAAAAATGGTGATGGTTATACCAAAACGTGATTATTTTTTGCGGTTTCTTCTCAAATTACCAACTTTTGCTGAAATGAGTATTCAAAATATTGTTAAAATGTAAACTTTATTCGAAATCCGGCTGTACCCTTAACCGAGGGTCATATATCATGAACTGCAAAAGTGATTTAAGATATCTTGAAAGTTTAGGAAGAATTTCTGGAAGGATATAAATGCTTTTTTATTAAATGTTTAATAGTTCTACCATTTTGCACCCTTTATATTCGGTATTTCACTGATTGCAGTCGCAATGAATTGCATTTTTGAATTCTCATTGGACGGATTATTGTCATATGAAAGAAGTAGGATGTACGTAGGTCACTCATTTCATTTTTAATATTATTCATTTAGAATTCAAAATAATAAAAGATGTTCATTTCAATATAGTATGTCAAATTGAAAACAAATCACACCAAAAAGATTTTTTCATTCACATTTTTATTGGCATATTTTACCGGGATTTTTTTTTTCATTTCATTTAATTTTTAATATTATTCATTCAGAATTCAAAATAATAAAAAATGTTCACTTCAATATAGTATGTCAAATTGAAAAAAATCACACCAAAAAATTTTTGTCATACACATTTTTATTGGCATATTTTACCGCGATTTTTTGCCAGGATACCATTCCAAAATTATATGAATTGTCAAAAACCGTCAAGCCGTTCTTTAGTTATAGAGTAGTATCCAATGTAAATTTCTTTTATTCTGTGAAAATAATTCTTTATAAAAATAATTCTTCTAAAAAAATCTGTTGAATTCAATATGATAAGCCAAATTGAAAAATCATTTAAAATTTAATCGTACATTATATAACAATTGAATAAAGAAAAAATCTTCACCTTGTTTCAATGATTTTTTTACAGCAGGAGTTTAAAGGTCCTTGCAAAGTTTTTCAATAGAATGTACTATTTCTTTAAAATTCGATTCCATTGAAATTTTTTTTTCGATTTTTTTCTCGATTTGAGAATTTTTGACTTTGGCGTGACCGCGTTTAATTATTTCGATATCATTTATTCCGTTTCGCCACCACATAATTCGGTACTACACTTCCATGCAACCCGCCTTCAATTTCAGTTCTCAAGAAATCAAGTCAATTAAATAACTTGTTATTAATATTCGAATTCAAAAATCTATATATACTAGCTGACCCGGACCGCGTTGCCGGCCTGTAGTTTTTGTCTGTTATGCACATTTGTCAAAGCATAATTATTCACAGATATGACGGATATAAGAGTTCACGTACTGGTCGAATAAAAGTGTTTTGAAATACCTGTACCCATTTTTAAGCCGTGGGCTTCAAATGAGTGTATGTGCTATACAAATCTATTAAAAAGTATATATCAATCTTATCCCCAAGTAAGGGATCAAATTAATTATACCCTACACCACAAGGTGGTCAGGGTATTATGTCTTTGTGCATTTGTTTGTAACAGGCAAAAGGAAACGAGATAGACCCATAGTTCCTTTTGATGACCTGCATAGAATCACATTCTGAGTCGATTTATGCATGTCCGTCCGTCCGTCTGTCCATGTATTTTTGTAAACAAAGTACAGGTCGCATTTATTGCCCGATCCAGATGAAATTTTGCAAAGATCTATTGAAATTGGAGATAATCGGTCAAAATTTAGATATAGCTCCAATATATATCTTCGTCCGATTTGCCTTTTATTGTGCACTAAACGTGTAATATCTGTCCGAATAGTATGGAATTTTGCACGTACGATCAGATTGGACCTGAAAATAAGTATGCCAAATTTGATCGAAATCGGTTCAGATATAGCTACAGCTCCCATATATATTGTTCATCCGATTTGTTATTTTTGTCCTCCGCAGCCGTAATATGCACTCTGTAACAACAATATTTGGGGAATATATCAAATACATCTCAGAAATACATTTGCTAAATTTTATCGAGATCGATTCAGATTTGGATATAGCTCCCATATATAACTTCGTCCGATTTACCTTTTATTGTACACCAAACTTCTAATATTTCCCAAATTAGATGAAATTTGGCACTTACGACCGAATTGAGTCTAGAAGCTAGTATGTCAAATTTGGTGAAGATCGGTTCAGATATAGCTATAGCTCCCATATATACTGTTCATCCTATTTGTCATATTTGTTACCCACAGCGGTAATATGCACTCCGTAAAACGATCATTTCTGTTTGTTTAAATGTGTTCGCATCTTCCAGCTGAACCACAATGTAGGTCCTGGAGTTGAAAGGTAGATGTCAGGTGACATCGTATTTCGCACTTAATTCATTTTTTTGGTGAAAAATTGTATATAGTGAAAAATTATTCTTTATTTTGTTCACAAAAAATCCACTGAATTCAATATGATAATACAAATTGAAAAAAATTGACAAAAAAAGAATAACAAATTGAAAAAATTTTCAACTTGTTCGCTGATTTTTGTCAATAGAATGTACTATAATTTCAAAATTAGATTCCATTGAATTTTATTTGGATTTTTTCTCCCGATTTGAGAATTTTTGCAATGAGATATCTTTTTCGTGATTTTTAGCGATTTTGAAAAAGTAATTATCTTTTAACTTTGGTGTGACCGCGATAAATTATTTCGATATCATCTATTCCGTTTTACATAATAATTCGGTACTACACTTCCATGTAACCCGACATCAATTTCAGTTCTCAAGAAATCAAGTCAATTAAATAAATTGGTGCTAATATTCGATTTCAAAAATCTATATATATATAAAAATCAATTGTTGTTCGTTGGTTATGGAATCAGTTGAGAACGTCTGAACCGATTTGCATAATTTTTTGTACAAACGTTCGTCATAACCCGAGTTTTTAAAGAAAAAAATATTGACCACGCCTACATTTACGCCCACTATCTTGATCTATCTAAAATCTTTATTGCCAGATAATGAAGATATTAGTCTTAAAATTATCACACGACACACTGTAGACTGTCCCTACAATCCTAAGTATTTATTAGAAATGACCGTGCCTACTTTTTAATCTATATATAAACCAATTGTTGTTGTTGTTGTATTTGAATCAGTTGAGACCGGCTGGAACTATTTGGATATTTTTTTTTAATGTTCGTCATACTCCGATTTAGGGTTTATGCAAAGAAAAAGTGACCACGACCAATTTTGCGCCCATTTTTTTGATTTATCTAAAATCCTAATATTTGCCAAAATCATGAAGATATCTGTTCCACAGTTAGTATACGACGTAATCTTGACTCTCCTCCCACCACACCTACTTTTTTAAATTTATATGTAAAAAATTTTAAAAAGTATAGTAACACATCAGTTGAGTACGACTGGACCGATTTGACTCAAATTTTTTGGTTATTTGTAATTACAGTGGAAACGTTGTTATGAAAGAAAATTTTGAGAAAAATCGCGGAACTGAAAAAAATGACTGTTCTACTATGATATGGAATTTTGTGTAGAATTGTTTCAGAATTCCTTTTGGAATTGAAAATTCTTATTGAAAAAAAACGAGAAAATCGAGAAAGTTTGCATATTTTCTATACATGCTGTTATATGGTTGCCATACCAAAATTTTCAATTTTGATTAGATATGGAAATACTCCATCCAATGAGAAGTTAAAATGCTAAATTTATTGGGACTTCAATCAGTGAAATACCGAATATGAAGAGGCACTGTAATATGCGGACTATACAAAATAGTGGAGTGAATTGAAAATATAGTAAGAAAAAGATTCATATACCCGGAAATTCTTCCGAACCCTTAAAAGTAACCATAAATCATAGATAACGTTATACGGGCACTATGCGCTATCGTCAGTAATTACACTGCGCCGCAGACAATCTTGGGGTTAGGAAATTTTTCTGTTTCCGGATCTAACTTTTTTAGACCATTTTATATAGCTTAACCATACACAAAGGGGCGCAAATATTTTGCCCTATACTCCGCAAAAGTTACGATAATCTTTTAAATGTGATACAGCCCTAGGGGTAACATGAGGAATCATTTGTACAAAATATGTATTAGGTTGGTCTACATTGTGATATAGCCCCTTTCAAATTCCTCAAATGTTGGTAATTTGAGATTTTAGAAAGAAAAGCAAATAATTATAAGTATAGGACCATGCGTCATTATAACTCTTATGTGATTTTAGCTATTACAAGGGTCTTGGTCACATTTTTTAATTGATTTTGCCCTTATTTGGCATCTAGCTTCTGGTAAAAGACCTCTTCGCGGAAATTTTTCAATGTCAATGTCTCGGAGTAGGGCTCATATAAAAGTACCTCCTGATTTTACCTATTTCGAAGGTTTTGATTATATTTTCGAATCGATTTGACTGAAAATGTGTGTTTAGGCTACTTTGGGGGTAGAGAACCGTCTTACATGGGCCTATTATAAACAGTTAATATATACTTTTTAATATATATGCTATATTATTTACATTTTTAACTCTAAAATTAAAACCTCTTACTGAAAAATAGGATCAGGTTTTTTGAAAGACGTATTTATTTCTATTTAATCGAGTCATCATTTATACTAAAAATTGTATCACTTATGTGATCCAGATTTGTGAATTAATATGCTTTAAAAACTATGCATTAAAGACTAAAACTTAGGGCCGGCAACGCGGACTGGGCCAGCTAGTCTATATATATAAAAATCAATTGTTGTTCGTTGGTAATGGAATCAGTTGAGAACGGCTGGACCGATTTGCATAATTTTTTGTACAAACGTTCGTCATACCCTGAGTTAGGTTTTTAAAGAAAAAAATATTGACCACGCCTACTTTTACGTTCACTATTTTGATTTATCTAAAATCTTTATATTTGCCAGATAATGAAAATATCGATTTGAAAATTATTACACGAGATACTGTTGACGTTCCCTCCAACCCTAGGGATTTATTTGGGGTCTGAGGAACTGACCACGCATACTTCTAATCTATATATAATAACCAATCTATATATATAATCGTTGGTAATTGAATCAGTTGAGAACGGCTGGAGGGATTGGGATATCTTTTTTTAATGTCAGTCCTACCACGAGTTAGGTTTTTATGCAAAGAAAAAAGTGACCACGCCCAATTTACCGTCCATTTTTCGATTGACCTAAAATCCTATTTGCCAAAATATTGAAGATATCTGCTCCGCAATTAGTATACAACGTAATCTTGACTCTCACTCCAAGCCTAGGTATCTGTGTAGGTCAGAGGTGCTGCCCACACCCCCTTTTTTAGATCTATATGTAAAAATTTTTAAAAAAGGATAGTAAAAGCAGATATGGAAGATCGTCATTTGACATCGTATTCCGTACTGTTTTATTTTTGATTATTCATTCAGAATTTAAAACAATAAGAAATGTACAATTCTATGTAGTTGTCAAATTGAAAAAATTTCATGCCAAAAAGATTTTTTCATTCATATTTTTATTGGCATATTTTTACGCAATGTTTTTTTTTTTTTTTTTTTTTTTGTTTTGCAAAGGTACCATTTCGAAATTGTATGAATTTTGAAAATCCGTCAAAATGTTCATGAGTTATAAGAATAGTATCTAATAAATTGAAAAAAGGAAAAAAATCTTCAACTTGTTCACTGGTTTTTTATAGCAAATGTTTGATCTTTACTATTTTTTTTTTTTGAAATTTGAATCCATTAAAAAAATTTTCTCTATTTTTATTTTTGCGATAGGCTCTTTTTTATTTTTAGCGATTGAGAAAGTAATTACCTTTTAACTTTGATTTGACTACTTTAAATTATTTTGACATCATCTATTCAGGTCCTAAAAACCTACACATAATATTAGAAATAAAAAAAAACAAAAAAAAAAAAACACTACAAATGTACATCCGAAAATAATAATAGCGTGTTCACCAAACTTATTTATGGCAGACCAATAGAATTTTTGGTTTCCGTACGTAAATAAATAAAAAGAGCTTTTTTCTATAGGCAAATTTTGGTTCACCTAACTCCAACACAAACAAAACGAAGTGCCAAAACAAACAATTGTTCATTCACAAAATTTGAGCAAAGTAAAATATTAAGTTTGAAAATTGATATTTCACCCAAAAGCTATTGTCCATTTCATCCGCTGTTTACTTCTTCTCTGGTTTACTTCTTCTCTGGTCTCAACTCTAACCCCACTCTAACCCCACGCTGAAAGACTACAATATCGGAAAAATCTCTTGTTGGTCCATTGCAAGTCATATAGGTATTTATTCTGACCCTAACCCTGACCCAACGCCTAATTTCGTGAGGTTTGTGTCATAATTGTGACGTGTAGCGTGACTACAAATAAAAAAGAGACAGACGAAAACACATAGCTAAATTGACCCAGCTTGTAGATATAGGTAGATACACATGTAAAATCGTGGGTCTAGAACTAATATTTCGAGGTTTGTAGCATCACCTAACGTTTGACGGATTAGGTTGATATTTCCGCCACCCCCATTTACACTTTTATTTGAAATGGAAAATCCAAAACCGGCACCCGGACATAATCCCCACGGTCTCAATCCCCATTGCAATTATGGGGATTATGACCTTTTTTACGGTGATAATCCCCATAATCCAAATAATAAAGTATGACCGTTTGATGAGTGAACTATGTACAAAAATAATCAATTTTAGAAATTTTTGATTCGCGATAGCCGGTGCCGAACACATCCAGACGGAAAGTCTTTGGACATACCCATTATTATGGGAGTTATGTCCGATAATTTCCAAAAAATTGCAAAAAAAAATTGAGAATTTTTCCTGTACCCAAAATTTCATAATTCTTGTAAGTAGCTGGCCTTTGGCCGGGGCTAGAGATCTTCTCCTCTGAGCGTGTCCTGCACCGACTACCGCGAATCAAAGATTTCTAAAATTAATTATTTTTATATTAAGTAGTCCACATAGCAAACGGTCAGACTCCCCATGGGGGTTGTGTCTGTGTTGGAAGTGGACACTATCCCCACATTATAATTGGAATGGGGTTTAGGTCCGTGAGGATTATGTCCGGGCACCGATACGCCACGTCTTAAACCCACGGACGTAATAATTAAAAAAAAAATAAATAAACAAATTTTATTTTTGGAAACATAAACAATTTCTTGACAGTAGGGCAATGGGTAAAATGAGCTTCTACTCCCAGACGAAAAAAGTAAATGAACTGAAATAAAAACTTGATTGTCTGGGTAGCCTTAAAGAAAAGTTCTGTGAACAGGCTATAAGTCAAAATGGAAAAATCATGCAAAATAAAACATTACTATTGTACATTTCAAAATTCATAATGAAAAATGTGAAATCTTTCAGTTTTACGCGATTTTTTTGGATTTTATCCTTTTCTGCCAAGAGACACTTCCGAATTTTCTGTAATTGTTGAAATCAGATCAGCGGTTCTTGAGTTATAAGCGTAGTAACTAACACAACTTTCTTTTATATATAGAACTAGCTGGCCCGGTCCGCGTTGCCGGCCCGTAGTTTTTGTCTATTATGCATATATTCCCAAGCATAATTATTCACAGATATGACTGATATAAGTGTTCACGTACAGGTCGATTTAAAGTGTTTTAATATACCTGTACCCAATTTTAACCAGTGGGCTTCAATATTTAAACCGTGGGCTTCAACTGTGTGGATGTGCTATACAAATCTATTAAAAAGTATATATCAATCTTATGGCCATATAAGGGATCAAATTAATTTTTAATATGGTAAAAATCGTAGCAAAATCTTCCAGTCAAATGAGCAGTAATTTTGAATTTGCTGTATTTTGTATACTACATAATTGAGGGCTGAATGATTTAAGAATAGCCAAAGTTAATTACTTTTTTAAACCCATTAGCAACTTAGATTGTGCATTAGAGTCCTCATAAGTCCCCCTAACCATGTCAGTCTGTTTGTCCGCCAAAAGGTGGACTTGAGAGGGTATTATAACATGGATAAAAATTCTAAAATTTGTAGATATGTTGAAATTTTAGTGTAAGATTTTCACCCCCCTAATACGCATTATTTGCCAAATTCTTTGAAATGTGGTTAAATTAGGAGGTACCTTCTTTATATGGGCACTACTCCGAAACATCGACCTACATTGAAAACTTTCTTCTACCCCTTATAATCACAGATGACAAATAGAGGCCATATCAAAAATATAGCAGAACAATATAGCATGTCATAGCATTTCGCGTGATTTAAATAAGTAAAAATAGTTTTATCCACCTCATAATTGAGGGCAGAATGATAAGATGGGAATTAATTTTATTTGCCATTTAAATTGTAAGTTGGAGACCCCTTAAAGTCCATATTTTCATCATAGGATAATTCAATGATGATTAAACAAATATTCGGTCCCGTGCTACTTTCTTATATTTGTAATTTGTTCATGTTTCCACAATTTATTTCATATGGATGCACATCCCAAATCTACGTTCCCAACCAATATTCTCTTGGGGGTTAAAAATTCAATAGAATACAAAATTTTCTTTTCTGACCACACATTAGATGTGAAAGTGGACTTGGGGATACTCCAATGTGGGGACTTTACTTAAATAAATTCCTATGTGGCAATTATCTGTATGATGGTTCCCTACCCCAGGGTAGCATAAATAACATTTTTTAGCCAAATCAATTGATGAATGAATGTGTGTCAAATAAGGGCCAAAAAATGAAAAAAGTGACCGGCCAAGACCCCAAAAATAACTTAAATCATAGATGGATATATAAATATGAAATCGGGTTGTTCCCTTATCCATGAGTTATGATCGATATAAAGAACTGCAAAAGTGATTTTAGGTATTTTGAATGTTTGGGAAGAATTTCTGGAAGGATATAAAACCTTTTCTTACTAAAAGTCCCATTCACTCTACTATTTTGCACCTTTTATTTCAATATTGGTATATTACTTATTATTCTCCCAAAGAATTTTGCATTTTGAGCTCTCATTGGACGGATCATTGTCACGCTTTGAAATGAGCCCCATTAAGCTTTTTCGGTCATTTTTGTTTGTTTAAACGTGTTCGCATCTTCCAGCTAACCCACGATGTAGGCCCTGGAGTTGAAAGGTAGATGTCAGTTAACATCTTATTTCGCACTTATTCAATTTTTTTAGTGAAAAATTATTCTTTATTTTGTTCACAAAAAAAAAAAATTGACAAAAAAAGAATAACAAATTGAAAAAGTCTTCAACTTTTTCGCTGATTTTTTACAGCAAATGTTTTAAGATCCTTCCTTACAAAGTTTGTCAATAGAATGTACTATTACTTTAAAATTCGATTCCATTGAAAATGTTTTTTTTTGATTTTTGCAATGAGATCTCTTTTTCATGATTTTTCAGCGATTTAGGAAAAGTAATTATCTTTTAACTTTGGTGTGACCGCGTTAAATTATTTCGATATCATCTATTCCGTTTCGCCACCACATAATTCGCTACTACACTTCCATGTAACCCGCCATCAATTTCAGTTCTCAAGAAATCAAGTCAATTAAATAAATTGGTATAAATATTCGAATTCAAAAATAAAATAAAAAAAAAACACTACAAATGTACATTAGAAAAAAGTAAGTCAAAATGGAAAAAAATCATGCAAAATAAAACATTACTATTGTACAATTCAAAAGTCAAAATGAAAATGTTAATATATCACATTTTTACGCGATTTTTTTGGATATTATCCTTTTCGGAGAGTAGACAACTCCGAATTTGTGTGAATCGTTAAAATTAATCCAGCGGTTCTTAAGTTATAAGCGTAGTAACTAACACAACTTACATTTATATATATAGATTTAAATCAATTGTTGTTCGTTGGTAATGAAATCAGTTGAGTACGTCTGAGCCGATTTGTATAATTTTTTGTACAAACGTTCGACATATCCCGAGTTAGGTTTTTAAACAAAAAAATTTTACCACGCCTACTTTCACGCCCACTATTTCGATTTGCCTAAAATTCTTATATTTGCCAAAATATTGAAGATATCGGTTTGAAAACACGAGATACTGTTGGCTTTTCATACAAAACTAAGTACTTACTTGGGGGCTGAGGAACTGACCACGCCTACTTTTTAATCCATATTTATATACAAATCAGTTGTTGTTAGTTTGTAATTGAATCAGTTGTGAACGGCTGGACCTTTATGTAAAGAAGAAGTTTCCACGCATACTTTTGCGCGATTTTTTCGATTTACGCAAAATCTTAATATTGGCCAAAATAATGAAGATATCTGTTTCGCAGTGAGTATATGACGTACTATTGACTCTTTAGGGTCAAAGGAACTGGCCACACATACTTCGTTAAAACTACATGTATAACAATTAAACAGGCAAAAAGCTGTAAGTTCGGCCGGGCCGAACTTTGAATACCCTCCACCATTTGGAATGAATTTGGCAATTCTCAGAAACAATAAAATCCGTAAAAAATTCTATTAAAAACTTAAAAATACCGAATGTAGGTGTTATATTAGGATCTATATGACGACTGCATAGGTAAAATTTGTCATAAGCCATAACAATATTCAAATGCGAAACTTAAAACAAAATCGGTAATAATATAGCTAAAATCATCAAAATACCGAATATCGGGAGGTATCGTTATATGGGGGCTAAACGAAGACGTGGACCTGCACAGACAATCTCCTGTCATAGGCTGTAGCATCCATTATGAACATCAAATGCCAATATTGAAACAATTCCGATGAATAATGTCGCTGAGATTATCAAAATACCGAATATCGGGAGGTGCCGTTATATGGGGGCCATACGAAAACGTGGACCTACATGGCACATTTTTAATACCAAAAGTCCTGCAGACATAGTATTCATTTGAGTAAAATTCTATTAGCCTACTTCATTTCGTTTGGAAGATAGAGTGATTTCCAGAGACGGACGAACATCGCTAAATCGATATAGATTTTTATGATGATCAAGAATATATATATATATATATATATATATATATATACAAACTTATTATAACAATATTTTGCAAATTACCAAAATTTGCCGAAATTAGTATGAAGAATATATACTTGAAATCGGGTTGTACCCTTATCCGGGGGTAATGACCCATATGATGACCTGCAAAAGCGATTTAAGGTATCTTGAAAGTTTAGGAAGAAATCCATTTCTGACAGAAGGTCCAATTCGCTCTACTATTTTGCATCCTTTATATTCCGTATTTCACTGATTGCAGTCCCAATGAATTTTGCATTTTGAGTTCTCATTGGACGGATTATTGTCATGTGAAGTTCGAAGATGTGCTATATCGGTCCACGATATCGTATAGCCCCCATATAGCGGGACCCCCCGATATTCGGTATTTTGATGATTTTACCCACATTTTTCAACGGAATTGTCTAAAAATCCACACAAGGAGTACCTTGTGGGTACTTTATACCTCGGAAGAGAATTATTTATATAGGTCTACAATATCGTTAGCCCCCTAGATAACGGTACCCCGGATATTCGGTATTTTGATGATTTTAGTTACATTTTTCAACGGAATTGTCTGAAATTTTACACATGGTTCATTGTGAGCAGTTTACCCCCTGACATATATAGGTTAACGATATCGTATATCCCCCATATAAAGGTACCCCGGATATTCGGTATTTTGATGATTTTAGCCATATTTTCCTATGGTATTGTCTGAAAATCTACACAAGGAGTTCTTTGTGAGCACTTTAACCCCAGAAAGGTAATTGTCTATATAGGTCCACAATATCGTATATCCCCCCATATATCGGCACCTTCCGAAATTGATTTTAACAGAATTTTTAATAGATTTAATTTTTTTTAAATTTTCTAATTCGTTCCAAATGGTGGAGGGTATTCAAAGTTCGGCCCGGCCGAACTTACTGCTTTTTTACTTGTTATACTTTACAACACTATGTGTTGGGGGTATTATAAGTTTGATTGGGCCAAAAATTATGTAACACCTCGAAATATTGGTTTCCCATATAGGAAAGTATATATGGATCTTAGCTATGTGTGTCCGTCCGTCCGTCTGTCCATGTTAATTTAAAATCACTCTACAGGTCGCAATTATAGACCAATCGAAGCGGAAGTTAGCACGGGGCTAGAGCTTAGGGCTATTTAGAGGGTGAAATAGATCATAACATTTGTGTTAAATAAAAGTAAAATTTTCCATTAAACCGCGAATATTTTTAATCCCGGCGAAATAACAAATAGACGAACAGGACAATTATGACCGTTACGTAGATGTCGATAGTAAATATCTCGGATATATATAGCGAAATATATGCAATGTTTATATTCAAAGGAAGGGGGTGTTAGCTAGAATTCTTATATCTCAAGAATGGCTGGCCGATTTTGACAAATGTTGTGAATTCAGAAAGCCCTCTTGGCACAAAATTATAAAGTCTAAAAAAACGCATAAAAAGAAGCCTAAAATGATGTTAATATTGATTTTGTAGTATATTGCGACATTTTTTCATATTTTTTATCGCATGCGATTTCTTCAATTCGACTTATAATATTGAAGTGTATACAACACAGGTTGGGGATATTATATACAGATTGCAATTATCGTCCGATCCTCACGAAAATTTTCACCAGGATAGGGTTAGGCTCAGAAGGGCTAGGCCTATTGTTTTCAAAGATGTCCGCAATATATTTAGGGGTTGGAATGAACCAAAAATTAAAATTGTTCCTGATTTTGCAGCCGTTATAAAGGTCATAAATAGAAACCAAAAGGACGCGAAATCTCGCATGAAGTTAGGGTTTAGGATTGCTGGTAGAATGGACCACTACTTTTGTGTGAAAAAATACCAATATTCTTATTTTACCGAAACGCTGAAATAACTTACAGGCGAAATCCAAAATACACAAAAGGCAAATTTCTGGCTTTTTTGCGCTGATTTCGTTGACGAATATAGCCAAATATCGTAGACAAAAAAATCATATAGATGAGTCTAAATTTGGAGATACTGAGGGGTCTCTTGCTTTTGAAGATGATCGCAAAATATTAACCAAATAATGAAATATTAATGAACCAAAAACTGGAAAAATTTCCTGATCACATAATTTCCTGATCACGACACCCTTGAAAAGAGCGTTAAGAACAGGGAAGAATTCTAGCATTTTGGATGATCATCAACATTGGTATTTAGCTGTAAAATGTACCACAAAAATTAACCTAAACTTTAATATAAACGATATAAGAATAGAGAAAGATGTATAAACTTTTGGTAACATTGATATGTCAACATTTTTGTTTTCCTAGACGACACCAATTGGAGGTTGTAATCATAGCAGTTTTTAGTTCTTTTTTGTTTATAAATGTTAATAATTTTATTCAAAAATGTAAATTCTAAAATTGGTTTGACAGTTTATTGTCCCAGCAGCTGAGTCGATGTGAATACCTGTATTCTTTTATCACGCTTTTAACAGTAGTCAATTTACAAATTTGCCGGTTTTCATGATTATTGATGTTTTCCTTGTTTTGTGGTTTATTGTTGTAATCTTTTCAACACATTTGTTTAAGGTGCACAATATTTATGACGAATGAAGGAAATTTTGTATGTGCACTTGAATATAGTTTACAATTTTTGTATACCCACCATAATAAGTTTGTATATATATATATATATATATATATATATATATATATATATATATATATATATATATATATATATATATATATATATATATATATATAATATATATATACAAACTTATTATGGTGAGTATACAAAAATTGTAAACTATATTCAAGTGCACATACAAAATTTCCTTCATTCGTCATAAATAATAAATAACAAATGTGTTGAAAAGATTACAACAATAAACCACAAAACAAGGAAAACATCAATAATCATGAAAACCGGCAAATTTGTAAATTGACTACTGTTAAAAGCGTGATAAAAGAATACAGGTATTCACATCGACTCAGCTGCTGGGACAATAAACTGTCAAACCAATTTTAGAATTTACATTTTTGAATAAAATTATTAACATTTATAAACAAAAAAGAACTAAAAACTGCTATGATTACAACCTCCAATTGGTGTCGTCTAGGAAAACAAAAATGTTGACATATCAATGTTACCAAAAGTTTATACATCTTTCTCTATTCTTATATCGTTTATATTAAAGTTTAGGTTAATTTTTGTGGTACATTTTACAGCTAAATACCAATGTTGATGATCATCCAAAATGCTAGAATTCTTCCCTGTTCTTAACGCTCTTTTCAAGGGTGTCGTGATCAGGAAATTATGTGATCAGGAAATTTTTCCAGTTTTTGGTTCATTAATATTTCATTATTTGGTTAATATTTTGCGATCATCTTCAAAAGCAAGAGACCCCTCAGTATCTCCAAATTTAGACTCATCTATATGATTTTTTTGTCTACGATATTTGGCTATATTCGTCAACGAAATCAGCGCAAAAAAGCCAGAAATTTGCCTTTTGTGTATTTTGGATTTCGCCTGTAAGTTATTTCAGCGTTTCGGTAAAATAAGAATATTGGTATTTTTTCACACAAAAGTAGTGGTCCATTCTACCAGCAATCCTAAACTCTAACTTCATGCGAGATTTCGCGTCCTTTTGGTTTCTATTTATGACCTTTATAACGGCTGCAAAATCAGGAACAATTTTAATTTTTGGTTCATTCCAACCCCTAAATATATTGCGGACATCTTTGAAAACAATAGGCCTAGCCCTTCTGAGCCTAACCCTATCCTGGTGAAAATTTTCGTGAGGATCGGACGATAATTGCAATCTGTATATAATATCCCCAACCTGTGTTGTATACACTTCAATATTATAAGTCGAATTGAAGAAATCGCATGCGATAAAAAATATGAAAAAATGTCGCAATATACTACAAAATCAATATTAACATCATTTTAGGCTTCTTTTTATGCGTTTTTTTTAGACTTTATAATTTTGTGCCAAGAGGGCTTTCTGAATTCACAACATTTGTCAAAATCGGCCAGCCATTCTTGAGATATAAGAATTCTAGCTAACACCCCCTTCCTTTGAATATAAACATTGCATATATTTCGCTATATATATCCGAGATATTTACTATCGACATCTACGTAACGGTCATAATTGTCCTGTTCGTCTATTTGTTATTTCGCCGGGATTAAAAATATTCGCGGTTTAATGGAAAATTTTACTTTTATTTAACACAAATGTTATGATCTATTTCACCCTCTAAATAGCCCTAAGCTCTAGCCCCGTGCTAACTTCCGCTTCGATTGGTCTATAATTGCGACCTGTAGAGTGATTTTAAATTAACATGGACAGACGGACGGACGGACACACATAGCTAAGATCCATATATACTTTCCTATATGGGAAACCAATATTTCGAGGTGTTACATAATTTTTGGCCCAATCAAACTTATAATACCCCCAACACATAGTGTTGTAAAGTATAACAAGTAAAAAAGCAGTAAGTTCGGCCGGGCCGAACTTTGAATACCCTCCACCATTTGGAACGAATTAGAAAATTTAAAAAAAATTAAATCTATTAAAAATTCTGTTAAAATCAATTTCGGAAGGTGCCGATATATGGGGGGATATACGATATTGTGGACCTATATAGACAATTACCTTTCTGGGGTTAAAGTGCTCACAAAGAACTCCTTGTGTAGATTTTCAGACAATACCATAGGAAAATATGGCTAAAATCATCAAAATACCGAATATCCGGGGTACCTTTATATGGGGGATATACGATATCGTTAACCTATATATGTCAGGGGGTAAACTGCTCACAATGAACCATGTGTAAAATTTCAGACAATTCCGTTGAAAAATGTAACTAAAATCATCAAAATACCGAATATCCGGGGTACCGTTATCTAGGGGGCTAACGATATTGTAGACCTATATAAATAATTCTCTTCCGAGGTATAAAGTACCCACAAGGTACTCCTTGTGTGGATTTTTAGACAATTCCGTTGAAAAATGTGGGTAAAATCATCAAAATACCGAATATCGGGGGGTCCCGCTATATGGGGGCTATACGATATCGTGGACCGATATAGCACATCTTCGAACTTCACATGACAATAATCCGTCCAATGAGAACTCAAAATGCAAAATTCATTGGGACTGCAATCAGTGAAATACGGAATATAAAGGATGCAAAATAGTAGAGCGAATTGGACCTTCTGTCAGAAATGGATTTCTTCCTAAACTTTCAAGATACCTTAAATCGCTTTTGCAGGTCATCATATGGGTCATTACCCCCGGATAAGGGTACAACCCGATTTCAAGTATATATTCTTCATACTAATTTCGGCAAATTTTGGTAATTTGCAAAATATTGTTAGGTTTTGGTATAACCATAAAATGATTTAAGCTATTTTCGGGGTCGTGGCCACTTTTTTTCATTTTTTGGGCCTTATTTAGCATTTTTTTTGTTTTGGGGGGTAGAAAATCTCTTCGCAGACAATTTAGAATTTTCATGGTAAAATCAAGAAGGTAAAGTCATGCAAATCAAATCAGAGATGGAAACTTATTTTTTGTGCAGTGAAATTTGACAAGGTAAATTACAGAAAATGCTTATTTGAAATGACTTTACCTTCTTAATTTTACCATCTTGACCACATTCATCAATTGATTTAGCTAAAAATTGTATTTAGGCTACTCTGGGGTAGAGAACCATCTTACATATAATTGTCCACCTAGGCATTATCAACCCAATGTGTGGTCAGTATAGACAATTTTGTATTCTATTAAATTTGTAACCCCCAAAAAATATTGCTGGAAATGTAGATTTGGGATGTACGTGCAAATGAAATAAACTCCAAAATGTGAAACTGAGACTCTGTCAGTCGGAAATTGGGGGCAGAAACATGAAAAATTACGAATTTAAAAAAGTAGCACGTGTCCAAACATTATTTTGATCATCATTGAATTATGCTCATATGAACCAGTAAGGAAAGCTCAAAAGTCGGGCGGGGCCGACTATATGATACCCTACACCACTATGCATATTTAGTAGAGCTCTCGTAAAAAGGTTTATACAGGGCATTTCAGAGCTCTATGAGATATTTGGTACAAAATCAAAATCTATCTAATTCTATCGTGCATTTTACGAACTATAGCTATCTCTGAACCGGGTTTCTCCAAATTTGACGTATTAGGTTCTAGACTGAATTCGGTCTTATGTACGAAAATTCTTGCCATTTGGGCTGATATTGGCCATTTGATGCACAATTAACACGAAATCGGATGAAGATATATATGGGAGCTATAGCTATATCTGAACCGATTTTTACTAAAATTGGTGTACTTGCTTCTAAGCTGGTTTCGGCCGGATTTGCCAAAATTGATGCTATTACGGCCATTTGGTGGTCAATAACCCGAAATCGGATGAAGATATATATGGGAGCTATATCCAAATCTGAACCGATTTCGGTAAAATTTAAAACAGCTATTCCTGTGCTCCATCTAATACCTGGTACCAAATATCACGGTTGTGGAGTGAATATTACGAATGTAAGGGACTAAAACACTTAATCGGATGAAACATATATATGGTTGCTATATCTATATCTGAACCGATTTTCACTAAATTTGATATACTTGCTTCTAGGCTGAATTTGGTCCGATGTACTAAAATTCAGTCCATTTGGACTTATATCGGCCATTTGGTGCACAATTAACCCGAAATCGGATGAAGATATATATGGGAGCTATATCCAAATCTCAACCGATTTCAATAAAATTACAAACAGCTATTTCTGGGCTGTATCTTTTATCTGGTACCAAATATCATTCTTGTGGAGTGCATATTACGAATGTGAGAGGCTTAAATACTAAATCGGATAAAACATATATATGGGAGCTATAGCTGTTTCTGAACCGATTTTCTCCAAATTTGTTGTATTTGCTTTAAGGCTAATCTCGGTCACATGTGCCAAAATTCGGGCCATTTGGGCTGATATTGGCCATTTGGTGGTCAATTAACCCGAAATCGGATGAAGATATATATGGAAGCTATATCCAAATCTGAACCGATTTCGATAAAATTTAAAACAGTTATTTCTGTGCTCCATCTAATACCTGGTACCAAATATCACGGTTGTGGAGTGCATAGTAGGAATGTGAGGGACTTCAAAGATCAAATAGGATGAAAGATATATATGGGAGCTATAGCTATATCTGAACCGATTTCCAAATTTTATATACTTGCTTCCAGGCTGAACTCGGTTGGGTGTGCCAAAATTCAGGTAATTTGGACTGATAGTGGACATTTGGTGCACATTTAACCCGAAATCGGATGAAGATATATATGGGAGCTATATCTAAATTTGATCCGATTCTCACCAATTTCAATAGGGTTCGTCCTTGGGCCAAAAAAATATTGTTTGGAAAATTTCATCTCAATCGGATAATAAATGCGACCTGCATTTTGTTCACAAGAATACATGGACAGACGGACGGACGGACAGACGGACTGACATGCATAAATCGACTCAGAAAGTGATTCTATGAAGGTTCTCAAAAGTAACTATGGGTCTTTCTCGTTTCCTTCTCCATGTTACAAACAAATGCACAAAGACATAATACCCTTACCACTATGTGGTGTAGGGTATAAATATGCGTTAAAAACTAAAAGTACGGGCCGGCAACGCGGGCCGGCCCAGCTAGTATGTATATATACATTTATACAATTGACATTTTCGCATATATACAATGGGCAAATATTGTTGAAGCCTTTTAATTAAAGACATTTTAGTTCTATACGATATTATTCTATAACTTCAGATGAAAATATTGACAAGTTAAAATTAAAAAAAAAAAAACTTAAATGTTGACGAGCTCGAAAACATATGTACGTGTTTTATTAATTTGTGTACTGACAACCCACATCCATAAAAATAAGTTTTTGGTTGCTAAAACAGAAATAGTGGCAGCCGAAATCAGAGCTATTGCTTATTTTGTGTGCTGAATTTTTACATAAATTGTTGGTTAGGGCTAACAAAAAATAGCTAGTTTATCAAAAACGAACTAAATAGCCATGTGCTGATCTAAATAGCGTGGATGTCAATATTTAATAGCAGTTGTACTGTAAGGATAAGGGTAATTTCAATAGGTGCTGGCTTTTCAACGCTGAATTTTATTATTTTATTATATTTCTGCAAACGAATAAGTGATTTGACTATATCGAGGTATACACCAAAATGTAAACAGACATCTTGCTTCTGATTGGTTGAACCAAATTAGCTGCAAAATGTGTGTTGAAAATAGAAATGAATAGTAAGAAAAATGTGAATGCTTGTAATTAGAAACTATAAAAATTGGGAATTTTTAAATATGATCCGTTTTTACAACGTTATTAGTTTGTAGATTTTACTACATTTATATTTTAGGTAACGCTGTTACGAAAAGACAATGTTAGAATTGGATAAATTTTGAGTTTCAATCATCATGGCAAAATAATACAGATAGTTAAATTGCAAATCCAATTTGAAAAGCAATTTTTTGTTTTTGCTGAAAGTCGTCTGTTAACACACAAGTTCTGCAAAAGAGAGCGGTTCTAGAGAAATGTTGACAGTTTTTTTTTCTGAGAGTTTGCAAATTCTTGCCGGACAAATTTCTTCTTACTATCACTTGCAACTGTTCCTCTCTTGCTTCTCTTTTCTTTATATTTGAGCAAGCAAGTTTAAAACATGTTTATCTTGGAATTCTCATTCCTATTAGTATTGTTTTTCGGTTTATTTTTAATTTCTGCGTGCTTGCTTTGAATATGCCTATTTATTCTCCATTGAAACTCCATAAGTTTTTGATGCAACTTATTCTGAATAAGTTCGAGAAAGACCCAAAACCAATATATTTGTAATCTTTGTACAATATGGGGGGAAATCAGGTTTGTAAAACTACTGAAATACAGCGCTGAGACTATGTCCACTTTCTGTCAGAATTATTCAAATTTGTATGCAACAATTCGATCTCATTTATTCGATTCTTCCTCGTTTTTATTATGTGCAAAAATGAATGATTTGATTTTTCTAGAAATATTATCCAAACTGTTTAATTCTCTAAAAAAAACTATCTTTACGCGCGCCCAGGGATGTATATTTTTTAATAGATTATTTTGAACTCATACGTTTGTAACTCATTGAAATAGTAATTTAATACATGCAACGGCAAGCTAAAATTATGCATAGAGTTGTCTGCCAGTCTGTCAGGTCAGACCCCATATAATTGTACCTCACCATATTCGGTATTTTGACGGTTTTTCCACACTTTCTAAGGCAATAGTTTAAAATTCGGTAATAGGTTCTACCTCATGTGGCACAACATTTTCTATATAGGTCCACGTTTTCATATGGCCCCCATATAAAGGTACTTCCCAATATTTGGTATTTTGAGGATTTTAGCCACAATTTCTGTTTATATAGAACAATTTCTCTATAAACCAATATTTTCAATAGCCCCTATCCTCTCGATATTCGTTATTTTTATGATTGTGGCCAACTTTTGTATACATAATTATTTGAAATTTGTATTGGATATTGGTAATAATAGAAGTGAGCATATCCTCGAATGCCAAGTACAGAAATATTTTCCATGAGTTAATTAATAAATTGCCCACATTTTCGTACAACCCCCACATGACGATACCTCCCAATGGTCGGTATTTTGATGATATTAGCGACAATATTCACCGGAATTGTTTTCAAGTTAAATGGAACTGTTTGAAATTATGGGGGAATTGTTTCAAGTTTGATGCAATTGTTTCAAATTTCTTATTTGAAGTTCGGAATCGGTACTACAGCTCATGACAAGAAAATACTTGTGCGTCTTCGTATAGTCCCCACTAAGCGGTATTTTCGCCGGAATTTTTTTCAAGTTCCTTCCAAATGGTGAACGGTCGAAATCTATATATATAAAAGACAGTTGTGTTAGTAACTACACTTAGAACTCAAGAATCGCTGATCTGATTTTAACGATTTAGACGAATTCGGAATTGGCAGAATTTAGCTCTTGACAAAAAAGGACAAAATCACAAAAAAATCGCTTAAAAATGTGAAATTTGAACATTTTTGTTTTGACGTTTGAAATGTACAATAGTAATGTTTTATATTGCATGATTTTATCCTTTTTGACTTACTATTTTCAAATGTACATTTGTATATTTTTTCTTAAATCAAATATGGTATGTAGTCTTTTTGGGGGAGTATAAAGCGACAACGGACAAAACTGTATGTATGTATTTATTGAAACTATAAGAATAATATCATTTTCAAAGATAATCAACTATGAAAAAAAAAATAATAATATATTATATTTTCAATTTGATTTTACTTTCAATTTGATTAATTTTATTTCTTGAAAACTGAAATTGCAGGCGGTTTACATTGAAGTGTGTGGCGAAACTGAATAGATGATTTCGAAATAATTTAACGCGGACAAACCAAGGTTAAAGAATAATTACTTTTTTAAAATCGCTAAAATATCACGAAAAAGGAGACTCTTTCATTGCATTCTAAAATCGGGAAAAAATTGAGAAAAACATTTCAATGGAATCGTATATCAAAATAGTAGTACATTCTATTGACAAACTTTGTAAGGACCTTTAAATATTTGCTGTAAAAAATCAACGAACAAGTTGAAGATTTTTTTTAATTGTTTTTCTTCTTTTGTTAATTTTATATAATATAATTTTTTTACTTACATTTCCTTTTTTTAATATAAAGGGTGCAAAATAATAGAGCGAATTGGACATTTAGTAAGAAAAGTATTTCTATACTTCCAGAATTACTTCCCAAACATTCAAAATACCTAAAATCGCTTTGGCTGATCATGATATGGGTCATAACTCGAGGATAAGGGTACAGCCCGATTTCAAGTATATTTTACATTTTTAACATATTTATGTAACCGTCGTATGATTTAAACTATTTTTGTGGTCTTGGCCAATTTTTAATTTTTTTTGGCCATTATTTGGCATCTTTGTTTCTAAAGGGGTAGAAAATCTCTTCGCATAAAATTTTGAATTTTTGGAGTAGGGCCTATTTTGGTCTAAAACCATTCATCAATTGATTTCGTTAATTCTGTTGTAGAGAACAATCTTACAGGTAATTGCCCACATAGGCATTTATTTAAGTATAGTCCCCAGTATAGTCCTAACCAATGTGTGGTCAGAAAAGAGCTTAGCTGTCTCTTTACTTGTTATTTTTCAAAACAATATATACAAAATTGGCCGAAGTCACAAAAGAGTGTAATCATACATACTTTATTATACCCTACAGCTCAAGGTGGTCAGGGTATTACGTCTTTGTGCATTTGTATGTAACAGGCAAAAGGAAACGAGATAGACCCACAGTTCCTGTTGATGATCTGCATAGAATCACATTCTGAGTCGATTTATACATGTCCCTTCGTCCATCCGTCTGTCCATGTATGTTTGTAAATAAAGTACATGTCGCATTTATTGCCCGATCCAGATGAAATTTTGCGCAAATCATTTGGTTGATCCAAAGACGAGCCCTAGTGAAATTGGAGATAATCGGTCAAAATTTAGATATATATCATCGTCCGATTTGCATTTTATTGTGCACCAAGCCTGCAATATCAGCCCAAATGGTATGGAATTTTGCACAAACGACCAAATTACTACTAATAAGTCTACTAATAAGTATGCCAAATTTGATCGAAATCGGTTCAGACATAGCTATTGCTCCCACATATATTGTTCATCCGATTTGTTATTTTTGTCTCCGCAGCCGTAATATGCACGCTGTACCAACGATATTTGGGGAATTATATCAAATATAGTTCAGAAATACCTTTGCTAATTTTATCGAGATTGGCTCAGATTTGGATATAGCTCTCATATATATCTTCGTCCGGATAAGGGTACAACCCGATTTCAGGTATATATTCTTCATACTAATTTCGGCAAATTTTGGTAATTTGCAAAATATTATTAGGTTTTGGTATAACCATAAACTGATTTAAGCTATTTTCGGGGTCATTTTTGGGCCTTATTTGGCATTTTTTTTTTCTAAGGGGGTAGAAAATCTCTTCGCAGACAACTTAAAATTTTCAGAGTAGGGCCCATGGTAGAATCAAGAAGGTAAAGTCATGCAAACATATGTTTATAAATCATAGATGGAAACTTAGTTTTTATGAAGTAAAATTTGACAAGGAAAATTACAGAAAATGCAGAGAGGGGTTTGCTTATTTGAAATGACTTTACCTTCTTAATTTTACCATCTTGACCACATTCATCAATTGATTTAGCTAAAAATTGTATTTAGGCTACTCTGGGGTAGATAACCATCTTACATATAATTGCCCACCTAGGCATTATTAACCCAATGTGTGGTCAGTATAGACAATTTTGTATTCTATTAAATTTGTAACCCCCAAAAAATATTGATGGAAATGTAGATTTGGGATGTACGTGCATATGAAATAAACTCCAAAATGTGAAACTGAGACTCTGTCAGTCGGAAATTGGGGCAGAAACATGAAAAAATTACGAATATAAAAGTAGCACGTGACCAAACATTAGTTTGATCATCATTGAATTATCCTAATATGAAAAATATGGACATCATGAGGCCTCCAACACACAATTTAAGTGACAAAAAAAAAATAGTTGCCATCTTACAGGTGTAAAAGAATAATTATCTTTGACTATTTTGAAATCATTCTGCCCTTAATTATGAGGTAGACAAAATTAAATACCACACAGCACGAAATACAAAGTACGAATTAGAGCACATTTGAATACAATACAAAAAATTGACCTGGGTTTTCACCTGGGGATATTAATGATGTTCTATATCATATAGGTTTTTAACAGTCAAATCAAGACCTATAAAAAAATATCATGCTATTCAGGCTATTCAAACACCGGTAGACGAAAATCCATTATAATTTTTGTCATGATTATTTCTATTTAGAAATTACTAAGGATTCATTACTCATTATATACAAAAAAATGCATTATGCAGGCCAGCTAGTATATATAAATATATATATATATATATATATATACATATATATATATATATATATATATATATATATATATATATATATATATATATAATGCATATTTTTGTATATAATGAGTAATGAATCTTGGTGCAATATGATGTTAAATGGCGATCTTTTATGTCTAAAATTGTGATCTAGCTTTCAACTCCAGGACCTACATCGTGCTTCAGCTGGAAGATGCGAACACATTTAAACAAACAAAAATTACCGAAAAAGCCTAATGGGGCTCATTTCAAAGCGTGGACCTACTTCTTTCATGTGACAATAATCCGTCCAATGAGAGCTCAAAATGCAAAATTCTTTGGGAGTACAATCAGTAAAATACCAAATTTGAAAGGTGCAAAATAGTAGAGCGAATGGGACTTTTTGTAAGAAAAGGAATTCTATTCTTCCAGAAATTCTTCCCAAACATTTTAATTACCTGGCATCTTTGTTTCTAAGGGGGTAGAGAACCTCTTCGCATACAATTTGAAATTTTCAGAGTAGGGTCCATATTGGTCTTGACCACATTCATCAATTGATTAGGCTAAAAAATTGTATTTATGCTACCCTGGGGGTAAGAAACCATCATACAGATAATTGCCACATAGGAATTTATTTAAGTAAAGTCCCCACATTGGAGTATCCCCAAGTCCACTTTCACGTCTAATGTGTGGTCAGAAAAGATAATTTTGTATTCTATTGAATTTGTAACCCCCTAGAGAATATTGGTTGGGAACGTGAATTTGGGATGTACATCTATATGAAAAAAATTGTGAAAACATGAACAAATTACAAATATAAGAAAGTAGCACAGGACCGAATATTTGTTGAATTGTCATTGAATTATACTATGATGAAAATATGGACTTTACCAATTTACCATTTACCATAAAAAGGTGTAAATTAGTAATTATATTTGACTATTCTGAAATCAGTCTGCCCTCAATTATGAAGTGGATAAAACTATTTTCACTTATTTAAATCACGGGATTTTTTTTTAGTTTGACATGTTATGTTGTTCTGCTATATTTTTGATTTGGCCTCTATTTGTCATCTTGGATTATAAGGGGTGAAGAAAGTTTTCAATGTATATCGATATTTCGCAGTAGTGCCCAGTATTCCAAAGGATTTGGCTAAAAATGTGTATTTGGGGGGTGAAAATCTTACACAAAAATTTCAACATGTCTACAAATTTTAGAATTTCCTCCATGTAATAGTACCCCCTCAAGTCCACCTTTTGGCGGACAAACAGACTGACATGGTTAGGGGGACTTATGAGGACTCTAATGCACAATCTGAGGTGCTAATGGGTTTAAAAAAATAATTAACTTTGGCTATTCTTAAATCATTCAGACCTCAATTATGAGGTGTACCAAATACAGTAAATTCCAATTACTGCTCATTTGACTAAAAATTAAAAATTAATCGACCAGTACGTGAACACTTATAACAGTCATTTCTGTGAATAATTATGCTTTGACAAATATGCATAATAGACAAAAACTACGGGCCAGCTAGTATATATATATATATATATATATATATATATATATATATATATATATATACATATATACATTTCAAAAGTCAAAATAATATAATCTATATATATAAATGTAAGTTGTGTTAGTTACTACGCTTATAACTTAAGAACCGCTGGATTAATTTTAACGATTCACACAAATTCGGAGTTGTCTACTCTCCGAAAAGGATAATATCCAAAAAAATCGCGTAAAAATGTGATATATTAACATTTTCATTTTGACTTTTGAATTGTACAATAGTAATGTTTTATTTTGCATGATTTTTTTCCATTTTGACTTACTTTTTTCTAATGTACATTTGTAGTGTTTTTTTTTTATTTTATTTTTGAATTCGAATATTTATACCAATTTATTTAATTGACTTGATTTCTTGAGAACTGAAATTGATGGCGGGTTACATGGAAGTGTAGTAGCGAATTATGTGGTGGCGAAACGGAATAGATGATATCGAAATAATTTAACGCGGTCACACCAAAGTTAAAAGATAATTACTTTTCCTAAATCGCTGAAAAATCATGAAAAAGAGATCTCATTGCAAAAATCAAAAAAAAACATTTTCAATGGAATCGAATTTTAAAGTAATAGTACATTCTATTGACAAACTTTGTAAGGAAGGATCTTAAAACATTTGCTGTAAAAAATCAGCGAAAAAGTTGAAGACTTTTTCAATTTGTTATTCTTTTTTTGTCAATTTTTTTTTTTGTGAACAAAATAAAGAATAATTTTTCACTAAAAAAATTGAATAAGTGCGAAATAAGATGTTAACTGACATCTACCTTTCAACTCCAGGGCCTACATCGTGGGTTAGCTGGAAGATGCGAACACGTTTAAACAAACAAAAATGACCGAAAAAGCTTAATGGGGCTCATTTCAAAGCGTGACAATGATCCGTCCAATGAGAGCTCAAAATGCAAAATTCTTTGGGAGAATAATAAGTAATATACCAATATTGAAATAAAAGGTGCAAAATAGTAGAGTGAATGGGACTTTTAGTAAGAAAAGGTTTTATATCCTTCCAGAAATTCTTCCCAAACATTCAAAATACCTAAAATCACTTTTGCAGTTCTTTATATCGATCATAACTCATGGATAAGGGAACAACCCGATTTCATATTTATATATCCATCTATGATTTAAGTTATTTTTGGGGTCTTGGCCGGTCACTTTTTTCATTTTTTGGCCCTTATTTGACACACATTCATTCATCAATTGATTTGGCTAAAAAATGTTATTTATGCTACCCTGGGGTAGGGAACCATCATACAGATAATTGCCACATAGGAATTTATTTAAGTAAAGTCCCCACATTGGAGTATCCCCAAGTCCACTTTCACATCTAATGTGTGGTCAGAAAAGAAAATTTTGTATTCTATTGAATTTTTAACCCCCAAGAGAATATTGGTTGGGAACGTAGATTTGGGATGTGCATCCATATGAAATAAATTGTGGAAACATGAACAAATTACAAATATAAGAAAGTAGCACGGGACCGAATATTTGTTTAATCATCATTGAATTATCCTATGATGAAAATATGGACTTTAAGGGGTCTCCAACTTACAATTTAAATGGCAAATAAAATTAATTCCCATCTTATCATTCTGCCCTCAATTATGAGGTGGATAAAACTATTTTTACTTATTTAAATCACGCGAAATGCTATGACATGCTATATTGTTCTGCTATATTTTTGATATGGCCTCTATTTGTCATCTGTGATTATAAGGGGTAGAAGAAAGTTTTCAATGTAGGTCGATGTTTCGGAGTAGTGCCCATATAAAGAAGGTACCTCCTAATTTAACCACATTTCAAAGAATTTGGCAAATAATGCGTATTAGGGGGGTGAAAATCTTACACTAAAATTTCAACATATCTACAAATTTTAGAATTTTTATCCATGTTATAATACCCTCTCAAGTCCACCTTTTGGCGGACAAACAGACTGACATGGTTAGGGGGACTTATGAGGACTCTAATGCACAATCTAAGTTGCTAATGGGTTTAAAAAAGTAATTAACTTTGGCTATTCTTAAATCATTCAGCCCTCAATTATGTAGTATACAAAATACAGCAAATTCAAAATTACTGCTCATTTGACTGGAAGATTTTGCTACGATTTTTACCATATTAAAAATTAATTTGATCCCTTATATGGCCATAAGATTGATATATACTTTTTAATAGATTTGTATAGCACATCCACACAGTTGAAGCCCACGGTTTAAATATTGAAGCCCACTGGTTAAAATTGGGTACAGGTATATTAAAACACTTTAAATCGACCTGTACGTGAACACTTATATCAGTCATATCTGTGAATAATTATGCTTGGGAATATATGCATAATAGACAAAAACTACGGGCCGGCAACGCGGACCGGGCCAGCTAGTATAATATATATATATATATATATATATATATATATATATATATATATATATATATATATATATATATATATATATATATATATATATATATATATATATACTATATATACACCTCTGGGCTGAATGATTTAAGAATAGCCAAAGTTAATTACTTTTTTAAACATATTAACACCTTAGATTGTGCATTACAGTCCTCATAAGTCCCCGTAACCATGTCGGTCTGTTTGTCCGCCAAAAGGTAGGCTTGAGGGGGTACTATTACATGGAGAAAATTCTAAAATTTGTAGATATGTTGATATATTTCCCTAAGATTAAATAAAGCAGAACAATATAGCATGTCAGACTGAAAACATTTTTGCGTGATTTAAATTGGTAAAAATAGTTGTTTCCACCCCATAATTGAGGGCAGAATGATTTCAGAATAGTCAAATATAATTACTTTTTTACACCCATTACCGTAAAATGCGAATTAATTTTATTTGTCATTTAAATTGTAAGTTGAAGACTCCATAAAGTCCATATTTTTCATCATAGTATAATTCAATGACGATTCAACAAATATTCGGTCCCGTGCTACTTTCTTATATTTGTAATTTGTTCATGTTTTCACAATTAATTTCATATAGATGTACATCCCAAATCTACGTTCCCAACCAATATTCTCTTGGGGGTTACAAATTCAATAGAATACAAAATTATCTTTTCTGACCACACATTAGACGTGAAAGTGGACTTGGGGATACTCCAATGTGGGGACTTTACTTAAATAAATTCCTATGTGGCAATTATCTGTATGATGGTTTCTTACCCCCAGGGTAGCATAAATACAATTTTTTAGCCTAATCAATTGATGAATGTGGTCAAGACCAATATGGGCCCTACTCTGAAAATTTCAAATTGTATGCGAAGAGGTTCTCTACCCCCTTAGAAACAAAGATGCCAGGTAATTAAATTGTTTGGGAAGAATTTCTGGAAGGATAGAATTCCTTTTCTTACAAAAAGTCCCATTCGCTCTACTATTTTGCACCTTGCAAATTTGGTATTTTACTGATTGTACTCCCAAAGAATTTTGCATTTTGAGCTCTCATTGGACGGATTATTGTCACATGAAAGAAGTAGGTCGACGCTTTGAAATGAGCCCCATTAGGCTTTTTCGGTAATTTTTGTTTGTTTAAATGTGTTCTCATCTTCCAGCTGAAGCACGATGTATACTAGCTGGCCCGGTCTTAATGCATATTTTTGTATATAATGAGTAATGAATCCATAGTAATTTCTAAATAGAAATAAATAATCATGACAAAAATTATAATGGATTTTCGTCTACCGGTGTCAGATACTTTGAATAGCCTGACCTTTTTTATAGGTTTTGGTTTGACTGTTAAAAACCTATATGATATAGAACATCTTTAATATCCCCAGGTGAAAACCCAGGTCAAAATTTTTGTATTGTATTCAAATGTGCTCTAATTCGGATTTTGTATTTCGTGCTGTGTGGTATTTAATTTTGTCTACCTCATAATTAAGGGCAGAATGATTTCAAAATAGTCAAAGATAATTATTCTTTTACACCTGTAAGATGGCAACTATTTTTTTTTTTTGTCACTTAAATTGTGTGTTGGAGGCCTCATGATGTCCATATTTTTCATATTAGCATAATTCAATGATGATCAAACTAATGTTTGGTCACGTGCTACTTTTATATTCGTAATTTTTTCATGTTTCTGCCCCAATTTCCGACTGACAGAGTCTCAGTTTCACATTTTGGAGTTTATTTCATATTTCATATAATTCGCATTTTACGGTAATGGGTGTAAAAAAGTAATTATATTTGACTATTCTGAAATCATTCTGCCCTCAATTATGGGTGGATAAAACTATTTTTACCAATTTAAATCACGCAAAAATTTTTTCAGTTTGACATGCTATATTATTCTGCTTTATTTAATCTTAGGGAAATATATCAACATATCTACAAATTTTAGAATTTTCTCCATGTAATAGTACCCCCTCAAGCCTACCTTTTGGCGGACAAACAGACCGACATGGTTACGGGGACTTATGAGGACTGTAATGCACAATCTAAGGTGTTAATATGTTTAAAAAAGTAATTAACTTTGGCTATTCTTAAATCATTCAGCCCAGAGGTGTATATATAATATATATATATATATATACTATATATACACCTCTGGGCTGAATGATTTAAGAATAGCCAAAGTTAATTACTTAGTTATATATATATATATATATATATATATATATATATATATATATATATATATATATATATATACAGTTGCACTTTTAAATTGCTGTTTTTTTATTTCTCTCACAATTTGTTGATCAGAACAGGCTGAAGTTTTCACGGCCTTCCTACGTTATTGACTGTTACTACTGATCCAGTTTCATAAAACCGACAATCCTAATGTATAACTTTTTACGACGATAACGATTTTTACTACGATTTTTCTTTTATGATATCGAAACCAGTAAGGAAAGCTCAGAAGTCGGGCGGAGCCGATACCCTACACCACTATGCATATTTAGTAGAGGTCTCGTAAAAGAAAGGTTTATATTGGGCATTTCTGAGCTCTATGAGATATTTGGTACAAATTATGATTATGGTAGAGTGCATACTCTGAAAGTTGGAGATTTATACACCAAATCGGATAAAACATATATATGGGAGCAAAAAAAAAACAGTTATTTTTTACTGTATCTGATATCAGGTACCAAATATTATTCTTGTATCGTGCATTTTACGAATTTGAGGGATATATAGCTACATCTGAACCAATAATGATATTGGCCATTTGGTGCTCAATTAACCCGAAATCGGCCGAAATTATATATGGGAGCCACATCCAAATCTGAACCGATTTCCATAAAATTTAAAACAACTATTTCTGAGCTGTATTTTATATCTGGTACCAAATATCACGGTGATTAGGAAGGTGAGGGACTTAAAGACCCAATCGGATGAAATTTATATATATGGGAGCTATATTTATATCTGAACTGATTTTAATAAAATTAGAAACAACCATTTGTGGAATGTATCTGATAACTGGTACCAAATATAATTCCTGTGAAGCACACATTACGAATGTGAGGAACTTAAACACCAAATCGGACATAACATATTTATGGGAGATACATGGGAGCCGAAGATATATATGGGAGCTACATCTCATTTGGACCGATTTTCACCAATTTCAATAGGGTTCGTCCTTGAGCAAAACAAATGTTATTTAGAAAATTTTATCTCAATCGAATAATAAATGCGACCTGTTACCCGACCTGTTTGTTAAAAAAAATACATGGACAGACGGACGGACATGCATAAATCGAATCAAAATGTGATTCTATGCTGATCACCAAAAGGAAATATTGGTCTATCTCGTTTCCTTCTCCATGTTACAAACAAATGCACAAAGACATAATACCCTTACCACTATGTGGTGTAGGGTATAGAAAGCAAAACTAATAGTTCCTTGCATGTTCTAATACAAACAAATCTGGTAAATTAAAAATTGTAGGGTTCGTGGGGAGACCACTAATCCTAATATTTAGGGGTTTTTATTATTTTATTATTTTATTAAAATATCTTATATTATATCGTAGATATAACGAGACAGACGTTTCCGTCTAGAAACGTTTTTATCCACTTTATAATATTTTCAGTATCAAGGGTCAACACAGACACAAAATGTCCAATGCCGTCCACTTAATACTAGAGATTTTATAAAATAAAAGACGATGATATTCTTGTGTTTGATACTTTATTTCCAAAAGCAACTCCAAGAATGACAAACTTAGCCTAATACGTGTACTTATATAGGCGAGATCATAAACACGTGGAATGATTAAAACATGAAATTGAGAGTGATTGAGTGTAAACAAAATAATCACAATAACAATATCACTTGTAAAAGAAAGAAAGAAAAACAATCACTCAATCTCTCATAGGTATTTTACAATAATGTCAAAATAAACTCATTTCATTGAACTTATGCGAGAGCACTAGAGAACAATTAGAGCATCACTCAATAATCATCAACGAAATGCAGAAATGCAGTTACTTAACACAAAACAACATATTCTCTTATTCTTGGCATATAACAAAATTACTTATCTGAACACTCGAGCAAAATTACAGTTCAAGTTAATGTAAAATAATTGATGTTATAATAATAATGCAAACAAATCATGATATAAAATTAAATAACACATAAATATATAAATAATAATGGTGTGTCCGCTACAGCCTCCCCCTCTGCCTCAGAAATCGTCTCTGATGATGTGGCAGTACTAGACACCTCCTGTATGTTTCCTTTTTCTCAGAGATCTTCTCAATGGCACATTGTCATTATTAGTTTCTAAGTTTGGTGTATCTGGAACATTTACATCTGCTGTTGTGTTGTTAGCGGTTGTTGTAGTTTCAGTGGTTTGGTTATCATTGGTATTGTTTATGTTGCACTTCTTCGGCCTTCCTCTTTGTCGCAAGGGATATATTGGAACCTCCTCACGTCCATCATATAAAAGTAGATCCGACGAATGGTATGTTGCCAGTGGAATTGTGGGATTTTCTAACGTTGCAACCGAATATGTATTAGATCCCTTCTTTTCCATGACAATATAGGGACCGTCACGTCGTGGTACAAATTTTGATGTCAGGCCTTTATCTTTGTTGCTAAGAATGTGTGTTGAGACGAGTACACGATCACCAATATTTATTTTCTTCTGTGGGATTCTTTTTGCATCAACGTATGTTTTATTTTTATCTTGCATCATTTCTTCGTTCTCTTTAGCTCTTTTAAAAGTATCTGCTAGTCTAAGCAGGTGTGGTGTTATTTGTGGTACAAAATTCTCGGCATTCACTATAGCACGGAGGTCATGTTGCACATCCAGTGGAGTTCTTAGTTCTCTTCCGAACGTAAGATATGCAGGTGTATAATTGGTTGTGGAACATTTCGCAGTGTTCATGGCGAATCTGATCGCAGGAAGATTTGTATCCCATAATGTGTGATCTTTCCCAACGTGAATAGATAACTGCACTTTTAAGTCCCTATTTTTCCTTTCTACTGGATTAGCTTCCGGATGATAGACAGGTGTAAAACTTTGTTCAATTTTCAAGCAATAGGTCAGCTTCTGCATTACCGATGAAATAAATTGAGAACCATTATCCGAATGGATCCTTCTTGAAATTCCATATCTCAGAAATATTTCATTTAATAATATAATGGCACAATTTTCAGCCGATGCCTCTCGAAGAGCGAATAATTCAGTCCAGCGACTACACAAATCCTCAACAATCAATATCCATTGATTTCCTCTTTTTGTACTAGGTAATGGCCCAAACAGATCAATCGCAACAATTTCAAATCTCTGGTTACTAGATACAGTCTGAAGTAAGCCAGAAGGTTTCATATTATTAGCCTTATACCTTTTACAATCTATGCAAGATTTTACATATTGATGAATCTCAGATCTCATTTTTGGCCAATAATAGTGAGGAGTAATACGATTTATAGTCCGCTCAATACCATAATGCCCAGCTGTCGGTTCATCGTGGTGATTATAAAGAATGATATGCCGCATGGATTTTGGAACAACCAGTTGCCCATTTTCTGAATCTTCTTCATGACAAAATCTATATAATACTCCATCTTGCATTATGAAGCCTCTGTTGATGTAACGAATCACGTTTTCATCATCCTTTTCGAAGGATTGGATTATATCCTTAATATCCTCATCTTCCATTTGTGCCTTTCTAATCTCTTCAGCCCCTTTCCTCGGAAAATCAATTCTAATGGAACAAATTTCACAAGTGCTATCATTGTGATTTTCATCAGGACATGGTGGTCTCGATAACGTATCTGCAACAGCATTTTTGCGGCCAGGTGTATAACCAAAAGTGATATTATACATTTGAAGTTGTAATGCCCACCTGGCGAGTCGTCCAGTGGGGCTTTTTAAACTGAAGAGCCATTTCAATGGTTGATGGTCCGTAAGCACTTGTACTTCTGACCCTTCAACGTATCCACGAAACTTTTGGATAGCCCAAACCACCGCCAAGGCTTCACGTTCTGTGGTTGAATAATTTCTTTCGGCCGGAAGTAACAACCTGCTGGCATATTCTATAGGATGTTCCTCATCCTTCTCCCCCTGGATCAATACAGCTCCCAAGGCATAATTGCTTGCATCGGTCATTATTTTAAAAGGCTTTGTCTCATTAATTTGCTTCAAAATTGGAGGTGAAACTAGGAGATGTTTTAATTTTTCAAACGCAGTTTGCTCCCTTTCCGTCCATATCCATTTAGCATTTTTCTTTGTGAGATCAGATAGTGGTTTCGCCACGTCTGCGAAATTTGGAATAAAACGTCTATACCACGAACATGTCTGCAAAAAGGATATGACTTGTTTAGGATTCAAAGGTCTGGGACGTTTTATAATAGCCTGAGTTTTCTCGGGGTCAACTTTTAATCCTTCAGTTGTTAATATATGACCGAGATATTTAACTTTCGGTAAACAAAAATTACATTTATCACGATTTAAATGGAATCCAAAATCTCGAAGTCTTTGGAATGTTTTCTTCAAATCGATTATGTGACCTTCAAGGCTACTTGAGCATATAATTATATCATCGAGATAAGCCAGAATTGTAATATTGGGTAAACCAGTGCGAAATTTGTCTATTAAGCGTTGGAAAGTCGCCGGAGCATTCTTTAACCCGAACGGCATTCTATTGAAGATAAAAATTCCAAAGGGTGTAGTAAATGCGGTCTTTAATTTGTCCTTTTCTGCTATTTTAATCTGCCAATATCCGGATCTCAAATCAAGGGTGGACATGAATGGAGTTGTCTTCGCAGTATGTAGAAGATCATCCATTCTTGGTAGAGGATACGTATCAGTTACTGTAATAGCATTCAGGCGTCGGTAATCTACGCAGAGTCTAATTTTATTATCCTTCTTTGGAATTAAAACAACCGGAAATGCCCATGGAGACTCCGTTTCCGCTATTATATTTTTCTTCAACATTTCATCCAGCTCTTGTCTCAGCAACGTTTTCATTTTGGGGAATATGCGATATGGCGCTGTTGAAACTGGACTATGACTGCTAGTGATAATATAGTGCTCTACCTCCGATATCGGCACATCTATATCTTCAAATATTTGACTCTCTTCCTTAAGCATACTTTCAATAGATTCTTTTTCCGAATCATTAAGAAGAATTGCCTCATTATGCCCCAGAGTAAAATCTATGGCATTATGCTCCAAAGACTCAAAAATTTCCTTACAGTAGTCTTCCATCTTTTGTTTTTTCATAGGAGGAAAAAGATTTGAGGGCTTGTCTACAATTACTCCTTCAGGCAGCGAATCAGCAAATAACTTGTTTGTATATCCTGGAGAGTAGTCATTATTGTTAGAATTCAGGTTCTCAAAATTCTTGAAAAAAATTTAACATCATCTCTGTACTTTTTCTGGGGATCTTCGACCATTATGTTATTCATTGGAGAAGCTTTTTGCATTTTGAAAAGAAAAAAATTTTCAGGCTCATCTTTAAAATACCATGCTCGTTGTGAAAGATCTAGAACAATACCGCATTCTTCGAGGAAGTCTATACGGAGAAGAGATCTATTTCCTTTTGCTTTAGGCAGGCATATGATTTTAATACGCTTAAACCTTTTTCCTATTATAATACTAGCTGTTGTTGAAAAAAAGTTTCATTGCGGACGATTCCGTCAGCTAGGACAATTTGAGCAATACCTTTTTCGAATGGCAATCCGATTGCCTTAGACTTTTCAAACAAAATTTGTCCTGCTACACTTGTCATTGCAGCTGTATCAAAATATGCTTCTCCCTGCATGGCTTGTATATTGACACCTACAAGTGAAATATTTCATCCTGCTACTCCGACACTTAGAGAATTAAAATCCAATTTTCCAGTACTAGCGCGGGGTTTATCTTTATTAAAGAAAGGACAATTAGATCGGTAATAACCAGCCGCGCCGCAACCGTAGCAATTCAGCTTTGTTTCTGGGGCTTTAACATTAGAATGCTTATCTGCCTCCATTTTCTTATAGCAATTTCCAACAGTGTGATTCTTTTTACGGCAGTATGAACATTTCACTTACTGGGATTTTCAATGTCGAGTTTTCGATCAATTTTCTTCTCTCTACTTTCGTTGGCTAACATCTCTACTTCTCTGGCCTTAGCCAGCAGTTCTTGAAATGATGAAACACTGTTACGGGGTATTCTTTCCCTGATGTGTATATTTAGCTGTGAAAAAATCATATCTATCATCATCTTCTCTGGCAACTTGTCAGACAGTTGAGCAAACAAAGATCTTTTTCGGCATACAAATGCATCTGTAGTTTCAAACATTTTTTGTTTGTCTCGAAAAAATCTCGCTATATATGCGCCAATCTGGCTTTGGCGGAGCAAACGCTTTTCTTAAAAGATCAATTGCTTCTGGGAATGTTTTAGCTTCATCTTGTACACCTTGCCACCACGTGGAAGCATAACCCTCTAGAAGTAACGAGAGGCTATTTAGTGCATGGACATCAGTGATATTCTCGGATTCTTTATATACCAATATGGTCGCAATAAAGTCTTCAACTTTGGTCGAATTTCTGTCTCCATTAAAACGAGATGTGCATGTGCTAAAAGTACTATTCTTTGGCTTTTCCCTGGCTGCTAAGCCACCTAGAAGATTTCTTAACATTTCCTCCGTAACATTAAAAAATATTGGGGAATTTGTTGGAGTTCGAGCTTCATTTTGCCAGGACACATTGGGATTTCCACTATTTCTAATTGGATCTGAATTTTGTTGAGGAACAGAGTTTTGAACATTACCTGACACACCTGGTAATTCACCATCTATATGATTCACAGTACCTTGTCGGACTGGTGGTGTATTTCTGGGACTTCGTCTCATATTCCACACTTTTTGAAACACAGACTTGGTTACCCTTTTTCAAACTGGTGCAACTTCTCTCCCCAATTATTCCGAATGACAACAACAACCAAATGATACCTTACCAGTGTACCAACAACAAATCACTCGCAGTACTAATTTGCGTTTGCCGGCGGTAAAATGCAACAGATTATGGATTCTGCTACACGATTTGCGTTAAATAGGCAATTTTTGGTTTCTGCTAAATTTCTGGAACAATATTTTTTTTTTTTTTGTTGGGCGCCACTTGTAGGGTTCGTGGGGAGACCACTAATCCTAATATTTAGGGGTTTTTATTATTTTATTATTTTATTAAAATATCTTATATTATATCGTAGATATAACGAGACAGACGTTTCCGTCTAGAAACGTTTTTATCCACTTTATAATATTTTCAGTATCAAGGGTCAACACAGACACAAAATGTCCAATGCCGTCCACTTAATACTAGAGATTTTATAAAATAAAAGACGATGATATTCTTGTGTTTGATACTTTATTTCCAAAAGCAACTCCAAGAATGACAAACTTAGCCTAATACGTGTACTTATATAGGCGAGATCATAAACACGTGGAATGATTAAAACATGAAATTGAGAGTGATTGAGTGTAAACAAAATAATCACAATAACAATATCACTTGTAAAAGAAAGAAAGAAAAACAATCACTCAATCTCTCATAGGTATTTTACAATAATGTCAAAATAAACTCATTTCATTGAACTTATGCGAGAGCACTAGTGAACAATTAGAGCATCACTCAATAATCATCAACGAAATGCAGAAATGCAGTTACTTAACACAAAACAACATATTCTCTTATTCTTGGCATATAACAAAATTACTTATCTGAACACTCGAGCAAAATTACAGTTCAAGTTAATGTAAAATAATTGATGTTATAATAATAATGCAAACAAATCATGATATAAAATTAAATAACACATAAATATATAAATAATAATGGTGTGTCCGCTACAAAATTATATTTAAAGCTTTTGGGGAGCATAAATATTTATGTTTTGGGATGAATACTTTTGTGCGGAAGTAATTGACAACTAAAAAATTATGTTACGAAGTTTTTTAAATAGACAATATTGTAAAAGAAAGTGAAACATTTTATTTTTTTGAAAGTTCAGAAGTTTTTTTAATTATACCGATCTTTTATAGTATATATAAGCTTGCTTTTGTATACCCTCTACCATACATAGTATAGAGGGCATATTAAGTTTGTAACACATCGAAATAACAATTTTAGACATAACAAAGTATATATATTCTTGATTAGCGTAAAATTCTTTGACGATTTGGCCCTGTCCGTCCGTCTGTTGTAATCACGCTAGAGTCAAAACGAACAAAAGCTAAACTTTTGCACAGATCAGTCTTTTGATGATGTGTAGCCATCATTTGTTGTTCGTTATTATATAGGTCCTCGTTTTCGGATAGCCCCCGTATAACAGTACCTCCCGATGTTCGATACTTTGATTGTTTTTGCCTCATTATTCACCGGAATTATTGAAATTTCGTAATTAATGTTCCTAAAAGGTACTACAGCCTGTGACAAAAAATTGTATATGCAGGTTCAGGTCTTCGTATAGCCCCGATATAACGGTACCTTCCTTTTGGAAAAACATTGCTTTAATTCAAGACAAGCCGTAAAGTCAAAATGATTTCAAATGATATCTTGAAGGAAGAGTTTCCGGTGGATATGAATACTTTTTTTTCTAAACTTTCTATTCGTTCTACTATTTTTCATAGTCCGCATATTACATGGCTCTTCATATTCGGTATTTCACTGATTGAAGTCCCAATAAATTTTGGACTTTGAGATCTCATTGGATAGATTAAAGCCACATGAAAGAAGTAGGTCCACGTTGGCATCTTCCAGCTGAGGCAACATTTAAGTCCTGGGCTTGAAAAGCTAAATGCCAATCATAGTCAGGAAAGATCACCATTTCATATCGTATTGTGGACTAATTTAATTTTCTATACCTTTCATTCAGAATTCAAAACTATAAAAAATGTACACGTCTATATAGCATGTCAAATTGAAAATATTACGAAAAATTAAAAAAAATATGTACCACAAAAAAATATACCAAATAAATTTTATTCAGATTTTGATAGGCGTGTTTTACGCATTTTTCATACCCTCCACCATTCTATGGAGGGTATATTAGCTTTGTCATTCCGTTTGTAACTCCTCGAAATATTCATGATAGACCCTACAAAGTATATATATTCTGGATTTAGCGATGTCCGTGTATGTCTGTATGTCAGTTGTAATCACACTATCTATTGAACGAATTGAGATAGAAGGGTAAAATTTTGAACACATGTGTATTTTTCCAGAAGGTTAAGTTCTTAAATGGGTCATGTTGGTCCACGTCTTCGTATAGTCCCCATATAACGATACATCTCGATATCGGTATTTTGATGATTTTAGCCACATCATTTACCCGAATTGTTTTAAATTTCGTATTCGACTTTTTTAATGGGTACGCATTACGTCTTCGTAAAGACGCCAATATAACGGCTATTGTCGGTATTTTTAAGATTTTAACAGATTTTATTTTTTTGAAAATATTCAAATTCGTTCCAAATTTTGGAGGGTGTTCAAAGTTCAGCCCGATCGAACTTACCGCTTTTTTTATTTGTTTGAAATAACTTTTTATTTAGTTACTTATTATTTTTTTTATTTTATTTTTTTTTTTTGGAAAAACATTGCTTTAGTTCAAGATAAGGCGTACAGTTGCGCACCAATACAGTTGCACTTTTAAATTGCTGTTTTTTTATTTCTCTCACAATTTGTTGATCAGAACAGGCTGAAGTTTTCACGGCCTTCCTACGTTATTGACTGTTACTACTGATCCAGTTTCATAAAACCGACAATCCTAATGTATAACTTTTTACGACGATAACGATTTTTACTACGATTTTTCTTTTATGATATCGAAACCAGTAAGAAAAGCTCAGAAGTCGGGCGGAGCCGATACCCTACACCACTATGCATATTTAGTAAAGGTCTCGTAAAAGAAAGGTTTATATTGGGCATTTCTGAGCTCTATGAGATATTTGGTACAAATTATGATTATGGTAGAGTGCATACTCTGAAAGTTGGAGATTTATACACCAAATCGGATAAAACATATATATGGGAGCAAAAAAAAACAGTTATTTTTTACTGTATCTGATATCAGGTACCAAATATTATTCTTGTATCGTGCATTTTACGAATTTGAGGGATATATAGCTACATCTGAACCAATAATGATATTGGCCATTTGGTGCTCAATTAACCCGAAATCGGCCGAAATTATATATGGGAGCCACATCCAAATCTGAACCGATTTCCATAAAATTTAAAACAACTATTTCTGAGCTGTATTTTATATCTGGTACCAAATATCACGGTGATTAGGAAGGTGAGGGACTTAAAGACCCAATCGGATGAAATTTATATATATGGGAGCTATATTTATATCTGAACTGATTTTAATAAAATTAGAAACAACCATTTGTGGAATGTATCTGATAACTGGTACCAAATATAATTCCTGTGAAGCACACATTACGAATGTGAGGAACTTAAACACCAAATCGGACATAACATATTTATGGGAGATACATGGGAGCCGAAGATATATATGGGAGCTACATCTCATTTGGACCGATTTTCACCAATTTCAATAGGGTTCGTCCTTGAGCAAAACAAATGTTATTTAGAAAATTTTATCTCAATCGAATAATAAATGCGACCTGTTACCCGACCTGTTTGTTAAAAAAATACATGGACAGACGGACGGACATGCATAAATCGAATCAAAATGTGATTCTATGCTGATCACCAAAAGGAAATATTGGTCTATCTCGTTTCCTTCTCCATGTTACAAACAAATGCACAAAGACATAATACCCTTACCACTATGTGGTGTAGGGTATAGAAAGCAAAACTAATAGTTCCTTGCATGTTCTAATACAAACAAATCTGGTAAATTAAAAATTATATTTAAAGCTTTTGGGGAGCATAAATATTTATGTTTTGGGATGAATACTTTTGTGCGGAAGTAATTGACAACTAAAAAATTATGTTACGAAGTTTTTTTAAATAGACAATATTGTAAAAGAAAGTGAAACATTTTATTTTTTTGAAAGTTCAGAAGTTTTTTTAATTATACCGATCTTTTATAGTATATAAGCTTGCTTTTGTATACCCTCTACCATACATAGTATAGAGGGCATATTAAGTTTGTAACACATCGAAATAACAATTTTAGACATAACAAAGTATATATATTCTTGATTAGCGTAAAATTCTTTGACGATTTGGCCCTGTCCGTCCATCTGTTGTAATCACGCTAGAGTCAAAACGAACAAAAGCTAAACTTTTGCACAGATCAGTCTTTTGATGATGTGTAGCCATCATTTGTTGTTCGTTATTATATAGGTCCTCGTTTTCGGATAGCCCCCGTATAACAGTACCTCCCGATGTTCGATACTTTGATTGTTTTTGCCTCATTATTCACCGGAATTATTGAAATTTCGTAATTAATGTTCCTAAAAGGTACTACAGCCTGTGACAAAAAATTGTATATGCAGGTTCAGGTCTTCGTATAGCCCCGATATAACGGTACCTTCCTTTTGGAAAAACATTGCTTTAATTCAAGACAAGCCGTAAAGTCAAAATGATTTCAAATGATATCTTGAAGGAAGAGTTTCCGGTGGATATGAATACTTTTTTTTCTAAACTTTCTATTCGTTCTACTATTTTTCATAGTCCGCATATTACATGGCTCTTCATATTCGGTATTTCACTGATTGAAGTCCCAATGAATTTTGGACTTTGAGATCTCATTGGATAGATTAAAGCCACATGAAAGAAGTAGGTCCACGTTGGCATCTTCCAGCTGAGGCAACATTTAAGTCCTGGGCTTGAAAAGCTAAATGCCAATCATAGTCAGGAAAGATCACCATTTCATATCGTATTGTGGACTAATTTAATTTTCTATACCTTTCATTCAGAATTCAAAACTATAAAAAATGTACACGTCTATATAGCATGTCAAATTGAAAATATTACGAAAAATTAAAAAAAATATGTACCACAAAAAAATATACCAAATAAATTTTATTCAGATTTTGATAGGCGTGTTTTACGCATTTTTCATACCCTCCACCATTCTATGGAGGGTATATTAGCTTTGTCATTCCGTTTGTAACTCCTCGAAATATTCATGATAGACACTACAAAGTATATATATTCTGGATTTAGCGATGTCCGTGTATGTCTGTATGTCAGTTGTAATCACACTATCTATTGAACGAATTGAGATAGAAGGGTAAAATTTTGAACACATGTGTATTTTTCCAGAAGGTTAAGTTCTTAAATGGGTCATGTTGGTCCACGTCTTCGTATAGTCCCCATATAACGATACATCTCGATATCGGTATTTTGATGATTTTAGCCACATCATTTACCCGAATTGTTTTAAATTTCGTATTCGACTTTTTTAATGGGTACGCATTACGTCTTCGTAAAGACGCCAATATAACGGCTATTGTCGGTATTTTTAAGATTTTAACAGATTTTATTTTTTTGAAAATATTCAAATTCGTTCCAAATTTTGGAGGGTGTTCAAAGTTCAGCCCGATCGAACTTACCGCTTTTTTTATTTGATTGAAATAACTTTTTATTTAGTTACTTATTATTTTTTTTATTTTATTTTTTTTTTTGGAAAAACATTGCTTTAGTTCAAGATAAGGCGTAAAGCCAAAATGATTTCATTTCACTACCGTAATAATATAAAACTTGTAACAAATGTATTTTGTTTTTAATGTACTCACGTTCTCCCTCCTTCACTTTTTTATACCCTCTTAAACAGGTCAGGTCAGATGCTGCGTCGCTTTTTAAAATATAATTATATACATGCATCCACAATTACGAGATTCGACTGACAGTCCGCACACAGATTTATTGCGAACACGGTCCATTAGACCATAAAAGGAACATTGCGTGAGGCGCCTGTTTCCTTCGAATTCGACGTAGCTCTCATGTGAGTACATTATCAATGCGTTGGAGTGGAAATTGCACCGATTAAGCTCTCAGTCGAAGCCGAGCACAATAACACATACATGGGCAAACAACATACATCCATCAAGGAATCAGCACACTGAATCCATCGCAGACAGCTCGTAAGCACTAAATTACTCGTCACTCGTATAAGACCATTAAAATAGCCGCTAATTGTTGTCTTCAATTTGCTCTCCTTTCAGATGACCATTTAATAATATCGAAACAATCGTGTTCTTCTTTTTATATTCATTTATATGGTTTAAACAAAAAGAATTCAAAATAAACACTGGCTAAGAGCTTCAAATAAGAATGACCTTTAAAAGACGGTTTAGTTTACACTGACTTAGAATCAACCAGGCATCTACATTTAATAACCTAAATAAGTTTTTTTTTTTGTAAGGGCAAATTGTTTTTACACGCAATGGATTGTGTTAAAAATTCAGAGAAACATATTGTTTAGCACACACATTTCTAAATTAAAAAACCACATGGGGGAGGTTCTTAAAAAACGTATGAAATGAAAACAATGATATACTAATTATGGGGCTGCCTGTTGCACAAAGGTTTTTCGTGAGTAATGGAAGTGACAAATATGAAATTCGAACAAATGTGAAATTCAAGAAAATAAAAAACTTTTTGTGTGCAAAAATAGTCCTATAAGTCCATATTTATGTATGTTTACGGTCTTGGGTATGACAGAGGACATCGTTTGGCATAGGGCAGCATTTCGTCGTCGCGTCGATAATTTCAGTACAAGTTATAACGTTATATATATATATATATATATATATATCTTATATATATAAAAGAAAGTTGTGTTAGTTACTACGCTTATAACTTAAGAACCGCTGGACTGATTTTAACGATTCATACAAATTCGGAATTGTCTCCTCTCCGAAAAGGATAATATCCAAAAAAATCGCGTAAAAATGTGATATATTAACATTTTCATTTTGACTTTTCAAATGTACAATAGTAATGTTTTATTTTGCATGATTTTTTTCCATTTTGACTTACTTTTTTCTAATGTACATTTGTAGTGTTTTTTATTTTTTATTTTTGAATTCAAATATTAATACCAAATTATTTAATTGACTTGATTTCTTGAGAAATGAAATTGATGGCGAGTTACATGGAAATGTAGTACCAAATTATGTGGTGGCGAAACGGAATAGATGATGTCGAAATAATTTAATGGAATCGAATTTTAAAATAGAAGTACATTCTATTGACAAACTATATAAGGATCTTTAAACATTTGCTTTAAAAATCAGCGAACAAGTTGAAGATTTTTTCAATGTGTTATTCTTCTTTTGTCATTTTTTTCAATTTGTATTATCCAATCGAATTCAGTAAATTTTTTTGTGAACAAAATAAAGAATAATTTTTCACTATATACAAATTTTCACCAAAAAATGAAATGAGTGGGAAATACGATGTTAACTGACATCTACCTTTCAACTCCAGGGCCTACATCGTGGTTTAGCTGGAAGATATGAACACATTTAAACAAACAAAAATGACCGAAAAAGCCTAATGGGGCTCATTTCAAAGCGTGGAACTACTTATTTCCTGTCACAATAATCCGTCCAATGTACAATCAGAAAAATACCAAATATAAAGAGTGGAAAATAGTAGAGCGAATGGGATTCTTAGTAAGAAAAGGATTTCTATCCTTCTAGAAATTCTTCCCAAACATTCAAGATACCTTAAATGGCTTTTGCAGGTCATGATCATAACTCACGTATAAGGGTACAACCCGATTTCATATTTATATAACCATCGTATGATTTAAGCTATTTTTGGTGTCTTGGTCACTTTTTTAATATTTTGGTCATTATTTGGCATCTTTGTTTCTAAGGAGGTAGAGAACCTCTTCGCATAAAGTTTGAAATTTTCAGAGTAGGGCCCATTTTGGTCTTGACCACATTCATTAATTGATTTGGCTAAAAATTGTATTTATGCCCCTGGGGTAGGGAACCATCATACAGATAATTGCCACACAGGAATTTATTTAAGTAAAGTCCCCACATTGGAGTATCCCCAAGTCCACTTTCACATCTAATTGGTGGTCAGAAAAGAAAATTTTGTTTTCTATTGAATTTGTAACCCCCAAGAGAATATTGGTTGGGCCACGTTTTGGTATAACCCTTATATAAATGTATCCCTGATTTCAGCTGTGACCCTGGTCTTGGCCACGTTTTTCAACTGATTTGGCCATTATTTGCTGTATTTAGGCTACTTTTTGAGTAGAGAACCATCTTACAGAAAAATGTCAACATACGTAAATATTTTGGTACAGTCCCCATATAGTCCTCAGGCCTGCCGATCTATAGTGATGTTTACCGATTGGCGGACAACAACGCGGGTATTGTTTAATCGTCATTGAATTTTACTATGAACAAGAAAATATACTTTTTGGGGACTCTCAGCGCAATTTGATGTGCTATGGTAATGGGTGTAAAAGCGTAATTAACTTTGACTATTCAGAAATTATTTTGCCCTCCTTCCATAGTTATTTATTTCTACTTAGTCGAATCAATATTTATATTAAAATTTGTTCACCTTTATGAGGTAGATTTGTAAAATATTACGCTATGCAAAATTTGCATTAAAGACTAAAACTACGGGCCGGCAACGCGGACCGGGCCAGCTAGTATATATATATATATATATATATATATATATATATATATATATATGAGGGATATATTTAAATAAGAACAAATATATTCCTTTTGTAACATCTATAATCCTACGAATAATATGTGCCCATGATTGTTTGCGGCGCAATGTAATTTCTGACGATAGCGCATAGTCCCCGTATAACGTTTCCTGTTATTTAAGGTTAGTTTTAAGGGTTCGGAAGAGCATATGAAAAGTATTTTTTAGTCAAAATTTAAAATTTTGGTTTGTCAACCATATAATGGCATGTATAGAAAATATGCAAAATTTTTCAATTTTTTCGGCAGTAATTTGGAATTTACTGTATTTATTACACCTCATAATTAAGGGCTGAATGATTTAAGAATAGCCAAAGTTAATTACTTTTTTAAACCCATTTGCACCTCAGATTGTGCAACCATGTAACCATGTCGGTCTGTTTGTCCGCCAAAGGGGGTACTATTACATGGAAAAAATTCTAAAATTTGTGAATATGTTGACATTTTTGTGTAAGATTTTCACCCCCTAAATACACATTGTTAGCCAAATCCTTTGAAATATGGTAAAATCAGGAGGGACCTTTATATGGGCACTACTCCGAAACATCGACCTACATTGAAAACTTTCTTCTACACCTTATAATCCAAGACGACAAATCAAAAAATATAGCAGAATAACATAGCATGTCAAACTGAAAAAAAATCAAGTAAAAATAGTCAGAATAGTCAAATATAATTACTATTTTACACCCATTACCGTAAGATGGGAATAAATTATATTTGCCATTTAAATTGTAAGTTGGAGACCACATAAAGTCCATATTTTTCATCATAGTATAATTCAATGACGATTCAACAAATATTCGGTCCCATGCTACTTTCTTATATTTGTAATTTGTTCATGTTTTCACAATTTATTTCATATAGATGTACACCACAAAATCTACGTTCCCAACCAATATTCTCTTGGGGGTTACAAATGCAATAGAATACAAAATTTTCTTTTCTGACTACACATTAGATGTGAAAGTGGACTTGGGGATGCTCTAACTTGGGGACTTTACTTAAATAAATTCCTATGTGGCAATTATCTGTATGATGGTTCCTTACCCTCAGTGTAGCATAAATACAATTTTTTAGCCTAATCAATTGATGAATGTGGTCAAGACCAATATGGGCCCTACTCTGAAAATTTCAAATTGTATGCGAAGAGGTTCTCTACCCCCTTAGAAACAAAGATGCCAGGTATTTAAAATGTTTGGGAAGAATTTCTGGAAGGATAGAATTCCTTTTCTTACAAAAAGTCCCATTCGCTCTACTATTTTGCACCTTTCAAACTTGGTATTTTACTGATTGTACTCCCAAAGAATTTTGCATTTTGAGCTCTCATTGGACGGATTATTGTCACATGAAAGAAGTAGGTCCACGGTAATTTTTGTTTGTTTAAATGTGTTCGCATCTTCCAGCTGAACCACGATGTCAGCCTTGGAGTTGAAAGGTAGGTTGAAAATCCACTGAATTCAATATGATAATACAAATTGAATAAAATTGACAAAAGTAGAATGACAAATTGAAAAAATCTTCAACTTGTTCGCTGATTTTTTGCAGCAAATGTTTAAAGATCCTTACAAAGTTTGTCAATAGAATGTACTATTATTTTAAAATTCGATTTTATTGAAAATTTTTATCGGTTTTTCCCGATTTGCGAATTTTTACAATTAGATCTCTTGTAATAATTATTTAATTATCTTCTAATTTTGGTGTAACCGCATTAAATTATTTCGATATCATATATTCCGTTTCGCCACCACATAATTCGGTACTACACTGCCTTGTAACTCGACATCAATTTCAGTTCTAAAGAAATCAAGTCAATTAAATAAATTGGTATTAATTTTCGAATTCAAAAATAAAATATAAGAAACACTACAAATGTATATTAGAAAACAATAAGTCAAAATGTAAAAATATCATGCAAAATAAAACATTACGATTGTACATTTCAAAAGTCAACATGAAAATGTTAATATATCACATTTGTACGCAATTTTTTTGGATATTATCCCTTTCGGACAGAAGACAATTCCGAATTTATATGAATCGTTACAATCAGTCCAGCGGTTCTTAAGTTATAAGCGTAATAACTAAAACAACTTTCTCTTATATATATATATATATATATATATATTATATATATATATATATATATATATATATATATATATATATATATATATATATATATATATATATATATATATATATATATTTATATATATCTATCTATATATATAACGGTATAACTTCCACTGAAGTTGATATATGGTGTTGACAATTGGTACTATCTTCCCTGGTAACCAATTATCGACGCGACGACGCCAAATGATCCAAGTAGGCGCCGTATTTTAATGGTGAACTATATTGTTATATTGTGCATTTTAGTATCGTGCAATATACACGATTGTGTCCTCTGTCATAGCCAATTCCGTAAACATATATAAATATGGACTTATAGGACTATTTTTGCACACAAAAAGAAGGTTTTTTCATTTTAAATTTTCTTGAATTTCACATTTGTTCGAATTTTATATTGGTCACTTCCATTACGCACGAAAAACCTTTGCGCAACAGGCAGCCTCATAATTAGTATACCATTGTTTTGATTTTTTTTTAAGAGCCTTCTCCATGTGGTTCTTATACCCTCACCATACTATGGAGGGTATATTCATTTTGTCATTCCGTTTGTAACTCATCGAAATAAAGATCTTACACCCAACAAAGTATATATATTCTTGATCAGCGTAAAATTCTAAGACGATTTAGCATGTCCGTCTGTCCGTCTGTTGTAATCACGCTACAGTCTAAACAAATTAAGGTAGGAAGCTACAATTTTGCACAGATCCCTCTTTTGTCTGCAGGCAGGTCAAGTTCGAAGATGGGTTATATCGGTCCACGATATCGTATAGCCCCCATATAACGGTACCCCCATATTCGGTATTTTGATGATTTTACCCACATTTTTGACGGAATTGTATGAAAATCCACACACTTAGTACCTTGTGGGTACTTTATACCTCGGAAGAGAATTATCTATATAGGTCCACGATATCGTATATCCCCCATATAACGGTACCCCGCGATATTCGGTATTTTGATGATTTTAGACACATTTTTCCACGAAATTGTCTTCTTGATTCCATACAAGAAGTTTTTTTTCAGTATTTACCCACGATATCGTATTTGCCCCATATAACGGTACCCCCGATACTCGGTATATTGATGATTTCAGCCACATTTTTCAATGGAATTATCTGAAATTCCACACAAGGAGTTCATTGTGAGTACTTTATCCCTTGGAAGAGAATTATCTATATAGGTCTACTATATCGTTAGCCCCCCATATAACGGTACCCCCGATATTCGGTATTTTGATGATTTTAGTTACATTTTTCAACGGAACTGTCTGAAATTGTACACAAGAGGTTCTTTGTGAGCAGTTTACCCCCTGACAGAGAATTCTCTATATAGGTTAACGATAACGGTACCCCCGATATTCGGTATTTTTTTTTTTTTTTTTTTTGATTTTAGCCATATTTTCCTATGGTATTATCTGAAAATCCACACAAGGAGTTCTTTGTGAGCACTTTAACCCCTGAAAGGTAATTGTCTATATAGGTCCACAATATCGTATATCCCCTATATTTCGGTACCTTCAGATATTAGATATTTTAAAGATTTTAACAGAATTTTTAATGGATTTTATTTTTTGAAAATTTTCTAATTCGTTGTGGAGGGTATTCAAATTTCGGCTCGGCCAAACTTACTGCTTTTTTACTTTATATATATATATATATATATATATATATATATATATATATATATATATATATATATATATATATATATATATATATATATATATATATATAGCATTTTCAGATTAAATGAACCCTTTTGCAATTCAAATGAAACTTTTTGCAGCGGGAATGAAACCTTTTGCAGTGGAATTGAAACCTTTTGCAGTGGAAATGAAACCTTTTGCAGTGGAAATGAAACCTTTTGCAGCGGGAATGAAACCTTTTGTAACCGAAATGAAACCATATGCAACCGAAATGAAACTTTTTGCAAATCAAATGAAACTTTTAGATTTTAAGAAGGAAAAATAACAAAACATTTTTATTTTTAGTAGGTTTAATATTAAATCAACTAATTATAACTAATATATAGTTAAAGAGGAATTTTTATTGATTATTAATATTTATGTTTTTATAAATTTTTTTCTTAAAGCTTCCATAAAACACAAGTGTAGATGCAGAAAGATTGAAAAAAGTTTTTCAAGGTATTTTTTTAAGGACCCGAATTCGGTATCTTTTATAATCTCCTCCATGGAAAGGAGGATATATTAAATTTGTCATTCGGTTTGTAACGCCTCTAAATATTCGTCGTAGATCCCATACAGTATATGTAATCATGATCATAGTTGATTTAATGATTTCCACTTATCTGTCTATTGAAATCTCGACTGCTCTATCTCCATAATCAATAAAGCTGCGAAGCGGGAATCCTTTATTAGGTAAGATTAATAGTATACTATAACTATAAAAAATTGTGGAAAAGCTTAATTTCACATTTCAGTCCTGGCATAGGTATGGTATGGCCAAAATTTGTTTAAATTTCTCTTTTTAGCGTTAAGCATTTGAAATTTAATAATATGGAAGCATTTTATATCAAATCAATAAAGAACCATTTGTTATTACAATAATTGAAAATGTAAGAAATAATATAAATAAACGTAGATATTTATAATCAATAAAAAATCCTCTTTGTCAATATATTAATTATAATTAATTGATTTAATTTAAAAACTACTAAAAATAAAAATATTTTGTTATTTTTCCTTCTATAAATTTAAAAGTTTCATTTGATTTGCAAAAAGTTTCATTTCGGTTGCAAATGGTTTCATTCCGGTTGCAAAAGGTTTCATTTCCACTGCAAAAGGTTTATATATATATATATATATATATATAAATTTTCAAAAAATAAAATCCATTAAAAATTCTGTTAAAATCTTTAAAATATCTAATATCGGAAGGTGCCGAAATATAGGGGATATACGATATTGTGGACCTATATAGACAATTACCTTTCAGGGGTTAAAGTGCTCACAAAGAACTCCTTGTGTGGATTTTCAGATAATACCATAGGAAAATATGGCTAAAATCAAAAAAAAAAAAAAATACAGAATATCGGGGGTACCGTTATATGGGGGTTATACAATATCGTTAACCTATATAGAGAATTCTCTGTCAGGGGGTAAACTGCTCACAAAGAACCTCTTGTGTACAATTTCAGACAGTTCAGTTGAAAAATGTAACTAAAATCATCACAATACCGAATATCGGGGGTGCCGTTATATGGGGGGCTAACGATATAGTAGACCTATATAGATAATTCTCTTCCAAGGGATAAAGTACTCACAATGAACTCCTTGTGTGGATTTTCATACAATTCCGTTAAAAATGTGGTAAAATCATCAAAATACCGAATATCGGGGGTACCGTTATATGGGGGCTATACGATATCGTGGACCTATATAGATAATTCTCTTCCTAGGTATAAAATACCCACAAGGTACTCCTTGTGTGGATTTTCAGACGATTCCGTTGAAAAATGTGGGTAAAATCATCAAAATACCGAATATCGGGGGGTACCGTTATATGGGGGCTATACGATATCGTGGACCTATATAGATAATTCTCTTTCAAGGGATAAAGTACCCACAAAGAACTCCTTGTGTGGATTATCAGACAATTCCCTTGAAAAATGTGGGTAAAATTATCAAAATACCGAATATCGGGGGTACCGTTATATGGGGGCTATACGATATCGTGGACCGATATAGCCCATCTTCGAACTTGACCTGCCTGCAGACAAAAGAGGGATCTGTGCAAAATTGTAGCTTCCTACCTTAATTTGTTTAGACTGTAGCGTGATTACAAAAGACGGACAGACGGAATATATATACTTTGTTGGGTGTAAGATCATTATTTCGATGAGTTACAAACGGAATGACAAAATGAATATACCCTCCATAGTATGGTGGAGGGTATAAGAACCACATGTAGGAGGCTCTTAAAAAAATCAAAACAATGGTATACTAATTATGAGGCTGCCTGTTGCACAAAGTTTTTTCGTGCGTAATGGAAATGACCAATATAAAATTCGAACAAATGTGAAATTCAAGAAAATTTAAAATGAAAAAACCTTCTTTTTGTGTGCAAAAATAGTCCTATAAGTCCATATTTATATATGTTTACGGAATTGGCTATGACAGAGGACACAATCGTGTATATTGCACGATACTAAAATGCACAATATAACAATATAGTTCACCATTAAAATACGGCGCCTACTTGGATCAGTTGGCATAGGACAGCATTACATCGTCGCGTCGATAATTGGTTACCAGGGAAGATAGTACCAATTGTCAACACCATATATCAACTTCAGTGGAAGCTATACCGTTATATACAATATATAAAAGAAAGTTGTTTTAGTTACTACGCTTATAACATAAGAACCGCTGGACTGATTTTAACGATTCATACAAATTCGGAATTGTCTTCTGTCCGAAAGGGATAATATCCAAAAAAAAATCGCGTAAAAATGTGATATATTAACATTTTCATGTTGACTTTTGAAATGTACAATCGTAATGTTTTATTTTGCATGATATTTTTCCATTTTGACTTATTTTTTTCTAATATACATTTGTAGTGTTTTTTATATTTTATTTTTGAATTCGAAAATTAATACCAATTTATTTAATTGACTTGATTTCTTGAGAACTGAAATTGATGTCGAGTTACATGGCAGTGTAGTACCGAATTATGTGGTGGCGACGGAATATATGGTCGTAAGTGTCAAAATCCATCACATTTTGGGCTAATATTACACGTTGCATAATAAAAGACAAATTGGACGAAGATATATATGAGAGCTATATCCAAATCTGAGCCGATCTCGATAAAATTTAGCAAAGGTATTTCTAAGCTATATTGGATATAATTCCCCAAATATCGTTGGTACAGCGTGCATATTTCGGCTGCGGAAGACAAAAATAACAAATCGGATGAACAATATATATGGGAGCAATAGCTATCTCTGAACCGATTTCGATCAAATTTGGCATACTTATTAGTAGACTTATTAGTAGCAATTTGGTCGTTTGTGCAAAATTCCATACCATTTGGGCTGATATTGCAGGCTTGGTGCACAATAAAATGCAAATCGGACGATGATATGTATCTAACTTTTGACCGATTATCTCCAATTTCATTAGGGCTCGTCTTTGGATCAAGCAAATGATTTGCGTAAAATTTCATCTGGATCGGGCAATAAATGCGACATGTACTTTATTTACAAACATACATGGACAGACGGATGGACGAACGGACATGCATAAATCGACTCAGAATGTGATTCTATGCAGATCATCAACAGGAACTATGGGTCTATCTCGTTTCCTTTTGCCTGTTACATACAAATGCACAAAGACGTAATACCCTGACCACCTTGAGCTGTAGGGTATAAAAATGTATTATGATTACACTTTTTTCTGACTTCGGCCAATTTTGTATATATTGTTTTGAAAAATAACAAGTAAAGAGACAGCTAAGCTCTTTTCTGACCACACATTGGTTAGGACTATACTGGGGACTATACTTAAATAAATGCCTATGTGGGCAATTACCTGTAAGATTGTTCTCTACAACAGAATTAACGAAATCAATTGATGAATTGTTTTAGACCAATATAGGCCCTACTCCGAAAATTCAAAATTTTACGCGAAGAGGTTTTCTACCCCTTTAGAAACAAAGATGCCAAATAATGGCCAAAAAAAATTAAAAATTGGCCAAGACCCCAAAAATAGCTTAAATTATACGACGGTTACATAAAAATGTTAAAAATGTAATATATACTTGAAATCGGGCTGTACCCCTATCCTCGAGTTATGACCCATATCATGCCCTGCCAAAGCGATTTTAGGTATTTTGAATGTTTGGGAAGTAATTCTGGAAGTATAGAAATACTTCTCTTACTAAATGTCCAATTCGCTCTACTATTTTGCACCCTTTATTATTTATTTACTTTATTTTACTGATTGCAGTCCCAAAGAACCTTGCATTTTGAGCTGTCGTTGGGTGGATTACTGTCATATGAAAGGAGTAAGTGCACATTTTGAAATGAGCCCGATAACGCGTTTTCGGTCATTTTTATACCCTCCACCAAACATAGTATGGAGGGTATATTATGTTATTCATTCCGTTTGTAACTCATTGAAATAATCATTTTAGACCCAACGTAGTATATATATTCTTGATCACCGTAAAGTTCTAAGACGATTTAGCCATGTCCGTCCGTCTGTCCGTCTGTTGTAAACACGCTACAGTCTAAAAGAAGATAGGAAGCTAAAATTTTGCACAGATCCCTCTTTCGTCTGCAGGCAGGTCAAGATCGAAGATGGGCTATATCGGTCCACGATATCGTATAGCCCCCATATAACGGTACCCCCGATATTCTGTATATTGATGATTTTAGCCACATTTTCTAATGGAATGGTCTGAAAATCCACACAAGAAGTTCCTTGTGGGTACTTTATCCCTTGGAAGAGAATTATTTTTATAGGTCCACGATATCGTATAGCCCCCATATAACGGTACCCCCCGATATTCGGTGTTTTGATGATTTTACCCACATTTTTCAACGGAATTGTCTGAAAATCCACACAAGGAGTACCTTGTGGGTACTTTATACCTCGGAAGAGAATTATCTATATAGGTCCACGATATCGTATAGCCCCCATATAACGGTACCCCCCGATATTCGGTATATTGATGATTTCAGCCACATTTTTCAATGGAATTGACTGAAATTCGACACAAGGAGTTCATTGAGAGTACTTAATCCCTTGGAAGAGAATTAGCTATATAGGTCCACGATATCGTTAGCCCCCTACATAACGGTACCCCGGATATTCGGTATTTTGATGATTTTAGTTACATTTTTCAACGGAATTTTCTGAAATTTTACACATGAGATTCTTTGTGAGCAGTTTACCCCCTGACACATATATAGGTTAACGATATCGTATATCCCCCGTATAAAGGTACCCCCGTCATTCGGAATTTTGATGATTTTAGCCATATTTTCCTATGGTATAGTCTGAAAATCCACACAAGGAGTTCTTTGTGAGCACTTTAACCCCAGAAAGGTAATTGTCTATATAAGTCCACAATATCTAATATCCCCCCATATATCGGCACCTTCCGAAATTAGATATTTTAAAGATTTTAACAGAGTTTTTAATGGATTTAATTTTTTTAAAATTTTCTAATTCGTTCCGAATGGTGGAGGGTATTTAAAGTTCGGCCCGGCCGAACTTACTGCTTTTTTACTTGTTCATATTAGCATAATTCAATGATGATCAAACTAATGTTTGGTAACGTGCTACTTTTTTATATTCGTAATTTTTTCATGTTTCTGCCCCGATTTCCGAGTGACACAGTCTCAGTTTCACATTTTGGAGTTTATTTCATATGCACGTACATCCCAAATCTACATTTCCATCAATATTTTTGGGGGGTTACAAATTTAATAGAATACAACATTGTCTATACTGACCACACATTGGGTAGCTGTTATGTGAAAGAAGTAGGTCCATGTTTTAAAATGAGTCCCATAACGTTTTGTCGGTCAATTTTGTTTGTTAAAATATGTTCGCATCTTCCAGCTGAACCACTAAGTAGGTCCTGGAATTGAAAGCTAAATGCCACTTTTAGACATGAGCTATCTCCATTCACATTTTTATTGCAAATTTTCCCGGGATCTATCATTATTGTTATTATTAATATTTCTTTTTTTTGCAAGTTACCCATCCGAAATTGTATGAATTGTTAAAGTCCGTCGAGCAGTTCTTGCGTTTTAAGCGTAGTAATTAACATAACTTTCTTTTATATGGTGGAAATAATTCTTTAATTTTTATCCCCTTCTGAATACCTAAAATCTATAAATAGAATTTTTGTCCTACCGTAAAAAGACTACACATCATATAACTTTTCAAAAACAAAAGAATAATCGAAAAGAAAAAACACTATAAATGTACATTTGAAAATAGTAAGTCAAAATGAAAACAATCATACAATATAAAACATTACTATTGTACATTTTAAAAGTCAAAATGATAATGTTCTAATCTCATATTTTTCGCGATTTGTTTGGATTTTATCCTTTTCTGCCAAGAGACAACTCCGAATTTGTCTGAATCGTTAAAATCAGACCGGCGGTTTTTCAGTTTATATATATATATATATATATATATATATATATATATATTTAGATATATATAGATAGATTAAAAACCAGGCGTGTCTGAATCGTTAAAATCAGACCGGCGGTTTTTCATTTTATATATATACTAGCTGGCCCGGTCCGCGTTGCCGGCCCCTACTTTTAGTTTTTAATGCATAATTTTTAAAGCATTATAGAACACTGATCTGAATGATTTCAAAATAGTCAAAGATAATTGGTCTTTTACACTCATTACCGTTATATAGGAATTAATTTATTTTTGTCATTAAAATTGTGCGTTGGAGAACCCATAAAGTCCATATTTTTCTTCATAGTATAATTCAATAACGATCCAAAAAAATAATATTCGTAATTTTTTCATGTTTCTGCCACAATTTGATATTTCGGAGTTTATGGCATGTAGACGTACATCCCACATCTACGTTCCCAACCAATATTCTCTTGAGAGTTAAAAATTCAATAGTATACCAAATTTTATTTTCTGACCAAACCTTGGTTAGGAAAGTGGATTTGCGGGTACACTAATGTGGGAACTATACTCAAATAAATTCCTATGTGGACAATTATCTGTAAGACGATTCTCCACCCCAGAGTAGCCTAAATACATTTTTTTAGCCAAATCAATTGATGAATGTGATCAAGAGCATATAATATAGCTTAAATTATATGATGGTTATGCCAAAACGTGATAATTTTTTGCGAGGATGGTTTCTTCTCAAATTACCAACTTTTGCTAAAATGCGTATGAGTAAAATATGGTTAAAATGTAAACTATACTTGAAAAAGGATTGTACCCTTATCCGGGGGTCATATATCATGACCTGCAAAAGCGATTTAAGATATCTTGAAAGTTTAGGAAGTTTTTTTCTTTTTTTCCTAAATGTCCAATTCGCTCTACCATTTTGTACCCTTTATATTCGGTATTTCACTGATTGCCGTTCCAATGAATTGCATTTTGAGTTCTCATTGGGCGGATTATTGTAATATGAAAGAAATAGGTCCACATATAAGGGTTATACCAAAGCATTGTCCTATTCTTATAATTATTTGAAAAAATGTGTTGTTCTTCCTAAAATCTCAAATTACCAACATTTGAGGAATTTGAAAGGGGCTACATCATTTGAGGGACTACATCAATTTAGGCCGACCGTTTGTGTTTGGTTAAGCTATATAAAATGGACCCTAAAAACGTTTGATCCGAAACCCCTTTTTGGGATTTTTATGTACCAACCAAACAATTTTCCAAGTGTAATTTCCCGCAGTGTAATTACTGATTATAGCGCATAGTCACCGTATAACGTTACATGGGAGTTAAGGTTACTTTTAAGGTATCGGAAGAATTTCCCGAGGATATGAATCCTTTTCTTTCTAAATTTTCAATTTGCTCCACTATTTTGTATAGTTCGCATATAACAGTGCTCTTCATATTCGGTATTTCACTGGTTGCAGTCCCAATGAATTTTGCATTTTAAGTTCTCATTGGATGGATTATTTCCATATCTAGTCAATTTCCATTGAATTTTTTTTCGATTTTTCCCGATTTGAGAATTTTTGCCATGAGATCTCTTTTTTCGTGTTTTTTTAGAGATTTTGAAAAAGTAATTATCTTTTAACTTTGGTCTAACTGCGTTAAGTTATTTCGATATCATCTGACTGAATTCCATGCAACCCGCCATCAATTTCAGTTCTCAAGAAATCAAGTCAATTAAATAAATTGGTATTAATATTCGAATTGGAAAAAAATATAAAAAAACACTACAAATGTACATTAGAAAAAAGTAAGTCAAAATGGAAAAAAATCGTGCAAAATAAAACATTACTATTGTACATTTCAAAAGTCAAAATGAAAATGTTAATATATCACATTTTTACGCGATTTTTTTGAATATTATCCTTTTCGGAAAAGAGACAATTCCGAATTTGTATGAATCGTTAAAATCAGATCAGCGGATCTTGAGTTATAAGCGTAGTAACTAACACAACTTACATTTATATATATATATATATATATATATATATATATATATATATATATATATATATATATATATATATATATATATATATATATATATATATATATATATATATATATATATATATATATATATATATATATATATATATATATATATATATATATATATATACATATATATATATATATATTTAGATGTATATAGATAGATTGAGAAGCAGGTGTGGTCAGTTCCACAGCCCTCAATGACTAAATTAAATTTAAAGTTTCATCGGTTTATCAAAGTTAGGGACCACATAAAGTATATTAAAGAGTAGAAATCTTTGTCCATTAAATTATGTCCGTGAGCCTCTCCGTTCACCATTTGCAACTACAATAGAGGTCACCAAATTTATTAAGCTTCTTTCAAACTTTGCACAGGCTTTAATATTACTCTTAGGACGATTGATGTTACAAAAGGTATATATTTTACCTCATATAATATTATCTCCTAATATTCGTCGACCAAATGTGGTCTAATTTGGCCGAGTTGAGGTATTTTAAAGAGCTCAAAAGCATTTTCGAGCTTATAAATCATTTGTAAAAAAATTACAACAAAATTCCACATTATGATTTATTTTCTATTCCCATATACCACTTTATACTCGTTATATCATCGTGTTTAATAAAATTTTCAAACCTCAATTATCAGTGTTATAAAGGGTTTAGCAATATTTTCCAAATCAAAAATTTTGAATTTGTAAATTTTAGAATACCAGGTTGTAAGTTATTTAGTTTTTACCATATAACGATACCTACCGATATTGGGTATGTTGATAATCCTAGTCACATTTACGCACATAACTGTTTCAAATTTGGTATCTTAGAAGGTTTGATAGATGACAATCCTTGAAGTATAAAACTGTCAACAGAGGTTCCCCTTTTGGTATGGCCCCATATAACGGCCTCATTCACTTTATGGTTTTTTGATAAGTTAACTTTGACTAAAAAAATGTAAATGTAATAATTTATCCTAAGGTGGATGATAATAATAGTTCTGCCCGGTCGAACTTAATTTTTTTACTTTTTTTAAAGTAATAAGTAGTATTTGCCATTGAAATTGCGCGTTGGAGACCCCATAATGTCCATATCTTTTATCATAGTATAATTCAAAGACGATTAAACAAATGTCCGGTTCCTTAAATCATACGATTGTTTTACAAAACGTGATCATTTTTTGCAAGGATGAAAGTTTAGGAAGAATTTCTGAAAGAATAGAAATCCTTTTCCCGCTTCTTTTTGCGCCCTTTATATTCGGTATTTCACTGATTTCAGTCCCAATGAATTTTGCATATTGAGTTCTCATTGGACGGATTATTGTCATGTGAAAGAAGTAGGTAGGTCCCCGTTTTGAAATAAGCCCCATAACGTTCTGCCGTTTTTTTAGTTTAAATGTGTTCGCATCTTCGAGCTGAAGCACGATATAGATCCTGGAGTTGAAAGCTAAATTCCCATTTCAGACATGAAAGATCGCTATTTAACATCGTATTGGGTACTATTTCAATTTTTATATTATTCATTCAGAATTCAAAACAATAAAAAATGTACACTTCTATATAGTTTTTAAATTGAAAAAATTTCACTCCAAAAGGATTTTTTCTTTTATATTTTTATTGGCATGTTTTCCCAAGATTTCCTTCCGAAGTTGTATGAATTGTGAAAATCCGTCAAAACGTTCTTGAGTTATAAGCATAGTAACTAATAAACAAACTGATATTGGCCATTTGGTGGTCAATTAACCCGAAATCGGATGAAGATATATATGGGAGCTATATCCAAATCTGAACCGATTTCGATAAAATTTAAAACAGCTATTTCTGTGCTCCATCTAATACCTGGTACCAAATATCACGGTTGTGGAGTGCATAGTAGGAATGTGAGGGACTTAAAGATCAAATCGGATGAAAGATATATATGGGAGCTATAGCTATATCTGAACCAAATTTGATATACTTGCTTCTAGGCCGAACTCGGTTGGGTGTGCCAAAATTCAGGTAATTTGGACTGATAGTGGACATTTGGTGCACATTTAACCCGAAATCGGATGAAGATATATATGGGAGCTATATCTAATTTTTATCCGATTCTCACCAATTTCAATAGGGTTCGTCCTTGGGCCAAAAAATATTGTTTGGAAAATTTCACCTCAATCGGATAATAAATGCGACCTGCATTTTGTTCACAAGAATACATGGACAGACGGACGGACGGACGGACAGACGGACTGACATGCATAAATCGACTCAGAAAGTGATTCTATGAAGGTTCTTAAAAGTAACTAGGGGTCTATCTCGTTTCCTTCTCCATGTTACAAACAAATGCACAAAGACATAATACCCTTACCACTATGTGGTGTAGGGTATAAAGAAGAAAATATAATACTTTATGAATGATTTTTTAGCTCAAATTTATTATAAAACAAAAATTTTAATTTAATTATATTTTTCCTATGAAAATATGACTTGCTGTCTTCGAAGAAGTACATATGTACTTTGCTCGTGTACAAATCACAACTGAAATATCATCCATGCATCACATGATGTGTACAACTCCTACGTATGGAAAATAAGACTCGTTTATAACGAAATCATATCGGATGAGGGTGATGGTTTTTCTTGTTCTTGTAGGGTGAGTGATTTGGTTAAAACACAAAAGATCGAATCTGAGCGAAATCTTTAATGTAAATTTTTTTAAAGAATTTCACAAATTTTGCTCATATAAGCGGCACAATTTTCATTATAAATAATGTTCACGTACCGATTTAACAAAGTACATATGTTCTGAATCAGCGTAAAATTCTAGGTTAATTTAGTGATGTCCGTCTGTCTGCTGTAATAACTCTATTTTGGAACGGCTTGAGATGGAAGGCTAACATTTTTAACGCATGTGTATTTTGCCAGGTGATAGGTTAAATTTGTAAATGGACCCTGTCAGTCCATGTTTTGGTATAGCCCCCATATAATGGTACTTCCCTTTATTTGCCATTTTGATGATTTTAGCGACATTATAAACCGGCATTGTTTCATTTTTTATGGGTACTACAACCTATTACAGAAAATTATCTACGTATATCAACGCCTTGGTATATATTTTGATAATATTAGCCACGTTTGGCCAAGACCCCGGAAATAGTTGAAATCAGGAGATACCAAAAATAAGTTTGAATAATATTGCAAAAAATCCACTTGGCATTTCCCAAACCCCAGATTGGCTGTTGCACAATGCAATTACAAACTATTGCGCATAGTCCGCCTTATAACAGTGCCTGCGATTTAAGTATCTTGAAGGTTTCAGAACAATTTTCGGAATTTTCTTTTTGTATAGTCCACATATTGCACGGCCTCTTTTTATTCCTTATTTCACTGTTTGCTCATCTCATTTTGCATTATGAGTTGTCATTGGACGGATTATGAAAGAGGAAGGTAAATGAGCCCCAAACAGTTGTGTCGTTTTTGTTTGTTTGAATGTGTTCTTCCTTTTTATACCCTACACCACAAGGTGGTCAGGGTATTATGTCTTTGTGCATTTGTTTGTAACAGGCAAAAGGAAACGAAATAGACCCATAGTTCCTTTTGATCATCTGCATAGAATCACTTTCTCAGTTGATTTATGCATGTCAGTCCGTCTGTCCGTCCGTCTGTCCATGTATTTTTGTGAACAAAATGGAGGTCGCATTTATTATCCGATTGAGATGAAATTTTCCAAACAACATTTGTTTGGCCCAAGGACGAACCCTATTGAAATTGGAGATAATCGGTAAAAATTTAGATGTAGCTCCAATATATATCTTCGTCCGATTTGCCTTTTATTGTGCACCAAACGTGTAATATCAGCCCGAATAGTATGGAATTTTGCACATGCAATCAAATTAAGCCTAAAAATAAGCATGCCAAATTTGATGGAAATCGGTTCAGATATAGCCATAGCTCCCATATATATTATTCATCCGATTTGTTGTATTTGTTACCCACAGCCGTTATATGCACTCCGTAACAACGATATTCAGGGAAATATATCAAATACAGCTCAGAAATATCTTTGCCAAATTTTATCGAGATCGGTTCAGATTTGGATTTAGCTCCCATATATATCTTTATCTGATTTAGAATTAATTTTGCACCAAATGGGCAATACAAGTCCGAATTTAAAAGATACAAATGCTTCTACGTATTTAGTCCTTTAAATTTTAAATTATAATTATAATCATAGCGTGTATGATTGAATTCTTCCATAAAAACTTTTACTTGTTATGTGGAGCTCAACTAAATTAGCAAAGTTGTGTAGGGGATCATAAAATCGGCCCCGCCCGACTTTAGGACTTTCTTTACTGGTTTACATATGCAATGTTTAAAATTCCATATGTAATAGTAGCACATATCGTGTGATACGTGGACGACATTTTAGTTGTGAAATACATGTGTAAAGTGCAAACACACTTTTCTGATCAAGGCGAGTACCATTTTCATAGATACAATTTAATTTAAACAAAAGTAAATGACATATGTTTACACGGTAATATAAGTGACCATTTCGTCTGATTATGACTTTAGGAGTATATAAATGTTACTCAGCAGATGTTTGCCAAAAGTCATATATCAGAAAACCTAATATGGAGACAATTGGTGTTGGAAAGAAGCAGTTATTCACAGTGGTGGTATTGTTAGGCAAATAAAATGTTAAGTTTTTTATACCCTCCACCATACATAGTATGGAGGGTATATTAAGTTCGTCATTCCGTTTGTAACCCATCGAAATAATCATTTTAGACCCAACAAAGTATATATATTCTTGATCAGCGTAAAATTCAAAGACGATTTAGCCCTGATCTCTCTTTTGTCTGTAGGCAGGTCAAGTTCGAAGATGGGCTATATCGGTCCACGATATCGTATAGCCCATATATAACGGTACCACTCGATACTCGGTATTTTGATGATTTTAGTCACATTTTCCAATGGAATGGTCTGAAATTCCACACAAGGAGGCCCTTGTGAGTACTTTACCCCCTGAAAGGGAATAGTCTATATAGGTCCACGATACAGTATAGACCCATATAACGGTTATACCCCTCCACCCCCCTCCACATAACAATAAAAAGTTTTTATGGGAGAATTCAATCATACACGCTATGATTATAATTATAATTATAATTTAAAGTTCAACGGACAAAATATGGCGAAGCATTTGTATCTTTTAAATTCGGATTTGTTTGCCCATTTGATATATATGGGAGCTATGTCCAAATATGAACCGATCTTGATAAAATTTGGCAACGATATTTCTGAGCTGTATTTGATATATTTTCCTGAATATCGTTGTTACGGAATGCATATTACGGCTGTGGGTAACAAATACTACAAATCGGGTGAACAATATATATGGGAGCTATAGCTATATCTATACAAAATTTGGCATACTAGCTTCTAGACTCAATTCGGTCGTATGTGCTAAATTCCAACCCATTTGGGAAAATATTAGACGTTTGGTGCACAATAAAAGGTAAATCGGACGAAGTTATATATGGGAGCTATATCCAAATCTGAACCGATATTGAAAAAATTTAGCAAAGGTATTTCTGAGCTGTATTTGATATATTTCCCCAAAAATTGTTGTTACAGGCTGCAAATTACGTCTGCGGAGGACAAAAATAACAAATCGGATGAACAATATATATGGGAGCTATACATAGGCATACTTATTTTCAGGCCTAATTTGGTTGTATGTGCAAAATTCCATACTATTCGGGCTGATATTACACGTTTGGTGCACAATAAAAAGCAAATCGGACGAAGATATATATGGGAGCTATATCTAAATTTTTACCGATTATCTCCAATTTCAATAGGGTTCGTCCTTGGGCCAAACAAATGTTATTTAGAAAATTTCATCTTAATCGAATAATACATGCGACCTGCATTTTGTTCACAAGAATACATGGACAGACGGACTGACATGGATAAATCAGCTCAGAAAGTTATTCTATGGAGATCCTCAAAAGTAACTATGGGTCTATCTCGCTTCCTTCTCCATGTTACAAACAAATGCACATAGACATAATACCCTTTCCACTATGTGGTGTAGAGTATAATAAAAAGTCGCGTTAAAATATGCCAGTAAAATGTGAATAAAAGACATTTTTTAATGTATATATTTTTTTTAATTTTTCGTAATTTATAACATCGGTTTTATACATTTTGAATAGCCTGACCTTATTTCTCAGCCATAGGCTTTAACATCTATAATGGCCCCATGTGAAAACTCAGCTCAATTTTTGGTATTGAAAGAGCTTAGCAACATTTTCCATTCAAATGAGCTGTAATTTAGAATTTGTACAGGGTGAGATGAAAAAACTGCAACCATTTTCACTTGTCAAGATGAGAGTTTTCCAGAAAAAAGTTATTCGTGATGGAATTCAAGCATGATACTGTGATTTCTTTTATTTGGCTGGAAAACCACAAGTGGCTATCGTCAGAGCACTCCAGCATTTAAATGTGAATAGATCGTTTGTGTCTTTTAACATCGCTCGTTGCCGTAGCGTAGCCCGACGTCAAGAAAGTGGGCGGAAGAAAACAACAACATCAGCAGAAATGGTTAGAAATGTAAAGAAGCAACTTGATCGAAATCCGCGTCGCAGTGGCCGATAAATGGCTCGTGGGCTGAACATATCACAATATTCCATTCGGCACATATTTAAAAATAAGCTCGAGGTAAAACCATTGAAATTCCAAAAAGTGCAAGAACTTACACCGCAACAGAAAGAAAATAGACTCAAAATAGATAAAGAGTTGCTACGCTTGGCCGAAAAGGGGTAAACTGCCGAATTTGGTTTTCTCCGATAAGAAAACATTCGTTGTCAGTTCGTAAACAAACAAAATGATCGTGTTTACTTGCCAAAGAGGAATTAAGATAGGAATTATTTTTTTTTGTCATTTAAATTGTGCAAAAAGCCCATATTTGTTATCATAGCATAATTTAATGACGATTAAACAAATGTTCGGTCCCGTGCTACTTTCTAATATTCGTAATTTCTTTTCCTGTTTCTGCCACAATTTCCGACAAAATGAATCCAGTTTGACCTTTCGCAGTTTATTTCATATAGACGTACATCCCAAATCTACGTTTCCAACCAACAACTTGGGGGGTTACAAATTCAATAGAATTCCAAATTTTCTTTAATGGTCACACTTGGGGGTACACATGGGGAAATATACTTAAAGAAATGCCAATGTGGGCAATTACCTGTAAGATGGTTCTCTACCCAAGGGTATCTACCCACAATCAAGTGATGAATGTGGTCAAGATGGGCACTTCTCCGAAAACTGACAATTTTATGAGAAGAGATTTTCTCCCCATTTAGAAACAAAAATGCCAAATAAGGGCCAACAAAAGAAAAAGTGACCACTACCCTGAAAATAGCTAAAATCATATGATGGTGATACGAAAACATGATCGTTTTTTGCAAGGATGGTTTCTTTTCAAATTACCAACATTTGCCAAAATTAGTATGAAAAATATGGTTAAAATGTACTTGAAATCGGGTTGTATCCTTATCCGGGGGTTATGACACATATCATATCATTTTCTTACTTAATGTCCAATTCAATCAAATTTTTGCATCTTTTATATTCGGTATATCATTGATTGCAGTCCCAACAAATTTTGCATTTTGAGTTCTCATTGGAGGGATTATTCTCATATGAAAGAAGTAGTTTTGAAATGAGCCCCATAAGGATTTGTTGGTCAGTTTTGTTTATTTAAATGTGTTCGCATCTTCCAGCTGAAGCAGGATATATATGTATGTATATATGTATATATATATATATATATATATATATATATATATATATATATATATATATATATATATATATATATATATATATATATATATATATATATTTTTTTTTTTTTTTTTTTTTTGTTTTAATGACTAAAGCGTATTTTCAGTGTCTGGCCTTACTAAAATGTGTTGGTTAGTGTTTACTAAATCTATGTGTGTATATCGTGCTTGCTCCCGGCACAACAATATTCAGAATTCAAAATAATAACATATGTTCACTTCAATGTAGTATGTCAGTATGTATGTCAAATTAAAAAAAATTTCACATCAAAAACATTTTTTCATTCTCATTTTTAATGGCACATTTTCACTCGATTTTTTTCCCAAGATACTTTTCCGAAATTGTTAAAATCCGTCAAGCCGTTCTTGGGTTGTAAGCGTAGTAGCTAATATAACTTTCTTTTATATGGTGAAAATAATTATTTTTTTCGTTCACAAAAAATTTAATTCAATATGATAATCCAAATTAAAAAAAATCGTGCGTTATATAAAACTAACAAAAAAGAAAAGCAAATTAAAAAAAAACTCTTCAACTTGTTCGCTGATTGTTTACAGTAAATGTTTAAAGATTCTTTCGAAGTTTGTCAATAAAATGTACTATTATTTCGAAATTCGATTCCATTGAAAATTTTTTCTCGATTTTTTCCCGCTTTTAAAAATTTTCAATGGGATAGTCTTTTCGAGATTTTTTAGCGATTTTAAAAAGTAATTATCCTTTAATTTGGTGTGATTGCGTTAAATTATTTCGCCATCATCTATTTAGTTCCGTCGCCACTTAATTCAGTACTACACTTCAATGTAACCCGCCTGCAATTTCAGTTTTCAAGAAAAGTTAGTCAAATTGAAAAAACCGTTCGTACATGATAAAATATTGGTATATTTTTTTTTTGCCTTATTATCTTCTGAAATAATATTATTGGTATAGTACCACTTACCTAATAAATACATAAAATCTATAAATAATAGTTTGGTCCATATAATTAAAAAAAAAAAAAACCAGTAAGGAAAGCTCAAAAGTCGGGCGGGGCCGACTATATGATACCCTACACCACTATGCATATTTAGTAGAGCTCTCGTAAAAAGGTTTATACAGGGCATTTCAGAGCTCTATGAGATATTTGGTACAAAATCAAAATCTATCTAATTCTATCGTGCATTTTACGAACTATAGCTATCTCTGAACCGGGTTTCTCCAAATTTGACGTATTAGCTTCTAGACTGAATTCGGTCTTATGTACGAAAATTCAGGTGATTTGGGCTGATATTGGCCATTTGATGCACAATTAACACGAAATCGGATGAAGATATATATGGGAGGCATATCCAAATAGGAACAGATTTTAATAAAATTAAAATCAACTATTTTTGGGCTTTATCTGATATCTGGTACCAAATATCATTCCTGTGGAGTGCATATTACGAATGTGAGGGACTTAAAGACCAAATCGGATGAAATATATATATGGGAGCTATAGCTATATCTGAACCGATTTTTACTAAAATTGGTGTACTTCCTTATAGGCTGGTGGCGGTTGAATTTGCCAAAATTCATGCCATTTGGGCTGATATTGGCCATTTGATGCACAATTAACCCGAAATCGGATGAAGATATATATGGGAGCTATATCCAAATCTGAACCGATTTCGATAAAATTACAAATAGCTATTTCTGGGCTGTATCTTATATCTGGTACCAAATATCATTCTTGTGGAGTGCATATAATCTCGGTCACATGTGCCAAAATTCGGGCCATTTGGGCTGATATTGGCCATTTGGTGGTCAATTAACCCGAAATCGGATGAAGATATATATGGGAGCTATATCCAAATCTGAACCGATTTTGATAAAATTTAAAACAGCTATTTCTGTGCTCCATCTAATACCTGGTACCAAATGTGGAGTGCATAGTAGGAATGTGAGGGACTTAAAGATCAAATCGGATGAAAGATATATATGGGAGCTATAGCTATATCTGAACCGATTTTCTCCAAATTTGATATACTTGCTTCTAGGCCGAACTCGGTTGGATGTGCCAAAATTCAGGTAATTTGATCTGATAGTGGACATCTGGTGCACATTTAACCCGAAATCGGATGAAGATATATATGGGAGCTATATCTAAATTTTATCCGATTCTCACCAATTTCAATAGGGTTCGTCCTTGGGCCAAAGAAATATTGTTTGGAAAATTTCATCTCAATCGGATAATAAATGCGACCTGCATTTTGTTCACAAGAATACATGGACAGACGGACGGACGGACGGACAGACGGACTGACATGCATAAATCGACTCAGAAAGTGATTCTATGAAGGTTCTTAAAAGTAACTAGGGGTCTATCTCGTTTCCTTCTCCATGTTACAAACAAATGCACAAAGACATAATACCCTTACCACTATGTGGTGTAGGGTATAAAAATGCCGCTCAATTGAAAACCGTTACATGGGTGCTATACGAAGACGTTGTCCTGCATAAGTAATTTGTGTCATAGGCTGGAGTAACTGTTCCGAACTTAATATACGAAACTTGAAACAATTCCGGTGAATATCGTTGCAAAAATCATCAAAATACCGACCTATATAGACAATTCTCTTCCAGAGGGTAATGTACACAAAAAGAACTCCTTTTGTGGATTTTTAGACAATTCCATTGGGAAATGTGGCTGAAATCATCAAAATATCGAATATCGGGGTGTACTTGTATATGGGGCTATACGATATCGTGGACATAGATAGAAAATTCTCTTCTTGAAGGTAAAGTACTCACAAGGAATTTCTTGTGAGATTTTTCAGACAATTCCATTAAAAAAGTTTCTAAAATAATCAAAATACCGAATAACGGGGGTACCGTTATATGGGGGATATACTATATCGTAGACCCATATAGACAGTTCGCTTTCAGGGGGAAAAGTACGCACAAAGAACTCCATGTGTACATTTTCAGACAATTCCGTGAAAAAATGTGGCTAAAATTATCAAAATACCGAATATGGGGGTGTACCTTTATATGGGGCTATACGATATCGTTGACCTATATAGATGATTCTCTTCCACGACATAAAGTACCTACAAGGAACTCCTTGTGTGGATTATCAGACAATTCCGTTGAAAAATGTGGCAAAAATCATCAAAATACCGAATATCAGAGGGTACCGTTATATGGGGACTGTACGATATCGTGGACCTATATAGATAATTCTCTTCCGAGGTATAAAATACCCACAAGGAACTTCTTGCTTCCATTCCATTAGAAAATGTGGCTAAAATCATCAAAATACAGAATATCGGGGGTACCGTTATATGGGGTCTATACGATATCGTGGACCGATATAGCCCATCTTCGAACTTGAACTGCCTGCAGACGAAAGAGGGATCTGTGCAAAATTTTAGCTTCCTATATTTATTCGTTTAGACTGTAGCGTGATTACAACAGGCGAACAGAAGAACGGACATGGCTAAATCGTCTTAGAATTTTACGCTGATCAAGAATATGTATACTTCGTTGGGTCTAAAATGATTATGTCGACGAGTTACAAACGGAATGAGGAACTTAATATACCCTCCATACTTTTTTTGGTGGAGGGTATAAAAATATACAAAATAATACATTTTACTGAAATACCATATGCCGACTTCTGGCAAATATATATGCCGATCATTGGAAAATGGTGCCGACTACTGGCAAAAAACTACTATTTCAGTAAAATTACAAATTTTGCCAATATAATAAAATCAAATTCAATTTTTGTTTATTATTTCGAAAACTAAACAAAATTTAGAATCTGAACAACTTTATTTTTCTGCAATTGAAAAATTTCACTCAGAATGTTGAAAGATTGAAAATCCTAAAAGTGCCGACTACTGGTACACTTACCCTATAACAAATAAAACCCAAAATTAGGGATTTTGAGAGTGCGATGGAGGCGATGATGATGTCTACTCAGCGACGGAATGAGAAGGTTATTATTTTGTAAGATTTAAAATGAATTTTTTAATAAAGTATTTACTTCTATTTTAAAATTAATCTGTATATTATTTATAATAAAAATTTGCCACTTTTATGAGCCAGATCTGCGTATTATTATGCTTTTAAAATATGTATTAATTGTTTTAATACGTTTAATGTTTTTATAAATATGTGTTACGTATTATATGATTTAATTTTAAACAATCTTACGATATGCATTGTCTCGTTCGTGTGGAAGGACCTACACAGATAAAAATGTAAATTTTAATAAAATAAATCATCTTTTTTAGCGAAATTTTACACAACAATATTCGAAGCTAATGCCAATTTCTTTCAAAATGCCGACCACTTGGACGTGCCGAACTTAGACGATTAACTAAATACAAATAAAACGAAATAAATGCATACTACTTTTAGACAATTTTAGTTAAAGAAATAAATAAAAACAAATAAAAAACCAGTAAGTTCGGCCGGGCCAAACTTTGAATACCCTCCACCATTTGGAACGAATTAGAAAATTAAAAAAAAAAATAAAATCCATTAAAAATTCTTTTAAAATCTTTAAAATATCTAATATAGGAAGGTGCCGATATTTGGGGGGATATACGATATTGTGGACCTATAAAGACAAATCTATCCATTGGAAAAAGTGGCTAAAATCATCAAAATACCGAATATAGGGGAGTACCGTTATATGGGGGATATACGATATAGTGGACCTATATAAACAATTCCGTTTCAGGGGTAAAGTGCTCACAAAGAACTCCGTGTGTTGATTTTCAGACAATACGATTGCTAATGTGTCTAAAAACATCAAAATACCGAATATCGCGGGGTACCGTTATATGGGAGCTATACGTTATCGTTAACCTATATAGAGAAATCTCTCTCGGGGGGTAAAGTGCTCACAAAGAACCCCTTGTGTACAAAGAACCCCTTGCGATCATTCCGTTGAAAAATATGGTTAAAAACATCAAAATACCGAATATCGGGGGTACCGATATATGAGGGCTATACGATATCGTGGACCTATATAGATAATTCTCTGCCGAGGTATAAAGTACCCACAAGGAACTCCTTGTGTGGATTTTCAGACAATTCCTATGAAATATGTGGCTAAAATCATAAAAATACCGAATATCGGGGGGTACCGTTATATGGGGGATATACGATATCGTGGACCTATATAGACAATTCTTTTTGAGGGCGTAAAATGCCCACAAGGGACTCCATTTGTGGAATTTCAGACAATTCCATGGAAAAATGTGGATAAGATTATCAAAATACCAAATATAGGGGGTACCGTTATATGGGGGCTATACGATATCGTAGACCTGTATAGACAATTCTCTCTGAGGGGGTAAAGTACTCCCAACGAACTACTTGTATGGATTTTAAAACAATTCCATTGAAAAATGTGGCTAACATCATCAAAATACCGAATATCGGGGGGTACAGGTATATGAGGGATATACCAACTCGTGAACCTATATAGACAATTCTTTTTTAGGGGGTAAAATGCCCACAAGGGACTTCTTTTGTGGAATTTCAGACAATTCCATCGAAAAATGTGGCTAAAATCATCAAAATACCGAATACCGTGGGGGTATAGTTATATGGGGGCTATACGATATTGTGGACCTATATAGATAATTCTCTGCCGAGGTATAAAGTACCCACAAGGAACTCCTTGTGTGGATTTTCAGACAATTCCGTTGAAAAATGTGGCTAAAATCATCAAAATACCGAATATCGGGGGGTACCGTTATATGGGGGATGTACGATATCGTGGAACTGTATAGACAATTCTCTCTCAGGGGGTAAAATGATCACATGGGACTCCTTTTGTGGAATTTCAGACAATTCCATTGAAAAATGTGGCTAAAATCATCAATATGCCGAATACCGGGGGGTACCGTTATATGGAGGCTATACGATATTGTGGACCTATATAGGTAATTCTCTGCCGAGGTATAAAGTACCCACAAGGAACTACTTGTGTGGATTTTCAGACAATTCCATCGAAAAAATGTGGCTAACATCATCAAAATACCGAATATCGGGGGTACCGTTATATGGGGGCTATACGATATCGTGGACCGATATAGCCCATCTTCGAACTTGACCTGCCTGCAGACAAAAGAGAGATCTGTGCATAATTTTAGCTTCCTATCTTAATTCGTTTAGACTGTAGCGTGATTACAACAGACGGACGGACAGATCTAAATTGCCTTAGAATTTTACGCTGATCAAGAATATATATACTTTGTTGGGTCTAAAATGATTATTTCGATGAGTTACAAACGGAATGAGGAACTTAATATACCCTCCATACTTTTTTTGGTGGTGGGTATAAAAAACACGTAAAAACATTAAGTAAAGTAAACATTTTTTACATCCAACGTGTTCTACTGCAGTTTTATCCGGTTTTCTTATATTAAAGGCTTGAGGTAGCCCACTAGCTAAACATCAAATTTAGCACGGCATGGGTGTCGAAATATATTGAATTTTTATACCCTCCACCTTGAAAAGGAGGGTATATTAACTTAGTCATTCCGCTAAATATTCGTCGTTTACTCCATAAGGTATATATATTCATGATCAGCATAAAATTCTGTCTGTCTGTCCGTCTGTGTACAAAATACTTTATACATACTTTTAAGTGCTGTTGAGGCGCTGGGAAAATCTAGCAATACACAATAAGTATTCTAAAATTACATATTTCTCAGCCGCGCTGATGCATACGATAATGTGTCAGATTATAAAGGTTATGACCCCCACGCATCGATATCGATGCGCTCAGTAGATTACTAGACCACTTTAATGAGATGACAAGCAGCCCTGCCCTTCATTCAGTATTAGAATAGATAGGAATAATTGTGTGGATACGATTATGTTAAGTAAGATTAGTTTCAGTGGTACTTAAGGAACATATTTATACCCTACAACACTATGTGTTGGGGGTATTATAAGTTTGATTGGGCCAGAATTTATGTAACACCTCGAAATATTGGTTTCCCATATAGGAAAGTATATATGGATCTTCCTAGCTCGCCGAGCTGAGTCAATCTAGCTATGTATGTCCGTCCGTCCGTCTGTCCGTCTGTCCGTCTGTCCGTCTGTCCATGTTAATTTGTAATCACTCTACAGGTCGCAATTATGGCCCGATCTTCACGAAATTTAAAATGGAGGTTGGGCTAGGGTCAGAATAGAACCCTATTTCTTTTGGAGATGATCGCGTAATATTTAGAGGTCGAAATGGACCAAATACTGAAAAAATATCGGATTTTGCAGTAGCTATACAGGTCGCAATTATAGACCAATCGACGTGGAATTTCGTATGTAGCTAGAGTTTAGGGCGGGGAAGAAGCCTACCAATTTGGGTGGTCATCGGATAATATTTAGCGGGCAAAATAGACCACATATTTTGTGTTGAAAAAATTCAACATTTTTCATTAAACCGTAAATATTTTAAATCCCGGCGAAATCACGAAGCCATGACAAGGTTACTTCTGACCTTTACATTGATGTTAACATCCAACAAATCGGATATATAGCTAAATATGTGCGATATATATGTCTATCAAAGAAGATATGCTTGAAAGATCTCTTATATGTCGAGAACGGCTAAACTGATTTGGACAGTTCTCATTAATTCAGAATGGCCTCTTGTTAGGAAACAAAAATCGTATAAAAAATCGTATAAAAATATCTCTCTAAAGATGAAAATATTGATTTTGTAACATTTTCTCATATTTTTTCAATTTTGTCATATTTTTGGCATATTTTCATTTTGAATTAAACATTTGGTAATATTTCTACAGCTAACAAAACTAAGTAGTTAGGATATCAGGATATCATATACAGATCGCACTTATGGCCCGATCCTTATGAAATTTTGCATGGGGATAACATGAGGGTCAGAATAGAAGCCTACTCTTTTTGGAGATGATCGCCATATATTTAGGGGTTGAAATGGACAAAAAAAACTGCAAAATTGTCAGCAAGTCGTAATTATCGCCCGATCCTCACGCGCATTTGAATGGAGGTTACCGGACATTGCAAAAACCAAATAGCTTTAGATGGCCATCCAAAAATATTCAATGTGTGAAATAGTTTGCCAACTTTTGTAGACAAAATACGAAAATATCCATTCCAGTGACTTTTTGGAGAATTCACAAATACAGGAAAGACGCACTTCTGACTATTTCGTTAACGCTGATTTCGTTGAAGAATATAGTCAAATGTCTGTATCTCATATAGATGCGTTTTAGTCAAAAATCAATAATAAATGTTAATCTTTTGCCACTTCTGGGAGATTATAGGTCTTTGAGAAATATTGGTTCCAGATCTAGGAAGACCATTTAAGTGCAACATCTACCAATAAATTGGAAATGAGCAAATTAGTTTAAGTTGCTATTATTCGAAAATTAGAGAACGAAACCTGATGGTTTTCTTTTATTATTTGTCACAACATCTTGCGGAATTCTGTCGAGTATTTCGCCTATATAAACTGTATGGTTTATTATTGTGTTGTAGGGTATTCAACGGTCGGCCCCGCTCGACTGTAGCCTTTCCTTACTTGTTTTAAATTAAAATTAGAATTGAATCTACACTCAAGCGAAGCGGCTGTATTCTTTTCTCATTATTTTATATTGCTTTAGTCGAACCGAATAAAGAGTAGAGTTGACAATCGAAGAGAGAGAGAGATTGGGTTCCATTGTCATTAACAGTCTGCCTGTTGAAATCGCGATACAACTCGCGTTATTGGGCGTAAAGCTTTAAAATTTGGCACCGTTGTTTGCTTTGTGTCTAGGATGGTTGGTATTGAAAATGAGACATATCTGTCCAAGTTTTGTGATACGCTATCTCCCAGTATTCGGTATTTGAAATTTTTCTACGTGTTTGTCGAAAAAATTGTATTTGTTGTTTTTAATGGGTTCTAGCTTCGGTGACAGAACATTGGTTTTAAGTATTTTGATGATTTTTGAACGGATTTGTCTAAAAGAAGGTATTTGTAGTTCGTAATGGGTACTAGCTCCGGTGGCAGAACATTCAATACCTAAGTCCACGTTTTCCTATACCGCACATAAAACGGTTCAATCGGATATTCGGCATTTTGACGACATAAGCCACATTTTTAATAGATTTGTATGCAATTTGGTAGTAGTACATCATAATGGGTTTTACAAATGGCGTCGAAACATCATCCATATTCATCCTAGTAATCCTGGTCACATTTACCCACGAAATTATGAAAATTTGGTATTTAAGACTCGCTATAAATTACAATCGCTGTAGTATAAGATTGTCTATAAAGGCTCCCGTTTAAGTATGGTCACCATATAACGGCTCCAACCATTCTCATACCGATCTTACTGGAGTTTGTTGTTTAAAGTGGTGGAAGGTATTAGAAGTTCGGCTTTTTACTAGGCCCAACGAAATTGGAATTGAGGCTTTTAGCACAAGTAATAAACGTAAAACATCCAGAATTTAAAAATAATTCTTCGTAATAAATTATAGAATGAATGAGTTCCACTTCTTCGTTTTTTTTGTTATTCTTCACGGGAGAAGGAGTTTGGATAATTAATATGTTTGGATACGTATGTGTTTAGTTTGATTCAAATCTTTCGACCCCTTTGCGGATGTAATGCAACATGTAAATCCAGTTAAAATTGCTTATAGCCAAATTCTAAAATTTACATACTTTTTAACATTTGTGGCCCATATATCAAAACAGAGGGAAGTGAATAACCATGTTCTACGAGTTTCCGTTAATATTCTTAAAATAAATACGGTGAACACTAGCAAACACGAACTACAGTCATTCATTATCCATATCCCTCTCTGCAATTCAGAAGGATTTTGCGGGACTCAAACATTTTTTTAAATTTATAAAAGTAATAATAATAACAATGTGTATTGATTAGTGGAGTAAAATAACAAATAACAACAACAAAGCTAACAAAGTATTACAAACAGCATTAAACTAACACTTTTCCAAAATCCCGAAAATCCGAAATGTTTAAAAAGCAATCGCAGGTTTTAGTAGAATTGATATTGGCATTTAAATTTATGCGTTTCGCGTTTTTAACGCTTTCTGTGCAGATGGACATACCATCAGCATATACACAGTGGGGCGGCTTTGTATTGAAACTACGCTTGCATATCAACATCAAGATTTCGCATATACAGGCAGATGTATTTATTTTCTAGTGCGTTTCTGACGTTTTCATGCGTAAAAGTCCATAAGCAATATGGGTGTTGGTAAAAAATTGCGTAGGCAATTGTATTTAATGCAGGCGTAATTTGAGTATTTTGAGTCTGAGTTAGAAAAAGTTTATATGTGCAATTTGTTGCTTTTACCTAGTTATTTTTTGAGAACTATATGGACAGAAAAACTAGTAAATTGGTATGTATTCATACAACGGCAGTAAAAAGTACAACAAAAAACAATAAAGAAAGGCCAAAAGTCGGCCGGGCGGGATACCAAATAAACGTTTTTATGAGGAATAGCTGAACCCGGCTACTCCTTTCGCTTTTATATGCATTCAAAATTTTATATAAGAATACTTGTTGGTTAAAAAATATAAATAAAACAAATTCAAAAATTTTAAAAACGTTATTATTGTAATTCTTTAATGCGTAAACAAACAAATAGCTCGGTCTTTCAACGCGTGAACATGCCAGGAAAAAAGCTTGAGAAAGGCAGGAACATGCTAAATTTAGTCCGCATACACGAAGGGGTTCTCCTTCGGATTTATTAATTTCATATCAAATGCCAATCGTGCTGGAAACTGCAATCTTTTGAAGTTGAATTTAGAGAATTCGAGGTAGAAACATATTTCCAATAATAATCATACCCTCAATTAACTTTTTGTGTAGTATGGAGTTTGTCATTCCGTTTGTAACACCTCGAAATATACATGTTAGACCCCACAAAGTATATGTATTCTTGATCAGCATAAAATTATATGTTGATTTAGCGATGTCCATCCGTCTGTCGGTCTATGGAAATCACTCTGGCTTCCGAACGAAATAAAGTAGGTTGAAAAAATTTCACTCAAATGTATATTATGTCTGCAGAAAATTTGGTATTGAAAATGGACCATGTAGGTTCACGTTCGGTACCTCCCGATATTCGGTACTTTGATAATTTTAGAGACATTATTCACCGGAATTGGTTCAAATTTGGTATTTGAACTTCGAAATGCATACTACAGCCTACGACAGAAAATTGTCTGTGCAGTTCCACATTTTTAACGGATTTTATTTCTTTGAAAATTGCCCAATTCGTTCCAAGTGGTGAAGGGCATTCAAAGTTCGGCCCGGCCGAACTTTCAGCTTTTTTACTTGTTTACTTTAGCCTTATACCATGGCAAAGGCGTTGTGGGTCAGTGCATAAAATATCATATTCCAAAATCATATTCCAATCTGTCACATGCCATATTTCATTGAAATTGGAGGTACATACCGTGTTTGGTGCATAAAATATCTGAAATCCCGTCATTTATTCCAAATTTGCAGAATGTATCTGTAATGGATCAAAAGATATGTGCATATAAAATCCAAATTTTTGGGAGGTAATTTTGGGAGGTAATTTCAAAAATATGTAAAGCCTATGTTACTTTCAGGCGATGTTGTAGTATACTTGGAAATTTTCAGGAAAATCTGTTCATCGGTTTTCGAGTCCATAAATTACAAACAAACAAACAAACGTACCAACATTTTCCTCTTTTATAGATATAGATTTGTGAAAATGAAGTCATACCAACTTTGATTATAGTTATAATTTATAGCCGAACTAATTTATGGAGGTATATCCTTCTCTGAATCCTTATATTTGCCAAATAATGAAGATATCGGTTTGAAAATTATTACACGAGGTACTGTTTTTATTTGGACGCTGAGGAACTGTAGAAATTGTAACAAAAACATACAGAAGGTCGAATGTTTAGTGGTAGTATCATAACTAAATGAGACGGCATATTCCAATCATCCTAGAAATATTGTATAAATTTTCAAAGATTAACCTAAATATTGCGCATTAATTGCGTTTGCGGACGGCCGCACACACAGACGGATATAGTTCAATTTACATAGGATATTATCCAGATCAAGAATAATGGTATGTATTCTTGATCTGGAGGAGGACAAAACAATATACTTTATAACATGTTACGAACTCAAAACTGTATTTGATTTGAAAAATGTTGCTAAAATCTTTATAGCACAAGTAATTTAGGTTTCAAAAAGTAGTTAAATACTACGAAATAATTAATATAAAAAGGTACTGGTGAATTGGAAATCTATATGTATAAAAGAGGAAAATGTGTGTATGTCTGTTAGTTTGTAATTTATGGACTCGCTACACAGATTTTCCTGAAAATTGCCAAGTATACCACAATATCGCCTGAAAGTAACATAGGCTATATACAATTTGAAATTCCACTTGCAACTGGAAATATAGCATCAGAATCGGAGGTACATCCCACAAATTTGGATTTTAGGTGCACATATCTATTGATCGATTACTGATACAGTCTCCAAATTTGGAATGCGTAACGGAATTTGGAACAAAAATCAATTTTCCAAATTATATTGAAATCGGTTCAGATTTGGATATAGCTCACATATATATTTTAGGCCGATTTCATGTATTTGATGCACCAAATATGCTATGTATCTCTAACTTCAATGAAATTTGGAATGTGTAACGGAATTTAAAACGAACGTACATTTTCTTAATTATTTTGATTTGGATTTTGATCAACAAATAAATTAGTCAAATAATATTGATATCGGTTCCGATTTGAATATAGCTTCCATATATATTTTCGGCCAATTTCAAATTTTTGATGCACGAAACAGGATACGTATGTCCATTCAAATGAAATTCAGCATGAATGACTAAATTTGATACAAAAAAAGTAATAATAATAAGAAATTATATTCAAATCGGGTCAGTTTTGGATTTAGCTCCCATATATATTTTCGGCTAATTTTACATATTTTATGCACACGACGCGTCCGACTCCAATTAAATTTGGTACAGAAATAAATGTTGCAATTTATATTGAAATCGGTTAAGATCCATCAACAAAAAATAGGCACATATTTTGGCACTGTCCCCATCTAACAGGACCATCCTGGTCCACCGATAGATAGTACTTTTTCAAATTAAAACCTATAGCTGAGAAATATGACTAGGTTTTTTTAAATACTATAAACTGACCTGTACGTACACATATATTGACATTTTTGTCATACGTATTTATTTTTATTGTCCCATTTATACGAGTCAGATCTGCGAGTTATTATGCTTAAAAAAATATGCATTAAAAACTTAAACTACGGGCCGGCAACGAGGACCGAACCAGCTAGTCTACATATAGAAAATAAAGTTGTGTTAAATACTACGCTTATAACTCACGAACCGCTGGTCCGATTTTGACGACTCAGACAAATTCGGATTTGCCTCTTTGCAGGAAAAGGTAAAATAAATAAAAAAACAACAATTTCATTTTGACTTTTGAAATGTACAATCGTAATTGCATGTTTTTTCCATTTTGACTTACTATTTCGAGTGTATATTTTCAGTGTTTTTTTTACTTCTAATATGATTTGTAGTCTTTTTAGGGTAGTATAAAGCGACAACGGACAAGCCTGTTATTTATAGATTTATGTTTTTATTGGGTAAGTGGTACTATACGAATAATATCATTTCAGAAGAGGATACAAAATAAAGAATTATTTTCACCATATAAAAGTTACTTCGCTTATAACACAAGAACGGCTTGACGGATTTTGACAATTCATACAATTTCGGAATGGTATCTTGGCTAAAATAAATCGCGTGAAAATACGTCAATATGAAAAAATATTCTTGGCGTACATTTTTTTTTTTCAATCTGACATGCTATATTGAAGTGTAAATTTTTTATTGTTTTGAATTAATAATATTCAAAATGAAATGAGTGCGCAATTCGATGTTAAATGACGACCTTTCATGGCATCTAGCTTTCAACCCCAGGACCTATATCGTGCTTCAACTGGAAGACGCGAACACATTTTAACAAACAACCATGAACGACAAAGCGTTATGGGGCTCATTTCAAATCGTGGACTTACTTCTTTCACATGAGACTAATCTGTCCACTGAGAAGTCAAAATGCAGAATTCATTGGGACTGCAATTAGTGATATATCGAATATAAAGGGTGCAAAATATTAGAGCGAATTGGACATTTAGTAAGAAAAGGATTTATATCCTTCCAGAAATTCTTCCTAAACTTTCAAGATACCTTAAACCAGGTCATGATATGGGTCATAGCCCCGTATAAGGGTATAAATCGATTTCAAGTATATTTTACATTTTAATATATTTTTCATACTAATATCAGTAAATTTTGGTAATTTGGGAAGAAACCATCCTTGCAAAAAATTATCATTTTTGGTATCACCATCATATGTTTTAAGTTATGTTCGGGGTCTTGGCCACATTTTTGCCCTTATTTGGCATTTTGTTTCTAAGGGGGTAGAAAACCTCTTCTCATAATATGTTCAATTTTCGGAGTAAGGACCTTCTTGGTTTTGACCACATTCGTCAATTGATTTGGCTAAAAAAAATTGTATTTAGGCTACTCTGGGGTAGAGAACAATCTTACAGATAATTGCGCACATAGGCATTTATTGAAGTATAATTCCCGTCTTACGGTAATAGGTGTAAAAGAGTAATTATCTTATATTATTATCTGGCTATTCCGAAATCCTTCTGCCCTCAATTATGAGGTGGGCAAAATTAAATACCATGCTGCACGGTATTCTAAACTTTGGAAATACAGATTCCAAAATGCAGCTAATTTGAATGGAATATGTTACTAAGCTCTTTACAATATCAAAAATTGTGCTGAGTTTCCACATGGGGCTACCATAGATGTTCTATATTATTAAGGTTTTTAACACTCAAATTAAAGGCTATGGCTGAAAAACAAGATCAGGCTTACAAAATATCTAAAACCGACGGTAGGCGAACATCTATTATAATTTTTGCAATGAATATTTATTTGGATTCAGTAATTACTTATAGTAACAATTGTGCCGCTTACATAAGTCAGGTCTCTAATTTATTACGCATTAAAGACTAAAAACACATATGCATTAAAGACTATGCACATTGTTTAATATTTATACCATACAACACTATGTCTTGGGGGTATTATAAGTTTTATTGGGCCAACAATTATGCAATATATATATATATATATATATATATATATATATATATATATATATATATATATATATATATATATATATATATATCAGATTTGGATATAGCTTCCATATATATTTTCGACCGATTTCGTTCATTTGATGCCTCAAACACGATATGTGTGTCCGATTTTAATGAAATTTAAATTAAGTAACGACATTGGGAGCAAAAATGAATTTGTCAAATTATATTGAAATCGGTTCAGATTTGGATATAGCTCCCATATATATCTTCAACCGATTTCGTTTATTTGATGTAACAAACAAGATACGTATGTTAGATTGCAATGAAATTGGGAATGTGTGGCGGAATTTTGATTAGAAAATAAATTAGTCAATTTTTTAAAATCGGTTCAGATTTGGATATAGCTCTCATATATATTTTCGACCTATTGCATGTATTTTATGCACCACACACGATATGTATGTTCGATTCCGAAGAAATTTGGAATATGTGACGGGATTTTGATTAGAAAATAAATTAGTCAAATTATATTAAAATCGGTTCAGATTTGGATATAGCTCCCATATGTATTTTCCGCCGATTTCACATATTTGATGCACAAAAAACGATATGTATTTCCGATTCCAATGAAATTCGCCATGAGTGACTAAATTTGGTACAAAAATAAGTTTGACGAATTATATTAAATTTGGGTATAGCTAACATATATATTTCGGCCGACTTCATGCATGTTATGTACCAAACACGATGTATATGACCGATTCCATTGAAATTCAGAATGTGTGGCAGAATTTGGTTACAATAATAAATGTGACAAACTAATTGGAAATTAGTTAAGATTTGGATATAGCTCCCATATATACTCTCGGCCGATTTTACATATTGGACACACCAATTTCAATGAAATATGAAACGTGTGGCGGAGTTTGGTGTAAAAGTAAATTTTTTAAAATTGTGTTTAAATCGGATCAGATTGGGATATGATTTTTAATAAGAACCATTGACACACAACGCCTTAGGCTAACACTAGAAAACAACACAACAATTAATTTGAAATACGCTTATTACGGGGAAGTATATTGCTACCTCGAATTCACTAATAGCAATAGAAATGACACTCAACTTCAAAAAATGCAGTTTCCTGCATGCTTGGTATTTGCTATGAAATAAATAAATCCAAAGGACAAACCCTTCGTGTATGCATGTCATGTTACTGCTTTTCTAATGGTTTTGTTTATTAACGCATTAAAGTAGTGCAATATTTTTTTTAATTTTTAAATTTGTTTTTTTTTTTTATCCAACATATATTCGTAAATAAAATTTTAATGCATATAAAATCAAAAGGGGTAGCGAAGCGCACCTGGTTCAGCTAGTATATCTATAAAAGAGGAAAATGTTTGTATGTTTGTTTATTTGTTTGTAATTTATGGACTCGAAAACCGCTGAACAAATTTTCCTGAAACTATGCATGTATACTGCAACATCGCCTGAAAGTAACATAGGCTATATACATTTTTGAAATTCCACTTGGAAGTGGGGATATAGCATCAGAATCGGAGGCACCTTCCAAAAAATTAGATTTTGTATGCACATATCTATTGATCGATTACAGATACAGTCTACAAATTTGGAATACGTTACGGAATTTGGAACAAAAATAAATTTGCCAAATTATATTGAAATCGGTTCAGATTTGGATATAACTCCCATATATATTTTCGACCGATTTCATGTATTTAATGCACCAAACACGCTATTTATCTCTAATTTTTTGAAATTTGGAATGTGTAGCGGAAATTAAAACGAATATACATTTGTCAAATTATATTAAAATCGGTTTAGATTTGGATATAGCTCCCACATATTTGATGCACCCGAGAGAGACGAAATCTGGCACCAGAAAAAAATTGCCAAATTATATTGAAATCGGTTGAGGTTTGGGTATAGCTAACATATATATTTCGGCCGACTTCATACATGTTATGTACCAAACACGATATATATGACCGATTCCAATGAAATTCAGAATGTGTGACCGAATTTGGTTATAATAATAAATGTGATAAATTAATTGGAAATGAGTTAAGATTTGGATATAGCTCCCATATATATTCTCGGCGGATTTCACATATTTGACGCACCAATTTCAATGAAATATGAAAGTTGTGGCGGAATTAGGTGTAAAAGTAAATTTTTTAAAATTATATTTAAATCGGATCAGATTGGGATATGATTTTAATAAGAACCATAGACCCACAACGCCTTAGGCTAACACTAAAAAACAACACAACAATTAATTTGAAATACGCTTATTACGGGGAAGTATGTTGCTACCTCGAATTCACTAATAGCAATAGAAATGCCACTCAACTTCAAAAAAATGCAGTTTCCTGCACGCTTGGTATTTGCTATGAAATAAATAAATCCATACGACAAACCCTTCGTGTAAGCATGTCATGTTACTGCTTTTCTAATGGTTTTGTTTATCAACGCATTAAAGTAATGCAATATTTTTTTTTTTTTTTTAATTTTTAAATTTGTATTTTTTTATCTAACATATATTCGTAAATAAAATTTTGAATGCATATAAAATCAAAAGGGGTAGTGAAGCGCACTAGTAAATCGCATAAAAAGATGTCAATGATGATGCTAATATAGATAATATTGATTGTGAAAATTTTTTCCTTTCATATTTTTTATCGCATGCTATTTTTTCAATTTGACTTACAGTATTGATTTGATTTTGTAATATTTTTTCACCTTACAACACAGGTTGGGGTTATCATATACAGATTGCAATTATCGTCCGATTTTCATTAGTGTTAGGCTCAGAAGGTCTAGGCCTATTGTTTTTAAAGATGTCCGCAATATATTTAGGGGTTGAAATAGACCAACAACAAAAAATTTTCCTGATTTTGAAGCCGTTATAAGAAAGCAAAGGACACGAAATTTCACATGAAGTAAGAGTATAGGACAGCGAGTAGAATGGACCAATACTTTTGTGTGAAAGAAATACCAACATTTACATTCTACCAAAACGCTGAAAATAACTTACAGGCGAAATCCAAAATATACAAATGGCAAACTTCTGACTTTTTTATGCTGATTTTGTTGCCGAATATAGCTAAAAATCATATTGTTGAGTCTAAATTTGGAGATACAGAGGGGCCTATTGCATATAAGGATGATAGCAAAATATTTAAGGGTTCAAATGAACAAAATACAGAAAAATTTTGCATGAGGAGAGCTGTAACTAACAGCACGACGGAGTGCGTAAATATTGGGCAAATGTCCCTGTTTACGTTCTATGACATAATTTTAAGAGCGAAATCTTCCAAAATGGATTTAGGCATAAGGGTATCACATGGTCGGCTCCGCACGACAATAGCCTTTGCTTGCTTGTTTTTGTTTTTTTTATTATTGCTCAATAAGATGGAAGTTGCTACATCGAGCCTAAATTGACAACCACATCTATGTGGGCCTTTTATTTTCGTGTAGCAAATGTTCATCCAATTATTAAATTACAGCCTATTTTGTCGGAAATCGGGATTGGGATCAGTGATGTTCCGGATATAAAGAAAGATTCTCAAAGCATAAAAATGCGTAAAATCTGCATATACCGTTATTCTGACACCAAATAAATCTGGTAAATTTTAAGGTATTTTGTTTGAAGAAAAAAACAATTATAATTACAATAACTATTGACGAAAAGGACGGACGGAAGTGGAAGAAATATGCAAAATGACGAGTGCCAGGTAGTGGAATTATTTGGGGGCTTAACCTAAACTGGGACTGATATACCTCCCTCAATATCAATCATCGTAAGAATAATGTATACGTATTGCAAAATTTTAAACATATATCTTCAACAACGCTATAACCTCTGTTCCTTGACGGCAGGATTCCCATAGAATATTTGGAGGTAATACAACTGATGACAAAATAATTTACCCACATCTTATGATGGTGGACACCAAAGGGGAGTCGGAAATGTTATTAGGTCCTTATAAGCACATCAAATAGACCGTTACCAAAATTATGTGTTTATTTATATTTAAGAACAAGTAAAAACATTAAGTTCGGCCGGCCCGAATTTTAAATACCATCCATCTTAGGGTAATGGAATCACTAGAACCAATTATGACCCACAAATACCAATTATTAGACATATTCGCTGGAAAATGTGGCAAAAATCATCAAAATACCGAATATCGGGAGGTACCGTTATATGGGGGCTATACCAAAGCGTGGACCTATACATACAATGTTTCGCCGCACAAATTAGGACCCATTATGACCTACAAATATCAATTTTCAGACAAATCCGTGAAAAAGAGTTACAAAAATCATCAAAATACCGAATATCGGGAAATACCGTTATATAGGGACTATGCCAAAACGTGGACCGATATATCTCATTTTCAATACCATCCTAGACACAATACAAATTATGCTGCTAAATTTTGACGCTCTACGTCAAATAATGTGGGTTGTATCGTGATTTCAACAGACAGACAGACAGACGGACATCGTTAAATCGTCTTAGAATTGTATGCTGATTATGAATATATATACATTATGGGGTCTACGACGAATATTTAGAGATGTTACAAGCGGAAAGACGAAGTTAATATACCCTTCTTTCCAAGCAGGAGGGTATAACAAATAAAATAGTATCCGCCGACATATGCATACCCCCAGCCTTGAATTATGATTATTCCATCTGTTGGGAGGTTCCGAAGCAGTTGGCCAATATTGACCAATTCGTATCTGACCTAAGACTGATATAAATATTACAACGTACCAAATTTGGACTGTATCGACTACTTCCTATACCTTATATGAGATATTTGCAAATTGTTCGAAAATGTAGAAATATGCGTGAGGTAACATATAGTCGACCGAAGTATTACATTTTCATACTTTACCTAATACAGATAAAAATATTGGTAGGTGCAAAACTTGAAAAAAATCAAACATTTATATCCAATTTTATGCGAAATCATAAATTTCGATAAATCACATATTCATATCAGATTTCTGGTTAAGAAAAATATTTATATATAGCAAGTTGTAAAGAATCACCGTCTGGTTTCGCAATTGAAGTATTGGAAATTGTGACCCTTGTGGGTGAGGTACCAGAAGTGGTTAAATATCACCACCCAACAGATCTTGTATTAGCATAACATTTTGTATGTGTGAAATTTGAAGAGAGTTGGATGCTTATTTCGTTTTCTTTGAGCGTTTTGTTTTTCAAAATCTTGAACCCTATGTGGGGGGAGGTAGCAGAAGAAATAGTCTGATCTCTACCATGTTTATAACAGATCTTGTGTTGATGGAAATATTGAGATGTATCAAGTTCTAAGGGTATCGGGGGTTAATTTCGGGTTTTATGAGCTTCATGAATATTCATAAATTTTGACCCTTTGTGGGGGAGGTACCAGGAGGAGTGAACCGATATATTCCATCTTCACATCAGACTATGGGCCAATAAAAATATTGTGATGTGTGTAATTTGAAGACAATCGGACTCTTACTTTACATTTTAAAAGTGTAATAAATATTCAAAATGTTGACCCTTTGTGAGGGAGGTACTGGATGGCGTGAACCGATATTGTCAATTTTCGCGCCTGACCTAGCACTTATGAAAATATTAGGATTTGTAAAGTTGGAGCAAAATCGGATTATCCTCTCTCTTTCTGTGCAGTAAATTATTTTCTTTGGAAATGTTGATATTTTGTGGGGGAGTTACCAGAAGTAGTGGACCGATATTTCCCATTTTCGAACTCGATCTAATTTTGACAATAATATTACGATGTACCAAGTTTGGACCAAATCGCATACTCCCTTCGCCTTCACCAGCCAGCCTGACTGACGGACGGACAGACATTGCTAGATCGACTAAAAATGTCCTAAAACGGATTTGATCCAAATGATATATACACTCCGGGTATAATTACTACCCACTCGGTGAACGAAACATTAAAACTACAGAAATTTTATGAAGAAGAGGCTCATATATTACACATAGTGAGCCTCTTAAAGGTCAAAAAGAAAACATTAGTTCGATAGACTGTAGTACGTTATTTTTTAAAGAGAAATGACATTAGATTACAGATTATACGATTCAGACTATTGGTTCCCAAAGTTTTGTAGATTCCGACCAATCTAACAATAGTTTGTATTTGCTCCTGAAATTGGTTACCGTTCCCATTCGACTTTTCGAGTATTTTTCCTATCTTTTTCGAAACAGACAAATAAACATTGGCTGCTCTTGGTTTTCTAAAATGATTGTTTCAATACCATCATATTTACTGATCTTTGCAAAAATGTCCCACAAAAGTATTTCGTTAAAAAACACTCGATTTGTTTCTTGAAAATTAAAAATGTCGTATTGTTTTACAAGTTCATTCAAATATATTAACTTGATAAAAATAATTTGACAAAAATTCACAAATTCTTTGTCCAGCAGATGGGCCGCGATCCGTAAATGGGAAATACTAAAACTAAGAGCAAGCAACGCGAAGCTAAGCTGTCAAATAAGGAATTATACAAATAATTCTTTATGTAACCCCTAGGACTGTATCAAATTTAAAACTCTATCCTAACTTTTGGGGAGTATAGAGGAAAATATTTATTTATAAAATTGACCCTAGAAAAGTTTGACCCGGGAATCCCCCTTTTGGGATTTTTATCCACCAACAAAAAATTTCCCAACCATGATTGTTTACGGCGCAGTGTAATTACTGACGATAGCGCATAGTAGCCGTGTAACGTTACCTGTAATTTAAGGTTACTTTTAAGTCACAAAATTTAATATGCGTCATTCAAACTTTGCAAATGCTTTCATATTATTTTTAGCATGATTTATGTAACAAAAGGTATACATTTACATATACCCCTCATATAATTTTATCTCCTAAAAATTCGTCGACCAAATGTTCTCGACTGATTCCACTTTATGATTTATTTTCTATTCCCAGTATCAGTATTATAAAGGTAAAATATATCCGTTTCGTTTAGGTATAATAATACGACTAAAAATTCGTCCTTTTTCAAGTTTTAGTTACAATTTCTACCGAATTCTCTGTAATTTGACATTTAACGTTTTCAGTATTGTGAAACCAGTTCCGGCAATATCCGTTTGCTATTGGTTCCCCATTAGGCACAGCCTTAATTTAAAAGAACGTTGAGATTTTAAGTGTTTTATTTTATTATTTTTTAATCAAAATTTAAAATTTTGCTATGGCAGCCATATAACGGCAATATAGAAAATATGCAAAATTTCTCGACTTTCACTGCTTCTTGTTTTTTTTTAAATGTTCAATTCCAAAAGACATTCAGAAACAATTCTACACAAAATTCCATATCGAAATAAAACAGTCAAGTTTCTTCAGTTTTTCGATTTTTTAGAGGCATTTCCCAACATTTTCTTTCATGAAAACGTTTCCACTGTAATTACAAATAACCTAAAGACAACTTGAGTCAAATCGGCCCAGCCTTTCTCAACTGAAGAGTTACTATACTTTTTTAAATTTTATAAACACAGATTTAAAGAAGTAGGTGTGGCCAGTTCCTCTGACACCAAACAGATAACTAGGGTTGGAGAAGAGGTCAAGACTTGATTTTGGCAAATTTTAGGATTTTAGGTAAATCGAAAAAATCAAGACAACAGTATCTCGTGTAACATATTTCAATCCCAAATAAAGAAGATATCGGTTTAAAAATTATTAAAGGAGATACTGTTGAGTTTCCCTCAAATCCTAAGTATTTATTTGAGGGCTGTGGAACTGACCACGCCTGCTTTTTAATCTATCTATACATATATATATATATATATATACATATATATATATATATATATGTATATATATATATATATATATATATATATATATAAGCTCAAAAACCGCCGGTCTGATTTAAACGATTCAGACAAATTCGGAATTGTCTCTTGGCAGAAAAGGATAAAATCCGAACAAATCGCGAAAAATATGAGATTTGAACATTCTCATTTTGACTTTTAAAATGTACAATAGTATTGTTTAATATTGAATGATTTTTTTTCCATTTTGACTTACTATTTTCAAATTTACATTTGTAGTGTTTTTTCTTTTCGATTTTTTTTTTTTTGTTTTTGGAAATTTATATGATGTGTAGTCTTTTTACGGTAGGACAAAAATTCTATTTACAGATTCAGAAGGGGATAAAAATTAAAGAATTATTTCCACCATATAAAAGAAAGTTATGTTAATTGCTACGCTTAAAACGCAAGAACTGCTCGACGGACTTTAACAATTCATACAATGTCGAAATGGTAACTTGCCACAAAAAAAGAAATAATAATAACAATAATATCAATAATGATAGATCCCGGGAAATTTTGCCAATAAAAATGTGAATGGCGATAGCTCATGTCTAAAAGTGGCATTTAGCTTTCAATTCCAGGACCTAAAAACAAAATTGACCGACAAAACGTTATGGGACTCATTTTAGTAGGGCACATGGTAAAATCAAGAATGTAAAGTCATGCAAACATATGTTTACAAGTCAGAGATGGAAACTTAGTTTTTATAAAGTGAAACTTGACAAGGTAAATTACAGAAAATGCAGAGATGGGTTTGCTTATTTGAAATGACTTTACCTTTTTAGTTTTACCATGGTAGGGCCCATTATCAAGCATTATCAAGATTTTTAACATATTTTTAACAGTCAAATCAAAGACTGTAGTTGAAAAAAAGATCAAAGATATATATATATATATATATATATATATATATATATATATATATATATATATATATATATATATATATATATATATATATATATATATTTATATTTTCTCGATTTACCTAAAATCCTAATATTTGCCAAAATATCGAAATAGTGGGCGTAAAAGTTGGCGTGGTCAACATTTTTTACTTTAAAAACCTAACTCGGGGTATTACGAACGTTTGTAAAAAAATAATGCAATTCGCTCCAGCCGGTTTCAATTGATTCCATTAGCAACGAACAACAATTGATTTTTATATATATATATAGATTAAATAGTAGGCCTGGTCAGTTCCTCGGCCTCCAAATAAATACTTAGTGTTGAATGGAAAGTCAACAGTATCTCGTGTAATAATTTTCAAACCGATATTTTCATTATTTTACAAATATAAGGATTTTAGATAAATCAATTGGAAGTAGACGTGGTTAATATTTTTTCTTTAAAAACCTAACTCGGGGTATGACGAACATTTGTACAAAATATTATTCAAATCGGTCCAGCCGTTCTCAGCTGATTCCATTACCGACGAACAACAATAGAAAAGAAAAAACCTTCAACTTGTTCGCTGATTTTTTACCGCAAATGTTTGAAGGTCCTTACGAAGTTGTCAACATAATGTTGTATTATTTTGAAATTCGATTCCATTGATTTGTTTTTCATTTTTTTCCCGATTTTATAATTTTTGCAATGAGATTGCCTTTTTCTTGATTTTTTAGCGTTTTAATGATAGTAAAGAAGTAGGTGTGGCCAGTTCCTCTGACACCAAACAGATAACTAGGGTTGGAGAAGAGGTCAAGACTTGATTTTGGCAAATTTTAGGATTTTAGGTAAATCGAAAAAATCAAGACAACAGTATCTCGTGTAACATATTTCAATCCCAAATAAAGAAGATATCGGTTTAAAAATTATTAAAGGAGATACTGTTGAGTTTCCCTCAAATCCTAAGTATTTATTTGAGGGCTGTGGAACTGACCACGCCTGCTTTTTAATCTATCTATACATATATATATATATATATATATATATATACATATATATATATATATATATATATATGTATATATATATATATATATATATATATATATATATATATATATATATATATATATAAGCTCAAAAACCGCCGGCCTGATTTAAACGATTCAGACAAATTCGGAATTGTCTCTTGGCAGAAAAGGATAAAATCCGAACAAATCGCGAAAAATATGAGATTTGAACATTCTCATTTTGACTTTTAAAATGTACAATAGTATTGTTTAATATTGAATGATTTTTTTCCATTTTGACTTACTATTTTCAAATTTACATTTGTAGTGTTTTTTCTTTTCGATTTTTTTTTTTTTGTTTTTGGAAATTTATATGATGTGTAGTCTTTTTACGGTAGGACAAAAATTCTATTTACAGATTCAGAAGGGGATAAAAATTAAAGAATTATTTCCACCATATAAAAGAAAGTTATGTTAATTGCTACGCTTAAAACGCAAGAACTGCTCGACGGACTTTAACAATTCATACAATGTCGAAATGGTAACTTGCCACAAAAAAAGAAATAATAATAACAATAATATCAATAATGATAGATCCCGGGAAATTTTGCCAATAAAAATGTGAATGGCGATAGCTCATGTCTAAAAGTGGCATTTAGCTTTCAATTCCAGGACCTAAAAACAAAATTGACCGACAAAACGTTATGGGACTCATTTTAGTAGGGCACATGGTAAAATCAAGAATGTAAAGTCATGCAAACATATGTTTACAAGTCAGAGATGGAAACTTAGTTTTTATAAAGTGAAACTTGACAAGGTAAATTACAGAAAATGCAGAGATGGGTTTGCTTATTTGAAATGACTTTACCTTTTTAGTTTTACCATGGTAGGGCCCATTATCAAGCATTATCAAGATTTTTAACATATTTTTAACAGTCAAATCAAAGACTGTAGTTGAAAAAAAGATCAAAGATATATATATATATATATATATATATATATATATATATATATATATATATATATATATTTATATTTTCTCGATTTACCTAAAATCCTAATATTTGCCAAAATATCGAAATAGTGGGCGTAAAAGTTGGCGTGGTCAACATTTTTTACTTTAAAAACCTAACTCGGGGTATTACGAACGTTTGTAAAAAAATAATGCAATTCGCTCCAGCCGGTTTCAATTGATTCCATTAGCAACGAACAACAATTGATTTTTATATATATATATAGATTAAATAGTAGGCCTGGTCAGTTCCTCGGCCTCCAAATAAATACTTAGTGTTGAATGGAAAGTCAACAGTATCTCGTGTAATAATTTTCAAACCGATATTTTCATTATTTTACAAATATAAGGATTTTAGATAAATCAATTGGAAGTAGACGTGGTTAATATTTTTTCTTTAAAAACCTAACTCGGGGTATGACGAACATTTGTACAAAATATTATTCAAATCGGTCCAGCCGTTCTCAGCTGATTCCATTACCGACGAACAACAATAGAAAAGAAAAAACCTTCAACTTGTTCGCTGATTTTTTACCGCAAATGTTTGAAGGTCCTTACGAAGTTGTCAACATAATGTTGTATTATTTTGAAATTCGATTCCATTGATTTGTTTTTCATTTTTTTCCCGATTTTATAATTTTTGCAATGAGATTGCCTTTTTCTTGATTTTTTAGCGTTTTAATGACGAACGTTTGTACAGAAAATTATGCAAAACGGTCCGTTACCAACAAACAAAAAAAAAAAAAAAATATATATATACAAATGTGCCGAATATTTTACTCAGCGTAAGGGAACAACGTGATGTCCAACACATCTTTGTAAACAAACCGATCCATAACTTCCTTTCTTTCATGGATAGACCCAAGTCCATAGAAAGAAAAACAGCGCCACGCCATTTTTGACCTTCCCTCATGCTTCACTGTACCTTTGCAACACTGCGGCTTAAGTCCTTCATTTTTTGGTCTTCTCACCGCAAAATTTTTCACGTCTGAGCCTTTAATATTAAACGTATACTCATCCCAGAAATAATGTTTTTCCATTGAGCTTGATTCCACCTAATATTATCGTTTCCGAAAGCCTTTTTGATTTTTTCAGATATAAATGGCTTTTTTGATGTCTTACGGACATGCGGACCAGCTGCCATTACTCGTCTACGCACTGATCTCGAGCTTATATCCAATGATTGCTCTCTCACCAATCCAGTTGAACTCTTAAATGGTTGGTTTTTTATTTCTCTCACAATTTCTGGATCAGTACGGGTTGAAATTTTTCACGGCCTTCATCCGTTATAGACTTTTACTACTGATCCAGTTTCAAAAAACCGACTTAGTATACAGAAATAATTATGAAATCACATAAATATTTATGAAATATTTCACGGAAATCATTTTCTGTGATATGTTGTTTTGATAGTCACTGATAATTTGCTGTTTTATTCAGGTACTGTATTTGCTTCTAGCCATTTTTAAAAATTTTTTGGGCGGTACTTAAAAAACGAAAAGAAAAACACATACTGTTGTAAAAAATTTCTCAAAAAGGATTTATGACAAGCGAAATTGTCGAAGGAAGCAAAAAGCGATAAATATAACAGTAAAAACAACTGAAATTGCAGCAGTTATATGAATGTACAACAGAGTTGCTTTAGTTTTGTCCAAGCCAAAATCGGGGTAATTGACTTTAGCATACATTATTTTTTATATAAAAAGGAATTTTGGTTTTTTGTTTCAGGTTTTTAAAAAGTGAATAAGGTACCTAATTTAAAACAAAAAAAACTTTGTCATTTCCTTACTTTTTAAAGAAGTTACAGGGCATTCATTCTCCTTGTAATTTCAGTTGCTTTAGTTTTGGCCACCAGTGTATAAATCAATTGCTGTTCGTTGGTAAGAATCAGTTGAAAACAGCGGGAACGATTTGGATAATTTTTTTAATTGTTCATCCTACCATGACTTAGTTTTTATCCAAAGAAAAAGTGGCCTAATATTTGCCAAAACCATGAAGATATCTGTTCCACAGTTAGTACGCGACGTAACCTGACTTGGGGTCAGAGGAACTGACCACACCTACTTCTTTAAATCTATATGTAAAAAATTTAGATAGGTATATTAACACATCAGTTGAGAACGGCTGGACCGATTTGACTCAAATCTTCTTTTGGTTACTTGTAATTACAGTGGAAACGTTTTCATGAAAGAAAATGTTGAGAAAAGCCTCTGGAAAAATCGCAGAACTGAAATAATGTACTGTTTTATTTTCATACGGAATTTTGTGCTGAATTAATACAGAATGCCTTTTAGAATTGAAAATTCTTATTGAAAAAAAAAAAAAAAATAGAAATTTGTCATATTTTCTATGCATAATATAATTAATTATATAGTTGCCACACCAAAATTTTTTATTTTGATTAAAAATACTTCTCAAAGCACCAAAGCACATAAGATCTGAACATACTTTTAAATTGAGGCTATGTCTATTGGGGAACCAATAGTAAACAGTTGATATCGCAACTTTAAATGTCAAATTACAGTTAATTCGGTAGAATTTGTAACAAAAATATGCAAAAGGACAAATTTTTAGTGGTATTATTATACCTAAACGAAACGGATATATTCCACCTTAATAATACAGATAATTGAGGTTTGAAAATTGTATTAAATACGATGATATAACGAATATAAAGAGGTACTGGGGAATAGAAAATAAATCATAAAATGGGCTTTTGTTGTAATTTTTTGACAAATGAAAATGGTTTTCAGCCCTTCAAAATATCACAAATAGGCCAAATTAGAGCACATTTGGTCGACGAATTTTTAGGAGATAATATAATATGAGGATTACATGTAAAAATATACATTTTGAAACATCAATCATGCTAAGAATAATATAAAAGCCGGTGCAAAGTTCGAAAGACGCATATTAAATATGGTTACCTCTATCGTAATTGAAAATGGTGAACGGAGAGGCTAACGGACATAATTTATTTAATGGGGTCTCTAACTTTTATAAACCGATGAAACTTTAATTATGATAGTTAAATTAAAGTCATATTGCCAATATTTCAATTTAGAAATTACTATAGAATCTGAAATCCAAAACTCCAAAATATTGACTAGATATGGAAATAATCAATCCAATAAGAAATCAAAAAGCAAAATTCATTGGGACTGCATTTAGTAAAATACCGAATATGAAGAGGCACTGTAATATGCGGACTATACACCATAGTGGAGCGAATTGAAAATTTGGTAAGAAAATGATTCATATTCTCTTCCGAACCCTTAAAAGTAACCTTAAATAACAGGTAACGTTATACGGGGAGTATGCGCTATCGTCATTAATTACAATGCGCCGCAAACAATCATGGGGTTGGGAAATTTTTCGTTTGATAGATAAAAATCCCAAAAAGTGGGATTCCCGGGTCAAACTTTTTAGAGTCCATTTTATATAGCTTAATAAAGGGCTTCAAATATTTTGCTCTATACTCCGCAAAAGTTACGATAGGGCTTTAAATTTGTTACAGTCCTAGGGGTAACATGAAGAATCATTTGTACAAAATATGTATCAGGTCGGTCTACATTGTGATATAGCTCCCCTCAAGTGTTGTATCCCCTTTGAAATTTCCCAAAAGTTGGTAATTTTTGCTCATTTCTCAATTTTGCATGCATGCAAAGTTTACCAGTGTACAGGTTAAGTGGGCCATGTCGGTCCACGTCATGTCGGTCCACCTATATAAAGGCACCTCCCAATATTCGGTATTCTGTTGCTTTTAGCGACATTATTTACGGAAATTGTTTCAAATTTGATATTTGAAGTTCGTAATGGACACTACAGTCTAAGACATACCCCGAGTTAGGTTTTTGAAGAAAAAAATATTGACCACGCCTACTTTTACGACCACTATTTCGATTTTTATAAAATCCTTATATTTGACAAAATAAGGTAAGAAGGTATCGGTTTGAAAATTATTACACAAGATAATGTTGACTTTCCATCCAACTCTAAGTATTTATTTGCGGCAGAGGAACTGACCACGACTACTTTTTAATCCATATATAAAAATCAAATGTTGTTCGTTGGTAAATATTCGTCCTACCCCGAAGTGATCACGCCTACGTTTATATATATATATATATATATATATATATATATATATATATATATATATATATATACTAGCTGGCCCGGTCCGCGTTGCCGGCCCGTAGTTTTTGTCTATTATGCATATATTCCCAAGCATAATTATTCACAGATATGACTGATATAAGTGTTCACGTACAGGTCGATTTAAAGTGTTTTAATATACCTGTACCCAATTTTAACCAGTGGGCTTCAATATTTAAACCGTGGGCTTCAACTGTGTGGATGTGCTATACAAATCTATTAAAAAGTATATATCAATCTTATGGCCATATAAGGGATCAAATTAATTTTTAATATGGTAAAAATCGTAGCAAAATCTTCCAGTCAAATGAGCAGTAATTTTGAATTTGCTGTATTTTGTATACTACATAATTGAGGGCTGAATGATTTAAGAATAGCCAAAGTTAATTACTTTTTTAAACCCATTAGCAACTTAGATTGTGCATTAGAGTCCTCATAAGTCCCCCTAACCATGTCAGTCTGTTTGTCCGCCAAAAGGTGGACTTGAGAGGGTATTATAACATGGATAAAAATTCTAAAATTTGTAGATATGTTGAAATTTTAGTGTAAGATTTTCACCCCCCTAATACGCATTATTTGCCAAATTCTTTGAAATGTGGTTAAATTAGGAGGTACCTTCTTTATATGGGCACTACTCCGAAACATCGACCTACATTGAAAACTTTCTTCTACCCCTTATAATCACAGATGACAAATAGAGGCCATATCAAAAATATAGCAGAACAATATAGCATGTCATAGCATTTCGCGTGATTTAAATAAGTAAAAATAGTTTTATCCACCTCATAATTGAGGGCAGAATGATAAGATGGGAATTAATTTTATTTGCCATTTAAATTGTAAGTTGGAGACCCCTTAAAGTCCATATTTTCATCATAGGATAATTCAATGATGATTAAACAAATATTCGGTCCCGTGCTACTTTCTTATATTTGTAATTTGTTCATGTTTCCACAATTTATTTCATATGGATGCACATCCCAAATCTACGTTCCCAACCAATATTCTCTTGGGGGTTAAAAATTCAATAGAATACAAAATTTTCTTTTCTGACCACACATTAGATGTGAAAGTGGACTTGGGGATACTCCAATGTGGGGACTTTACTTAAATAAATTCCTATGTGGCAATTACCTGTATGATGGTTCCCTACCCCAGGGTAGCATAAATAACATTTTTTAGCCAAATCAATTGATGAATGAATGTGTGTCAAATAAGGGCCAAAAAATGAAAAAAGTGACCGGCCAAGACCCCAAAAATAACTTAAATCATAGATGGATATATAAATATGAAATCGGGTTGTTCCCTTATCCATGAGTTATGATCGATATAAAGAACTGCAAAAGTGATTTTAGGTATTTTGAATGTTTGGGAAGAATTTCTGGAAGGATATAAAACCTTTTCTTACTAAAAGTCCCATTCACTCTACTATTTTGCACCTTTTATTTCAATATTGGTATATTACTTATTATTCTCCCAAAGAATTTTGCATTTTGAGCTCTCATTGGACGGATCATTGTCACGCTTTGAAATGAGCCCCATTAAGCTTTTTCGGTCATTTTTGTTTGTTTAAACGTGTTCGCATCTTCCAGCTAACCCACGATGTAGGCCCTGGAGTTGAAAGGTAGATGTCAGTTAACATCTTATTTCGCACTTATTCAATTTTTTTAGTGAAAAATTATTCTTTATTTTGTTCACAAAAAAAAAAAAAATGACAAAAAAAGAATAACAAATTGAAAAAGTCTTCAACTTTTTCGCTGATTTTTTACAGCAAATGTTTTAAGATCCTTCCTTACAAAGTTTGTCAATAGAATGTACTATTACTTTAAAATTCGATTCCATTGAAAATGTTTTTTTTTGATTTTTGAAATGAGATCTCTTTTTCATGATTTTTCAGCGATTTAGGAAAAGTAATTATCTTTTAACTTTGGTGTGACCGCGTTAAATTATTTCGATATCATCTATTCCGTTTCGCCACCACATAATTCGCTACTACACTTCCATGTAACCCGCCATCAATTTCAGTTCTCAAGAAATCAAGTCAATTAAATAAATTGGTATAAATATTCGAATTCAAAAATAAAATAAAAAAAAAACACTACAAATGTACATTAGAAAAAAGTAAGTCAAAATGGAAAAAAATCATGCAAAATAAAACATTACTATTGTACATTTGAAAAGTCAAAATGAAAATGTTAATATATCACATTTTTACGCGATTTTTTTGAATATTATCCTTTTCGGAGAGTAGACAACTCCGAATTTGTGTGAATCGTTAAAATTAATCCAGCGGTTCTTAAGTTATAAGCGTAGTAACTAACACAACTTACATTTATATATATAGATATATATATATATATATACTAGCTGGCCCGGTCCGCGTTGCCGGCCCGTAATTTTAGTCTTTAATGCTTATTATATCCCCCACCTTGGAAAGGAGGGTATATTAACTTTTTCATTCCGTTTGTAACATCCCTAAATGTTCGTCATAGACTCCGTCTGTATGTCTGTTTATTTAAATTACGATACAGCCCACATTATTTGACGTAGAGCTTCAAAATTTAGCAGAACAATTTGTACTGTGTATAGGATGGTTGGTATTGAAAATGGTCCACGTTTTGGTATAGTCCCCATATAACGGTACCTCTCGAAATTGGTTATTTTGACGATTTTTGTCACATTTCTCCTCGGATTTGTCCGCGTTGCCGGCCCGTAGTTTTAGTCTTTAATGCAAATTTAGCATAACATAATATTTCACAAATCTAGCTCATAAAGGTGAACAAATTTTAATATAAATATTGATTCGACTAATCAAAATAATTTCTGAATAGTCAAAGTTAATTACGCTTTTACACCCATTACCATAGCACCTCAAATTGCGCATTAGAGTCCCCAAAAAGTCTATGTTCTTGTTCATAGTAAAATTCAATGACGATTAAACAATACTATAGATCGGCGGGCCTGGGGACTATATGGGGACTGTACCAAAATATTTACGTATGTTGACATTTTTCTGTAAGACGGTTCTCTACTCACAAAGTAGTCTAAATACAGCAAATAATGGCCAAATCAGTTGAAAAACGTGGCCAAGACCACGGTCACAGCTGAAATCAGGGATACATTTATATAAGGGTTATACCAAAACGTGGCCCAACCAATATTCTCTTGGGGGTTACAAATTCAATAGAAAACAAAATTTTCTTTTCTGACCACCAATTAGATGTGAAAGTGGACTTGGAGATACTCCAATGTGGGGACTTTACTTAAATAAATTCCTGTGTGGCAATTATCTGTATGATGGTTCCCTACCCCAGGGTAGCATAAATACAATTTTTAGCCAAATCAATTAATGAATATGGTCAAGACCAAAATGGGCCCTACTCTGAAAATTTCAAACTTTATGCGAAGAGGTTTTCTACCTCCTTAGAAACAAATATGGCAAATAATGTCCAAAATATTAAAAAAGTGACAAAGACACCAAAAAAACTTAAAATAGGGTTGTACCCTTATTCGTGAGTTATGATCGATATCATGACCTGCAAAAGCGATTAAAGGTATCTCGAATGTTTGGGAAGAATTTCTGGAAGGATAGAAATTCTTTTCTTACTAAGAGTCCCATTCGCTCTACTATTTTCCACCCTTTATATTTGGTATTTTTCTGATTGTACATTGGACGGATTATTGAGACAGGAAAGAAGTAGTTCCACGCTTTGAAATGAGCCCCATTAGGGTTTTTCGGTAATTTTCGTTTGTTCAAATGTGTTCGCATCTTCCAGCTGAACCACGATGTCGGCCTTGGAGTTGAAAGGTAGATGTCAGTTAACATCGTATTTCCCACTTATTTAATTTTTTGGTGAAAATTTGTATATAGTGAAAAATTATTCTTTATTTTGTTCACAAAAAATTTACTGAATTCAATTAGATAATACAAATTAAAAAAAAAATGACAAAAGAAGAATAACACATTGAAAAAATCTTCAACTTATTCGCTGATTTTTTACAGATAATGTTTAAAGATCCTTATATAGTTTGTCAATAGAATGTACTTCTATTTTAAAATTCGATTCCATTAAATTATTTCGACATCATCTATTCCGTTTCGCCACCACATAATTCGGTACTACACTTCCATGTAACTCGCCATCAATTTCATTTCTCAAGAAATCAAGTCAATTAAATAAATTGGTATTAATATTTGAATTCAAAAAAAAAAAAAATAAATAAATACATAAAAAAACACTACAAATGTACATTAGAAAAAAGTAAGTCAAAATGGAAAAAAATTATGCAAAATAAAACATTACTAGTGTACATTTCAAAAGTCAAAATGAAAATGTTAATATAACACATTTTTACGCGATTTTTTTGGATATTATCCTTTTCGGAGAGGAGACAATTCCGAATTTGTATGAATCGTTAAAATTAGTCCAGCGGTTCTTAAGTTATAAGCGTAGTAACTAACACAACTTTCTTTTATATATATAGATATATATATATATATATATATATATATATATATATATATATATATATATATATATATATATATATATATATATATATATATATATATATATATATATATATATATATATATATTTGACCAGGGACATTTGCCTAATATTTACGAACTCCGTGTCCATTGGCTTCAATTGTGTGATCAGGAATTTTTTCTATTTTGCGATCATCTACGATGTTTAGCTATATTCGGCTGCAAAATCAGGAACATTTTTAGTTTTTGGTCCACCCCTAAATATATTGCGGACACCTTTGAAAACAATAGGCCTAGCTACCTTTGCGAACATTTTTGAGGATCGGATGATAATTGCAATCTGAATATAATAACCTCTACCTGACAATAACCTCAAATGAACAATGTCACAAAATAGTACAAAATATATATTAACACCGTTACTTACATCTTTTTATGCGAATTTTTTAAAAATATAGATAGATATTTTATGAATTCTGAATTGACAACATTTGTCAAAATCGGTCCAGCCATTCTATAAGCATTTTAGCTAACATCCTCTTCCTTTGTATATATGTGTTGTATATACTTCGCTATATACATATATATATATATATATATATATATATATATATATATATATATATATATATATATATATATATATATATATATATATATATATATATATATATATATATATATCCGATATATTTACTATCGTTATCTACGTAACGGTCATTATTGACCTGTTCGTCTATTTGTGATTTCGCCGGGATTAAAAATATTCGCGGTTTAATGGAAAATTTGGCTTTTATTTAACACAAATGTTATAGTCTACTTCACCCACTAAGTATTATCCGATGACCATCAAAATTGGAAGGCTTCTGCCCAGCCCTAAGCTCTAGCCCCGTGCTAACTTCCCCTGCGATTGGTCTATAATTGCGACCTGTAGAGCAACTACAAAATTAAGATTTTTTCCAGTTTTTGGTCCATTTCAACTCCTAGATATAATGCGATCATCTCCCAAAGCAATATAGACGGACGGACGGACATACATAGCTAGATCGTACCATATATACTTTCCTATGTGGGAAACCAATATTTCGAGGTGTTACATAATTTTTGGCCCAATCAAACTTATAATACCCCCAACACATAGTATTGTAGGGTATAAAAACGAAAAAATCGAGAAATTTTACACATTTTTAATACATGCCGTTATATGGTTGCCATATCAAAATTTTCAATTTGTATTAAAAATACTTCTCAAAAGATCAACAACACTTTAAATCTCAACGAGCTTTTAAATTGAGCCTATGCCTAATGAGGAACCAATAGTAAACAAATATCGCCGGTATTGATTTCACAATACTGGGAACTTAAAATGTCGAATTACAGTTCATTCGGTAGAAATTGTAACAAAAACATGCAAAAGAACGATTTTTTAGTGGAAACGGATATATTCGAACTTCCTAGTAATATTGTATAAGAGTTCGAAGATTAACCTAAATATTTCCCCATTATTGTGATTTCAACGAACGGCCGCCTAGGCGTATATAGATTAAGTGACATAGGATTTTACACTGGTATAAACTAAATACCTTACAATATGGTCTTCTAATAGTTACGAATTCAAAATTACTTTTGATTTGGAAAATATTGCTATGACCTTTATAATACTGATAATTGAGGTTTGAAAATTTAGTTAAATACGATGATATAACGAATATAAAGAGGTACTGGGGATAGAAAATAAATAATAAAGTGGACTTTTGTTGTAATTTTTTGACAAATGATTTATAGCCTCTAAAATGCTTTTGAGCCTTTCAAAATACTTTCAATCGGCCAAATAATAGTACATTTGGCCGACCAATATGAGGAGATAATATTATATTAAGGCTTTATCTAAATGAGAACAAAAATATAAACCTTTTCTAACATCAATCAACCTGTGCAAATTTTGAAAGACGCATATTAAATTTGGTGATGTCTATCGTAATTGCAAATGGTGAACGGAGAGGCTCACGGACATAATTTAATCGACAAAGATTTCTACTCTTTAACATTTTTTATGGGGTCCCTAACTTTTATAAACCGATGAAACTTTATTTATGATAGTTAAATTAAAGTCATATTGCCAGGATTTCAATTTAGAAATTTCTATAGATTCTTCCGAACCCTTAAACGTAACCTTAAATAACTGGTAACGTTATACGGGGATTTTTCGCTATCGTCAGTAATTACACTGCGCCGCAGATAAAAATCCCAAAAGAGGGGTTCCCGGGTCAAACTTCTTCAGGGTCCATTTTATATAGCTTAGCCATACACAAATGCCCTCAAATACTTTGCTCTATACTCCGCAAAAGTTACGATAGTTTTTAATTTGATGCAGTCCTAGGGGTTACATGAAGAACCATTTGTACATAATATGTATCATATATATATATATATATATATATATATATATATATATATATATATATTTTTTTTTTTTAGCCTGATCTTTTTTATTTTAAAGAATGCGTGGTTCTTTCTAAAATCTCAAATTATCAACATTTGAAGAATTTGAAAGGGGCCTTATCATTTGAGGGGGGCTACATCACAATGTACACCGACTTGATACATATTATGTACAAATGGTTCTTCATGTAACCCCTAGGACTGCATCAAATTAAAAACTATCGTAACTTTTGCGGAGTATAGAGCAAAGTATTTGAGGGCATTTGTGTATGGCTAAGCTATATAAAATGGACCCTGAAGAAGTTTGACCCGGGAACCCCTCTTTTGGGATTTTTATCTGCGGCGCAGTGTAATTACTGACGATAGCGAAAAATCCCCGTATAACGTTACCAGTTATTTAAGGTTACGTTTAAGGTTCGGAAGAATCTATAGAAATTTCTAAATTGAAATCCTGGCAATATGACTTTAATTTAACTATCATAAATAAAGTTTCATCGGTTTATAAAAGTTAGGGACCCCATAAAAAATGTTAAAGAGTAGAAATCTTTGTCGATTAAATTATGTCCGTGAGCCTCTCCGTTCACCATTTGCAATTACGATAGACATCACCAAATTTAATATGCGTCTTTCAAAATTTGCACAGGTTGATTGATGTTAGAAAAGGTTTATATTTTTGTTCTCATTTAGATAAAGCCTTAATATAATATTATCTCCTCATATTGGTCGGCCAAATGTACTATTATTTGGCCGATTGAAAGTATTTTGAAAGGCTCAAAAGCATTTTAGAGGCTATAAATCATTTGTCAAAAAATTACAACAAAAGTCCACTTTATTATTTATTTTCTATCCCCAGTACCTCTTTATATTCGTTATATCATCGTATTTAACTAAATTTTCAAACCTCAATTATCAGTATTATAAAGGTCATAGCAATATTTTCCAAATCAAAAGTAATTTTGAATTCGTAACTATTAGAAGACCATATTGTAAGGTATTTAGTTTATACCAGTGTAAAATCCTATGTCACTTAATCTATATACGCCTAGGCGGCCGTTCGTTGAAATCACAATAATGGGGAAATATTTAGGTTAATCTTCGAACTCTTATACAATATTACTAGGAAGTTCGAATATATCCGTTTCCACTAAAAAATCGTTCTTTTGCATGTTTTTGTTACAATTTCTACCGAATGAACTGTAATTCGACATTTTAAGTTCCCAGTATTGTGAAATCAATACCGGCGATATTTGTTTACTATTGGTTCCTCATTAGGCATAGGCTCAATTTAAAAGCTCGTTGAGATTTAGAGTGTTGTTGATCTTTTGAGAAGTATTTTTAATACAAATTGAAAATTTTGATATGGCAACCATATAACGGCATGTATTAAAAATGTGTAAAATTTCTCGATTTTTTCGTTTTTATACCCTACAATACTATGTGTTGGGGGTATTATAAGTTTGATTGGGCCAAAAATTATGTAACACCTCGAAATATTGGTTTCCCACATAGGAAAGTATATATGGTACGATCTAGCTATGTATGTCCGTCCGTCCGTCTATATTGCTTTGGGAGATGATCGCATTATATCTAGGAGTTGAAATGGACCAAAAACTGGAAAAAATCTTAATTTTGTAGTTGCTCTACAGGTCGCAATTATAGACCAATCGCAGGGGAAGTTAGCACGGGGCTAGAGCTTAGGGCTGGGCAGAAGCCTTCCAATTTTGATGGTCATCGGATAATACTTAGTGGGTGAAGTAGACTATAACATTTGTGTTAAATAAAAGCCAAATTTTCCATTAAACCGCGAATATTTTTAATCCCGGCGAAATCACAAATAGACGAACAGGTCAATAATGACCGTTACGTAGATAACGATAGTAAATATATCGGATATATATATATATATATATATATATATATATATATATATATATATATATATATATATATATATATATATATATGTATGTATATAGCGAAGTATATACAACACATATATACAAAGGAAGAGGATGTTAGCTAAAATGCTTATAGAATGGCTGGACCGATTTTGACAAATGTTGTCAATTCAGAATTCATAAAATATCTATCTATATTTTTAAAAAATTCGCATAAAAAGATGTAAGTAACGGTGTTAATATATATTTTGTACTATTTTGTGACATTGTTCATTTGAGGTTATTGTCAGGTAGAGGTTATTATATACAGATTGCAATTATCATCCGATCCTCAAAAATGTTCGCAAAGGTAGCTAGGCCTATTGTTTTCAAAGGTGTCCGCAATATATTTAGGGGTGGACCAAAAACTAAAAATGTTCCTGATTTTGCAGCCGAATATAGCTAAACATCGTAGATGATCGCAAAATAGAAAAAATTCCTGATCACACAATTGAAGCCAATGGACACGGAGTTCGTAAATATTAGGCAAATGTCCCTGGTCAAATATATATATATATATATATATATATATATATATATATATATATTATATATATATATATATATATATATATATATATATATATATATATATATATATATATATATATATATATATATATATATATATGTATATATATATATATATATATATATATATATACATATATATATATATATATATATATATATATATATATATATGGGCGTGATCACTTCGGGGTAGGACGAATATTTACCAACGAACAACATTTGATTTTTATATATGGATTAAAAAGTAGTCGTGGTCAGTTCCTCTGCCGCAAATAAATACTTAGAGTTGGATGGAAAGTCAACATTATCTTGTGTAATAATTTTCAAACCGATACCTTCTTACCTTATTTTGTCAAATATAAGGATTTTATAAAAATCGAAATAGTGGTCGTAAAAGTAGGCGTGGTCAATATTTTTTTCTTCAAAAACCTAACTCGGGGTATGTCTTAGACTGTAGTGTCCATTACGAACTTCAAATATCAAATTTGAAACAATTTCCGTAAATAATGTCGCTAAAAGCAACAGAATACCGAATATTGGGAGGTGCCTTTATATAGGTGTTATACGAAGACGTGGACCGACATGGCCCACTTAACCTGTACACTGGTAAACTTTGCATGCATGCAAAATTGAGAAATGAGCAAAAATTGCCAACTTTTGGGAAATTTCAAAGGGGATACAACACTTGAGGGGAGCTATATCACAATGTAGACCGACCTGATACATATTTTGTACAAATGATTCTTCATGTTACCCCTAGGACTGTAACAAATTTAAAGCCCTATCGTAACTTTTGCGGAGTATAGAGCAAAATATTTGAAGCCCTTTATTAAGCTATATAAAATGGACTCTAAAAAGTTTGACCCGGGAATCCCACTTTTTGGGATTTTTATCTATCAAACGAAAAATTTCCCAACCCCATGATTGTTTGCGGCGCATTGTAATTAATGACGATAGCGCATAGTCCCCGTATAACGTTACCTGTTATTTAAGGTTACTTTTAAGGGTTCGGAAGAGAATATGAATCATTTTCTTACCAAATTTTCAATTCGCTCCACTATGGTGTATAGTCCGCATATTACAGTGCCTCTTCATATTCGGTAAATGCAGTCCCAATGAATTTTGCTTTTTGATTTCTTATTGGATTGATTATTTCCATATCTAGTCAATATTTTGGAGTTTTGGATTTCAGATTCTATAGTAATTTCTAAATTGAAATATTGGCAATATGACTTTAATTTAACTATCATAATTAAAGTTTCATCGGTTTATAAAAGTTAGAGACCCCATTAAATAAATTATGTCCGTTAGCCTCTCCGTTCACCATTTTCAATTACGATAGAGGTCACCATATTTAATATGCGTCTTTCGAACTTTGCACCGGCTTTTATATTATTCTTAGCATGATTGATGTTTCAAAATGTATATTTTTACATGTAATCCTCATATTATATTATCTCCTAAAAATTCGTCGACCAAATGTGCTCTAATTTGGCCGATTTGTGATATTTTGAAGGGCTGAAAACCATTTTCATTTGTCAAAAAATTACAACAAAAGCCCATTTTATGATTTATTTTCTATTCCCCAGTACCTCTTTATATTCGTTATATCATCGTATTTAATACAATTTTCAAACCTCAATTATCTGTATTATTAAGGTGGAATATATCCGTTTCGTTTAGGTATAATAATACCACTAAAAATTTGTCCTTTTGCATATTTTTGTTACAAATTCTACCGAATTAACTGTAATTTGACATTTAAAGTTGCGATATCAACTGTTTACTATTGGTTCCCCAATAGACATAGCCTCAATTTAAAAGTATGTTCAGATCTTATGTGCTTTGGTGCTTTGAGAAGTATTTTTAATCAAAATAAAAAATTTTGGTGTGGCAACTATATAATTAATTATATTATGCATAGAAAATATGACAAATTTCTATTTTTTTTTTCAATAAGAATTTTCAATTCTAAAAGGCATTCTGTATTAATTCAGCACAAAATTCCGTATGAAAATAAAACAGTACATTATTTCAGTTCTGCGATTTTTCCAGAGGCTTTTCTCAACATTTTCTTTCATGAAAACGTTTCCACTGTAATTACAAGTAACCAAAAGAAGATTTGAGTCAAATCGGTCCAGCCGTTCTCAACTGATGTGTTAATATACCTATCTAAATTTTTTACATATAGATTTAAAGAAGTAGGTGTGGTCAGTTCCTCTGACCCCAAGTCAGGTTACGCCGCGTACTAACTGTGGAACAGATATCTTCATGGTTTTGGCAAATATTAGGCCACTTTTTCTTTGGATAAAAACTAAGTCATGGTAGGATGAACAATTAAAAAAATTATCCAAATCGTTCCCGCTGTTTTCAACTGATTCTTACCAACGAACAGCAATTGATTTATACACTGGTGGCCAAAACTAAAGCAACTGAAATTACAAGGAGAATGAATGCCCTGTAACTTCTTTAAAAAGTAAGGAAATGACAAAGTTTTTTTGTTTTAAATTAGGTACCTTATTCACTTTTTAAAAACCTGAAACAAAAAACCAAAATTCCTTTTTATATAAAAAATAATGTATGCTAAAGTCAATTACCCCGATTTTGGCTTGGACAAAACTAAAGCAACTCTGTTGTACATTCATATAACTGCTGCAATTTCAGTTGTTTTTACTGTTATATTTATCGCTTTTTGCTTCCTTCGACAATTTCGCTTGTCATAAATCCTTTTTGAGAAATTTTTTACAACAGTATGTGTTTTTCTTTTCATTTTTTAAGTACCGCCCAAAAAATTTTTAAAAATGGCTAGAAGCAAATACAGTACCTGAATAAAACAGCAAATTATCAGTGACTATCAAAACAACATATCACAGAAAATGATTTCCGTGAAATATTTCATAAATATTTATGTGATTTCATAATTATTTCTGTATACTAAGTCGGTTTTTTGAAACTGGATCAGTAGTAAAAGTCTATAACGGATGAAGGCCGTGAAAAATTTCAACCCGTACTGATCCAGAAATTGTGAGAGAAATAAAAAACCAACCATTTAAGAGTTCAACTGGATTGGTGAGAGAGCAATCATTGGATATAAGCTCGAGATCAGTGCGTAGACGAGTAATGGCAGCTGGTCCGCATGTCCGTAAGACATCAAAAAAGCCATTTATATCTGAAAAAATCAAAAAGGCTTTCGGAAACGATAATATTAGGTGGAATCAAGCTCAATGGAAAAACATTATTTCTGGGATGAGTATACGTTTAATATTAAAGGCTCAGACGTGAAAAATTTTGCGGTGAGAAGACCAAAAAATGAAGGACTTAAGCCGCAGTGTTGCAAAAGTACAGTGAAGCATGAGGGAAGGTCAAAAATGGCGTGGCGCTGTTTTTCTTTCTATGGACTTGGGTCTATCCATGAAAGAAAGGAAGTTATGGATCGGTTTGTTTACAAAGATGTGTTGGACATCACGTTGTTCCCTTACGCTGAGTAAAATATTCGGCTCATTTGGGTGTTTCAGCATGACAATGATCCCAAACTTGCATCGAAACATGTCAAATATTTGTTGCGGGAGTCAAAAATCGATATTTTGTCATGGCCGGCACAATCACCTGACCTAAACTCTAGAGACAACCTATGGATTATCGTAGATAGGAAGATCAAGCGAGATTCGGAAACAAATAAGCACAAAATTTTCTAAATAAATAAGCACAAATTTTTCGGGGTGCCTGGAAAAGCATACCCAAGGATCAAATTGAGCGTGTTATAGGTTCAATGCCTCGTAGGTGTGCAGCTGCTATCAAAAATAATAACCAAATACACGAAGTAATTAGATGCATATGCGTTTTCAGCAATTCTGACAGTACACGCATACTTTGTATTTATTGTACCATATTCATAAACTATAATTTAGATACGAACTTAAAATAACCTCAACAAAGGAGGTATAGTTTTATTTTTTAAACTAGCTGGACCGGTCCGCATTTCCGACCCGTACTTTTAGTTTTTAATGCATATATTTTTTTTGTATATAATTAGTAATGAATCCATAGTAATTTCTAAATAAAATTAAATATTCAAGGCAAAAATTATAATAGATGTACACCTACCGTTGATGTCAGATATTTTAAGTAACCTGATCTTATTTTTCAGCTATAAGCTTTGATTTGACTGTTAAACATCTATATATAATATAGAACACATATAATATCCCCAGGTGACAACCCAGCTCAATTTTGTGTATTATAAAGAGCTTAGAAACATTTTCCATTCAAATGTGCTGTAATTTGGACTTTGTATTTCGCGCTGTCTACCTCGTAATTGAGGGCAGAATGATTTTAGAATAGTTAAAGATAATTACTCTTTTACAACCGTAAGATGGGAACTACCTTTAAATTGTGTGTTGGAGACCCCATAAAGTCCATATTTTTCATATTGGCATAATTCAATGATGATCAAACAAATGTTTGGTCACGGGCCACTTTCTTATATTCGTAATTTTTTCATGTTTCTGCCTCAATTTTCGACTGAATGAGTCTCAGTTTCACATTTTGGAGTTTATTTCATATGCACGTACATCCCAAATCTACATTTCCATCTAATATTTTTTGGGTGTTATAAATTTAATAGAATACAAAATTTTCTATACTGACCACACATTGGGTTGATAATGCCTAGGTGGACAATTATCTGTAAGAAGCCAAATTAATTGATGAATGTGGTCAAGACCAAAATGGTAAAATTAAGAAGGTAACGTCATTTCAATTAAGCATATCCATCTCTGCATTTTCTGTAATTTACCTTATCAAATTTCACTTCACATATGTTTGCATGACTTTACTTTCTTCATTCTACCATGGACCCTACTCTGAAATGTTTAAATTGTATGCGAAGAGATTTTCTACCCCCTTAAAAAAAAGATGCCAAATAAGGGCCGAAAAATGAAAAAAGAGGCCAAGACCCCGAAAATAGCTTACATCATATGATGGTTATACCAAAACCTATTAATATTTTTCAAGGATGGTTTCTTCTCAAATTACCAAAATTTGCTGAAATTAGTATGAAGAATATATACTTGAAATTCGGTTGTACCCTTATCCGGGGGTTATGACCCATGTGATGACCTGCAAAAGCTATTTAAGGTGTCTTGAAAGTTTAGGAAGAAATCCATTTCTGACTAAATGTCCAATCCTCTCTACTATTTTGCATCTTTTATATTCCGTATTCCACTGATTGCAGTCCCCATGAATTTTACATTTTGAGTTCCCATTGGACGGATTATTGTCATGTGAAAGAAGTAGGTCCAAGTTTTGAAATGAGTCCTTTAACGCTTTGTCGGTCAATTTTGTTTGTTAAAATATATTCGCAACTTCCAGCTGAAGACCGATTTAGGTCCTGGAATTGAAAGCTAAATGCCACTTTTAGACATGAGCGATCGACATTAACATTTTATTGGCAAATTTTCATGGGATTTATTATTATTTCTTTTTTTGGCAAGATACCATTCCGAAATTATATGAACTGTTAAAGTCTGTCAAGCCGTTCTTGCGTTTTAAGCGTAGTAAATAACATTACTTTCTTTTATATGGTGGAAATAATTCTTTATTGTCGCTTTATACTACCCTAAAAAGACTACATATCATATAAATTTTCAAAAACAAAAAAAATCGAAAAGAAAACAAGTAAAAAAGCAGTAAGTTCGGCCGGGCCGAACTTTGAATACCCTCCACCATTTGAAAAGAATTAGAACATATTCAAAAAAATAAAATCCATTGAAAATTCTGTTAAAATCTTTACAATACCTAATATCGGAAGGTGCCGATATATGGGGGGATATACGCTATTGTGGACCTATATAGACAAATCTATGTCTGGGGTACTCACAAGGAACTCCTTGTGTGATTTTCAGATAATTCCATTGCGAAATGTGGCTAAAATCATCAAAATCCCGAATATCGGGAGTACCGTTATATGGGAGATATACGATATTGTGGACCTATATAGACAAATACCTTTCAGGGGTTAAAGTGCTCACAAAGAAATCCTTGTGTGGATTTTCAGAGAATACCATTGGAATATATAGCTACAATCATCAAAATACCGAATAACGGGAGTACCGTTATATTGGGGCTATACGATATCGTTAACCTATATAGAGAACTCTATATCAGGGGGTAAAGTGCTCACAAAGAACTCCTTGTGTGGAATTTCAGACAATTCCGTTGAAAATGTGGCTGAAATCATCAAAATACCGAATATCAGAGGGTACCGATATATGGGGGATATACGATATCGTGGACCGATATAGCCCATCTTTGAACTTGACCTGCCTGCAGAAAAAAAAGAGATCTGTGCAAAATTTTATCTTCCTATCTAATTCGTTTAGACTGCGTGATTACAACAGACGGACAGACGGACGGACAGGGCTAAATCGTCTTAGAATTTTACGCTGATCAAGAATATATATACTTTGTTGGGTCTAAAATGATTATCTCGATGAGTTACAAACGGAATGACGAACTTAATATACCCTCCATACTTTTTTTGGTGGAGGGTATAAAAACACTACAAATGTGTATTTGAAAATAGTAAGTCAAAATGAAAAAAAAAATTATGTAATATAAAATTTTACTATTGTACATTTTGAAAGTCAAAATGAAAATTATCAAATTTCACATTTTTCCGCGATTTGTTCGGATTTTATCTTTTTCTGCCAAGAGACAACTCCGAATTTGTCTTAATCGTTATATAGATGTATAGATAGATTAAAAAGTAGGCGTGGTCAGTTCCTTAGCCCCAAACAAATACTTAGGATTGGAGGGAAAGTCAACAGATATTTTTAAACAAATATCTTCATTATTTGGGAAATATAAGTTTTTTAAAAACCTAACTCGGAGTATGACGAACCTTTGTACAAAAAATTATGCAAATCGGTCTAGCCGTTTTCAACTGATTTCATTACCAACGAACAAAAATTGATTTTTATATATATAGATTGGGTAGGTAGAACTATACGAATAATATCATTTCAGAAGATGATAAGATTTGAACAAAAACGATCATTTTTTAGGCCGCTTGTATTTATTTTAATATGACATAGGGTAAGTGTGCCTAAGTTCGGCATGTCCCAGTAGTGGGCACTTTTTATTTTTAAGCCCAAATAAATGAATCTATTATAACTAAATATATTTTGTTTACTTCAAATATATTGTCTTTGTGTACAATTTCGCTAAGAAAAAATGATTTATTCTAATAAAAATTAAATTTTTGTCTGTGAATGTCCTCAACAATCCTTATTCTTAAGAAAAGTACAATAAAGACGTCGAATCAGTTTAACTAAACAAAAATATTATATTTTAATGAATTAATTTATTATTATTATTCACTATTCTTACAAAAAAATTGGTATGCCGACTGTTGGAACATGCCATACCGACAATTAGCAAGTGGTGCCGACTACTGGCAAAAGAGCATTGTTTTAATAAAACTACAAATTTATAAAATTTAATAAAAAGTTATTAAAACTTTATTTATTATTGCAAAAACTATACAAAATTTCGAATCTGAATAAATTAACTTTGTAATAATAGAAAAGTTCCACTCAGAATGGTGAGCTATTAAAAACGCGAAAATACTAAAAGTGCCGACTACTGGTACACTTACCCTACTATATTGATTTATTTTTTATACCCTACACCACAAGGTGGTCAGGGTATTATGTCTTTGTGCATTTGTTTGTAACAGGCAAAAGGAAACGAGATAGACCCATAGTTACTTTTGATGATCTGCATAGAATCACTTTCTGAGTTGATTTATGCATGTCAGTCCGTTTGTCCGTCCGTCCGTCCGTCTGTCCATGTATTCTTGTAAACAAAATGCAGGTCGCATTTATTATCCGATTGAGATGAAATTTTGCAAACAACATTTGTTTGGCCCAAGGACGAACCCTATTGAAATTGGAGATAATCGGTAAAAATTTAGATATAGCTCCCATATATATCTTCGTCCGATTTGCCTTTTATTGTGCACCAAACGTGTAATATCAGCCCGAATAGTATGGAATTTTGCACATACAACCAAATTAGGCCTGAAAATAAGTATGCCAAATTTTATCGAAATTGGTTCAGATATAGTTATAGCTCCCATATATATTGTTCATCCGATTTATTGTATTTGTTACCCACAGCCGTAATATGCACTCCGTAACAACGATATTCAGGGAAATATATCAAATACAGCTCAGAAATATATTTGCCAAATTTTATCGAGATCGGTTCAGATTTGGATATAGTTCCCATATATATTTTTATCCGATTTCAAATTAATTGTGCACCAAATGGGCAATACAAGTCCGAATTTAAAAGATACAAATGCTTCGGCATATTTAGTCCTTTGAATTTTAAATTATAATTATAATCATAGCGTGTATGATTGAATTCTCCCATAAAAACTTTTAATTATTAAGTGGAGCTCAACTAAATTAGCAAAGTGGTGTAGGGTATCATAAAATCGGCCCCGCCCGACTTTAGGACTTTCTTTACTGGTTTTTATATTGCCTTTATTATTGTCCTTTTTAATTCTGAATGAAACATGAAGATATTAATATTTGTGCACAATAGAACGTTAAATGGTCATCTTGCCTGATTAGAATTAGCATCTTGCTTCCCAATCCCAGGATCTATATAGTGTTGTAGTTGGAAGATGTGTGTACATTCAATCAAACAAAAATGGGCAACATCGCTGTATGGGACTCATATTAAAACGTTGACTCACTTTTTTTATATTGCAATACCGAATACCGATTCTAAACCCTCAACCTATTTAAACCATAACCATATACAAATGGCCTCAAATATATCGCAAAATTTACGATAGGGTCATTTGAACAAAATACAGGTCACGTTGGTCTATGTTTCTGTATGTATACCCCGAGTTCAAGTATTTTTTTTTTATATTTTGGACTTATTTTTCAAAATAAATTGCCAAATTTTGGTAATTTCTGCTTTTAAAATGAGAAAAACATCCTTTCAGAAATTTATAGGTATACGATCACGTTTTGGTATACCCCTCATATAAAGGTATGCCTGATTTCAGCAATTTCCAGGGTCTTGGCCAAGCTTTTTAATTGATTTGGTCCTTATTTGGCATTTTGGATTCTACGGGGGTAAACTACGCAGAAAATTTTCAATGTAGGCCAATGTTTCGGAGTACCATCTTATTTAATATAAAGATATCTTCTAATCTGAGGGTCTTGACCACATCTTCCAATCGATTTGGCTAAAAATGTGTATTTAAGGTAGAGAATCATCAACAAAAAAAATGGCACATATTTTGGTATTGACCCCATCTAACAGTACCTTCCTGGTCCACCGATAGATAATACTTATTCAAATTAACGCCCATAGCTGAGAAATAGGACCAGGTTTTTTAAAACACTTTAAATCGACCTGTACATGAACATATATTGACATTTTTGTCATGGGTATTTATTTTAATTTTCCCATTTATATGAGTCAGATCTGCGAGTTTTTGTGCTTTAAAAATATGCATTAAAAACTTAAACTACGGGCCGGCAAACCATTGCGATATAGTGAAAAAAACATTGTGATATAGTGAAAAAAAAAAAAAAACATTGTGATATAGTCTTAAATCTTGGTAGAAATAATCTCAACAATAGTTTTCTCAATCCTAATATGGTTTTGTGAGTTTAATAAACCACAACGTCCAGCTTTTAAAACAAAGATATATTCAAAACCAGGGACAAATTTATGTTATTTTGCATAGAAATCTACCACGATGGACTACGTAACCCTAATGTGTTTCATGAGTAAAGAAACTGACATTTCTCACATTTTACAATCCCTGAAATAAACAATTGGCCATATTGACCGTGATGAACGAAAAATGTCCTATGAGCTTAGTGTGTGGTAGAACACCATATTCCACTCATTTCATTTAGCTCAAAAATTAAACAGTCAGTACATTATACATAAATGTGGTATGAATGAAACTATACTAATGAACGTATCGATTTAAGAGAATTTTTATACCCTCCACCATAGTATGCAGGGTATATTGAGTTTGTCATTCCATTTGTAACACCATCAAATATAAATTTTAGGCCTCACAAGTTATATATATTCTTGATCAGCATAAAATTCTATGGTGATTTAGCGATGTCCGTCCGTCTATCCGTCTGTGGAAACACTTTAGCTCCCGAACGAAATGAAGTAGGTTGATAAAATTTGTCTGCAGGACTTTTGGTATTGATAATGGGCCATGTAGGTCCACGTTTTGGTATAGCCCCCATCCGATATATTTAATATTTTGGTCATTAGGTATTTGACATTTTGCCAACCACTTCTGCCGGATACCGGTACCTTCGACGTTCCAACCGATTTCACAAGCAAAAGTAATATTCAATCCCGTTACTCATGGTGGAGGGTATTATGCAGCACAAACCTGTACAATGGAGGCGTCTTTTATCTTAAATTTTAAATTTTTCCTATCGAAAAGGCATTCCATTCCATTATTCCACTCAAACTTCCTTACAATATTATTTACTAGCTGGCCCGGTCCGCGTTGCCGGCCCGTAGTTTTTGTCTATTATGCATATATTCCCAAGCATAATTATTCACAGATATGACTGATATAAGTGTTCACGTACAGGTCGATTTAAAGTGTTTTAAAATACCTTTACCCATTTTTAACCAGTGGGCTTCAATATTTAAACCGTGGGCTTCAACTGTGTGGATGTGCTATACAAATCTATTAAAAAGTATATATCAATCTTATCGCCATATAAGGGATCAAATTAATTTTTAATATGGTAAAAATCGTAGCAAAATCTTCCAGTCAAATGAGCAGTAATTTGGAATTTGCTGTATTTTGTATACTACATAATTGAGGGCTGAATGATTTAAGAATAGCCAAAGTTAATTACTTTTTTAAACCCATTAGCAACTTAGATTGTGCATTAGAGTCCTCATAAGTCCCCCTAACCATGTCAGTCTGTTTGTCCGCCAAAAGGTGGACTTGAGAGCGTATTATAACATGGATAAAAATTCTAAAATTTGTAGATATGTTGAAATTTTAGTGTAAGATTTTCACCCCCCTAATACGCATTATTAGCCAAATTCTTTGAAATTTGGTTAAATTAGGAGGTACCTTCTTTATATAGGCACTACTCCGAAACATCGACCTACATTGAAAACTTTCTTCTACCCCTTATAATCCAAGATGACAAATAGAGGCCAAATCAAAAATATAGCAGAACAATATAGCATGTCATAGCATTTCGCGTGATTTAAATAAGTAAAAATAGTTTTATCCACCTCATAATTGAGGGCAGAATGATAAGATGGGAATTAATTTTATTTGCCATTTAAATTGTAAGTTGGAGACCCCTTAAAGTCCATATTTTCATCATAGGATAATTCAATGATGATTAAACAAATATTCGGTCCCGTGCTACTTTCTTATATTTGTAATTTCTTCATGTTTCCACAATTTATTTCATATGGATGCACATCCCAAATCTACGTTCCCAACCAATATTCTCTTGGGGGTTAAAAATTCAATAGAATACAAAATTTTCTTTTCTGACCACACATTAGATGTGAAAGTGGACTTGGGGATACTCCAATGTGGGGACTTTACTTAAATAAATTTCTATGTGGCAATTATCTGTATGATGGTTCCCTACCCCAGGGTGGCATAAATAAAATTTTTTAGCCAAATCAATTGATGAATGTGATCAATACCAATATGGGCCCTACTCTGAAAATTTCAAATTTTATGCGAAGAGGTTATCTACCCCCTTAGAAACAAAAATGTCAAATAAGGGCCAAAAAATGAAAAAAGTGGCCGGCCAAGACCCCAAAAATAACTTAAATCATAGATGGTTATATAAATATGAAATCGGGTTGTTCCCTTATCCGTGAGTTATGATCGATATAAAGACCTGCAAAAGTGATTTTAGGTATTTTGAATGTTTGGGAAGAATTTCTGGAAGGATATAAAACCTTTTCTTACTAAAAGTCCCATTCGCTCTACTATTTTGCACCTTTTATTTCAATATTGGTATATTACTTATTATTCTCCCAAAGAATTTTGCATTTTGAGCTCTCATTGGACGGATCATTGCCACGCTTTGAAATGAGCCCCATTAAGCTTTTTCGGTCATTTTTGTTTGTTTAAATGTGTTCGCATCTTCCAGCTAACCCACGATGTAGGCCCAGGAGTTGAAAGGTAGATGTCAGTTAACATCCTATTTCGCACTTATTTAATTTTTTTAGTGAAAAATTATTCTTTATTTTGTTCACAAAAAATCCACTGAATTCAATATGATAATACAAATTGAAAAAAAAAATTGACAAAAAAAAAAAAAAGAATAACAAATTGAAAAAGTCTTCAACTTTTTCGCTGATTTTTTACAGCAAATGTTTTAAGATCCTTCCTTACAAAGTTTGTCAATAGAATGTACTATTACTTTAAAATTCGATTCCATTGAAAATGTTTTTTTGATTTTTGCAATGAGATCTCTTTTTCATGATTTTTCAGCGATTTAGAAAAAGTAATTATCTTTTAACTTTGGTGTGACCGCGTTAAATTATTTCGATATCATATATTCCGTTTCGCCACCACATAATTCGCTACTACACTTCCATGTAACCCGCCATCAATTTCAGTTCTCAAGAAATCAAGTCAATTAAATAAATTGGTATAAATATTCGAATTCAAAAATAAAATATAAAAAAACACTACAAATGTACATTAGAAAAATGTAAGTCAAAATGGAAAAAAATCATGCAAAATAAAACATTACTATTGTACATTTGAAAAGTCAAAATGAAAATGTTAATATATCACATTTGTACGCGATTTTTTTTGGATATTATCCTTTTCGGAGAGTAGACAACTCCGAATTTGTGTGAATCGTTAAAATTAATCCAGCGGTTCTTAAGTTATAAGCGTAGTAACTAACACAACTTACATTTATATATATATATAGATAATATTTTAGATGTTTATGACGTTCTAGTTTTTTTTACGTTTACAACTTTTTAACAGTTGAAAACCCACAGCTAGAGACCAGTGACTCGCTTTCGGTCTCTTTGTGATTTGCGGAAAATCGACACTCATACACACCGCCATTCCATTTTTTATGGTAAAATGTAATCAGCACTACTCCATTATTCACCGAAATTGTTTCAAATTTGGTATTTCATTTCGTAAATAGGTCCACGTCTTCAAGTCTTTTTTTTTAATTTTTCAAGTTCCTTCAAATGGTGGAGGGTATTAAAGGTTCGTCCCGGCCGAACTTAGCTGTTTTTATACCCTCCACCATACTATGGAGGGTATATTCATTTTGTCATTCCGTTTATAAATCATCGATATAATGATTTTAGACCCAACAAAGTATATATATTCTTTATTAGCGTAAAATTCTAGGACGATTTAGCCATGTCCGTCTGTCTGCCTGTCTGTCAGTCTGTCTGTTGTAATCACAATATCTTTCGAACGAATTGAGATATAAGGCTAAAATTTTGCACACATGTATATTTTTCCAGTAGGCAGGTTAAGTTCCTCAATGGCATGTAGGTCCACGTTTTCATATAGCCCCCATATAACGATACCTCCCGGTATTCGGTATTTTGATGATTTTAGCGTCATTATTCACCGTAGGTGATTCACCTATGCAGGTCCAGGTCTTCGTATCAGTACCTCCCTATATTCGGTATTTTGACGATTTTAGGTACAATACTTACCGAAATTGTTTGCGATGTCGTATTTGAAATTCGTAATGGAAGCTACAGCCTGTGACAGAAAATTGTCTATGCAGGTCCAGGTCTTCGTATAGCTCCTATATAACGGTACCTCCCATGTACAGTATTTTGATGATTTTGGCTACATTATTCACCGTTTATTTCAAGTTTCGAATTTGAATATGATAATGGCTTGTGACAAACAATGCCTGCACAATGGTGCACGTCGTACAGGTCCTAATATAACGGCTATATTCGGAATTTTTAAAATGTTAACAGAATTTTTGGCGAATGTTATCTTTTTCTTGGTGGAGGGTATTGAAAGTTCGGCCCGGCCGAACTTACTGCTTTTTACTTGTTCGTATTAGCATAATTCAATGATGATCAAACAAATGTTTGGTCACGTGCCACTTTCCTATATTGGGTCGATAATGCCTAGCGGACAATTATATGTAAGATGGTTCTCTACCCTAGAGTAGCATAAATATAATTTTTAGCCAAATCAATTGATGAATGGTAAAATTAAGAAGGTAAAGTCATTTCAAATAAGCATACCTATCTCAGCATTTTCTGTGATTTACCTTGTCAAATTTCACTTCACATATGTTTGCATGACTTTACCTTAAAGGAGGCGTGGTTAATATTTTTTTCTTTAAAAACATAACTCGGGGTATGACGAACGTTTGTACAAAAAATTATGCAGATCGGAACAGCCGGTCAGTTTTCAACTGATTCCATTACCAACGAACAACAATTGATTTTTATATATATAGATATAGATACTAGCTGGACCAGTCCGCGTTGCCGGCCAGTAATTTAAGTCTTTTATGCATGTTTTTTAAAGCACAATAAATCACAGATCTGACTTATGTAAGCGGCACATTTTTTATACACTACACCACAAAGACATAATACCTTACCACTAGGTATTATGTCTTTGTACATTAGTTTGTAACATGGAAAAGGAAGCGGGATAGACCCATAGTTACTTTTGAGGATCTCCATAGAATCACTTTCTGAGTTGATTTATGCATGTCTGTCCGTCCGTCTGTCCATGTATTCTTGTGAACAAAAAGGAGGTCGCATTTATTATCCGATTGAGATGAAATTTTGCACAAATAATTTATTTGACCCAAGGGCGAACCCTGTTGAAATTGCAGATAAGCGGTCAAAATTTAGATATAGCTCCCATATATATATTCGTCCGATTTGCCTTTTAATGTGCACCAAACGTGTAATAACAATAATATGGAATTTTGCACATACAACCAAATTAGGCCTGAAAATAAGTATGCCAAATTTGATCGAAATCGGTTCAGATTTGGATATATCTCCAATATATAACTTCGTCCGATTTACATTTTATTGTGCACCAAACGTCTAAAATTTCCCCAAATGGGATGATATTTGGCACTTACGAACGAATTGAGTCTAGAAGCTAGTATGTCAAATTTGGTGAATCGGTTCAGATGAAGCTATAGCTCCCATATATATTGTTCATCCGATTTGTAGTATTTGTTACACAGCCGTAATATGCACTCCGTAACAACGATATTCAGGGAAATATATCAAATTAGGCCTGAAAGTAAGTATGCCAAGTTTTATCGAAATCGGTTCAGATATAGCTATAGCTCCCATATATATTGTTCATCCGATTTGTTATTTTTGTCCTCCGCAGCCGTATATGCACTCTGTAACAAAAATATTTGGGGAAATATATCAAATGCAGCTCAAAAATATTTTTGCCAAATTTTATCGATATCGGTTCAGATTTGGATATAGTTCCCATATATATCTTTATGTGATTTCAATTTAATTTTGCACCAAATGGGCAATGCAAGAACTTTGAACTTTAAATTATAATTATAATCATAGAGTGTATGATTGAATTCTCCCATAAAAACTTTTAATTGTTATGTGGAGCTCTACTAAATTAGCAACTTTCTTTACTGGTTATTATAAGTAATGACTACATAGTAATTTCTAAATTTTATACTATTTTAACTGTATTCAAAGGGACTCCTACGGTTTAAGATATATTTCACAACATTTTAGATAGATATTTAAAATTTTATAAAAATCTTTGGAGTACATGTAGAATCATTGATACAGAAAATGTTTTTTTTTAATGGCCACCATTGAAACGTAAGGTATTTTTTAAGTTCCTGCCATTTTGAGTTCTTATTGTGTAGAAACGCTTCTTACAAAAAATTATCAATATGTGTCCAATTTTTGCATATCCCTTATATAAAAATACTGCTTTTGTTTAACAAAAATCTATAATATTTTTTTCATATCTCATACTGAATAGAAAATTTTGTTGTTCAGAGACTCACAGTGACACAGGTTTCTTTAGTAACATAAAGCGAAATTTTTGCTTTTGACGTTATCCTTCTAAGATTGTGATTTTTTGTAGATTTTTCACAAATTCAATACGGTTTTAATTCAAAAATGAAATAAATTTCTGGCGTAAGATTTAGACATTTGACATCTTCTAAGACCTATAGTAGAATTGTATGACAAATAATTATACCGTCAGCCATATGGCTAGAAAGGGTATATATCATTTGATACGGTCAAATCGTGCCTAGTCGAAATAACGGTTTTAGACAGTAGGTCTCTTTGGACCAAATCCGTTTCAGAACATTTGCAGTCGATCTAGCGATTTCCGTTAGTCCCTCCGTCCGATGGTTGATAATTTCTGTAGTTTTAATGTTTCGTTCACCGAATGGGTAGTAATTATACCCTTAGTCATATGGGTATATATCATTTGAAATAACGGTTTTAGACAGTAGGTCTCTTCGGGTCAAATCCGTTTTAGGACATTTGCAGTCGATCTAGCCATGTTCGTCCGTCTGTCTATCTGTCTGGCTGGTGCGCACGATAACGCTCGAAAAGAGTGTCCGATTTGGTACATCGTAATATTTTTGTCAAACCTAGATCGAGTTCGAAGATTGCGACATCGGTCCACTCCTTCTGGAACCTCCCCCACAAAGGGTCGAAATTTTAAATATCCATTAGGATATCATATAATAAAACGCGAAATTAGCATCAAATTCCATTTAGACTTGCCACATCTGAATATTTCCATCAAGACAGGATCTGGTAACTCCTCTATTAAGGGTCAAGATTTTGAATATCCATGAAGGTCATAAAACGCGAAATAAGCATCAGGTTCTCTTTATATTTCACACATCCCATTAATTCTACTAACACAAGATCTGTTGTGAAAATTGCATATATCGGGGTACCCCTTCTGGTACTTCCCTTACATAGGATCAAAATTTTGAATATCTATGAAGCTCATAAAACTTGAAATTAACATCCGATTCCATTCACATTTTATAATCCATAAACACAGATCGAACCATTTCTTATGGTACTCTTTTGAATAACCGAAACGATTATAAAATCCGAAATAAGCATTCTTTATTTATTCATATTTTACACACACTTCATTATTCCTTTTAACACAAAATCTGCTGTGGTATATAACGGTCCTCTCTTTCTGGTACCTCCCCCACATAGAGTTCGAGATTTAGAAAAACAAAACGCTCAAAGAATGCAAAATATGCATCCAACTCTCTTCAAATTTCACACACACAAATATTTTTGATAACACAAAATCTGTTGTGAAGATTATATATATCCTGGAACCCCTTCTGGTACCTCATAACTTAAGAAACATGTTAGCGATTTATTACACCTTGCTATATCCAAATATATCTCTAAACCAGAAACCTGCGATGATTATGGAATTTATGATTTCGCATAAAGTTAGATATAAATTTTCGATTTTCTTGTAATTTTGCCCATACCAATATTTTTATCTGTATTAGATGAAGTATGAACATGGAATACTTCGGTCGACTATATCTGGTAACTCACGCACATTTTAACATTTTCTAAAACTTATTACATATCTCATATAAAGTGAAGGAAGTGACCAATATAGTCCGAACCTGGCATATGACAATATTTATAATCATGTTTATTTAGGTCCGATACGAAATGGACAATATTGGCCCATTGCTTGGGAACCCTTTCCATAGTGGGTCAACAATTTGAATTTTTGTGGAATTTCAGACAATTCAATTGTAAAATGTGGCTAAAATCATCAAAATACCGAATATCGGGGGTACCGTTATATGGGGGCTATTCGACATCGTGGACCTATATAGATAATTCTCTTTCAAGGGATAAACAACCTACAAGGAAATCTTTGTGTGGATTATCAGACAATTCCGTTGAAAAATGTTGGTAAAATCATCAAAATACCGAATATCGGGGGGTACAGTTATATGGGCGATATGCGATATCGTGGACCTATATAGACAATTCTCTTTCCGGAGGTGAAATACTCATAAGGGACACCTTGTGTGGAATTTCAGACAATTCAATTGCAAAATGTGGCAATAATCATCAAAATACCGAATATCGGGGGTACCGTTATATGGGGGCTATTCGACATCCTGGACCTACTTAGATAATTCTCCTTCAAGGGATAAAGTACTCACAAGGAACTCCTTGTGTGGATTTTCAGACCATTCCATTAGAAAATGTGACTAAAATCATCAAAATACCGAAAATCGAGGGGTACCGTTATATGGGGGTTATACGATACCGTGGACCGATCTTCGAACTTGACCTGCCTGCTAACAAAAGAGAGATCTGTGCAAAATTGTATCTTTCTATCTTAATTCGTTTAGACTGTAGCGTGATTACAACAGACGGACAGACGGAAGGACGGACAGGTCTAAATCGTCTTAGAATTTTACGCTGATCAAGAATATATATACTTTGTTGGGTCTAAAATGATTATTTCGATGAGTTACAAACGGAATGACGAACTTAATATACCCTCCATACTATGTATGGTGGAGGGTATAAAAACCAGTAAAGAAAGTCCTAAAGTCGGGCGGGGCCGACTTTCTGATACCCTACACCACTTTGCTAATTTAGTAGAGCTCCACATAACAATTAATAGTTTTTATGGGAGATTTCAATCATACACTCTATGATTATAATTATAATTTAAAGTTCAAAGGATTAAATATGCCGAAGCATTTGTATCTTTTAAATTCGGACTTGTATTGCCCATTTGGTGCAAAATTAAATTGAAATCAGATAAAGATATATATGTGAGCTATATCCAAATCTGATCGATTTCGATCAAATTTGGCATACTTATTTTCAGGCCTAATTTGATATATTTCCCTGAATATCGTTGTTACGGAGTGCATATTACAGCTGTGGGTAACAAATACTACAAATCGGATGACCAATATAACAGGGTTGCCCATATTCGACGGACCCATGACTCTTTGGGCCCATTCCAATCGACGAGGCTTGTCCGCAGGCAACATTCTTTGCGCCAATTGAATTTTGTACTGGAACAAATGCATATCAATGCTAATAATCCGTTGTAAAGCGGACCGAGCCATGCCCAACTGCTGGGAACGGCGTTTTTGGGATGTTCTTGGGGATCTCTCAACACTGGCTCGTACGGCAGCGATATTCTCGGCCGATCGCCTTGGTCGACTTTTATATGGCCTCTTCGGATTAGAAAGAGCCTTACCAGTCGAAAATTTTTCGTATAAACGCTTAATGGTGTTCTTAGAAGGCGCACTTCTCACATTTTTTAATGTTTTAAAAGCACGTTGAGTTTTCACAATTGACTTCTTCTGTTGAATGTAAATTTCAACTATTTCAGAGCGCTCGCGTGGCGTATATTGGTTCATGGTAAAAATCTGATTGGACTGACGCTTCAATCGCGGTATGTCATTAAGCGATGTGACATCTCTGTCAAAAGTTATGGCGTTGCCAGATGGGTCCGTCGAATATGGACAACCCTGTATATGGGAGCTATAGCTTCATCTGAAACGATTCACCAAATTTGACATACTACCTTCTAGACTCAATTCGGTCGTAAGTGCCAAATTTCATCCCATTTGGGCAAATATAAGACGTTTGGTGCACAATAAAATGTAAATCGGATGAAGTTATATATTTGAGATATATCCAAATCTGAACCGATCTCGATAAAATTTAGCAAATGTATTTCTGAGCTGCATTTGATATATTTCCCTGAATATTGTTGTTACAGAGTGCATACTACGGTTGCGGAGGACAAAAATAACAAATCGGATGAACAATATATATGGAAGCTATAGCTATATCTGAACAGATTTCGATCAAATTTGGCATACTTATTTTCAGGCCTAATTTGGTTGTATGTGCAAAATTCCATACTGTTGATATTACACGTATGGTGCACAATTTTGACCGCTTATCTCTAATTTCAATAGGGTTCGCCCTTGGGTCAAACAAACGGTTTGTGCAAAATTGCATCTCAACAAGTGCGACCTGCATTTTGTTCACAAGAATACATGGACAGACGGACTGACATGCATAAATCAACTCAGAAAGTGATTCTATGGAGATCCTCAAACGTAACTATGGGTCTATCTCGCTTCCTTCTCCATGTTACAAGGGTATAACAAGTAAAACAAGTAAAAAAGCAGTAAGCTCGCCGGCCCGAACTTTGAATACCCTCCACCATTTAGAACGAATTTGAAAATTTTCGAAAAAGATAACATTTATTTTTGCTTGTGAAATCGGTTGGAACGTCGAAGGTACCGGTATCCGGCAGAAGTGGTTGGCAAAATGTCAAATACCTAATGACCAAAATATTAAATATATCGGATGGTGGCTATGCCAAAACGTGGACCTACATGGCCCATTATCAATACCAAAAGTCCTGTAGACAAATTTTATCAACCTACTTCATTTCGTTCGGGAGCTAAAGTGTTTCCACAGACGGATAGACGGACGGACATCGCTAAATCACCATAGAATTTTATGCTGATCAAGAATATATATAACTTGTGAGGCCTAAAATTTATATTTGATGGTGTTACAAATGGAATGACAAACTCAATATACCCTGCATACTATGGTGGAAGGTATAAAAATTCTCTTAAATCGATACGTTCATTAGTATAGTTCATTCATACCACATTTATGTATAATGTACTGACTGTTTATTTTTTGAGCTAAATGAAATGAGTGGAATATGGTGTTCTACCGCACACTAAGCTCATAGGACATTTTTTGTTCATCACGGTCAATATGGCCAATTGTTTATTTCAGGGATTGTAAAATGTGAGAAATGTCAGTTTCTTTACTCATGAAACACATTAGGGTTACGTAGTCCATCGTGGTAGATTTCTATGCAAAATAACATAAATTTGTCCCTGGTTTTGAATATATCTTTGCTAAAATCATCAAAATCCCGAATATCGGGAGTACCGTTATATGGGAGATATACGATATTGTGGACCTATATAGACAAATACCATTCAGGGGTTAAAGTGCTCACAAAGAAATCCTTGTGTGGATTTTCAGAGAATACCATTGGAATATATAGCTACAATCTTCAAAATACCGAATAACGGGGGTACCGTTATATTGGGGCTATACGATATCGTTAACCTATATAGAGAACTCTATATCAGGGTGTAAAGTGCTCACAAAATACCGAATATCAGAGGGTACCGATATATGGGGGATATACGATATCGTGGACCGATATAGCCCATCTTTGAACTTGACCTGCCTGCAGAAAAAAAAAGAGATCTGTGCAAAATTTTATCTTCCTATCTAATTCGTTTAGACTGCGTGATTACAACAGACGGACATACGGACGGACAGGGCTAAATCGTCTTAGAATTTTACGCTGATCAAGAATATATATACTTTGTTGGGTCTAAAATGATTATCTCGATGAGTTACAAACGGAATGACGAACTTAATATACCCTCCATACTTTTTTTGGTGGATGGTATAAAAACACTACAAATGTGCATTTGAAAATAGTAAGTCAAAATGAAAAAAAAATTATGTAATATAAAATTTTACTATTGTACATTTTGAAAGTCAAAATGAAAATTATCAAATTTCACATTTTTCCGCGATTTGTTCGGATTTTATCTTTTTCTGCCAAGAGACAACTCCGAATTTGTCTTAATCGTTATATAGATGTATAGATAGATTAAAAAGTAGGCGTGGTCAGTTCCTTAGCCCCAAACAAATACTTAGGATTGGAGGGAAAGTCAACAGATATTTTTAAACAAATATCTTCATTATTTGGGAAATATAAGTTTTTTAGATAAATCGAAATACTGGACGTAAAAGGAGGCGTGGTCAATATTTTTTTTCTTTAAAAACCTAACTCGGAGTATGACGAACCTTTGTACAAAAAATTATGCAAATCGGTCTAGCCGTTTTCAACTGATTTCATTACCAACGAACAAAAATTGATTTTTATATATATAGATTGGGTAGGTAGAACTATACGAATAATATCATTTCAGAAGATGATAAGATTTGAACAAAAACGATCATTTTTTAGGCCGCTTGTATTTATTTTAATATGACATAGGGTAGGTGTGCCTAAGTTCGGCATGTCCCAGTAGTGGGCACTTTTTATTTTTAAGCCCAAATAAATGAATCTATTATAACTAAATATATTTTGTTTACTTCAAATATATTGTCTTTGTGTACAATTTCGCTAAGAAAAAATGATTTATTCTAATAAAAATTAAATTTTTGTCTGTGAATGTCCTCAACAATCCTTATTCTTAAGAAAAGTACAATAAAGACGTCGAATCAGTTTAACTAAACAAAAATATTATATTTTAATGAATTAATTTATTATTATTATTCACTATTCTTACAAAAAAATTGGTATGCCGACTGTTGGAACATGCCATACCGACAATTAGCAAGTGGTGCCGACTACTGGCAAAAGAGCATTGTTTTAATAAAACTACAAATTTATAAAATTTAATAAAAAGTTATTAAAACTTTATTTATTATTGCAAAAACTATACAAAATTTCGAATCTGAATAAATTAACTTTGTAATAATAGAAAAGTTCCACTCAGAATGGTGAGCTATTAAAAACGCGAAAATACTAAAAGTGCCGACTACTGGTACACTTACCCTACTATATTGATTTATTTTTTATACCCTACACCACAAGGTGGTCAGGGTATTATGTCTTTGTGCATTTGTTTGTAACAGGCAAAAGGAAACGAGATAGACCCATAGTTACTTTTGATGATCTGCATAGAATCACTTTCTGAGTTGATTTATGCATGTCAGTCCGTTTGTCCGTCCGTCCGTCCGTCCGTCCGTCCGTCCGTCCGTCTGTCCATGTATTCTTGTAAACAAAATGCAGGTCGCATTTATTATCCGATTGAGATGAAATTTTGCAAACAACATTTGTTTGGCCCAAGGACGAACCCTATTGAAATTGGAGATAATCGGTAAAAATTTAGATATAGCTCCCATATATATCTTCGTCCGATTTGCCTTTTATTGTGCACCAAACGTGTAATATCAGCCCGAATAGTATGGAATTTTGCACATACAACCAAATTAGGCCTGAAAATAAGTATGCCAAATTTTATCGAAATTGGTTCAGATATAGTTATAGCTCCCATATATATTGTTCATCCGATTTATTGTATTTGTTACCCACAGCCGTAATATGCACTCCGTAACAACGATATTCAGGGAAATATATCAAATACAGCTCAGAAATATATTTGCCAAATTTTATCGAGATCGGTTCAGATTTGGATATAGTTCCCATATATATTTTTATCCGATTTCAAATTAATTGTGCACCAAATGGGCAATACAAGTCCGAATTTAAAAGATACAAATGCTTCGGCATATTTAGTCCTTTGAATTTTAAATTATAATTATAATCATAGCGTGTATGATTGAATTCTCCCATAAAAACTTTTAATTATTAAGTGGAGCTCAACTAAATTAGCAAAGTGGTGTAGGGTATCATAAAATCGGCCCCGCCCGACTTTAGGACTTTCTTTACTGGTTTTTATATTGCCTTTATTATTGTCCTTTTTAATTCTGAATGAAACATGAAGATATTAATATTTGTGCACAATAGAACGTTAAATGGTCATCTTGCCTGATTAGAATTAGCATCTTGCTTCCCAATCCCAGGATCTATATAGTGTTGTAGTTGGAAGATGTGTGTACATTCAATCAAACAAAAATGGGCAACATCGCTGTATGGGACTCATATTAAAACGTTGACTCACTTTTTTTATATTGCAATACCGAATACCGATTCTAAACCTCAACCTATTTAAACCATAACCATATACAAATGGCCTCAAATATATCGCAAAATTTACGATAGGGTCATTTGAACAAAATACAGGTCACGTTGGTCTATGTTTCTGTATGTATACCCCGAGCTCAAGTATTTTTTTTTATATTTTGGACTTATTTTTCAAAATAAATTGCCAAATTTTGGTAATTTCTGCTTTTAAAATGAGAAAAACATCCTTTCAGAAATTTATAGGTATACGATCACGTTTTGGTATACCCCTCATATAAAGGTATGCCTGATTTCAGCAATTTCCAGGGTCTTGGCCAAGCTTTTTAATTGATTTGGTCCTTATTTGGCATTTTGGATTCTACGGGGGTAAACTACGCAGAAAATTTTCAATGTAGGCCAATGTTTCGGAGTACCATCTTATTTAATATAAAGATATCTTCTAATCTGAGGGTCTTGACCACATCTTCCAATCGATTTGGCTAAAAATGTGTATTTAAGGTAGAGAATCATCAACAAAAAAAATGGCACATATTTTGGTATTGACCCCATCTAACAGTACCTTCCTGGTCCACCGATAGATAATACTTATTCAAATTAACGCCCATAGCTGAGAAATAGGACCAGGTTTTTTAAAACACTTTAAATCGACCTGTACATGAACATATATTGACATTTTTGTCATGGGTATTTATTTTAATTTTCCCATTTATATGAGTCAGATCTGCGAGTGTTTGTTGTGCTTTAAAAATATGCATTAAAAACTTAAACTACGGGCCGGCAAACCATTGTGATATAGTGAAAAAAACATTGTGATATAGTCTTAAATCTTTGTAGAAATAATCTCAACAATAGTTTTCTCAATCCTAATATGGTTTTGTGAGTTTAATAAACCACAACGTCCAGCTTTTAAAACAAAGATATATTCAAAACCAGGGACAAATTTATGTTATTTTGCATAGAAATCTACCACGATGGACTACGTAACCCTAATGTGTTTCATGAGTAAAGAAACTGACATTTCTCACATTTTACAATCCCTGAAATAAACAATTGGCCATATTGACCGTGATGAACGAAAAATGTCCTATGAGCTTAGTGTGTGGTAGAACACCATATTCCACTCATTTCATTTAGCTCAAAAATTAAACAGTCAGTACATTATACATAAATGTGGTATGAATGAAACTATACTAATGAACGTATCGATTTAAGAGAATTTTTATACCCTCCACCATAGTATGCAGGGTATATTGAGTTTGTCATTCCATTTGTAACACCATCAAATATAAATTTTTGGCCTCACAAGTTATATATATTCTTGATCAGCATAAAATTCTATGGTGATTTAGCGATGTCCGTCCGTCTATCCGTCTGTGGAAACACTTTAGCTCCCGAACGAAATGAAGTAGGTTGATAAAATTTGTCTGCAGGACTTTTGGTATTGATAATGGGCCATGTAGGTCCACGTTTTGGTATAGCCCCCATCCGATATATTTAATATTTTGGTCATTAGGTATTTGACATTTTGCCAACCACTTCTGCCGGATACCGGTACCTTCGACGTTCCAACCGATTTCACAAGCAAAAGTAATATTCAATCCCGTTACTCATGGTGGAGGGTATTATGCAGCACAAACCTGTACAATGGAGGCGTCTTTTATCTTAAATTTTAAATTTTTCCTATCGAAAAGGCATTCCATTCCATTATTCCACTCAAACTTCCTTACAATATTATTTATAATATTTTAGATGTTTATGACGTTCTAGTTTTTTTTACGTTTACAACTTTTTAACAGTTGAAAACCCACAGCTAGAGACCAGTGACTAGCTTTCGGTCTCTTTGTGATTTGCGGAAAATCGACACTCATACACACCGCCATTCCATTTTTTATGGTAAAATGTAATCAGCACTACTCCATTATTCACCGAAATTGTTTCAAATTTGGTATTTCATTTCGTAAATAGGTCCACGTCTTCAAGTCTTTTTTTTTAATTTTTCAAGTTCCTTCAAATGGTGGAGGGTATTAAAGGTTCGTCCCGGCCGAACTTAGCTGTTTTTATACCCTCCACCATACTATGGAGGGTATATTCATTTTGTCATTCCGTTTATAAATCATCGATATAATGATTTTAGACCCAACAAAGTATATATATTCTTTATTAGCGTAAAATTCTAGGACGATTTAGCCATGTCCGTCTGTCTGCCTGTCTGTCAGTCTGTCTGTTGTAATCACAATATCTTTCGAACGAATTGAGATATAAGGCTAAAATTTTGCACACATGTATATTTTTCCAGTAGGCAGGTTAAGTTCCTCAATGGCATGTAGGTCCACGTTTTCATATAGCCCCCATATAACGGTACCTCCCGGTATTCGGTATTTTGATGATTTTAGCGTCATTATTCACCGTAGGTGATTCACCTATGCAGGTCCAGGTCTTCGTATCAGTACCTCCCTATATTCGGTATTTTGACGATTTTAGGTACAATACTTACCGAAATTGTTTGCGATGTCGTATTTGAAATTCGTAATGGAAGCTACAGCCTGTGACAGAAAATTGTCTATGCAGGTCCAGGTCTTCGTATAGCTCCTATATAACGGTACCTCCCATGTACAGTATTTTGATGATTTTGGCTACATTATTCACCGTTTATTTCAAGTTTCGAATTTGAATATGATAATGGCTTGTGACAAACAATGCCTGCACAATGGTGCACGTCGTACAGGTCCTAATATAACGGCTATATTCGGAATTTTTAAAATGTTAACAGAATTTTTGGCGAATGTTATCTTTTTCTTGGTGGAGGGTATTGAAAGTTCGGCCCGGCCGAACTTACTGCTTTTTACTTGTTCGTATTAGCATAATTCAATGATGATCAAACAAATGTTTGGTCACGTGCCACTTTCCTATATTGGGTCGATAATGCCTAGCGGACAATTATATGTAAGATGGTTCTCTACCCTAGAGTAGCATAAATATAATTTTTAGCCAAATCAATTGATGAATGGTAAAATTAAGAAGGTAAAGTCATTTCAAATAAGCATACCTATCTCAGCATTTTCTGTGATTTACCTTGTCAAATATCACTTCACATATGTTTGCATGACTTTACCTTAAAGGAGGCGTGGTTAATATTTTTTTCTTTAAAAACATAACTCGGGGTATGACGAACGTTTGTACAAAAAATTATGCAGATCGGAACAGCCGGTCAGTTTTCAACTGATTCCATTATCAACGAACAACAATTGATTTTTATATATATAGATATAGATACTAGCTGGACCAGTCCGCGTTGCCGGCCAGTAATTTAAGTCTTTTATGCATGTTTTTTAAAGCACAATAAATCACAGATCTGACTTATGTAAGCGGCACATTTTTTATACACTACACCACAAAGACATAATACCTTACCACTAGGTATTATGTCTTTGTACATTAGTTTGTAACATGGAAAAGGAAGCGGGATAGACCCATAGTTACTTTTGAGGATCTCCATAGAATCACTTTCTGAGTTGATTTATGCATGTCTGTCCGTCCGTCTGTCCATGTATTCTTGTGAACAAAAAGGAGGTCGCATTTATTATCCGATTGAGATGAAATTTTGCACAAATAATTTATTTGACCCAAGGGCGAACCCTGTTGAAATTGCAGATAAGCGGTCAAAATTTAGATATAGCTCCCATATATATATTCGTCCGATTTGCCTTTTAATGTGCACCAAACGTGTAATAACAATAATATGGAATTTTGCACATACAACCAAATTAGGCCTGAAAATAAGTATGCCAAATTTGATCGAAATGGGTTCAGATTTGGATATATCTCCAATATATAACTTCGTCCGATTTACATTTTATTGTGCACCAAACGTCTAAAATTTGCCCAAATGGGATGATATTTGGCACTTACGAACGAATTGAGTCTAGAAGCTAGTATGTCAAATTTGGTGAATCGGTTCAGATGAAGCTATAGCTCCCATATATATTGTTCATCCGATTTGTAGTATTTGTTACACAGCCGTAATATGCACTCCGTAACAACGATATTCAGGGAAATATATCAAATTAGGCCTGAAAGTAAGTATGCCAAGTTTTATCGAAATCGGTTCAGATATAGCTATAGCTCCCATATATATTGTTCATCCGATTTGTTATTTTTGTCCTCCGCAGCCGTATATGCACTCTGTAACAAAAATATTTGGGGAAATATATCAAATGCAGCTCAAAAATATTTTTGCCAAATTTTATCGATATCGGTTCAGATTTGGATATAGTTCCCATATATATCTTTATGTGATTTCAATTTAATTTTGCACCAAATGGGCAATGCAAGAACTTTGAACTTTAAATTATAATTATAATCATAGAGTGTATGATTGAATTCTCCCATAAAAACTTTTAATTGTTATGTGGAGCTCTACTAAATTAGCAACTTTCTTTACTGGTTATTATAAGTAATGACTACATAGTAATTTCTAAATTTTATACTATTTTAACTGTATTCAAAGGGACTCCTACGGTTTAAGATATATTTCACAACATTTTAGATAGATATTTAAAATTTTATAAAAATCTTTGGAGTACATGTAGAATCATTGATACAGAAAATGTTTTTTTTTAATGGCCACCATTGAAACGTAAGGTATTTTTTAAGTTCCTGCCATTTTGAGTTCTTATTGTGTAGAAACGCTTCTTACAAAAAATTATCAATATGTGTCCAATTTTTGCATATCCCTTATATAAAAATACTGCTTTTGTTTAACAAAAATCTATAATATTTTTTTCATATCTCATACTGAATAGAAAATTTTGTTGTTCAGAGACTCACAGTGACACAGGTTTCTTTAGTAACATAAAGCGAAATTTTTGCTTTTGACGTTATCCTTCTAAGATTGTGATTTTTTGTAGATTTTTCACAAATTCAATACGGTTTTAATTCAAAAATGAAATAAATTTCTGGCGTAAGATTTAGACATTTGACATCTTCTAAGACCTATAGTAGAATTGTATGACAAATAATTATACCGTCAGCCATATGGCTAGAAAGGGTATATATCATTTGATACGGTCAAATCGTGCCTAGTCGAAATAACGGTTTTAGACAGTAGGTCTCTTTGGACCAAATCCGTTTCAGGACATTTGCAGTCGATCTAGCGATTTCCGTTAGTCCCTCCGTCCGATGGTTGATAATTTCTGTAGTTTTAATGTTTCGTTCACCGAATGGGTAGTAATTATACCCTTAGTCATATGGGTATATATCATTTGAAATAACGGTTTTAGACAGTAGGTCTCTTCGGGTCAAATCCGTTTTAGGACATTTGCAGTCGATCTAGCCATGTTCGTCCGTCTGTCTATCTGTCTGGCTGGTGCGCACGATAACGCTCGAAAAGAGTGTCCGATTTGGTACATCGTAATATTTTTGTCAAACCTAGATCGAGTTCGAAGATTGCGACATCGGTCCACTCCTTCTGGAACCTCCCCCACAAAGGGTCGAAATTTTAAATATCCATTAGGATATCATATAATAAAACGCGAAATTAGCATCAAATTCCATTTAGACTTGCCACATCTGAATATTTCCATCAAGACAGGATCTGGTAACTCCTCTATTAAGGGTCAAGATTTTGAATATCCATGAAGGTCATAAAACGCGAAATAAGCATCAGGTTCTCTTTATATTTCACACATCCCATTAATTCTACTAACACAAGATCTGTTGTGAAAATTGCATATATCGGGGTACCCCTTCTGGTACTTCCCTTACATAGGATCAAAATTTTGAATATCTATGAAGCTCATAAAACTTGAAATTAACATCCGATTCCATTCACATTTTATAATCCATAAACACAGATCGAACCATTTCTTATGGTACTCTTTTGAATAACCAAAACGATTATAAAATCCGAAATAAGCATTCTTTATTTATTCATATTTTACACACACTTCATTATTCCTTTTAACACAAAATCTGCTGTGGTATATAACGGTCCTCTCTTTCTGGTACCTCCCCCACATAGAGTTCGAGATTTAGAAAAACAAAACGCTCAAAGAATGCAAAATATGCATCCAACTCTCTTCAAATTTCACACACACAAATATTTTTGATAACACAAAATCTGTTGTGAAGATTATATATATCCTGGAACCCCTTCTGGTACCTCATAACTTAAGAAACATGTTAGCGATTTATTACACCTTGCTATATCCAAATATATCTCTAAACCAGAAACCTGCGATGATTATGGAATTTATGATTTCGCATAAAGTTAGATATAAATTTTCGATTTTCTTGTAATTTTGCCCATACCAATATTTTTATCTGTATTAGATGAAGTATGAACATGGAATACTTCGGTCGACTATATCTGGTAACTCACGCACATTTTAACATTTTCTAAAACTTATTACATATCTCATATAAAGTGAAGGAAGTGACCAATATAGTCCGAACCTGGCATATGACAATATTTATAATCATGTTTATTTAGGTCCGATACGAAATGGACAATATTGGCCCATTGCTTGGGAACCCTTTCCATAGTGGGTCAACAATTTGAATTTTTGTGGAATTTCAGACAATTCAATTGTAAAATGTGGCTAAAATCATCAAAATACCGAATATCGGGGGTACCGTTATATGGGGGCTATTCGACATCGTGGACCTATATAGATAATTCTCTTTCAAGGGATAAACAACCTACAAGGAAATCTTTGTGTGGATTATCAGACAATTCCGTTGAAAAATGTTGGTAAAATCATCAAAATACCGAATATCGGGGGGTACAGTTATATGGGCGATATGCGATATCGTGGACCTATATAGACAATTCTCTTTCCGGAGGTGAAATACTCATAAGGGACACCTTGTGTGGAATTTCAGACAATTCAATTGCAAAATGTGGCAATAATCATCAAAATACCGAATATCGGGGGTACCGTTATATGGGGGCTATTCGACATCCTGGACCTACTTAGATAATTCTCCTTCAAGGGATAAAGTACTCACAAGGAACTCCTTGTGTGGATTTTCAGACCATTCCATTAGAAAATGTGACTAAAATCATCAAAATACCGAAAATCGAGGGGTACCGTTATATGGGGGTTATACGATACCGTGGACCGATCTTCGAACTTGACCTGCCTGCTAACAAAAGAGAGATCTGTGCAAAATTGTATCTTTCTATCTTAATTCGTTTAGACTGTAGCGTGATTACAACAGACGGACAGACGGAAGGACGGACAGGTCTAAATCGTCTTAGAATTTTACGCTGATCAAGAATATATATACTTTGTTGGGTCTAAAATGATTATTTCGATGAGTTACAAACGGAATGACGAACTTAATATACCCTCCATACTATGTATGGTGGAGGGTATAAAAACCAGTAAAGAAAGTCCTAAAGTCGGGCGGGGCCGACTTTCTGATACCCTACACCACTTTGCTAATTTAGTAGAGCTCCACATAACAATTAATAGTTTTTATGGGAGATTTCAATCATACACTCTATGATTATAATTATAATTTAAAGTTCAAAGGATTAAATATGCCGAAGCATTTGTATCTTTTAAATTCGGACTTGTATTGCCCATTTGGTGCAAAATTAAATTGAAATCAGATAAAGATATATATGTGAGCTATATCCAAATCTGATCGATTTCGATCAAATTTGGCATACTTATTTTCAGGCCTAATTTGATATATTTCCCTGAATATCGTTGTTACGGAGTGCATATTACAGCTGTGGGTAACAAATACTACAAATCGGATGACCAATATAACAGGGTTGCCCATATTCGACGGACCCATGACTCTTTGGGCCCATTCCAATCGACGAGGCTTGTCCGCAGGCAACATTCTTTGCGCCAATTGAATTTTGTACTGGAACAAATGCATATCAATGCTAATAATCCGTTGTAAAGCGGACCGAGCCATGCCCAACTGCTGGGAACGGCGTTTTTGGGATGTTCTTGGGGATCTCTCAACACTGGCTCGTACGGCAGCGATATTCTCGGCCGATCGCCTTGGTCGACTTTTATATGGCCTCTTCGGATTAGAAAGAGCCTTACCAGTCGAAAATTTTTCGTATAAACGCTTAATGGTGTTCTTAGAAGGCGCACTTCTCACATTTTTTAATGTTTTAAAAGCACGTTGAGTTTTCACAATTGACTTCTTCTGTTGAATGTAAATTTCAACTATTTCAGAGCGCTCGCGTGGCGTATATTGGTTCATGGTAAAAATCTGATTGGACTGACGCTTCAATCGCGGTATGTCATTAAGCGATGTGACATCTCTGTCAAAAGTTATGGCGTTGCCAGATGGGTCCGTCGAATATGGACAACCCTGTATATGGGAGCTATAGCTTCATCTGAAACGATTCACCAAATTTGACATACTACCTTCTAGACTCAATTCGGTCGTAAGTGCCAAATTTCATC